>NC_047048.1:13896813-15113480 GCF_011762595.2 Tursiops truncatus
ATCTGCCTCCCAATGCAGGGGACAGGGGTTCGAGCCCTGGTCCAGGAAGATCCCACATGCCGCAGAGCAACTAAGCCTGTGCACCACAACTACTGAACCTGCGCTCTGGAGTCCATGAGCCACAACTACTGAAGCTCACGCACCTAGAGCCCGAGCTCTGCAGCAAGAGAAGTCACCGCAATGAGAAGCCTGCACACCGCAACAAAGAGTACTCCCCGCTCGCTGCAACCAGAGAAAGCCCGTGCGCAGCAACGATGACCCAAGACAGCCCAAAATAAATAAATAAATAAGTTTTCAACACAAACGTTTTAGAAAAAGAACAACAAAATAAATTAAGAAAACAGAAAAAACGAAATAATGAGACAGAGCTGAATTAGAAAACAGATAAATTAAAAGAGCTGGTTCTCTGAAACAAAAGCAGAAAACCAGACAAATCTCTGACAACTTTATTAAAACAAACAGGGAAAGCACAAATAGACAACAGTATGAAATATGAGAATTCTACATGCAACTCTAGACTCATAAATTTAAAACACTGCTTCAATGAATGCTTTGTTTCTCAAAATACAGAAATTGGATTTTTATTGAAAGCAGTGTGATTTACTGTTATTCATGCTTACTGAAAATCTTGACATAACATTTTGTTATACAGTGATTTGAAGATCTGGTTTTAGGTTGGGTGTATTTCCATACTTGATTAAAACATCTGCCATAACCAAAAATACACCTCAAAAAAAGTTACACATCCAAATCGAAGAAACACGTCACTGGCAGGGTTTACTACATCACAACATTCATTCTTCAATCCATCCCACAAGCATGCCAAGATTTTTGCTGGTAAAGTTTCACCTTCCTGAATCTCAACAGGTGATTTTGCAAACTGATTCAAAGCGGTTGCACTTTCATAGTTTTAACAAAAAAAACAATCGATTTGGAAGATTCTTAAGCAGTTAACAAAATTCTGTTTCCAGGTTTTTTTTTAATTAATTTATTTGTTTTTATTTTTGGCTATGTTCGGTCTTCCTTGCTGCATGCGGGCTTGCTCTAGTTGCGGCAAGCTGGGGCTACTCTTCCTTGTGGTGCGCGGGCTTCTCATTGGGTGGCTTCTCTTGCTGTGGAGCACGGGCTCTAGGCGCGCAGGATTCAGTAGCTGTGGCTCTTGAGCACAGGCTCAGTAGTTCTGGCTCACAGGCTTAGTTGCTCCGCGGCACGTGGGATCTTCCCCGGCCAGGGCTTGAACCCGTGTCCCTTGCATTGGCAGACAGATTCTTAACCACTGCGCCACCGGGGAAGCCCCCAGATTTTTTAACTTCACAAATTTGAGTTTGTAGATAGCACACTCACAACAGTTTTTCAGCAACAAAATCACATAATGGTAGAAAGATTTCCAAAACCATCCATTCTCAAAACTGTTTCTGAGGTTTGAGCATGAGTTTCCTTTAAAAAGCAATTATTTCTGAAGTCAGGGAGCCTGATTCCTCCAGCTCCGTTATTCTTTCTCAAGATTGCTTTGGTTATTCAGGGTCTTTTGTGTTTCCATTCAAATCGTGAAATTTTTTGTTCTAGTTCTGTGAAAAATGCCATTGGTAGTTTGATAAGGATTGCATTGAATCTGTAGATTACTTTGGGTAGTAGAGTCATTTTCACAATGTTGATTCTTCCAATCCAAGAACATGGTATATCTCTCCATCTGTTTGTGTCATCTTTGATTTCCTTCATCAGTGTCTTATAGTTTTCTGCATACAGGCCTTTTTTCTCCTTAGGTAGGTTTATTCCTAAGTATTTTATTCTTTTTGTTGCAAAGGTAAATGAGAGTGTTTCCTTAATTTCTTTTTCAGATTTTTCATCATTAGTGTATAGGAATGCAAGAGATTTCTGTGCATTAATTTTGTATCTTGCTACTTTACCAGATTCATTGATTAGCTCTAGTAGTTTCCTGGTAGCATCCTTAGGATTATCTATGTATAGTATCATGTGATCTGCAAACAGTGACAGCTTTACTTTTTCTTTTCTGATTTGAATTCCTTTTATTTCTTTTTCTTCTCTGACTGCTGTGGCTAAAACTTCCAAAACTATGTTAAATAATAGTGGTGAGAGTGGGCAACCTTGTCTTGTTCCTTATCTTAGTAGAAATGGTTTCAGTTTTTCACCATTGAGAACGATGTTGGCTGTGGGTGTGTCATATATGGCCTTTATTATGTTGAGAAAAGTTCCCTCTTTGTCTACTTTCTGGAGGGTTTTTTATCATAAATCGGTGTTGAATTTTGTCAAAACATTTTTCTGCATCTATTGAGATGATCATATGGTTTTTCTCTTTCAATTTTTTGATATGGTGTATCACATTGATTGATTTGCATATATTGAAGAACGCTTGCATTCCTGGGATAAACTCCACTTGATCATGGTGTCTGATCCTTTTAATGTGCTGTTGGATTCTGTTTGCTAGTATTTTGTTGAGGATTTTTGCAACAATGTTCATCAGTGATATTGGCCTGTAGTTTTCTTTCTTTGTGACATCTTTGTCTGGTTTTGGCATCAGGGTGATGGTGGCCTCGTAGAATGAGTTTGGGAGTGTTCCTCCCTCTGCTATATTCTGGAAGAGTTTGAGAATGATAGGTGTTAGCTCTTCTCTAAATGTTTGACAGAATTCACCTGTGAAGCCATCTGGTCCTGGGCTTTTGCTTGTTGAAAGATTTTAATCACAGTTTCAATTTCAGTGCTTGTGATTGGTCTGTTTATATTTTCCATTTCTTCCTGGTTCAGTCTCAGAAGGTTGTGCTTTACTAAGAATTTGTCCATTTTATTGGCATATAGTTGCTTGTAGTAATCTCTCATGATCCTTTGTATTTCTGCAGTGTCAGTTGTTACTTCTCCGTTTTCATTTCTAATTCTATTGATTTGAGTCTTCTCCCTTTTTTGCTTGATGAGCCCGGCTAATAGTTTATCAATTTTGTTTATTTTCTCAAAGAACCAGCATTTAGTTTTATTGATCTTTGCTATCATTTCCTTCATTTCTTTTTCATTTATTTCTGATCTGATCTTTATGATTTCTTTCCTTCTGCTAACTTTGGGGGTTTTTTGTTCTTCTTTCTCTAATTGCTTTAGGTTTAAGGTTAGGTTGTTTACTTGAGATGTTTCTTGTTTCTTGAGGTAGGATTCTATTGCTATAAACTTCCCTCTTAGAACTGCTTTCGCTGCAACCCATAGGTTTTGGGTCGTCATGTTTTCATTGTCATTTATTTCTAGGCATTTTGATTTCCTCTTTGATTTCTACAGTGATCTCTTGGTTATTTAGTAGTGTATTGTTTAGCCTCCATGTTTAATCTCCAAAATATACAAGCAGCTCATGCAGCTCAGTATCAAAGAAACAAACAACCCATCCCCAAAATGGGCAGAAGACCTAAATAGACATTTCTCCAAAGAAGATATACAGATTGCCAGCAAACACAAGAAAGGATGCTCAACATCATCAATCATTAGAGAAACGCAAATCAAAACTACAATGAGATATCATCTCACACTGGTCAGAATGGCCATCATCAAAAAATATACAAACAATAAATGCTGGAGAGGGTGTGGAGAAAAGGGAACCCTCTTGCGCTGTTGGTGGGAATGTAAATTGATACAGCCACTATGGAAAACAGTATGGAGGTTCCTCAAAAAGCTAAAAATAGAACTACCGTATGACCCAGCAATCCCACTACTGGAAATATACCCTGAGGAAACCATAATTCAAAAAGAGTCATGTACCACAATGTTCATTGCAGCTCTATTTACAATAGCCAGGACATGGAAGCAACCTAAGTGTGCACTGACAGATGAATGGATAAAGAAGATGTGGCACATATATACAATGGAATAGTATTCAGCCATAAAAAGAAACAAAATTGAGTTATTTGTAGCGAGGTGGATGGATCTAGAGACTGTCATACAGAGTGAAGTAAGTCAGATAGAGAAAAACAAATACCGTATGCTAACACATATATGTGGAATCTTAAAAAAAAAAAAAAGGTTCTGAAGAACCTAGGGGCAGGACAGGAACAAAGACGCAGACCTACTAGAGAATGGACTTGAGGACATGGGGGTGGGGGGAAGGGTAAGCTGGGACAAAGTGAGAGAGTGGCATGAACACATATACACTACCAAATGTAAGACAGATAGCTAGTGGGAAGCAGTCACATAGCACAAGGAGATCAGCTCGGTGCTTTGTGTCCACCTAGAGGGGTGGGATGGGGGAATGGGAGGGAGACGCAAGAGGGAGGAGATATGGGGATATATGTACACGTATAACTGACTGACTTGGTTATACAGCAGAAACTAACACAACAGTATAAAGCAATTATACTCCAATAAAGATGTTTTTTTAAAAAAGCAGTTATTTCCTCTATCTTTGTTAAAATGTCATCTTTCAGTGTGTGTGGCAGGCAACATCCTGCCATCTCAGAAGAGATCACAGACATGGACCATTTGCCTGTTCATGACAGAAAGTGTGCGACTCTGCTTTCTGTTTGACAACTCTTTGAAGAACTTTGCCCTGATAGAAGCTGCACAGTGTCTTGGGGTACAAAGGCCACTGAGAGTCATTTTCCATCTCATTTCAAAGATTAGACCAGGTTTCATTATTCATGAAAGTTAATATAGATCAACATTTTAAGTAGTCTTTTAGAAGTTTTTTAAGTTTTTGCCCAATCTGCTGGCTTGTCAATTGTAACCCATGAAGTGGCTGGTGAAGGTCTCCTTTGGGAAGCACAGGAAACGCCCACTTGGCCATTGTCTTGTGGTCCTCTTGGGCCTGCATGATCAGTATGATCTAAAAGCCGGGGCTCCTTGGCAGGCATCTTGCTTATTGTCTGGGTGTTAGTCTAGTTAAAATTGACTAATATTACCTGTAAATCCCCCAGCCAGGCACTGGTGTCACAAGTAACTGGTAACAAGCGCATGAGGAAGGTCCTACAGCAATATCTCACTTTATAGGATGCCCACCTTCTTGAACACAACACACCTGTCACACCAGACCAGCACACATATGGACAACCGAGCACTATCAGTATCACTCTCTACAATGAATATCAGTAAAGTGTAATTTCTTCCTTCTTCCCTTTTCTCCCTACACCCCAAAAGAACACCTTACACACCCCACTTTGAAAATCACTGCAGAGACATTGCTGTTAAAATCAGGAAAAAGACAAAGTGCCCATTACTTCTACTGTTAGGTAACACTATTCTACAAGTTCTACTTAATGCAGTAAGACATAAAGGAAACCACAAGACTAT
Source organism: Tursiops truncatus (assembly GCF_011762595.2). Taxonomy (NCBI): domain Eukaryota; kingdom Metazoa; phylum Chordata; class Mammalia; order Artiodactyla; family Delphinidae; genus Tursiops; species Tursiops truncatus. Next base: position 13,902,088 of record NC_047048.1, read on the forward strand.
TTAAAAGGAGTAGACCCAGAAAACATCATATAATCGAAATCTAGAGTGAAATATATGTAAAGCTTTAACTCATCTTTTATAGTTAAAGGACATTCAAAGTTGAAATATAGCTAAAGAAATTACAAAGGAAAAGACTGAGAGCCTTGCCATTATAACAATGTAAACTTCTAAACATTATAAACACCATAAATAAGAGTGAGAGGCAAACTGGGAGTACAAAAAGGACACAGCAGACAATTCACTAAACTGGAAAAACAACAATAAAACATATGACAACAATAATTGAGCTCGTGAGTAATCAAGAAATGTAATTTTTACGCTGTTATGTGCTTTTTCAGTGTGGGAGGGTTGTTTGTTTTTAACATGCTAGTGAGGTTGTAATGGGACTGGTACTCTGTAGCAGTTAAAACAACCGCTTAGAGAAAACAACTTCGCAATTAAGTATCCATTCAAATAATGCTTCTCACCCTTTGACCCCAAAAATCTATCGTTTGAAATCTATCCTGAGAAATGGTCAAAGATTTGTGCACCAAAAAATTGTGTTGCATTGTATTTAAAATGGAAACACAAAGACAAGAAAAGAAAGGAAGAAGAAAACAAGACAAAAATCTAAAAGTATAGAAATCAATAAGCAAAGTACATTCATATCAGTGTATGCTGTGCATCAGTGATGGTCCCTAAATTTTTAATGATGTCAGAAATCTTTATAACATGCTGTTAACTCTACGAAGTATTTCAAGAAGGAAAACTGAACATACGTCTCTCTCCTAAAATGCCATTAAAATCATGGTATAGAGGAACAAGATGTAATAAAATCATAAAGGCTTTGCATATGGGGGAGAGGGAGACCACTGTCAGTCCAAAAAATGGCAAATCTCTGGAAGGCAGAATTATTTTGCTCATCTTGATGGATGAAGATAAGCAGAGTGAGGCAGGGCTGAAAGTGTAACAAGGGAAGGCCACTGTGCAGACAGGAGTGGTGGGATGCCACAGAGCACCCCAAGGTGATGGGCACCCCGAGAGCTGGATGGAGATGGGGTGGACCCGGAGGGACTCATTAAAGCCTTTTACTTGGAACAGTGAGCTGGGTCTCCCACCCAGAGAACAAGCTCTTTTAAAAGGAATGATGTGGGCTTCCCTGGTGGCGCAGTGGTTGAGAGTCCGCCTGCCGATGCAGGGGACACGGGTTTGTGCCCTGGTCTGGGAGGGTCCCACATGCTGCGGAGCGGCTGGGCCTGTGAGCCATGGCCGCTGAGCCTGCGCGTCCTGAGCCTGTGCCCCGCAATGGGAGAGGCCACAACGGTGAGAGGCCCGCACACCGCAAAAAAAAAAAAATTAAAAAAATAAATAAATAAAAGGAGTTATGTGCCTGAGGGTTGGTGTGGGTGCCCCGGGGTGAGACCCTCCTCCTCTTGCCTTTGCATGGGGGCAACGTGTTCACCCCTTCCCAGTCTTGAACCTTAAAATGAATCTTTCTCATCAACATGGTCCACCCTCTGAAGGTTTGCTGCCATTCCTATCATTTGGGGGGAGGCTGGTGTTCAGAGGAAACCTGAATCTTGACACATTTCATTCAGACATGTCAGAAATGCCAATGGTCAAACCAGGATTGCCAGAGACTTCAAGGAAATCAGCATCAGAGACTTCCCTGGTGGCTCAGTGGTTAAGAATCTGCCTGCCAATGCAGGGGACACAGGTTCCAACCCTGGTCCGGGAAGATCCCACATGCCACGGAGTAACTAAGCCCATGCACCACAACTATTGAGACTGTGTGCCACAACTACTGAAGCCCACGTGCCTAGAGCCCGTGCTCCACAATAAGAGAAGCCACCGCAATAAGAAGCTGGCACACTGCAACCACTCGCCACAACTAGAGAAAGCCCACACGCAGCAATGAAGACCCAATGCAGCCAAAACTAAAATCAATCAATTAATTAATTAAAAAGAAAATCAGCATCACCAAAGGGCAGGAATAAAAAAGGTGACCCCAGAAACAACGAGGAAGATTCTGGAAAGAGCAGACAAGTTGAAAGAATGTTCACATAACACTTCAGGGAGATCTGAAAGGCTGCCACGAAAAATGTGCAGTCTGAGATCAAGAATTCAGGGCAGTGAAAATTTTGATTGATTGGAGAAAAAATCAGAAGCACTAGAGCAAGAAGTCATGGCAAGCACAGAAAATACAGCAAAACAGAAATAAAAAATTTAATTAATAAACAGTAAGGATTAACACAGAAGGGCCACATCCACTTAAGAAGCATTTCAGAACGCGAGAACACAGAGGAAAGGAAGTAATAGAAGAAAAAACTTCAAGAGCTGATGATATGAACCTTCAGACTGAAAAGTCCTGTCAAATAGCCAGAACTTCATCCATCATCTAAAACCGCATAACGTTTCAGAACACAAGCATAAAGAAAGCACTCTCAAGCCTCAGAGAGAACAGACAACTTTCTAATGAATGACAATCATACCGGCATTAGGTGCACATTGGCATCATCAGATACTAGGTGACAGTGGAACAAGCCCTTTAACCTCACAGGAAAAATTAACTGACAAATCCAATCAGGATAGGGGCTTAGAAAGTCTCCCATCCATAGACACTTCCTAACAGAATCACTCAAAAAATTATTTCAGTGAAACACAGAAGGAATCCAAGAAATGACAGAACTTGGGATCCAATTGGTGGGTGAAAGCTATGGATGAGGTGCAATCCCAGAGGACCACTGTGGGAGCAAATAAGACACAGAGTCCCGAGGGCAGGGAGAAAAGGGACTCACAGCAGCCAACAGCAGCGGAAGCTGGATCATCTGCTGGAAAAGAAGGAGAGGCCAAATGTCCACAGCAAATGTCAAATACAAAAAGATACCTGCACTTCAATGTTCACAGCAGCACTATTTACAATAGGCAAGATATGGAAGCAACCTAACTGTTCAGCAACAGATGAATGGATAAAGAAGATGTGGTATATTTACACAATGGAATACTACTCAGCCATAAAAAGAATGAAATTCTGCCATTTGCAACAACGTGGGTGACCTAGAGAGCATTATGCTCAGTGAAATAAGTCAGACAAAGACTGTATGTTATCACTTATATGCAGAATCTAAAAAATAAACAAATGAATGTATATAAGAAAAAAGAAACAGACTTACAGATACAGAGAAATGAGTGGTTACCAGTGGGGAGAGGGAAGGGGGGGCAAAATAGGGGTAGGGGATTAAGAGATACAAACTACTACATACAAAATAGATAATCAACAAGGATATATTGTACAACACAGAGAAATATAGCCATTGTTTTGTAATAACTTTAAATGGAGTATAATCTATAAAAATATTGAATCACTGTCTTACACACCTGAAACCAATATAATGTAAATCAACTATATTTCAATTAAAATACTATTTATATTAGCAATATAAAACAGAACTTCTAAAAAAGTTATTAAAAAATGTCAAATACAAGTAAAGTGGGCTTCCCCCCCTCCTTCACTCTTCCTTCCAAGTTACGATTTGTTTGGGTCTTTTTTTATACAATTCTCCTACAAACGGCACAGGGTTAATGATGCAATGTTTGTTTCTGCAGGGAATAATATTTACATAATCATAGTATTATAAACACTATTTTGTTTTTGAACCTGAAATCAATAGACGAATCATGGAAGTTTCGATTCTAGACAGAGAACAGAGTGTGTTTGACCCCATGATGGTCTAGTGATAAAAGTGGTTAAAAAAGGAAAAAGAGGGCTTCCTTGGTGGCTCAGTGGTTAAGAATCCACCTGCAAATTCAGGGGACACTGGTTCGAGCCCTAGTCTGGGAAGATCCCACATGCCGCAGAGCAACTAAGCCCGTGTGCCACAACTGCTGAAGCCTGCACTCTAGAGCCCGCGAGCCACAACTACTGAAGCCCGCACGCCACAACTACTGAAGCCTGTGTGCCACAACTACTGAAGCCGTGCACCTAAAGCCCACGCTCCACAACAAGCCACTGCAATGAGAAGCCCACGCACCACAACGAAGAGTACCCCCGCTCAGCGCAAGTAGAGAAGGCCCACGTGCAGCAACGGAGGCCCAACAGCAGCAGAAAATAAATAAATTTATTTTTAAAAAAGGATAAAGGATTGTGGGGCGTGAAGTACCTCGTCTTTCATGGTGGGAGATCAGAAGGTACTGCTTAAAATGAATGAAGCAATAAAGATTTAAATAGATGAGCTAAAGCAATAAAGCTAGTTAATTTAAAGATTTAAAAATAAAAGTCACTGGAAGGTGAAAGGGAGGAGTGCTGTAAGGCAGCAGGAATCTATGGTTCATAAGAGAAGGTGGAGAGATTCCATTTAAGGTAGAGAATCAAAAACACAGAAGCACTTCATTTAGAGTGATTTCACCCACCACAGGCACTCACGATGACAAATGATTAAAAATAGTTGCCTCTGACGTGTAGTGTGGCTGGTGGGGACTCTTACCTTTCATTTGTACCCACTTCTATTGTTTTTTTATTATCCTATTCTTCTATTACTTTTATAAGGTCAAGCCATAAAATTATATGGAGAGCACAATCACAACTATATAAATATAATTATTATACCTAGTCTCATATATATATATATATATATATATATATATATATATATATATATATATATATATGATATACCTAGTCACAGAAAAAGTTACTGGAAGGAAATCAACCAAAATGTAAATACTAGTCACTGCTGAGTGATGATTTACTGTCATTGTATTCTTATTTGTTTGAACTTTCCACACTCTGTACCACGGGTCTATTTCATTTTTATAGCTAGAAAGAAACTAACAACATTTTACAAACTAAAGAGTCTGCCTGGAATTTCCTCCACATCGGGGGAGGGCCCCAGGGAGCCTGAAGGCAGAACCAAGGCTGCTTCCAGGCCAGGACTAAAATGACCCACAGCCATCAAGTGCGAGCACACGACGTGTGCAGCACAGACCTTGGAAGAGAGAGCCTTGACCAGAGAACGTAAAGGGCTAGCGTCGAGTACAGGCTGTGTCGACCAGAAGGGATGTGCATCTCCTAAACCAATCTTGATTTTGAACGGCACCGTCCCTCCGTGAATCGAGAGCTGCCTGGTGATTAGATGAATGCACCTGGTGGAAGGAACTGTCCACCAGTGTCACAGGGATACTGAAGCTCGCCTGCAAACAGAAATGCTTCTGGCAGATGATTTTGAGTTGTTCTTCCTGAAAGTAATTACACAAAAAGTTCAGCTGCTTTTTAAGGCTCCCCCTGAAGGCTATTATAATCTTCTTTAATTAATAAGTTGAATGTGAAAGGATTTAATTTTCATATATTTTATGCCTCTTCTTCTGCAATCCTCATATAAAGATGTCCTGCTACCTCTTCTAGACACTTCTGGCTGCTCGGGCATCTGTAACAAACTGAGAGCCCTAGACACCTTTCTGCAAAGGTGGGGGTTCCTGCTGGCTGAGTTGGGAGCTCTCCACCCAAGACAGTGGGAAGCAAGAGATTGTTGGATCTGCGGAAAATAGCTGTACACGGTCCCCAATATTGACTGTAGAGAGTTCTTCAGAATGGCTCTTCCAATACTTTACTAGCTGCCATAACAAAATTTTGTAGACTGGGTGGCTTAAACAACAGAAATTTGTTTTCTCACAGTTCCGGAAGTTAGTAGTCCAAGGTCAAGGTGCCAGCATTGGTTTCTGGTGAGAGCTCTCCTCCTGGTTTTTAGATAGCTGCTTTCTCACTGTGTCCTCACGTGGTGGGAAGAGAGAGAGAGCAAGCAAACTGTGGGGTCTCTTCTTATAAGGGCACTAATCCCATCACGAAGATCCCGCCCTCATGACCTCATCTAAACCTAATTATCTTCCAAAGGCCCCACCTTCAATTACCACCCCACTGGGGGTTAAGGCTTCAAGATATAAATTTTGGAAGGGACACAATTCTGTCCATAGAGACTAACCAAGTTGGGAGCAAATATAGTTGAAGAGGGACAAGACCAAGCACAAGTCTAAAAGTCTGCCACTTCCTGTTATTTTTTTAAACGTGAATTAGCCCTATTTTGCCCAGAAGAGGCTATAAGAGATTGACAGAGAAAGGTACAGGACCCCTGGAAATTTAGCCTCATTTGGGCCAATTTACATGAAAAGCATTCAATCCATCATTCGAATGGAAGGTGGCCTGAAATTTACTTATTGTTTTGGAGTTGACAGCATAAGAATATTTGGAAATAAGGCCATAGCACTGAGAACAAGGACTTACTTTTTCTGAGATTTCATTCTGCCTTAAAACTGGGGGTATGCCTGAGGATGGGGGGGTGGGGGTTTGAAGCAGATCTAGCCACAAGGGAGGTCACGTTCATCCATTCAGCTGTTCAAGCAGCGTGGACTTAGTCATCTAGAATGCTGTGATCCAGGATGGTGTGACAGCAGAGGCACCGCCCAGGTCCTCAAGATCAAGGACTATCTGAGCCACACAACTGCTTGAGAGCTGGGCACTTGGAAAAGAGTGAGGCTCAGAAGCGAGCATCCTGGCTGAGCCTGTGGTCCAGGTGGTGGCAGGAGGCTGACCCTGGGCACAGGCCTCTCACCTGCAGGCTAGACACTGGGGCCCTGAAGACGGCAGTGCCCAAGATAGCGGGTGGCCCCAGGAATGTCACAAACAGGACACGAGGTCACCCCAGCAGCCGGGCAGAGGACAGCGAAGGCAGGGTGGCAGTCACCTCAGGAACTTCTGCTGGCAAGAGGAGGGTCCCTGCTGACGGGAGACGCCAAATGCAGAGACCAAAAATGGACACAACCCAAGATGCTGAGTTCATCGGAAGGACATCCCGTGAGCCCTCTTGGTCACGATCCAACCTTCACAAAGACCCTGTGATGGAGAGGAATCTGCTGAAAGAAATGAGAAGCTATTCTATGCTCAAGAGACATAAAAACCAAACATCATCATCAACAGCAAAAATCCACAAAGTACAAGCAGACTCTGAGCTCTTCGGTCACAATGTTGCCCCAGCATCGAGCCCAGTGTCAGACATACAAGGAGTACTCAAAATGTCTGCCGGATGCACGCAGGCATGAACACATGAATAAATGAATGAATGATATGAAGAAGCTTGTCCTTCAGAGAACCACCGTGACAGAGAGGAAATAAGATGATCCATCCCCTGGAGTTACTATGCTTCCATAGTAAACCTGGAACAGAACACGTCCCTGGGGCCAGTAGGGGCAGAAAAGTAAAACTCAGGACCAAGAACTCTCATGGAGCCGTAACGATGCTAGAAGTTTCTCTGGGTACCATGCCCATCTGGCCAAAGGAAAAGACCAAAGGAAAATTTCTCAGAATAGGTCAGGCATGAAAATAGTGACTCTTTTTAGAGGGCTTGCTGTGTGGTAGGCAATTCTAATTAAGCAATGTTAAGCAACATCTCGGTTATACTTTGTGAGGCGGGATTAATATTATCCCCATTTTACAGATGAGGAAAATGAAGCACGTGCAAATTTTAAAACGGCTCCAAAAAGTGCAGAGCGAGTCAGTGGCAGAGCAGGAACTCAAACCCGAGTGGGTTGGCTCCAGAGCCCACACTTAAGGAAAACCTCCCCAGCTGCCTCCTAAGACAGGGACCTAGAAGCCGGTTCCAATGAGAGAATGTGCAGAGCTCATCCTGGGATGGACCGAAAGCACCAGTGAAGGCGTTCATTTATCCTAGAAATGTGTATTCATCTTTCTGACGCCGTAATATGAGGGAGGGCCTCTGTTCTTTGAAACATACCCACTAGTCTGTCTACAAAGAAATACACTGGAGGCCAGCGTGAGACTCAAAAGGCCCAAGAAATTCAAGAATGGAACCCTCTCCTCTGACAAAGGGTCCCAGCCAAGGTCACGTGGACTGGAAACACAAACCTATCGGGTGTAAAAGGCAGTACAGAAAACATGGCATAGGGAAGCATTCGCATCGGTTAACAAATGGGGACTCATGGAACTTGGGGGTGGCGGCCATCGCGGAGGAAAGGAAGCCACCTTTAAGAGCCCTTGGCCGAGGGCATCCGAGGGAAGCTGACGGATCAGGAGTGGCAGGCAGCAAAGGGCACCAAGAGGCAAAACAAACACGAGGGCAAGGTCCCCTACTGTTTGCTGTCTTCTTCTGTCCTCCAGCCAGCCAGGAAAAGCAACGCTGGATCGCTTCCCACACTGTACTCCAAGCCAAAGAGGTACAAAAGCCAACCTAATTTAGTCATCTTCTCCTCACTCTCTCCTGAAATGACCTTACTCACCAGGGCCAGGAAGATGGTCCAGGTTTAAATGAGGATGTGCTTTGCCTGTGCCTCCTTCTTTAAGGCTGCCCGGGGGGCAGGGGGTTTCAGCCTGGAGGCTGAGGAAAGAAGCAGATTCCGGTTAAGGTGCCAACACCTCCAAAGGGACACCTGCCAGCCCTCTCCCACCTGAGTGCCCTGCCAGAGCCTCCCATCGTGCCCCGCGTACCACCCCTTCAGGTCATCAGCCTCTGCTCTCGGTGGCCCTTCCTAATTCCAGCTCAAGGACTTGCTCAGGGAGGAGGCCTTTCCCAACCCTTAGGCCTGTAAACACTCACAAAGAAGCAGCATCGCCGACTGACGTTCAAGCCAATCAGACCCCTGACCCAGTCCTGGCTCTGCCACGTTGCAGCAGTAAAACCCTAGGCAACGCAACCCTTCATGAAATGGGAGTCACAAGGTATCTACCTCATTGAGCAGTGATAAGTATTGCCTGGGATTCTCCAGAAAATACTTAGGGTAGAGCCTGGCACATGGTAAGCAGTACATCCGGCTCCTGGCACTCAGGATCCTATTACCCACAGCAATGGTCTCAATCTGGCAGTGTTCACTAACATCAGTGGGCAAGGAAGGTCCAGGCGGGGAAGGGAGGGAAGAGCAAAGAGAATGTGACCTCAGTGGCTGTGATGCTGACATCCCCCGGCTCCACCTTAGACAAGACCTCGGGGAGTTCCAGACCTCAGTCAGCAACTGGAATGGCAGTGGGGAAATCTGATGCATCTGATGACATCGGCATTGAAACACACCAGGAACAGTGTGACGTCTTAGAAGTGGCTAACAAGGAAAATGAAGATGGTCTATTATGAAAGGATCAAGAAACATGGGATGGAGATATAGATATATATATATATATATATATATATGTACTTTTTTTTTTTTTTTAAGAGGAGTAAGGTGATCTGTAAAGGTTTAGATGCCATAGCCAGGCCCAGACTTTAAAGAAAAATAGGGATGATTCAAGGGAACAGGAAAGATGCACAGGAAAGTGGTGAGAAAACAGGGAAGGAGCAAACCAAAGATGACAGAAGGCACCTGCCACAAGGCAGCCATTTCCAGCCATGTAAGATCCACTCACACCTGGAACATTCAGCTGACCCCTCCCAGCACTGCCAAGGGCCACCTGCCCAGACTACAAGAAGTCTGGTTCCAGTGAGTCACTCCTCTATGTTGTGGTGTTTTTGCTTTTGAACCCAGGTTATACGCACAAACTGTGTTCCCCATGACTTACAGCACGGTGCCACTTTGAACTTGAGGGGACAGAAGACTGGGTTACAGGTAAGCCACACACTCCAAGAAATTCCATTCCAGGGTTTTTTGGGGGGGTTTTTTTGCAACATAACTTTTTTGAAATATAACTTCGGAAAAGATGCCTCAGGTTTAGAAAATTCAGGAAGGACAAGTGAGTCAAAGGAACAAAATGACAACTGCAGCTTTTTTAAAAAAAAATGGTTTTGACAAGTTGAAAGCTCTGGGACATCTGGATAAATAGTGACCATAAAAAATCATAATTACTTTCCCATTAAAAAAATTGGTAATTTAAAAATATAAGAAACAATAAGGGGAAATTTGCCCTATCAAGGATTTTTATAGTTACTATAATGAAACCAGGAAAATGAATAGATGCTACAGTGGAGGAGAACCAACAGATTAGACATGAGCCCAAATGAGTATGATAATTTGGTACATAACAAAACCAGCATTTCTAAATTATTCAATTTAGAATTCAATAAATTCTTCAATTCAGTATTGGAAAAATTGACAACAATTTGGAAAAAAAATAAAGTTAGATCCCTATATCATATCATAGCCAAAATTTCAGACGGATTTAAAAATTTAATGATAAAAATATATATTAGATTACTGGTAAGCACTGTCAAATCAATCTTACTCATTTATCACCTTTCGTTCCCCAAATGCTGCTCAATTAAAAATGAAGGATGGGAGGCAGGGGAGCTATTCCTTTGTAAGCCACAAGGACAAAGGGAAGTGGCTGGAGAGGTCTCAGAGGAGATGTGAAAGGCAGACGGCAGAAGGAGTTACCACCTTCACAGAGTGAAGGGTAACAGGAATTCTGTGCCTGTCAAGGGTCTACACTAGGAAGAATCCAGCCAGTCAGCGCCAGGACCCTGCGAGGTGCACACTGACCACTGCCGGTGCCTCGGGGGCCCAGGTCATGGGCAGACAGAAGAGCCCTGTCCCCAGGGTTCCTGTGCCCTGTGTCCTGAGAGTCAGCAGGCCAGCCTCGGCAAAAATGAATGAGAGGGCACCCCAGGCCCAGCGTAGGGCTGGGATACGGTGCCCGCTGCCCACAAGGATGTAGGGGTCAGTCTGTGCACAGGACTAGGGGCCCCAACCTGATGGCAGAATTCCTGCACCCAAGCTCCTTGGACCCCTGCTTCACAGAGCACCGCCCCAGGACGGCAAGGGACTGCCATGCCACTTTTTAAAAAATTTTTATTGGAGTCTAGTCGATTTACAATGTTGTGTTAGTTTCTGCTGTACAGCAAAGTGAATCAGTTATGCATATACATATATCCACTCTTTTTGTAGACTCTTTTCCCATATAGGTCATTACAGAGTATTGAGTAGAGTTCCCTGTGCTATACAGTAGGTCCTTATTAGTTAACTATTTTATATGTAGTAGTGTGTATATGTCAAGCCCAACCTCCCAGTCTATCCCTCCCCCCCTTCCCCCCAGTAACCATAAGTTTGTTTAAAAAATGGTACATATGAAGTTATTTACAAAACAGAAATACAGTCACAGATGCCATGCCACTTGGTGTCAGAAGCCACTGAATACTACTCAACTTTTAAGCTCTGTGCAATACATTACATTAATATATTTTTTTAATTTAGAAGGAAAATGTTAAATTTAGAGGCAAATATTTATGTACTCTTGGGGGTGAGGAAGCATTTTCTAAGCATGATTCCAGAACTTAAGTATTTAAAAGGGGAGGAAAAAAATTTGCTTAAAACGTTAAAAAAAAAGTAAGTTAGGGCTTCCCTGATGGCGCAGTGGTTGAGAGTCCTCCTGTTGATGCGGGGAACGCGGGTTCGTGCCCCGGTCCGGGAGGATCCCACGTGCTGCGGAGCGGCTGGGCCCGTGAGCCATGGCCGCTGAGCCTGCGCGTCCGGAGCCTGTGCTCCGCAGCGGGAGAGGTCACGGCGGTGAGAGACCCGTGTACCACAAAAAGAAAAAAAAAAAAAAAAAAAGTAAGTTAAAACTAATATAAAAGAAATAAAAAGATAAACAGCAAACCTGGAAATTTTTGCAACATAGAATAAACACAGGGTACTATTCTTCCTATTAGAGTTATTACAAATTATTTTTACAAAAGAACCCCTCAACAGAAACAGACATAAAATGTCAATAGATCAATGGAACAGGATAGAAAGCCCAGAGATAAACCCACGCACATATGGTCACCTTATTTTTGATAAAGGAGGCAAGAATATACAATGGAGAAAAGACAGCCTCTTCAATAAGTGGTGCTGGGAAAACTGGACAGCTACATGTAAAAGAATGAAATTAGAACACTACCAAACACCATACACAAAAATAAACTCAAAATGGATTAAAGATCTAAATGTAAGGCCAGACACTATAAAACTCTTAGAGGAAAACATAGGCAGAACACTCTATGACATAAATCACAGCAAGATCCTTTTTGACCCACCTCCTAGAGAAATGGAAATAAAAACAAAAATCAACAAATGGGACCTAATGAAACTTAAAAGCTTTTGCACAGCGAAGGAAACCATAAACAAGACAAAAAGACAACCCTCAGAATGGGAGAAAATATTTGCAAATGAAGCAACTGACAAAGGATTAATCTCCAAAATTTACAAGCAGCTCATGCAGCTCAATATCAAAAAAACAAACAACCCAATCCAAAAATGGGCAGAAGACCTAAATAGACATTTCTCCAAAGAAGATATACAGATTGCCAACAAACACATGAAAGGATGCTCAACATCACTAATCATTAGAGAAATGCAAATCAAAACTATAATGAGGTATCACCTCACACCAGTCAGAATGGCCATCATCAAAAAAATCTACAAACAATAGGGCTTCCCTGGTGGCGCAGTGGTTGAGAGTCCGCCTGCCGATGCAGGGGACGTGGGTTCGTGCCCCAGTCCGGGAGGATCCCATGTGCCGCAGAGCGGCTGGGCCCGTGGGCCATGGCTGCTGGGCCTGTGCTCCGCAGCGGGAGAGGCCACAGCAGTGAGAGCCCCACGTACCGCAAAAAAAAAAAAAAAATCTACAAACAATAAATGCTGGAGAGAGTGTGGAGAAAAGGGAACCCTCTTGCACTGTTGGTGGGAATGTAAATTGATACAGCCACTATGGACAACAGTATGGAGGTTCCTTAAAAAAAATAGAGCTACGATATGACCCAGCAATCCCACTACTGGAAATATACCCTGAGGAAACGATAATTCAAAAAGAGTCATGTACCACAATGTTCATTGCAGCTCTATTTACAATAGCCAGGACATGGAAGCAACCTAAGTGTCCACTGACAGATGAATGGATAAAGAAGATGTGGCACATATATACAATGGAATATTACTCAGCCATAAAAAGAAACGAAATTGAGTTATTTGTAGTGAGGTGGATGGACCTGGAATCTGTCATACAGAGTGAAGTAAGTCAGAAAGAGAAAAATAAATACAGTATGACAACACATATATATGGAATCTAAAAAAGAAAAAAAAAAAGGTTCTGAAGAACCTAGGGGCAGGACAGGAATAAAGACACAGACATAGAGAATGGACTTGAGGACACGGGGAGGGGGAAGGGTAAGCTGGGACAAAGTGAGAGAGTGGCATGGACATATATACACTGCCAAATGTAAAATAGACAGCTAGTGGGAAGCAGCCGCATAGCACAGGGAGATCAGCTCGGTGCTTCGTGACCACCTAGAGGGGTGGGATAGGGAGGGTGGGAGGGAGACGCAAGAGGGAGGAGATATGGGGATATACGTATATGTATAGCTGATTCACTTTGTTGTAAAGCAGGAACTAACACACCATTGTAAAACAATTATACTCCAATAAAGATGTTAAATATATATATATTTATATATATATATATATCAATAGATAACTCACAAAAGGAAAAATCAAACGGCCAATAAGTACATGAAAAAAAATGTGCATGTTTGTTTATGATCCCAGAAATCCAGAATAAAACAATAATGCAAAACCATCTGGCTACTGAATTTCTAAAAAGAGTTAATGCCCATAGCGGATGGTGAGGACGTATGGAAATAAGCCATCTGGAATGAGTCATCCCACATTATCAGAAGTGGGAATGGGAAAATCTTTAGGAGAGGTCCCCAAATCCTTGACCTGATCATTCCACTTCTAAGAATTTATCCTTAGAAAAATAACACAGGTGAAAAATAACACACCACACACCTGTTTGTGGAATAGAATACATGCATTAAAAATGATGAAGTGGGAACACACACAACAACCCGGCGAGACATCCACAATATAGTCAGTTAAAAAGCAGCTCGCACAAGGGTATTCGTGTCACAACCCCTTCAAATAAATAGAGGAATACTTTGTAAACACACATAAAACACCCACATGTACAAACACAAATTCTGGGAGATTTTATCCTCAAGCTGTGATCCCCAAGTTACCTCTGGATTCACAGGATTAAGAGTAAGTTTTATTGTCTTCTCCTTGCTTATTCTCCAAAGCTTGACCACACATCTTCTACTTTTGTACTTAAAGCAACATTTTAATACAAGAAGGCCAAGACCAGAATGGCAGGAGTCTTCTCCTTCAGGGAGCCCCGAGGGGTTGGTGAGTCTGAGCGCCCATCATGCCACAGGGGATTTTATTCCCAAACGTTTCTAAACGAAGCCTGAATGGATCTAAACTGGGCAATTTGGTGCTACAACTGTTCCCACAACTCTGCTCGCTCTGCCTGGCTGGCTCCAGCGGGGGACCAATGACAGCTGGCATCTGGCAGGACAGGACAGCCGGACAACAAACGCTGGAGACAGAGCGGTGACCATAAGGTGAGCCCTCGTGGCTCCCAGACAGTCCTGGTCTAGGAAATGTCCCGCAGATACAGCCAGGAGCTCTGAGCCAGAGGAAAGGAAGGGGGGAGGGGTGTGTGCACTTCTTCCAGCCCGTCCAGGGGAAAGGACTTAGTGACCCTCCAAGACGCACCGCTGGCCACCAGTCCTGGTGAACGCGGGAACCCAAAGACTTTCTTGAGAAGCGTGAAACGTAGAGATTCGTGCATGCATTGGAAAGGCGGAAAAAAGACCGTTAAACCACCACACCCTTTCAGAAAAATATTTGACTCTGTGCAATAGATCAAACCCTATCTCCCAGTGATGTGCATGATAACATCTGACCTGCTCGCTTGTTACTTCTAATTGTGCTTCCTCTCGCTGTTCACAGGGATGGTTTTCCCTGCCTCTGTCAATTACCTAATGATCTGGAAACCTCACTCAAATTCAGGACAGGACTTCCTTTTTTAAGAGGACCCTACAGTGAATTATTTGATTTCAATGCAAATAATGACTCCCTTATTTGTCTGTTCAGATTTACTTTAAAGGTCCCTTTAAGAAACACTTTAATTTTCCTTTGTTTCCTCTCCCACCTCTTCTCCAAGGAATTCAAGGACCGGAAAGAAGGGGTTCATTTAATTCATTTCCTCTCCTCCTCTACAGCCCCCTCCCCAGTGCGAGAAGTGTACACTACAGCAAATCATCACAGAGCAAGTGATGGAGACAAAGGTTACCTGCAGTGAGAACCATCTTGCCGACCAACACAGGTCTGTTCTTCCTATGTCGATGTCCGAGTCTTAAGACCACAGAGTGCCAAACACACAGCTAGATCCCCACAGCACTGCCCTCTAACTAAAATTAAGAAACATCTCCAAACACGTCTTATGGGCAAAGCACCGTGCCAAGAACAGTGGAGAAACACACACACATGTGCGCACACACACACATCTACGTATGCACACACGCCACCAAGCCTCTCCCCTCAAAGACGTAACTGCAGGTTAATTTGTAGAGGGCCTATTTCCTCATTGGAAGAAGGCAGACACCTGCTAAAATCACTTTATTTTGACTTTTCCTGTACTCTGAAATTCTAAATACGATACCTAGCCCAAGCCACGAAGCATTACAGTAAACGTCGAGGTAACAAACACATTTGTGTAATAAAAGTTACACAAACACAGAAGAAGGAGAAATTAAATCCATCGTGGGGATCAAGGAACACTCCACCGGGAAAGTCAGATTTAACTGCCTTTAAATGTCAAGGGGCTTTTAGGCTGCAGAAGCAGCAGGAGCAAAGGCACAGGAGTCTGTGGTCTGGTGGAACTCGAAGGCGGCAGTGGTCAACGGCCAAGGAGGCCAAATGAAAGTCACTAAGGCGTTGGAATTTCAACCTCAGTGAGATGCAACTGGAAGGGTCTGGAAGGGTCCACAGTGGCATCACTCACCTTGCATTTCCAGTGGATGGACCTGGAGGGGCAGGGTCACGTCCAGCCCAGAATAACAGCTGTGCCAGTGGGATCGGAATGTCGGTGCCAAACAACAGAAGTGACACACCCATCAGTCACCGGTGGGTGGGGAGAGAGGGCCAGAGATGACAACAAGCGTCTTATTCTGAGTGTCTGCGGGGCTGGGGGTCTCGGGCCAGGCAGGAGAACGCGTTGTGTATTGCACAGGAAACGGTCCGTTCTGTTTGGGCCACGTTGAGTTTGGAGCGCCCGTGGGATAATTTACATCTCACGTCTGATAAGATGTGATGTTACAAGAGCTAGTTAAAGCGTGAAGGGAAAGAAGATTGTTCCAAGAGAGAAACTTGAGAGAGCACGAAAAGAAAGGGGCCAAGAAATGGACTTTGGGAATAGCAGCATTTGAGGGGTGGTAAAGGGAAACGTGGAGATGGAAAAGTGTTAAGGACTGAATAGTGTCTCCCCAAAAATTCATATGTTGAAGTCCTAACCTCAGAATGCACCTTAGAATGTGACCATATTTGGAGATAGGATTTAAAGAGGTAATTAAGTTAAAATGAGATCATCAGAGTGGGTCCTAGTCCAATATGACTGGTGTCCTTATAAGAAAGGAGAAATTGGACACAGACACAGACAAGGGAAGACCACATGAAGACAGAGAGAAGGCAGCCGTCAGCAAGCCAGGGAAAGAGGCCTGGAACAGATCCTTCCCTCGGCCTCTGAAACCAACCCTGCTTGACACCTTGATCTTGGACTCCAGTCTCCAGAACTGTGAGAAAATAAATTTCTGTTGCTTAATCCACCCAGTCTGTGGTGCTTTGTTACAGCAGCCCTAGCAGACTAACGTAAAAAGCTAAGAGGTGAGGGACTTCCCTGGTGGTGCAGTGGATAAGGCTCCACACTCCCAATGCAGAGGGCCTGGGTTTGATCCCTGGTCAGGGAAGTAGATCCCACATGCATGCCACAACTAAGGAGCTGGCAAGCTGCAACTATGGAGCCGGCGAGCCACAAGTAAGGAGCCTGTGAGCTGCAACTAAGACCCAGTGCAACCAAATAAATAAATATTAAAAAAAAAAAAAAAAGCTTAGAGGTGAGAATAAAGCCAGGGGAGTTCATTCAGGGGGGAGTTACCTGAGGAAATGGCAGTCAATGGTGTCAAATGTTGCCAAGTATGAGAAGTGAGTCCAGGGCTTCCCTGGTGGCGCAGTGGTTGAGAGTCTGCCTGCCAACGCGGGGGATACGGGTTCGTGCCCCGGTCCGGGAAGATCCCACATGCCGCGGAGCGGCTAGGCCCGTGAGCCATGGTCGCTGACCCTGCGCGTCCGGAGCCTGTGCTCCGCGACGGGAGAGGCCACAACAGTGAGAGGACCGCATACCGCAAAAAAAAAAAAAAAAAAAGGAGTCCACATCGTTGGATTTTAAAAATGAGGATATCAGTGACCTTTCAAAAAGCAAGTTTACAATATATTAAGTATATAAGACTTACTATAGTAGGGGCCCAACAGTAGGGGCAGACAGCAGCCAAGGGTTAACGGACAAGACAAGAATAAGGTCAAAAAGTGAGTGTGGCAGGGGCGAGACTTCTTTTTAGAAGCTTTGCCCTAAAGAGAGGGAGTGAAATAGGATGGCAGCCTGGGGATGCAGCGAGATCAAGCACAGTTTTAGAGAGACTTACACTGATGAGTTAAAGGAAGGAAAATTTGAGATTTGGGCCCAGGAGAAATGGAAACTGATTAGAATGCATGTGGGGAGGGGAGGAGGGCATTCAAAGGAGAAGAGACTCAGGAATACGGCCATTGTATTTCTGGTCAAGAAACCATCCAGAATTCAATACCAGGATTTGTAAAAAGAATTTAAGACCCAGCTGTTGTTGAACGACCTACATTTTTAATGGAATCAATTTAGCCGACTGAGAACTTATAAAAATGAATGGTTGGTTTTATTCAAGGTCAAGGGTTGCAAAGTGAATACAGCAATAGGTGCTATAGGAAGGTCCACAGGTATGGGGAATTCAGAGTAGAATTCGTGGTCCAGGGTTCTAGGCTAGGCATGCCAGTGATCTCTAAAGAGACAGAATCACTGTAGGCTGAAAGAAAGAGGCAGCCAATGGCATCCTGAAGCAGGGGTCAGCAAACTACGACCACGGGCTGAAATCCAGTCCACCCTCTGTTTTTGTAAATAAAGTGTAATCGCAACACAACTACACGCATTCATTTACATCTTGTCCGTGGTTATTACTTTCCAGCTACTACAGCAGAACTGAGTCATTGCAACAGGGACCAGAGGACCTGCAAAGCCCAAAATATACACTTTATGCCCCTTTACAGAAAAGGTCTGCCAGCCCCTAAGGAACAGAGGTGAAAATCAGGCAGCAACACCAGACAAACAGGAAGAGAGGGAGCGCCAAGACCAGGCCGAGCCGATGACCAAGGCAGTGGGCATGGGCTGGGGACAGTGAAGCATCGGGCAGCCCCAAGCCCACGGCCAAGGGCAGCGCAATCATGGCACAACTCAGGCAAGGACTAGACCCAGGAGATCCAGGCCAGAGAACAAGCCTGAAGTGAGGGAGAACCCAGGGGTTCCATCTGTTTGCCAGGGGCAGAACCCCCACTAGAGGCTCATGTTAGGGGAATATGATCAACCGATATGAACAGTCCAGCAAGAGTGAGTCACAGACTCAAGGCCCAGTCCTCGCCCTTGAGTTCAATGGGAGGCTGAAGGCCAGAACTGAGTCCATGCATGGCCAACACGGCAAGGTGTAAAGTCTGAAAGTCCAATGGGACACAGGTATCTGATGCTACCGTACACACAGTTGCCCTAAATGACACTCCAACCCTACCAACTGGAGTTTAGTTTATGAACTAGGGTTGGCCCAGAGGTAGGCCCATCAGCGGACACATCTACAGAGAACTAGAAAAGCAAAGACGGGGGAAACAGGACCAGGCCAACGCCATCGGGACCCAGCCCAGCGGTGGGAATTAGCAGGCCTCCACTCAAAGGTCAAAGGGTGCTCCAGGAGGGGAATGGCAGAGTCGGGGTCTGGGTGACAATGTCCTGTGGAAGTTCTCTGCAGCCCCTGGCATGTCCTGGGCAATCAGAATTACAGAGGCAGCACAGCTTAAGGGCATAGCTTTTAGAGTCAAGCTTCACTACTCATTAGCTGTGTGACCTTCAGTAAAGTACTTAACCTCTCTCTGGTTTGGTGTCCTCATCCATGCAAATGGAGACAACAGCAGTGTCTATTTCATTAAATCCTTGTTGAAAGGATTTAATGAGTTAACACCTGTAAAGTACTCAGAAAGGAGGACTTATATAACCATTAGCTATAATTATACTGCCTCAGTCTTTATACTAACTTTCATGTGCCCGTAAGAAGTCTTCTCCCACTCTGTTTAAAGATCTGACCTTTGGGAGTTCCCTGGTGGCATAGTGGTTAGGATTCTAGGCTTTCACTGCTGTGGCCTGGGTTCAGTCCCCAGCCGGGGAACTAACATCCTGCGAGCAGCATGGCGCAGCCAAAAAGAAAGAAAAAGAAAGAAAGAAAGAAAAATCTGACCTTCTAGGGCGAAATAAAACACCCTAAGAAAGCAATGTCCATTTCAGCCCCTCGGTCTCACGCCCACTGCCTTTATCTCAAGTTAGTTTAAGAAGCATAAAGAGAGGGGCAGGAAAACGTCCCTGTCAACACTGACATGCTGAAACAGGTGCCTGGAGTTGAAAAAGTGGAAAAAAAGGATCCAACAAAATATAATTTATTAGTCATCACCTGCTGAACATGTCACGGCTTGGTGATAAATGCCAAGAACATCAATTATGAACTATTCTTACAGCGGGTTTAACACAATCCACCGTGACATCCAGAAACCTGTATGTCGAGAATGTTCCTTCTTTGTTTGGACGACAGGAGGAAAATATTTGGGGTGGAAATGGTAAATGTAATTATTTTGCATGAAGCAGGGCGGCCTGCGTGTGCATCCCGCCTGGGACCAGGCTACTGAATATCTGTCGAGGTGTCAACTCCAACCACAGAAGCAAACAACTTGGTCACACTTCTGTGTCCTTACCTAAATTTGGAAGGAGGGGATGGCGAATCACAGGTATCACTGGCAGTGACATTTCTGGATTCACAGGTGTTTGAACGTAACTATATCCATGGTCTTTCTGCATGTCTGTGTCTTGTGATTCCCTTGCCCCAGGAGCAGCTCAGGGGTGTCTTCTCTCCAGGAGTCATCCTCCCGCGTCCCTCCTCCTGGTCTCGCATCCACAGCAGCCCCGGCCTGATGATCTGTGACTCTGGACAAATCTCTCTGAGTCTCGGCATCCCCCTCTCCAAAACTGAGTGGTTTAGACTAGATAATTCCTAACGTCCCTTCCAGCTCTCTGAGCCTTTGATTCTGACTCTATAAATGCTGACCAGGGACGGGACAAAGTGCTGGATCCAGAAAGACAAATAATGCAAGTGATTTGTAATCACGATACCAACTTTTGGGCTCTAATACTAGAGCAATAAGGTTTAAATGTTCAGAGATGCACTTTTAATGAATATTTAATTGCTCTATTCTTCTTTATAAGAATACAAAGTGAGGGGAGGCAGGATCCGGGCCCCCTGTTCTCCAACCCTGCCTTGAATGAACCAAAGAGGCCATACTCTCATGAAAAGGCGATTCCAGAAGCCATCTGTGTGAAGCTAAGTAAGTCAAGAACAGGATTCTTCTTAACCAGGCCCTGCCCTCCAGCAGCACGTGGAGCTGGTGAAAAATGCAGGTGCACTCAGCCTGCTCCAGGGCATCAGAATTTGCATTTGAACAAGATCCCCTGGCAATGTGCAGGCATTTTCCTTTGAGAAAAGCTGTCCTAAAGCCTTGGTTCTCAAAGCTGGCTGCACAGTGGAATCACCTGGGTGGGGGGGCTTTGTCCCATCCTCCCCACAACAGCGATTCAGATTTCACTGGTCTGGGATGTGATGGGGCATTGGGACTTTTTTTAAGGCTGCCCAGGGAATTCTAATGTGCAGCAAAGTCTGAGAAGCACTGAACTAAATTCTCAGGCTCAGGTTCTAAAACTCAAATCCAGAGCCAACTAACCTCCCTCTAGAAAGATCTGTATCACCTTTCCCAAGGCCACAGCAGGGTCACCCGCTAGCTGGAGTGCTAGTTGATGATGGGTCACCATCCCACGTCCTCCAAGGTCCTGGAGGACGTGGCCACTCCAGGAGAAGCTACCTGGCAGCACTGGTGCGCTGTCTCTCTCTCTCTCTGTCTCTCTCTGTCTCTCTCTGTCTCTCTCTCTCTCTCTGTTTCTTTCTCTGTCTCTTATGGCAAACGCAGTGTTTGCCTGCTTCTACAGTAGCACCTTCCATGCAGGGATCTATCTCCAAGCACATAGAACCCTCGGGCCAGCAGCTGGAACTCAGGCAGCCAGAAGAGTCCAGTGCAAATCCTCCTCGGCTTCAGTCCCTTCTGGTGTGCAAGATTCCGAATCAGCCTGCATCATTCCTAACAACTTAAGGCTAAGATCTCTGAGTGAGGACCCACTGACAGTAACCACCAACGTCTATGTTTCCTTCCATTATGATTCCTCCCCGTTACCTACTGCCCTTTGAGGGCCCCACGGATTCTGTGCTTCTGGGTTACTGAAAGCACTTCTCTCCTTAGGTGTGAGAAGCTGAGACTTTGGTGTTTATGTAAAGACAGCACAGGAGCCAAGCTGGGAGCTAGCAGTTCTTGAATCTACCAGGGCTCACAGGTCGGTTAGTATCGGTGCAGCAAACTTGAGGGTTGAGTCTTGGAGTGCAAACAGAACCACCATCCTCAGCTGAGGGCAGATGATCTGTCCTGGACCAGTTACTGCCAAGTGACTCAGGAAGGGAAGGGGTTGGGGCAACCCACCAAGCAGACTTGAAAACGTCATCCCCGTGGGGAACTGTTGGCAGCTCTACATTCATGAGTTTGCCCGAACGAAAAGTGGTTTAACTGAAGTGATTTCCCAAAGTCCCACCTGATCTTTACTGCAGAAAGCCTGCTTGTGTTTGGGAGGCAAGGGAAGGTGGAGACTTCACCTAGCAAGTTAACATGCCTCTGGAAGGGAGACTATGGTGTGGTGGGTCCCATCCAACACGGGCTAACCTGGGCCCCTGAGCTGCTTCTTCATTTCTTCATCTGTAAAATGGGGGAAATGCTAATAATCAGAGAGTGGATGACACGTAGTAAGCACGATGCAAGTTTGCTATTATTACTTGTCACTTCCCACCGGATCCGGAATATGTGTTTATGTGTCTGTGCATGAAATGAATCATCCACCGTAGACCAGAGGAAATAACAGAGCAACTGGTTTTAAGAACAAGTAGTGGGTGCTGGAGGCTGAAATGCTCCATCCATGTGCAGTACAGATGTTTTAGGTTTTCTTACCAGGCTATAAAAATGTTTACACAGTAATTAGGCCTGTTATCAGTACACAGATTACACTTTACAGAATGAACGAACAGCACAAAAACCCTCCCATTTTTCATCAGGTTCAGCACGCTTTCCTAATTCTCGGGTTTACCAAAATAAATTCATTTTTCTAACAACACAGAGCCGGTGCAGAGTGTAGGGAAGAGGCGCTGGGGTGGGGAAAGTGGCTGTGTAACGGAGCGCGTGTCATTTGCTCTCCCTGGTCCTTCTTTTTCCCCATCTGTAAACTGAGATAACCAAGGTCCCTGCTCTCTCATAAACTCCATGGTTCTATTACTTTACAAGCATTCTCTTCTAAGCATGTCTTCACTCTTCTCTTCCCCCAAGAAAGGATGTGTTTAATTAAAATACTGATGGGAAAGGTAGTAATTCTGCTGAATCGCATAATGAGTCTCCCATCCAACACACTAGCATGGAGCTGGTAGCAGTTCATTCCTGACACTGCAATCCCCAAAGCCAGTCTGCGTGGTGAGACCACGCAGGACAGCGTTTCCCAAACACATCAATAGCTCTAAGTAACACTTAGTGGAATACTTTGCTTTTCCCGTTTTCAAAGGATAATATTCCGTGGTCATAAATACGTCACCAAAATAATGAACCAAGCTCCCTGACTTGCACTTCTAAGTTTTCATATGAGCTAACTTGTGTTAATGAAAAAGTAGAAGTGATCTGTAATCATGAACCCAACTTTGGGGCTCTAACACTAGAGCAATATTGTTTAAATGCTCGGAGATGAACTTTTATTTAATTGCTCTATTTTTTATAAGTATAAAGCATGCTTTCAGTAAACACTCTGAATACTAAAATAGGCAAGGTACCCTTTCTCCTAGCTAAGTTATGTGTTCAAGTTTCCTAATGATTTTGTTTCAAGGGGAAAAAGGTCATCAAGGTTTCAAGCTCTAGAGGAAGGAATTTGGGACAGTCATTCGGAGCTAGGGTGACCTGTTACAGCAATATTCCAAAACGCTTCGACAAAATATAGATATAGGTATTTGAAATGCAAAGGAAGAAAATCTAACAATCTACGTACGGAAATGTGAATGGTCTGGGGAATGAGAGTGCAGAAAGGTGCTTTCATTTTTTTATGTAACATTTCTGTACGGCTTTAATTTCTTTTAAAAAGAAGAATGTTGGCTTTCATAATGAAAAATATTTTTTAAGCATAAAAAAAGCCACCCATTGGACAGCTGGTGCAAAAGAAGCATCCTAATTTCTGCCCCAACCAGGACCATGGGTTTTTGACATTAAAATTTCCAGAAATAAAATGGTAGGGAAAAAGTGTTCAGTCGATATAGTCTCACAACGCCCCATTCATTCAAGACATTAGTGGTCGTCGGCATCTACATTTTAAAACAATTTGTTTCTGATTATAAAATACATTTGAGTTCATTTAAAAAAAACAAAACAAATATTCATAATGCCAACTCCTTGGGACAACAACGTTCAC
Source organism: Tursiops truncatus (assembly GCF_011762595.2). Taxonomy (NCBI): domain Eukaryota; kingdom Metazoa; phylum Chordata; class Mammalia; order Artiodactyla; family Delphinidae; genus Tursiops; species Tursiops truncatus. Next base: position 13,925,792 of record NC_047048.1, read on the forward strand.
ATATTTAGTCCACTTCTTTCTATTATTCTTCTGTACCAAGTTTTTAAACAAAACTGAAATCATACTAGAAATGTGGTTTTGTCCATACCCATGTTTAATTGGTACATTAGAAACCACTAAATTAAGGTCACCAAGGCATTTTCTCTCCATCTGTTACTCTTCAACACTACATTTCATTTTATACTCTAATGAATAAAGACTCTCTTTGTTGCACCAAGGGAGTGCACACAGAATGCACAGCAGCCAGGGTGATCTTTTGAAAACGTAAATTAAATCACGTCACTTTGCCGTTTAACACCCTCCTTGTGCTCCCATCAAACTCAGTATATCAAGCCCAAACTCTACAGGGTGACCTCTGAGGCCCCTCAGGAACTAGCCCCTGCTTCTCGGTACACATCTCCTGCCACACCAGCCTCCTTCCTGTTCCTCTAAAGCACCCTGTGGTTCCTACCTCAGCACCTTTGCACTGGCTGCTGCCACTGCCTGGAAGTTCTTCCCCAGATCTTCCCCCGATTTACCCAGCTTAAATACGGCTCTTCGGTGAGAACTCTCTTGACCACCCAATCTGAAGCAGCCCCTGTATCTGTCTCCATGATATCATCTAATTTTATTTTCCATTTTTATTTTTTTATTGTGTCTTACACCACTAGAATATGAGAGTACCACCTCTATTCACCATTGTCCCCAGTACCCACACCAGATGCTCAATAAATACTGGTTGAATGAATGAAAATGTTTTCAAAGTACCCAGATTTGTGGGGCATGAGCTTAAGTAACCTACTTAAACAGGCCTTATTCTCAGCAGCACAGCCCCTTAATGAGACTTTTTAAAATAGGCCGTCACCTTCTCCTGTGGCCTGGTAACGGAGAGCGGCCCACAGCCCTGCTGGCGGGAAAACAAGTGGGTTATTTAGTCTGGGCCAGACTTTTATTTTGTTTATCCACCCCGTTACCTAAACCAGAAACTCTGTGGTGACACACTATACCCTTCCTTTCTCTTACTCCTACTCAATCGATCAGTAAGTCCCACCAACTATCCCTCCTGTGGAGGACATGCCCAAGTCTTCTAGCAGGATCATTCCAACTTCCTTTTTCAGAAAAACTACCTCTCCCCATTCGGATGAACTTTCAGAAAACTGTTCCTGATATGAAGACCCAAAGCTATGCCAGTTAGACATTTCCTCTGAGCATTCTGAATGTAGCAGAATAATAAAAATTTAAAAAATAATAATAAATATGATGATGATGGAGGAAAAGGCTGGAGATCATTTACTTCCATAGCATCACCTGAGAGAAACCGAAAGACTACTCCAGCCACCGAGATGCCCTCGACTGCCTGACTCCCAGCTGCTGCAAGCCTGGTTCTTCGGGCAGGCCCTCAGCCCTGCGAACTCCCATCAGTACTCCTACAGCACTCTCCTTGTTTGCTTCAGCTGCTAGCCCAAGTCAGTTTCTGTTGTTTGCAACCCAGGAACCCTAACTGAGAATTCTCCTAAATGTCTGCTCGGGCCATACTCTTCTCCATGCTCCCCACCAGAACCTCAGCTCCAGCCGCCTCACTGGTACCACGCCTCTGGTCTACCTCAATGCCAAATCCGCTCTCCACGAGGGCCCCAACTGGACTTACCTAAAACTCAGATCTGACCATGCCGCCTGCCCCCTGGTCCTGACCAAAACCTTCCTTCTACCATTCCAGCCTCTTCTCTTGTCATTCCCTGCCTCACCCTTGAGGCTCCAGGAGCTCCAAACTACCAGCTGCTTCCTCACATTTTCCACATGTTTTCTTATCTCTCACCCGACTTCCTCTGCACTGGGATCCCCAAGTAAGGCTGGCCACTTGATAACCATCCGTCAAGCTCTGCTCAGACATCGCTGCCATGCTAGGCGGGCTGCCTTGCGTCTCTGCTCGCAAACGTGCACGCCTCACACATGGTCTGCCTTCCCCACTAATCTGTGAATTTATTGATGGCCGCCGTGTCACATGCATCTCTCTATCCCTACCACATAATAGACACTGAATACATTTTTGTTAGATGTTAAATGATTAAAACAATAATTCACTCGGAAAGCCCCAGGTTGGATGCAACAACTGTGCTTTCATTTTCCTCCTTTCTAACCACATGCAGAATTACCCTCCAGTGGGGTAACCGGGGGATCGGCCAACGCCCTGCCCATCTCGAGGGATGGTTTCAGCGCTCGAGAGTCAGGACGCACGCGGTTTTAACAAGCATCGGGGGCTGTTGCTGGTTGTGCTGCCTAATGGTTCTCCATCGCAAAAGGACGTTTCAGACACTCTGACTACATCAGGTTAAGCCTCGAAGGAAGAGCAAAGATGCCACCCACCCCATACCAATGTGGGCGCGGATAGGGAACATGCAAACAAACAAAGACGCGGCAGCCTATAATGAAGCCAATCTGGGCTCGCGCCTCACGTGGCTCCAGTGTGGGCACACGTGGAGGGCAGGGCCTCCTCCCCGACCCCACTGCACCAGGCAGAGCTCCTCCCGTGCCTGAGTTTCCTCGTCAGGAGTGAGGAATGAGATGCTGCCCTAGATTCACTCAGCAAACACAGAGGGGGCACCCGCCATGGGTCTGACCCTAGACAAGGCACCGAAGGTCAAAGGTTACTTAACCGCTCTTCAGATCATAGGCAGCAGTGTGGAAAGATCCCTGGACTTCCAATCAGGAACCCCGGCCTCTTTGAATGAAACCGTAACCCTGCCTCTTACCCACAAGCTACGCGGCCTCAGGAAAGTTAGTTAACCGCCCTCGGCATCAGTTTCCAAATAAGAAAAAATGGGAGTTCCGTGAGCTCCAATGTGTAAAGTGTCTGGCATCTAGAAGGGTCCCAGAAATCCGAATTAAGAGGGTCTGCAAAGACCTTAAATGTCCAAAGTTCTCGCTGAGCCACCAGAATTCCTCTCAGTATAAGAACTAGCGCCCCCTTCTGCCACCCACTGAGCACTGCAGAGGCTGTCAGCGCTGGAGTGGGCTGGGAAAGCCAGCAAGACCGCGGACGCCGCGCCGGGGCAAAGTACCAGCCGTCAGATACCCCTCCCGGGCTGTTGACCCGGGAGCACACTGTCCCTCCCAAAGCCACTTGCTATGGAAAAGAAATTTCTAGATTGCAGCCGAACCCTGCCCAATACTTGGGCGCTTATCAGAAGCCTCCCACTGCGGAGATAACTGTTAAACTCGGCCAAGCAGCTGTCACACGCGCAGCCTCACCGCCCCCCGCAACCCCCATCACCCCTCAGCGAGGAAAGGGAGCCGTGGGTCTCCATCAAGTCCCGCCCATCGTGCGTTCTCCTCGGAACCAGCTGAATGAAATGATTTTCTTCCTACAAAGCCCTTATGCTGCACCCTCACTGAAGGCCTGATTACTGGCAATAGTTACAGTCGGAGGTCAGAGAAAGGTGATCTCTATGAACAATTCTAAGCGGATTTAGCACTCCTCCAATAAAATATCCGAGGGATTGGGTTTCCAGAGAGTTTTGTTTTCATTACTCCACTTGGATACAGCCAGTAACCAACATCAGTGTTGAAGACCAGCTTCTCAGTAAACATAGCTGTTTTTCAGGCAGCTACTGCCATGAAAAACCCACATGTCTGCAGTGAGCTCAGAAAGGGCGGGTGGGGGGGGGGACGCTCGGCTGGGCCTCCACCAGAGCAGGCTGCGGGGTGAACACGGCCCGGGGGCATCCATCGGGCACTCGTGGGGCCCAGCTGCCTAAGGAACCAGCAAAGCTCTGCGGCTCCTGGAGCCCAGGAATGGATCCTTAGCCGGGGTGTCCCAATAGAGCAGCAAGCACAGGAGAGGTCCGAGTTGCCCTCCAGACTTCAGAGCCTCATAGAGACACGTAGCAAAGAAAACGGGGACTCCACCAACACCTCCTTCTTCAGCCCCCAAAGATGAAATAAAAACAAGCCAAGGAGGAGAGCTGGAATCAGGCTGGGATGAAAACCGTGTCCTGCTCCAGCCCCAAGACAATTTCACACCAATGGCTTTAAAACCCTTTCCAAAGCTCTGATGCCTAAATTGAAAAAGAGTTTATCTTTTGGACTGAAGTCAGCAGTTAGAGAAGCAGAACGTGGAAATCCTAAGAGTTATGAGTTTTCACATTTGCACAAATGGCCTGTGTGTGTACACACAGAGGGCAGAAATCTACCCATTCTGCCCAGAGAAGGGCACCTCAACTCTATCCCCGAGGCTGCTCTTATCCACGCTAGAATGTAGTTACTATGGTACCGCTAATCAGACTTCAGTGGACACAGACACACACAGCCGGCACTGAGCTGCTCTTCTCCGAGCCCAGCAAAGTGTCCTATTCTGCCAAAAATCAAGCTCAGGGGCTGGGGATGGCGCCCCAGTCTTGGCACCTCAGGAACTGCAGGCACCGTTCCCCGGGGCAAAGGGCTTCAACACCAAGGGCAAGGAAGGCGCTTGCCCCACACACTGGTCCGCAAAGGAAAAAGAGCAGAGGGAAATGATGCTGGGCGTGGGGGCAGAGGGCACACGTGGCTGGCGCCTCGATGCTAAAAAGTGGCCCTCCGTCCACTCTCGGCGGCCCCACCCCGTCGGGTTAGGCGTCCTCCGCTCTCCCTGGCCCCGACGCCGGCCCCAGAACTACCTGCTGCTGCCTAGGCGCCCTCAGGCCAAGTCTGAGGAAGTTCACTCCCCGTCGCGCCAGTCCGGGAAGGCTGGGGCACCCGGTAAACCCAGACTGCCCGGCAGAGTCGGCGCCCGCCTCTACCCGAGAGCGGGACTCAGGGAGCTGCTGGGGACCCAGGGTCCAGCTGAGTGGCAGTCGAGTCCCGGGCTGGGCTGCCGGAGGCCTCCGGGTGATCCCGCGCTCCCCAGGGCCCGTGGGCGCCGGGCGGGTGGCAGCGAGGAGCGTGCGCCCCGGAGGGCGGGCAGCCCGCGCCTGGGCTGGAGATGGAGACAATCCTCCGCCGATCGCCATGACTCCCGGCTTCCCGGATACCTGGAAGCCGCCCCGCTCTCCCACCTGGGCTGCGGTGCAGCTCTCCTCCCTTCCACCGCCCCGGCGCCCGCGGCCGGGGGCGCGCAGACTAGCGGCCACTGGCGCGGGGGACTCGGGGAGCGGCTCCCAGCCTGCAGCCCGCACAGTTCCGGGACACCCGGGTGGGACACCCGCGGCCCTGCCCCGGCCCCACATCTTGGGGCTGGCGGCCAGCAGCCACCCCCAGGGAGGGCAAGGCAGCTCGGACAACCCCCAGCCCGCCCGGTGCCCTCTGCCAGCGCCAACAGGTATGGGAGGCGTTGTCGCCCGCCCACTCCGGGGCCAGGGGCCCGCGACAGCCGCGGGTTTAGGGTACGGTACAGAGGGGCAAGGACTGAGGGAAGAGGAGAGGGCGGGAGCGAGCGGGCGGCGGCACTCACCTCTGGCTGGGCCGGGGCCGGCCGCGCGGGCCCGCCGCCCCGAAGCCCGGGTTCCGAGGCGCCTCCGCGCGCGCCGGGGGCTTCTTCCGAGGCCCGCAGGGAGGGGGCGGCGCGGGGGGAGGCGCCGGCGGGCAGCGCTCAGCCTCACGCTCACACCCCCGGCCGGCCGCCGCGGCCCCGCGCCGGCATCCTCGCTGCCGCCGGCTCCCACGGCGCCCCGGGCCGCTCCCCAAGCGCGCGCCGGGGCCGGCGCGAGCCCCTCGTCGGCTCGGAGCGCGGTCTGGGCGCGCTCCTCCTGTCCTTGTCCTCGGCTCCCGTCTGGGGACGCTGCCCCGCACCCCCGGCTCGGCGCGCTCCTCTACCCCTCCCGCTCCCGCTGGCCGTGCAGAGCCCCGGCGCGCGGGCTCAGCCCATGTGCGCGGCTGCCTCGCTGAGCCCCGGAGCCCAGTGGCCGAGGCCCCGCCGGAGTTGCGCGCCCTAGAAACTCCATGCAGCTCCGGCCTCCTCCCCGGCTCCTCCCCGGTGGGCCCCCCGGGGCCTTGAAACCGCCCGCGGCGCCTTCCCCGCCCTGCCTTCGCCCGCGTCAGGAGCCGGGGTTCGGGGCGCGCTTCGCCTCGGGGGGTCTGGGAGACACCACCCCCACCCCTCCGCCTTGCCAATGGCTCCCTCGGTTTCCAGGCAGCGCAACCTGAGGAACGCCTCGGCGCGCGCGCACTCACACTCGCGCATACACACACACACACACACACACACACACACACACGCACTGCACACACAAGCACACGCGCGGGGGGCGAACTGGAGCTTGGCAGACGGTCCTCCTTCCTTCCTCCCCAAAGAAGCTGCCCACGTTAACTCCGGCAAACTGCTGTTCCTCGGTATTGGACAACTTACCCAAGCGCCCCCCACCTTAACTACTTCATCCCCAGGGCCAGGATCACACCTGCATCCGCGCCCGGGGGGAGGGCGGGCGCCGAGTTGAGGTGCCGGCGGCCAAAACCGGGGGAGGAGGAGGGTTCGAAGTGCTCACCCCAGCACCATCGAGGGAGGCACTTCTGCGGCGATCGCCCTCCGACCTCTGATCCCTCTCCCCAGGGCCTGAGAACACGTGGTTTGGCCCCCACTTCCCTTTCCAAGGTCACAGAATGGATTTGACGAGGGGGAGAGGGTGCTTGGACACAGGTGTGAGCTAGGCATCTCAAAGACCGTCTGCAACCTGCCCTGGCACTGCCCCCTGCCAAGTCCATACCCAGACAGACCCCTTTCCTCCTCTGCCCTGTGCCTCAAGGGCAACCCGTTAGCTTAGAGCCTCCAGTCACCTTTTCTGGTCCCCACCTGTCTACCTCTCATGTGCCCAGAAGCTGACAGAATACACAGTGCTACCAAGCTTTGTGTCGTCAAAAAAAAAGGAAAAGAAAGAAAAGAAAAATCAGAACACCAAGACGCATCTCTGTCTGTCCCATAGACAGAATCAGGCACCTACCAGTCCCTTTCTGCTCCTCCCAAGGGTGCGCCACAGGAGAAGGAACCCACCTGGCTGGAGCAGGCTACTCTTTCCTCACAGCACTCTCTTTTCCAGGGTCCCTAGTTTCCTGCCCCCTCTAGGTGGCAGAAAGACTGTGCCACCAACTGAGAGTCTTCCAATTCCCAGAATCAAAGAAAAGATATATATAAAAATTCTCACACCAATCAGGAGCCAAGCAGGCAATACTGCCGTAAGCCTCTTGTCCAAACAACTCAGCAGTCACCTCTGTTCCTGCTGGGGCGGCTGCCAAGAGAACGTGGGCACTGGTGCTGCCAGCCAGCGGCCCAAGTTAATCAGGGTCCCCTCCTTGTCTGCACCTCCTGGTTTGCAGCCTGGGCGTGGTTCCTCTGAGCCCTCGTAGCACTCATTGCTGGTACCATACCTTTGGCATTTAGCATTTGCTACCTCGTATTCTTACTATCTTTCCTTGTACCTGCCCTACTTCCAAAATTATCTTCGTAAGCCATTGGCTGAATCTCACCTACCTAGTTCAGAGATGTATCAATACAGAGAAGGCACTTCCAAGAGTTTCCCTGAAGGGTCACGGGCAGATGAACTAAAAGAGTGGATAGAGTCTCAGAGTGATCTTTCCCACCGATCTCTTAGTTTGGATGAAAGCTGCATTTTCTAGTAATCTGTTGCCTCTGTAGCAGTTGTTCTGTCGTTTTCTGGATGGCAACCAAGTCACCAAAGTCCCTTAAGCAAGTCTATATACACACATGGAGTTCCTGGTAGAAAGTAGATTTAACCGTTTAACCAGAGCAGGACACATCTGTCAGATCTCTGCCCTCACTGCCTGTGTGAATTTGGGCAAACTGTTGGTTCTCTCTAAATCTCACTGTCCTCATCTGTCAAATGGGGATAATTAGAGTATCTACTCCATAAGGTTGTTGTAAACATTAAATGTGATAACCTGGAATAGCCATTCACTCAGTTCACTCAGCTCCAGGCATAGTAAGTGTTCAACAAATGCTGGCTATTGTCATTATTCATGAGTAGTTAACAGATGTCAAAGACATAACCTTGAAAGAAAAAAATCAAGGATCTCAATGGACATCAAGAACTAGAAAGCCAGGTGGCAGACTTTACACTAAATACAGTTTCCTGGTCCTCGCCATCTATGACCGTTTTGAGACTTCCAGGTTAAGAGGGTTGCAGGTTCTCAGGCCCTGGTACCCTTGCTCCAACTTTTATTTATTTGTTCAATATATATTTATTAAGGGTCAAAATGTGTCAGCTCCTTCCTGTTAAATTGCCAAAGAAAATTTTGTACCAAATATCACAATGGAAGCTAAAACCAACATGGAACAAAATGGGTTCCATGCATTTGTACCTTGATTTGGCATAAGTACTCTCTCCAACCCAGAATAATACAGCCCTCCAGCAAACAGCTGGGAGTAAGCATTAACTTTGTTCTATCACCTACCTCTAGCTTTGGGACTCAGAGTTATACAAATCAGACACCTGGACGATTGCTACCTTACCAAGTGGTAAACATTTTCTAACATGGTCCAAGTCATTGCCACCTCTACCTCAGCCATTCCCCTGTCTTTCCTTCTTTTGTTTTACCTGAAAAAGCAGTTCTATATAATAACTACAATAACTACATCTACTTCAAGTGCCCAAGACAGTGAAGGGTAGAGGGGGATGACGGGGTCTGTTGCATTCTGAAGAGAAATAGGCAGAAAAAGAAAAAATCATTTGGGTACGTGCTGGAGGGTAACATTTTTCATGTATCCTATCAAAATGCGGACAATGGAATGCATTGGCTTCTTTACAACGCACATTCTTTACTTTGTGGCAGGAGGTTTTAGAGTGGTTTGTTAGGCAGCAACAGAAAACCAGAACAAAATTCAGTATCTGGAAGTAGACTGGCGCTGTAACAAACACTTAAAACGTTGGCTTTGGGATTGGACAACGCAGAAGTGCCTCGTAAGTCTATTAGTGAAAGCCTCAAGGGCCTCAGGAAGACTCCTGGAAATGACTTGAAGGACGCCAAGAAGACTGTTCCTGGAAGCTGGGAAACAGAGCACCTGAGCCATGTACTGGTGGGTCAGTTAGCAAAACAGTTGCCTGTAGTAATGTGACACAGATGAGAAGGCTACCTAAGGAACTCATGGATCTGACTAGAAGAGTTCCAAGTAGATCATAGAAGGAGCCAACTGGGTTTTTCTAGATGCCTGTGATAAAAGACAAGCAGAGATGAATTAAAGCAGAAATCATTCCATTGTTCTGAGTAGAATTTAGAGGAAATAGAAAGAACCAGGACTTGCTGTGTTCGAGAGGAGAACTGTTGCTCATTCTGACATCTCCAGGCAAAAACATTCAAATCCAGGGCAGTAAAATGTGGTCTCCAGATAAAGATTAAGTTGGGGATGTGGTGCAGTCAAATCCTTTGTTAAGACCTCACACATATTTAAGGGCAGGCCTAAAAGAGCTTCTAAGAATCCTAGAGACGTGGTCCCTCAGCAGCCTCACCAGGGGCTGAAAATAGAGAAGGGCCTATTCTTCAAGAGGTGTGTAAGTGTAGTTTTTCTCTAATGGATGGATTCTAGTTTAACTCACAGGAAGCCCTCAATGTTTTTAAAGAAAACATACCAGTTTGGGGCTGAAAGGGACGGAGACAGTACAAAAGGAAAGGAGGCCTTTGGATCCCTGACCGTCCGTGGACAATAAACACGCTGCAAAGAAGAGTTGTTTCTTATGAGAGAGGGAGAATGGCTGATAGAGGAACCAAAAGCCCAAAAGATGAGGCCAAGAGCTGTGAAGAATCATTCCCAAGAAGCAGGACTGGGCCTTAATTAAGGAACCGATGACACGTTCCCAGCTGGATTTCACAATTGCTATGAGCCAGTGTGGCTGCTATAGGAAACACCACCCACACCCTCCCCTGTTGAACGGGGTGTCTGTTGCACTTACTGTATCTCTGCCTCACGGGTGTGTGGAGGGTATTTAGTGAAGAGGAAGGAGGAGCTCACAGATCTTCAGATTGAGAAGAACCTCCCCTGAACCTGCTTTAGATGAACTGATCCACGACCTCAAGCCTGAACCTGGTGCCACAAGGAGATGAGACTTTTGGAACTTTTGGATGTGTCTGGGTATGTTTCATGTTAGAAAAATGTAAATAATGCTTGATTGAAGGTGAATTTTTTACCGTGTTGCATTAACTATGGCTGGACGTTCTTTAATATTCCTGTCATCAAGTTGGGATCTACACCGCCCTTCCCTTGAATCTGGACAGGATATGTTACTTCTTTAACCGAATAAAGAAGTTATTTTGTTCCAGTTTCCAGGCTTAGGACTTAAACTGGAAGCTTTTATGTCCTGTCTCTTGGAACACTTTCTTAGAGCCCTAAGTCACCATGTAAGAAGTCCAATTACCCAGAGTCTGCCATGCTGCAAGGCAGCCCAAGCTAGCTGTGTGGAGGATAGGAGGTAGCAAGTTAATAAAGGAGAAATGGAGAGGGAGAGGAAGAGGGAAAGATAGAGATAGATATCTGGCCAGTCCCCAGCTATTCTAGACCCTGCTGTAAGAGTCTTCCTAGCTGAGGACCCAGATATTATAGGGCAGAGAGACACCATCCACACTGTGCCCTGTCTGAATTTCTGACCCACAGACTAAAAGAGGTAGTAATACATTGATGTTTTAAGCCATTTAATTTTGGGGTGATTCGTTATGCAGCAGTAGATAACTAGAAAAATTTGCTAACTTGGAAAGATTTCCAAACTATATTGTAAAGTGAAAAAAGCAAATTGCAAAATAATGTGCATGATACCATTTTTGAAAAAGAAAACTTTGTACATAGTGTCCATAAATACTGGGTTGGCCAAGAAGTTCACTCAGATTTTTCTGTAAGATGTTACATAATATTATTGGAATGCTATCTGTTACTTAACTAACTGGAGAATCAGTATTAAGGAGACTTCTACTTTTTAGATATATATTATATGAATGTTCTACAACAAATATTTTTAATATTGGCTTAATTTTTTTAATGAGAAAAATACCCTGTATTTTTTTTTCAAAGCAATAAACATTAGTATATACCTATGAAAAGAATAACACACTCTCTGCCTTTCAAAAAACAAAAGGTTTACTCTGTGACTGGATTATTAATGAAAAGAGATTACATTGACACATATGCTGATAATTCTTTTGATTTCTAGGATAAGAAAATTTAAGTTATCAACAAAACAAAAACAAGTTATCAACCAAGGGAAGAAAAGAGCTTCAAGAGTGTGTGTAACACTAGATCACAGATGAAAAATGAAACAAGAGAGAGAGGGTAATTGGTATCACCCAGGGCTTATACATTCATTTAAGTTGTTAACATGTATGAAAGGAAGAGAAAAATATTTTCCAAATGAAACAGGTAAGAAAGTAAATGGCTTTTTTACATATTCTGGAAAAAATACTCAAAGACTTATATTAGCCAATTAAAAAAAATGGAATCAAAGTTAAGAGCTTGAGAATGGGGCCAAGAACCCAGAGAGAAGGAAAGGGCATTGGTGTGAACCTGACATTCTCTGCTGCCTTTGCTTTTGAAACATTAGCTGATTTCCAAGTAACATTGGACCAAAAGGCCAAAAAGATAATATCTCAGAGATTTTGAGAATACCACAGGCTTAGAGAGAAAATAATCAGGTCGCAGTGCTACCAAGACAGTCAGGACCTGAGGGACTAAAACTCAAGGAAAGACGACCTCAGAAAAGTGAATGGATTATTCTGCTCCACTTTCCTCCTAAAGGCATTTGCCTCATTTTAAGCTGCACAAAGTGAAAGGCAAAGAAAAGAAATCAAGCAGCAGCTAAGTGGCTACACAATGAAGAATACTCAGGAATCTCACAATGCCAGCAGAACAAAAATTGGAGTTTAGAACCTTCCAAGAAGGAAGGGCACAAATACACACCCTAAGGTTCTAGTTGAGGCTCCTGAAAGACTATATGCATTAAGATGTATAGAAAACCAGAAGCTTTCAGAGAATCAAATCCATCTTCAAATTACCTCAATTATTGATTAGTAAAAGGTGATCTACATCTATCCTATCTGCCTGCCAGATGAAAACTGAAATCTGAGGGGAGAGAACAACATGTAGAACCACAACAATGTTTCAAATATAATATCTGGCATTTAATAAAAAATTGCCAAACATGCCAGGGGACAAGGCCAAACTGAGAAAAATCAAGAGGAAAAAAAACAGACAGTAAAAACATAGGTTATCCACATATTTGGAGTTATATAAAACAAACATTAAAATGACTGTGATAAATGTTCAAGAAAATGAATGATAAGATGAATAAATTTACCAGGGAAGAACTAGAATTTATTTTAAAAACAGAATAAAGTAGTAATTCTAGAATAACAACAAAAAAATGTATCCAGTAGGTCTTCTTAAAGCAGAACCAACACAGCAAAAGAGATCAGTGAACAGTTAATTAGGTCAGGAGACAATATCTTACTGAAGTATCTTTCCTCTCTTCAGAGGAAAGAATGAAAAATAGCGAAAAGAGCTTGAGAGATACATAGAACATCATGAATAGTCAAACATGTAATTGAAGTCTGAAAAAAAAAGGGGGAGAGACAGGATGTGGTAGATGCAATCTTGGCTGAGAATTTTCCAAAAACTGATTAAGCTACAGATTCAGGAAGTCCTAATAACTCCAAGCAGGATAGGTACAAAGAAAGGCACACATAGGCAATCATAATTACATTTCTAAAAACCAATGACAAAATAGTAAAAGAAGCCAGTCCCTTCCACCTTTGCAAGCACATGCACACACACACACACACACACACACACACAAACACTGTACTTTCAAAGGAACAACAGATGACTCCTCAACAGAAATGATAAAAGTTAGTATAACTTACAACCATCATTATAATTTTGATGTGCTAAAAGAAAATAACTGTTCATCTAAAATTCTGAATGCAGTAAAAATATTTATTAAAAAGAAAGCTGAGGAATTTTTGCTTCTGAGCTACTACCAGACTTTCCCCCCACTGTTAACAACTAGAAAACTACATATAAAAATATATAAATTAGCTGTTTTCAATAATTGGACAATAGCCAGTGAAGGACTGTAATCCATATGAGAACAGAAATAAATGAGATGAAAAACAGAGCTGGATGAATCAGACTCTCTGACTTCAGACTATACTACAAAGCTACAGTAAACAAGACAATATGGGACTGGCACAAAAACAGAAATACAGATCAATGGAACAGGATAGAAAGCCCAGGGATAAACCCACGCACCTATGGTCAACTAATCTATGACAAAGGAGGCAAGGATATACAATGGAGAAAAGACAATCTCTTCAATAAGTGGTGCTGGGAAAACTGGACAGCTACATATAAAAGAATGAAATTAGAACACTCCCTAACACCATACACAAAAATAAACTCAAAATGTATTAGAGGGGCTTCCCTGGTGGCGCAGTGGTTGAGAGTCCGCCTGCCGATGCAGGGGACACGGGTTCGTGCCCCGGTCCAGGAAAATTCCACATGCCGCAGAGCGGCTGCGCCCCTGAGCCACGGCCGCTGAGCCTGCGCGTCCGGAGCCTGTTGCTCCACAACGGGAGAGGCCACAACAGTGAGAGGCCTGCGTACCGCAAAAAAAAAAAAAAAAAAAAAAAAAATGTATTAGAGACCTAAATGTAAGACCAGACACTATAAAACTCTTAGAGGAAAACAGGAAGAAAACTCTTTGACATAAATAACAGCAAGATCCTTTTCGACCCACCTCCCAGAGTAATGGAAATCAAAACAAAAATAAACAAATGGGACCTAATGAAACTTAAAAGCTTTTGCACAGCAAAGGAAACTATAAACGAGACGAAAAGACAACCCTCAGAATGGGAGAAAATATTTGCAAACAAATCAATGGACAAAGGATTAATCTCCAAAATGCATAAACAGCTCATGCAGCTCAATATTAAAAAAATAACCCAATCAATAAATGGGCAGAAGACCTAAGTAGACATTTCTCCAAAGAAGACATACAGATGGCCAAGAGGCACATGGAAAGCTGCTCAACATTACTATTCATTAGAGAAATGCAAATCAAAACTACAATGAGGTATCACCTCACACCAGTTAGAATGGGCATCATCAGAAAATCTACAAACAACAAATGCTGGAGAGGGTGTGGAGAAAAGGGAATGCTCTTGCATTGTTGGTGGGAATGTAAATTGATACAGCCACTATGGAGAACAGTATAGAGGTTCCTTAAAAAACTAAAAATAGAATTACTGTATGACCCAGCAATCCCACTACTGGGCATATACCCAGAGAAAACCATAATTCAAAAAGATACATACACCCCAATGTTCACTGCAGCACTATTTACAATAGCCAGGTCATGGAAGCGACCTAAATGCCCATCGACAGACGAATGGATAAAGAAGATGTGGTACATATATACAATGGAATATTACTCAGCCATAAAAAGGAATAAAATTGGGTCATTTGTAGAGATGTGGATGGACCTAGAGACTGTTACACAGAGTGATGTACGTCAGAAAGAGAAAAACAAATATCATATATTAACGGATATATGTGGAATCTAGAAAAATGGTACAGATGAACTGGTTGGCAAGGCAGAAATAGAGACACAGATGTACAGAACAAACGTACGGACACCAAGGGGGGAAAGTGAGGGCGGGGTGGTGGTGGGATGAATTGGGAGATTGGGATTGACATATATACACTGATATGTATAAAACTGATAACTAATAACCTGCTGTATAAAAAATAAATTAATTAAATTTTAAAAGAAAAGAAGAAAGAAATGAGATGAGCCCTACTCTCTGCCTGGATTCTGCCCAGCTCTCTGCCTGGATTCATTTTCTGTACACTGTAAAGGGAAAAGAAACCAAAGCACAGCACAGTGGTCTCACTGAGTTGAGGAAACAGAGATCACACTTCATGGAGGCTTAGATAGCTGGAATTTATCAGGTAGAAAACTGGAGAGAGAAAACTATGCAGCAAATAGCTGAGAAAATCTTCATAGGGATTCCCTTGAGTTCCTGGTTGATAACTAAGATGTACAGTCACAGGATAAAATTCCACGAGGTCAGGCAAAGAACAGCTGGTAGAGAGCTGTAAGCTGAACAATTCCTAGGGTAAGAAAGAAATGGAAGACATTTAAGTTCTGATGAGCCTGAGTGGACAAAATACCTGGGATTCCAGTAGAGACCCCAGGTAGATTGTACCTTAAAAGTAGTACTGAACTAGCATTAGAATAGAAGTTATTCTAGCACTACAACCAAGCTTAAAAAAAAAAATCATCAAATGGATCAAGCTAATTCTCAAGTAACTTATTTGCCTAACAAACTTCAAAACTCTTTAAGAACAACAACAAAATCCAGAAATTCTAGTGTAACATTCACAGCATCCATAGACAAAGAAGCAGAAATAACAGGAATAATGGAATTAGCTAATGGGGGCTTTCATATAGCTATTATAAATATGTTCAAGGATTTAAAGGAAAATATAAACACTATAAATAAAGGAGTAGAAATTATTTTGAGAGCAAATAAAATTCTGGAGCTGAAAAATATAGTATTTAGTATTAAAAAGTTGCCTGATGGACTTAACATAAGATTAGATGCTGTAGAAAAAAAAGACAAGTGAGCTTTCAGACATAGCAATAGAAACAGAAACACACAGAGAAAAATCCTTGGAAAAAATAGAGCTCAGTGAATTTTGGGACAATATCAAGCAATATTGATAACATATGTTCAATTTCAATACCTTAAGTCTCTGTGTGTGGTGAGGAAGTTAGGCAGAAAAAAATTTTTTGAATAACTAATGGCTAAAACTTTTCAAATTTGATAAAAGCTATAAATACATAGATCCAAGTGGCTTAATGTACTCCATATAGGAAGAACACAAGGAAAACCACTCCAATGTACACCATAATTAAGCTGCTGAAAACCAGTGGCAAAGAGAAAATCTTAAAGCATCCAGGAAAAAAGGGCATGTTCTATCAGGAGAACAGAGGTAAGAATCAACTAACTTCTTTTCACAAATAATGCAAGCCAGAAGACAATGAAACAGCATCTAAAGTGCTGAAAAAGAAAACAAAAACAAACAAAAATGTCTAGAATTCTCTATCCAGCACTCTACTCAATACTCTGCAATGGCCTATATGTGAAAAGAATCTAAAAAAGAGTGGATATATGTACATGTATAACTGATTCACTTTGCTGTACACCTGAAACTAACACAACGTTGTAAATCAACTATACTCCAATAAAATTTAAAAATAAAAATAAAAAAATAATATAAAATACATTTCCAAATTCAAAATTAAAAAAAAGAAGCCATAGAATTCTCTATCCAGCAAAAATATTCTCCAAATTTGAAGATGAAATAGTTTTTCAGATAAACAAAAAGTAAAAGAGTTTATAGCTATCAGGCTGAAGTAAAATGATAACCATTAGAAACTCAAGAATGAGGACAGCTGGACATGGTTAATATCTGAGCAAATATAAACAATATGGTTTTCTCAGTTTTAAGTTTCTCTAAAAGATAATTGACTGTTTAAAGCAAAAATAATACCAATGTACTACAGAATTTATAATAAATGTATAAATAAAATGTGTATGACAATAACAGCACAAAGGATGGGAAGGAAGAAATGGAAGTATACTCTTATAAGATACATTGTCCATGAAGTAGTATAATATTATTTGATATTAGACTGCTATATGTTGAAGGTCCATATAGTAAACCCTAGAGCACAGAGAGATAGCAAACAATCTCCAATAGAGGAGATTAAATGGGATATTTGAAAAATAACTAATGCTAAAGAAGGCATGAAAAGAGGAAAAAGTAGAGATGGGACAAAGAGAAAATGAACAGCAGAATAATAAATTGATACCTAAATATATTGTTAATTACATTTAATTTAAAGAGTCTAATGCTACAATTAAAGGGCAGAAAACATCAGGCTGGATAAAAATACAGTAAGATTCAACTATAGACTATTGACAAGATACACTCTTTAAATATACAAACACAGATAGGTTAAAAGTACAAGGATAGAAAAATACATATCATGAGAATATTAATCATGAGACTTCTGGAACAGCTATATTAATATTGGACAAGATGTATTGCCAGACATAAATAGCATTAATTCATAATGATAAAGAGCCAATTCATTAAGAAAATATAGTAATCCAAAATGTACCCATAACAAAGCTTTTAAAATACATGACGCACAATACATGAAGAAAACAACAAATCCACAAACATAGTGGGAGACTTTAACACACCTCCCTCAGCACGGATAAAACATGTAAAGATATAGAAGACTTGTCAAACACTAGCAAATAACTTGACCAAACTGAATGTATAAAGCACTGCATTAGCAACTGCGGGATACACAGTCTTTTCAGGTACACATGGAATGTTCATAAAAGACCATATGTTGGGCCTCAGGAGGATCCTCAATAAATTCCAAAATATTGAGATCATACAGAAAACATTATCTGACCACAATGGAAATAAATCAGAAATCAATAAGATACTTAGAACATGCTCATATATTTTATAAGTAAAACACAGTTTTACATAATGCACAAACCAAAGAATAAAAAACAAAGGAAGTTAAAAAAAAATTTAGACTGAATGAAATGAAAATGCAATGTGTTAAAATTTGTGGAATGCAGCTAGAACAGTGCTTAGAGGGAAAATTATAGCTTAAAATGTTTGTTTTAGAAAAAGATGAAAGGTTTAAAACCAATATTCTAAGATTCCACTCTCAGAACTAGAAAAAGAGCAAATTAAACCCCAAGAAAATAGAAGGAAGGAAATAATAAAAATAAGAACAGAAATCAATAAAATAGAAAATGTACCAATAATAGAGAAAATGTCAATGAAATTGGTAAATCTCTAACCTGATTTTAAAATCTGGAGAAAATACAAATTACCAAGATCAGGCCTAATGGAAGGGGCTTCACTATAGATCCTAAAGACATTAAAAATAACAAGGGACTATTATAAAACACTTTATTCCAAAAAACTTGACAACTTAGACAAAATAGAAAAATTCCTTGAAAAATACAAATTAACAGATCCAAGAAGAGATAGAAAATATGAATAGTTTCATATCTTTTAAAGAAATTTAATTCATAATTAATAACCTCTTCCTTCCAAACACAAAAGCAAATCCCTTCATGCCCAGATGACTTCTCTGTTGAATCCTAACACACATTTAATAAAGAACAAATACCACTCTTATAAAAATCTTTCATAAAATACAGTAACACATCTCAAGTCATTTTATGAGTTCAATATTACCCCATTACCAAAATCAGATAAAGGCTTTACAAGAAAATAAAATAAATATAAATGCAAAAGCTTTAACAGTATAGTAGCAAATGGAACCCAGCAATGTATCAAAAGGATAACACATCTTTTGGCAAAGTGGAGTTTTTCCCAGGCTGGCAAAGTTGGTTTAAATTTTAAAAAATTAATCAGTGTAATTTATCATATTCAGAGAAGAAAAAATCATGACCATCTTAATTCATGCATAAAGAGCATTTGACAAAGCTCAACACCCACGCACAATTGAAAATTCTCAGAAAAGTTGGAATAGAAGGGCATTTCCTCAACTTGATAAAAGGCATTACAAAAAATGGACAGCAACCATCATACCAAATAGTCAAAGATTGAATGCTGTCCCTGTAAAACCAGGAACAAGACTTTTATTGAAAATTTGTTGGGGTCTCCAGCCAGTGAACTAAGTCAATTAAGATAAATTAAATGCATACAAATTGGTAAGAAAAAAGTAAAACTGTTTTACTCAAAGTCAATATGATTGTATAGGTAGAGAATCTTAAGGAATCTACCAGAAAAAGCTTTTAGAACTAAATAAGTGACTTTAGCAAGGTCGCAGAATACAAGATCAATACCACAAATAAGCAACTGGAAAATGAAATTGGGGAAATAGCACCATTCACAATAGTATCAAAAACATGAAATATTAGGGATACGTTTAACAAAATAAGTCCAAGATCTGTATGCTGAAAACTACAAAACACTGCTGAGAGAAATTTTAAAAGATCAAAAATAAAAGATACAACATGTTCATGATTTAGAGTTTTGACATTTTTAAGATGTTAATTGTCCCCCAAATTGATCTTTAGGTTCAACATAATCCAAGTCAAAATGCCAGAAAGCTTTTCCTCAGAATGTGACAAGCTGGTTCTAAAATTTATATATAAATGCAAAGGACATATAATAGCCAAAACAATCTTTAAAAAGAAGAAAGTTGGAAGGGACTACCTGATTTTAAGATGTACTATAAAGCTAATTAAGAGAGTGTGGTTTTGGCAAAAGAATAGAGTATAGACCCAAGGAAATAATATTATAGACCAGGAATAGATCTACAGGTACGTGATCAATTGACTTTCGACAAAATTGCCAAGTGAATTCAATGGCGGAAAGGCTAGTCTTTTCATCAAATTCTGCTGGAATTTATTCATGTAGAAATAAATGAACTTTGATACTTACCTTATCCATACACAAAAAACAACTCAAAATTAGATCACAGACCTAAATAATAAATGCTAAAGCCACAGAACCTTTAAAAAAAACATAGGAGAAAAATCTTTGCAACTTGGAGAAGGCAGAAATTTCTTAAACAGGACACAAAAAGCAAAAATTATAAAAGGAAAATATTGATAGTTTACTTCATCAAAATTAAAATCTTTTACCCTTCAGAAGACACCTTTGAAAAAATGAAAAAAGCCACAAATAGGAAAAATTGGGAATTCCCTGGCAGTCCAGTGGTTAGGAGTCCGCATTTTCACTGCCATAGCCTGGGTTCAATCCCTGGTCGGGGAACTAAGATCCCGCAAGCCATGCAGTGCGGCCAAAAAAAAAAAGGCCACGGATTATTTATCATTTCAAAAAAAAAGCCACAGATAGGGAAAAATTATGTACATATAATTTATATTTATATATATTATATAATTTATATTTATATATTATATATATAATGCTATATATCTGGCAAAGAACTTGAATTAAGACTATATCAAGAAATCTTGCAACTCAATAAAATGAAAAGAAACAACTCAGTTTTTAAATGGGCAAATGATAGAACAATACTTCACAAGATAGAGGAATGGCTGATCACACAGGAAAGCATGCTGAACATTGTTAGTCATCAGGGAATGCAAATTAAAACCACAATGGAATACTTCTACACAACCAGTAGAATGGATAAATGTTAAACACCTGACAGTACCAAGTGTTGCCAAAAATATGGAGCAACTAGAACTCTCATACAATGTTCTTGGGAATGTAAATAATCAAATAATTTTGAAAAACTATCAGTTCCTTACAAAGTTAAATGCACAGTTACGCTGACTCAGCGATTTCAGTTGTAGGTAATTTTCTTAGAGAAATAAAGTCCACACTATGACTTTTACGTGGACGTTCACAGCAGCCTTATTCATAACAGTCCCAAACTGGAAATAATCCAAATGTTCATCAATAGATGAACGGATGAACAAATTATTGTATATGCAGATGATGAGATACTGCTCAGTAATTAAAAGGAAAAAACTAGATACCCACCACATCATGGCTGAACCTTAAAAATGTTATTCTGAGTGAAAGAAGCCAGACACAAAAGAGTACATACCCCATTATTTCATTCTTATGAAATTCTAGAACAGGCAAAATAAATCTATAGTGACAGAAAGTAATTCAGTGGATGCCTGGGGTAGAGACTGGGAGGGGGATTGACTGCAAAGGGACACCAAGGAATTTTTTAGGATTGATGGAAATGCTTATGTCTTGATTGATGTTTATACAAATGTTTGTACATTTGTCAAAACTCATCAAACTGTACACTTAAAATGAATGCATGTTATTGTGTATAAATTGTCCTCAATGAACTTAATTTTAAAAGAAAAAAAGGTGAAGCCTTAAAAATATTATGATTTAAAAATATTTGTGAAGTAAATACATTTTTAGACACACAGGTAGAGAATTTTTCACCAACACCCATCCTAAAAGAAATGGTAGAGTGAGTTGTCCAGGCAGAGGAAATATGATTCCAGATAGAAGAATGGAAACAGGAGAATAAAGAGCTTGGTAATGATAAATAGGTGGTAAATCTAAATAGCAATTATTATATTTTAATCTTATAATAATACATCTTAATAACAATGTTTGGTAGGTTGTTAAGTATATGAAGAAATAAAATCCATGACAACAATTGTACAAAAGGTAGGAGTGGGGAGAATGGAGTTAAAAATGTTCTTGGGTTCTTCCATCATATTGAAGTGATAAATGTACTCATTTAGGATATATACCAGTGGGTCAAGGATATACATTGCAATCTCTAGGATAATCGCTTAAAGAATGTATAGTTAGTAAGGGGGAAATGGAATAATAAAAAGCACTTGATTAATACCACAAAAGAGAAAAGGGGAACACAGAACATATGAGATAAACAGAAAGTAAATGGATTGTTGATTGAAATCCAAATAAATCAGGAATCGCATTCAATATTATCAGACTAAATATATTCTAACCTCCAGACAAAGATTGTTAGATTAGATATAAGTAGATTAGATGTAGATTTTGCTCATAATAAACACACATTAAATAGGAGGCTGTGGGATTGTCAAACATGAAAGGATGGTATATGCAACACTACCTGAAAGAAAGTTGGGACAGGTGTGCTAATATCGAACGGAGCAAATTTTAAGGCAGGAAGAGACTTAGGGCCTTTCTGTGGGTAAGAAGGAATCCAGGATGCAGGATGCATGCCATGAAGGTGGTAGGTGTGTTTAGTAGGTAGCAGTCAACATTATCTTTACATAAATCTTTTGTTGATTTTGCCACTGATGACAGATGGAGAGGAATCAATAAACTGCATTTTTCTTCTCTCTCTGGTTGAAATTTTTTTAAATGCTGGGGTCAGGAAGACAGGGATCAAAATGTCAGCTTCCGTATGCTGCACGCAGAATTAGGTAATTTACCACCTGGCCATTCACAGGAGGTGATGGGCCAATGCAAGCTCCAGGCCAGCAGTGCTCTTTTCAGACAGGAAGAGCCCATAAGGGAGAGAACAAGACGCTGAGCTATCAGGCTTTTTCTTCCTCCAAACTTAACAATTAGAGATGTGAGTGAGGGAGCAGAGCTACACTAATTGATATCACTCCACGTGGAAACATGGAATCCAAGAAAAGATTTCCTACCACTCACTTTTCATTCGGTATTCCTATAAACTTGTTTATTTCTCTACACTTCTACCAATATTGGGTGCTATGAATACTTTAAAATTTTGCCAATTGATTGGGCTAAAAATATTATCTCATTATGGAGAAATTTTTCAACTACAGTTGTTGCCTGGGCCTTATTTTTGTAAGGTTCAGATTCGGCTGGTTTGGCATGACACATTTAAAACATTTTAAAACATTCAAAAATCTCATTCCTGACAATCACGTTATACAGCTAAGATTGAGAAAGCCCTGACATTTTATTGTGGGAGGGATGAACTGGTGGCAGCTAATGTTCTTCTCTACCTTGGATGTTCCGCTCTGATTAGAAACTTGCTCTATTTCCAATCGAATTCCTCCCTTTCCCAATCAGAAAGCTGGGATACATGAAAATTGGTGGTGCCTGGACACAGAAGCCCCCCCTCCCAACTCCCTAGCCTCTCAGCTGTAGCTGATCTGAGGTGAAGGGGGAGCCTGGCTCCTTCTGGGCCCACCCCCCTCTCCATATCTGTGCTCTAGCTTGGGGTGGAGAATGCTGTCAGGGAGGCTGTTAGGCCGACAGCACTGTGCTGGTTCTCAAACTCAGGAAACTTGGTCCACCCCCAGCATCCTATTTCATTTTGGTTCCAGTTGTGCTGTGTCTGGCAACTATTCCTCAGCATTTTAGGAAGAGGATGAGCTTGTCCCAAAGTTTCAGCTTAGTTTTCGTTTTGGTTGGTAATGCTTTTGTTGATTTTGTAAGTGTCAAGGAAGAAGCTTTAAAAATGTCTACTTTCGCTGCCATGTTTCCTGGAAGTCCCTCCTTCCTCCCCTGAATTAAAAGAAAAAGCTCAGAAGTATTTACACTGAAAAGCAATGAATGCTTGCTCCAGGCTTTCTCACCCACCCTGAGGCAACTATGTTGAAAAAGATCTGTTTCAACATGTACAGACTAAATAATAGGTTCAGACTTTTTCCTTAACTTACAGATTTTATATATTTTGATTCTTTTATATTTTGATTTATGGTTGTTTTTAGATCTTTGATTATTTACTGTATCAGTTGGATTGGGCTAGGCTATGTGTCTAATTCTATCAATTTTGCTTTATATATTTTCAGCATACGTTATTAGGTGTATCCAATCCATCTCTAAGTCTCCTCAAATGGTTCAAAATTCCAAAGTAAAGGACAATATTCAGGAAAACATCTCCCTTCTACCTGCCTTCCAGATACTCTGCTCTCCTCCCATCAAGCAAGCACTATTGTTACCTTCTTGTGTGTCCTGCCAGAGACATGGTACAGATATGTGCTGCTTCTTTATACAAACGGTACCACACGGTATAGATTGCTTTGCACCCTTCTTTTTCACTTGGAAGGATACCGTTTTCCGGTAAAATTTACATCTAGTGAGGTGCTTGGACCTTAGGTGTGCCCATTTGATGACTTTTGATAAACGATACACCTATGTGACCACCTTAAAATCAAGATTCAAATATTTCCATCACCCGGAGTCATTTTCGTTTCATACTGTAAGCATTTCTTAGTTTGTTACCTTGTCTCCATAGCCAATAGAATACTCTATCCAAGTTGCCATCCTCTCTCTACCAGCTTATCCGGTGGCCAAGGGATGGGGCTCCCAGCATCACACTCCAGCAGAGTGGTTTTCTCAAAGGCTCATCTGGTCTGGGCACCACTCCATCTATAAAATACACTTCTGTGACTTTTCTTTGCTCTCTGGACGAAGACCCAAATTCCTCCACAGACAGTGACCCCACCCCACCCACCCCGCCCATGGCCTGGTTCCATGACCTCTCTGTGTTCATCTGATGTCACTTTTTACTGTGTGTTCATTCTGCCTTTCCACACTGCCGGCCGTCATTTAGTTCTACCTGCGTGCCGGGCTCCCGCCCATCTCTCAGATGTTCCCCTGTGTTCTTTTGTCTTCAGGACCTGCTCGTGCAGCCCCATCCTCACAGAACTAATGGGACTTATCCTCCAGATCTCAGCCTAGTCATCACCTCCTCAGGGCAGCATTTGTTTCCTGTTGACTGCCCTGCCCAGCTCATAACTCTCTGTTAAATGCTCCCCGTTACGGAACTAATTGCAGCTGAAAGTTTACATTAATTTATGTGATCCTTTGATTAATGTCTGTTTCCCCCATTCGAAGGTAAGTTCCATGGGTACAGGGACTATATTTATGTTCAGCATTGCATCTCCAGGGACTAGCACAGTTGGCACTCTATAAATTCTAATTGAAAAATAAATTAACACATGCAGCATATTTTGCAGCCATTGAAAAAATGGAAACAGATCCGTAACTCCTTATTGATTCCCAAAACATTTTCTAAGAGGGAGGGAAGGAGGCGCAGTTCTTTTTGCAGAGGAATGCCAACTAATAAATATAAAAGGAATAATAGAGGGCTTCCCTGGTGCCACAGTGGTTGGGAATCCGCCGGCCAATGCAGGGGACATGGGTTCGAACCCTGGTCCGGGAAGATCCCACATGCCACAGAGCAACTAGGCTCATGCGCCACAACTACTGAGCCTGTGCTCTAGAGCCCATACACCACAACTACTGAGCCTGCGTGCCACAACTACTGAGCCCACGTGCCTAGAGCCTGTGCTCCGCAACAAGAGAAGCCACCACAATGAAAACCCTGCACACCACAATGAAGAGTAGCCCCTGCTCACTGCAACTAGACAAAGCCCACGCACAGCAACGAAGACCCAATGCTGCCAAAAATACAAACAAACAAACAAAAAGGAATAATAGAAATTTAAGTCACCACTTCACAATCACTGCAGTAATGATTGACATAGGCAAGAATTATCAATCTATCTGTTTATGTACAGCTCTCCAGCTAAGAATGGTTTCACATTTCACATTTTTAAATGGGTAGGACTTCCTTGGTGGTGCAGTGGTTTAGAATCCACCTGCCAATGCAGGGGACACGGGTTCGAGCCCTGGTCTGGGAACATCCCACATGCCACAGAGCAACTAAGCCCGAGTGCCACAACTACTAAACCTGCACTCTCGAGCCCACAAGCCACAACTACTGAGCCCATGTGCCACAACTACTGAAGCCCACGCACCTAGAGCCAGTGCTCTGCAACAAAAGAAGCCACCGCAATGAGAAGCCCACACACCACAACAAAGAGTAGTTGCCGCTCACCACAGTTAGAGAAAGCCCACATGCAGCAACGAAGACTCAGTGCAGCTAAAAATAAATTTAAAAATAAATGGTTGGGGGAGAAAAGAATATGTGACAGAGATCTTATGCAGTCTGCAAAACCTAAAATATGTACGATCTAGCCCTTTACAGAAAAGTTTGCCTACCTCTGCATTAGATGAAAGCTAGAGAACAGAATATGGAGAAATCTGGCAGGCGTGGCTTTATCTAAGTTTTAAATTTAGCAGAACAAATAGTGGGGCATACTGGCATGTAGGTCTTAACATGATACACTGATAGAATAACATCACATATGTAGTATTCTTGCCAAAAATGCATAACCTGATTCCAAGCACAAGGAAACATCATACAAACTGAAACTGAAGGAGCTTCTGCTAAACAACTGATCTCAACTCTGCAAAAATGTCAATGCCACAAAATACATAAAAAGAGGCCAGGAAACTGTTCTGGATTAAAGATCTGACAACTACATGTAATGTGTAATTATGATTGCATCTTAGATTTAAAACAAACAAACAACTGTAAAGGACATGATGGCAAGTATGGCAACAATCAGGGAAGTTTTATGTTGTTCTGTATTTACTATATCAATGTTAAATTTCTTGAGTATGATAATTATATTGCGGTCATGTAAAGGAATGTAGTTGTTCTTAAGAAATATATGCTGAATATTTAGGGGTGAAGTCTGTCATGATGTCTTCAATTTATTCTCATTTAATTTTCAAAAGGTTCAGGGGACAGAGAATGAGAGAGAGAGAAAGAATGAGTGGGGATGATGT
This sequence comes from Tursiops truncatus, assembly GCF_011762595.2. NCBI lineage: Eukaryota > Metazoa > Chordata > Mammalia > Artiodactyla > Delphinidae > Tursiops > Tursiops truncatus. The sequence continues at coordinate 13,951,926 of NC_047048.1, forward strand.
GAAAGGGTAGAAGGGTTTTTTTAAAAACTATTTTTGCAATTTTTCTCTAGGTTTAACATTTGTTAAATAAAAAATTAGATAAAGAATGAAAACATCATACATGCTTATATAAGCATAAAAAATGAGTTTAATAAAAACCACACTGGCAGCAGTGGTTGTCAGTCACCTCTGGGGGGTAGAATGGGGTGGAATTTGAATGAGGGATAACTACTATCACATTCCTTATTCTATTTACTTCTGCCTTGTTGGCATTTGCTACAATGAGAATGTATTTTTTTAATATTTTGTATTTTAAAAAGCTTACTTTTTGTCATTTAAAAAAATGTCCATTGATTATTCATGTACAAATCAGGATTAAACATCAATGATTAAGCATCTCTCCAAGTACGCCCAATCCCTCTCATCCCCCTTCTGGAGCCCCTGGATTTCCCAGACCCAACAACCAGGCTCAGCAAGAAGCTTCTAGAACCTTGGCCCCTAGGGCTGGATGCTAAGTATTTGAATATCACTTCCCATAAAATCCATTAATATGTAGAATGAATATTAAATAAAGATTCCACCTATCTAGAGGTTAACTTGTAGATGTTTTTAAAAAGTTTACCATGATATCATACACTGTATGTACCACACATACATGATAACATAGTTTACCAGGTTATCATACACTGGACTCAGGAAGAGTTAACCGAAGGGGGGAAGGAGAAGGAAGAGAAATAAGGGGAAGAGTTGGGAGAAAATAACCTGATTCCTTATTTTTCAGAGGAAAGGTTCAAATAGGACCTGTTTCATTTCAAACTGTTTAATTGAAAAACATGTTTAAGCATGTAAAATACAGTTATAAATTAGTGGAACTAAATATCCATATAACATACATTCCAAAGCACCAAAGAGAAAAATAGAGTTTTTCTAATATATTTATTTGGCTGTGTTGGGTATTCGTTGCTTTGCACGGGCTTCAGTAGTTGTGGCGCACAGGCTCAGTTGCTCCACGGCATATGGGATCTTCCCAGACCAGGGATCGAACCTACATCCCCTGCACTGGCAGGTGGATTCTTAACCACTGTGCCCCAGGGAAGTCCAAAAAAAGATTTTTAATTGTATGACATATAATCAAAATGTGACGTTATTCTTCTCTTATCAGATTGACAGGAGTTAAAAATATAGAGAAAATCCACTACGAGTGAAGAAATAGGAAAATGTTCCCTTAGTCAATGTTGGTGAGATTGTAAATTGTACCTGTTTTCAAGACGGAAACTGGACAATGTGTATCCAAATTTAAATGTACATGGGCATACTCTTGGACGCAGAATTTCAGTTCTAAGCATTTATCCTGAAGTGATAATCAGTCTATTGAATAAATATGTTTCTAAGGATATGAAATACTGCATAGTATTGAAAATTGAAAGCAAAATAGAAGCCCATCCATAAACAACTCAATGATTAAAGCCTGGTACATCCATATAATGAATAATATTAACTGACATGGAAAGACGCATTTGACTTATTGTTCAGTGATTAATGCACATTACAAAATAGTTTGCCTAGTATGATACCATTTATTCAAAGTTATATACATTTTAATTGCATGTATAGGACCCAGCAATTTCTTTCATAAGTATATAACCAATAAAAAAGGCATACATTTGCTCGTAAAAGACATACACTCAAGTATTTATAGCAGCACTATTCATAATAGCCCCAAACTAGAAGCCATCCAGATGCCTACCAACAATAAAATGGATAAATTATGATATATTCACACAATGGAGTGAGAATGAACCTCCACTGTGAATGAACTACATACAACCCCTAAAATGTTATGGACGAACCTCACAAATACAACATTGAGTGAAAGCAGAAAGATAAAGCTGAACACGTGCTCATGATTACATTTAAATAAAATTTTGAATCTGGCAAAAGTAATCTATGCCATTAGAAGTCAAGACAGTAGTCATCCTTGGGTTGGTGGGGAGTGGGTAATGACTGGGAGTGGATACGAAGATGCCTTCTGGAATGCGTCAAGCTTTTGTTAACTGACTGAGTCCTGGTTACGTGGGTGTGTTCAATTTGTGGTAATCTGTACACTTATGATTTGCGCACTTTTCTGGACACATACACACACACAAAGACACACAAAGGGTATACACACACAGAAAGATGTCAGGAAGGATGCTGGCAGAAATGTTAATAGTGGTCTTATCTGGAGAGGGAGTTTAGCATTATTTGGCTTCCTCTGTATAATTTGTCTGTATCAATAGATTTATATACAAAAAAATACAACTTAACGGAAGGGATGAAAATAAATTTACTGAATGAACATTCACCTCAAGAAGTCAGAAAAATAAACAATCAAAATGGGAAAAAGGTTGAATGCAGTCATCAAGAGCTAAAAAACAATCAGAAAATATGGAGGTAGCCTGGAAGTGCTTGATACATTTGATTTCAAATGACCACTAATGAACTTATGATTTTACAGAAAAAGACAAAGTGGAAAATAGCATTTAACCACAAACCAAAGAATTAGGGGATTTCTCCTGATTTCACCGTCACAGAGAATGAGTTGAAAACTCATTTTAAAAACAGGCTTATTGAGATATAATTTACATATATTAAACTGCATATAAAGTGTACAATTTGATAAGTGTTTAATGCATGTATACACCTGTGAAACAATCACCACAATCAAGATGACAAATATATCCACTGCCTCCCAGTTTCCTCATATCTCTTGTAATCCCTTCCTTCCTCTTACTTCACCTTTTCCCCTCACCCACAGGAACCATTACAGTTTCTATTTTCTAGAATTTATAGAAACAGAATTGTACTATATGCACTTTTGTTATCTGGCTTCTTTACTGTAGTATAATTATTTTTAAAATCATCCGTAATTTTGTATGTAACAATAGTTTGCTGAGTAGCATTATACTGTATGAATAGATCGTAATTTGTTAATCCACTAACCTATTTTTTTTGAATTTTTTAACATCTTTATTACAGTATAATTGCTTTACAATGGTGTGTTAGTTTCTGCCTTATAACAAAGTGAATCAGTTATACATATACATATGTCCCCCTATCTCTTCCCTCTTGCATCTCCCTCCCTCCCACCCTCCCTATCCCACCCCTCTAGGTGGTCACAAAGCACGGAGCTGATCTCCCCGTGCTATGCGGCTGCTTCCCACTAGCTATCTGTTTTACGTTTGGTAGTGTATATATGTCCACGCCACTCTCTCACCTTGTCCCAGCTTACCCTTCCCCCTCCCCGTGCCCTCAAGTCCATTCTCTACTAGGTCTGCATCTTTATTCCACTAACCTATTGATGGACATTTAAGTTGCTTCCAGTTTTGACTATTACAAATAAAGCTGCAATGAGCAGTCATGTTTAAGTCTTTGTATGAACGTTTGCTTTCATTTCTGTTGGTTAAATGTCTAGAAGTGGCATGGCAGATCATATGACAGATGTATAAAGAATGTAAAAAATAATGTATTAAGATGTATGTTTAACTGTTTAAAAAAACTGTCAAATTGTTACACAAAGTGGTTCTACCATTTTACATTCCCACCAGCAGTGTGAGCGTCCCGGCAGTTCTGCTTTCTCACCATCGCTTGGTATAGTCGGTCATTGTAATTTTAGATATTTTAATAGGTGTGTAATGGCGCCTCATCATATTTTTGATTTGCATTTCCCTAATGATTGATGATGTTGAATATCTTCTCAGGGGCTTATTTGCCATCTGTATATCTTCTTTGGTGAATTATCTGTTTATATCTTTTATACACATTTATATTGGGTTGTTTTTTATTGAAATTGGAGAGCTCTTTATATGTTTTATTATATATAAATTTATTTACTTTTATTTATTTATTTTTGGCTGTGTTGGGTCTCCGTTGCTGCGCGTGGGCTTTCTCTAGTTGCGGCAAGCGGGGGCTACTCTTCATTGTGGTGTGCGGGCTTTTCATTTCGGTGGCTTCTCTTGTTGCGGAGCACGGGCTCTAGGTGCATGGGCTTCAGTAGTTGTGGCACGCGGGCTCAGTAGTTGTGGCTCGCGGGCTCTAGAGCACAGAAGAAAGCTCTTTATATGTTTTGGATACAAGTCTTTTATAAGATATGTGATTTATAAATATTTTCACTGAGTCTGTGGCTTGTCTTTTCATTCTCTTAACAGTATCTTCCAAAGAGAAAGTTCTTAACTTTGATGAAGTCTAGTTTATTGACTTGTGCTTTTATGGATCATTCTTTTGGGGTCATATTTTTTAAATATTTGCCTAATCCAAGGTCACAAAGTTTTTCTCCTATGTTTTCTTCTAGAAGTTTTATAATTTTTTTCTTTAAATTTAGGTCTATGATTCATTATGAGTTGAGTTGCATATATAGTGAGATGTAAGGATTGAAGAATATATGTATATATGTATGTATTACATATGGGTATCCAGGTGTTTCAACAGGTTTTGTTGACAAAACTATGCTTTCTCCATTGAACTGCCTTTGCACTTTTCTTGAAAAATCAATTGACCAGGCTTCCACTTCTGGGTAAGATGAAGTAAACATACTGCACCTATATCTTCCACTGAAGGAAGCCTAAAGTCAGAGCAGAATTCATGAAGCACCTATTTGAGAACTCTGAAAATAACTCCTAACAGGCAGATTGAGGAAGAACATGAAAACTCAAAAGACCACCAAATGATGGTGAGTTTATCCTTTCTTTCTTCTGGTATTTACAGGCTTGAATTCAGTGCAGTCTGACACTTGAAAGTGAGCATTAGCACAACAGAGGGGGCTCCAGGAGATGCCTCAAGTTCTGGGTGGATGAATAGGAAAGTGGTTTCCAAACACACACACACACAGAATGGAATTTCCCCATCATTCTTTACTTTTTCTCTGTGCTTTTGTGCCTCAGCTCCCAAACAATCCTTGGAAGCAGAAGTACCAGTGGCAAGGAGAGCTGGTTGGAGCCTAAAACTTTGAGGAAGGAGAACCATCCTCTATGATCAGATAATATGTGGTCCCAAAAGCACAGCAAGAATCTCCATTTCTTCTTGTCTCCCTCTGTCCTCCCTTGGCTTGTCCCGGACATAAGTGCAGTTTCACAAAGGGTACAGTAGATTGGGGTAACTAAAGTTGCAGCTTTCTAGCTAGAGGACCAAATTAGAGGGTATCAGAGAAGTAAAAACTGCTGAAAAGATCATGGGTACAAAAAATTTGCTAAAGTGGTTACTTCGAATTTTTTATGAACTTTGGGACTCAATTCCACATAAGTAGATTGATCTGACCTTAACGAGCACACAGAGACTTTGAGAACTGAATAATGGATTATATAATAGACCAGGTGCCAAACTAGTCATTGGTATCACACACCAGCGTGACAGATCTGAATAGCAATGCAAAGGCTTTGAAAACTTAACTGCAACTGGAACTACAACCAACATAAAATTGGTCAGAACTTGAGGCCTGAATCCAACCAGGCTGATTGCCTGCTAAAACACACCAAAAAATCAACATTATCCATAGTGTATAAACAAGACCCTGAACCACATAACAAAGTATTCTAAATGCCCAGTATACAATCCTAAATTCTCAAAATACAAAGAACCAAGAAAATCTAAACTTGCTTGGAATAAAATAATCAACAAATGTCAATGCCAAAAGCACACAGACATTGGAATTCTGACAGATATTTTAAAGCAGCTATCATAAAATTCTCCAAGTAAAGGTGAAAACTTTTGAAAAGAATGAAAAGAGAGAAAGCCTCAGCAAAGAAATAGAAGATATAAAGAATAACAAAACAGAAATTTCAGAACTTAAAAATACAGTAACCAAAATGAAAACACACTTGATGAGTGCCACATGAGATGATAAAGGAAGGAGCCAGAAATCTTGAAGATAGACCCACAGAAATCATGCAATCTGAACAACACATAAAAAGAAGTTTGAAAAAAAAGTGAACAGAGCCTAATAGACCTATGAGACAATGCCAAAAGGTATAATACTATTCACGTTACCAGAGTCCTAAAGGAGAAGAAAAAGACTGTGGTATAGAAAAAGTAAAGATATGATGGCTGAAAACTTCCCAAACTTGGCAAAAGATATGAACCTACAGATCCAAGAAGCTCAGAGAACTACAACAGGGTAAATCCAAAGAAATCATGCCAAACACACCATCAATTGATGAAACTAAGACAAAAAAAATTTTGAAATCAGACAAACGAAAATGGTCCACTGCTTGTAGGAGAACAATGTGAATCACATAACTGTGGATTTCTCATGAGAAGTCATGAAGGTCGGAAGGAAATGGAACAATACTTTTAAAGTGCTGAAAGAAAAGAACTGCTGACCAAGATTCCTGTATACAGTAAAAATATCCTTCAAGAATGAAGGTGACATAAAGACATTCTCAGATGCAGGAAAATGAAGAGAATTTCTTGCCAGCATACGTGCTCTAAAAGAAGTTCTTCAGACAGAAGGTAAATGATACAAAGGAAACTTGGAACATTGGGAATGAAGGGAAAGAAACATAAAGGTAAATATCAGAGTTAATGTAATAGACTATATTCTTCTTCTGTTGAAATATGCTTAATGGATGAAAGTAACAATTATAACACTATCTGAGGGGGTTTCCAATGTATGTAGAAGTAATATATAAGACAACCACTACACAAAAGAAGAGAATAAAGGGCCTACATGGTGGCAAGATTTCTACTTTCCACTTGAAGTGATAAAACAGGGAGTGATATCAGTAAAAATGACAGCGTAGGGAACTCTACAATTCTGCCCTTACAAAAAAGTAACGAAAAAAACTGGCCAAAAAAAGAGAGAGAGAATTCACTATTTTGGAAGTCTGGAAACTAGCCAAAAGCTTGCAGAAACCAGGAACCACTTACTCAAGAAAAATGGGTGAATCTTGGTAAGAACAATGAGCTTTGTGGTGTGTTAACTTATCCTAGTCCCTGTCTCCCAGATCAGTAGTAGCCTTGAAAATGTCACTCCACATCTTCAGTTCTGGTACCAGAGATAGCAGAATGGATCTCACTCACAAATAATTTAATTATTTTGCTTGATTCTGTACTTGTCTGGTGCCTCAAAAGACTTGACTTTATCTCATCTAACTTGGAACTTGTTCAGTTCTAAAGCCACTGCCCAGGAGTCATTAGTTGAAAACATTTTCAGACAAATGTTTAGCTACTGCTGTGTTAAACCAGTGGATAAGAGTCGGGGTAAACAATAGATTAACCAAAAAGTTTGGGAGGAAAGCCTGGGAAACTGGATGTTTGGGGGAAAAAGGACTTTGAAAAGTTCTAATATATTCCTGGGAATTTAGAAGGCAACATGCATTCCCAGGGTTGTGGGCATGCTCAGGAAAGACCTGAGTACTTTCCTGAAAGTACTCACCTCTGGCTGATCTTTAGGCTCTATTCAAGCAGGAAGTGAAGACTGAGGCTGAGTCATTAACTTCCTGACTGAATGTTAAAGGCATACCCCAACTGAGCCCCTCTGCAAAGACTGGGAAATTTGTTGGCTCCAAGAATTTAAGGAAATCTCTGTCCCTCGTTGGCTGACTACTAAGTTAACAGAAAAGGGACTTCTGTGGCCACCCATGACAAAGACTACAGACTTTACAAAAGTAGTTCAGAGAAGTCACTAAACAAACAAAAACTAACAACTAAAACAAGTAGCAACAACAAGTCCTGGGGAGAGGAAGGGGATCTAAATTCCAAAATTTTCCCATTATAATAGTCAAAATGTCTAGTATTTAAGAAAAAATATAAGACATGCAAAGAAACCAGAAAGTATGGCTCATATGGTCCTCAGAGAAAAAGACAATCAATAGAAACTACACTCGAGGGAGCTGAGATGTTGGACTCACTAGACAGACTTTAAATTAACTATTTTTAAACTGTTTAAATAGCTAAAGGAAAATATATCTAAAGAACTAAAGAACAGTATTCTCCAAACTGACCTACAGATTTAATGAAATCTATATCAAAATTTCCACTGACTTTTTAGAAAAATGGACAAGCTTATCCTAAAATTCATATGGAATTTCAAGGGACCCTGAATATCCAGACAGTCTTGAAAAAGAGAACAAAGTTTGAGGACTCACAATTCCTGATTGCAAAACTTATTACAAAGCTATAGTTATTAACACAGTGTGGTACTGGCATAAGGATAAAAATATATATCAATGGAATAGAATTGAGAGTCCAAAAAAATAAAACCCATATGTTTATGATCAATTGATTTTTGACAAGGTGCCAAGATCATTCACTGGGGAAAAAACAGTCTTTTCAACAAGTGGTGTGGGGACAACTGGATATCCATAACGCAAAAGGACAAATGTGAACACCTACTTCACACCATATATGAAAATAAACTCAAAGTGTATCAAAGACACAAATGAAAGAGCTAAAACTATAAAATTCTTAGAAGGAAATATAGGTATAAATCTTCATGACCTTGGGTTAGGCAACAGCTTCTTAAATATGACACAGAAATCACAAGCAGTGAACGAATAAACAGATAAATTGGACTTCATTTAAATTAGAAACTTCTGTGAATCAAAGGACACTATCGAGAAAAGACAACCCACAGAATGGGAGAAAATATTTACAAATCAAATATCTGATAATGGTATAATATCTAGAATATAAAGAACTCTTTCAACTCAATAACAAAAAGACAACACATTTTAAAATGAGCAAAGGATTTAAATAGCTATTTCTTCAAAGAAGATCTACAAATGATCAGTAGATACACAAAAAGATGCTCAATGTCATTAGTCATTAGAGAAATGCAAATCAAAACCAAAATGAGATCAAAATCCACTAGGATGGCAATAATAAAAAAAATTTTAAATAATAATAGTGAAAGTAATAAATGTTGGCAAGGATGTGGAGACATTGTAACTCTTGTGCATTCCTGGTGGGAATGTAAAATGATATCATGACTTTGGGAAACAGTTTGGCAATTTTTCAAAAAGTTAACATAGAGCTACCATTCAACCTAGTAATTCCGCTCCTGGGATATACAAAAAGAACTGAAAACATATGTCCACACAAAACTTATCCATGAATGTTCTTAGCAGCATTATTCATAATAGCTAAAAACTGGAAACACCCCAAATGTCCACCAATTGATGAATAAACAAAATATAGTGTATCCATACAATGGAATATTACTCGGCCAAATAAAAGAATGAAGCACTGATACATGCTACAGCATGGCTGAATCTGAACGCATTATGCTAAGTGAAAGAAATCAGATACAAAAGGCCACTTATGGTATAATTCCATTTATAAGAAATGTCCAGAATAGACACATCCGTAGAGACAAAGTGTAGATTAGTGGTTGCCATAGAATGGGGAGAAGAGGGAAACGGGAGGTATGGGATTTCTGTTTGGGTTGATGGAAATGTTCCAGAATTAGTTAGCTGTAATAGCTGTACAACACTATGAATATACTATCAACCACTGAGGTATACACTTTAAAATGTTGAATATTATGCTATTCTATGATATTTATGTCAATAAAACAATTTTTAATAAACAAATTTTTAAAATACGGATTCTAATTAGATTGTGAAAAGTTCATTATGTATATTGTGATTCCTAAATCAAAAGTAGAAATATTATGCAAAGAGATATAGTAAAAAATAATGGATAAATTACAATGAAATACTAAATGAACAAATAACCCAAAAGAAGGAAGGAGTGGGGAACAGAAGAATGAAAACAGAGTACATAAACACTAAGAAACAATAAAATTATAGACATAAATCCAAATATATTAATAATTACATTAAATATAAAGGGTCTAGGTACAATGAAAAGACAGAGATTGCCAGAATGGATAAAGATTATGACTGAACTATATGCTATCTATAAGAAACTAATTTCATATGTATTGATATAGGTAGGTTATAAGTAAAAGAATGGAAAAAAGATATACAATGCAAATACTAATCAAGAGAAAGTTAAAGTTGCAGTATTAATATCAGACAAAGTAGAAATCTGAGCAAAAAAATTACCATGCACAAGTAGAAGCTTAGATTTGAGACCTTAGGTTTGAGACCTTTCTTCTTTTCTAAAATGGGTATTTAGTGCTATAAATTTTTCTTTAAGTACTGGTATAGCTACGTGCCACATATATTTTCATTCAGTTCAACATACTTTCCGTTTCTCTTTTGAGTTCTTTGACTCACAGGTAATGTATGTAGAAGTACATTATTTATCTCCCAAATACTTTGGGGTTTTTCTAAATATCTGCCTGCTATTGATTTGTAATTTAATTTCATGATGATATTTGAACATATCTTCTGTGATTTGAATTCTAAGTTATTTATTTATTTATAGCCCACAGTATGATACATCTTGGTAAGTGTTCCATATTTACATAAAAAGAATGTGTATTCTGCTGCTGTTGGAAGTATTCTATAAACTCTAATTACATCAAGTTGAATGGTAGTGTTATTCAACTCAAGTCTGTGACAGTGTTAAGATATCCAACCATAACTGTAGATATGTCTATTTCTCCTTAAAGTCATATCAGTTTTTACTCCAGCATTTTAAAGCTCTGCCATGTCTGAGGTCCTCCTCCCCGCACTGAGGGCTGGAAACCCTTCAGGCAGTAATTTGGGGCAATCATAGCACTCACTTTGTTTCCTGTTTCTTAGGTCTCCCTATTTTTCATTGTCCTATTATAATACCTTGAAAACCATTGTTTCATATACTTATCTAGTTTCTGTTGTTGTTGTTGTTACTGTTTCAGATGAAGGCTATCAGATGACACTGTAATATGTAGGAAGGGAAATGTTGTCCTAAAGGCTCAGGGAAAGAGCCTGTTCTTGAAGATGTCATCTTAAGAAACAGAAGTAAATTTTAGAAACCATGTCCTCGGAGTCATAATAAGGATAAAGAAGGTGTGAACTTTGTGAGACGGGGACACAGAGAGAGCAAATCAAGGTGAAGGCAAAGAGGCCAACAGGAAAAGGAGGAAAAAGGAAAGAAATATCTGGCAGAATGCAGGTCCTCATCAGAGGCAATAAAGAGTAGATGTTTCATTGGAAAACAAATCAAAGCTTTGATGTGGGAGAAAAATGAGAAGAGCCCTCTCAGAATACACAAGGAAAGGACAGAGATATTAATATGTTGAAAGAAAAATGTATTATGTATGTAGGGCGAAGAAATGGAGATGCAACCTAATGGAGAATTATAGGTGGTCCCAAGAAATAAACCAAAACTATAGAAAAGCAGTTATAATTTAAAAAAAAGAAAAAATTTTGAATTGATTAAAAAATAAGGATGAAGATCAAAGTGGATCACATGTTGCTGGCAAAATTAATAAGAAGAAACTCACACATAGAGATGTGCTGTTAAAATTTTTTTAATTCAAGGTTGGGGGCGGGGGGGATCACTGTAATGTATAGGCAATACACAACACAAAACAAAAAAAAACCCAAGCCTCTCGGAAGGACTCTAAGTTGAATCAATACTGTACGTGTTGGTGACAAGCCCTCTAGCTGATTGAAGTCCATGGGCATGGTCCAGTCATGTCCCAGCCCTGGCCACATCCACAAGGATCAGCAATAGAAACTTTCCTATCAGGCACCAGAGGTTCACAGGAGAGGAGGTATCACCTTGATGATGAAAGATGATGAAAATAGAAATATGTCAACCGTCAGGTACACAGGCATGTGAGAAACACCTCTGGAGACTTTGGTGAGCTTAGGTTCCTCAAAAGTGAGGGGAAGGCAGTCAGAAAAATGACTACTTGGTGACTGTTCTCATCACTGCTTTTAAAACTCAGGTCTATTTTTGGTTAGAATGTGAGCCCTGGAGAGCAGGACCTATGTGATACTGTCTCCACTTTTGTCCACTGTAGCTGGCACAGAAGGTCCTTGTGTAGCTGCAAATACAGGTCTTTATTCACACCTCCTGGGGGTTTTTCTGGGAAGGGGTGGAGGTAGCCTTTATACTGAGGAGAAAAGTCCTATATAAACATTGAGTCCTGCCCAGTCTAGAGAAACAGCGGTGAATTCATAGCTAATTTCCAATCCATAGTGTAGCTAAGGGTGGGAATATAGAGCAGGTTGACCCTGTTGTAACATGATCATCATCACATAATCCGCATTTCTTGTGCATAATTGCATCCCTGAGAATGACTTAGAGAAAGAAGGAGGCAAAATGCTTTCTCCATTATGGGCAGGGGACATTTTGCAGATTATGTTACCCTTAATAAAATAGTTTTCTTGTTTTATATGGACTTATCCTGAACTATCTCTGGGAATTACTGATTGTCCTTGTGGGGTGAGTATCTGCAAATGTGCGCATGCATGCATATTCCCTCCTAGGAGACCAGAAGATCACAAGGAGAATGAAAGCATATATTGATTTCAACAAATAGAGCTGGAACAATTGGAGATCCATGTGCAAAAAAAAAAAAAAGAACCTAGACACAGAAATTACACCTTTCATAAAAATTAATTCAAATGGATCACAGGCCTAAATGCAAAATGCGAAACTATAAAATTTCTAGGAGAAAATCTAGATGATCTTGTGTTTGGTAATGAGCTTTCAGGTAAAACACCAAAAGCATGATCCATGAAAGAAAAACTTGGTAAGTTGAATTTTATTAAGAGCAAAATCTTCTGCTCTGCAAAAGACACTGCTAAGAGAATGAAAAGACAAAACAACAAATTGGGAAAAAGTATCTGAAAAACATGTACCTGATAAAGGACTTACAGACAAAATACACAAAGAAATCTTGAAACTCAACAATAAAAAGAGCAAACAACCCAATGAAATATATGGGGAAAAGGTGTGAACAGACACCTCACCAAAGGAAATATACAGACGGCAAACAAGCATATGAAAAGATGCTCCAAGTCATACGTCATCAGGAAATGCAAATTAAAACAACAATGAGATAACACTGCACGCCTATCGGAATGGCTAAAACCAAAAACAAAAACGACAATACCAATTGCTTTCAAAAATATGAAGCAAAAGGAATTTTCTTCCTTGCTGGTGTAATACAAATACGGTACAGCCACCTTGGAAGACAGTTGGGAAATTTCTTACGAAGCTAAGCATAGTCTTAGCATACCATACAGCAATCATGCTCCTAGGTATTTAGCCAACTAATTTGAAACATTATGTCCACAAAAAATCTGCATGCTGTTTTATAGCACTATATTTACTTGTAAATATATTTATATGTACAAATGTAAATATATAATATATAGACTTATAGCAGCTTTATTCATAATCACCAAAGCATCAGAAGCAACTTCAATAGGTAAATAAACTGTGGTGCATCTATAAAATGGAATATGATTCAGCAATAAAAAGAAATGAGATACCAAGCCACAAAAAGACATAGACGGATCTTAAACGGGTATTTGTAAATGAAAGGAGCCAATCTCAAAAGGCTACATACTGTATGGTTCCAATTATTTGACATTCTGGAAAGGCAAAACTGTAGATAAAGAAAAGATCACTGGTTGCAGAAGTTCGGAAATCAAGGAGGAAGACTGACCAGGTGAAGCTCAGGGTATTTTTAGGGCAGCAAAACTATTCCGTATGATACTGTCATTGTGGATACATGACAATAGGCACTTGTCAAAATCACTTCAGCACACAGTGAACCTTAATGTATGCAACGTTAAGAAATCAGGAGGTCAGCAGATATCCAGGATGGAACGCAGAATGTGACAAATCAATTTGTATTACACATGTATGAAGCAACCTCACGGAAGGGAGGAGTGCTGACATAAGTAACTTTGGAAATGAGCGGAATTTGGAAAACTAAAGGCAAAGGTGCTATAAAGCATTTTAGTTGATAAAGTTGTTTCCCACAGGTGTACGTGTGAACAGTTCTGATACTGCTATACATGTTAGCGCAGTTAAACAATTAAGTAAATGGATGGTGGATGATGGGAGCTAGATTTCTCTCTGTTGGAGTGGGAGTTTACAGGTAAGAAAGGGAAGGCTGGTAGAAGGATCCATGTGGTAACGGAGTAGCGCTGGAGACATCAGTATAGAGCTATATTTAGCTTGATATAGCTACAGATGTTACATATAGAAATATGTATAGATATGTGTATATACACAGGTTAATACCTACATATATTTTTTCTTGCTCTGTTAGCTGAGAGGGCCTAGAAGCAACAATGCTTCAGTAGCAACAAGCATGCCTAGGGCTCAGACCTTGGTTTCTAACACCATTCTCTAATAAAAGAAACCAGGCCAGGAAACTGGGTCAGGAAATACACAAGATGAGCCTGGAGCATCCTGTAGCGTAAGGAAGTGAGAAAGTGTTCGAAACACAGGAGCCAAGAGCTCCCAGTGGCTAAGGCTACAACCATTTGAGCAACAAAAGAAAGCTGTATTGCATCTTTACCTAAAATATGAAATAAATACCCATAAGTCCATACTAAATAAATGCATGATTGCAGAAATAAATAAATGGGGAAAAAGGGACAAAATCTCCTGTACAGAATAATTCCAAATAATTAATGTAGATACTCTGCCTTCATGGAGATGCAGCATAACTCCTCATTTCTTGGGTAGCCTGTGTAGAGCAGCTTCCTTCCAAAGAGTACAGTATGCAAAAGGGAAAAATTAGTAACTTCAGAGTGAAGAATCCTGACAAACACACCTCAGCCAGGTGATCAGGGTCAACGTCAACGTCGATTAGACATGTTGATATTACGCACCCTTGGTATGATGTGATGAAAAGGGCACTTGACTTTTGTCGTCTTCCTCCCCCATCCCATAACCCCAGCCTAATCATGAGAAAAGCAGCAGACAAATCCCAATTGAGGGACATTCAATGTCCCCAATTGAGGACACTGCGGAGCACAGGCTCCGGACGTGCAGGCTCAGCAGCCATGGCTCACGGGCCCAGCCGCTCCGCGGCATGTGGGATCTTCCCGAACCGGGGCACGAACCCGTGTCCCCTGCATCGGCAGGCGGACTCTCAACCACTGCGCCACCAGGGAAGCCCTAATTTGTGTTTTTATTTGCCAGTATAATTTACCTACAGTGGCCTGCGAACTTTTTCGATCTAAAAAGTACATTTTACATCACAATCCAACAAACACACACACATATGTAATATGTATACATATATAAAAATGAAACAAAAGTTTTGCCAAAAACGTCTACCCTGAGTGTTCTTTTTTTTTTTTTAAGACTTTTTTTTTAAACCAAGGATGAACTGCACTGACACATCATAAGTACCAAAGTCCCCAGTTCATCTTAGGGTTCACTTTAATGAAGTGAACAGTATTGCACGTTCTATGGATCTGGACAAAAGTATAATGACATATATCCATCATTATAACGTCATACAAAGTATTTTCGTTGCTCATAAAAACTTCTGTACTCTTGGGTATTCATCTCCCTTCTCCCCACAAACTCCTAGCAACCATTGATCTTTTTATTGTCCCAACTGAAGAACATTCTACAAAATACCTGACCAATACCCCTCAAAACTATCAAAGTCGTCAAAAACAAGAAAAGTCTGAGAAACTGTCACAGGCAAGAGGAGCCCGAAGACATGACAACTAAATGTAATGTCATATCCTGGATGAGATCCCGGAACAGAAAAAGGACATGAGATAGAACCTAAGGAAATGTGAACAAAGTATGGACCTTAGGTAATAATACTGTAACAATATTGATTCATTAATTGCAACACACATACCGTATTTGTGTGAAATGTGAATGGGAGGAACCTGAGTGTTAGGTATATGGGAACTCAATTATCATCTCAATTTTTCTGTAAATCTAAAAGTGTTCCCCAAAAATAAAATTTATTTTTCAAAAAATGTTTAGTCTCTCATGTTGTCTCCCATAGGTGATGTGTCTTGTCACACAGTCAGAGGTATCCTGCCGGCCTCCAAACCTGAAGTTTAGAACTGGCGGATTGGGGGTCCTTCTTGTTGTTGGTGCAATGCTCCCAGGAGTCCTGGTATCTGCCCTTCCTGTTTGGCCTCCTCTCAGCTCTGTGTGTCTGACATCCCTGGGTCTCTGCTTTACCCTCCATCCAAGTCTGGCCCAGGAGTCTACACCCATCCTCTGTTCTGGGGACACCTTGGCGTTGCCTCTGTGGCAGACCAGCCGCCTCTTCATTCAGTGTCTCTGCCCCACAGCTACCCTGTTCCACTCTCCACACACTGAACCAGACCAGAGGTGACGTCTTGGGGCAGGTGCCCTATGTGGTGGGCTCCCAAGGTCCCCATGGAGGGCTGAGATCAGAGCCTCTGTCCTTAGTGCTGACCTCATGCAGCCCCTGGGCTCCGAGAAGAAGATGGAAGCAGCATGTCCCTTAGCTCTCCTGCCTGTTTCTCATTTCTCCTCCTCCCTCCAACCTCTAACCAGAAAATAAAGAAGTTTCCTTTACTTCTCCTGTGTCATCTGCTCCTTCTTCCCGGCTCCAGCCTCAACGTTAAGCCTGAAAGGTGGTCAGAGATACCTTCTTTACACCAGGAGAAGAATCCAAAGGTCTGAGTCTTCCCGATGAACTTTAATCTTGCAAGATTTCTCTGCCCATGAAGTCTGGCTTGGAAGTCCATTGCCTCCCCAAGAAATCAAACACCTGTCATCCTGCCCTGGGGTAGGAAGGCTCTTGACTTAGCCTCAGCCTTCATATTAACATGCACCCGTGTAATATTTGCCACAATGTTATTCTTTTTTTTTTTTGCGGTACTCGGGCCTCTCACTACTGTGGCCTCTCCCGTTGGGGAGCACAGGCTCCGGACGCGCAGGCCCAGCGGCCATGGCTCACAGGCCCAGCCGCTCCGCGGCATGTGGGATCTTCCCGGACCAGGGCACGAACCTGTGTCCCCTGCATCGGCAGGCGGACTCCCAACCACTGCATCACCAGGGAAGCCCTGAATTACGTTTTTAAAAGCATGAAATAGAATAATCAAGGGAACAGTAAAGGAAATCAATTATTTTTAAGTACAGTGTCACAATTAGTAGACAAAACAAATGTGTGATGTAATAATACTTGCGCTTCCTTGTTCGTGCATCAAATAATAAGATCTGACAGCGGGTAATAGCAATCATAATTTTGAAATACTGCATTCGTAAGTGTAAACAACATGGGGAGATAATTCTGACAACTGTAACGTGGTAGGAAAACAGCGGCAAAATCACAGAACTGCTAATTCCATTGCACCATGTGGCCTGCATTCGTAATTGAAGGAAATGCTAGATTCCATTTAGAGATGGATGGAAATAAAGGTACATTCTTTCTCATCCAAATTCATGGGCCCTTTGATTCTATCCTCAGGCCGCCAAGGGTGAGAGTCCCCCAGGACCCCTGTCTGGTGCATTTCTTAGTCCTGTTTCCTGGCTTCTTTCTTCAGGCTTTCTCTGGGCAAGTCGCCATCTCTTTGTAGGAAACCCGTTCCCCGACTACAGGACACAGCTCCCTCTGACTTCCTCCCCTGCAGGGACAAGCCATAGAAATCAATCCACCCTGGCAGTAGGTAATAAGAATAACATTGTGGGGCTTCCCTGGTGGCGCAGTGGTTGAGAGTCCGCCTGTCGATGCAGGGGACACGGGTTCGTGCCCCAGTCCGGGAGGATCCCACATGTCGCGGAGCGGCTGGGCCCGTGAGCCATGGCCGCTGAGCCTGCGCATCCCGAGCCTGTGCTCTGCAACGGGAGAGGCCACAGCAGTGAGAGGCCCGTGTACCGCAAATAAATAAATAAAATTAAAAAATAAAAATAAATAAAAACATAATTCACAGCCTTCACCAGACTGCCAAAGGGATGCATGCACGAAAAGCCCCTCTAAAAATACTTTTATTTTTTCCGACTCTAAGAAGATTTCTTTGTAGATGGTAATTTTTCCCTACATTGAAATTATTTTTTCTGACTCTATGAAGATCTCTTTGTAGATGGTAAATTTTCCCTACTCTGGTTATTCCCAAGCCTTCAGTGCAATCTGTGATTTACATCCATCTGCTGTGTGATGATGGCCGGGTGGGGAATTGAGAGAAGGCAAAGGAAATCGCGCCCTTGCTCCAGCACCACCCCTCCAGGGGCTGATGACTTGGTAGCTGCTGCTTACTGAGAAAACACGGAGGCCCCAGAGTCCCAGGTGTGGACCGGAAGGGAAGCAGCAATGGGGCTGAGATGGTGCTAAGCCCTTAGATGGGGTCAGGTAACCAGAATCAGCTACAGGTGGATTGACTCACGTACATACTGAAGGCCCACCTGTTTCCCCCAAATATAATATGAGGAGATGACCCTGCTAAGGGAAGGAGACAGATATTCGGCCAACAGCAACACAGTGGTACCAGCTACTCCTTTTCTTTAAGTAAGTCCCACCAAAGCCCTGTGTGACCTGGGCCCGATTAATGACACTCTGAGTGACCCCTAGAGTTGTGGAATGGACCACTTGTATCATGACATGGGCTGGCCACTCTCTCTCCTGGAACATATTTTATCGATTTCCCTGAAATCCTGTCCTGGTTAATGTCTCTGCCCATGTGGCGAAACTTCCTCTATTTGCCACCGTGGCTCTTTCTGCCCTGCCCTTTCTCCTTCTGGAGTCTGGCACACACGAGGTTAGGATAATTTAAAGACAGACAAATGCTTTTCTAACATAATAATGTTCTGAGTTATCCACAGGATTGTGGGTATCTTGACTCCCCACCACGCAGATTCTTATTCTTCCATGCCACCCGGCAGGAATCCAGAAGACGCTGAAAGAGGTACATCACTGGGAACAAGTAGCATAACGATCCAGGATCCATGAAGGAAAACTGGGGGCGTTTTACAATGTGGTCCCCAAATTGAATCTCCTCGCCACTGATATGTGCTCTCTATGCCTCTACCCCCTGAATCTAGGAGGATCTGGACGGCTTTGACGGCCAGAATATGCCAGAAGGGATGCTTACAAGGCCAAGTCATAAAAGGCCAACCAGGCCCCAGCTGGTGCTCTTGGAAGGCTCATCCCTAGACGCTTGTCGTAGCAGCCAGAGGCCATGCTGGGAGAAGGACAAGCCATGTGGAGAAGTCATATGTAGATACTCCCAGCTGAGCTGCTCCTTCAGCCAGCCCAGCTCAGGCACCAAACATATGAGTCACCAAACGATTCCAGCCCCTGGCCATGGAGTCTTTCCAATAGAGGCACCGGACATCACAGAGCAGAGATAAGCCATCCCCACTGAACTCCTGACCCAGAGATCCCAAGAGCATAAGATGTTTGTTGGTTTATGGCATTGAGTTTGGGGTGGTTTATTGCAAAGCAGTAGTAGCTGGACTAAGAAGAACCCAGAGGTCCAGGGGGAAAAGGTTCCTGCAATGGCCACATGTGGACCATGGGTAGAGAGCTGGATGTGGCTCCGATGGGAGAGACTGGGGAAGGGACATCTGGTGGGACAGGCCTGCGGGGCCTCTGTGTCCCTCCAGTCCCCTTTGAGCTCTACGATGGGGAGGACTGACTGAACCCTGAGGGAAAGTGCTGTTTTCTACAGTCTTCTGCTGACAGCAAGTCTGTCAGGGCATGGATTTCACTGTCTCCCCCTCCCCCTGCCCCACTTTCCAGATAGGAGCAAAATGCTCAAATTAAAATTTGATACAAACACAGGGAGTGTGCTACATGAATTTGGTCTGGCCCAGGGATTCTCAATTTTTCCATAAAAGGGCTTCTGATGATAGAGAATGACGGGGTCATAGCCCAAAACATCCCACTGCAAGCAAGGACCCAGTTTTGAAGTCCAAGATTTTTGTCTTAAAAACTAGTATCTTGCACCAGAACATACCAAGCTTTGTTTTAATATTAAGCTGTCTTAGATTACCTGCCATGAGGTGAAAAGTACATCGCATGAACGTGTACCCTGTTTATCCTATGATGCCGGACATGCTCTGGTCCATTGCTGCATCCCCCATGCAAATGCCAGGAAGATAGGCATATAGCATCCTGATACCCAAAGCTCTTCCAAAGAAATCAGGTTCCTAGGGGCCAACTGGGTTACTGACCATGGAGCACTTTTAGAGGAATACTTATTAATAACAATATTAACCATCAATTTGTGGCATGTTTCACATAAAATAATAAAATAATGCCATTTGCAGCAACATGGATGGACCTAGATACGATCATACTAGGTGAAGTAAACCAAAGACAAATAACATATGCTATCGCTTATATGTGGAATCTTTGTTTAAAAAAAAGGATACAAATGAACTTATTTACAAAACAGAAACAGACTCACAGACTTTGAAAACAAACTTATGGTTACTAAAGGGGAAACGTGAGAGGGGAGGGATAAATTAGGAGTTTGGGATTAACATATGCTACTGTATATAAAATAGATAATCAGCAAGGACCTACTGTACAACACAGGGAACTCTACTCAATATTCTGTATTAACCCATAATATTAGGGAAAAGAATCTGAAAAAGAACGGATGTATGTATATGTATAACTGAATCACTTAGCTGTATACCTGAAACTAACACAACATTGTAAATCAACTATACTCCAATATAAAATAGAAATTAAAATTTTTAAAAATGTGGTATGTTTTCTTAGAAGAATCATGCAGGAAATAATGGATCCTGGCTGAAAGGAGGATTTTGAAGAGACTTGAGTTAGAGAATCTCCAGGAGGGTGCAAGAGTGATCAAAGTTTCTCAGCTAAGATCATTTGTAACATTTTCTATGGAGTCCAGAATTTACACTTTGGCTATGCGTGTAGATTTTTTCTTCGTGAAGACTGTGTTCTTGATCCCATGCCCCCTGGCTTCCTAAGAGACACTGCTCCACTAATTATCACCTTCAAGCCCTTCTCCTCTCTTGCCTCCTTCCCCTCCACTCCAGTGTCCCCTGTCCTCAGAAGCCCTTCCCTTAGGTAAATTGGTTCCTAATTCTGGAGAGCAATTTGGCAAATCTAGCCAAAGGAAAAAAAAAAAGTGTATACTTTCTGACCCAGAAATTTCACTTCTAGAAAATTTATATTTAGATATACTTGCACAAGTTCATAAGGCTAAATAGATAGAGATGCTCATTGCAGCACTGTTCATGAGACCCAAAACGGAGCAGCCTAAACAGCTATCGAGAGGGGACTGGTGAAATCGATCAGAGTACAACAGAAAAGGATGTTGGTAATAAATTGTGGAGTGAAAACAATCTTGCAGGGTAATGTGACCACATCAGTGAGAACAAACCATGAATATTTAGGTGGATATAGGTTTATTTATTCTAGGTATACTGCACAACTTCAGGGGGGTGACATTCACATTGTATTCTTGTTTTATAATTGAATGGTGTGCCCTGGAGCCGTACAACTGCCTGGTGTGTGTGTGTGTGCGTGTGTGACATGTTCCAAGGCACACCCTGTGCATGAATTTACCCTAACACATAAACTCTATGGTGAGTGTTAATCCGTCTTTTCCATGAGCCTATAAACTGTAAGAGGAAAGGGATTATTTGTCTCTGAATTCCCAACACCCAGCACAAATCCTGGCACACCAGTTAATGGTATTTGGTTGAATATGGGTGCTAGCATTCCCTGGGCCCAGGGTATATCAGTTATGCATCATTTGCATAGAAATAGGCGTGCGCTAGGGAGAGGAAATAAACACTTAGCAGGTGATTTCTTGGCTTTTGCACACACACACACACACACACACACACATATTTACTCATACCCAGTGTTCCAGGCTCAGAGTGTATTTGGGAAAGCTGAGCTAAGCCAAGATAAACCATTTTCTTTGCTGTGCGACATCGCTAAGGTTTTAATATGCATTGATATTCTCTAACAGGTAGATATAGTATGGAGCATCACCTGAATTTCACCAACCATGAAGCACTTTTAGAGGAACATTTATTAACATTGATGTTCTGAGGATCATCACCTTGGAACATGTTGTACTAGAAGAATCAGAAAGGAAGTAAATAGGTCCTGAAAGGAAGATTTCCAAGAGATAGGGTCAATCTCCAGGAGAATGAAAGAGTGATTAAAAGTTTCCTAGCCAAGATCATTTGAAATTCAAGTTGGACGGCTGGAACTGATAGAGAAAGGGAAAGGGAAAAGAGTTGGCCATCATAACAAAAGAGGGCAGAGTACACTCGCTGATGTAACATTGTCTCAGCAGAGACCCTCCCAATTCTTCTGGGGACCTGCTGGGCTGTTGGTGAAGGTCCCAGGGAGAAGGAAATTGGGGTCACCAGATTTCCAGGTCCTAGTTGAAAATCTCCTGGTTTAGTAGGTAGAGCCCACAACCGTATAGATTTTGTAAACTCACCAGATAAATTCTGATGATGAGCTAAATTTTGAACTGCTCACTCCTTGGCATTGGTCCTTCTGCTCTAACACTATCCCTTGTTCCAGCCAGAACACGATCAGTGGACTGATGGGGGCAGAGGCCAGATCACAGCAAGTGAAGGCTGAGAAGTAAATGAAAGGTGGAGAAAGAGAACAAGTGTAGGCAATTTTTTCAAGAAGTTTGAAGAACATTTTCTTTAAAGTTCATATCAGCCTTTTTTTTTTAAAGATAAGTGACATCAGAACGAATGTTTGTGCTTAGGGGAAGAAGAAAGAGGTTGAAGAATAACCGAGGAGGTACAATTGATGGAATAAGGTCCCTGCAGAGAGGGTGGCAGGGAACAGATGCCTGGGCACAGGTGGCAGGTGGTCCTTGACCTGGTGAAAGGCGTCCTCCTCCACTATGATGGGCAGGGAGGGGCAAAGATGAGCTTGGATGCAGAAAAGGTGACAGACAGGTGCTCAGGAAGTTGAGAAGTTTCCTCCTGGGGCCTTTGTTTTATTTGGGAATGAGCAGGTAGCATCATTCTTAGATGAGTGGGTAGTGGGCGAAACAGTCATGGTGGAACATGGGGAGGAGACCTGGTCCCTAGGAGGACCTCTGAGTCCCACTGAAGACCAGCTGGAGTTGAAGGCTATGAGTATCACCTACCCATGTCCCATATCCATGTAAGATTTTCTCTCAGTATGCTCTATATACTGAAATAGGAATAACAGTGGTAAACACCATCAAGGAGGTTGTTAAAGCGGGGAGTATTGCAGTGTGAGTTCTGTGAGTTGAATCTGAAGGAACATGAGGTGGAAATGTTGCCTTGTCATCCACACGGTTTTAGCTTCCTCACGTGACATCAGGACTCTGGGCAGATGTGAGACAGAACAAGCACTAAGATATTCAAGGAGCGCGGGAGTGACTGGAAGGAAAGCAGGTGATGACAGCAAGGAGAGGTCAGAGGCGAGATTTTTACACAACTTTCTAGGAACCATGCTATGAAGGTCGACCAATAGTCTCTCCAAGTGAAAGGTCTCACTGTTCATCTCAGGGGCCCTGAAGTACCTCCCCATTCTCCCAAACGCACACAAACCTTGCTCCAACCAGAATGGGTCTTCTCTTTTTTTTTTTTTTGCCTTACATACTGGGATTCTCCAGAGGACATATTTTGGAAAGGTTTTGTGACGAAAAAAGAACAAAACAAAAATGAACATCACTGATGAGACCCAACCCTTGCATTCAACCCGAGAAAGAACCCGCGGCTCCCAGTGAGCTGATGGAGGTGCCCACTCCTGCATCCTTCTACGGGACCATATGGTGTGTGCTCTCCCTGAGGATGCAGCCCCCAGAGCTAATGCTCGGTGATGAAACATCCTCATTAGGGCTGGTGACATGAATGCTGCTGGGGTCCAACAGAGCTGGGCATTGTGGGGAGGGAGGAGCAGTGGCCGTGGTGGGGCCATGGAATCCCCTGGACACCTGTTAGGGACACGAGGAGGGGAAATTAGGATGGGCAGACCAGGGGAGACTCTGGTTGATGACTCCAACCTAACTAGGGAAGCCAACTTAGTAACCAGGCAATAAAACTTGAGTTCGTTCTGCCCCTCACTGCTCAGGACCTTAAATCATGGAGGAGTTTATAGGTCCTGTTTATGTAGAAACTCTCTTTATAAGCTATTCAGAGCAGGGGTGGGAGGGAGTAATAGGGAGAGAAAAATTCCCTTTGAATTTCTATTGCTTTCAGAGTCAGCAATTTAATGAGTCATGCATTCTAAATCCTTGCTTTGTCTACACGTTTTCATGTCAAAATACTAAAAAACACTTTGCTTGGAACATGGGCTATTTTTAGCTCAGGTACCAACAGTGCACATCCATTTCTCCCCATATTAGAAAAGCTTCCTTTGGGCTGGGTTGCAGCAACACCATGGTAGTGGGGTTGTTTACTAGCTGTGGTTTTCTGAAGCTACCTGGGTATCTCTCTATCCTTGGTGACTCTCTTCCAGTTGGTCTCCTGGGCCTACTGACCATTCATGAGTCAGCTCCAGACCTGGTCAAAAGAGTTCCAGGTCTCAGAGTCTGGACAAAACGGGAAGAGCATCCTTTCAAGCCTCCAGCCCAAGGAGTCAGCACCTTGGTGGGCCCGAGAGAAGCAGGGCTCCACTGCTATGGGCCCTTGCAAGACTCTTCAGAGTAGAAGAGAAGGAAGGTCCCCAGCTACAGGCCAACTCCAGATTCATCAAGAGAAAGCCTGGCCACACTTTGGCAAAGACATAGGAATAGACATTCTGGGGAATTCTGTAATCTTCCAGACTGACAGGCAGGAGAATGGGCTGGGAGGAGGCTAGAGGGTCCTACCTCTCCAGTCCCTGCCTCTGCATGACGTCTCTCTCCACAGGCCACTGCAGTGCCCCCAGCCAGCTTCAGCTACCCCACTGCTTTTGTCCCACCAGTGATAGTTCACTCCTCTGCGTCTCCTGGGGACCACCTTCTCTGAAAGGCTCCAACTTAGAGTATGAATAACAAGCACCTTACCTGCACCTCGTGAGTAGCTGACCAACTTCAAGAATGGAATACAAAACCAATATCTGAAGGAACTGGAGTGAGGAGCTGCCCCACTTCTCATTGTCTCTCCACCGGTTCCACCCACATATTTATAGCAGAAGCAACCATGTTCATACTCTCTGCCCTCATCCCCTGGACACTTGATTTGATCAGGAGTGGGCAGCTATGAGCCTGTTCCCCAGGGATTTTGGAACTAGGACCATACTAATTCCCAGTTGAGGCTGACTGCCAAATTGGCAGCAACTTGATAGCGATAATTTTTACTATATATTGACAGAGAAACCAGACAGACATAGACAGGCAGAAAGAAACAGCTTTCTCGGGTTTTTCACTTCCCTGAGGCTTTGGATTTTCTGACATACCTTCTCCCACCCTCCACCAGTGCCTGGGATCTTGTGTTACGATGTTAGATATTTCTCTTTTCGCTTAGGAGACTTCTACTGGACTTCTGTTACTAGGAACCAAATTGGTACCAGGAGATGGGAAAATGGTCTGGGGCAGGAAGATGGGACACGTGGAGGAGACTCCTCCTGACTTTATAATTTTGCCCACCCTGCCCATACCAGGCACAACCACCTGGACCCAGAGTGTTTCAGGACTGAGGCCCCTGATGCTCTGTAAACTAGTCCCAGTACTCAACACCTGTGTTTTATCTGAAGGAGGCTCCCAGCCAAGGAACCGGAGGACAGGGATGCAACCTTCTCTACTCTGTGAGACTTCACTGACGGAAAGTTACACAAAACATGTTCCAGGTGTGCTCTTTTCCCTTTCCGCTCTACATCCAAGCCCTGGTGCAGACTGTGGCCATGGAACTTCATTCCTTGGCCCCATCTCACCCCTCCTCCTTTTAGCTGTCTCTCTCTGTGCACTGCACAAAGAAATCGTTGAGAAATGTGTGTGTCTGCCTGCAAGGAGGGAGCAAGCAAAAGTGTCATGTCTGTTGGTGTGTGGGTATGACTGTGAATGTGTGATGAGAACAAGCCAGGAGCCGAGAGACCCTCAGCCCTGGGGTCCGAGAGGAGTTCATGCTCTCCCCCACGGAGAAGCTGATGGCTTGGGAGAAGCAGATTCATTCCTCTTGGGCTACTACTGCCCCCAGAAATGAGGGAAACTAAACTGCCTAACTCATGCTCATCACAGTTCTGGCCCCAAAACTCTAAATCCCAAAGTCACAGGAACAAATAGGGAAATATTTTTTAATGTGGGAGTATGTTGAGTAAAAAAGGGTTTCTGACTCCACTGGACTTCTTTTTCTGTTTGCTGCATGATATCTTCTCATCCACTAAGGTGGGCAACTCTCCTTATCCTCTGTAGCATCAGCCACATCTGTCATTTGCCACAGACCCCATAGGACATGCAGAACCATTTCTCTGCCCCAGTCCTTCCCTCCTTCCCTCCCAGGGCAAGTGCCCAGGATGCTATCACTTATTCCAGACTGAGAATAAACCAAACGGGGATTTCATCCTTGGACTGGACCATGCCTCCTGCTGGGGCTCCTCTCCAGGCTGGGGAGGCCCAGGTCAGGTCGTCCTCTGACCCCTGACCAGCTTTCCTGAGCAGAACCTCCCTCTGAGCCTGCCTTCAGTATATGTCATTTCAGCTTCACGTTGCCCTCTTCCAGACCTTCCCTCAGAGTCGATGAGAATGGCTCACCCTGCAGGTCAGCACACCCTTGGCCAAAGATCCTATCAGCTCCCACCTTGATTTCCCAAACAATGAGTTGTACTGGAGAAGGTTCTGGATAGAGTCTTACAGCATCCTGTGCTGGTCCCTGCTGTCCAGCCCCCAGCTCTGGAGAGAAATTGCTGCAGATCAGAAATATGTCCACTTCCTTTATTCCCCCAGAAGCCTAACCCTGAACTCACAGTCCCCACCATAAACACTCGTGGCCCCCACTAGGAGCTGGTGACAGAGAGGGCTGGGGATCCCATTCCAGACAGCCTTGGGGAGACCACAGCAGAATATACCTATTTAAAGGGCTCACCCAGACCAAATCCTCGATGTCAGCTTCACACAGATCAAAATTTCTTTCTATACAAAACCACCCAGAGTTGAAATTCCTCTTGAGTTTTTACAGCCATGAATGTCTCCAAGGAAAAGAAAGAGAGTAGGATCAAACCCACAGAAGCCTGTGACTTAGAACACATACAACCCCTCCCCCTGAGCTGACCTTCTCACCCATAATCGGGGGAGAGGCAGGGGAGTCCAATGGTTAGGAACAAGTTTTTGGATTCAGAGACATGGGTAGGAGTCCTGGGCTGACCTTTGCCTGTTTGATCTGGTCTACGTGACGTTGTTCACTGGTTGTTTTACTGTTCTCCCGTAAAAAAAAAAATGGGGTTAATAACACCCGTATGGGGTTATTGTGAGGAGTAATTGAAATTATCTATGCAGAGCTCCTGCTTCTGTGCCACCACAGAGTACACACACTATAAATGGCATCGGTTGCTTTTTTTTTTCGAACAACCCCCTCCAACCTAATCAGTCCCTAACAGAGTCAGCTTTCAAACCCATCCCCTTGCCACTGCATGCATCTCAGATAAAATCAATGGATAGCTGTCAGGCTCAAGACAGATCGTCAAATCTCTGGCCCAGCTGGGACGCGCATCCCCTTGGGGCCCCTCCCTGGTGTCCTGTCCCCAGACACTCGGCACAAAGGCTTCCAGCCCCCATGCCACCCCCTACCTGCGGGCTGAACACAATCAAGTCCTGAGCAAACATTCAAGAAAGCTCGTTTCTCCGGGGGTTTGGGGGAGAAGACTTGCCAAGTGGGGAAGTCGGGGGCCTGAGTCCTCAGCGGCTCCTCTCCCCCTCCGGGGGCTCCTCTGCCCCCCTTTTCCTCATTCTCAGGCTTCCCCTCTCCAGGTTGCTCAGGCAGCCGCATCGGGGGTCCAGGGCGATGTTCTCAGAGAGATTTGTGAGTACACCAAGGGAACGTCAGCAGAGACGCTGAGATTCTGCAAGGAGTTGACAGAAACTTACTGCCTGTACAGTCTAGTGGTAATCTACTCAAAGTCAGTTGCCTCAATAACTCACACCCTCCCTTCCGCATTTAAACAGGACAACCGTAGAAACACAGTCCTGGCACAAGAAATATAACTGCGGTTGTGACAGATGTTTAGTTATTGATAAGGCCTCGATGTCACCAGAGGGTATTACACAACAAGCCAATAATGTGCCTTTGGAACCGACCATCATATTTACAGGTTCTTTTCCACTCCCGCTCCTGCGGGCTTTGCTGTGGTGTAAGCTATGCGGAGGGAGCTAGAACAGCCAATGTGATTGCAGCCTGCAAGAAAGCCCAGCGCCTTGCCAGCAGAATTTGCTTCCTTGCCGTTGACACCAACAGAGCCACAGAAACAAAGTGTATGTGGCGGCGGGGGCGGGGGGGGGCAGAGAAGTTAGCACAGCCGTCTAGTGGAGAGGACTCTTGCCGAAGCTCTTAAGCTTGTGACGTCACTTGCCATCCCAGGGCAACGTCACCCTAACTTCCTTAGACAAAGCAAAGAGCATCCCGGACTACGCGGCCCTTTACCAGCTCCAGTCCAGACTTGCTTCCCACGTGTATGGAGCCTCTGGGTGGGCTTGAAGTCGCCGAGTGGTGACTTCCTCTCTCTCCCCACCCCTGACATCGGGTCAACCTCTACAGTCCTTTACAACTCTGCTTAGGTTAAGGCACCTGGCTGGCTTAAGGCACCCCTCATCTGTGCCTACATCTGCTGTCATCCATGGCCTCTATCTCTCTCCCCTCCCAACACTGCACTGAGAAAAGCTCCAGGCAAGGAATCGTTCAGATGCATTTGTGTCACCTGGGCCCAGGCAGGGATGACCTGAGAATAAGCAGTGATCAATAAAACACTTATTGAACTAACATTTACTTGATATTGGTTTCTCTTTGGTTTCACATTGAAGTTTAAAAAATAATAATAATAAAACAAAGAATCTCCAGAGATGTGAAGTATAGAGAGGTTAACTGGGAGAATCCTGGTGATGGACTGAACGAGCCCTGGACACTGTGGATCGAGCCCTTGCCTGAGAAAGCTGGCCCGTGGGAAGGTCTGCACATGGCAGTGGGCAGTAGCCTCTCCCAGCAACATCCATCCCCATCTTCCATCCCTCACAGCTCGGCCCCTGCACCTCGCATCCTGGGAAGAGGCTCCCTTGCAGCCTCCTGATTCTGACCAGAGGTACATTTCCATAACTGGGAAGTGTCCTCCTGGAGAAGCCAGCCCATAGGAGATGAGGCTCAGAAAATGGTCTTAGGAAGCATGAAGCCGTGGAGAGGTGTGTGCAAATGTGATCATGGTTGTAAATCTGTACATGTGGTAGGCCTTGAGTGTCAGCCCCACCCCAGGTCAGATGGGACAGGCTCAGCCCTATGCCTAACGTGTGTCAGTTAGTAGAATGAATGAACGAGAGACACACAAACTGTCTGTGTGCTTTATGCCTTCCACCTTGAGCAGAAATCCCGATCATCTAGATCAGGGCTGGGCCAGATGGTGTCTGGGTGCTCCTGATTCTATGAGGTTTGAGGCACAGAGTTGGGTCCTCCCCGAAAAGAGGGCTTCTATCTCCTGTGATTGGGCTGGAACCTCCCAAAGACTGGAACCACAGGGATACCCTATAGAGAGAAAGCTTCCCAAAGCCAGAAGCCTTGTCTCACCAAACGGGAGTGTAACACATTCACGCACTAGCACTTGTCTGCAGACTCACCTCCCCCAGCGCTACTTGTCTTCAGGCGCAAACACACTCGCACACACACACACACACGCACACACACCAGCACTGTCACATACACTCTCCACACCGGTCTTCAAACACTCACAGCCTGTGTGTGATCTCAACCCCAAATTCAGCCCCTAACCTCGGACACACACACAAGAAGGACTCACCCCACAGCCACACAGCTGCACATACCACCCCCGTCAACATGAGCACCCATACGCACCCTCACACACACACACAACTCACATGTTCACACACACTACAGCGCCCGCTTACCCACACGTGCTGCACACACACCTATACTCTTTGAGTCTCTAGTTATCATGTTAAGTTGAAAAGGAAAAACAAGCTTCCTGTGTCATTATCCTAGAAATGCAAAAGAAAAGTGACATTTTATTTTCAGATATGCTTTTAGTTGCCATGACAGTCCCAGCACCGCGAAAGCTGTGATTGGTGGCAAATGCAGATTTCTAAAGAGAGTAATTAGCTCCCTATATACACGAACTTCCAAATACACTGAGTGCCCTCCCTTGTCAGTTCCCTCCAGGCAGAGTGGACACCAGGGCAGGAGCAGCCCGCAGTGCTAGTCTGGCTGCCAAGACGGCAGGTGATAGGACCTGCCAGGAGCTCTCAGCAAGGATGTGCAAGACGATGGTCACAGTGGCTTCAGAACCCAATCCCCTTAATTACTTGGAACTTGCTCTTAGCTCAACAGGAGCATGGCACTGGGGGTGGCAGCTTCCCATAAGGAACAATTGTTCCTGCCGTTCAGCTGGCCTCTGGTGCCCTTCACTGTGGCATTCGTGATGTGCCAGAGAAACGCAAAGCCAGGGGCTGGTCCCTCAGCCAAAACGGGCGTGGGCTCCTCCACCCAGAAGCCGTCTCACCAGAACGCTCCTCTCCAGGTCACGACTGGCCTGACACACGATGGCAGAAGCCAAGCTGCCTTCCACAAGCTGGGACTGACCGCCCATGGCCAACTAATGAGCCACCCTACGTTGGCATCTGGATAGAAGATGGACCTGCGTCTCCCCATTTTGCTAGGAGCTTCTCAAAGACTGAGCCATGGCACATGCGCCTCCCAAGTCGCCAATGGCCTACAGTAAATACCTACAGGAACTACTCTTTGTCCCCGAATTAACTGGTTACCTCATGTCCTGATGAGATTCCTAAGGGCAATTAATTTCCAGAATTTCTCCTCTGAGTCTGTCTGACAGTTGTCTTTATTGTCATCATCTGAAAGATTGGCCAGGAGCTGGTTTTTGAGCCCAAGTCTTGAAGATAGAGCTTTGGACTAATTCCTGGACCCATATGTGTGTTCTCTTCAGCTTTTCCTTTCAGCAAATGACCCACCCACTTCCTTTAGCACCTAAAATGTTCCCTGAGCACCAGCCAACCAGTGTGAGTCACTCTGGGCTACCCAAAATGTGATGCTACCTTGGTTCTGCCCTCAAGGTGCTCCACTGGCCCTGTCACTTTTACCAACCCATAATATGCAGGGATTGGGGTAGTGACGGACGCGGTTAAGAACGTGGCTAATTGAATCACACCATGCAGTGCAAAGTGGTTCTGCCACTTACAGGCTCTGTGATCTAAACTCTCTGTGCTTCAGTTCCCTCACCTGCAAAATGGGCCTGATAATAATAGCACCTACTTTGTACGTGTAATATAAAGTGTTTGGCCCAAAGTAAGTACCACATGCACTAGCTATCGTTATTCATAAATTTATTTATTTAATTTATTTATTTTTGGCTGCATTGAGTCTTTGTTGCTACGCACGGGCTTTCTCTAGTTGCGGTGAGGGGAGGCTACTCTTTGTTGCGGTGCATGGGCTTCTCATTGTGGTACCTTCTCTTGTTGCGGAGCACGGGCTCTAGGCACGTGGGCTTTAGTAGTTGTGGCACCCGGGCTCAGTAGTTGTGGTTCGCGGGCTCTAGAGTGCAGGCTCAGTAGTTGTGGTTCACGGGCTTAGTTGCTCCGCGGCATGTGGGATCTTCCCAGACCAGAGATCGAACCTGTGCCCCTTGCATTGCCAGGCGGATTCTTAACCACTGCACCACCAGGGAAGCCCCTAGCTATCGTTATTCATTCCTGCCTTTTGCACCTAACAGGCAATGGCTGAGCACTCACTCTGCTCAGATGGTGCTGGGATGACCCCAGAGTGAAACGCGGGGAGGGGCAGAAGTGAATCCACCATAGATACAGCCCCACAGAGCTCAGAATGAAGCTGCAGACACAGACACAAATACACAGACCAAAGGAGGCTGCTCCTGCTCTTTCAGTTTGAAGAGTCAGTTTGTCACACCATTGTAGAGCGATTATATTCCAATAAAAATAAATAAATAAATAAATAAAATAAAATAAAATAAAATAAAATAAAATAAAATAAAATAAAATAAAATAAAATAAAAAAGGAGTCCATTTGTCCCTGAGGGTATTTTGGGAGGCGGAGGTTTTGATACTCCTCTTCAGTGTCACCAAATATGTTCTTAAATGGATCCCACGACTGCCTCTGAGGAAGGGGGGCATATGGATACAGTCTGGGAGAACTGGTCAACCTCAGCATTCCAGCACCTGCGGCTCTGACCATCCAGTTGGGTGCATGGGTCACAGGCAAACTCAGTCCTTCACAGATTTCAGTCCCTTTTGGCGTATCTAAAATTACAGTCACTGTGGGAGCAGGGGATGGATGAAAATCTAATGTTTATGAACAGAGTGTATGAGCCTGCATTGTTTATTGGCATGAATAATTCATAAATACGGGGTAGATGGTTCTATTTAGTTTCTGGAAAACCTAAGAAACAGTGCTTCCCAAGCTGATACTCTAAGACCTAGTTCAAACGTTCACCAGGAAACGCCCTGTCCACTCTGATCACACTGGGCATCAGGTTAGAGGCTCCTGTGTCTTGTATCCCCTGAAACATTTGACGGCTCTTGACAGCCACGTTATAATTATAATTGTATCCTCTGTAATGCTTGACAAGGGTTTTGCATGTGAGTTTTTTCTCTCAAAACCCTCCACACATGTCATCAGATTTGATCCACAAATAAAATTTATTTTTGTTACCACTGAATATAATCCTGTTTTTTTGTTCATCACTTTTTAAAAACTCGTTATTGGGGTTTTTTTTTAGTATCTTTCAAGTATATAATACATTATTATTACCTAATGCTGATTATTATTACCTAATTATTATTACCTAATGCTAATACATTATTATTACCTAATGCTGTACATTAGGTCTCCAGAAGTTATTTACCTTATAACTGAAAGTTTATACCCTGTGGTCAACATCTTCCCTTTGCCCCCACCCCTCAGCCCCCACTAACTACCATTCTACTCTGTTACCACGAGTTCAACTTTTTTTTTTTAGATTCCATATGTAAATGAGGTCATGCAGTATTTGTTATTCTGGATCTGTCTTATTTCACTTAGCATAATGTCTTCCACGTTCATCCATGTTGTTGCAAATAACAGTATTTCCTTCTTTTATATGGTCAATTGATATTCCATTGTATGTATACACCACATTTTCTTTATCTACTCATCTGCTGATGCACACAGGTTGTTTCCATATCTTGGTTACTGTGTATAATGCTGCAATGAACACGAGAGTGAAGCTATCTCTTTAAGGTAACGATTTATTTCCTTTGGCTATATACCCAGAAGTGAGATTGCTGGATCTTATAGTAGTTCTATTTTAATTTTTTGAGAAACCTCCATACTGTTTTCCACAGTTGTACCAATTTACGTTCTCACCAACAGTGCCCAAGGGTTTCCGTTAATATAATTCTGTTTGAAGGTACCTTCTGGACAAAGTGTTGAGTGGAGTCGGTCATGCCACGTGGGATTTAGCGAGGAACTTGCTGAAAGCAAGAAGCCAGAGGCATAGTGTAGTGAGGTCCAGCCAGCCCCCAAGCTAAGTCCTGCCTTCACTGTAACACGTGAGCACTGGAGCTCCTTCTATAGAGGAGACGTGCTCAGAGTGATGAACAAAAAGGTCTGACCACTGTGCTGGTGTTTACTGACTCTGAGACACTGTCATCCTGGGAGGTAATTGCTCACCAGCCTCTTAAGCATTTTAATACTAAGGAGTATTCAAAACACAAATAAAAGATTAAAAATAACCTGTTGGTCTAGCACATAGGAAATGTTCACTGAGTTCTTGAAAAATGCAAAGGCACATGTTAACTGCTCCCTTCAATGTGACATAAAAATGAAATGTCATTTTCTCCCTGTTTTGTCCAAAACCAGCTTGATATCATGAAAATAAAATGTATACCCAGGTAAAGCCAAGATTCTAAGCCCAAGTCGGAAAACTAGAACTAGTCCCTCAAAAGCACCTGCAACACAATTCTGTGAGTGCTACATCTCAGGAGCCCTAATGTCACTTCACGTACTGGCTTAGACTCACACGAGCAAAACATCCTAAACCCTAGTTCCTCAAAATGAAAACCAAGAACTGTAAATAGATCAGAGCAATTAAAGTTGAAAACCACAATAAAATAGGAAACAATGGATATTTCCTTAACATAAACACACACATCCACATCAGTTCAAAAGGCAGCATCCATGGGACTTCCTTGGTGATGCAGTGGTTAAGAATCCACCTGCCAATGCAGGGGACACGGGTTCGAGCCCTGGTCCAGGAAGATGCCACATGCCGCGGAACAACTAAGCCCGTGTGCCACAACTACTGAGCCTGTGCTCTAGAGCCCGCGAGCCACAACTACTGAGCCCGCGTGCCACAACTACTGAAGCCCGCGCGCATAGAGCCCGTGCTCCGCAACAAGAGAAGCCACTGCAATGAGAAGCCCGTGCACCGCAAGGAAGAGTAGCCCCTGCTCGCTGCAACTAGAGAAAGCCTGCGTGCAGCAACGAAGACCCAACGCAGCCAAAAATAAATACATTTTTTACAAAAAGGCAGCATCCAGTCTCTTACTTATGAAGAAACACCAGAGACTTAATTGTTAAAATCAGGAAAAAGTCACTGTCACCATGACCATTCACTGCACTGTTCACTGCCTTCTCTACTAGAAACTCTGTATTGTAGGCATTAACCAACATGATTAGACAAACAATTATAGACATAAGATTGCAAAGCAAGAAACAAAACAAAATGAACCTCTCCCTGAAGATATGACCATCTATCTGGAAAACCCAAAAGAATTCATGAAAAATCTATTACAGATAACGTACTGGCACCAGAATAGACACATAGATCAAAGGAACAGAATAGAGAGCCCAGAAATGAACCCACATTTATATGGGCAATTAATCTACAAAAAGGAGGCAAGAATATATACAACCGGGAAAAGAAGGCCTCTTCAAAAACTGGTGCTGGGAACACTGGGCATCTACATGCAAATGAATCAAATTGGACTACTCTTTCACACCAGGCACAAAAATAAATTCAAAATGGATTAAAGACTTAAATTTATGACCTGAAACCATGAAACTTCTAGAAGAAAACATAGGCAGTAATCCCATTAACATTGGTCTTACTAATTTTTTTTTTTTGGATATGTCTCTTCAGGCAGGGAAACAAAAGCAAAAATAAACAAATGGGACCACTTCAAATTAAAAAGCTTTTGCAGGGGAATTCCCTGGTGGTCCAGTGGTTAGGACTCCACGCTTTCACTGCCAAGGGCCCGGATTCAAGCCCTGGTTGGGGAACTAAGACCCCACAAGCCACGCAGAAAAGAAACATAAATATAAAATTTTAAAGTGAAATAGGGACTTCCCTGGTGGTCCAGTGGCTTAGACTTTGTGCTCCCAATGCAGGGGGCCCGGGTTCGATCCCTGGTCAGGGAACTAGATCCCACATGCCGCAACTAAGAGTTCGCATGCCACAATGAAAGATCCCACAAGCCGCAAAGAAGATCCCGCGTGCTGCAACTAAGGCCCGGCGCAACTAAATAAATAAATATTTAAAAAATAGTAATAATAAATAAAGTGAAATTAAAACCCTGAAATCTAATTTGAATAAGAATATTAGTATGAATTCAGGATTAAGTTTTCTCTTTCAAGATAATGTGTGTCCCAGTTTTGCCTCTGTGAAGGCTCCAAAGTAATAAAACTCAGTAGCAATAGCATCACTAGCATTCAAACTGTGATCTCTAAATACCATTTCTAGCTGTAAGTAATCAGCTCCAAGGGAGGAAATGTAAAAGTCAGCCTGGGACTTCTTATCAGGCCTGAATGCAAGTAAGCTCCCAGTGATGTCAAGTGACAGAGGAACAAATTTGAAGAAATGTCCAACGGCCAGATATGGGGAAATTCGTTAATCTGAAAATTGATATGAATGTTAACTGCTAAGGCAACAACTAATTATTATTTTTAAAAATGACAAATGAAACAATCGAGCAATTACTCTGCCTTTTCTATACAGACTGCATTATCAGGTAACCAAACATTTGATGAGACAAAGTTCTTCTTTGGCGAGGAATCATGACTAACAAATTAAGATGGAATGATAGAACGAGAGCATACCATTCTACCACCTCAGATGAAATAACAGCTCTAGGTAATGATCATCAATGGCTACTAAAACCATTAGGTGCAAGGTTGATAGCGAACTTGATGACGGATGAATCAGGCTGACAGAACCACAACCTTAATCAGCATCGACAAAGTGGGACAACCAGACACAAAGTGCCTTCTGATGTGAGGCAAGAGGAAGCACGTGGCATGCCTTAAAAGAGTTCTTTATATAAAGACTAGAATCTGAATCTAATCAAACCCTCAGTTATAAATATAAGGTCACAAGAGCATAGAGAAATATGTTAAACAACACGTGAGAAGGGAGCAAGCCAAAACCAGAATGTGGGAAATGTACAGGGAAATGACACCATTTCTAACAACAAATGAATGGTATAGAAAGAAAAGGAGGGCAACTACTATGGAATAAAAAAACCGTGAGAGAACTATCAACCAACTGTGATGTGCGGACCCTATGAATAAACTACATAATTGAGGCAACAGGGAATATAGAACACGGAGATGATACTGAAGAATTATTGTTAATTCTGTTGGGAGTGGCAGTAGTATTTTAGTCGTAGTAAATAAAAGGCGTCTTTATCTGTTAGAGATACATAATGAAGTATTTACATGTGAAATTACATGTTAGAAGAAGAAAAGTAAAACAAGATTGAAAGAACATCAGCAATTACTGAAGTGTGTGTTTGGATACATTAGTTTCATTACACGTGTCTCTCTTACTTTTGTGTATATTTGAAAATTTCCATAGTAAGAAGTTTTTTAAACGGTTGGAAACAGAGCTTGGTGAATCTGGATCTTGGCACGGTATCTTGTGTCTTAAGGGCAACGAAACATACTCTGGACACATAAGGGCAGTTTGGCATTCAAGTGGGGCTGACACTTAACAGCATTTGCTAACATGAGCAGTTATGGAGATGGGGAAGCCAGGTTAGAAACCAGGGCACAAGACAAGGGTCTCTTCATAGCTTTCCTGGGCTGAGTAAAATGGCATCAGAGGGTTTCTGCCATCCTTGCTATGATCACTGCTAGGCCTGTCCCTACAGGTACTCTCAGAGCTCGGCATCGGTAGACACCTAGTAAATGTTTGTTGAATGAATGTCAGATGTTATCAAGTCAACCATCTATAGGCTGTGCTGTGATGCATTTTAAACAATCCACCCCTGCTCACAGTTATCCCTCTCACACTAACCTATGACGATGGCTCTAATTTGCACAATCATAGACGCTCCTTCGGTCGCTGGCGTTGTCATAGCGATTGTTCTCAAATGTGGGATCTCTACACAGTGAAGGGTCCTAACTGGTTATAAGGTAAATGGCCAGTAAGTTGTTACTAATAATGGTAAAACACTTAAGAGAAGTATGTTGTTAGTCTTACTTCCTAGTACGAGGATATTAACATAACCAGAGAGTCTCGCGTGGAACGGCACAAAACAGGGGGGACATCTACTCCCTCTTCAAAGGCCCTGGGAGGCTCTCACTCCTACGCAAGGTCCAAGCGCAACAGGCAGAATGTCCCCTTCTCCCAGGCCAGCAGACCCGGTGGAACTTGGTGTTCAGCAATTCCACCAGCCCCAGCCCTTCGGGCCGAGTCACTCGGCTGGGACCCCATGCTGCCCCCCACCTTAATCTCACCCAGGCCCTTGATGACTGGGCACCGCATCCATCCTCTGACACAAGGACATGGGACCTGAAGGGTCTCGGAGTCAGATGGAGCCCTGCTTGCCGTGTGGGCACAGACCCAGGCTCAGGTTTCCCTTTAGGCAGGCCCCCTTTGTCCTGACCCCCTCATCATCAACACCAACTGACACCATCTATCATCAGTTCCAAGACTGATTATTTCATGGTTTAAAAGCTCTGAAATCAAGGTGCCTTTTACAATCACTGGCATCTTAAACTGGACAAAACATCTAGTAACAGTTACACAAGTTGAGTGCTTGCTCAAGTATGCCAGGCATACTTCGAGGAGCTTTTCATGAATTTATTCATTTAGCCTGCATGATAACCCGATGAGGCAGGTGCTAAGATTAATACTGTCCCCATTTCAGAGATGAAGAAACTGAGGTCCAGAGGTGGTGAGTGGCAGAAGGGCAAGCTGGGCTCCCAAACACCACTCCTCACCTGAGCTCCCACTCCCAGCCCTCGGGGGGCCCAGAGCATCCTGGCAGGGTCCTTCTGACCACCAGCAGCTTCTCTCTTTTTCTTTTTTTCTGGCCGTACCTCGTGTGGCTTGCGGGATCTTAGTTCCCCAACCAGGGACTGGACACGGGGCCCTGCAGTGAAAGCACCAAGTCCTAACCACTGGACCAGCAGGGAATTCCCAGCTTCTCTCTTTACCTAGTGTTCTGTACAAATGTTGTCACTTCCTACACGTGCCGTCGGCAAACACAGCACACACCGCCTCTCAAGCATGCCAAGAACTTCGGGGGTGCTACCTTTGCGTTCGGGCGCTCAGCCTTCTGTCATGAACTCTGGTGTGGGCCCTGGTCCCCTGTCTCCTCCACCCTGTTCCCCTCACTAGGATGAGGCCCTGCCCCCAGGCTCCCAGCTGGAATCGGGCTGCAGGGAAGCTTCATTGTCCTCGGATAGTGAAAGGTACTCAGGTGAGTCCCAGATATGGGCTCAGAGTGCTTCCTGCCTCCTGGACCCCACCTGGCACAGCTGGGCCCCAGCTGTCATCTGCAGCGTAGCTGAGTCTGCCACGCCCTTTGGCTCCAGTGCCCCTCCCCCAGGGCCAGACACTGGATGAGGCGACCCCCAGCCCCTGTCCCCCCACCCTGCCCCACTGAACCTGCTTCAGTAAAATCAGACTGGAACATCAAACATACCCCACATTCCAAATGAAACCCCAGGCCTTGGTCCAAGTCCTTTGTCCCCAACCCCAAGACGGGTTTCCAGAGCCAGTCAACCATAGGAGCGAGGAATCCCCAGCGCCCCCAGCTCTCCCTGGAGGATACCTCTCCCCACCCCGCAAAAAGAAGCTTCCAGATCATGGAGGCTACAGCCCAGGCCTGGCTTTCCCTGTAGGACCACAGTCATCCACCCACCTCCTGGCCACAGCTGGCCCTGCTGCTGCCGGCTTCCTAAGAATGTTCCCTGCAGGCCATGCAGGCTGCACGTGGACCCCAGCTAGAGCAGAGCAGTCTCACCTTCAGACATGGGGGCCACCTCATGCATGGGCAGGTGTCAGTATCTGCTTTTTCACTGCTGGGCATCCCGGCAGAGGTTACAGAGGCGGATTCCTCTAAACACACATACACGCCCGTGCGCGCGCGCGCGCACACACACACACACACACACACACACACACACACACACGCTCCCCCTTCCTTCTGCTTCCAGGACGTCTCTGCTGTGTCTAAGGCTTTCCGCTTTTAAGAGTCCCCTGTTAAAATTGAAATACTCCTGAGAGCAATGAAGCTTTGGCAGCTAATAACTTACTTATCAGCTAATATATCTTCTCATCGCCCTCACCAGGTGGGGAGCAGTGGGGTAGGAGGCTGATTCACAGGCTGGAGTCAGACTGTGGAAGGATCTGAGACCAGGGAGTTCAGCTGGAGGCCCCGGACAGCTCGTGTCGGGATTGGGGCTGGATCAGTCACTTTGTGTGTCCCCCCAGGGCTGGGTCCTTAACAAGGGCTTAAAATTATGTGCTAAAATCCAACACGCAACCAGGGAAAGGGACCAATCCAGTCACCGCCCCCCCCACCCCAGTTCACAGCTGGGGAGACTAAAACTCAGAGAGGTCAATCCACTTCCAAA
This sequence comes from Tursiops truncatus, assembly GCF_011762595.2. Lineage (NCBI taxonomy): Eukaryota > Metazoa > Chordata > Mammalia > Artiodactyla > Delphinidae > Tursiops > Tursiops truncatus. The sequence continues at coordinate 13,991,751 of NC_047048.1, forward strand.
GGTTACACAGCTTCTCTCACAGGCCAGAGGGCCGTGATGCAAGCCCAAGGGCTCTTGTGTTCGGTGGTAGAAAGACACTCACACCACCCTCCCAGAACCCCCCACTGCTCTCACCTTCACCCCAATATGGGAGCACAGAACTTTCCAGAGATGTGACAGAAGAGCAGAGTTTGGAAATGTCCAATGTAAACTGCCAACACGCGGCCCAGGGGACATACGCTGTCTGCCCCCAGCCTTCTCAGCTGCTGAGTCTTCCACAAGCATCTCTTTCCATTTTTGTGACATGCCTGGATGGCCTGAGACTCCATTAGTCATTTAATTTCCCTTTCCCGTGACTCTTGCCTCCAAATGTATATCCTGAATTCCAAGTATGCTATAGACTGAACTGTGTCCCCTGCAATGTCATACGCTGCAGCCCTAACCTTCAACATGACTGCATATGAGACAGGGCCTTTCACGAAGTAATGAAGGTTAAATGAGGTCAGAAGTGTAAGGGCCTAATCCCGTAGGACTGTGGCTTTAAGAGAAGAGGAAGTGATCTGTCTCTTTCTCTCCCTCTGTCTCTCTCTTTCTGCCAGGCGAGGGCACAGTGAGAAGGTGGCCATCTCCAAGTCAGGATGAGAGCCCTCACCAGAACCTGAGCATGCTGGCACCCTGATCTCAGACTTTCAGCCTCCAGAACTATGAAAAAGATAAATGTCTGTTGTTCAAGCTCCCCAGCAATGGTACTTTGCTATGCAGCCCAAGCTGACTTATACAAAGTTAGCATCCTTCTCTTTGCTGGGGCACTAGAATCTAATTCATACTAGTGTGTGACCCACTGCTGATGCATCAGTATTATTTCCTTCCTCTTATAAGACGGGGGTGGCGACTCCAATGCCTACAGGGACTGGGCAGTAATGTACAGAGGCAGAGCAGCCAGGTGTCAAGCAGGCAGGTGGCCACAGTGGAACGGCTCCCCTCGTCCACAGGAGCAGCCCCGGCTCATCACCTACTGACTGCCGCTGTGAGGGAGTCTGGCACGGCACGGCCAGACGTGATGTTTAAAGAGAAGCTAGAAATCCAGACGCGGGTAAAACAATACATGGACTGATTTTTAAGTGCTGGCACCTACTTCAAAGGTTTAAAACACTTTGTGAGAAAACAACAACAAAATTAAAAAACACAACAACTCAAAACCAAACAACAACAAGGGCCAACCTCTTTGTGGGCTGGCTTTTGCCCAGGAGCCCCCAGTTCACCATCTCATTTTAGAAGAACCTCCTGGGACAGTGCTGGGAGCCACAGCAGTGACTAAGATGCTGGGACCCCAGGCAGTGGGAAGAGGTCTAGGAGATAACGTGTGGCTGCAGGGCACCAATTGGGCCACTGGCCTCGTCGTGGGGACCCGGTTGGGACGTACAATCAAGCTCTCACCTGTGGCTTCCTTCGGCAGTGGTCACCCCGATGCCTGCCTCTGATGTATTCCCCAGGGTCCAGGACCCTCCACCTAGAGGCAGCACCAAAAGAGACAGACAGCCTCAGCCCTAGACCCAATCTGCTTCCACGCTGTGGCGCTGCTCTTCCGGAAGCTGGCTACTGATGCCTACAGGGGCCCCTTCACCCCGCCCTTGACACTTTCCAGTCACCTGGAACATCACACCCAGCTGAGGACTGTGCTGGGCTGGGCCCGGCTGGTGCAAGTGGCACAGGGCAGCAGCAAGAAGCCACAGGGAGCTGAGGCCAAGGCCTTGGTCCAGGGTGTCGTGGCCAAAACGTGCTTCAGGTGCCGGGTCAGCTGCCAGAGGGGGCTCAGGTTCTCAGGGATCCCCAGGAGAGGGCTGAGGCTTTGTCCAAGCTGGAGGGCAGGAGACATGCTCCATGAGGACGGTTGAGGGTGTCCAGGCTGGATCTGGAGGCCGGGGTTTGGGAAGCACCAGTGTCATTTGGTGCCCTCCACCCCCCATTCCCAGGGACTGTGGCTGCCCAGAGGGTTGAGGGCTGCAACCCCGACTCCACCTCTCCAACCCGAACGAGACGAAGATCAAAGGCCAGACAACAAAGTCAGGGCCAGAACCGCCACCAGTTTGTGTGGACAAGCCCGCGTCCGGGCAGGAGGCGGTAGATTAGGACCTAAACTAAAAGTGACAAGGAAACCAGTTACCGGCCTGCGGGGGGCTCGGCTCCCACATGCTGCAGCCCTGGGCTCCGCCAGCGCCACTCTCTGAAACGCCAGCCTCCCCTGCCAGCGCTGGTTCCACTGTGTGTTGAAATGTATTCATTATATTTTAATATGATTACGTTCAATCCAGTAGACTGAAACAGATTTGTCCAGATGTATAATTAGTTTCTAAATGCCTGTTATTCTTGGTGGCAGTGTTGGCAGAGGCTTTGAGAATGGAGGGGAGTCCATTAGCTCTTCGTGTCCATTAGTCACGGTTGCAGGGGCCTCATCAATGGGTCTTGGGGTCACCCTGGCTGCGTGGGACGCAGGGGCTTCTCTCTTGGGCTTAGGCCAGGAAATCAGGAGGGACTTTCTGCCGTTGACTTCTAGAAATGGAATGTTATATGGCAGAATATGAGGTCCAGACTTGAATTCACTTACCCTCAGCCTGCATGGAAGAGCCTCACCTGGGCAAAGGGACCAGAAGGGGCACGAGCCTGGCCCGGCCCAGTTCGATGAGACTCTTGTCCCATCTCATGACTACTAGTTCTCTGCTTGAGAAACTGTGAGCCCAAATTTCCCAGAAAGCCAGACAGGGCTCGGCAGGGCTGTTCTGCTCTGACCACTGGGCTGAACTGATCACTCCAGGAGTGGTCTCTTAGGAACCACTTCTGACAACCTCATTTAGGTCTTTGTTCTGGGGACAGTGTCTAGCTATGGTCAGCACTGACCCCTGGTGTCTGGGGCTCATCCAGACTCCCCACTCCTGGGCCCACGGTCCAAGCCTCCATCCTTCCCATCTAGATGACCACGGCAGCCTGCTCCCACTCCTGCCTGTTCTCCGAAGAGCCAGAGCAATCTTTGGAAAGCATGAAATAGATCACATCATGCTTTGTTTAAATTTCCAATCATATGCAGAATAAACTGTCAGTGCCCTACCGTGGGCTACGAGGCCCTGTGGGACCCAGCCTCTGACCACCTGCTCTCCTTTTCCCATTACTTAATCCCTGGCCCTCCTACGCACCCAGCTCATTCTTGCCTGGGTATTTGTATACCTCATGCTCCCTCTGGAGGGCTCATGCCAGATCCATGAACATCTTGCTTCTCCTTGTCATTCAGGTCTCCGCTCAATGTCACCTCCTAAGAGAGGCTCTTCCCAGTCACTCAGGTGAAGTGCTCCTCCACAGACACTCCAGACGCTCTCACTCCTATTTTTTTCCATTATAGCATTTATCACTATCTGAAATGGCCTTATCTATCCATCTATCTATCTACTTGATAAATTTGGGAGTTCTACTTATAATAATTGCAGAGCAGCTCATAGAAGACTAACTCTCCAACAAAGAACAATCACAGATTCTGGGGAGTATCTAAAAGACAATGCTCAAAAGTCACTGAGAGTGACCACAAATAGGAAGAAACTGATAGGGAGTTGATATTAGGAGGAGGGAAAGAGATTTCCCATTTTTATGGTTTTCACCTGAAGGTAGCCCCCTGTCAGTGCCCTGTGAGGCTAGAAACTGAAACCTTACTGTTAAGGAATCAGAAGACAGAGTTCAGGGAGTCAACAGCAGCAGGGATGTACCAGAAGGGAGAGAGTCACAGAGCGGAGACGCAAATACCCCGAGTAACTCTGCCGAACCTCTGGGCAATCCCAGGACTATACACCCAGGGCAGACTCAGGCAGCCCAGCTAAGACTCAGAGAACTGAGAGGATGTTTCAGCTCCTGTCCAGCCAAGTTAACTTCCTGCCAAAACAAACAAACTGACAAACAAGTGGACACTCTTCAGATGCACATAACAGAACCCAGAGTCTCTGCCATGTGTCGTTCACAAAGCCCAGGACGCAATTCAAAATTACTAGACATACATACAGCCCGGCAAATGTGACCTGTATTCAAGAGAAAAGGCAGCTGGTGGACACCAAGCTCAAGCTGACTCAGATATTGGAATTAGTTCAAAGACATAAAAGAAAATATTTGCTCAATGTTTATTGTCTGTCTCTCCCTCTAGAGCATGAGCTCTACAAGTGTGGCAACCACATCAGCTCTGTTCCTTGCTCTAACCCAGCACCCAGAATAGCGAATGGTGCACAGGACGCATATAAACGTGATGCAAACTAGGATTGTATTTCTTCCTCCTTATTTTCTGTCTTTATAACGTGAGGCCCCTCTTAGATGAACTGAACACCAACAGAGAACAGAATGATCATTATTCCCTTTTGAAAAGAGGGCATGATTTTATGGTCGTGAATTAGTAGGGGCTGTTATAGACAAGTGGCTTTGATCTCTAATCACTGCCAAAAAGAAAGCATGTAGATCAGCTACTCTGAAACCCAATGTCATCATTTTTCAGAAATCATTCTTCATCACTTAACCGCCTTGGAGTCAAAAATATGTATATAAAATTAGCTCATTCTGGGACCTACAAGTTTAATTTGTGGCCAGTTTATTTCAGAGGAAATGGTTAAGCCCTAAGTTAAATATAATGGGTTTTTTATGGGGAGGTTAATCACTGAGGTGGATGGTTACGTTTTTTTCTGGATTAGAAGTTTTTCTGCCATAGTCTGGGGGAGTTGTCAGACCCTTGGTCTGGACTCTACAGGGGACCCCAAATTCTCCCTGAGGAGTTTCTCAGCCGCACTGCAGGCAGGGTGATATTCAAAATGAGCAACCACGTAGGGCGCAGACACTGACCAATCAAAATGGACGCTAGTCGAGCACCAACCAATCGGAAGAGAGGCCAGTTCGAAGGAGCTGGTGTGGCGGTAGATGCATCCCGACAGCATTCTGCTCAGGAAGGTGTCCTGGTCACCTCCTCAGTTTCCATAAGAGGATTTCAGGGCCCCCTCCAGCTCCACCACCTGTTAAAGCATATGGGATTGTACCCATCCAGCAGCCCAGGGCAGCTGCCCTCCAAGAGCTTGTCAAGGAGAATTACCTCAGAATTCATTGCCCAGTGCTCATGCTGTTGGGAGAAAACCCACCCATCGAATTAAGTTAAGCCATTTTCCTAAACCATGATTTTCCAGCTATTATGACTAGTGGGGAAACCCTTTCTTCAGGTAAATGTTATGAGGAACCCCAATATGAAAAATGACAGGGACGAAGCTGAGGGTTTGGGGTAGGTAAACCCTCAGCACAGCCATCTTTACCACCCTCCCACACACACACACACACACACACACACACCCTTGAACACTACAGCAGCCTCTGATGCCACGCCTTGGAATCACTCATCATGGAAAAAGGCTTGAGGGGAAGGCAGCCTATCACCGATCATCTCAATTCTAAGTTTGAGTCAGACCTCCGGAGAGTATTTTGGGGCAGCTCTCTCTCCCTAACCATCCCCCACCAACCTTGAGGAATGTTCCAAGAGGCAGCCATATGGACAGTAAGGCCATTCAGGACATTGCATGTTGTATTACACCGTGTCCCTTCTCTGAGGACCCACGGGGAACATTTCTCTCTGCCTCCAGAAACAGAAATAGCTGTGCCTTTTCTGAGCAGTTGGTTGGCTCTTATGGCGAGGATGCTTTAATAAAGGACCGCTTCCTTCTCTGTGTTGGCTGAGAGAAAGCTCAGGGCTGCCCCAGAGTTCCACCTCTAGCAAATGCACAGGAACTGATGTCATGAATTTTGTGTCCTAACCTCATTCCTGGCTCCACTCTTGCTTTTGCTGTCTTGTTTTCCCTTTGTCTTATTTTCTTTGTCCATTTATTTTTTCATTTAATTATGCCTTGCAGTTGGATATGCATCTTTGCAAACCGCCTTGCATCCTTTCTGGAACAAGGTAGTGAAGATATAAATGGATCCTAAACGTGGAGTTTCTGCAGTGCGCCATGGCTCGCAAGTTGGCCACTTTATAACCGACTTCAGCAGGGACCAGCTCTCACATCAGCAATTTCACTGTCTTTTAAAACCAGGAAATCATTCTGCCTGGCCAAAAAGATGATGCGGATGCACTAGCTAGACTTCACTTTATTACATATTCATGTAATCTTGTTAGCTTCCTTGTGACGGTACAACCATGCCAAGAGGAGGTGAGGAAGGAAGAAACATGACTCTGTTTGAATCCCAAATATTTGTTACTCTCCCTACACGTGCCATGGACTACCCGTAGGCTCTGATGAGACAGAGCAAAGGAAAGGGAGGATTTGGAGTGTTGGACAATCACTGAAGCTTAGATGTCTTACATTTTTGCTGGTATAATTTCACTTTCCTCCAAATCGGTGACTAGAAGGGAGAAAGCCATCTGCCCCATCCAGGAGTCTTTAAAATATAGGTCATGCTCCCAGCAACCTCCCACTCAAGGGGCAGTCTTAGTGACCTGGGGTCGAAAAACAAAAACAAAAACAAACCAGTGTCCCAACAAGAGCAGTGTATCCACAAGAAAGCAGGAACTCAATTACTGGGCTTCCCCAGCTCTCAGTAGGAGGGTGAGCTCTGAGGCGTAGGCAACAGCTACACCATATACATAGGGACTAAACAGAAACATGCTGGAGGAAAACCTCTCCCAGAGGGACTGTAAAGACAAGGAGATCTCCCATGCTGGCCCTGAGCTTTTCAGCTCACCCTGAGCCACACAGATTATGGCAAGGCTGGGAGCTCCCTAAGCGCAGGGCCCAATCCCCTTCCCTCCCACCCAAAGGACTCCATGAGGGCGTGTGTGGTTCCTGGTATGTTACGGGTGGAAATCTACGGGGTACCAGTGGATTGATAAGCCCCTGAGGGCAACTGCAGGGCACAGTGGCAGAGACGCAAGAAAACTCTCAGCCTTGGCATTTGGGAAACATCTGAGCTTTTCTTTCTCACTTTTTCTCAGGCAGAGGTGCCTCTGGGTTCAGGTGAATTTACAATCTAGCTAGTCTCGAGGTGGCAATAGGAACTCAGGGCTAAAAAACCAATCAGGACACCACCATTGGCTCAAAAGCATCTCTTAGGGGGTTGGAGCCAGGGTCAAGACGGCAACCTTGGACTTGGTTCAAAATGCACATTGGGGCTTCCCTGGTGGCGCAGTGGTTGAGAGTCCGCCTGCTGATGCAGGGGACACAGGTTCGTGCCCCGGTCCGGGAAGATCCCACATGCCGCAGAGCGGCTGGGCCCGTGAGCCATGGCCACTGGGCCTGCGCGTCCGGAGCCTGTGCTCCGCAACGGGAGAGGCCACAACAGTGAGAGGTCCGCGTACCTCAAAAAAAAAAAGCACATTGGAAGCCAGGGATCCCCTCCCTCACTCCATCCTAAGGTCTCTAGAGAACATCTCCCTCTGCAACAGAGGACACATCATCCTCCCACTTCCCACAGAACTGAGCAGCAGGGAAAACACCCTCATCTCATTTCCGGAGAACGCTTGGGAGACACGGACAGCCCAATGACCAGCTCCCTGGTGATGGAACCACCAGGAAACAGCCTTAGCTGAGTGGAGGAAAATTTGGTCCCTCCATCTGGTTCTCAAAAGACAGAGACGGGGAGCGGGGGCGGGGGGACTTCCCTGGCGGTCCAGTGGTTAAGACTCCGAGCTTCCAATGCAGGGGGCGCGGGTTCGATCCCTCCTCGGGGGAACTAAGATCCCACATGCCACGTGGACAAAAAAATAAAAATAAAGACAGAGTGGGAAATAAGCCTGAGGATACGGCAGAAGAGAATGTGGTAGAAGCCCACGGGCAGCAGCTTTCCAAGCTCAAATGTTCGGTCCCAGGATTAGAGAGGGGGGAGAACCCAGGCCTCCTGAGTGCAAACACTGGTGAGGTGCGAGGCCCCATGTATCCACGCGTCCCTCGGCCTCCCCAGGACCTCCTTGAAGTGGACAGAGGGGCTGCCTTCCCATGCGACCGTGACCTGCAGCCCTGGAGAGCTCCAGGCAGTGCCAGGGAGGGGCAGCAGCCATCAGTGAGAGGCCAGCCAGTGCTCTCCGTGAATCTGTGAATTTGCTGCCCCGTTGGGACTCGAGAATTCCAGGAGCCAAACCTCGGCCTCCCTTTGACAGAGCCACTTTTCATCTTCTTTGGCTTCGGGCGCCAGCAAACGCACACAGGCGAAAATCAGTTAATAACTATGCACGTTTTATAATAAATTTTAACAATTTAAGAGTCTGGTACAGCTTTATTACAGTTTTTATTTCACCGCACTAATTCAGTACCTAATAACCTGCCAGAGACACAGAATTCACTTGACATATGTGCTGAGAGCTAAGATAATGGAATATGCAGAGGGAGAACCTTGGGTCACACCCAGCAAGGCGTTCCTCCTTCCCCTGGGGATCCGGGAGGGAAAGCAGCTCTCAGAATTGCTGGGAGTGGACTGTGACCTGGGGGTCCCAACCTGGGTCCAAGCAGCGGGTTTCCCTGTGTTTCTGCCCCCACGGAAGGACAGGCAGGAGGGATGGAATAGCCCGGACGGTGCCGTGTTTAGGGGCAGCCTGACTCTGCCGGGATTAGTCTCAGAGCACACAGCCTGCCCCACCGCATTCCTTAGATCTTTTGGTGGCTAGAAGGTGGAATGGCTCATCTTCTTGGGGCTGGCAGCTGGCCACCTCCACCTCATTCAGGCCTGACCCGAGGGAAAGGAGATCAGCCCAAATGAAAACCTCTTAGGAACTAGGTCCAGCTTCCCTCCCTGCCTCTTCTGCCCACAGCACCTCCCCAGCAGGGTTCTCAAAGCCTGGCCCCCAGACCAGCAGCCTCTGCATCACCTGGGAAGCTGTTAGACATGCAAATTCTCAGTCCCGTTTCAGAACCCAATCTGACGTTCTGGGGGTGGAGCTCAGGGAATCTGTGTCCTAACAAACCCCCCAGGTGCTTTTGATGCACGCTGGAATTTGAGACATACTCAAGTTTGAAAGATCAAGAGAGAGCATTCTCTAGTGCCACCAGGAATGCTTACAAGTTAATGGGACTCAGTTCCAAAGCCTTTAAAATCACATTTCATGACCTCTACATTCTATTGCCAATCTTATTTAAAATATAGTAATAGGTAGATACATACATAAATACATATGTAAGTACATACGTACATATGTTTGTATATAGATATCAGTATACGTATATATGAGTATGTGTACGTATACACGCACACATACAGCGTTGTTCGGCATTCTCAAGTGAAAACAAAAATTTTCTTTATGTGCTGTTTCAGAATGACATGGAATTTAATACAATGTCTTATCCATGTGGGTGTAGTGCTGTAACCTCTCACTGTTCTTCAGGTAAAATAAAATGATGTGGGAAAACATGAAAAAAAAAAAAAGAGAGCGAGCGTTCTAGAAATGTCTGTTGAAGCTGTGATCAAGCCGTCCAGAGGTCTGGGGGTGAGTTCTGTGCTGCGGTCTCGACGCTGCCAGGAAAACCTGGGCCTCAGTCTCCTCATTTAGAAAAATAAGGACACAGGCTGGACCTCACTAAGGCAGCCCTGACATCCGGGACAGATGGCTGAAATGAAGACCAGCAGGTACCCACAGTGCCCCTGTCTCCAGGGAGAGGCCCGAGTGGATCACGTCCTACAGTCCCCACTGGGGTGTGTGGTTGCTAAAGGCATCTTAGCTTCCAAACAAAGGAGAACAACGGCAAGGAGAGGGGTCCACGACCAGCAAGAGTGACAGAGGGAGAGAAAGCAAGGTAGGCTGAATGTGTGAGCACGTGTGTGTGTCTGCACATGCGCACTAGGAGAATTTAGCTAGGTCCCTGCACCTTTGGTTTTCTTTTCTCTCCCCTTTATCTCTTTCCTCTATCTCTTGACCATCTGTTTCTCTGAGAACATGATGAAGTCTCTCCCATTCTACTGAGAAGTAAACTCAACGCTTCCTGAGGTTTTGCAACTCCCTCTGTCTGCCACCCTCTCTCTCCTTCCCACCAGAATGGATCCCCTTGAAATAGTGGTCTCCAATCAAAGGCATCACTTCACAGCTCCAGTCCCTTCCCTGACCTCCCTCAATCTGGCTTCCACCTCCATCGCTCCAGGAAAGTGTGCTCGGCGCCTCCTACTTTCCAAACCCGAGGGTTGCTCCCTGCCCTCGTTCTCTATGGCATCCCATCCTCTCCAGGTTCTGCCTTCTGATGCTAAGTAACTGCCACCCTTCGACCTTTTGTATCCTTAGTTTAAATTTTTACATTTGATGTTTCATTACATACACATGTATACATTATACTACCCAAAATATGTTAGGGAAATAGACAAGGTATAGTCTACCCAATTTTTTCCATGTCCCTTGAATGAAACTCCAGAAGAAAATATTCTTTTAGAACAAAATGCCAGGAAAATTTTCTTTTCCTTGCAGAACTAGCGTATCATCTCATGGACAATGCATCCTTGCGGAACTAGCGTTATCATCTCATGGACAATGGATCCTTGCGGAACTAGCGTATCATCTCATGGACAATGGAACTCAAGAAGCAATTCCCCAAAACAGTTTGAAACAGGCAAACCGACAATGTCAGTCTCTATGGAGAGAGGAGGGATCTGGGGTGTGAATACTGTCCCAGTTCTTGTTCTGGGTACTGCTTAGTGTGTTCAGTTGGTAAAAATGTATGAAGCTATATAATTAATGATACGAGACCTTTGGGATACATATTGTACTTCTGTAAGTATTTTAAGGAATTCCCATTTTCCTTTTTTAAAAAATTGAAATATATCTGATTTACAATGTTGTGTTAGATTCAGCAAAGTGATATATATATACTATATATATATATAAAATCCCCTTTTTAAAATCCTTTTCCATTACAGGTTATTACAAGATATTGAGTATAGTTCCCTGTGCTATACAGTACGTACTTGTTGGCCCATTTTCCTTTTTTCTGACCAGAAGTTCTGATCAGATTGGTGGCTCTATTATGTTTTTTTCTCTTTTTTTTTGGCCATACCGTGTGGCATGTGGGATCTTAGTTCCCTGACCAGAGATCAAAACACGCCCCCTGCAGTGGAAGTGCAAGTCTTAACTGCTAGACCTCCACGGATGTCCCTCAATTATACTCTTATACAACCCTTTGACCTTCAATTGTGCATTCTACTTTTTCTGATCTTGTGCTTCTAAACTGTATTCCCCTTGGTACAGAATTTTTCTCCTTAGTTTATGATTTATATATTTTCTACTTCATTATATATCCACCACCAAAATGCTATCCAAAATGCTTTATGGAAGTAGCCAAGGTAGAAATAAATAGATCTTCTTTCAAGTGGAGAAAGTCTATTTTTTGTCTCTGCATCCTTCATGCCCGGCATATAGTAGTTACTCGATTAACGTTGAAAGAAAGAAAAGTCTATCTGTAAAGGAAAAGAGAAAAATAGGGCAAAAGCAAATGGAGATCTCAGGAGTCAAGAAAGGGGTCCTTTTAAGATGAAGGAGACCTGAGCAGGTCTCTAAGGATGTTGGGAAGAAGCCAAGAGAAAAAGACAAGTGGAAAATGGGGAGGATGATCTATGAGCCTTGTTCCCAGGAGAAGAGACAGAATACAGGAAGGGGATGAATTGTCTTAAACAGGAGAGACACCTCTTTTTCCGTCTCCTTGACTGGTTTTGCTAGTTTCCTCTCTTTAACCTGTAAATAGTTGTAATGCCTCAGAATCCAGTCCCGAGTCCTCTCCATCCGTAGCCCGTCTCCTGATGATCTCATCTGATATAGCTTTAAATACCATCTGGGCTCATGGCTCCCAAGGCTGTACCCAGCCCAGATCTCTCCTGTGAACTCAGGACAGCCCACTCAACATCTCTGCCGGGATGCTCAACAGACGTTGCAAAGTGAGCAGAACCAACTCCTGATCTTCTCCCAAACCTGCTCCACCCACAGCTGTCCCCACCAGAGGCCAAAGAAGCTTGAGTCATCCTTGACTCATCTTTTCATCTCACACAATTACCCAATCCATCAGCAAATCCCATTGCCTCCATTCTTAAAACAAAAAAACAAAACAAACAAACAAACAAAAAACAGTAACAGAAAAACAGAATCCTAGTACTTTGCGCACATCCACTGTTACCCCCCATCCGGCCACCGTCCCCTCTCACTGGGATTTGGTAATCATCTCCCAGCTGGTCTTCCTGCTTCCACTCCATCACCTACAATTGTTTCCCAACACGGTAGTTAGAAGAATCATTTTAAAATGTCCCTCCTCTGCTCAGAACCTGGTGCAAACTCCCATCTCCCTCAGAGTCGGAGCCCAAGTTCTGGTGACACCTCCAAGGGCATTACTCCAGCACTGCCTTCTCCCCACATCCTGTCTGGGATTGCGCCCACCCAGGCCCATCACCCTCCCTGAGTGATGTTCTCTCCAGCACATGCTACTTACAATTTACAATTCACCCTGCTGTTGCTTATTTTTTGTCTTCCCCACTGGATGAAAGTTTCACAAGATCAGGGCTTTCTGTCTGGTTTGTTCACTGCTGTGCCTAGACCACAGCTCCGTGCACGTTTTGTGCTCAATACGTATTGGTTGAATTCCATTTTCCCAAGTGGCTCTCTCTCCTATCTCCCTTAGAATAAAGTTCCCTCCTTTGCGGGCACCCAAGGCCCTTTGGGACCTGGCCCCTCTCTCACCACCTGGCCCTCCAGAACATAGCCAGGTGGAATCACCCACCACCCCCTCAAGTGCCTCTTCCACCTCTGGCCTTTGCTTGTGTCACCTCCTCTGTCAAGAATGCTCTTCCAAAGCGACCTCTTTGGGGACTCACTTTGGGGGTCACCCAAATAACTGAGCTGAGCCCAAGTTAGGGCCCTACCGCTGTGCGCCCGTGGTCCCCTGGACTCCTGCCTCTCATAACCTGCATCATCTGCATGGACACAGTTGTCTGTCTCCCACTTGACAGCAGAGGTGCCGTCATCCTGGGCTGGATGCCCTGGGTGAATGCTAGGTAGCGATGGTATTAGTTGTTGTTATTGTTATATTATTATTACAATTACTATTATCTTTGATAAATATTTATTAAATCTGTGACTCTCCCCAATGGGCACTGTCTACATACACATCAACTGATTGATGAACTGACGGATCTATTGATTGACTTGTCCTACACACCAGAGTGACAGAGCGGTTTTCCCTTTTCAAGGCTCTTCTCTTCTTCAAGCATGACAAAGAGGGGGTAGCCCACGGTGAGGGAAGGCAGTGGGGACTTCGACGCCCAGCAAGCAGAATGGCTTCCAGGACACGCCTGGGGTCCACAGGCTCCTTCTCCAGGTCCTCGTGCAGGAGATATTTTGTATTAGTTCAGATTTCCCCACAAAAGGACATATTTGAGTCCCAATTTACGACAGTCACGGGGCTCTTTGATGCATCTGGCTCCGCTGCATCTCTTAAGTAAAGTGAGTGAGCAGTGGTTTGGTTTAGCCGTTAAAGGTCACCTATGTTGAAGGTTACATGTCCACAGACCATCATGTATTTATTCAATAAACTTTTCTGTAGTTTCAGGGCCACGCCAGGCCCCGTGCTAGCCATGGGGAGGGGTGTGATGGCACGGATGAGGTCGTCCCTGCCCCCAGAGAAGGCACGGGCCAGCGGCCAGGGAAGGAGCCATTGGAGCTATTTAAATATTAATAGCTCCATCCTCGGTGATACAGTTTACTTAACTGAAGGTGGCTGCCTTCATTGGAAGGAGAGAACAATTTCTTTTATACCTGCCGTGTCCCCAGACCTTAGCTACATTATTCCATTGAATCCTGACAACTTTACCATATCACAGTTGAAGAAACTGAAGCTCACTGAGATTAGGTAACTGGCCCAGGCCACACGCTAGTAAGTGGTGGAGCTGAGATTCCAACAGAGGTCTGTCCTTCCCCGAAGGCCACGTCCTTTCTGCTCCATCACCCTGGTAATGTGAGAGCCTGCCAAGGCCATTAAATGAATTCCCATGCACCACAAAACTCTAAGAAGTTGCCGGGTCTAAACAAACTCCATTGGGATCTCTTTATAGCTCCTTGAAAGCCAGCAGCCATCCAATAAATTTTGACACACACACACACACACACACACACACACACACACACACATCATTAAGGTGAAGAGAAAAACTGACACAAAGGAACAGTCTACCTATTTAACCATTGGGCCTCAAGCGGGGGTGAAGGGCAAAGGGCAGGAAGAGGGGCCCGTCTCTGCCCGAGGAGCACCCAGGTTGGACCCTCTGTCTATGAGCTCAGGGAAGTACCCTGCTCGCCATGGCCACGGTCCCACCTAGCATCCCAACACCAGGCAGAAGCCCAACCCTCACAATGCCATTCACAGACCAGCCGGAAGCAAAGCTGGGAAGGGGGTACGAAACCCTCCCACGGGCCTCCCCCCTTCATCCTGCTTCCCGTGTGACTTTCAGTTTACAGGAAACATCTCTCCCTGGATGCCTCCCTCAGAATCTCCAAATTATTACACGAATCCACTGATGGGCACAGCGGTTAGGAATGCCATCAAGTGCTTCATTTGTAGGTTCTGAATAGTCTCTCCTAACCAGAGTGTTTCTGCCACGGTTGAGAGTTTTATTGTCCTGAGAATACGAATCACGTTGCAACCCTGGTCTCCGGGAGGCACAGACACTGACTTCCATGCCATTCACCCAGAGAAAGTTCCCATTCTTTGCTGGGGGATCAGAAGGGATTTCGCTGCACACACCCTAACTGCTGTTCCTGTGAACAGCTGGGGACACTGCAGGCAATGACTTTGTGGGGAAATCCCTACTCCCGCGAGCTATGCTTTGGCCCACATCCCTCTCAAGATTTGGAAAGCAATGTTAATCATCCAGAGTGTTTTAAAGCCCCTGCAAACATCGGTAAAAGTGCTTTGCATCCGAAGCTACTTTCCCGGGGCAGGGGGTTGCAAGCCTCCTCTCAAAGCACGTGGACCCCGTATTTCGGGCTCCCGGGGACTGTTACCCAGGACGATGAAAATGGCTCCCTCTGCCAGGGCCTGGCTTTCAGGGACATCTGTGAGGTCGTGTCAAGCTGATTAAGAGGAAACCTCTCTTTCGGGTACGACTCGAGAAGAGCATTTCACCCAGAAGGAAGCTCTGGGGATGAAAACAAATCAATGAAGGATTTACAGATAGAGGTTCTCTGGGCCCAAGTACAATTTACAAAATGCAATGGGAAAGAAGATGAATCTCCCCCCCTCTGCCAGCCTAGAGCAGATTCCTGAAGAAAAACAACTCTTTGCCACAGAACCTTAGACTCGGCTAGAAGTGAGTTTCCTCAAAAGGCACCGGGAAAGGGTTATGGATTCCTGAAATCCTACAGCAAGCATTTTAATCGAGTAGCATTCAGTGTAAAGGGGAAGGGAGGCACCGCACGGTGTTCCTGCCGGGACAGTTTACAGAGAGAAAGTTCTATGCGATGAGTTTTCCAATAACACAGGGGAACGGCCATTGTCAGACTGACCCAGTGGCAGGTCACTGATTTAAGAAGCGAGTCAAAGTCAGGGTTATGCCCTTTTCATGCTGACCTGAGAGAGGGGACCCGGCCAGGGAGGAAATGGTTTGGCAGGAGCCCGAGCTTGAAGAAACATGTTTCCTGGCTCCTCCAAGCCACTTGGGCAGCTAGGTGAAGGCAGGGCCAACACAAACACATTGGGAGCTCCCTCCAGACCCCGACCCCTCCCCTTCCTCCGAAACCCATGAAAACTTGATTTGTTTCGACTAAACACAAGCTGGGAAACTGGAGAGGAAGCAGAGGGGAAGCAGGAGAGAAAGGCGGGCCAGGCAGCGTCCATGCAGTCAGTTGTGTTATTGATTTAGAGCCACACAAGCCCCAGAGTGCCATCGACAGGGATCATACCTCCTGCTGATCTCGGGGGAAACTCTCCAAGATCCATGGCTGGGAGTTAAGGAGAATCTCTAAGCCATCAGGAAGGAGCGGAGCACTGCAGCTCCTCAGAATGATGGACCAGGGCGAGCTTTAATTAACAGGGTCTGATGCCTCTTCTGTTTTGGTAACTGAGAAGATTTAAAGGGCTAGAGTCCCAATTTGGAGGGTGCCGGTGCTGCGCCTGCTGCTGCCTTTGCTGCTGCTCCGTCCACTGCTCCCGGCTGCTGGAGCAGCTCCCTGCAGACTCTCTCTTCGGCAAGGAAGCGGAGAAATGAAGGTGGAAAAGTGCAGCCAGGAACCCCGGGGGGACCTTGGGCTAGGTGGTTTGAACCAGAACTGCAGGGCCGTGGACCCAGGCCCTGCCCATCCGAGTGAGTCCTGCACACAGTCTCCCAGACCGGGGAGAAGAGCTGGGCTCCTTGGGTGCAGGTGACTGCAGGAACCCCCTCTCCAGATGTGGGGTTGGATGGACAGTGCCCAGGAAGAGTGGGCAGCAGGGGCTCTGCTGTGTGCTTCCTTCCTGAAAGGACGGCTGGGTGACAGCTACCGTGTACGCTGTACGCACACCCCTGCCCATAAACACACGTATCTGTCCAGGTACACACGCATGCCTGCACACGCACACACACACATACCTGCACATGTACAAGCGTCTGCCCAGGTACACACACACCCCTGCCCATGCACACACATGCCTGCCTGCGTACACACATATCTGTCCAGGTACACACACACCTATCTAGGTACGCACACATGCCCATCTTCCAGACCCCCAGGTACAAAGGCACATGACCTGCAGCCAGCCAGACGTCCTGTCCTATACCTGTATTTTACAGGTAGATCAACAAGGGAAATAGTTGTAACACAGAGCACAGCCAGAAGGGAGCCTAGGGTAAGGCGGTGGAGGTATGACCCAAGGGGTGGGGGGGCGGGGGGTCCCTGCCTCTATGCTGCCTGTCCAGGAGCAGGGCTCTATGCCAGGGAGAGTCTAAATTCAAGACCAAGACCCCCAGAGCCCCGCTGGCCACATGGCCTCTCTCCAGCTGCTCCTGCTGTCTATTCGTGAAGCCTCACCTTGGATAAGACCTCACTGTCTCATCCTCACACTTACCTATCCTGGGCTTGGCATCCTTACAAGAGTTGATTTTCTCTGTGACACTTCAACCGGTATAGCAGCACCTAGTGTGATACTTTTAATATCATTTTCTCCCAGTAAGCACCCAAAAGAAATCCGGCCAATTGGGGCTCAGCAGACTCAGGGCCCAGCCCTCAGGGGCGGGGGGTGGGGTGGGGAGGGGAGTTGAGCGCCGGATGCGGGTGAACCTCAGTTCCTGCCCAGCTCTGCTACGAGCACAGATGTGACCCTCTCCCCATCTTGAGCCTGGATTTCCTCATTTGTAAAATGACACGGTTGAACTGAGCCAGCGCCCTTCCCCGAGAGGGGAAGCAAGGAGGGAGACGTGGGGACTCTCAGAAAGCACGCTCCATTATCCAAACACCAAGCTGGACCACATCTTCTCCTCGGGCTGACGGGGACGGCACACTGCAGAGGACATCTGCTAAAAAAAATCTAGAAAAACACTGTGCGGGATTATCTCCAAAGGCCTCCAAGTCAGTGAGGGATGGAGTGGGGCGGACACACGCTCCCTGATTGCAGCTTCTCCTCTGAGCCATGGGTCCTGCACACATCAGGAAGCAAGGGCTTGCAATTCCAGCCGAGCCTCAGGTAGAATCACTGACAGCTCCAGTCTCTCCCCACCTTTCCCACACCCACTGTACCCCCGCCTGGCACCCTCCTCTCACCCTCAGATGCCAGTGCCCTCAAGCCCCCTGGCAATGAAAACCTTCTTAGCAAAGCCCCTGCTGTCACCCGTGTAACTTCCTGTCTCCATCCTCCGGGGAGACTTGCATAGGGCATCTTCTCTTGCCTTGAATGAGAGTGACCAAGAAAAATGGGGAGATCGGGGCTGGGGGCTGAGGCGGGAGATGTGTGCCTGGCACAGAAAGTGTCCCCACAGACTCACAGCCCCAGAGCCCTCTGGCCCTTGGGGCATCTCTGAGGAAGGTGGCCTCTGGGGTTGACAGAGCTGGCACAGCAGAGACACGTCCAGGAAAAGCCACATGACAAGGAAGTATCTGGAGGGAACAAGGGAATTCCAAGCTCCATTCCTACTATCAGATCCTCGGGGTCTCTTCCCCAGTTTTCATTAATAAAATCAAGCCCCACATCTTTGAGACTGGCAACAAAGAGAGTGCCTCCCTGGGGAGGAACAGTGGCCTCGATAACCCTCTCTCGGGGACCCCTGGAGTGCTCTCCCCATGGGACCACAGCTGCCAGTGCCATGGCCCCGTGGCCCCTGGTGCCCCATGATGCCGCAATACACGTCTTTCCTCAGAACAAAGGGCTATGAATGCAGAGAGTGACAGGATCTAGGCCCCCGGGGCAGAGACAGTGGCTTACTCAGCTCCACCACAGCCCCCAGTGGGCCCTTAGGAAGGGAGGTCATCCGAGGCCCCCACCACGGGGAAGTGCTCTTGGGAAGATCCTGACCTCTCCGAGTCCAAACGGAAAGACCATGGCCTAAAGAGACAGGTGGTCCCTCCCCACCTGTCTGAGGTCCACCGTTTCTGCTCCTTTGGCCCAAATGATGACCTGGCTCTCCTCCAGTGACTGACAAATGAGAATGTCCACCCCCTTCATTCCTATCTGCAGGAGCTTAACTTTATCTGACTTTTGCAAGATAAGCTTACCAGAATACAACTCAGGAGGCCTCACTCTTTAAACGGTGGGACTGATTCCGTGGAGCCTCGAAATTGGCCTGCCCCCAAATCTGTTTTTGTGAATCTGGTTATCCACCCTGGCCCCTAGGCACAGGCCAGTCGCAGATGCTCTGCCACGCTGGGACCGGGCTTCCTAGACCACTCTTCCCAGGCACCCCTGCCCACTGGCTTCCAGTGGCTCAGCCAGAGGAGGCAGATGGGAAAGCCAGGAGGGAGAGAGCGCCGAGGGATGGCTCCCGCCCCCAGCCTCCTTCGTTACTGCTGAGACCAGCCTCACTGCACCCCTTCTCTAGACCACTCTTCCCAGGCACCCCTACCCACTGGCTTCCAGTGGTTCTGCCAAAGGAGGCAGATGGGAAAGCCAGGAGGGAGAGAGCACCGAGGGATGACTCCCGCCCCCAGCCTCCTTCGTTACTGCTGAGACCAGCCTCACTGCACCCCTTCCGAGGTCCAGCACCAGCTCTGCCCGCCTCGCAGAGGTGCCAGCAGCCTGGTCATGTCCCCCTGCAGTCAGACCACCCACCAGCCATCCACACTCCACCCCAACAGCCGCGTCCCCTCCACTGTGGCAGTCCTGCCGGCTTGATGCCTCCATCAGGGCCTCTCTTAGGCCAGGTAAGCCCACCTCTTCTCTTGTGTTCCCCAGCCCTAGAGATGGTAGCTGTTCTCACAGTGATTAATTCTTGGATTATTTCAGCTTTCCAGTTCCTGTGTAATTAATCCTCTGTGTTAAATGCCATCTGTTTGAAATAGCTAGTGTGGTTTTGTTTTCCTGACTGGACAAGAATTTTCCTTGGAGATCCCAAATTGGAGCGTTCTGATAGTCACGTTCAAGTCAGAATCGGAACATTCTGGCATATACCACACGTTTTGGAAATCAATGTTAACATTTGCAGGTTGAAAGAAATTACGAGAGAGAGGAAAGTTTTAAGATTGTTCCTCATGTTGGAGCCCACTGGCATATCCTTATGTTACATATTTGTCATTTATTACACCAAATTTACAGATATCCAAAAGAAAAAATAGGGCTTCCCTGGTGGCGCAGTGGTTGAGAGTCCGCCTGCCGATGCAGGGGACATGGGTTCGTGCCCCGGTCCGGGAAGATCCCACATGCCGCGGAGCGGCTGGGCCCGTGAGCCATGGCCGCTGAGCCTGCGCGTCCGGAGCCTGTGCTCCGCAATGGGAGAGGCCGCAACAGTGAGAGGCCCGCGTACCGCAAAAAAAAAAAAAAAAAAAAAAAAAAAAAAAATACTCCTGGTCTACTGAATTCAAAACAAAAGATTCTTCAGGGGCAACTTAAGAAGTCAACCTCAGAACTGAACTGAATGCCAGCTCTATGGGGAAGAACTCAGGGTAACTTACACATGATCGTTCTGCTTACTGGTAGATGCTACGTTAGGTTCATTGAGTAAATCTTAGTATGCTTCATCACTATTTTGGAACTTGGACCGTGTAGGCTATTAGGGTTTTGGAGCTCCTTAATTCATCTCTCATTTCATCCCCTTGGGGTTCTGATCTGAGAACAGAGAGCAATACAAAACTGTTCCTCGGGCAGGGGTAAGAATGTGGAGGCAAAATGTTTTTGCAGTCCATTACATCATCTTGACCTCTGCCCAGTTTTCCAGGACACCACATCCAGCATGGTCAGTGTGTGCTACCCTAGAGATATGACCCTACGCAGCCCTCTCCTCTCCATCCACACTGTCACCGGCTTCACGCAAGCCCTTTTCTCTCTCAGCTGATCTCCTACGAGAAATTTCTAAATGAATCCCCCTCCCTCCATTCACCAGTAATGCCTGGTGTCCTGCTAGGCACCAGAGATATGGTGGCAGGTAGGGGAGATGCAGCCCAGCCTTTGGGGAGCTCAGGAGCTTGAGAAAGACAAATATCAAAGCCATTGCAAAAGGGAACAAGGACAAAGAACAAGAAATGCCCAGGGCGATGGCCAGCTCTCATCTGAGGACTGATTTACTCTGCAGGAATTGGGGAAGGCTCCTGAGGTGGGACCTGGTGAATAAGTAGGTGTTGATGATGTGACGGGGGAGGGATTGCTCCCGAAAGACAGAACAGGCTCTAGGGTACCAGGCACCAGGCAAGCAGGATGCCAACACTGACCAAGCGGAGACACTGGTTCATGGTCAGGTCGAGAAGTAAGAAAGCAAGGGACACCCACGAGGCCTGCGTGCTTCCCGGTAAAGGAGAGAGGAAGCTGTGATGGGGCTAGGCTGGATCGTGAGATGTACCTAAACGATCCTTCATCGATACGCATTCTCTAAGGAATCTGCGGTACAATCCAAGTAAGCAATGAAGGAAACGTGAACAAGGCTTGACAGTCGGAGCACAGTTGGATCAATGGGTCTAAAATACAAAACATTTGTTACCCGTGGTGTGTGGGATAAGATCAAACTCCTTATTCTATCTAAAAGGCCCTTTGTAAACTGGTGGCGCCAATCTACCCTTCATCCCCCTCTCACCTCCTCCCAGGTCCCCTCCTAACATACCTCAATCAGCTCCAGCCGCATGCAACCACTTGCAACTCCCAGAATAGGCCAGCCTCACACATGGAGCCTTAGCACTGCTGTTCCTCCATCCTGGAATGCCCTTCCTTGCTGCCCTAGTGAACTCTTACTTATCCCTCAAGGGCTGACTCTGATGTCACCCCAGGGATCACCTTTCCTCCCAGCTTCCCCCAGGCAGAGAAGGGTACCTACCTCCCCGGGGGCAATTACCACCCTGTACAGCCACATGACTGCCTCGTGCTCCCTAAGAGTACCAGCAGGTGTCCTCCTATTCTTAGTGCCTCATACAAGGCAGTCCCACAAATTCTGTTTCAAATGAACTAGAGTATATAATTCCACATTAACAAACTAAGCGAGCTTAGCTCCTCCCTGGTGTAAAATGCAAACTTTGTAAAACTCACACCTATGAATTTCGAATCAAATGTCAACAATCTGGGAGCCACTAATGGCCTATAATCAAGGGAAAGTCTGCTCAGTAAGTAAATAGTTGTCTTCTTTGTTGGAATAAACCACAAGTAATGATTTACTCATTTTCTTGTTTTCCGCACATTAGTCAAATTTTCTAGAGTGGTTTCACTGTGTCCTTGCCTGCAGAAGTAGGCTAGACATGCCCCCTCAATGCAAGAACAAGAGGCCCCTGCTCCTGTAGGCTTGCCCATGGGTTGCCGAATCAAAGTAAATGGATAGGGTCCCAATTTAAAGGGAAAGCGCTCCAACGTGGCATGGCTTCCATGTGTATGGGATACAGGCGTGCAAGATTTGGGGCCACCAGCTTACAAAGCACCAAAGTCCAAGCGCCAACGTACAGCTTCTCCCACGAAGGTCAAGAGACGTCCACCTCATTCCTCTAGTGGTAAAGCAGAGATGAAAATCCCCAAGCTTACTGCCCCAGGAGATTTCTGTAAGCCCGTGGGATCAACTGTATAAACGTGAGGTCTTGGCTGAAGTCTCCTCTTGAATCCCAGCTCTAACTTCTTGATCTGCTCTTATGCCCAGCTCTCTAACGTATCACGGATCAGCCTCCACAGCCACATTTACCTGGTGGATGTGGATCTGGTACAGATGTTGCTCTGCCCCCCATCCCCCACTACAGGGCACAGAGCTTTGCTTTCCTGAATCCCTGGTGAATCTGAGTTCTGCTTCACTGCCCTGCAGTTCAAGGGCTCAGAGGATTTGCAAATAGCAGAAACGGCAGCCTGCTTTGTTCTCTCCAAACGGCCAGATTCTTCCCTCTCCAGTTCCCCTCTCCTTCCTCCTTCCTTCTCTCTGTCCCACTCCCTGGGCTGAGAGCGTGGCACACCTGGTGCCACAAACACCTTATGAGAGGGCACGACAGACTCAGAGCATGAACTGGACATGCGAGGAGTTATTAGTGAAATCTGTTCCCAGAACATGGAGGGTTAGGGCCTCAGGAGCCCCTCTAAAACCAGACACAGAGGTGCAGCCTGGGCAGATGTTAGGCTCCCAAGCGGCTCACTGGCTCACGCAGCCGCCTGGGGAGGTGGGGAGACATCCCCAGGTGAACTTTCTGAAGGTGATGAGTGGCTTGCAGCTTGACGGATAGCCTTGCTCTGTCCACCTGACCGTGGGCATCAGCACAGCTGGCCACACTGTCCAAGCCTCTAGGAGTAGAGCAGCCCCGCAGGGTGCCGTGGATGTGAGCGAGCGTCAGTGTCATTTCCCTAAATCACACTGCTGTCACTTAGCAAGGCCATCTACCGACGTTCAAAGACCGAACTTCCTCTCCTATCTCAGAGCCGGACGAGATGCCAAACTCAACAATAGAACCATTGGCTTCTAAGAAAACAAACCAGTCAGACAAGCCTGTATGTACAGACACAAGCTGAGGCCAGAAGAAGTGAAGCAGCCCCAGTATCCCGGCTCCAAACACAGAAAACCCACTGTGGAGAGAGGGCTAGAGTCAAGCGGTAAGATCCCAGGCACAGGGCAGCCCCGTCAGGGGCATGAATGGCCACCAGCCAGCCCTGCAACCAGGGTCTCTTCCGGCCAAGAGATAGGAGCCGTGCAAGGAAGCTTGAGTGGGTAATGGGATGGGAGTTGCTAGGATGCCCAAAGCACCCACTCCCCTCCCCCAAACAAAAGACCCCCCATGTGGCTCTCTCCAGTCCAGCCACCTGTCTTAGTACACGCTGAGGTTTCCCTGGCCAGAGTCCTTGTTAATTTCCGTGCAATTTCGACACAACTAATGCACACTCATCTTTGAAAGTTGGAAAACACAGAAGGAATCTTTCCAAATGCCGCCAATCAAGGGTCACTGCCATGAAAATTTATTTGATTTATTGCCAATAAGAGCCTGGCAAAAGCCTCCTTCTCCACCGCCCGCTTCTTTTTTATAAACTGTGACCAGGCACTAAGGTGACTGGGCTCTGAGCCTCTTCTGGAGGACCCAGCCTGCTTGCGCCCCACCTGCCAAGCCAGTTGGGGCAGAGGCTGGGCCACAGGGGCTCAACACCTGTGTCGGCAGGCTGTCTTTGGAGGTCAAGACTGGACCCCCCTCATCTGCCTTCTCAGGTTCAAGAACTAGCACATTTTCAGGAGATAAAAGACCACCCTGGAGCCAACTACCACTTCTTCTAGGAACTCAGAGAACTCCAAGAATCCAAGGACAGCTCAGAGGGGAGCGAGGAAGATCACTGCAGGATTAGAGTAGATCACTATGAGCTTAAAGGGAAAAACATGGAAGAACCTGAGATTGCTGAGTACAAACTGGTTGGGAATGGGACAGATCTGATCTCTTACTGAGTCCCTACCTCATTGTTGGTTACATCAAACGCCACCCCCCCACTACCCCAGGGTAGCTGTGCAGAAGGGGTAAATACTTATATGGTTCCCCTTCCACCCTGAAAGCCAGTAATGTCAAGGCTCTGTTGTGTCTTTGTATAGCCGTGAATAGATAGGTATCTCTTTATTGGGTTCTGTATGCAATTGGACTCAGGGACACAGCTAAAAGCTAGGGTAAAGTACGACTAATATTACTTTGTAAAATAATAAAAACACCATCCCTATTTTGTATATTCTCATCCCCCAGCCCACCTAGACCACAAGCCCCCTCAACAGGAAAAAGAAAAAGAAGGAAAAGAGTCCCTCCCTTGAATTCATATTATAATAGTGGCCAAATAGCAATATTAGGCACATCCACCCCAAGGGCATCCCACTGCTAGCCCATCCCTGCATGCTAAACCCACATACTCCCGGCTTTTTCATCTTGCCTTCTGTTTCATGCGGCCAAGGTCCCACCAAGCCCTTAAGCTAAGTTCTCCTTAGCCCATCTGAGATTGTTCATTGAACTTGGCAGAGCAAAGCCTGCTCTAGACTCTCCAGTTGCGGCTGTCCCAGGTGATATTGTAGCCTGAACGACTCCAGCTTTGGGAAGTACGCCACTCAAGCAAGGTTAGAGCAATATCTCCAGCTCCCTTCCTCGGCCACGGGAGGAACAGTCACTGTGAGGATGGCTTACGGCTCCCACTTGGATTCATATGTTTTAGTCCTTGGGACAGATGCCATCACATAGCAAAGGTGCTGAGAGTGGAAACCACTAATATCCTACATCCCAAACTCGGATTCATCTCGTATCTGAGACTCTCCTGGACAGAAATCAGGAGTGGTACCACATATGGCAACCCCAAGGCTTTCCAAGAACCTCCAGTCTCTCTAGAGGTCTCCACATCTGCTTAGGGTCAGAGAGGAATAGCCATGGGTGCCTCGGTCCAGCTAATGCTTCAGAAGGTTATCAAACCAAATTATCCCAGACAAAGCACAGGGGGGCATCTCAGATGCCTCTCTAGTGTCTGCAGAACTTGAGAGAGAGGAGAGAATTTGGGGATCATGGTGCAGATGGATATGCTCCTGGAAAACTTTTGTTTGCTCTTCATGGCCCAACCCAGATATCACCTCATCCAGGTAGTCTTCCTTCATGCACAAGGTTAGGCTCCCATTCTCTGTGCTCTCAAAGCATCATGTACTTCCCTTTTAGACTTATTACACCACATTTTGAATTCCCAGGGGCCTCTCTGCTCCCAAGCACACACTAGACTGTGTGCTATTGAGCCTAGGGGCTGTGTCTTACTCACTCGTACGGGAGGCTATAGCCATGACCTCCTGCATCTGCCAGTGGCCTGGCTGCTCCCAGCCCAAAACTTGAGTTTTAAGACCTGGCCTGTGTCTATCTGCACCAAGACTAACAGCTTTCCACTCACCCCCAGCCCTAATTGCTGCAATGGGGGGAAACGAGAAGTGGGATTTGAAAACAGAGCTCTCCAAGGTCAAACCAATAGAAGGGGGTTTGGTAATGTCACAGTCAAGGTTGGGAAAGAGACAGACACCCTTCCAGCAAAATAAAGTCCAAAAATTATGTCAACAGGAAGACATGAATCTTGTGTATAGATCACTGAAGTCTGTGGGCAGGAGATTAACACTTGCAGTATAAGTGATTGGTCGTATAAAAGAGTTTGGAGTAATCATAGAAGAACAAAAAGAAAAAGCTAGCTTCCCCCCAGAGGTCAGGGTCCCCTCCCTTCTCTTGTCTGACTTCCAGGCCCCAAGTCTCCCCCTCACTCTGAGCAGCAATAACTGAATGGGGACTCTAATACTGAGGAGGAGCTGGGATACCCCAACGAGGGAATAGCTCCCACCCGGGAAAGGAGAAAAGCAAGATGGAGAAGAATGAGGATGAGAAACAGGTCCAAGTGGGAGATCTGACGAGCCAAGAGGACATCTACTTGGGGGTCAGTGCCCTAAAGGTCTGGTCGGGGAGACCCAGGCCTGGTGTGGTGCAAGGATTTGAGCTTATTATGCTTGTCACTCGGCCCACTGCCACCCCAGTTCTGTCCAGTTTAGATTCCATCACAGGCACCTGGATTGAGGAACAGACTGACCTTTCCTTGAGGTTGTGTGTGTGTGTGTGTGTACATTTGCACACAAGAGTGAACAGGTACTTGCCTGGCAAATTAAGAGAAGGGACTAGCCCTCCTTCCCCAGATCAATAGCAGGCACCCAAGACACCGACCGGGTCACTGATGTGGAGGCAAGAGGACCCCCGGAAGAGGGCACCCAGCAACAAGGGAGTCCACCAGCTAGCGTGTGACATTTATAAGCTAGTATAGAAAATGCTATATAGAAAGTGCAGGATGCCTTGAGGACACAGAGAAAGGGCACCTTAGGGCTTGGGAAGGCTTCCTGCAGAAGGTGATGTCTGTGTTAAACTCTGAAGATCAAGTAGAAGTTAGCCAGAAGCATGTCCATCCCCCGCCCTTACCCCCAGGACACAGCTAAAGCCCTCTTGTGGGTCTAAGGCAAGGAGATCAGTGTGGGTCACATACACCTCAAGTGTGTGAGAGCCAGTCTACTCCCCTGGTGAGGCCCCAGAGCTCAGACCCTATCACTTACCGGTGCTCCTGGAGGTGGTCCCAAGCCCTTTTCCCAGAGCTGCCAAAGTGGTCCCAATCCTTCCAGCTGTGCTAAGAAGAAGGATTTGCAGTGTCTGAAGAGCTGGGGAGCCCCACTCCAGAGCTGGCCCCGGCCTGGCCCCTTGGAACCCACAGAAGGTGTGCCAGACCCTGGCGAGGCTGGCTGCTTGGGCTGCAAGACGGAGAAGTGAGCCGCGAGCTCCCTGGAGCCTGGCCAGGACCCTCTGGCCAGCCAGGCAGGTGGAGGAGGAGCTGGCAAGAGCCTGATAAAACCTCCAGAGGCTCAGATTAACTCGCGAGAAGCTGTAGAATCAGAGGGCTGACCCAAGGAGCCGCTTGCAGAGCGCCACCCAGGCAGGTGAGGGTGCATCTCCTTCTGGACACGCTCCTGGTTAAGCTGCTGCTTAAATCTGCGCTGCACTTCCTGCCTCACCCCACCTGCCACGCACCCTGGGTAGAGTCCTCCGCTACGGGACTGGCTGTTGTCTCACTCTAATCCTTTTGTTTTTTCCAATATATATTTTACTGAGGTAAAATTCACACGAAAGAAAGTTAACCTTTTTAAAGTGAAGAATTCAGTAGCATTTAATACACCCACTATTTTATGCAACCACCATCTCTATCTAGTTGCAAAATATTTTCATGACCACAAAAGGAAACCCTATACCTATAAAACAGTCACTTCCTTCCCACCTCCAGCCCCGGACAACCACAGTCTGTGTTCCACCTCTATGAACTTGCCTATTGTAATTGTATAATACGTGACCTTTCGTGTCTGGTCTCTTTCACTTAGCATAATGTTTTCGAGGTTCATCTACATTGTTGTACGAAGTATCAGTACTTCATTCCTTTTCATAACCAAATAGTACTTCATGTATGTACACACCACAATATTTTTATCCATTGCATATTTGGCTTTCTACCTTTTGGTGATTCTGAATAGTGCTACTGTAAACATTCAGGTACACTTATTTGAGTACTTGTTTTCATTTCTTTGGGGTATAGATCTAAGAGTGGAATTGCTGGGTCACATGGTAATTCTAAGTTTGGCTTTTTAAAAAAAATTTATTTATTTTATTTATTTATTTATGGCTGTGTTGGGTCTTCGTTGCTACGCGCTGGGTTTCTCTAGTTGGGCTGAGCGGGGGTTACTCTTCGTTGCAGTGCATGGGCTTCTCATTGTGGTGGCTTCTCTTGTTGTGGAGCATGGGCTCTAGGCACACAGGCTCAGTAGTTGTGGCTTGCAGGCTCTAGAGTGCAGGCTCAGTAGTTATAGCGCACGGGGCTTAGTTGCCCCGCGGCATGTGGGATCTTCCCAGACCAGGGGTCGAACCCGTGTCCCCTGCATTGGCAGGTGGATTCTTAACCACTGCACCACCAGGGAAGCCCCTATGTTTAACTTTTTGAGGACTCACCAATGTTTTCTTCAGTGACTGAACCATTTTACATTCCCACCAGTAATGTACATGAGTTCCAAATTCTCCACATTCTCACCAACACTTATTTTTTTCTTAATAGTCATCATTGTGACTGTAAAGTGCAATCTCATTGAGGTTTTGATTTGCATTTCTTTAATGACTAATGATGTTGAGCATCTTTTCACCTGCTTGTTGGCCATCTTCTTTGAAGAAATGTCTATTCAAATCCTTCACCCATTTTTTTTTCACATCTTTATTCAAGTATAAATGCTTTACAATGTTGTTAGTTTCTGCTGTACAACAAAGTGAATCAGCTGTATGTATACATATATCCCCATATCCCCTCCCTCTTGAGCCTCCTTCCCACCCACCCTATCCCATCTCTCTAGGTCGTCACAAAGCATCGAGCTGATCTCCTTGTGCTATGCAGCAGCTTCCCACTAGCCGTCCATTTTACATTTGGTAGTGTATATATGTCAGTGCTACTCTCTCACTTCATCCCAGCTTCCCCTTCCTCCCGTGCCTTCAAGTCCGTTCTCTACGTCTGCGTCTTTATTCCTGCCCTGCCATCGGTGCCGCTTTTTAAAACTCGATATATATGCGTTAGCATACGGTATTTTTTTTTTCTCTTTCTGACTTACTTCACTCTGTATGACAGATTCTAGGTCCATCCACCTCACAAATAACTCAATTTCATTCCTTTTTATGGCTGAGTAACATTCCATTGTGTATATGTGCCACATCTTCTTTATCCATTCATCTGTTGATGCATATTTAGGTTGCTTCCATGTCCTGGCTATTGTAAATAGTGCTGCAATGAACATTGTGGTACATGACTCTTTGAATTATGGTTTTCTCAGGGTATATGCCCAGTTGTGGGATTGCTGGGTCATATCGTAGTTCTATTTTTAGTTTTTTAAGGAACCTCCATACTGTTCTCCATAATGGCTGTATCAATTTATACTCCCACCAACAGTGCAAGAGGGTTCCCTTTTCTCCACACCCTCTCCAGCATTTATTGTTTCTAGATGTTTTGATGATGGCCATTCTGACCAGTGTGAGGTGATACCTCATTGTGGTTTTCATTTGCATTTCTCTAATGATTAGTGATGTTGAGCATCCTTTCATGTATTTGTTGGCCACCTGTATGTATTCTTTGGAGAAATGTCTGTTTAGGTCTTCTGCCCATTTTTGGATTGGGTTTTTTTTTTTTTTGATATTGAGCTGCATGAGCTGCTTGTATTTTGGAGATTAATCCTTTGTCACTTGCTTCATTTGCAAATATTTTCTCCCATTCTTAGGATTGTCTTTTTGTCCTGTTTATGGTTTCCTTTGCTGTGTAAAAGCTTTTAAGTTTTATTAGGTCCCCTTTGTTTTTGTTTTTATTTCTCTTACTCTAGGAGGTGGGTCAAAAATGATCCTGCTATGATTTATGTCATGGAGTGTTCTGCCTATGTTTTCCTCTAAGAGTTTTATAGTGTCTGGCCTTACCTTTAGGTCTTTAATCCATTTCGAGTTTATTTTTGTGTATGGTGTTAGGGTGCCTTCACCCATTTTTAAATTGGCTGTCTTTTGCTGTTGAATTGTAAGAGTTCTTTATATATTCCAGATCTTTATCGGACATATGATTTGCCAATATTTTCTCCCATTCTGTAGGCTGTCTTTTCTTTTACTTGATAATGTTCTTTGTTGCACAAAAATTTTAAATTTTGATGAAGTCCAATTTACCTATTTTTTCTTTTGCTGCTTGCACTATTTCTGTCATATCTAAGAGTCCATTGCCAAAGCCAAGGTCAGGAATATTTACTCCTATGCTCTCTTCTAAGAGTTTTATGGTTTTAGCTCTTATACTTAGGTCTTTGATCCATTTTGAGTTGATTTTTGTGTATGGTGTTAGGGTGCCTTCACCCATTTTTAAATTGGCTGTCTTTTGCTGTTGAATTGTAAGAGTTCTTTATATATTCCAGATCTTTATCGGACATATGATTTGCCAATATTTTCTCCCATTCTGTAGGCTGTCTTTTCTTTTACTTGATAATGTTCTTTGTTGCACAAAAATTTTAAATTTTGATGAAGTCCAATTTACCTATTTTTTCTTTTGCTGCTTGCACTATTTCTGTCATATCTAAGAGTCCATTGCCAAAGCCAAGGTCAGGAATATTTACTCCTATGCTCTCTTCTAAGAGTTTTATGGTTTTAGCTCTTATACTTAGGTCTTTGATCCATTTTGAGTTGATTTTTGTAGAGGTAGGGGTCCAAATTCATTCTTTTCCTTTCTCTTTTCTTTTTTAAAAACACAATAGAACCTTCTCACTTAAGGTTCGCCCTAAATGAGTGTTGCTGATTGGTGGGTGGCTCTTCTTCAAGTGGTGGGTCAAGCTTCTTCTATCTTTGGTTCTTCAACACATGGCTCCAAGGTTCCTATACTTGTGCATATCAAGTAGACAAGGAGAAATGAGCATAAAGTGTTTATAGGCCAGACCTAGAAGAGGCACACATCAGTCCTGCCCGCATTCCATTGGCTGGAACTCAGCCAAACAGTGTGGCAGCCATGAAAATTCACCTTTCAGGGCTCCTAGTGTAGGTAGCATAAATGACTGGCAGCCTGGCTGTGGTCCACCTGGATTTACCATCACATTCATACAGAGGGAGGCCGTGCTTCTGCTGGGCTGCTCCCAGCCAATGACTAGTCATGGCAGAGGTCTTTTTTTAAATCAAAATATAGTTGACATATAATATCATCTGAGTTTCAGGTGCACTACATAGTGATTTGACATTTGCATATATTATGAAACGATCACCTCAGTAAGTCTAGTAACCATCTGTTCCCATAGAAAGTTATTACAATACTACTGACCATACTCCTTATGCTGTATATTACATTCCCCATGGCTTATTTACTTTATAACTGGAGGTTTGCATCTCTTAATCCCTTTAATCTATTTCACCCCTCGACCCCCATCCCCTTGGCAAACACCTATTTGTTCTTTGTATCTATGAGTCTGTCTGTTTTGTTATATGCATTCGTTTTGGGTTTTTTTTTAGATTCCATATATAAGTGAGATCGTATGGTAATTGTCTTTCTCTATCTGACTTATTTCACTTAATATAATACCCTCTATATCCATCCATGTTGTTGCAAATGGCAAGATTTCATTTTTTGTATGACTGTGTAGTATTCCATGGTATATGTGTACCACATCTTCTTTATTCATTTATCTATTGATGGACACTTAGGTTGCTTTCATGTCTTGGCTTTTGTAAATAATGCTGCAGTGAACATGGGGGTGCATGTATTTTTCCAATTAGTGCTTTTCTTTTCTATGTGTAAATACCCAGAAGTGAAATTACTGATCAAATGGTAGCTCTATTTTTAATATTTTAAGGAAATTCCATATTGTTCTCTATAGTGGCTGCACCAATTTACATTCCTGCCAACAGGGCACGAAGGTTCCCTTTTCTCCACATCCTCACCAACACTAGTTATTTCTTGTCTTTTTGAGAATAGTCATTCTGACAGGTGTGAAGTGGTATCTCATGGTGGTTTTGACTTGCATTTCCCTGATGATCAGTGATATTGAGCATTTATTTATGTGTATGTTGGCCATCTGCAAGTCTTCTTTGGGAAAAATGTCTATTTAGATCCTCTGCACAGTTTTAACTGCACTGCCGGGTTTTTTGATGCTGAATTGTATGAGTTCTTTTTATACTTTGGGTATTAATCCCTTATCAGATATATTGTTTGCAAATATCTTCTCCCATTCAGTAGGCTGCTTTTTCATTTTGTTGATAGCTTCCTTCACTATGTAAAAGATTTTTAGTTTGATGTGGTCCCAGTTGTTATTTTTGCTTTTGTTTCTCTTGCCTTAGGAGACATATCCAAAAAGAAAAAAAAAATTTCTAAAACCTATGTCACCCTTCCCAATTTCAAACTATACCACAAAGCTACAATAATCAAACAGTATGGTACTGAAAATAAATGAACATAAATCAAAGGAACAAAATAGAGAGCCCAGAAATAAACCCACACTTATATGGTCAACTAACCTACAACAAAGGAGGCAAGAATATACAATGGAAAAAAGACAGCCTCTTCAATAAATGGTGCTGGAAAAACTGGACAGCAACATGCAAAAGAATAAAACTGCATTATTTTCTCACACCATACACATAAATAAACTCAAAGTAGGTTAAAGACTTAAATGCAAGATCTGAAACCATAAAACTACTAGAAAAAAAACATGGGCCTGCACCCTTCTGTTGTGACGGGGCTGACTACTGTGGGCATGTGGGTAGGTGGGGCTGGTCCCCCAAACCAGGCTGTGCCTCATGCAAGAGCTGTGGGCCTACTTGAGGGCCAGGTAGGCTTCCTGCAGAATTGGCTGCACAGACCCAGGGAGTGGAGGGTGGCCAGGATTGGTGGGACTGGGTCCAAGCACAGCTGTCTACTTGACCCAGGGGTGGTTGGGGCTGATGCCAGCCTGCTGGTAGGCAGGGCCAGGTCCCCACACGGCTGTCTGCCTGGTCCCAGGGGTGAGACTTAGAGCTGGTGTTGGCCCACTGGTGTTATGATAGTAGAACCATCTTCCACTAATGGTGGCTGTCAGCATCTCTGTCCCCAGTTGCCTCCTGCCTCTACAGGAGGTTCTCCAAGATCATCAAGTGGGTCTGACACAGGCTCCTTTCAAACTACTGCCTCTAGGCTGGGACTCGGAGTGTGTGAGATTTTGTGTGCACTTTTTAAGTGTGTATTCTCTGTTTCCAGTGGCCTTCTGGCTCTCCCAAACATAGGCCCACTAGTTTTCAAAGCCAGACATTCTGGGGCCTCATATTCCCAGTGCATGACCCCTGGGCTGGGAAGCCCAATGTGGGGCTCAGACCCCTTGCTCCTTGGAGCAGACCTCTACAATAGCGGTATTTCTCCTGTTTGTGGGTCACTGGCCTGGGGTGTAGGTCTTCCCTATACCGTGTCTCTGCCTCTCCTACCCATCTCTTGTGGTTCCTTCTTTATGTCTTATTTGTGGAAAATCTTTTCTGCTAGTCTTTAGGTCATTCCCACAGGTAGTTGCTCTGTAAGTAGCTGTAATTTCGGTGTGTCCATGGGAGGAGGTATGTTCAGGGTCTTCCTACTCCACCATTTTGGCCACCTCTCCTCCTAACTTCATTCTTTTTCATGTGAATTTCCAGTTGTCCCAATCCACTTGTTGAAGAGACTATTCTTTCCCCATTGAATGGTCTTGACACCCTTGGCAAAAATTCACTGGCCATAGATATATGGGTTTATTTCTGGATCCTTGATTTTATTTCATTGGTTTATCTGTCTATCCTGTGCCAGCACCAGTTTTTTTTTCATTTTTTTGTGTATATATATATATATATATATATATATATATTTATTTATTGGAGTATAATTGTTTTACAATGTTGTGTTAGCTTCTGCTGTACAATGAAGTGAATCAGCTATAGGTATCCCCTCCCTCTTGGACCTCCCTTCCCCCCCCATCTAGGTAATCACAGAGCACCAAGCTGAGCTTGCTGTGCTATACCACAGCCAATACCAATTTTGATTACTGTAGCTTTATAATAAGTTGTGAAATCTCTTTCCTTAATATTGTCTAAGCCCAGTCAAGGGGAGGTGACCTAAAGCAGTGCTCCTTTCCCTAACTGGATACCTCGTAAGTAGTGCCATACTCTCAAATGTCCTTTGGGACTGTGGATTATGACTCTAATTCTGAAGTTAGAGTAAGAGTAAGGAGGGGGAAGAGGGAGAGCCATGAGAGGCAATGCAGGAATTACTCTCTTCAGTTCCCCATGAAAGGAGGCAGCATAATGAAGTGAAAAGAATGTGGGCATGGGTGGGTTTCAAGCCCAACTCTGAAGCTACTAGCTTGTAGTCTTGGACAACTTATGCTCTCTGGACCTTGGTCTTGTCACGTGGAAAATGGGCTTTTGTGAGAACTGCATATGTGCAACAAGGTACATAAAGCATCTGGCCCAGAGTATCTGCTGAATAAATCGCACAGAATGGAATTGGGAAATGACCATGGAAACGCGGCATATCCTGACTACTCAAAGGTCGGATACACCTACTCTGGAAGGGTGTTCATTGAGGGTAGATCTCGTGACTGCTTTAATCCATCCCAGGCACACCCTGAGCCAAGCCAGGCAGTACAAGAGACAACATAGGTCTTTTTAAATATGTCCTTACCTCCTCTGCTGTAAATGAGCTCCTTTACTAATGAATGAATGAATGAATGAACAGTCTTCTGTGGGATACCATATGGGAAGTTAGGCTTTCTGTAAGTCCACAAGTAATGTTGTCAGAAGCTTGGTGAACAGGGAACGCAAATACAGAATGAGGGTCTATTTCAGTGATAACCAATCCCTGTTCCGTTCCTGACGGAAGGGATCCAATATATCAGCCTACGTTTCTATTAAAGAAGGAGGCAAGACAGAGCTCATAGGGTTATCTAACTGTTTCCCAGAATTTCTTTTGTGTGAAACTTCCCTAAAGGTTCACGTAAATGCCTAAATGGAGACAGATGTATTGAATTGGACTCTTCTTTGGAGAAGGAGCCCATTACGGGCCTGGAAACCCTCAGGGCTTCAGGGCAACTGGCCTGAGCCAAGTACTACAGAGAGATTGCCAACAGTCAGTGGTGTTTATCCCTGAGCCTCCCTGGGAAACTCGCCCACCCCATCACCGGGCACAGGCTGGACCTGTGCTGCTTCTGGAGGCCGGGTGTCTCTGTACCACCCTTGCCAAAGTGGAGCCCATGTGGTCCCTGCCTCTGTGGGTCACATGCTTCCAAACGGAAGTCTGTCCAGCGTGCCTGTGACTGACAGAGCCTTGTCACATGCCTGCCTCCAGCCGCAAGAGCATCCGGAGAAGCTTATTCCTGAGCTTTGCATTGGAGAGGCACTGACACATCATGGGAGGGATTCTCCCAACACAGGTTGGGTGGTCAAAGGAGCTGAATGTTAATGACAGTTGTTCACCACTCGGGGTGTCTTAATGAGGTCCGATTTAGTCTTTGTAAACATAATACCGCTCTTCTGCTCCCAATCACACTGCAGGGAAGGCAGGGGAAATGGGTCAATAGAAAGATGGGACATGACAGGGGCATCTTCCCTAGTCCTATCAACGTAGTCACGGAAACACTCCTACCTACTGGGTCTCTTGAGCCTGGCATTTGCTCAGCAATACCTCCTTGTACTGGTGAATGAATAAACGAAAGGACAAATGAGACAGTGTAGGCAGAGCTTCTTTGCCTCTGACACAATATCTGGCAGGTCTGGGGTTGAGCCCCAGGAGCTACAGTCCTGTGCTGTAGTCTCCCCACTCTCACCTGCTCCTAACCCACTGGCCAGATCTGAAAGACAGTGTTTTGGGCTTGTTTTCAGTTCTCCACTGGGATGTGGGTCCCTCCAGCCTGAACACCCTTGCTAACCCTCCCACAAGAGGCTGGATGCAGCCCGTATCCCTGATGTTGGCCAGCTATTGGCTCGAGTCCTGCCTTCAAGAGATTTACATCTAGCAACATACAGGGAGGGGTGCTACTAGGGGTCTGACTCGATATCCCCTGCTGCAGGGAATCCTCCTGCCTGTCCCATCTGCTGGACCAGAGTCCACGCTGGCCCCAATCAAACCCCTCTCACCAAGCTGAGCTGAGTCAGCTCCCCTGTGCCTGTGCTCGCTGCTTCTCACCATCAACCAAAGCTGCCGAGGGCCCAGGGTACCAACCTGAGTCACAACACTCCCTACTAATGCCCAGAGTAACCTTTCCAATGATCTCAGGGACTGGGCGTCCCAAGGCTAAAGACTAAGAAAACAGCTCCAGGCTTTCCAGTTCCATCACTTGCTCTTTCACAGGGATTTTTGGCTAAAACACTGACACCAAAGTGACTTTCAAAAAGCGAACACAGTTATCATGCAAATATAGAATGAAAACACGTCAAAGACTTATTTAACTTATTCATGAGAAGATCAGAGCATTGGGTAAAGCTGATTCAAAAAGCATTTGAGGAACTGGGATTTAAAGAAAAGAATAAAGTTGTTAGGTTAGATACAAAACTGGTTAATGTCCTGATAGTCTAATAAGGCCTTAACATTTGGATTTATCGTTCCTACCAGGTAAAAATCAATTGTCTCTCCACTAGGGAAAAACAAAACAAAACATCGAGTTAACGTGTAATTCCGTAGTATCTGGGCTTTCAACCAGTGACGAAATGGTCTAACGAAGGTACCTTCTCCTATAATTAAATAATGCTTGGGGGGTCTTGCACAACAATGCCCCTGTGTGATGCTGAAAGAAGATGTTGTCCTTTCTTTGCCTTATTTCCAAGATTTAGATGTTTGTTTGTTTGTTTGTTTGAACTCTGTGGATGGGTTGTGAAGGTCTCCCTAAGACCTAGGAGAGCTAGGCTCTCAGGAATATATCTTAAAACATGGACCTGCAGACTTTAGAACCCTGTAATGACACCTCATTGTCTCCTTCAAGGATAAAGCCCAGCTCTTGGGCAGGACACCCACAGCCCTGCACGCACTGAGCCCTTCACCAGACCACCTCTTGCCACCTCTGCACAGGCACCCAGCCCTCTGACCCATGCAGACCCCTGAACATACTGGCCTCTTCCATCCTTGACTTCGCCCGAGTCTCATTATACTCTCAACCTGGAACATTCTTCCCCCACTTGTTCATCTGGATGACTCCTATGCTTACGTCATGACCTGCCTCAAGGAATACTTATTCCAGAAATCCTTCCTCGACTCCTCCAAACTTGGGGAATCAAGCCCTCCCAATACGGTATTTACAGTGGTAATTCCGGCGACGCTACCAGTTACTGGGTTCTTACCATACATTAGTCTTTGTCCGAAATAATCTACTGATCTTATCCAATTTAAACCTTGCATGAATGGTTGGACAAAGATAATTTTATCCCACTTTCCACTTAAAGATCACACAGTTGGAAAGTGGTCAAGGCAAGACTCAAGCACAGATCTTCCGGATGCACAACTCTATTTGTTTCGCTACTCTAGAATGCTTTATTTTTCACACTGTTAACGCCGATTTTCATGAATTCAAGGGAATGAGTTTCATGGCACATGTCCCCTGCACAAAATGCCCAAGGCTATCTGGAAATTGGACAAGCCCAGCTCCCACAGAGAGACAGGAAGGACATGGGAAAAGGGCATCTACTGTGGAGTTGGGTGCGAGTCCCTAGGAACTCTGGAATGACCTCAGCTGGCAAAGCCTGGCCCTTGGGTGAAGTGTAGTGCTGTGAGTCACTTCCCGATGGAGATCTATCAGGTCCCTTGCAGATAGTGGAATTCTACTGGATGTGCCCATATCACGTCTCAGTCTGAGCCTGTCAGCACTCTGGGGGCCTGCACGACCAAGCCCCTCAGCCTTCAAATACGATCAGCCTAAATCATTTAGGGCTGCTTCTTCAGCTTCTCTTCAAACCATTCATTTGTTCATTCATTCATTCCACACAAAGGTGCTAAGCACTTACCCTGTGCCAAACACCATACTAGGAGCTGGAGGTGGAAAAGGTTAGCAAAACTCTTTTCTTACATCCTTATCTTACCCGTTCATTTCTAAGCTCCATTAAGACGGGGATTGTGTGGTATTCATCTTTACATCCTCAGGGCCTCACACATTGCCTAGAACAGAATAGGCAGGAAATAAATGAATGCATGAGTGAATGAATGATTTGAGTACAACTCTAGAACATCTATAACCAGGACATGACATGGGCAGACCAGCCATTCTGGGCAAGAAATGAATGAATGAATGAATGAATGGAGTACAACTCTAGAACATCTATAACCAGGACGTGACATGGGCAGCTCAGCCATTCTGGGCAGATTCATCTCAATGAGGGTAGCAAGCCCAGAGGAGGCCCTTGACACCTCAGAGCCTAGTGAGGGTGCCTGTCCTCCTGTCTTCAAATGACTGCCCACCACTGATTCCCCTCCAACTAGTATAGTATCTTGACACCCTGGTATACAGGGATGAATTGTGAGTGTATCATGAATAATTGGATACCAAAAATAAAATCAACATTTGCAAATAATCTAATTAAAATAATAAATTACAGGGGGTGTACTGTAGTTTTAACTTGCACGTCCTAAAGACTAATGTACTAATCTTTTACTCACAGGCTTATTTCTTATGCATATGAGTTCTTAGTGAAGTGTGTGTTCATATATTTTACCCATTTTAACGGGTTGCTTCCTTAGTATTAGGTTTTGAAAGTTCTTTCTGTATTCTGAATATGATAATTTTTAACATATTTCTCCCACAAATGTGTTTCTGTACCTTGCCTTTTTATTCTCTTAAGGGTATCTTATAGACAAGTGAAACTTTAACATTCTGATGAGCTCTGATTTATCAGTTTGTACTTGTATGGGTCATGCTTTTGGTATCAAATAAAATTTTGCCTCTGTAACTGGCTTATTTCATTTAGTATAATGTCTTCCAGGTCCATCCATGTAGTTGCAAATGTCCTTCTTTTTTAAGGCTAAATAAGATTCCTTTGTATGTATATATCACATTTTCTTTATCCATTCATCTGTTGAGGGACATGTGATTCCCCTTATATGAGATATCTAAAATAGTCAAATTTATAGAAGCAAAAAATAGACTGGCAGTTGCCAGGACATGAGAAGAGGGAGAAGTAGGGAGTAGCTATTCAATAGGTATAAATTTACAGTTATACAAGATGAGTAAGTTCTAGAGACCTGCTGTACAACATAATCCCTATAGTTAAAGACAGTGTTGTGACTTCAAAATTTTTTAAGAGTGTAGATCTCATGTTAAGTGTTTTTACCACACACACATCAACAAAATCGATCAAGGAAATTTTTGGAAGTGATGGATATGTTTATCACTTTAATTGGGTGATGGTATCATGGGTGTGTACATATGTCCAAAGTCACCAAATGATATATATTAAATATGTGGTTTTTGTATATAAATGATACCCCATTATGCTGAAAAAGCAAACAGGTTGCAAAGATTTTCTACTATGAAATGTTATAATTTTAGGTTTTACATTTGGGTCTTTGATTCATTGAGTTAATTTTGCATATGATATAAGGTATGGATTTAAGTTCCTTTTTCGCATATGGATATTCAATTGTTACAGCACTAGTTAATTGACTAGACTATACTATCCGTTGTCCACGAAATTGTCTTTGCACCTTTGTTGAAAATTAATTGTCCATATAAGTGCAGGTATATTTCTGGACTTCTATTTTATCCCACTGAAGTTTTGTCTTCTTTTATGCCAATAACACACCGTTTTAACTACTGAAGCTTTATAGTAAGCCTTGGGATCAATAGTGTTAGTTTTCTAACTTTTTTTTTCTTTCCAATAAGGAGGCCTCTTATTTCTTTTTATTACCTTATTGTGGCTAGAACTTCCAGTACAATGTTGAACAGAATGGTAAGAGTGGACATCGTAACCTTGTTCCCAATCTTAGGGGAAAACATAGATGCCCTTTATCAGGCTACCTTCTGTTCCTAGTTTTCTGGAATTATTTTTCAGGAATGGATGTTGGATTTTGTGATAAGTTGCATTGGTTGATTTTCAAATGTTAAACCAACCCATCATCCTTGGCATGAACTCTATTTGTTTATCCTCTTTATATATTGTTAGATTTGATTTACCAAAAATTTGTTTAGAAGTTTTGCACTTACGTTTGTGAGGGATATTGGGTTGCAATTTTCTTTTTTTTGACAATGTCTTTGTCTTGTTTTGGTATCAGGGTAATCAGTTGGGACATATTCCCTCCCTTTCAATTTTCCAGAAGAATTTGCACAAATTGGTGCTATTCTTCATTAAATGTTTAGTACAATTCACCAATGAAGATGTTTAGGCCTGGGGATTACTTTGTGGAAATGTTTTAATCTACAAATTCAATTTCTTCACTAGATACAGGGTTTTTCAGGTTATCTATGTCTTCTCAAGTGAGCTTTGAGAGTGTATCTTTCAAGGAATTCACCTGTTTCATTTTTATTGTCAAATTTGTTGGCAAAAAAGTAGTTCAGAATATTTCCTATTATCCATTTACTGTCTGTAGAATCTCTAATGATGTTATCTGTCTCATTCCTGATATGGACAATGTATGTATGTCTTCTCTCCTTTTCCCCTGACTGGTCTGGCTAGATGTGTGCCAATTTAATTGATATTATTTAAAAACCAACTTTTGATTTCATTGATATTCTCTATTGTTTTCTGTTTTCCATTTTACTGATTTTCATTCTGTTATCATTTCTTTTTTTTTTTTTTTACCCTGCCTTGGATTTATTTTGCCCTTCATTTTCTAGGGTCTTAATGTGGAAGCTGGGGTTACTGATTTAAGACCTTTCTTCTTCTCTAATATAGGTGTTGTACATGTCCCTCTGAGTTCTGCTTGAGTAGCATCCCAGAAATTTTGATTTGTTCTATTCTGATTTTCATTCCACTCAAAATGCTTTCTAATTTCATTTTCGATTTCTTCTTTGACATATGGTTTATTTAAAAGCTTGGTATTTGGTTTCCAAATAGTTGGAGATTTTCAAAAGATTTTCCTGTTATTGACTTAGAATTTAATTTGATTTCTAATTCAATTCCATTGTGGTCATAGAACATATCTCTATTACTTGGATTCTTTGAAATTTCCTGAGACTTATATATTCTATAAATGTCATACAGATCTACTTGGTTGACAGTGTTGTTCAAATCTTCTACACCTGTATTGATTTTGTGTTTACCTGTTTTCTTATATATTGATAGAGGGTTATTCAAACCTTTTATTATAATTGTGGATTTGTCTATTTTTCTTTGCAGTTTCATCTGGTTTTGCTTCAGATATTTTGAAGCTTTCTTAATAGAAGCATAAACATTTAGAATTATAATGTCCTCTTCATGAATCAATCTCTTTATTATTATGAAATCAACATTTTTTTAAATCACTGGGAATGCTCTTTGCTCTGCAATCTACTTTTTCTGATACTACTATAGCCATTTCAGTTGTATTTTGATTAATGTTAGCATAATTTACATTTTACCTAACTGGATTTTTATACTTAAATGTGTTTCTTGTTGGCAGCATGTACTTAGGTCTTGCTGTTTTATCCAATCTGAAAGTCTCTGCCTTCTATTGGAGTGTTTAGATTATTTACATTTAGTGTAATTACTAACATGATTAGGTTTGAGCCTAGCATATTGGTATTTCCTTTCTATTTGTTCCACTGGTCTTCGTCACTTCTTCCTCTTTTTCTATCTTCTTGTGAATTAAGTGAATTTTTTATGACTCCATTTTATCTGCTTTGCTGGCTTTGTTTTGTTATTTTGGTGGTTGCTTCAGGTTTATAGGATATATCTTTAACTTATGACAGTCTACCTTTAAGTGACATGATATCACTTCACGTATAATGTAAGAATATTATAGTAGTATTCTTCTATTTCACTACTCCCAACCCATGCACTATTGTTATCATACACTTTATTTTTCCATATGTTACAAGCCCAATATTCCATTATTCATGTTTTTGTTTAAACAGTCAATATGTTTTAAACAAATTTAAGTAATAATGAACAATATTACATATATAAGTAGTTACCATTTCCAGTGTTCTGCATTTCTCTGTGTAGACCTGTATTTCTTTTCAGTATCATCTTGCTTCTGCCTGAAGGAACTCCTTAGACATTTCACATCTGGGGAGTCTGCTGGTGATTAACTGTTTCAATTTTCTATATCCAAGAAACTCTTTCTTTCACCTTCATTTTTGAAAGGTATTTTGCTTCTAGTGTGAAAGGTATTTTTTGTTTGTTTTTCAGTGTTTTATTATTTTAGAGATGTTGTTCTACTATCCTCTCAGCTGGTTTATTCCTAACAAGAAATCCACTATCATCTTAATCTTGTTCTTTTATATATCACATGTCTTTTTACTGTGGCTGATTTTAAGATTTTCTCTTTATCACTGGTTTTTGGCAGTTTGATTATGATATACCTTGGTATATATTTTTTTCTGTGTTTCTTGTGCTTTAGGTTTATTGAGCTTCTTGTATCTGTGAGTTTATAATTTTTATTAAATTTAGAAAATTTCAGCCATTTTTCCTTCAAATATTTTTCTGCTTTATGAAGGAGTCTCTCCTTAATGGCCTCTAGTTATACATTTATTAGATTGCTTAAGGTCCCAAAAGTCCACTGATACTCTGTTCTTTATTTTTCTCTCTTCTCTCTGTGGTTCATTTTGGATAATTTTTATTGCTATAACTCCAAGTCACTAAAAAAAATCACTTTTATTCTGAAATTTCTAATTTGCCATAAATCTCATCCAGTGTTTTCTTCATCTCAGACATTGTTTTATTTCCAGAAGTTTGATTGCATTTTTTATTATATCCCCCATGTCTCTACTTTTTAAACATACTGAATACCATCCAAATAATTGCTTCAATGTCTTATCTGCTAATTCTAACTTCTTTGGCAGTTCTGCATTGGTTTTGTTTATTGAGTTTTCTTCTCATTATAGATTATATTTTCCTGCTTCTTTACATGTCTGGTAATTTTTTATTGGATTCCAGACACTGAATTTTATCTTGTTGGGTGATGCCTATTTTTAAATTCTTATAAATATTCTTGAGGTTGGTTTTGTTTGTTTGTTTGTTTTGGCCACACTGCACAGCTTGTGGGATCTTAGTTCCCTGACCAGGGATCCAACCCAGGCCCTTGGCAGTGAAAGCATGCAGTCTTAATCACTGGACTGCCAGGGAATTCCCCTCTATTTGGGACTTGACTTTAAGATTTCTTAGGCGGACCCAGAACCGTGATTAGACTTAATTATTCTATTGAGGAAAGACACTTTATGTACCCTACCAAGTGTCCCATGAATCATGAGGTTCTCTGTTCTGGCTGGTGGGAGCAAGCTTTATTCCCATCCTGTGTGAGTGGAAACCATCTTTCAGATGGTTCTTTTACCAGCCTTGAGTAGTTTCCTCATAATCCATGCACCAGTCAGTATTCAGCTGAATACCTGGGGGCTGCCCTCTGCAGATCTCAGGATTCCTCTGTGTGGCTTTCACCTCCCTTGTGCCCAGTCCTCTGAATTCTAGCCACCTTCATCTCCCCAAATTGTCAGCTATCTCTTCTCAACTCAGGGAGCCTGCCAGGCTCTGCCCGGCTTTCCCCTCCCTGCAACACTGCCTGGATACTCTCAAAGGAGTATCCAGGCAGTTACAGGGCCCACCACATTTTTTTCATCTCTTAAAGAAAACTCATTTTTTGGCTGTGTCCACTGTCTTGAAAATGTTATATATATATACTATTTGTTGGGTGGTTATTTAAGGCTGGTTAGTAAATGTGGTCCCTGTTACTCCACCATGACCAGAAGTGAAAGTCCTACACTTTCTTATGAAGAGAGAGAAAGTGGTGATCCTATATTGGGTTGGCCAAAAAGTTCGTTTGGGTTTTTCTATAACATCTTATAGAAAAACCCAAACGAACTTTCTGGCCAACCTAATACCTGGCCTAAAAGACAGGCAAATAACCCACAGCTTCTCTTACCTATGTCACCATTTTTGATGTACCATTAATAGTTGTGATCATGAATAATCACAGAATTTATATTGAAATTTTTCACTATTTTAATTAAAACATTTTTAAAATCTATGCATAAATCTCATTAAAAATAAGGAACTGAAGAAAGTTTAAGGGGTGCTGTCTACATACACATTGTGCATAAGCGAGACTGATCCATGGTCATTTTGCGTAATTTGAAAGTGAACTGTTGCTAGACCAAATATACATATAATAATAATGCAGATGAAATTCTCAACAAAGGTACTATGGTAATAATATATGTAAATCTGTATATCATATCCTTTTCTACAATACAAGTAAGATCCATTTATGCTGTCTCTTCACTGTATATAGTGTTAAAAATAAAATTTAATGTTTTTAAACTTTTATTACCACCGTTTATTTTTCCTTCATAGCCTTCCTCCATTCAAACATTCATTCAACAAATATTCACTAATTGCCTAGTACTGTACTATGCTAGTCCTTATAAAACACCAAATTTAATTATTTTAATGGCTACTTTAATTACAAAGTTATAAAATGCATCTGGGGCAACTTTTTTTTACTTCTATAAAGAACATTACAGCATTCAAAATCCAGGGATATTCACTGGAATGTGATGCACAGGTACACACAATGCATCATGCATGTATCACACGTAAGCATAATCATCATAGATGTGGGTGTATCTCTACTTGCTTTTTTTTTTTTTTTTTTTTGCGGTACGCGGGCCTCTCACTGTTGTGACCTCCCCCGTTGTGGAGCACAGGCTCCGGACGCACAGGCTCAGCGGCCATGGCTCACGGGCCCAGCCGCTCTGCGGCATGTGGGATCTTCCCGGACCGGGGCACGAACCTGTGTCCCCTGCATTGGCAGGCGGACTCTCAACCACTGCGCCACCAGGGAAGCCCTCTACTTGCTTTTTGATGTGGGTCAGGGATGGATAAAGGTTGGCAGAGATAGTCAAGTTGGGGAAAGTGTTATGAGAAAAGAAAAGAGGAGTAGGCATAGGAAAAGGATCAAAAGGAGGTTATAAAAGTTTGACACATATGATAAAGACTGGAGAAGCTTCTTCTGGACGTTGACTCTAGGAAAGAAAACTGCCCCACAGGG
Organism: Tursiops truncatus; assembly: GCF_011762595.2. Taxonomy (NCBI): domain Eukaryota; kingdom Metazoa; phylum Chordata; class Mammalia; order Artiodactyla; family Delphinidae; genus Tursiops; species Tursiops truncatus. The sequence goes on from NC_047048.1 coordinate 14,036,495, forward strand.
GATGAGAAAGTAAGACCTGCATGGAGGGCAGCTGGAGCTTGAGTTCAAGGTCAAGTACTTTGGAAGTCGCTGGAGGTCAGAGGACCCAAGTTTCACTCTCCTCTTTCTTCAAGATTCTCACTAGTAAGAGAACACACACTATGGGGGTGCGAAATGGACACCAGAGGATCATCCTTACTAGTGGGCCAGATGGTACCAATGACTCCAAAGAATAGGGCTTTCTGCTAAACTATGTTAGCACATGTGCCTTGGGCTATATTCCTGGTCGGTCTCCTCATACCCTGCCAGCTTCATGGAGCACCCCAGGCTGGACTCATACACCCAGTTACTTCTCAAAACGGGCCCCTACCCTGACCCAAGTGTGCATACTCACGGGAGTCAGACGCCAAGGAGAGCCCATGGACTCTCTTACCCACCCAGGAGGCAGACGGCCTAGAGAGATGCGGTGGAATATTTTTTGCTTCGGAAGAACAGTGACAACCCCCAATGACGTGGACCAAGGCCTGATGGGATCTGAGAGAACATCAGCCACTCCCTGCGCAGGTGAAGAACTGAGTAAGTGGTGGGAATGGGTGTGGAGGTTTTCACCCCAACACGCCTCCTCCAGGACACAGACCAGAGGGCATCTCCACTTTGGAAACATGCAGAAAAAAGGGAAAATGACTCCCTCTTTACCAGAAAGAATCGTTATAGCTTCTCTAACTTCAAAACAAGACACATTTGCTGAGTGTGTGGCTCCAGGCGCTCCTGGAGCTTGGATTTCTGACACAATCTTATCTGTTATTATTCTCAGCACAAGTCAGAAAGCAGAGTTCGGAGCACTTTATTTTTTAACTCAAATTTTCTTTTTTTTTTTTAACTTTTTAATTTTTTTAACATATTTATTGGAGTATAATTGCTTTACAATGTTGTGTTAGCTTCTGTTGTATAACAAAGTGAATCAGCTATAGGTATACATATATCCCCATATCCCCTCCCTCTTGTTTCTCCCTCCCACCCTCCCTATCCCACCCCTCTAGGTGGTCACAAAGCACTGAGCTGATCTCCCTGTGCTATGCAGCTGCTTCGCACTAGCTATCTGTTTTACATTTGGTAGTGTATATATGTCAATGCCACTCTTGCACTTTGTCCCAGCTTCCTCTACCCCCTCCCCGTGTCCTCAAGTCTATTCTCTACGCCTGTGTCTTCATTCCTGTCCTGGCCCTAGGTTCTTCAGAACCTTTTTTTTTTTTAGATTCCATATATATGTGTTAGCATACGGTATTTGTTTTTCTCTTTCTGACTTACTTCACTCTGTATGACAGACTCTAGGTCAACGCACTTCACTACAAATAACTCAATTTCATTTCTTTTTATGACTGGGTAATATTCCATAGTATATATGTGCCACAACTTCTTTATCCATTCATCTGTTGATGGACACCTAGGTTGCTTCCATGTCCTTGCTATTGTAAATAGGTCTGCAATGAACATTGTGGTACATGACTCTTTTTGAATTATGGTTTTCTCAGGGTATATGCCCAGTAGTGGGATTGCTGGGTCATATCGTAGCTCTATTTTTAGTTTTTCAAGGAACCTCCATACTGTTCTCCATAGTGGCTGTATCAATTTACATTCCCACCAACAGTGCAAGAGGGTTCCCTTTTCTCCACACCCTCTCCAGCACTTATTGTTTCTAGACTTTTTGATGATGACCATTCTGACTAGTGAGGGGTGATACCTCATTGTAGTTTTGATTTGCATTTCTCTAATGATTAGTGATGTTGAGCATCCTTTCATGTGTTTGTTGGCAATCTGTATATCTTCTTTGAAGAAATGTCTCTTTACGTCTTCTGCCCATTTTTGAATTGGGTTGTTTGTTTTTTTGATATTGAGCTGCATGAGCTGCTTGTAAATTTTGGAGATTAATCCTTTGTCAGTTGGTTCTTTTGCAAATATTTTCTCCCATTCTTAGGGTTGTCTTTTCATATTGTTTATGGTTTCCTTTGCTTTGCAAAAGCTTTTAAGTTCATTAGGTCCCATTAGTTTATTTTTGTTTTTATTTCCATTTCTCTAGGAGGTGGGTCACAAAGGATCTTGCTGTGATTTATGTCATAGAGTGTTCTGCCTATGTTTTCCTCTAAGAGTTTTATAGTGTCTGGCCTTACATTTAGGTCTTTAATCCATTTTGATTTTATTTTTGTGTATGGTATTACGGAGTGTTCTAATTTCATTTTTTACATGTAGCTATCTAGTTTTCCCAGCACCACTTACTAAAGAGGCTGTCTTTTCTCCATTGTATATTTTTGCCTCTTTATCAAAGATAAGGTGACCATATGTGCGTAGGTTTATCTCTGGGCATTCTATCCTGTTCCATTGATCTATATTTCTGTCTTTGTGCCAGTACCATACTGTCTTGATTACTGTAGATCTGTAGTATGGCCTGAAGTCAGGGAGCCTGACTCCTCCAGCTCCGTTTTTCGTTCTCAAGATTGCTTTGGCTATTTCGGGTCTTTTGTGTTTCAATAAGAATTGTGAAATTTTTTGTTCTAGTTCTGTGAAAAATACCATTGGTAGTTTGATAAGGATTGCATTGAATCTGTAGATTGCTTTGGGTAGTAGAGTCATTTTCACAATGTTGATTCTTCCCATCCAAGAACATGGTATATCTCTCCATCTGTTTGTATCATCTTTAATTTCTTTCATCAGTGTCTTATAGTTTTCTGCATACAGGTCTTTTGTCTCCTTAGGTAGGTTTATTCCTAAGTATTTTATTCTTTTTGTTGCAATGGTAGATGGGAGTGTTTCCTTAATTTCTCTTTCAGATTTTTCATCAGTGCATAGGAATGCAAGAGATTTCTGTGCATTAATTTTGTATCCTGCAACTTTACCAAATTCATTGATTAGCTCTAGTAGTTTTCTGGTAGCATCCTTAGGATTAACTATGTATAGTATCATGTCATCTGCAAACAGTGACAGTTTTACTTCTTTTCCAATTTGGATTCCTTTTATTTCTTTTTCTTCTCTGATTGCTGTGGCTAAAAATTCCAAAACTATGTTGAATAATAGTGGTGAGAGTGGGCAACCTTGTCTTATTCCTGATCTTAGTGGAAATGGTTTCAGTTTTTCACCATTGAGAATGATGTTGGCTGAGGTGTGTCATATATGGCCTTTATTATGTTAAGGTAAATTCCCTCTATGCCTACTTTTTGGAGGGTTTTTTAATCATAAATGGGTGTTGAATTTTGTCAAATGCTTTCTCTGCATCTATTGAGATGATCATATGGTTTTTCTCCTTTAATTTGTTAATATGGTTTATCACATTGATTGATTTGCATATATTGAATCCTTCCATTCCTGGGATGAACCCCACTTGATCATGGTGTATGATCCTTTTAATGTGCTGCTGGATTCTGTTTGCTAGTATTTTGTTGAGGATTTTTGCATCTCTATTCATCAGTGATATTGGCCTGTAGTTTTTCTTTTTTGTGACATCTTTGTCTGGTTTTGGTATCAGGGTGATGGTGGCCTCATAGAATGAGTTTGGGAGTGTTCCTCCCTCTGCTATATTTTGGAAGAGTTTGAGAATGATAGGTGTTAGCTCTTCTCTAAATGTTTGATAGAATTTGCCTGTGAAGCCATCTGGTCCCGGGCTTTTGTTTGTTGTAAGATTTTTAATCACAGTTTCAATTTCAGTGCTTGTGATTGGTCTGTTTATATTTTCTATTTCTTCCTGGTTCAGTCTCAGAAGGTTGTGCTTTTCTAAGAATTTGTCCATTTCTTCCTGGTGGTCCATTTTATTGGCATATAGTTGCTTGTAGTAATCTCTCATGATCCTTTGTATTTCTGCAGTGTCTGTTGTTACTTCTCCTTTTTCAGTTCTAATTCTGTTGATTTCAGTCTTTTCCCTTTTTTTCTTGATGAGTCTGGCTAATGGTTTATCAATTTTGTTTATCCTCTCAAAGAACCACCTTGTAGTTTTATTGATCTTTGCTATTGTTTCCTTCACTTCTTTTTCATTTATTTCTGATCTGATTTTTATGATTTCTTTCCTTTGGCTAACTTTGGGTTTTTTGGTTCTTCTTTCTCCAATTGTAAGGTTAGCTGTAAGGTTAGTTTGTTTATTAGAGATGTTTCTTGTTTCTTGAGGTAGGATTGTATTGCTATAAACTTCCCTCTTAGAACTGCTTTTGCTGCATCCCACAGGATTTGGGTCGTGTGTTTTCACTGTCATTTGTTTCTAGGTATTTTTTGATTTCCTCTTTGATTTCTTCAGTGACCTTTTGATTATTTAGTAGCGTATTGTTTAGCCTACATGTGTTTGTATTTTTTTACAGTTTTTTTCCTGTAATTGATATCTGGTCTCATAGCACTGTGGTTGGAAAAGATACTTGCTAGGATTTCAATTTTCTTAAATTTAACAAGGCTTGATTTGTGACCCAAGATATGATCTATCCTGGAGAACGTTCCATGAGCACTTGAGAAGAACGTGTATTCAGTTGCTTTTGGATGGAATGTCCTATAAATATCAATTAAGTCCATCTTGTTTAATGTGTCATTTAAAGCTTGTGTTTCCTTATTTATTTTCATTTTGGATAATCTGTCCATTGGTGAAACTAGGGTGTTAAAGTCCCCTACTATGATTGTCGATGTTTGACAATTTGATTTTCGACAATTTCGATTGTTGATTTTCCCTTTTATGGCTGTTAGCATTTGCCTTATGTATTGAGGTGCTCCTATGTTGGGTGCATAAATATTTACGATTGTTTTATCTTCTTCTTGGATTGATCCTTTGATCATTATGTAGTGTCCTTCTTTGTCTCTTGTAATAGTCTTTATTATTACTATTTTTTTTGCGGTACGCGGGCCTTTCACTGTTATGGCCTCTCCCGTTGTGGAGCACAGGGTCCGGATGCGCAGGCTCAGCGGCCATAGCTCACGGGCCCAGCCGCTCCGCGGCATGTGGGATCTTCCTGGACCGGGGCACGAACCCGTGTCCCCTGCATCGGCAGGCGGACCCTCAACCACTGCGCCACCAGGGAAGCCCAATATAGTCTTTATTTTAAAGTCTATTTTGTCTGATATGAGAATTGCTACTCCAGCTTTCTTTTGATTTTCATTTGCATGGAATATCTTCTTCCATCCCCTCACTTTCAGCCTGTATGTGTCCCTAGGTCTGAAGTGGGTCTCTGTAGACAGCATATGTACGGGTCTTGTTTTTGTATCCATTCAGCCAGTCTATGTCTTTTGGTTGGAGCACTTAATCCATTAACATTTAAGGTTATTACCGATATGTATGTTCCAATTACCATTTTCTTAATTGTTTTGGGTTTGTTATTGTAGGTCTTTTCCTTCTCTTGTGTTTCCTGCCTAGAGAAGTTCCTTTAGCGTTTGTTGTAAAGCTGGTTTGGTGGTGCCGAATTCTCTTAGCTTTTGCTCGCCTGTAAAGGTTTTAATTTCTCTGTCAAATCTGAATGAGACCCTTACTGGGTAGAGTAACCTTGGTTGTAGGTTTTTCCCTTTCATCACTTTAAATATGTCCTGCCACTCCCTTCTGGCTTGCAGAGTTTCTGCTGAGAGATCAGCTGTTAACCTTATGGGGATTCCCTTGTATGTTATTTGTTGCTTTACCCTTGCTGCTTTTAATACTTTTTCTTTGTATTTAATTTTTGATAGTTTGATTAGTATGTGTCTTGGCGTGTTTCTCCTTGGATTTATCCTGTATGGGACTCTGTGTGCTTCCTGGACTTGATTAACTATTTCCTTTCCAATATTAGGGAAGTTTTCAACTATAATCTCTTCAAATATTTTCTCAGTCCCTTTCTTTCTCTCTTCTTCTTCTGGGACCCCTATAATTCGAATGTTGGTGCATGTAACATTGTCCCAGAGGTCTCTGAGACTGTCCTCAATTCTTTTCATTCTTTTTTCTTGATTCTGCTCTGCGGTAGTTATTTCCACTCTTTTATCTTCCAGTCACTTATCCGTTCTTCTGCCTCAGTTATTCTGCTATTGTTTCCTTCTAGAGAATTTTTAATTTCCTTTATTGTGTTGTTCATCAATGTTTGTTTGCTCTTTAGTTCTTCTAGGTCCTTGTTAAACATTTCTTGTATTTTCTCCATTTTATTTCCAAGATTTTGGATCATCTTTACTATCATTACTCTGAATTCTTTTTCAGGTAGACTGCCTATTTCCTCTTCATTTGTTTGGTCTGGTGGGTTTTTACCTTGCTCCTTTATCTGCTGTGTGTTTCTCTGTCTTCTCATTTTGCTTATCTTACTGTGTTTGGGGTCTCCTTATCGCAGGCTGCAGGTTCATAGTTCCCCTTGTTTTTGGTGTCTGCCCCCAGTGGGTAAGGTTGGTTCAGTGGGTTGTGTACGCTTCCTGGTGGACTAGTGCCTGTGTTCTGGTGGCTGAGGCTGGATCTTGTCCTTCTGGTGGGCAGGATCATGTCTGGTGGTGTGTTTTGGGGTGTCTGTGAACTTATGGTTTTAGGCAGCCTCTCTACTAATGGGTGGGGTTGTGCTCCTGTCTTGCTAGTTGTTTGGCATGGGGTGTCCAGCACTGGAGCTTGCTGGTCATTGAGTGGAGCTGGGTCTCAGTGTTGAGACGGAGATCTCTGGGAGAGCTCTCACCGATCGATATTACATGGGGCTGGAAGGTCTCTGGTGGACCATTGTCCTGAACTCGGCTCTCCCACCTCAGAGGCTCAGGCCTGACACCCAGCCAGAGCACTAAGACCCTGTCAGCCACATGGCTCAGAATAAAAGGAAGAAAAAAAAAGAAAGAAAATAAAATAAAATAAATTGAATAAAATAAAATAAAATAAAATAAATTGAATTAAAAAGTTGTTAAAGTAAAAAATTTTTAAATATTATTAAAATAAAAAAAGTTTTTAAAGTAATTTTAAGAAAAAAAGGAGAGAGAATAAATAAACAATAAACAAATCCACCAATGATAACAAGAGCTAAAAACTATACTAAGATACACATAAAAATCAGAAACTAGTCAGTCAGATACAGGAAACCCCAAGCCTACAGTTGCTCCCAAAGTCCACCACATCAATTTTGGGATGATTCGTTGTCTCTTCAGGTATTCCACAGTTGCAGGTACATCAAGTTGATTGTGGAGATTTAATCTGCTGCTCCTGAGGCTGCTGGGAGAGATTTCCCTTTCTCTTCTTTGTTAGCACAGCTCCCAGGGGCTCAGCTTTGGATTCGGCCCTGCTTCTGTGTGTAGGTCGCCCTCTGGTGTCTGTTCTTCGCCCAGACAGGAGGGGGTTAAAGGAGCGTCTGATTAGGGGGCTCTGGCTCACTCAGGCTGTGGGCAGGGAGGAGTACAGAATGCGGAATGCGGGGCGAGCCTGCAGCGGCAGAGGCCAGCATGACGTTGCAACAGCCTGAGGCGCGCCTTGTGTTCTCCTGGGGAAACTGTCCCTGGATCACGGGACCCTGGCAGTGGCGGGCGGCACGGGCTCCCGGGAGGGGAGGTGGGGATAGTGACCTGTGCTTGCACACGGGCTTCTTGGTGGCTGCAGTAGCAGCCTTAGGGTTTCACGCCCATCTCTGGGGTCCGCGCTGATAGCCGCGGCTCGCGCCCGTCTCTGGAGCTCGTTTAGGCGGTGCTCTGAATCCCCTCTCCTCCCGCACTGTGAAACAATGGTCTCTTGACTCTTAGCCAGTTCCAGACTTTTTCCCAGACTCCCTCCCGGCTAGCTGTGGCACACTAGCCCCCTCAGGCTGTGTTCATGCAGCCAACCCCAGTCCTTTCCCTGGGATCTGACCTCTGAAGCCCGAGCCTCAGCTCTCAGCCCCCGCCCGCCCCGCAGACAAGCCTCTCGGGCTGGTGAGTGCCGGTCGGCACCGATCCTCTGTGCGGGAATCTCTCTGCTTTGCCCTCTGCACCCCTGTTGCTGCGCTCTCCTTCGTGGCTCTGAAGCTTTCCCCCAGCCAACCCCCGTCTCTGCCATTGAAGGGGCTTCCTAGTGTATGCAAACTTTTCCTCCTTCACAGCTCCTTCCCAGAGGTGCAGGTCCCGTCCCTATTCTTTTGTCTCTGTGTTTCGTTTTTTCTTTTGCCCTACCCAGGTATGTGGGGAGTTTCTTGCCTTTTGGGAAATCTGAGGTCTTCTGCCAGCGTTCAGTAGGTGTTCTGTAGCAGTTATTCCACATGTAGATGTATTTTTTTATGTATTTGTGGGGAGGAAGGTGATCTACACGTCTATTCATCCGCCATCTTGAAGGTCTCCCTCACTTTTTCTTTATAATATTTTTCTCATGGCTTAAGCCTGATGTCCTACGAAGTTGAGGGATCAGGCCCAAAACAGTCTAATCTCAGGGAAGAGCTTCTCTCTGTTAAAGGGGCCAAATCCCATCAAGCTGGCTCGTCTGCTGGAACGGCAGAACGAAATGTGGTTTCTTGGCTGTTGGCCTCAAGGGAGCCTCTTGAAAGAGCCTTTATTTGATGTTCCTGAAAACTGGAAGGAACAAAAAGACACGGGGGTGGGGGGTGGCGATAGAGCGAGCTCCAGGAGTCAGTGAGGATGGGAGGGAAGGCCTGGTGGAGAGATGCCCTGTACAGGGTGCTGTATCCATGCTGCAGCCCCAAACTGCAGCCCCCTGCCTGGGCAGGGACGTTTGCAGTTTCATGAGGTAGAATCTGGCTGCATTCCCTGCAGGGGCCCCACACAGACCCTTCCTCAACACTCCGCCATCCCAGGGCTGCTGGGATGTGTACCCAATGTCCTTACTGTACGCCTCAGGTATTGGGGAGCCCACACATGCCTGAGCCGGCACATGTGGCCAGCCCTCCTGGCTCCTTGCATGGCTCTCTGGACCAGCCCGTGGAGATCATCTGAGACACAGGTAACTCTCTTTGGTCTTTGCTTTTTCGACAAAGGAATTGCAAGTAAAGCTTTAAGAGATTAAGGACTGAAGAAAGATTGAAAAAGAGACTCTGTCTTCTCCTTGCCAAACAGAAACAGACCTGCCACATTGGTAGAGGGCACTAGAGTCCTCCAGAAACGGTTTCTAGGGTGTGGATTTCTGCAGAGATCCAACAGCCAAGAACCCCCGATGGCTTGGGGGTCTGGCAGGTAGAAGACCCCCAGAAAACCCAGCAGGACCATGATTATGCAAGGATAAAAAGATACAAAAACTGTGCAGACAAAAAGACTGGCAGAGAAGACTACAAAATGTTAGGAAATTAGATTACATATGACATCGACCCTGGAGTCAGCCAGGCTTGGATTTTCATCTCAGCTTTGCCACTTACCGGCTGTGCTGCCTTGGGTATGTTGTCTAACTTCTCTAAACCCCAGTTTTCATCTCTGCAGAGGGAAATAATAGCACAAACTTCAGAGAGGTGTTGTAAAATTACATTACATAATGTTTGCAATTACACAGCAGAGTGCCTAGTCCTTAAAATAATGCTCAAAATGGGAAATGATTGATTACTGTGGCTTCTAAGCAGTGAGACTATGGGTAACTTTTTCCTTCTCTTTGCTTGTATCATCCATATTTTGTACGATGAACATGTATTACATATGCTGAAGCACAGCTTGGCAGCTCGACAAGGGTTCTTTCCATCTAGGCTTATTCAATGAGGCTCCTCACAAGGGTCTTCAGGCCTGCTGCGTGCAAACCATTCTTTTGCTGGAGGAACCTCTGCAATGGGGACCAGTGGGATAATGGGACCCAGAGGACTAGAAAGGAGCATCCCTGAAGACAACCGTGTTGTTTTCCTCTCTCTAAGTGACCAAAGACCCTGAAAGAACACCAAGCATCACTACGTGCAGGTAGCAAGAAAACACTGAGATGCTCTTTCAAGCACTATGCCATCCAAGATGCTCTAAGTTACATTCCTTTCCTGCCAATGTCACATAATGGGCAGAATCCCATTATGTGACACTGGGATATGGTTTGCCCCATATCCCTTGCCTGAGATATGGGGCAAACCATGGAGACCAAACAAAGGGCTCAAGCGGTCAAAGGCAGCTTCTCTGGAGCCCCGTCACCCCCCCGGCCTCACCCCTCCTTGGGGGCACAAAGGCTCAGACACCTTGGCTGGGCAGTAGGCAAAGTAACCAAAGCTCTTCAAACTACGGCAATTACAAGCAGCAGAGACAGCAAATAGGAAAGAGACAAGTGGAGATCCACTGCCTTTTCTGTCGGCCCTCAACAGGTGAAATACGTTTGTCGCCAAGAGGGTAAACCAACAGCTCGTGGAATTTAGAACTGAGGATGACCTTACAGTTCTAAGCATTGATTCCCGTATGAAATTTGATTTACTGACACACCCAAGGTCAGTGAGAACTCAGGGAGTGATTTAGGTCAATTCAAATAGCAGGGCCAGGACTAGAAGGCAAGCCTCCTAGTTTCTAGCCAGGGATGCTTCCTCCAAAGATGGATATTGTTTTGCCTCAGATTGCTGAGATTACTGGTTCTGGGAAGTGCCACCTTCCTCAAGGTGCTTACTACAGGGGCCATTGTACAAACTGGAAGAAGGCAGATCTTGGATGCCAGTTGGGTAAGAATTGGAAGCAAAGCCTTCCTACTTGTCTTGTCCTGGGGCTGCTCTTGCAGACCCCAAACAAATGGCAGCAGGGCTAGAAGACACCATGCCAACCTCCAGTTGTTGTCTCCATGGCTCCAGCAGTGGGGCTGGTGATGAGAATGAGAACACTGACTTCTTTCCCAGCCTGGTCATTATCTGTGAATGGGAACAACAGATGAGCCCCTCACAAAAACCATGATAATGATCAGAAGACAGACTGACTGCCAAGTGCTGGAACAGACATGTCTCTACATGGGTGCTATCCATGATGTCTGGACAATGATATGTTTGGTCCTTGGAAAGTCATCATCTCCATCACTGATGACTAACATATTTTCAGAGACTAAACTGGGTGGATAAACGAGATGAATATAAAAATTTAGCTGCACATCAATAATTATTTTTTAAAGCTTTCAGATATAGTTCACATACCATGCTATTCACTCACTAAAGGTATATAATTCAATGGTTTTTAATAGATTCACATAATTTTACAACCATCATCACAACCTAATCTTGGAGCATTTTTATCACCCCCAAAAAGAAACTCCTCGTCCCTTAGCTGTCATCCCCCAGCTCCCCAGTCTTCTCCTGCCCCCAGGCCACCACTAATCTACTTTCTGTCTCTACAGATTTGCCTATCTTAGACATTTCATAGAAATGGAGTCACAATATGTGGTCCTTTGTAATTGGCCTTTTTCACTTAACATAATGTTTTCAAGGTTCATTTATGCTCTGGATTAATTCTTCTTTTCATAGTTCTTACAGCACCTTTTCTGGATCTTTCAGGGCTTTCTGGGCCATCCTCAAACATTTTGGTTACTATTGGAAATCAGAATGAAAATAAATTCTATTTATCCAAACTTTTTGTGTGCTAATGGAGGTGGTATTGTATTATTTCTAAGATGAGGTAAATCGATTTGTGTACCTGCACCAACAGTCACTAGATACCTCAGCTTCAGAAATGCTTAGCTGTGCTTTGTGGGTATAGTTTTCTGGTAATGTATCAATCTGGGGCTTATTGCAAGAAGCAATTATCCCCAAAATAACAGAGCTGTGGAATTTGGGAAAACTCCCTATTTCAACAGATGAATTTTCCTGCATCTTAGGGATACACTATCCTGCCCTTTGCTGAGTAGTATGTCAGGAAGACTAAAAATCAGAAGAATATGAAGAGACACCAAAGAGCCAGAGGACCTGTTTCTGACAGACTCACCTTTATTTGTTCATTATTCAGAAACAATTTAAAGGGCACCTACACTGTGTAGGCATTGAGCTAGCAGTAATAGTAATACAAACATGGGGCAATGATCCTTGTCCTCCAGGAGATCCTTGACTGGGACGCTGCCCAGAACACTTGTCTCTGGTGGCAAGTCAAAGGCAACCCAGAGGGAGATGATAAAATGTAAAAACAGCATAGATCCTTAGTGAAAGAGAACTGGAGTGAGATCCCACAGTCGTTCTGGTTCTGAGTCTCCTGTGGGGGCTGTAATCAGATATCAGCTGAGGCTGGAATTATCTGAAAGTTTGACTGGGGCAGAAGGGTATGCTTGCTGGGTGGCCCACTCCCAGAGTTGGCAAGCTGATGCTGGCAAGGTTGTTCCTCTCCACATAGGCCTCTCACAAGACTCTATGTGTCCTTACCACCTGAGGGCTGGCTTCCCCCAGAGTGAATGATATAAGAGACTCAGCTAACAGCTGCAATGCCTTCTATGACTTGGTCTTAGTCAGTCACCTACATGACTGCCACCATATTCTATCAGTCACAGAGCCAGCCCCAAGTCAATGCGGGAGGGACCACAAGGACATGAAAACCAGGAGGCAAGAGTCACTGAGGGCCATCTCAGAGGCTGGCTACCATAATACTATTCAGTTTTTCTTCCATTTTCCACCCTGAAGGTCAAAGTACAAATTCTTAGCTGCTGTTTGAATCTCTTCTTTAAACCTCTACCAGGTATTCATTCAACCACTGCCTGAATCCTTCTGGGCAGGAGTTCAAGGTCCTCCAACTCTGATCACTCTGTCCTCAGATGGCACTGACGTCCCCTGCAGGTTGAGTCAGTTCCTCCTCTATGTGAGACCTTCAAATACTTATCAAGAGCAACCATGTTCCACCAATAGACATTGACTTAGTCAGCATCAGACCCAGTGTGCTAGCAGCTGGGGGTACAGCAGTGAACAAGATACAGTTTTTGCCTCCAAAGAGCTCATTTTTGGTTTAGCTTCCTCACTCTACTCCAGCAGGCCCACACCACCCGCTATGAGCAAGGGACCCCTTGTCCATCTTCTCTATATCTGATCACAGAGAAATCTCTTCTCTTTTGCCAAAGCTCTTCTGGTAGCAAACAGCAGAGAACAAAACTCAGATTGCTTCAAGAAAGCAGATAAATGTGAACAAGAATTGGGATGGTAAAGTTGCTCCAAATCTGAGACAAATCTTTCATGTTCTTAAAGTATAGTTTAAGAGACCTGAAGCTGATTGATGGAAAGCAGCAGATTTTTAAAATACTGCGCTAATACCTAGCATCCTTCCTTAACTCTTACTAATTATAGTAATTATAAAGGCTTTTTCTATAGATTATTTTGGATTTTCATATCATCTGCAAATCATTCAAGTTCTGTTTCTTCCTTTCTAATTCATATACCTTTTCTTTTTTCTTGTTTTATTGTACTTGTTAAGACCTCCATTATAATATGGAATAGAAGTAGTGACAGTAGACATGACTACTTTATTTATCAATTCTTTTTTCTTCCAGCTCTGATAATGGCAGGGTAGCTTGTATCAGATGAAACCCACTTGCTGACAACTATAAGTTATGGACAAAATATTAAAATAACTGTATAATGTCCTCAGAGAGTAACCAAAAGCAGGCAGAAATTAGGGGGATGCAAGCCTTGAAAGAATGGAAGTAAATTCGTGAGACTCACATTTAACCAGCTTTTCTCCTGAAGGCACTCCCCAGTCTGCCTGGAGCATGAGGACTGGAGTCCAAGCAAAAAGGAGCAGTCTTATTAGGCTGGAGAATCTGAGATGAGAGTTTGGAGCTGCCAGAGAAGTTTGCAATTGAGAGGTGAGGAAAATATGGGAAAGGAGGGGGCCAAAAATCTATATATGGATACCCCCTCAAGTCCCTGCTGACTTTGTAAATGCATATCCATAGGGAGAGACTCTACTGAGCCCACAGGAAAAGTATAGCTGGAAGGCGGAAAACGCTGGGCAGAAATTCCAATAGAAAGGCACACTTTAGAGTTCAAGTCTCTCCAAATTAGAGGAGTTTGGTAAACACTTCAAGCTTTTCAACAAAACTCTAAAAAGGCCATGCCCTATGATTAGGAAGCACATCCCAGGACTAAGTGCTGTACCTTAGAACTAAAAGCAAAATTCAAATAGACCCACCCTAACAAAGCCTAAAACCAAGCCTTCACAAAATTCAGGTGATCTGACAGCAGATCTGCTAGATCTGCTGGAACAAAACCCAACATTCTTCAGAGGAAGATAACAGAATCCAGATTCTCTACAATGAGTCAACCACAATGTCTATACAATAAAAAAGCATGATACATATGAAGAAATAAGAAAATGTGATGACAAGTCAAAAGAAAAAAAGCAGTCAACAAAGAAGATCCACATTTAGGATTTAGGAGGAAAGGACTTTAAGTGATAAATATGTTAAAGGGTTTTATGAGAAGAATGGATATACTGGAGGAAGAGACAGAGAATCTCAGAAAAGATACAAAAACTCTAAAAAGGTACCAAGTAGAATCCCTGGAACTGAAAGACACAATATATGAAAAAAATTTTACAAAATAATAGCATGAGATTAATAGATGATCACATGGGGGAAAAAAGAAGAAAGATTATTGATTTAAAGAGAAATAAATAGAAATTATCCAAAAAGAATCTGTGAGAGTAAAGTATTTAAAGAAGAGACGAATGGAACCTCAATATCAAATACCAAATAGAGCCAGAATATTAAACATCTTAATATATGTATAATTGAGGTTTCAAGAGAAAAGAGGAGAATAGAGAATAAAAAATATTTGAAAGAATATTGGCCAAAATGTTTCCAAACTTAATTATAAACATCAAACATCATATATTAGAAGCTTAACAAGCCTCCAAAAAGAATCAATACCAAAACCAAAACAAAACAAAACAAAACAAAAACCTGCACTTAGCCACATCACAGATAAAAATAAAAGTGAAATAGAAAATCTTACAAGTAGCCAGGCAGAAATGAGGTATCATATACAGGGGAATGATTGACAAGCAACTTCTCTTCCGATAAATGGAGTACAGAAGACAATGAAATAATGCCTTTAATGTGTGGAAAGAAAAAAACTGTCACTTCAGAAGTCTATACCCAGTAAAAACCATTCTTCAAAACTGAAAACGAAGAGATATTTTCAGGTAAACCAAAGTTGAGGTAATCTGTTGCCAACAGACCTGCACTGCAAAAAGTGCTAGGGGAAGTTCTTTAAGCTGAAGGGAAATAATTGTCTTGGAAATCTGAATCTACAAAAAGGCATGAGGAGTACTGGAAATGGTTAATATGTGGGCAAATTTACAAGAATAATTGTTTCTAAAAGGAATGATTTTTTCCTAGATATGGCTTTAATCAAGCAATGAACAGATCATCCAAGAAGATATAGTTTCATATAATAAAGCCTGCCCTCCAGAGTTTCGTTTTTTTAATCAAAACAACTTGAACACATCAGGAAAAAAAAAGTTGTTTTCCTATAGAAACTAAGTATATGATTTTCCTACTCAACTCCCCCTCTTTCTAAATAAATTTATATAAATAGTGCCATTTATTCATTTGAAAATTAGTTATGACTAATTTTATTCACTTAACATTAAAGTCACCATCAGTTATGAATTTTGCTGTAAGTTTCCAGCTATACCTCTCTGTGCCTCTCTTCTGTGGGCCTCATGGACTCACTTTCATAACACTCTGCTCCTTCCTACCTTCCTTTCCCTACTAACCCCCTCCTCTGCTTATATAACCTCTTCAAATCTTTTGAGTCTGCTCCTTATTTATTTAATTTAATGGTTGACTTCTTGTTTCTTAAAATAAAAAAATACCTAAAGCAAACATGAAAACTTGTTAGCATATATTAATTCTGGGTGGTGAACATGAAAACTTGTTAGCATATATTAATTCTGGGTGGTGAGGCACCGGTGTTATTATTTATTCCTTGTGCATTTCTACGTTTAAAAACTTCTCGTTAAAAATTTCCAGTGATTTCCATTGCAGAGTCACTGTGTATGAGTCAATTTCTCTTAAAATCATTTTTTATCAAAATAATAATTTACAGGCATGATTTCATAGAATATTTATATGAAAACATTCAAAAGAACGATACCTAAGTTACCACGTTACTTATTTATCAAAATGGGGAATTTGTTAATAATAAGTATTGGCATTTGTGATAAGAATGAAATTCATTAATTAATAGTCTCAGGACTCTCTCTTCTCTTTTACCTGCTGAAGACAATTTTGTCTTTCCTCTCTGCCCACACCTTCCAAGAAGAGCTTTGATGACATGAATTCAGGAGAATGGGTAGAAAGACACCAGGACTGGAGATGTAAAATGCTTAGAGATAAGTTGGGGTAAAGGGTGAATAATCAAGGGTTTTAAGGTTAGCTGACTCAAGTAAATCAGAGGTGAGAGGGAGCCTCAGTGGAAAGGAAGAGACATTCTAAGAACAGTGGCTGTGGGTTATAAATAAACCCACTATAATATTCTTTAAATAAGTAAACATTGGAATTAAAAAACTTTTAATTGCTGACTATTGTCTCTTCATTGTACTCAGGGCCTCAAGATTCATTTGAGTTACATACTTAACAATTACTGAAATGTATTTTCCTGCTGTACTGTTGGAAGAAACCTTATAACTTTGGGAAGGAGTGGTCAAAATACTACCTTCTCCTTGCTGAATTTCATTTAAATACCGTGATGATAGATGTTTGGCTTTAGAACCTTGAGAACATTTTATGATTAAGGACTGAAAATATAAGGTATAATTTCCTAAACATCTGAGCACTTTAACATATTTTTCAAACTGTGACAGCCTCTCCACCCTATAACATTTTATGTATGTGTGGGTTTACACATATATTGTATATAGTACATATTATAATTATAATTCAGCCACCTTATCAAGTCTTATTAACTACTATTATTCACATTCAAAACTTTAAAATAAATTCCCCCATCCTCCCTCCACAGAGTAAATACTTTCACCATTTTGCACCATTTTCATATTAGAAAATGGCATATTTATCCTATTTCTTGATTGTTTAGTTTTAAGTATTAACTATTGACTTCCTAATATGGAAGATGAGGATTTAACTTTCTTATGAACCTTCCCGCATGTTGTTATAATTTTGGGTGAAATCAATATTCAGAACCTATATAAGTATTATTCATGGCTGAGTGGTATACTATGGAAACAATTTCTCCCTTATGCAACATCACCTTGGAGTTAATCATGATTGTCTCGTTATTTCATCTGCCTGTTTTCTACATCTATCAGTAATTGTATATAAATGTATAACTCTGGCTATGAGTTATTCTAAGCAGCAGACGGAAGGCAAGGACTGGGACGCTATACCATTCGGTGTGTTCATTTGTACTTAATCCCCCTGTTTTCCCTGCAGTACCCTGGCCCAGTGCCCCAGAGTCCAGATTCCACTTAGATCAAGCTCTCCAAAGAAGAGCCCTGCAAGGTTCTGCTAAGGTGGACAGAGTCGACCACAGCTGCAGGGTGTTGGGGAGGACATGGAGATTCAACTTCTTCTTAGAGACTTTCCAGCAACCCTCCTATTTTGAACCCAAGCTGTATTTCCACTTTCAGAGATGCCTGTGGCCTCTGGAGTTCAGACAGGCACCGCCATGTTACACTTAGCCTTTCCCCTCTGCAAGCTTGAGTTTCCGCTTTCTCCAGTTTGCTAAGTTCCTTTCCATTCATTCTTCTTATTTCCAGCTTCCCATACTTTGTTTCTATCATGACTTCTCCTGAAAACCGATTAATCCAACACCAGTAACCTTCTCTGAGTCTGCCTCCGCATCTATTAAATGAAACAGTCCTGCTCTCCTCCGCGGCATCCTGGGTTCCTGGGTTCGCACGCATCATCTCAGCATCATCCCGTGTGCTGCGAGGATCTCTGAGGGCTTATGGCCAGAGCTGAGGACGTGCTGGAAATGCTAGTGCTGGACCGAGGCCGTCCGTCAAGGTGGAAATGTCTTGGTTTCTCAGTGGCTCCCTGAGAATTGCACAAAAACTTTTTTTCAAATTTTTTGTTACTGCTCCTATTTCCAAGAGTTCTAGAAACAAATCAAGTCACCCATAGAGGGGATGAAGAGGGAGAAGAAAAGAGAGAGAAAAACAAAGGGGAGAAAAGGGGGAACACAAGGCGAATGGACTGCTGTCCTGCTGTGTCCCGAGTCGCCATTAGGGTGTCCCCTTCCCTCACGCACGTGTCCATGTCCCAAGTGGGGAGACCTCCACACCAGGGTGAACGCCACGATTGAGGCCCAGGCCGAGACTCCCGCAACAGAAAGGTTAAAGTGATGACGGCAAACTGATTGCTCTGCTTGACCTGGGGCGGGGGGTGGGGTCATAAATCTCCTGTGTCTTTGATTCTTCTTACCCTCTCCCTGATAAATCTGTTTTCAAGATGAAACATTATTCCACAAGCCCAGCTGGCTGATGGATTGGGAAACTTACAAAACTAACTCCAGTGAGTCCTTTGAAGTGGATCGAAACACAGGCTTTGTAAAAATGCATGTCATCCGGGATCACTGGTTCAAGGTTGGCAGCATGATTTCCTTTCATCACACAGGTCTTCACTTGGTACTGCAGATTACTTTCCCTCTGACTGCAAACGAATTTCCTGCTCCCTCCCAGAAGAGCTCACGGGGCTTCCCTTTCTCCCTCTACCTCTTGCCCCACACATGTGGAGTGTGCAGGGTCTCGCCCCGTAGCTCTAAGGTCATGGAAGGAAAGCCAGAGGTGACACCAGTCACTCCAGGCCACCTCTATATGGAAATTCAGGGAAAAAGTTCACAAAAGGCACTTTGTAGGAGAAAATAGGTTACAAAGGGGTAGCAGCTGGGAGCTGAGGATACGGAGGGCCAGTGCCCAAGAGCTTTGGTCTTTGGGGCATTAAGAAATGCCAGTCTTCTTTATCACCAGTTGCCAGTCTCTGCTGACTGCTGAGTAGAGGGACCCTAGAGGGCCTGGGGGTAGGGGGGTGAAAATCCACTAAAATAGCCATGGAGTTCACTCTCCTCCCGGCATGCCTTCTAGAGGTCTCCCTGGGAACCAGATGTGCCAAAGGCAAACCTGGAGAAACAGAAGGGGGCTGGCGTGAAGTTAACCTCACTTCCGTCAAGCATTTGTCCAATGTTTTCCAGGCTACCCTTATACCCAAACCTCTGAGCTCCTCCCCTACTATCTTCCCATGACTGTCTCCAGAATCCTCAGCACAACTCTGTCCCAGACAGTGTCTCAGTATCACATCCCAAGATACTCCATCATCCCCAGATCCAAGTACATACCAGAAAATGACAAAAGTGATATTAAACCATTACTCACGATCACCATGAATTTTTTTGCCAGGAAAATAAGCTTCCAACTAATTGATGGGAATGTAGAAGGGAAAAGAAGCCAAGCTTCATAGTGTTAATCTAAGAAAAACTGCAAGGACAGCAGGGGGCTGCATGAGCAGGGTATCGAGATGAGATTCCACAAACCACGGCATGAACCAGTGAAAATCTCACTGATGGAACAAAAGGCTAAATCCCAAAGTCATCAGGATTGAAGTATCCCTTGGATAAGTCTCACCTGCTCAATGACGCTGGATAAGTGGACCAAAAATAAGTAAGGATCTAAAAGAAATTAATAGGATAATTTTTTAAAATCCCATAGGCCTTATGGATGTGTATCAAACTTCACCTCTGATAATAGAAAATCCATCTTCTCAAGCACACGTGGTATATTGACCAGAACTTATCAAACATTAGGTAACAAAGAAAATATCATTAAATGACAATAAACTTCATCTGGAAAAATAAGCATTCAGTAATAGCCTGGAAACGACCACAAAATAAAAACTGAAAGGCAACTGGTCCTATTTGGTATTAAAATATACTAGAAAGCTTTGATAATTAAAATAGTGTAGTGTTAGTACATGAATAGATAAACAGACCAGTGGAAAAGAACAGAATATCCAGAAATAAATGCAAGTACATGTGGAATTTTCATGTATGATAAAGGTGACACCTCAAATCACTAGGGCAAAAAGAGAACTTTTTTTGAGTCTTTTTATCAGGAGAGGAAGCCTGTCCTGCCCCTAACCCACCCAGATATTAAAGGTGCCTGCGTCAATACTTCCAAAACAAGTGTCAACAGTTTATAAGAAAAACGTGACCACCTAAGCTACAGAAAGCAATGGGCTGAGGACAAGGAGAGTGGATGAAATGAAAGAGATGTTTAACAACATTCACAAAAGCAAGAATAAAAAGTGGGCCGGTTCAGCTGGATTTTTTGCAGAAATTGAGAAGCTGATCTTAAAATTCATATGAAAATTCAAAAAGACCCAGGAGCTGGAAGACTTGCAACTCCTGATTTCAAAACTTGTTACAATGTTAGTGCTGTAAGTTTTGCCAGTAAGTGGTACTGGTATAAAGATTAGATAGATAGATAGATAGATAGATAGATAGATAGATAGATAGATAGATGGAAGAGAATTGAGATAACCCCCGCAAATATATCTCTACATTTACAGTCAATTGATTTTCAACAAAGATTCCAAGAAAATTCAATAGTAAAAGAATAGCCTTTTTAACAAATGGTGGTGGGAAAATCGTGTGTCACATGAAAAAAGATGAATCTGGACTACTTCCTGACACTATAACAAAAATTAACTCAAATGAATCAAAAATTCAAATGTAAGAGCTAAAACTCTTAGAAGACAGAGGAGAAGACCTTCATAATCCTGGGTTAGGCGGTGGTTTCTCAGCTATGACACCAAAAGCACAAGCAACTAAGGAAAAAATAGATAAGTTGGCCTTCATCAAAATTTAAAACTTTCATGCTCCAAACAGCACCATTAATAAAGTAAAAAGACAACTCACAGAATGGGAGAAAATTTTTGCAAATCATATATCTGATAAGGGACTCGTACCCAGGATATTTGAAGAACCCTTACAACTCAATAATAAAAAGTTAAATTATTTTAAAATGGGCAAACGATCTCTTCTTTGTCCTAAGAAAAGATACAAATGACCAATAAGCACACAAAGAGATGCTTGAGATCGTTAGTTATCATGGAAACACAAAACACAACCACAATGAAGTATTACTTCATACTCACTGGGATGGCTACAATCAAAAGGACAGATAATAACAACTGCTGGCTTAGATGTGGAGCAATCAGAGCCCTCATAAACTGCAGGTGGGAATGTAAAACGGTGCAGCCCCTTTGCCAAACGGTCTGGCAGCTCCTCAAAATGCTAAGCACAGTGTTACCATATGACTCAGAATTCCACTCCTAGGTACGTTTCCAAAAGAAATGAAAAAGTCTACACAGACTTGTACTCGAATGTTCATAGCAGCATTATTCTTATAGTCAAAAAGTGGAAAAAACCCAAATGTCTCTCAACGGGTAAATGGATAAACAAAATATGGCACATTTGTATGACGGAATACCATTTGGTAAAAAAAGAGAATGAAGTACTGATACAAGCTACAACATGAATGAAACTCAAAACACGCTCAGTGGAAAAAAAGCCACACACATAAAGAACACATAGTGTGTAGTTCCATTTATACTGGCTGTCCAGAAAAGGCGAATCTCTAGCTTTCTTTTGGACTGACAGGACTGGTCTCAAATTACATTGTGACAATGTTTGACCAATTCTGTAGATATGCTAACAATCATTTAATCGTACCTTTATTGTTTTATCGTTTTTTATTGTTTTGTTGTTTTTTTTGTTTTTTTTTTTTTGCGGTACGCGGGCCTCTCTACTGCTGTGGCCTCTCCCGTTGCGGAGCACAGGCTCCGGACGCGCAGCCTCAGCGGCCATGGCTCACGGGCCCAGCCGCTCCGCAGCATGTGGGATCCTCCCGGAACCCGTGTCCCCTGCATCGGCAGAAGAACTCTCAACCACTGCGCCACCAGGGAAGCCCTAATCGTACCTTTAAAATGGATGGATTTTATATTATGTAAATTACATTTCAATAACGCTATTTTTTAAAAGTGGCTCTGTATAATTGCAAAAGCAGCCGGAGCCCAGCACCAATGGCCCTTATTCTTTAATGGATTCTTATTAACAATACTGCACCACCTATGCTCTTAAGTGTTCATAAAATTGTGGGAAAATCATGCACACTAATGACTTTGAGTTAAAAAAATGATTCAGAAGAGTGAACTCTGAATGTGAAGTATTAGTCATTCATGCTGCGGTGCTCGAAGTACGGCTTCTGGACCAGCAGCATCGCCTTTACCTGTAACAATGCGAATGTGGGGGTTCCACTGAATCAGACCTCCCAAATCAGAAACTCTGGGGGTGGGGCCCAGCAATCTGTATCTTAACAAACTCTCCAGGTGATACTGATGTATGTTCCAGTTTGAGAATCAATCCTTTACTCAATCACTTCACTTATATTTTTCTTTTCATGTATGTGTAACAAAAAGATATGATTTAAAAATCTATTGCTAAAAATTCTAAAAAATCTTTGTGTAGGTATAAAAATAAGAATTCTAAGTCTCACAGATGTAAAAAACAAGCTTATGGTTACCAGAGGGGAAGGGGAGGGGGGAGGATAAATTAGGAGTTTGGAATTGAAATATACACCCTACTGTATAAAAAATAGATAACCAACAAGGACCTACTGTGTAGCACAGGGAAGTATACTCAATATCTTGTAATAACCTATAATGGAAAAGAATCTAAAAAAGAAAATATATATATTCTGAATATATATAATATATATAATGTATATAATAACTTGATCACTTTGCTATACACCTGAAACTAACATGACATTGTAATTCAACTATATTTCAATAAAAATTTTAAAAAATATGAATTCTAAGTCTTAAGAAAACATTGTGTCATCATTTCATTAGTGCTACCTAAAAAGATGGTGGATCTGACAGTCAATGAAGTCTTGGGTGAATGAAATCCACAGGCAGGATATTGCTGTTGGCACACACAAGGGTCAGGGCAGGGCAGGGGACCGGCTACCATGCTGCAGCTACTCCACAGACCAACCTTGAGACTGTACCTGGATTTGTGCCCTCTCCCCCTTTGTTTAGCATCCCGCACTCTGGCTTTGAGACTTCTCTGGGGCGCCTGGCAGAAGAACCCCCCGATTCCAGCATCTCTTGGATCAAGGCTGCAGAATCCTCCAGCAGATCCTCAGTATCTCTGGTCAGCTAAGATTTCTCTCCATTCTTAAATTCCCACCCAGCATACGTATCTCCTTGTACTTCTTTATGCTCATTTCAAAGGGAATTAGGGGACAGGAAGGGAAAATGTGGGTTCAGTCCAATGTCCTAAACAAGAACACCTTATACTTTTCAAATAAATGATTTTGATGCTATACAAAGATAAGGGGGAAAAAAGCTAGAACCCTAACACCAAAATCTGAGAAAACAAACAGCAATAGAAATGAGGAAAAGTCTACCCAAACCTCAATGACAAATACAGAATAAAACAGTGGCAAACCAAATCTGACCGTACATTAAGGAGTCATGGCCCGCTAGAATTTATCCCAGGCATTGAAGACAGTTGACTACTAAGATGTCTAATATTATGAAATGACATAAAAACTAGGTCCAATAAGAAAAATCATAATTTCTTCCAGTGTCTCCTGACCTGCTCCCTTGAGGACCTGTTGCCCTCTGGCCCGGATGACAGGCATCGGTGTGGGACCCCGTTGCATCATCATTCTGGGGAGTCCCTTCACCTCTCTCCTGGATCAGATGCCCTGTTTCCTGGGTACCAGTTCTTGGTATTTCTTGGTTGTTTCCCTCATTTTGTTGGAGTGTACTCTCTGATAGCACAATGGAAAGGGGTGTGTGGGCAGAAGAGCTGTATTTTGAGAACCCTGCATGTCCAAAAATAGCTTTGTTCTCCCCTCACTTTAACTGGGTACTTGTGAAATTGCTTGTGAAAAGCACAATTACTCTTTTACTGCACTGTGGACGTTCTGACTGATGCAGACTTGACACTGACTCAAAACGTATAACAGTAGTTAATAAAATAATAAGTAGCTGCACATGTTATTATATCTAAAAAGTGCATATGTGTCAAAAATAAATTTTGCTATGAAATCAATGCTGGGAGTTGTTATGGACTAAATTGTGTTTCCCCAAAACTCATATGTTGAAGCCCTAACCGTAACCCCTTGCCACTCAATGTGACTGTTGGAGATGGGATTTTTAAGGAGGTAATTAAGGTTAAACGGGGTGATATAAGGGTAGGGTCCTAATCTGATAGGACTGATGTCCTTGGAAGAAAAAGCAGAGAGACCAGAGATCTCTCTTTCCCCATGCATGCACAGGAAAGTCCAGGTGAGGACAGAGTATCTGTTGCTGGACCAATGAATGAATGAATGAGTGGCCATGGTGTGGGTCTATTTTCATTTGTAGCTTCAGTTCTGGAGAAATTTCTGGATCTGTTAATTTCCTTATATACATCCTTCTTTTTCTCTGTGCTCTATCTCTAGAACTTCCATTCTTCGGATATTGGACTGTAGTCCTTGAATTTTCTCATCTTTTCCTCTCCTATTTTCCATCTCCTTTTGCTCTACCTTATGGGAGGTTTCTTAATTTTATTTTTCAAACATTCTATTGCATTTGTCATGTCTTCTATCATTGCTTTTAATTTCCAGGTGTTCCTTTTTGTTCTGTGTCTCCCCCCCACACACACTTTTTTTCAGTAGCATCTGTTCTTGCTTAATGAACGTATTATGCTCTCTTACTTCTCTGAGATTATTACTGACTGTTCTTTTTAAAGTGTTCTTGTTCCTGAATTGTCTCTCTTTCCTCCCAGGTGCTTGCTAGTTGTCTGCATAATAATTTTTCACATTAGAGCATTTCCTTAGCCTGATGTACTTGGTGTTCTACTCATGTTTAGAACTTGAGGACTAAGCAGCTGGTTGAAATGTGTGAACCCACAGACTGTGGCCTTGCATGGAAGATGGTCTGATGGGGCCATTTCGTTGGAAATACCCAGTGTCAGGATCTTTAAGTCTTTTCCCTGGTCTGGTCAGGACTGTCAGCGGGAGGTTGTCTGAATATGGGGGCTTAGTATGGAAGAGGACTGGGGGTGGGTCTCTGTATTCAGAATATAAGTAATCATTTTATTTCAGTATAGTTCACCTGCCTCAGCTGGGCTAGTGGCCCCCATCCACTACAACCCATACCCACTTCTCTGATAATAAACCTCTGGCCTTTGCCAAGTAGAGGAAGGAAGTTATGGGCTATACAGAAGGGTGGGAATGGGGATTAAAGATCTAGTTGCTTTTTTCTTTTTCTTTCCACTTTGAAATAATTTTAGATTACATCAAAGTTGCTAAAACTCAGCTTCCCCCAATGGAACCATAGTACAATGATCAAATTAGAACCAGCCAAAGGAAGAAACACATAGGGCAGAGTCTAAGATGGGTCATCCTTTCCCTGTGGAGTCATGGATGATGTTATGTCTTCTGAGCCATGATGTGTAACAATACACACACACAAATGCTAACCAGGTAAGTCCACTCAAGCTTTGATGTCTAGAGATTTTATGGAGGTTTCATTACGTAGGCATGACTGACTGATTCACTGCCCATGTGATTGAATTCAACTCCAGCAACACCCCCCCCCCACCCCAGATACTGGGCTCATATCATGTGGTCCAAGAAGCCTACCACAAGTAACTTCAATAGCATACACTATCAGGTGTGATCTGAAGGGCCCATGATGAATAACAGACACTTGGGAAATGCCAAAAGTTTAGAAGTGAGCCAGGGACAATGGCTAGACCTCTCTCTGGGTGACACAGAATTCCTTATTACACATACTAGATCAATTTGGGAACAACTGACATCTTTACTTTGTTGAGTCCTCCAATCCATGAACATGGTATGCTGCTCCATTTATTTGTCTTTGATTTCTTTCATCACTGTTTTGCACTTTTCAGCATACAAAGCTTGTACATGTTTTGTTAGATTTACAGCTAAAATTTTTATTTGGGGGAGCTATTGTGTTATGTTTTTAATTTTTGTTTTCAATCATTCATTGCTAATATATAGACAGACAATTATTTTTTACGTGTTTACCTCATATTCTGTGACCTTGCTAATAACCTCATTTACTAGTTCTAGCAGTTTTATTATAGATTTTGTGGGATTTCTGCACAGATAATTATGTGGACAGTTTTACTGCTTCCTTTCCAATATGTATGCTTTTTACTTCTTTTTCTTGACTTATTGCACTGGCTAAGACTTTCAGTACTATGTTGAACAGGAGTGTTAAGAGTGCCTATTCCTCCCTTGTACTCAATTTTAGGGGAAACACATTCTATCTTTCAATATAAAGTATGATATTGCCCGTAGGTATTTTGTAGATGTCCTTTATCAAGTTGAGGAAGTTAGTTCCTTCCTATTTCTAGTTTGCTGAGTGTTTTCACAAATGGGTACTGAATTGAGTTAAATGCTTTTTCTATACCAATTGATATGATCGTGTGTTTTTTTCCCCCCCACAGATTGTTAATAGGATTACCTTGATTGATTTTTGAATGCTAAACCAGCCTTGTATTTCTGGAATAAAGCCCACTTGATGGTGGTCTATTATTCTTTTTTATATGGCTGAAATTGATGTACTAATATTTCATTTAGTATTTTTATGTTTATGTTTATGAGGGATATCGTTCTGTAGTTTTCTTTTATTGTATTATCTTTATTTGGTTTTGATGCTAGGATAATGATAGCCTTATAAAATTATTTGGGAAGTTTTCCTCTCTATTTTCTGGGAGATTTTATAGAATCGGTGTTATTTCTCCGTTAAAGTTTTGGTAGAATTCACAACTGAAATCATCTGGGCTGGTGATACGGGCTGAATTGTATCCCCTAAAAATTCATATGTTGAAGTTCTGACCCCCAACACCTTATAAGGCGACTTTATTTAGAGATAGGATTTTTAAAGAGGTAATTAAGATAAAATGAGGTCATTAGAGTGGGCCCTAATCCCATATGCCTGGTATCCTTACACAAAGAGATTAGGATACAGAAACACACAGAGAGGACTATGAGAAGACACAGCGAGAAAATGGCCAACTGTGACTGCCATCTGCAAGCCAAGGAGAGAGGCCTCAGAAGAAACCAACTCTGCTGACATCTTAATTTCAGACTTCTATCCTCCAGAACTGTAAGAAAACAAATTTCTGCTGTTTAAGCCACCCAGTCTATAGTGCTTTTGCTATGGCAGCCTAGCAAACTAATACACTGGGAATTTAGTTTTTGGAAGATTTTGAACTACAAATGCAATGTCTTTAATAGTTATAGGAATATTAAGAGTATCTATTTCATCTTGATTCAGTTTTAGTAGTTTGTAGTTTTTGGAGGAATTGGTCCATTCATCTAGGTTATCAAATTTATGGGTATAAAATTTTTTTAACATATATTTTGATATCAGGCAAATTTGTCTTATACTTTATTTTTTTATTTTTCTGGCTATGCCGCATGGCTTGTGGGATCCTAGTTCCCTGACCAGGCATCGAACCCAGGCCCTCGGCAGTGAAAGCACAGAGTCCTAACCACTGAATCGCCAGGGAATTCCCAGGTGTAAAGATTTTTTATTTCCTTTTTATTTCTTAAATTTGTGTGAGTTGTGTAATGATGTCCCATCCTTCATTTCTGATATTAGTCATTTGTATCTTCTCTCTTTTATCTTTGCCAACCTTGAGAAAAATGTATTAATTTTAATGATCTTTTCAGAGAATGAATTTTTAGTTTCATTGATTTTCCCTACTGTTGCCTTCATTCTGCTTGATTTGGGTTTATTTTGATCTTCTTTCTCTGATTTCTTGATGTGGAACTTTCAATTATTGGTTTTAGGCCTTTCTTCTTTTCTGATTATAAGCATTTATTATTATAAATATCCTTCTAAGCTCTGCTTAGAATGTCAAATGTTGATATGTTTTATGTTCCTTTTAATTCAGTTCAAAAATATTTTCTAATTTCTCTTCTGATTTCTTCTTTGACCCAGGGATTATTCAGAAATGTGTTAGTTTCCAAATATTTGGGGTTTTCCAGATATCTTTCTGTAATAAATTTCTAATTTAACTCCACTGTAATCAGAGACTATACTTTGTATTAATTGCATCTTTTTGAAAGTATCAAACTTCTGGCCTAGAATATGGTCTATTCTGAAAAGAATGTGTATTTTCTTGTTGCAAGCGTTCAGAACTGCCATCCCAAAACATGCTGCTTTGGCCTATTGATTATTTTGAGCTGAAGGCACTTGAGACACAGCAGATAAGAAGGGCTCTCTGACCCCCTTTTTACATAAAGGCAGGCATAAAGTTTCCCATGAGAAAGGCACCTTCCCTGCACCAGAAGAGAAGACTATTCTTATCATCAGAGACTGGGAGTCAATGCCAAAATGCACCTGTACAAACAAAGTTACTAAAATAACCCTTACCTTCCACTAGCTTCCTCATATATTCTCTGGTCCCTGTTCTACAATTTACTGCCCCTAGCCCAAGCCCCTTTGCCTGTCACATTCACACAATTCAGTGTTCTTTGTGTAAAAAGGTATATAAGCTTTGGGGCTTAACAGCTTCTTCAGGTCTTCATTTCCCAACTGAAGACTCCCATCTACATGGAAGAATGTTAAATAAATCTGTACACTTTTCTCCTGTTTATCTTCCTTATGTCAGTTTAATTCTTAGGCCAGCCACAGAACCTAAAAGGGTCAAAGGGAGTTTTTCCTCCCCTATAGTGCTGTTGGATGGAGTGTTTTATAAATATCAATTAAGTCAAGCTGATTGATAATGTTGTTTAAGTTCTTCTACATCCTTACTGATTTTCTGTCTGCTTGCTTTATCAGTTATTGAGAAGATTGTTGAAATATCCAACTGCAATGGTGGTTACAGCCACTTCTGTCTGCACCGCTATTGGTTTTTGCTTCATATATTTCAAAACGCTCTTTTTAGATGCATAAGTGTTTAGGATCATTTTGTCTTCCTAATGAATTGAGCTCTTAATCGTTATGAAATGACCTTTTAATCTCTGGTAATATTCTTTGCTCTGAAATCTACTTTGATATTAACATAGCTATTCAGCTTTTCTAAAAGTTGGAGTTGGCATGGTATATTCATTTCCTTCCTTTTACTTTTAACTTATTTGTGTGTCTTTATATTTAAAGTGGGAAGACAGGATATAGTTAGATCATAATTTTTTGTCCCATCTGACCATCTCTGCCTTTTAACTAAAAGGGTACCTGTATATGCTCTTTAATTTAAAAGGTGTTTATACTACTTATATTCAATGTGATTAGTGATATGGTAGAATCTAATTCTACCATTTTGCTACTTGTTTGCTATTTATCCCATATGTTCTTTGTTCCATTTTCCTCACCTTCCTAGTACTCTGTCCAGTGCTATTATGGCTGGTGGGAACAGGAACTCTTTCTGCTCCTGTCTGAACTCTGAGGATTATTCCTGCTTCTCTTTTCAAAGGATTCTTTCTCAATGCCAAGTCGTTCCTCCGATTGGAACTCAGCTAAAGACTAAGCACCCTCTGCAGATCTCGGGCGTTTTCTCTCTATGCAGCTCTCTTTTCTCCAATACCCTGCCCTGAAAACTCTATACATCTTAGTCTCTCTGGACCCCCAGCACTGTATCCTCAAGCCAGGAGGCTACTGGGCCCTGCCTGGTTTTCCCTCCAGGCACCACGGCCTGGAAGCTCTCCTTAGGCTACAAGCTGGGGCAAGATGGGGCTCATCTCATTGTTTCCTGTCTTTCAGAGATTACCATTATTCATTGCCTGCTTGCACTGTCTTGAGAGTCATTATTTCATATAATTTGTCTGATTTTATATTATTATATAAAAATATATTTTGGATATTTTGCCCAATTTTTGGTTGTTTCAGGCAAGTCGGTAAATCCAATCCTGTTACTTCCTCTTGACCAGTAACCAAAAGTCACACACATACAAATTTTATATGTGATAAAGGCAGCATATCAAATCAATGGTAAAGGATATCTTACATCATGAATTGTTTTAGAGAAAGCAATTAAATATACGAGAAAATATCAAATTAAACCTTTTTTTCATTAGATACACTGAAATAAACTTCACAGAGGCAAAATTGTAAAATGAAATTCTAAACCTTAAAACATGAAAACATTAAAGGAAAATATGATGACTATATTCATGATTACTATATGGGCAAAAACTTTCTAAAAATAGTGAAAAAAGTATAAGTAAAAATAATTCAAAGGTGACTTTTTTTGCTTGCTTTTGATAAACTTATTTTGGAATAATTTCAGATTTGCAGAAAAATTACAAAGATAGTATAAAAAGTTTCCATATAGCCCTCACCCATTTTCCCCTAATGTCATCATCTTACGTCTTCATGGGACTTTTTGTCAAACTGAGAAGCCAACATTGGTACATTTCTATTAACTAAACTCTAGACTTTATTCTGATTTCATCAGTTTTTCTACTAATGTCTTTTTTTCCTGTTCAGAATTCGATATATCTAATTCAAAACACATTACTTTTTTTTCTTTATTGCCTTATTTAATCCTTTATTTAATATCAAAGAGGTAGACATTATTATTTTTTTAACATCTTTATTGGAGTATAATTGCTTTACAAAGGTGTGTTAGTTTCTGCTGTATAACAAAATGAATCAGCTATACGTACACATATATCCCTATATCCCTTCCCTCTTGTGTCTCCCTCTCACCCTCCCTATCCCACCCCTCTAGGTGGTCACAAAGCATGGAGCTGATCTCCCTTTGCTATGCAGCTGCTTCCCACTAGCTAGCTATTTTACATTTGGTAGTGTACATATGTCAGTGTTACTCTCTCACTTCGTCCCAGCTTACCCTTCCCCCTCCCCGTGTCCTCAAATCCATTCTCTACGTCTGCATCTTTATTCCTGTCCTGCCCATAGGTTCTTCAGAACACTTTTTTTTTTTTTTTTTAGATTCCATATATATGTGTTAGCATATGGTATTTGTTTTTCTCTTTCTGACTTACTTCACTCTGTATGACAGACTCTAGGTCCATCCACCTCACTACAAATAACTCAATTTTGTTTCTTTTTATGGCTGAGTAATATTCCATTGTAAATATGTGCCACATCTTCTTTATCCATTCATCTGTCAATGGATACTTAGGTTGCTTCCATGTCCTGGCTATTGTAAATGGTGCTGCAATGAACATTGTGGTACATGACTCTTTTTGAATTATGGTTTTCTCAGGGTATATGCCCAGTAGGGGGATTGCTGGGTCATATGGTAGTTCTGATTTTAGTTTTTTAAGGAAACTCCATACTGTTCTCCATAATGGCTGTATCAATTTACATTCCCACCAACAGTGCAAGAGGGTTCCCTTTTCTCCACACCCTCTCCAGCACTTATTGTTTCTAGGTTTTTTGTTGATGGCCATTCTGACCATGAGGTGATACCTCATTGTAGTTTTGATTTGCATTTCTCTAATGATTAGTGATGTTAAGCATCTTTTCATGTGTTTGTTGGCAATCTGTATATCTTCTTTGGAGAAATGTCTATTTAGGTCTTCTGCCCATTTTTCAATTGGGTAGTTTGTTTTTTTGATATTGAGCTGCATGAGCTGCTTGTATATTTTGGAGATTAATCCTTTGTCAGTTGCTTCATTTGCAAATATTTTCTCCCATTCTGAGGGTTGTCTTTTCATATTGTTTATGGTTTCCTTTGCTGTGCAAAAGCTCTGAAGTTTCATTAGGTCCCATTTGTTTACTTTTGTTTTTATTTCCATTTCTCTAGGAGGTAGGCTGTGGTTTATGTCATAGAGTGTTCTGTCTATGTTTTCCTCTAAGAGTTTTATAGTATCTGGCCTTATATTTACGTATTTAATCCATTTTGAGTTTATTTTTGTGTATGGTGTTAGGGAGTGTTCTAATTTCATTCTTTTACATGCAGCTATCCAGTTTTATACCATGTTCTTGGATTGGAAGAACCAACATTGTGAAAATGACTATATACTACCCAAAGCAATCTACAGATTTGATGCTGCCAACTGAATGCTATCAATTGGTATAGCTATCAAATGCTATCAAACTACCAATGGCATTTTTCACAGAGCTAGAACAAAAAATTTCACAACTTGTATGGAAACACAAAAGACCTTGAATAGCCAAAGCAATCTTGAGAAAGAAAAACGGAGCTGGAGGAATCAGGCTCCCTGACTTCAGACTATACTACAAAGCTACAGTAATCAATACAGTATGGTACTGGCACAAAAACAGATATATAGATCAATGGAACAGGATAGAAAGCTCAGAGATTAACCCACACACACATGGTCACCTTATCTTTGATAAAGGAGGCAAGAATATACAATGGAGAAAAGACAGCCTCTTCAATAAGTGGTGCTGGGAAAACTGGACACATTACTTTTAAAAGACATATTTTGACTAAAAATCTTTTGATTACTTATTTAAAAACGCAAAGAGAAACTGACAAACTGAGAAAAAGACGTCTAAGGAAACAAAGGATCAATAGCCTTCAAAATCAATTACTTCTTAATCAGTATGTAAAATACTAACCCACCAATTTTTAAAGAATGGTCAAAAGACATGCTCTGACAATTCAACAAGAAGAAATATTATTTTTTGGCTAAAGAACTTTGAACTTCACTGGTAATCAAAGACTTTTTTTTTAACCAGTCATACTGGCAAGGGTCTAAGGAGTAACACTAGTCAGATATCATTAGACAGATCCCCAACACACGGATGTATGATATCCTACAACTGATCTGAAAAGCCTTAAAAGTGAAGCCCCTTGGACCCATTAAGTTCACACTTGGGAAGTAATCAGAAATGGGGGCAAAAGTCACTGAGTACCCTGCCATCAAGTCCTCCATGTGGCACCCCATGAGGGCCTCCACAGCACCCCTCTTCCCCTCGCCAGCCTGCTTCCCTGGATGCTGGGTGAAGCCATCCTTACACTAGGATAGGAAGCAAGATGGGAAAGAGCAGGGAAAGAAACAGAGGAAGGAAAGAGACTATGAGAAGGAAAGAGAAAAAGGGAAAGGAAGAACAGTATTCATATTTAATGGAGGAAAGTAAGAAATAATCTAGATATCTAGCAACAGGCAGATATTAGAATATACATTTATATATATATCGTAGTCATTAAAAACAGGTTTTTAGAGAATGTTTGATGGCATAGAGAAAATGTGCATAATGAATTTAAGTGGAAAATATAGGCTAAAAACTATCATTCTCATTTTTTTCCTTTTGGCCACACCGCGAAGCATGTGGGATCTTAGTTCACTGACCAGAGATCGAACCCGTGCCCCCTGAAGTGGAAGCAAGGAGTTGTAATCACTGGACCGCCAGTGAAGTCCCTCATTCTCATTGTTTAACAGTTAAAAAGTATATGTTTGTGTAAGCAAAGAAACTTTAACTTTAACTTAACTGTGTTATTGAGCTATAAATAATGATATTTATTGTCTTCTTTGTGTTTTTAATATTATCTAAATATTCTACAATAAACATGATCAAAAATAACATCAAATATTTCCTTTTAAAAAGTTCTAATGTCTGCGTGACTTGCACGTGGCTTATGGGACTGAAAATATGTTTTTCTTGTTCCAATATCATGTTTTTGGTCCCAATGTTCCTATCTGTCAGGTGCCTTCCTGCTGTGCAAGTGATTAAGTGCACAGATTTTCTTCTGAACAAAAAGGGAATGTTTTCAAAAGTTCTTAGGCAACCCATCCGGAAGAACTGAATAAATTCTCTGAAGAAAAAAACAGACTTAGTGCACCATCTGTGTTTGATGGTCTTTTCTCTTTCTCCTTCTCCTTCCCCTCCCCCTCTTCCTCCCCTAACCCTCCTCCTCCTTCTCTCACCCTCTTTCTCTCTCCCCTGTGTTCCAGACTTGGAACAAAGCGCTAAGCCAAGTCTAGCAGACTAACCTGTTTGGAGGGAAAGACAATATGTAGTGTGTAGGAGACGTTAAGGAATGGCAGGGAGAAATTTCTGAGTCATGAAAAGAGAAGGCATGAGCTAGACTTCAGAGGGCCATCTGAGGACAAATGGGAGGACATCTATCTTGAGGACATCCCAGGAATGAGGTTGGGTTGGGCTGGACTAGATCTTTATGATATCCTGGAAAAGAGATTTTGGTCCACATCACTTTAAAACACATCAAGAGTTTTAAAGACATATAAAGAGCCTTTAAAGATAATTTGGGCAGTGACTGCAAAACCTACCCTTCAGATTTGGAGAATCTCCATCTATATATTTGAGCAGTCCTTGATTTTCTTTATCAGTATTTCTCAAAGTAGCATGAAGACCTTAAACTTTAGATTCATCTTGGGTGCTGGTTCAAAATGCTGACTCCAGGGTCACACCCCAGATCTACCAAAGGTGAATCTCTGGGCAGTAGAGCCTGGGAATCTGGATTTTAACACACACCAAGAAGTCTGACACACATTAGACTCTGAGGATCATTTCTCCATATTCTGCTATTATCCATCAATGGAGGAAAATGGTCAAGGCTAGTTAGATGTGTAGAGAATTTCATTTTTTCGTTCATCATTCAATATATATCTATATTTCCTACAATGTGTCAGGCAATGAGTCTAGTCCCATCAGATCACAGTCTAGGAGGAAAGGACATATCTGCTTAGAGTGGGGAACAATTACTTTTACTTGGGAAGGTTGCATTAGTGAGGAATATTCAGCTGCAAGTTATAGAGTATCAAGCCAAAAGCAGCTTTAAATTACAGATATTTAATTATCAATGAAATCAAAAAGTGTAGAGGGAAAGGATTCCGGATTTAATGAGGAGATCAACAGTATCGTTGCAGTTCTTGCCCCCTTAGCAGGATGCTGAAGTGGAGTAAATGTCACCTCCTTTGCCTTAGATGAAATATTTCTTTTAATCTAACCTGAGGTCACATTAGCTTTGTTTTTTGGCAGCCATGTCAAGTCTGACTCACATAATGTCAACTAATACTCTTAGTTTTTTTATATGCGCTGCTTCTGAGCCACTTACTCTGACAGGTATTTTGCACAAATTTGGTTTTATTTTTGCTGCATTGTTTTTGATATAAATTTTTTAATTTAATTTAAAAATTAACTTTTCCAAGACTGATCCCCTGCAGGATAGCCTTACAGGAAAGGAGCTCCTGCAAAGCACAGAAACTAACAGCCCAGTGCTTAAAGCAATAATCCCATTCAACCACAAGGCTTGGACCCCAACCTCCCCATCATGCATCACAGGAGGAGGTGCTGCCTCAACTGTGAGCACCTCAACTGTGAGCACTTCAGTGATAAACCCCGCCACTGGCAATTGCAGGAACAATCCCTAGCCTCCTGATCACGCCAGGATAAGAGCTGATGCCTGTTCCCCCAAACACACATCTTGAGCTGGTAGGATGGGGGTAAACCTAAGATTCCGTCATGTCATATTGTTATTTTATCTTAGCCTCTGATTATGTGAAGTGTATGTTTGGCCTAGTGCTTTTCTAATTATGCAGCTTAAAAATCTCTCAGCTTGAGAGTGTGGGGAGATGAAGGCAGTTAGAGTTTGCAGAACTGAGTAAAGGAAAGGAGAGAGGGACACAGAAAGAGAACCTCAGTGATCTGTAGAAAGTTTCCCTGGAGAATTCATCCAAATTGATCAGCACATTAGTATAGGGAAAACTGCCTAAGGCTGGGGAAAGAACCATTCAAAAGGATTAGAGTGAGTGGTGCCCAGTACTCACACAGGCACAGGGGTAATGCCTGCTCCCACTACCCAGATGGGGAAGAAAACCCTATAACTTATGGGACCTGTGGTAAAGTCTTCAGGAAAGTCTTGCTTCAATAATAAGGAATGATTACCCCCAACTGAACACTGCTGATTCCACCTAACAAATCTTAAACGCAAGACCCTAAAGGATCAAACTGTTTCCAAGTTGCTTCACTGCATTCCAGAACAAAAGTAAAGAATACAGGAAAAAAAAATATCCAACACCCAATAAGGTAAAATTTACAATGTCTTGCATCTAATCAAAGATTACCAAGCATGCAAAGAAGGAAGAAACCAGGACCCATCAGGAGGAGAAAAGGCAATCAACTGAAAATGCCCCAGAAGTGAAAAAGAGACTAGAATTATCTGACAGGGACATTTATAAATTCAAAAAGTTAAGTACAGACATGGGAGATGTTTAAAAAAAAAAAAAAGATTACAGAGATGAAAACCACAATGTCTAAGATGAAAAATACAGTGGATGGGATTAATGACAGATTAGACATAGCAGAAGAAAAGAAAGCTTGGAGATTTAGCAAGAGAAACTTTCCAAAATGAAATACACAGAGAAAAATGAATTTTAAAAAATGAAAAGAGCCTCAGTGAGGTGTGGGAAAATGTCAGGTGACTAATATACATGTAATTATAGTTCCCAAAGCAGAGGAAGGGACAGAAAAAATATTTGAAGAAACAATAGCTGAAAAATTTACAACTGTGATGAAAATTATAAACGAGAAACATGAAGAAAACTACCCCAAAGCATATCATTATCAGTTCCTGAAAACCAAGCACAAAAAAGAAAGCCTTAAAAGAAGCAGCCAGGGCTTCCCTGGCGGCGCAGTGGTTGAGAGTCCGCCTGCCGATGCAGGGGACGCGGGTTCGTGCCCCGGTCCGGGAGGATCCCACATGCCACGGAGCGGCTGGGCCCGTGAGCCATGGCCACTGAGCCTGCGCGTCCGGAGCCTGTGCTCCGCAACGGGAGAGGCCACAACAGTGAGAGGCCCGCGTACCGCAAAAAAAATTTTTTTTAAAAAGTAAGCCACAGAGCAGCAGTAGCATAAAGGTTATGGGGGAGAGATGTAAGTCTACTCTTGAAAGGTTCTTATTGTCTATGTGAAGTCATATAAGATCATTTAATGTATTCAAAAAACCCTGAAGCAGCCACTAAAATGTTTAAAAGGTGTTAAGACTTAATGAGCCAACAAAGGAGATAAAATGAGATCATAAAAAATACCCATTAAACCAAAAGAAGGCAGAAAAAGAGGGAAAAGGAACCAAGAATACGTAGGACACATAGACAACAAATAGTGAATTGATAGTTGATTCAAGCCTAAAAAAATTAATAACAACATTAAATCTAAATTGCTCTAAACACTCCACATAAAAGGCAGAGATAGTCAGATTGGGTAAAAAAGCAAGACCTAATTACATGCTGCCCTTAAATTGCACTTAAATATAAACAAATAAATAAATATAAATAAACAAAACAGTAAATAAGTTTTAAAAGATATACCATGTAACAGTAGTCAAAAGAAAGCTGGAGCAGCAATACTAATATCAGGCAAAGTAGATTTCAGAGGAATGAATATTACCAAGAAGGTCATTTCATAATGATGAAGGGGTCAATTAATCAAGAGGGCATAATTCTAAATGTGAATAATAAGTGTTGTAAAATAAATGAAGCAAAAACTCAGAGGCTGCAAGAAGTAGAAAAATCCACAATTACAGGCATATATGTCAGTGCCCATTCTCTCGATAACTGACAGAATAAACAGAATCAGCAAGGATATAGTAGACATTTGAGGGTACTTCACCCAACTACAGCAGACTACATGTTATCCTCAGGTGCCCAGAGAACACTTATTGAGAGAGACCATAGTCTAGGCCATAAAGCACACCACAATAAATTTAGAAGGAATCAAGTCATAGAGAAGACATTCAGAATGGAGAGATAATGTCACTATAGATTCAACAGATATCACAAGGATTATAAGGAAATATTATGCACACCTTTATGCTTATAGATTACATCACTTAGATGAAATGCACGAAGTTTTTGAAAGTCACAAAGCTCACTGAAGAAGAAACAGGTAACCTGAAAAGTTCATATCATCTGTAGTTTTAAAACTTCATACGAAGAAACTGCTAGGCGCATATGGGTTCACTGTTGAAGCCTACAATCTAACAAAAAATAAGACCAATTCTGCTCAATCTTGACCAGAAAATTGAATGAGAGGGAATACTTCTCAACTCAATCTATGAGTCTGACATTATCCTAATACCAAAACTAGACAAGGACATTACAAGAAAATAAAACTATACAGCCCAAAATCCATTACAGATATAGTTGCAAAAAAATTTAACAAAACTTTAGAAAATTCCATCCAATGATACATAAAAAGGATACATCATGACCAAGTGAGGTTTAACCCAGGAATGCATAGTTGGCTTAACATTCAAAAACAGTGTAATTCACCATGTTAACAGACTAAATAAAAAGAGAAAACTGCACATATATCCCAGAAGATGCAGAACAGTATTTGACCAAATCCAGCATCCATCCCTAATAAAAACTCACATCAGGGCTTCCCTGGTGGTGCAGTGGTTAAGAATCCGCCTGCCAATGCAGGGAACACGGGTTCGAGCCCTGGTCCACGAAGTTCCCACATGACACGGAGCAACTAAGCCCATGTGCCACAACTACTGAGCCTGCGGGCCACAACTACTGAAGCCCGTGCACCTAGAGCCCGTGCTCCACAACAAGAGAAGCCACCGCAATGAGAAGCCCGCACACGGCAACAAAGAGTAGCCCCCGTTAACCGCAACTAGAGAAAAGCCTGCACACAGCAACAAAGACCCAACGCACCCAAAAATAAAATAAATAAATTTATTAAAAAAAACCAAAAACCAAACCACAACAAAAAAACTCACATCAAACTACGAATAGAAGGGAACTTCTTTAGCCTTGAAAGGGGGCATCTACAAAATACCTATAGCTAACATCATACTTAATAATGATTGAACAGTTTCTCTAAAAGATCAGGAAGATGAAAGTCATTTCTGCTCTTACCACTTCTATTCAACATTCTACTGGAGGTTCTAACTAATGGAATAAAACAAGAAAAAGAAACAAAACTCACCCAGATTAGAAAGGAATAAGCAAAACTTATTCACAGATGACATGATTAGTGGAATCTACAAAAGAGCTACTAGAACGAATAAATGAGTTTAGAGAGTTTGCAGAATACAAAATCAATATACCAAAAAAACCCAACTATGTGTCTAAATACTAGCAATGAACAACTGGAAACTGACATAAATAAAATAAATGCCATACTCTCTTCATCAAAAAAAAAAAAAAAAAAGAACTACAGAACAAGCAATCTGATTTTAAAATGGACTTAGAACCTGAATGGACATTCTTTCAAAGAAGACATACAGATGGCCATCAGGTACATGAAAAGGTGCTCAATGTCACTAATCATCAGGGAAATGCAAATCAAAACCAAAAAGAGATATTACCTCACACCTGTAAAATGGTTGTTGTCAAAAAGGTGAGATACCAAGTGTTGGTGAGTATGTAGAGAAAAGGGAACACTTGTGCACTGTTGGTGGGAAGGTAAACAACACGTGGATGGATCTCAAAGTAAATATGCTGAGTAAAAGAAGCCAGAAAATAAAGAGTACATACCATATGATTCAGCTTACACAAAGCCCCATAAAACGCACACTAAGCTTTAGTGACAGAAAGCAGACAAGCAGTTGCCTGGGAGGGAGGAGAGGAGAGTTTATAAAGGGAAACAAGGAGATTCTGGGGGGTGACGGACTGTCCATTATCTTGATTGAGGTGATAGTTTCATGGATGTATATATACATAGGTCACATTGATCAAACGGTACACTTCAAATATGTGCAGTTTATTTTAGGTCAAATATACCTTAATAAATTCATTAACAACAATTTTTAAATGGCCCTCAAGTCAAGGACCGGGGTCCTGCTGCTGGAGTCGGAAGTCCTCAGCAGGCCTGGTTTGTGTGCTGCGTGGTCCTTAGCCCTTGTTTGCACGTTTGTATTGAGGGCATGAGGAGGCGCTCGCCTGATGGAAGGCAGGATGCCCCTCAAGTTCTCAAAGTGCAGGGAGCAGCTGCCCTGCTCAGGAAACCTGGGCTCCTGGTTTTCCTTAGAGAGGGACTGATGAGCAGAATGTGTCAGAAATCCAAGGAGACTTGAGCCCTTTTCATGTGGGCAATGGTAGAAGCAACTGGTTGACCGTCCAGAGAAGACAACCTCAGGGAGTAGTTTTATCTGGCTCTGAACTTCCCAATGGTGAGAATCAGGACCGGGCCTGAGAACTACTGTGAGAGAATTATTTCACCTCAACCAAAGAAATCTCTCGTTAGTGATTTCATCCCTCTGAGTGGCAGTAAGGTCTCCATCACCAGAGGCATTCCATTCTACATTGGACAATGCCGGGTTAGGATTCTGTAGAAATAATGGGAACACTCTCAGGAAGTTGGGTTCCAGGACTTTGAGGGTCCCTTCCAGCCCTTTAAATCTTTGATTTTCTACTTAAAATCCCCATGTATTCTGTGTGCTGTGGTTACTAGACAGGTTATTAGTACATTGACATTGGGAAGATTCCATAGGAAAGACTTCAAAGAAACACACACACACACACACACACACACACACACACAGTCATTAAAAAGCCTCAACTTCAGGGAATTCCCTGGTGGTCCAGTGGTTAGGACTCCACGCTTCCACTGCAGGGGGCACGGGTTCAATACCTGGTCGGGAACTAAGAGCCCACAAGAAGACATGTGGCGCGGCCAAAAAAAAAAAAAAAAGCCTTAACTTTAAAACTCACTTTGCTGAGTGTTAGCCCTCATCACACTGCCTTCCACTAGAATTCTGGAAAGTTATTCTGGAAGAGATGTACCTGCCTCTAAACCAGATCTGGGAGCCTGAGGAGCAGATAACAGGAGTTGCTACCCCTATACCAGGAAGTACAGCAGGGGCTCTTCCCAAAGCTGTAATGGGAGACCAGCATTCCCAAGTAAACCAGCACTCTGACGCCCAGCCCAGCCCTCTGCTTCACATGGAAGGAGAGGAATATTCAAGGAGACTCATAAAATGGAACTACTGCCCACCTCAGGATGCTCAAAGCACCATGATGGCTGTGACTCTTGAATGAAGCTTCCTGCAGATGTCTCCCCCCAGGGAAAGAGACGGGAGGAAACTGATAGAAATTGATCATAAACAGGAACACAGTTCTCTTAGTATTCCTTCAGAATTACTCAGTGTCTTTCAGTTCATTCTGGGAATCCACATACTTGTGATAAAACAGGACAGGTTCTCTCTCAAGGGGGAGCTTTGGTTTGCGGGGTCTAAGGAGAGGACAGAGACCAGATCCTCCAGCAGCACTCTCATGTTTCCTTCTGTGGCAACAATGAGATGATTAGGTTCAGAGGGCTGTTGGGAATCAAATCAGAAAAACATCAAATAATTCTAGGGCATTTTATTTCCTCTAATTTCCATTTATACCTGAGAGGAAATGAACATCTTAACAGCCCAAGAGAGTGAAACTGTCAGATGCCATCGCCAGCGTGGGAGAGAGAAACAAGCGGCTGAGTTGAGGGGGGCTGCGGGGCGGCAGGCTCCCTCCCGTGCAGTCTGCAAAGACCTTGTGACAGCCAGGGAGGCAGGCTAGCTCGTCGCAGGGAGGCTGGAAGGGGTCGTTCCACCAGAACCTGTGTCTCAACTTTCTGGGGGCAGCCTTGGGGGCCCCAAAGCTCACAAGTCACAGGGCCCTCCCCCAACCCTCCCCAGTTCGTTCGTCCAGCGCACAACTGGCTGCCGGAAGTCTGCCTTAGTTTCCCGGAAGGTCCTACTAAAAATCCAGCCCTGCTCCAATAAGGCACTGGCCCCTGCCCACTCCTGCCACCCACCTTCCTCTGGTTCTTTTCCAACTCTCCCTTCTCGTTCCAGGTGCTGGTGAGAGTCTGGCTAATAAGGGATGACCCTGAGATCACACTGAGGAGGTCTCTGTACCCCTATCCCGGGCTGTGTGCCCCCGGCTCCATCGGGCCTCCCTGGGTGTGATTCTGTTTCCCACGTCCTCTCAGGCTGCTGGCATTTCTTCACGTGCCATCCTTTGGGGCCAGGCTTGGGGGCTGCTTCTGGCTTCCCTCCTGTGATGGTTAATGTTGTGTCCACTTGACTGGCCACAGGACGCCCAGGTGAAACGTTATTTCTGGGTGTCTCTATGAGGTTTCCTTTTTTTTTTTTTTGGCCTCACCACGCGGCTTGTAGGATCTTAGTTCCCCAACCAGGGATCGAACCCAGGTCCTGGCAGTGGGAGCGCCAAGTCCTAACCCCTGGACCGCCAGGGAATGCCCCATAAAAGGTTGTTTCCAATGAGATTAGCATTTGCATCAGTGGACTCAGTAAGGGAGATCAACCCTCCCCAGTGTGGGTTGGCATCACCCAAGCTATTGAGGGCCAAACGGCGAGGAAGGAGGACTTCACCCCCTTTTGCTTTTCTGCCTCAGTGCTTCAGCTGGAGTATTTTATTTCACCTTCTCCTGACCTTGGACTGGGATTTACACCACTGGCTCCCGTGGTTTCTAGATCTTCAGACTCAGACGGAATTTTACCATCACTTTCCTGGGTCTCCAGCTTGCAGATGGCAGACTGTAGGACTTCTCAGGCCCCATAATTGCATGAAATAACTTCTTTTAATCAAAATGTCTAACCTCCTACTGATTCTCTTTCTCTTGAGAACCCTGACTGGTACACCTACCTCCCTACCCTGCAGGCCCATGTTGCTGAGGCCCTCCTGTTGGGTCTCAAAGCCAAGTTCTCCAGACCAGGATGCACACACATGGCACAGATACAGGTCATTGCTCCCATCTGCCCTGGTTTGGTTCTGA
This sequence comes from Tursiops truncatus, assembly GCF_011762595.2. Lineage (NCBI taxonomy): Eukaryota > Metazoa > Chordata > Mammalia > Artiodactyla > Delphinidae > Tursiops > Tursiops truncatus. The sequence continues at coordinate 14,078,979 of NC_047048.1, forward strand.
GTCAGGTGTAAGCATGGACAGTTACCAGGACATTTATTTCCAAAGCCCAGCGTTGTATCTTCTCTTTTAAAAAATTCAGGTGGGGTGGGAGAGGGTTGGATCGGGAGTTTGGGATTAGCAGATGCAAACTGGTATATATAGAATGCATAAACAACAAGGTCCTGCTGTGTAGCACAGGGAACTATATTCAATATCCTGGGACAAACCATAATGGAAAAGAATATGAAAAAGAATGTATATATATATATATATGTATAACAGTCACTTTTCTGTATAGCAGTAATTAATGCATTGTAATTCAACTATACTTCAATAAGTAAATTAAATAAAAAAGATATCATTTAACAATAAAGGGATTATAAGAGGATAAAAATAAAAAATTCAGGTGAAAAAAAAAATTCTTGTGTTATCTCTTTGGTGAAATGAATTGACAACCAAAACTCAGGCTTCCATATAAGAAAGAGAGGATACACTTGCCAGATCCTGACAGAGTTATAAGCTGTTTGCACCGGTTTAGATGTAAGGACCTCAAAATACACGATTCATCAGAGCATCTGGGGTTGCCGGGTTCCAAGATGTAGGTGATCCTAGTGACACACAGGGCAGACTCCCAATCAAGACACATCCTCAGGCTGGCAGCGCTGCCCGCCCTTCGCTCCGGCGCTGCCCCTGCTCTGCTGCGCTCGGCCCCTCGCCGTCCCGCGGCTCTTCTGAGTGAAGGAATCACAGCCCTTTGAGGTTTTTAATGCAATCTGTTCCAGTGTTCTTTCACACACATTGATTTCTTTGCTTTTTCATAATGTCTATTGAAAGCATCATAATCCTCGTGTTTTGTTATTGCTCCCGTGTAAAGTTCATCTTAGTTCTGAACCATCTCACACATTTTATAAAGGCTTTGTCTGTTCACTCCGAAAAATAAAAGAATAAAAAAAAAAAAAGACACATCCTCAGCAAAGTACCACCTGGAGGCGGTGGAGTGCAACTCAGCTGGATTTGGGGGAGCTCTTCTGGAGCCCCATATATGCCATTCCCTTGCAGTGGAGCATGCTCTGAGTAATCTTTCCTCTCCTCCTCCTCCAGGGGCAGGAACGGCAACATTTCCTTATACTTGAGCAGACCCCCTTTGTCTTAGAACATTCTGCCTTCATCTTTACCTGAGATAATAAAGCTACAGAAGATAAGATGAGGTTTCTGAGGTCCAAGGAGGAATTGAAAATTGCCCCCCCCAATCCTTTTCGAGGATTTTCCAGCTCCTGTCCCCGAATGTGTGTTGCTATGGTGATGGGAGGAATGGACGCTAAAACTGGGAGATGGTGACATCACAATGGGAAATGAAGGTTTTGAAGGTTTAATGAGTCTTCTCCAAAATGCACTCCTTTTAAAAAAGCAAGCTAGCAGGTGTCCCATGATCCAATGGGCTAGTAAGAAAATCTCCTTAGAGTTTTCAACATATAAATCTCTGTCTTCTCTGAGTGACCAAGAGCATCTGTATCAGTCCGTTTTTGCCCTGTTGTGCTGTAGCAATGGACGACTCCAAAGCCGCAGGAGCTTATAACCACAAACTTCTGCTGCTTGGCTGGGGCTCTGGTCCAAGTGTCTTCATCATTCTAGGGAGGTGAGCAGAAGGGGACAGGCCATTTTCTTGGCAAAGGAGGAAGGAAAAGAGCGGGTAGAAACACACACTGGTTCTTCAAACTTCTGCTGGGCTACGTTGGATGTCCTATCTGATCACATACCACTGGCCAAAGTAAGTCCAACAGCCCAGCCTGAAGCCAGCGGGACAGGAGGGGCGTCCACCCCTCCCATAGAGGAGGCACCAGGGAGGTTGCTGAAGTGATGGGCCCAGAGAGAGGCAGTGAGTATGTGGACAAATCGTATAAACTACTGCAGCCCCCAGGCAGCCACAGTCACTTGAAAGGGGGCCCTGGTCTGCTGACACCGCATATCAGGGCAAAAGTATCAAAGGTACAAAATATTTTGAATCCACTGGAAGAAAACCGCGATATAGAAATTATGAGTCATTCAGAAATGTTCTTGTTGCAGACGGGTATACCTTAAAAGGAAAAACTGGTGCCGCTAAACTCAGAAAACCACTCAGGGCCTTTCGAAAACCCAAAGAGGTGCCAAGGCATTTTGAAAGAGGCCATTAAGAATAGACATGGCAAGTCACCCCTGACTTATTAAAAAAGAGAATGATTTTATAAATGAGGCCATTAGGAAGGATTTGTGAGATATTAGGGCTCTCAGAACTGCCTGAATAGGAGGGAAGGGAAGGGAAGGAGGACAGTTAGCAATCTGTTATTTGGTGAGTTTGCTAAAGGAAATAATGCCCATGGTGATTCTTCGGCAGGCGATAATGGCTTCGCAAGGGGCCTGCCCAGAGCCGGGCACTGCCCAGGAAGGTGACGGCGCCTCAGACTACCGCTGGGGGTCATGTCTGGGTGGGGGAGGGGAGGCAAACATTTAGATCAATAAAAGACAACCCATGGGCAATGGACAATATTAGAAGTATGTACAGGGGCTTCCCTGGTGGTCCAGTGGTTAAAACTCCACCCTTCCAATGCAGGGGGCACGGGTTCAATCCCTGGTCGGGGATCTAAGGTCCCACATGCTGCGCGCCCCCCCCCCAAAAAAAGAATCGTGTACAAACAAAGGGGCGGTTCCTTCAGGTGGGAGCACAGAGGGCCTCTGAGGGGCCCTACTACCTTGACCGTGTGTTGAAGGGACAGGCAAGCAGGAAAAGGCGGGGCTGGGAGGGGACTCAAGGTGAGGGAACCGCAAAGGCACTTGGATAAACAGGCTTGTGGTTCAGAAGAGAACCCGGGGTTGGGGCCATCCACGTGGAAGTGATACAGACTCAGAGGGCCAGGCGGGAAGGCTGAGGTCACAGGGTGTGGGGTGGAGAGGAACAGGGAGATGGAAAGCCAGGGCGAGAATCACCATGGCGGGCAGGAGGTGCCGGCAGGACGCCGGGAGGGGGAGGTGAGAGCGAAGTGGTCCTGGGACCAAAAGCTAGAGAGTCAGGCGGGATGAAGGGGGGCATCTGTTAGCTTTGAGGTTGAGGCGTCACCGGGGACTTCGCTGAAGCGGATTTGGTCGTGTGGCTGGAGCAGACAACGCAGGAAACTAACTGGAGGTGACAAAGGGGGTTTCTTCTCCTTGCCTGACTTTGTATTCCTCAGGGGATGGGAAAAACGAAGCTTGATTTCACACAAAAATTTCCAGTTGTTGTTTAGGGGGAACATGAAACAATGAGGGACGGGGTCAGGGCTCATGAAATAGAGACTGTTTGAAAGCTTTTTAACCATAGAGGGAGGGCGGTGGAGGCCTCGGCACCCCCAGGAGAAAGGGGCCTGCCCTGCACACGCACAAATACCCCGATGCCTGTTTCCCCATCCCCACAGTGTGCAGATCCCACCGGGTCAGGGAAGTGGCCTGTTAATGAGATAAAATCTAAAAGCATTATAAACACACACTTTATTTTATTGCTAGGCGTGTTTGTGTGAGGCAGTGATTTTTGGGGGCATTTTCTTATTTTCCAATAAAATTAAATAAGCCCACATGAGCTTTGGTAAACAGAGCACAGTAAAATGAGCATGCGGGGATGAGGGCTTGATGCAATTTTCTCTTAATGAAGTACGTTTTATTCCTCCCTTCATGCCCTGCCCTGCTGCAGACAGCATCGCTATTCCACCCCGCACAGTAGTATCTGTACCATGATGAATTGCAACAGCATCCCCTCCTCCTGGAACGATGGGCTGACTCTTTCGGAAGGGATGCAGGGAAGAGTGGGACAGGATGCTGTCTGTGGCCAAAGAAATGACCAGTTTGAGATTCTGAGTCATGAACTGCCATAATTAGGAGGCAGGCAGAGTGCACGCTGCCGCTGCTGTATTTGCTGCCTGTTCCCTGTGAAAGCTTTGGGAATTAAGATAATAGGCCTCTAAAACAAGAGCCGGGTAGGGCTCTACCTAACGGCCTGCACACAGCGCGTCAGCAGCAGACAGACCCAGACAGAGGCACCCAAGGCAAAGGAGCAAGAAAGAACCCAAGAAGAGGGTCCCCAGGCCCAGGGGAAGGTGTGTGTGTCCCAAGGAGTGAAAGGTGGAGAGAGTTTTATCATCTGTACAGGCTCCAGCTGCAGCATGCATGCTCACGTAGCTGTGGGATGACACGGGCCTGCAGCATGGCAGCCCTGGGCTGCTGGGGTCACAGGAGCCACGGGGCTGGCTTGGAGTGAAAGGAGCCACAGAGGGAAGGCCCCAGAGAAATGGGAGAGAAGTTGCTGAGCCAGGCCTCACAGGACATCTTCCTCCAACCAGACTCAGCAGGACAGAAGAGAAGGCCTCTCTGGGTCAGGGATATTACCAGGAGAGGCGGCAGCCAGGTGGCAGCCAGTGGGCTTCCGCTAGTGATGTGCTACTAGATTAGCCAAGACTTTACTGCAAGTGATAAAACCAGCTCCAATGAACCCAAGTGAAAGACGTGACTTGTCGCTCCCCATAAGGGCGGCGCGTGGGGAAGCTGTGCAGAGGGACACCTGGATACAGGCATCGAGCCCTGGCAGGACACGGGCTCCGTCTCTCAGATCAGCCTCCGCAGGCTTGACTTGAAGAAATCCAGGGAAGACCTTCCATCGGTCCCGCTCACATCCGGACCCATCACCAGACCCGGGGGTCGGGCATAGCCACTGCCCTAGTTCAGGGTCATATGGCCAATCTCAGGGCCAGGAGGGGCAAGGGGAGACTAAGAGCATAGCCTCCACCAGACACTCCCCCATACGGTGGGTGAGGACCCGTGCATACCCCAAAAGTCAGGGTGTCACCATGGGCTGAACAAAGAATAAACGCCCCACAGAGCAGCCCACACCACCCACTGCAGGTCTCTGAATGAAGAATTCCCGAGTGGAATGAGCACTCATCACTGCTGCTCTCAGAACAACCAAATGGGCCGTGAGGCTCAGCTCTGATTAAGGGTGGCTCTCCTTCAGAGTCGGGGTGGTGGTGGAAGAGGTGGCAATCAGTAAAACAAAAGCAGGCTTTTTCAGAGCTCTGAATCTGCCCATGCTGCCCTTTGGCCGGAAATGGCCTTTACTTGCCTTCTTCCTCTGGTAAACTCCCATTCATCCTTCAAGACACAGTTCAAATGTCACCTCCTCCATGAAGCTCTCCATTCTCCAAGACAAAGCTAGTTTCTCAGTCCTACTCCCAGGTTCTAAGACTACTTTGCATTTAATTTGCTGATTTTTAATCTCTGGCTCATGGGTATTGCTTTTCTCCTGGACAGGGCAGGGACCGAGTCTTACAATGTGAAGCTCCTCTTCCAGCACCCAGAGCAAGAACCTGGCCCTCAGCAGGTGCTCCATACCTGTTTGGTGTGTTGGTGAACTACACACACAAGATATATATTCTTTGCGGCAGGTGGAGTTGTTGTCCACCTTCTTCGCTCCTAATAGTACCTACCTCCCACACTAGAGGCTGAAAATGCCAGATGCTTGTGCTCTCCCCCTCCCTTGCAATTGGAGGTTGTCAACTGACCCATTTATGGTTAATAGACTTAAAGAGAAGTCTCTAAGGGGTTTTTCCCTTTTTGATTAATAGAGCAACTCAATAGAGAGCTCTCTTCCTCATCCATTTCCTTCCAGGCTTTGAACACAACTGTGAGAGAATGTGATGCCTGGAACTTTGGCAGCCATTTTGAGACCATGGGGCAACAGTCTGAAAACGAAAGTCAACATGTCCTAAAGGGTGTGGTGGAAAGCTTGGAAACTGCCTGGGTCTTCGATTATTCATCCCTAGATTCAACCTGGAAACCACCTACTTCCAGATTGCTTATATGAGGCAATAAAAATCCCTACTGTTTGAAACCACTAGTTCAAAACCACTAACTTTGTTACTGGTAGCAGAGAGCATGCTGACTGCTACATGCTTTCATGCCATGACAGCAGTTCGGGATTCTATAGTATAAACATCTTTTTCCGTCTAGTACCAGTTTAGAAAAATGAGAGGACAAAACGACCTAAAAATCAAACATGAAAATACTGCACATGTTTTGTTACCAACTATCAATCATTTCAAGTAAAGTACAGAGTGATCAATAATGTTCTGTGGCTTGAGCATAAACCCAGAGGTCAGAACTCCTGAGCATGTGCGTCTAAGCCACTTGAACCTGCTCGGTATGGCTCCTGTCCTTTGGGGACCATCACAGCCAAGGCTCTGATCCTGAAGAAAGGGCGATACGAATAAGGATGCACTGCCACCAGGGTAATATCTTACTCAATAAGATGCTCAAAGTCTAGGAGTTCTGGAAATGTGTTGAAAAGCTCTGTGCTAAGTTGCCTTGGGTGAAAAAACTTAAGGCCAACGTGTACTTCAACGAGCAAGCCAATGAAATCATCTGAATGAGGTTAACTGCAAACTCAAAAGTCTGAATTTAGAAGCTGAGCAGGAGCCGGTCAGGGGGATGGAGGAAAGGATGGGAATTAGAGATGGAAGCAGCGGCACGAGCTATTCCACAGGACCGGTGGTGAGGTGTGTCAGGCTGAGGAGTGTGGACTTGACAACGGGCTTAAAGGAGGAATGGGAGGGTTTTGGAAGGGACATGGTCAGATGTGCATTTGAGAATTTCCACTCGGGCAGCCTGTCTGTTGGCTAGACAGAAGGAGGGAGGCGGAGTTTGGGGTGAGGCAGGGAGTTACAGCTCTGACCAGTGCCTGCCATTTAGCCCCCCAGCCTGGAGGCAGAGGTCCTGCACAGAGCCTGGCATGTAGTCAGGCAGGAAAGACAGGCCCGGGCCCAAGGACAGCCTCCTCGTGCATAGGTATTAGGCAGAAGGCAAAGGCACCTCCTTGGTTTGCACTTAATGAGGCCATGACGTGTGGAGGAACGGCATCTAAAACAGAACCTCTGTAGCATCTGCACAAGAAACTCTGACCATGGAAACCGTGGAGCATGTGCAATAAAAATGCACAGGTTGCTAATGACCCTGTACAACCTTCCACGTGTGGCCACTAGACTACTAAGGGACAACTGAAGGGAAAACAGCTCTTAGAGCACATATGCGGTGGCTTCAGGAGACAAATGCGCTGATGCAACCTGGTGCAATCCAGGCCCCACCTCAATCCTCCCCTCAATGAATAATCTACCCCTAATCAAAAGACCCCCATCCATTCAAAGGGGTAAAATAAGATAAAAGGGTGAATCAATTACCCTGCAGTGGACTTCCTGGTGGCGCAGTGGTTAAGAATCCACCTGCCAATGCAGGGGACACGGGTCCGATCCCTGGTCCGGGACGATCCCACATGCTGCAGAGCAACTAAGCCTATGTGCCACAACTACTGAGCCTGCACTCTAGAGCCTCTGAGCCACAACTACTGAGCCCGCGTGCCACAACTACTGAAACCCGCGAGCCACAACTACTGAGCCCGCGAGCCACAACTACTGAGCCCATGTGCCACAACTACTGAAGCCCGCACTCCTAGAGCCCGTGCTCTGCAACAAGAGAAGCCACTGCAATGAAGAGTAGCCCTGGCTCACTGCAGCTAGAGAAAGCCCGTGTGCAGCAAGGAAGACCCAATGCAGCCAAAAATAAAAAGATAAATAAACGAACAAATATATTTTTTTTAAATAAATAAATAACCCTGCAGTGCACCCCTCGCTCATGAGGACGCCCGCACTCTTCTCTAAGTGTGTTCTTTGCCTCCATAACCTGCTTCTTTGTTTTCTTTGCTCCTCAGCCTCAGTGTGTGTGTGTGTGTGTGTGTGTGTGTGTGTGTGTGTGTGTGTGTTTCTTCCTTTGTGTTTTGTGTTCCTTGCCCCAATTCTTTTGGATGAGTTGAACAAGAGCCTGGAGTTTTGATAAGCTTTTCCGGTTATCAGTAGGAAGGGCTCTCAATAAATGGCCAGGTATTCCTTCTCTGATCATGTGTCCCCCCAGCACCGTGTGCAGGCTGGGGGCTAAGGAGAGCACAGCCCCCAGAGGAACGCCGCTGGGTTCCATCTGCCACGCCAAACACTCCAACCCCAAAGATACAGCACACACTTGCCAGGAACCTGCTCCCGTGGCCTCAGAGCTGCGCCTTCCCCACCTGCGCTGCCCAGCAGACTCATGAGGCCTTGCTCTTCAGACCTGAATCCCAGTTCCCAGCCCCACACTGGGGCTCAGACTGTGGCACAAAGGAAGTGCTGACTTCTGGTCTCCTGGGAAGGGGCCGGGTCAGAGACTAGTCAGAGGAGCCCAAGGTCCTGGCAAGAAATGTGCCAGGTGCCTTAAAGCCTTGCCCCCAGGGATCCCTATTCTGTGCGCGGCAGGTAAGTGGCAAGAGTTCCAAGGCCACCCCGCACCCTTCAGACACCACAACCTGACCTCAGGGCTCCCCTGCTCAAGCCAGATGTGCCGAACTCCCCCAGTGCAGTGCTTGGGTGAGCTGAACCCTGCTGGCATGATCTCATGAAGCCCTTCTGCCCCGCTGCTCCAGCGTGATGCTCCTGAGCCCTCCTCTCTGTGGCCTCACTTCCCCCTTCTCTGGGGGCAGATGGGGGGTGTGAACACGGTGAGACTGGCATTTCCTAATCCCTCCGTGAGCCGGGGTCCCACATTGGGGGACATCCCAGGCCCTCTTCCTGCCTGAGTGGGGGGCAGATCAGGAAACTGCAGCTCCTCCTGGCAGGAACGGGGAGGGGAGGGACCAGTTGCTGAAAAAAAAAAGTTCCGTTTTTCAACAGTCCAAGTGATTTTTTTCCCCACTTCTCCTTAGCCAGCAATCAGAGTACAAATCTAGTAGTCCTCAATGAGAGCCAGTTAATAGCTGCACAATTAATTCACTTCCTCAATGAGAGAAAAGTGAAAGCATTAGCTGGAGCTTCACAGGGTCTTGATGAGAATTCTCAGAAACTAGAGAAGGAATCACAAGATGTCTGCCTGCTCCGATTTTGCACAAATACATGCTCCTGTCTCACCTGGAAGTTGACAGCTTCCCTCACTGCCCGTTGCAAACACACCCTGCCTTAGACTGAGGTCTGCGGCCACTATAAGTTCTCTTTCTCTAACATCTAAGCTGGAATTCTTGGAATCGGTGAGGAGAAATCTAAACACGCTAGGGTTCCTTCCAAACAAGAGGGTCTTTTTCTCCAGAAAAGGCAGTGAAATTTACAACACGGTACCAAACAGCTTCAAAACCTAGTCATGAGAGTAGCGTACTTTATTCATAATGAATGAAAGGAAATCAGTAAAGGACAAAAACACCAAGCAGGCTAAGAGCCAACAAGATTAGTCACTGCCGACTTAGATTAAATCAACGGTGCCCGGGGAGGGGTTCATCAATTTGTATTTAAATAAAAAGTGAGAAAAGCAACCCAGCACACAAAGAAAAACAAAAAAAGACGAATCTTTCAGCTGACAAAATATGCAGTTTTGAATATATTTAACTCCAACTATAGGCTGAATTCCAACTTCAGGATCTTATTTAAGGAAAAGGCTTAGAGTCTCACTCTACAAGGTAGAAAACACATTCCCTCATACCTTTTATTGTGCTAATTAAGATAATACATATCCATTTATATGTTGCTTCATACATGGGATTTTTATATAATTACGGTGATAACTACGATTTCGTATTCTGTATTTTAAACTTAGCGTTATATCATAAACATCTTCTGTCATTAAAAACTTTCACTGGTGCGAGCACTGCACTACAAGTATTGATGAGGACCCCTATGCACGGGATGTTCTGCTGTCATCCTCTTTGGCTCACTTCTCACTGGCCTCTGGAACTGTTCTCCAGTCTTTTCTTGATCTGTCCCTGCCCCCCAACTCCCCCAGGTTTCTGTGACTCCACAGGCCTGGTTACTCTAATGTCTCCCCTGTTGAAGCTGTCAGGGGACTTCTTTCCCTGTCCCACCCCTACCTGCTAGAGTTCCTGGAGACATGGCCCCTCCTCCTCATTTTATACGCTCTCCGAAGATGACCTCCGCCCTCCTTAAGGCTCCAAGTATAACCTACACCATGAAGATTCACACATTTCTTCCACCCCAGACCTGTATGCCTGACGGCTGGCTTGACCTTCCCCTTGGAAATTTTGGGCAGTTCCAAGCCTACCTGTCCACAAATGAACTCAGGATCTCCCACAGGCCTGGCCCTCTTCCAGTCTCAGCCTACAGAGCACCACCATCTCCTCTCCTGTTCTCAAGCCAGAAACCCAGGAGTCATCCCTGACGACTCATCCCTCCTGCCTGCCCACACTCCACACTCCCCCACCCCCATCTAGCCAAATTGTGGCCAGATCCACCAGTGTTTCCTCCTAAGGTCTCTTTCAAATCTACCCACTGCCCTCCATTCCAACCACCAGGGTCAGCATGCAGGGGCGTGCACTGCACAAATGCTACCACCTGGGCCATCACTTCTGGCCTGTTCTACAAGAACACCTACCAACTCATCCCCTTCGCTTTTGGTCTTTCCAGGCCATTATCTAACCCAAAGCTACAGTGATCTTCTTAAGATGCACATCTAATCATGCTGTTCCTTTGCATAATTGCTCTTAGGGCTTAGACTGGCCTGCATCTCCCTGAGTCATCACTGTTATGTTCTCCTGGTTCCCCTGTGTGGCCTGGTCTTCTCCTACATCTTCTGCTGCATTCTCCAGCCACTGAGGCCTTCCTATAGCTACTCAAATGTGCCACAACCCTTCCCCACATGGCCTTTGAGCATGCTCAGTCCTCTACCTGCAGTGTTCTTCTTCCCCTGTCCTTAGATCTCTTACATTGTTTTTATATCTACAAGGGATTCTGAAAGTGTGGTCTCTTAGCAGCATTTGCATAACCCAGAAACCTGTTAGAAAAGCAAATTCTTCTGCATTGCACACCTACTATATCAGAAACTCTGGAGTGGGGTCCACAAATATGTTTTAACAAGCCCTCCGAGTGACTCTGATGCATGAGTAAGTTGGAAAGCCATTGGTCCAGAAAGGCCTTCGTCACCCAAGGTTTCTTCTGAGCTTTTTGTTTCATTTGACTCTTTTTGCTATTTAGTATAAAGACCAAAACTGCATAATTTTTCTCCCAAATCTCCATTGATTTATCCTATATTCCTTATCTTATATCCTATACTGCTTTTCATAAACATTAAGGTTTGCCTCTGTGCTTTTTTAAAAAAAGCTTTATTGAGATATATTTCATATACCTTAAAATCCACTCATTTAAAGTGTATAGTATAGTTTTCAGTATATTCAGAAAGTTGTGCATTCATAGCTGATTTTAGCTCTTTGCATCTTCCTGTTTTCTTGGTGAGTCTAGCTAAAGGTCTGCCAATTTTGTTGATTTTTTTTTTTAAAGAACCAACTTCTGGTTTCACTAATTTTTTCTTTTGCTTTTCTTTCCTTTCTTTTATTTATTTCTGCCCCTAGTGTTTATTATTTTTTTCCTTTAGCTCACTTTGAGTTTAGTTGTTCTTTTTCTAGTTCCTTAAGATGGAAGGTTATTAATTTGAGATGTATCTTCTTTTTAATGTAGGCATTTACAGTTATAAATTCCCTCTAAGCAGGGCTTCCTTGGTGGCGCAGTGGTTGAGAGTCCGCCTGCCGATGCAGGGGACACGGGTTCATGTCCCGGTCTGGGAAGATCCCACATGCCGCGGAACGGCTGGGCCCGTGAGCCATGGCCGCTGAGCCTGCGCGTCCGGAGCCTGTGCTCCGCAAAGGGAGAGGCCACAACAGTGAGAGGCCCGCGTATCGAAGAAAAAAAAAAAATTCCCTCTAAGCACTATATTAGCAGCATCCCATAAGTTTTGGTATGTTGTGTTTTCATTTTCATTCATCTCAAAAGTCTTTCCTAATTTCCCTGTGATTCCCTCTTTGACCCATTGTTTGTTTAGGACGTTGGTTAATTGCTACATATTTATGAATTTCCCAAATTTTCTTCTGCTGTTGATTTCTAATGATCTCTAATTTCATTCCATTGGTCAGAGACTATACTTTGCATAATTTCAATCCTTTTAAACTTACTGAGACTTGTTTTATGATCTTACATATGGTCTATACTGGAGAATGTTCCATGGCACTCGAGAATAATGTGTTGCTGGTGGAGCGTCCTATGGAGGCCTTCAGGTGTACTTGGTTTATAGTGTTGCTCAAATCTCTTACTTCCTTTTTGGGCTTTGGCCTAGTTGCTCTATCCATTATTGTAAGTGGGTTATGTAAGTCTCCAATTACTACTGAATCATCTCCTTTCAACTCTGTCAGGTTTCACTTCACATATTTTGGGGCTCTGTTGTTAGTTAGGTCCATGCATGTTTAAAATCATTACATCTTTCTAGTAAGGTGTAATTATAAATAATTAAAATAATTACAATTTATCATTATAAAATGTCCCTTTTGTCCCCACTAACAATTTTTTTTTTGTCTTAAAGTCTATTTTTTTGATATTAGTAAAACCACTCTAGCTCTCTTTTGGTAACTGCTTCCATGGTATACCTTTCTCGATCCTTTTAGTCTTTGAATGTAAAGTGTGTCTATTGCAAACAGCATATAATTGGATTTAAAAGAAAAATACATTCTGCCTCTTTTGATTGGGGTATTTAATCTACTTACATAATATACTAACCCAATAAGGCAAGATTTGTTCCTGACATTTTTGCTATTTGTTTTTTGAATGTCTTAGATCTTTGTCGTTTTGTTACTGTCTTCTAAATAGATATTTTCTAGTGTACCTTTTAAATTCTCATTTCTTTGTGATATTGTGATTTATAATAATATACATTATTTAAATATAAATATTAAATTATTAAATATACTTATTCTCTCCCAGTTCCAGGCACAGAGTTCCTAAAACCCTTGGAATTCCCTAAGCGATGACAACAATAACAACAACAATGTGTGTCTTGTTATGTTAATGAGGCGACTTTTGGAAAGCCCTTAGGTAACCTAAGGAAGGGGACTCGTTGCCAGGGCCACCAACCAAGTGATTAGAGGGTTGCGAACTTTCAGAACCACCCCTGGACCTCTGGAGAGGGGAGAGGGGCTGGAGATTAAGGTCAATCACCAATGGCCAATGATTTAATCAATCGTGCCTATGTAATGAAGTCTCTATAAAAACCCAAAAGAAAGCAGAAACTGACACACCAATGTAAAGCAATTATACTCCAATAAAGATGTAAAAAACAAAAAAAACAAAAGGACTGGGTTTGGAGAGCTTCCAGATTGGTGAACACATGATCTGGGAGAGTGGCGTGCTTGCAAAAGGCATGGAGGCCCTATCTTCCTTCCCACGTACGTTGCCCTGTGTATCTCTTCCATCTGGCTGTTCCTGAGTTATATATACCCTTCTATAATAAACCAATAATCTAGTAAGTAAAATGTTTCTCTGAGTTCTGTCAGCCGCTCTAGCACATTTATCAAACACACGGGAACCTCCAATCTATAGCTGGTTGGTCAGAAGCACAGGTGACAACCTGGACTTGTGACTGACATCTGAAGTTGGGGGGCAGAGCACTTAACCTGTGGGATCTGATGCTATCTCCAGGTAGACAGTGTCAGAATTAAGCTAAACTGCAGGACACCCAGCTGGTGTTGGAGAACTGTTTGGTGGGGGGGGTGGAAAATCCACACATTGAAACTGTGAGCAGAATCGTATTTTTTTTACTATAACTTTTAAAATTTATTCTTAGTGGCTGCTCTTGGGATTACAATTAGCATCTTTAAAAAATCTGCTTTGGAAACATACCCACTTAATTTCAACAGTGGGTAGTCAAGACTTGCTCCAATATACCTCTGTTCCCCTCACACTTCTTTCATGTTATTACTGTCATACAAATTACATCTTTATACATTCTAAGTCCATCAATACAGTTTTATAAATATTGCTTTACGCAGCTATCTTATAAAACAGATAGGAGAGTTACAAACAAAAGTACATTTATATTGTCTTCTATAAAACTTACGTAGTTACTTCCACCAGTGCTGTTTATTTCTTCACGTGGTTTCAAGCCTAACGTACTTTCATTAAGCCCTGAGGACTCCTCCTCGTAGGCAGGTCTGCTGGTGATGAATTCTTTACTTCTTGCTTATCTGAAAATGTCTTAATTTCTTCTTTAATTTTGAAGGAAGATTAAAATAGGCATAGAAATTTTGGTTGAAAGTCTCTTCTTCCAGCTCTTTTAAGATACCATTCCACTGCCTTTTGGCCTCCATGCTTTCTGATGAGAAGTAAACTGTTAATTTTATTAAGGTTCAGTAGTTTCTCTTAACAGATGATTTTCAGCTCACGGCAAAGCTTTGGTTAAACTGTCGGAGTTCTAAAATTCTTTGATTTTAGTTGTTTTGCCCATATTTTCACTGTTTTAGAGGGAGAGTGAGTTCACTGAGGTTCTCACTCTGTCATTTTGGAAGCTGATCTCGTTTCATGTTGTTTGAATTATTTTAGACAACATTCTTTAATATCTTGTAAAGCAATTTTCCTTGAATAATTATTTTTCTAGAATCTTGTAACTATTCTTACCTGGCTAGCTTTTCGGCAGAATTTTAGAATCGCTTGCTCAAACTCCAACAATAACTTCCACTGGACATCTAGAATGCTATTTTTCAAATAGCTCACCTTCTAAGAATATTCAAGCTTCCCCATCTCTTCTACTTTAATACTGCTCAGCAAACATTTAATTTTTTTCATCTAGATTCCACTGTATTTTTTTCCCCTAGGCATTTAAAATTTTCTGCTGTGACTGTGAACTGGGATTAATATACCATGTTATTTTTTTTTAAATATAAAGCAAACACTTCCTGGGTGGCAGAGGGAGGAAAAACTGCTCATTTATGTGCCTAAAGTTAATGGAGTCAGGAGGGCTCATTCTGGTGGTGAGAGGTTTGCTTTTGTTTTTTTTTCTTTGAAGCAACAGAATATCTTCATTCACATTAAATCTTGAGCAGAACCTCAATGCATAAAAAATAAAGGCAGCGTTGCCCGGTTGAAAAAGAGGTTGAGGGACGGTCCAAAGCCCAGCATGCACTGCCGCCTGCCCTGCTCCTTACGGCAGCCCCAGAGGGGTCTTCCTACAGCTGTGTGCCCAGTTAGCTGTCACAAACAGGACCCCATCTGTACGCTCCTTAGCATGAGCTCTTGCTTTTTAATACTCTCCTCTAATTTAAGGTTTGAATAGAGATTTTCCATCTCTACTCAACGACCATTAACACATCTGAGCTTCAGTGAGCTCCTGCCTCACTGGCCTGGACCACTCCTATCTCTTGTCTGTCTCAGGGGTCAACAGGAGACTGAACGCATGCTTGAAGATGTGGTGACTTCAAGAACATCTGATTTCATCCTATGGCACAGAGAGACTCTATCACTTAGAAATAAATACAGTGCCCAGTTTTCAACTACATGAGTAAGTAGATTATATTATTATGAACTTTACTTCAGCAGAGAATAGAGGAGGAATATAAGGAGGAGATGGGTCTGACAGGGCTTAGAACCATGGGACTAGAAGCATCTTTAAAATAAGCGCTCAAAAGAAAATGTGTGGTCCAAGTCTTCACAAAAGATATTTTACTAAAATTTTAGGATAAAGGCATTTTTTAAATAACTATAATACTTCTTAAAAACTACTGAGTATTTAGTGATGTTTTCAATTAGGAAAAAACTTGAAACTTAAAGAACAGATTGCAGAAAGTAGCTAGGGCTACAAGAGTGAAAGAAGATGGAAACCTGCTACATGTGTAGTGATGAGAGGCTTAAACACTTACTTTTTAAACCAAAAACAAACTGTACTCATTGTTTCACTAATTTGTGAGACTAATTATTCAGTGACATCATATGACAATTCCTCTTACAGAAGAGAGATTTTACTCTAATCCAGCTCACATACTACTTTCTATGGCAATCTGCATGGGAATGGAATGAGATCTAGTACAGTTTTAGATCCAAATCAGTTTCTAAAGAGTTGGTACTAAATGAATATTTAAAGAAATCTATGTAGTATTTAAAATAATTGAGAAAAAATAAAAAATAAAATAATTGAGAATTATGACAAATTACTTTCAGGAAGTGTTATCTTAAGATGTAAGAAAGGGATGAAGATCTTAGAGGAAGCAGATACACTGACCTCAGGGTAGTCCAACTGACAAAGGCCAACAGCCCATGACAGGGGAAAAGGAACAGAAATTCACTCTGCACGACACTCCCATGGTTGGCATTCTAGGCAGTCTTCCTAATTATAATTCAAAACTAATAAAGGTTGTGTACTTCCCCCTCAAAATGATTTTCTTTCAGAAGTAAACTCAGAAAAGGGACTGAGTTCTGGAAAGAGACAGTGAGGCTGAGTCCCAGGCACTCAAAGCGTGGCTGCTGTCTCCTGAGCCTAAGGATGTGACTTGCGTCCCCTTACACCCTTCTCTATGTGAAATATAATTTGTCCTTGGAAAAATCACAGTGGAGTCTGAGAACCTTCTGGGGCAATCAGTTTGTGTCCTTCGGTATCCTAAATTCAGATAATCTCAACATCCAGATATATCCTTTGATTTGTTCTTTCTCTGATATCTTGTGTCCTTGGGATCAAAGCCTCTTTCGCTGGCACCAAATAACGCCCAGTGAGGAGTTCTGGCCATGTAATCCTTGGCACTGAAAGTTCTGGATCCACCAGTGTCTTCATATTCCTGGACGAGCTCCTGGAAGCGGCTGTAATCAATCCACGTCCACCATTCTCTGCCAATCTTAAACTGGCGAGAAAAAAAGCAGTCAGGTCAGAACTCAAAACACCCATAAAAAATGTCAAGTAAGCATCAAAAAATCAAAAATGAGCCTGATACTTTTCCCCTATCACGTTAAAGAAAATTCTTTTGCGCTCCAGACATGGTTCCGTGTCAAAGCAGAATGTTCTATACACAGTCAAAGGAGAGTTTCTTTTCCCTTAGGACCACTTCCGTTCTGGACCTGGAAGACCCAGTCGCTGAATAAAGAATACATCCTAGAACTGAAAGTCAAGGATGTGTTTATCTTGAGCAGTATCACTGGAAGGAGATTAATGACGTTTTCGGCATTACCACGTGTCAAGCTAATTCCGATTCCTCTTGCTGCCAGTTTTCCCTGGTATGAATTTTCATGCTTGTGTTAGCAGCACCTAGTGGAATCCCTTTATTACTAAATTTTGCTTGAGTTATTAGTGAAGCTTTAATTGATGCCTTTCTAATTCCGAAATGCTAACTTAATGACTCAAACTAGCCCTTTTAGCCTAACATGAATACAATATCTCATTAACGGAAAGCCCTGTTAAGAATTTCAATTCAATAAAGTGGAATAATCCAATTTGTACTCTTTTAAGAAAATTGCTTCTCAAAAGTCACTGTAGAATAATGATCCCGAAAGAAGAAAAGACAATGTAAGTTGAGGAGGCTCTGAAGGAACTACAAATTGAACTGTGAAGGCTTTTAATTCAAAGCAACCACTTGGCATTCAATCGTGTCAATGTATAATACGTTGATATTTGATTTATAAATGGACAAATCTTTGTTATGCCACCGTTTTTTAAAAAAACCTGATTATGAACCGAGGTAAGTAACAATTTCATGTCCTAGCTGAGAAAAATATTGAAAATATTTAGGTTCCTGGATTTAGAATATTAAAATATGCTGTATTTAAATAACATCTAATTTTTTACCCAACAGCTAGGAGCTTTCTAAGGGAAAAGATGCCACATAAATGGGAAAGTTTAGTCTACCTATGAATCATGAAAAATTTTCTTCTAATAAGACCATTCCTTGAAAAGTTGCCCTAAGAGCTCTATGAATTCTACAACTCAACATGTAAAATCCACATTCCCCACCATTTTCCCTCTCAAGGCTGACTGCTCTCAAATGTTCTCTACCACTAGGAAAGTAATCACTGTCATCCCCGGGTGCTGAACCTCAAAACTAGAGTCAAAGGTGTCCCTCCTTTCCCTGGCCGCTTACACCCCAAACATGGTCAGGCCTTATCAATTCTTCCTTAGCTGTACTTCCAAGGCCACATCCTGCCACTGCCCTAAGGCAGGGCCTCACTTCTAGAAGTCGGCAACAGTCTGCCGGCTGACTGACTGTCTGATTCCAGTTTGGGCTGCTTCCACCTTCTGCAGGCTGCAGTAGATGGCTATGCCTACAGCAGAATAGAGCGCCACCACCTAGGACATGCCGTCTAAACGTCACCTCTCCAACTGGAGGCTGCTCATGAGCTACCCGCCCCCTCTGGTGACTCCTATGTTGTTACCTCTGTTTGATTAACACCTACTACTTAAGCCTCAAATCTCTTCATAAATGTCCTTTGCTCTGGGAAGTCCTCCTGAATCCCTTTAGACGACCATGACAGTCCCCTGCCACAGGCCTTCACTGCACCCTGAACTCGCCCAAAAAGAGCACATTATACTTGCTTCCGTAGCCACTTCCCCCGTTTCCCCTGCATCCTGCCAAGGCTGCTGGTTTCATGACTATTCCTGACGTATTATAACCTCTTCCTCCTTACCTCTCTTAATAAAGCTAGAAGTCCATACAATGAAAACATTTCCACCTGTTCTCCTGACATCTTGAGAGACAGGATGGAATTCTGCTGCTCTTGGCTCCACAGAATAGTGTGGACTCTGTTCACAGTGCACTCATGATAGAGGGCACAACGTTCACACGTGACTGGAAGTGGGCTTACTTCCCAACCAGTGCAGGATTAAACATGTCATTAACTCGGATGACAGTAAAACAAGGCCGATAACAATGCCTACCTTTTATTCCTCCCTCCTACTAACATTTATGGAGTGCCAACTATGGACGTGGCCCAGTCACAGACAATTAAAAACTAGTTATAGTATAACATGGTGTGTGCAGTGAGCGCGCTCTGGGAATGCAGAGAAAGGTGGTAAATCACAGCCAGCCCCCAGGAGCTTGGCCCCACTAAGAAGAGTCCTCCTGGGGGTTCCCTGCTTCGCTTGCCGAGTTACACAGATACCATGTTCTCCTCTTCCCTGTGTCTTTCCATTTTGGGGTTCAGAGCTCTAGGTCTGAACTCTGAACCCTCAGTGTCCACAATTCTGGTCTTCCTTTTCCCTCAAACTCTGACGAGAATCACTTGCCATGGATATTCCAAGAGGAACTAAAAGATTAGCTTGGACTACAGCAATAGATTTAAAATCTTTTTTCTTTGCCACAACCTACAGTAAGAAACATATTTTACATCTTGATCTAGTATACACATTCACATACACATACTCTGGAAACACAACTTTCACAAAACTATAGGCAACGTATTTCATTTAAAAACTGCCAGCTGCAACCCACTGCACTGATTTCCTAACTCCTGACGCAGCCTGAAGATCTGGGCTCCCAACTACAGAGCTCTACCCTGGCTTAAACCTAACGCAGGCTGAAGATCTGGGCTCCCAACTACAGAGCTCTACCCTGGCTTAAACCTGATGCAGTCTGAAGATCTGGTCTCCTAACTACAGAGCTCTACCCTGGCTTAAAACAGAAGAAATTAGTTGCATGGATATGACAACTATAAGCTAATATCTGTCAACTGACAACTCGGACTGCCAATGTCTAAAAACACAAACTAGAAGACCAAGTAAATGTGACAGAAGGCTGGTGTATCAGTTTGCCTGGCTGCATAACAAAATACCATAGACTGGGTGTCTTAAACCACAAAAGTTAATTTTCTCATGGTTCTCGATGCTATAAGCCTAAGGTGAAGGTTCCAGCAGACAGCCCCCTTCTCACTTTGGCTTCACGTGGCATCTTCTCAGTATGTGCACAAGCAGAGGATGCCGGTGGGGGCGCTCTGGTGTCTACTTATAAGGGCACCAACCCCATCAGATCAGGGCCTCACCTTATGACCTCATTTAACCTTCACTGCTGCCTTAGAGACCCCATCCCAAATATGGCCATACTGGTTGGGGGGGTGGGGTGGGGTGGTTAAGACTTCAACATAGGAATTTTGAAGGGACATAAACCTTAAGTCTGTAACTGTAGGTTACTCTCAAATTAACGCTGAGCTATAAAACCCCTAAGACAAAACTGCATCCACACATACCCCCCTCTCAAGACAATGTGAGAATAATCGCGTTGAATAATAGCTCAGAAAAAGTCAAAATATTCCACGCAAAAGGCAGAAGCTAAAAGG
This sequence comes from Tursiops truncatus, assembly GCF_011762595.2. Taxonomy (NCBI): domain Eukaryota; kingdom Metazoa; phylum Chordata; class Mammalia; order Artiodactyla; family Delphinidae; genus Tursiops; species Tursiops truncatus. The sequence continues at coordinate 14,099,093 of NC_047048.1, forward strand.
GCAAACTTTAGTATGATTGGCACAAAAATAAAGCTGAAAGTTGGAGCTGCATAAACAGAGGAATGAAACCCCAAATCACAAAATTTGAGGTTAAGTATGCTGAGACATGAGGTCACCCTGCTTCAAGAATTCCTCAAATCCAACAGTAAGGGAAGAGGAAATCTATGCAGAATTACAAATAAACTCAAAAGGTCACAGATGATCTCAAAAATACACCACAAGCGCAATATGGTATGGCCTGACTAGACGATGCCACGCTGCTGAGAATGTGTGTGTGGTCTTGCTGGCCAGACCGGCCAGTTCTACAGGCTCCCACCACCTAGAACAATCAAACTGTGGTACAAAGGGCCCTGTTCTCATTACTTCCATACCTTTCACACTTGGAAAATTTCATTAAACAGAATGATGACAAATAGGGCCTTTATTATTTTAAATGTTTAATAAGGTTCTATTAAAGATGTCAGATTAAACACAGGCATTTGCTTCATTTCTTCTTAAAATCTCACTAAAATGACTGTAAAGGTATTTCTAAAAGATATGTAACTTATAAAAACAAAGAGGTCGGGAGAGGAGAAAACAGTAGCAAACTTTTAGAAGCTTAAAAGATGACAGATAAGCAATAACTGGCTTAGCAGACCCAAGAGAGCTGAATCCTAAACCAGCAAACAGAAAAATCCAAGATTCAACCCAATTTATGCTTCAGAATTCCCCAAAGGCCCCAAACTGGTAGCGCCAGTCACCCCTGGAAGTGGGGCAGAAGAGGCCCCAACTCACCCCCACCACCAAAAAAAAAGAGCCCAAAGATTGGTTTACATTCTGACTAAGAAATTGTTAGAATCTCAACTTTCTGACCCCCTGGACATACACACAGCTGAGCACCTACCCAATCCACCCACCCCACCCCCCAACAGAAGACAAGAGGTTTATTCTAGGAAGACAATAAAATAAAAAATCTATGGACTATGGGACAGCAGGTACAGCGGAGAACAGGGCTGTCACACTGAAAATGGGAGATCAGAACAGCCCTACTTCCTGCTTCCTGACGCTTGGTGGCCATGAAGACTTCTTGGCTTCCCTCAGGAAACGGCCCAGGTAGATTCCTCTAAGATAAAGTCAAGCCCAGTGTACACACTTAGGATTCTCAGTACTCTTTTTAGTCTCACACTTAAATATGAGCAGACAACTGACGATCATCTGAGGAAAACTTCTAACATGGAAGAGAGATAAAATAAACAAAAAGAAAAGAGTAACAGAGTAAACAGAGCCTAGGGTACGGAGGAAATGACAAAAATCCAAACAACTAAACTAAAACAATTATCCTCAGAGAAATGAGAGATTACTGTATTCATTTTAAAAAGTTACACTATAAAAAGAAACACTCAAAGAATGAAAAAGACTTTAGATTTTAAAATTATGGAAATGAAAGATTCTTGAGAAAGTTAAGAAGTAAAATGTTAAACATTTCCTAGAATGTAGAGTAAAAAAGAAAGATAAAAAATAGGAGAGAAATATAAAAGAAAATTTAAGGACTGGCCCAAGAGACCTAATTTTTAAATAATAGGAGTTCCTGAAAGGAAGGAGAAGAAACAGGATAGAGGTACCTCAATGAAATAATTCTGGAAAAAATTTGAGAAGTGAAGGTCACGAGTTTCCAGACTGAAGGGGTCCATAATGGATGAAAATAGACATACTGTCTGAGGCCCATCTCAGTGAAATTTCACGGAGGGAAAACAATGGAGACAAAGGGAAATCTAACAAGGAAAAATGGTCCTGTACAAAGGATCAAGAATCAGAAGGTCTTCAGAGTTCTCAACAACTACACTGAAAACTTAAAGACAGGGCTCCAATTGCACAGGGAAAATAATTTCCAATCTAGAATTCTATATCCAGCAAAACTATCAATCACATGTGTAGGGAGAATAAAAATATTTTTAGAAATTCAAAGTCTCAATAAATTGCACCTCCCACATACCCTTTCTCAGGAATCTTCTGGAGGATGCTTCACTTGAATGAGGGAGTAAATTAAAAAGAGACCTGAAAAAACAGGAACAAGATACCCCACACAGGAGAAAGCTAAAAGAAACCCCAGTAGGACAGCTGTGTGTCCAATGTAGATGGGTCAGAAAGTGCCCCTGGAGAGACTCCTTTAAAAAGATGAACCTGATAGAAAATTCAACACATCTGGAAGTCTGAAAGGAGAAATAGATGATGGCAGAGAGTTCAAGAGTTGATTTAGCTCAAGAACATAGAACACACACACACACAAAAAAAGACAAATATTAACTCCAGGAAAACCAAAAAGTTGTGCCAGAAACAAATGGCAATCATAAAAGATTGCACTGCTCAACAGTGAATACTATTCATATGGTCATAATAATGCATAAAATTATGGCATATGTATGCTGGGAAGGTGGGAGAATAGGAAGTGTGTGATGAGAAAAGGTAGAAGAAAATTTAACCCTCATCTTCCATAATACAAAGTAAAGACATAAAGAGCAAACAGAGAAAAACAAGCAAAAAATCATCACCGTAGGTATTCTGTACAAATATTCTTCCACATGATACTGTAGTATTCTTTATTAAAAAATCAAATGATCAGCACCTTTAGGGAAGATCCTTTATTATATGTTATATATATATATATAATCCTATAATATAATCCTATATTATATGAAGATGCTTTATATATGTCACTTTATTTAGCTACCACAGTAACGTTGTAAACAGAGTTACCCCTATTTTGCAGATAAGAAAAATGAAAAACAGTGAGGCTGGGATCTGAAAACAGATATACCAGTACAAAGTTCAGGAGTTTCCCCAAGACCACTCCCACTTCTGCCACCAATTGCAAATTTAGGGGTTCCCAAGCTCACCTTCACGTTTGACAATTCACTACAAGGACCCACAGAATTCACCGAAAGCTGTTATACTCATAGTATGGCTTATTACAGCATAAGGATAGGGATTAAAATCAGTCATGGGAAGAGGCACATGGGCAGAGCCTAGGAGAGTTCCAAGCAAGGAGCTTCCCGACGTTCCCCCCAGTAGAGTCCTGGAACATGCTACCTTCACCCAGAACGATGTCTGACAACAGGCGTGGAGTACCACCAACCTGGGGAGCTCACCTGAGCCTTGGTGTCCAGGGATTTTAATGGGGTTTGTGCACCTAGACTTAGCTGCTTGCTGAGTGGCTGACCTTAGTTTCCAGCCTCTCTGGAGGTCGAGCAGGTCCTGTGGAGACCAAAGCCCCCACCCCAAACCACATTCTCAGCATAGACGATCTAGTGTGAGCCAATGTGCCTCCAGATGAGCAAAGACACTCTTGTCAGGCAGGACATTCCAAGAGCTTAGAAATCACCTCCTGGAAGCTGAGGACAAATGTCAGCCCTTTCTTTGGGTAAAATTAATCCTTTATTGGATAACCAGACCTCAAAGTCCACATATAGAGAACAAAGTAGAATAATACAAAAATAAGAATCATACATACCATTTTCGTTTTCATACACTTAAGAAGAATTTATGTGATCTTAGTATCAATTATTTAGTAGTTGGCTCCTCCAAACATACAGTAATACTTAGCAACCACACAACTAGAAAAACACTGGTTAAAGGATGGAACAGGAGCGCTGCCAGACCTTCTCAGAACTCAGAAGTACATGTTAACTGGGAAGGAGTAGAGGGAGTCCTAAGGTAGTTACAGGGAGAGTGACTTTGGAATACAAAAAAAAGAGTGCTACAGTGAATTTCCAAGGTTTATGAATTTTGTTCTCACCTGTTGTAGCTACAACTGCATTGTTTGTTCTTTGGGTAAGAGGAGGCAAAGATCCCAAAGACAGACTTCAAAGTGCACCTGACTGCCTGTGACAGTGAGACGTTGAGAGGAGTTGCCACCTTTTTCTGAGTTTACTGGTGATAAGTAGCATTCCCATGGCACAGCTGCCTGGGGAACCATTTTGAGAGGCAAAACTACAACAATGCAATTGAATTCTAGATATATCCAAGTGCAATTAAAAATTTTTTATCTGGAAACTCAGTTTCTGGAGTTTCAATCTTAATCCCCCATCCTGTTGGAGTAGAGCTAAGTCCTCTCAGTAGTGTCACCAAATTGCCAATTTTCTCTGACATTTTTCTGAAAGTAATTACTGGGAACAATCAGGTCTCCGATAAGAATGAGTTCCACATGTAACACAGCGGGGAAAATATTCAGTCAGTAGATTTTGTTAGGAAAACACTGCATGAAACCCTAATGGAGACATACAGTTCCCTTCTTATTCCAACAGGGGAAGGTGTGGGAGGTGACATCTCTTCATTCCCTCCCTTTACAGATTGTGAGTTTATATATCCAAGAGGGAGGCCTCTGTGATCAGTGCTTAATTACCTACAGGGCCTCAAATTCGGCAAAAACTTTCTCAGTGTTGATGATCGTGGTGAAGATTAAGGAGATGCTGCTTGGTGAACGTGGGATGGGAAACTGCACCTTGTTTCCAAGGGACATTTCCCTTTCCCCACCGTGTCTGACTGCTCTGTAGCATTTGAGAGATGGTATAATGTAGTGATCCAAAGTAGTCTTTGAATTTTGAAAGATATGGAATTGAATTCTAACTATGCCCTATTTGTCCCTGGAGAAGATCTGTACTCTCTGGGCCTGAGATTCTTCCTTTGGAACATGAGGAAAAATAATATTTATGACTCATAAGATTTTTTTAAGGATTAAATGAATTAATGCAAGCATAGTGTTATCAAAGTGACCTTAATAAATGTTACTGGTTGTTGAGTTTAACAGCAGACACTAAAACTAAGGAATGACACCAGACATCTCACTGATGATGAAAGATACTAGAAGATGATGAAAAGATTATTCTGGAAAACAACAAAATGATACCTTCAAAGTGCTGGAAGGAAATACCTCAGCTTAGAGTTTTCTACTCTGATAATTTATCATTCAAGAGCAAAAGTAAAATAAAGATGTTTCAGAGGAAAAAAAGACTAAGTTTACCACTTACGTCATCAAGAAGGAAACGGAACCCAGCAGGAACAACTGGGATGCAAGTGAGATTTACATGGATCCATCAAAACATGCATTAATTGCAGGAAAGAGTACTGGAAAGTCCCTGTAATTGTGCTGAAGGAGGACAGCAATGTCAATTCACTTCAGAATTAAACTAAGTAAAAACTTTTTTTTTTTTTTTTTTGCGGTACGCGGGCCTCTCACTGTTGTGGCCTCTCCCGTTGCGGAGCACAGGCTCCGGACGCGCAGGTTCAGCGGCCATGGCTCACAGGCCCAGCCGCTCCGCGGCATGTGGGATCCTCCCGGACCGGGGCACGAACCCGCGTCCCCTGCATTGGCAGGCGGACTCTCAACCACTGCGCCACCAGGGAAGCCCTGAGTAAAAACTTTTAAAATATAAGAGTACAGGATTCTGGGAAGGTGGTGCAGTAGGAAGCATTAGGAAGACTTCTCTCAACCCAGACAAAAATTATACTGGCAGAATCTTGCCTGACATAACTATTTTGGAACTCTGAAGTCTACTGAAGGTTTGCAACTTTGAGGGGAAGGTTTGAACTGTAAATTGTAGTTAATTTCAGTTTAGACAGGCAGTAGCTACCCACCCCTCACTCCCCATGCCCACAGCAGGCGGCTGTAAGCATGTTCCTGGAGCAGCCTGCATGCAGCCTGTGGGAGACAGGGTGGGCACTGAGGACCCTGTCCTCCAAACACTGGGGATCTGTCTTCTGACCATCAACTGCTGCTTCTGATCTCAGAGGTGTAAATAGATTAAATTCTGCAATCAAAAAACAGAGATTGGAAAAACGGATTAAAAAACCCATAATCCAGGGCTTCCCTGGTGGCGCAGTGGTTGAGAGTCCGCCTGCCGATGCATGGAACACAGGTTCGTGCCCCAATCCAGGAAGATCCCACATGCCGCAGAGTGGCTGGGCCCGTGAGCCATGGCCGCTGAGCCTGTATGTCCGGAGCCTGTGTTCCACAACGGGAGAGGCCACAACAGTGAGAGGCCCGCGTACCGCAAAAAACCAACAAAAACACCCATAATCCAACTATATGCTGTTTACAAGTGCTGTACTTTATGTCCAATGACAAAATAGGTTGAAAGTGAAAGGATGAAAAAAGATATTCCATGCAAATAGCAACCAAAAGGAGAAGGGGCTATACTAATATCACACAAAACAGACGTCAAATCAAAAAGGTTGCAAGAGACAAAGAAGGACATTATATATCAGTAAAAGGCTCAGTACAGCAAGACAATACAACAATTATAAACATTTATGTACCTGATCACAGATCATCAAAATAGATGAAGCAGATATTGACAGAATTGAAGGGAGGAATAGACAGTTCTATAACAATAGTTGGAGACTTTAGTATCTCATACTCAATAATGGATAGAACAACCAAACAGAAGATAACTACAGAAACAAAGGACTTGAACAATACAATAAATCAACTAGATCAACAGACATACATATATAAAAGTCCTAGCCAGAGCAATTAGACAAGAAAAAGGAAAAAAAGCATCCAAATAAGAAATGAAGAAGTAAAATTATCTCTGTTCAAAGACAATATGGTTTTACACATAGGCAAGTCTTCTCTTGAGAATTTGGCACTTGAGACTGAACCAAGTGGTGGTGGATGCTTGAGCTAAATTGGGGCTACAGCAGCCATAACAAGTGGTTTGAAAATGAAGAAGCAAAAGAAGCCATGAGAGAGGAAGGGAATAATGTCCTTTGTTATCTTCTAGAAATTTTATAGAGTTATAGTTTATGTTTAAGTCTAAGGTACATTTTGAAAGTTGTAAGATCACCTCAAAAGACACAGAAAAAGCATTTGATAAAATTCAACATCCATTCATGATAGAAACTCTTAATAAATTAGGCAGGGAAGAAACATATCTCAACATAATAAAGGCTGTGTAAGACAAGCCCATACTCAATGGTAAAAGGCAGACAGCTTTTCCTCTAAGATCAGGAACAAGGACGCTCATTCTCACCACGCCTACTCAGCACAGTACCAGAAGTCTTAGGTAGAGCAATCACGCAAGAAAAAAATAAAATTAAAGGTATCAGAATCAGAAAGGAAGATGTAAAACTGCCTCTATTTGCTGATGACATGAACCATGAAAGAAAAATTGATAACTTTATTAAAATGAGAAACATTTGCTCTGAGAAAGGCACAGGTAAGAGAATGAAGAATCGAGTCACGTAGACTGGGAGAAAATATTTGCAAAACATATCTGATAAATGACTTGTATTCAAAGTATCTTTTAAAAGCTCTTAAAACTCAACAATAACAAAACAACGAATCCAATTAAATAAATGGGCAAAAGATCTGACCTCCTTACCAAAGATGTACAGATGGCAAACAAGCATAAGAAAGATATGTTCATTCATGTTTCCATGCCATTATACGCTTTTCAAAACCTACAGAACTTTATAACACAAATACTGAACCTTAAAGTATGCAAGTTTAAAAAGTCATTTAGGAGGTCAGGGGAACCCAGGAAGAGGAGCAGACTGTGACAAGAGAGTCTACTAAATTACAAATGTGTGAAATAACTTCAGTGAAGGGGAGGGGGTGGAAAGGGCACTGACCTAAGTAATTTTAAAAGTAAGTGGAGCCTGTAAGACTAAAGGCAAAAGAAACTAAGCATAAACACTGTATTCTAGGGTTAAAAATTCTGATACTGCTATATATTTTATGTATACTGGAATCGAACAATTAAGTAAACAGATGACTGGTAATAGGAGCTAGGATTAAAGTCTCACTGTTGGAGTGTGAATTTATAAATAAGCAAGGAGAGGAGACTAGGATGAGTCATGTGGTAACAGATTAGAGTCTGAGACATCAGTATGTTTAGCTTAATATAGATACAAATGGTACATATAGAAATATTTACCTACACGTGTATATACGAAGGTTAGTATTGATACATACACATCTATTTCTTTGCTCTGTCATCTAAGAGGGTCTAAAACAAACAACACCCTAGTAGCAACGAGCACACTCTCACCCAGATCTTGGTTTCTAACACCATTCTCCAATAAAAGAAACCACAGATCCTGAGAGAAATGGCTGATTCTAGGACTGGGGCAGGAAATATACAAGACAAGCCTGGAGCTTCTTGTGGTGCGAGAAAGAAAAGAGCTCAAAATGAACAAACCCCGCCCTCCCCAAATACACACATTGATGGGGGTATGTAAAAGAAACACAGGAGCCAACTAAAAGAGCTCTTAATGGACAAAGCTACAATAGTTTGGGCAAAAGTAATAAAGATGAATTGGATTATAACCCAAAGTTATAAAATAAATATCCATGAGCCTATACTGATATAAAAATGATTGAATAAATTAATAAATGGGAAGAAGAGACAAACCTGTGCAGAAGGATTCCAAATAATTTATGCAGATATTCCACCCTCAAGGATGTGGAGTATAACTCTCACTCCTTAGATATGTGCTGAATATACACTTCTTCCGAAGCAGAGGGGAAGGAAGAATTTTCCTACAGAAAGGGAGAGGGGAAAACAAACACTGACAAACACTACCACAGCTTGCTGATCAAGGTCAAAATCAAGGGAGCTTGATATGATGTGATGAAAATGGCACTCTACCTCTGTGATCTTCCTCCTAAAAACCCATAACGCAAGTCTTATGAGAAAAACATTGGACAAATTCCAGTAGTGGTGCATCCTACAAAGTACCTCCTGACTACTCCTCAAAGTTATGGGATCCTAGAACAGAAAAAGGCCATTAAGTGAAACCTAAGGAAATCTAAATTATGGACTTAAGTGAATAATAATGTATCAATATTAGTTTATTGATTGTAACACATGTGCTATATACCAATGTAAGATGTTAATAATAGGCCAAACCAGGGCACACAGTAACCCTCTGTACTATCTTCTCAATTTTTCTGTAAATCTCAAACTGTACTAAAACATAAAGTTTATTTTAAAATAATAAGGAATTAAGTTTAAAAACAATGCTATGTGGATTCTGCAAGCCATGCATATAACCTACCACTTGGTTTCCACAGACAGTGAACCACTATAATTGGACATTACCAATATGTAGAAAGGACTTCACATTTCTGAACTAAAATGATCAAAGTATATCAGATTCATCATGGTCTTACTAGTTTGCAGACTGATAGGACCACAGTTACATTTAAGCTGCTAGGCTGGAAACCCAGAAGCAGAGGGCTGACTGTACCTCCTTCTCCCAGCCAGCCCCTCCAAATCACACAGACAGGCTGACTCTCCACTCACCAACTATCTGTAGTCATCTCTCTGTCCCTCTAGCTCAACCCTGGAACTGGAATATGCTGACTTATTTATCTCAATGTGAGCCTTTTTTATATTTCCTTTGTTCAAAGTCAGAGATGCTCACTGAACTTTCTACTCCCATCTACTCTTACACCCACTTAAAAAACCTACTTCTTATCAACAGCAGAAACTCCTTTATGTTTCTGTTTAGTCTGAACATCACTTCTAAATAACAAAACTGTTCTACGGAGATATTAAAAAGTAATCATCCATTAAAAAAATATTCCACTATTAGAATTCAGAAATGCTTTGCATGTGGTGTAGCATATGGCAATGAAAAGATCACACTGCACTGCAAATGACCACAGAGTATTCTGGGAATGCATAGAGTAATACAAATTATAATAAACTCTCCAGAGGCTAATTCATGTTGTGAAAACCTTGCAAATTTAATGCAGGATCTTTAAAGGTCAACTAAATATAGTCAATCCATGCTTGGGGTCTCTCTAGAATTTATTTATTTATTTATTCATTCATTCATTCATTCATTTATTCATTCATTTACAATTCACCTTACATTTTGAGCTATCCTGGTTCAGAGAGAATTTCAAATTTTTGAAATGGGTAAAGAAAGAAAGGCCACAGTTTGGGGATTTTAAATGCTGCACTTTCTGCCAATGTTCTTATTTTTACTAGCCAACTTTACTAGAATCAAAAAAGTACAGTACAGTAGGCAGGAGAGACTTTCAAAAGCATGAATGGGCATCAGTTTCCTGTTGCAGAAAAAATAGAGGAATGGTGAATGAGAAAACAACTGGATTTGACAACTAGCAGGTTACTGATGACCTATAAAATAGCAAACTCAACAGTAAATATTCATTGAATAAATGAATGAGTAAATAAATAAGGACGAAGGTAAATAGTTACCAAAATTAGCAAGGAAGATGGAACAATGTCTCTGATTTCAGAAGGCAAGACAATGAATAAGGAAAGAAAGTTAAGGTGAAGAGCTTGTTAATTCACTAAACAAACACTGAGAATCTAATATGTACCAGGTACTCTAGGAGGTGCTGGGAATGACAGCCCTTGTGTTCCAGGAACCCTAACTTCTTAGCGAAAACAGCCTTACAGATGTGCATATAGCTCTGAAAGAAGTGGTCCCCAAGGAGGTTTGTTTTACAGTTTTAAAAAGCAGAAATTCACCAGATGAAGTGGGGTAAGGAGGGCAGGTCTAGCAGAAGAGATACCTTCGGCAAATACACAGAGGAAAGAAACAACATGGCAATGCCTAGTAAAGGCCCAGGGAGTAGGCGTGAAATGAAACTGAAAGGACTTGATTGTGAAGGCCATTAAAACCAAATAAAATGTTTAGGTTTTTCTCTTGCATTCTCTGTAAGATGGCATGTGTTTCAAAAATACAGCAGAGAAACAATAAACTTGGAATTGGCAGCAAAAACAATGAGGATGTTGAATAGTCAATGCCCACCCTCAATTATTTGTAGACTAAATGATCTGTTTTGTGGATTTTGTTTTTGTCTTTTTCCTTTGGTTATAAGTCTGCTTTTACTACCCTTAAAAAGGCATTCATCTGCAAATTGCTAGCCTAATTATTAAATGGGATTTGATGGGGTCTGATTAGGATTAGGAAAAGATCTTTTCATATAAGTTTCTGAAAAACCTTTCCAGTAACACTACAGAGGTAGCCATGCAACCATACTGGGTGACACTTTTAACATAAGCAAACAAAATGAGTTTACGTGCAAATAATCTAATAATAACAAACAGTGCCAAGTGGACTGGTTATTACTGTTCACTGGGGAGATAGTAAACAAAAAACAATAAATGTCAAAACTGTCTAGTCATAAGTCTTCTGTTCTGGACAAATGTATTTCTACAGCTAAAACCCCTAGATATTATATATAAAACAAACATAAGAAGGCTCTGAAAGGTGGAGATAAGAAGGCAGGTTGGCTAAGGACTGCAGGACCTAAGGAACGTAGTGATACGTTCCCTGGGTTTTAATTTTGGCTCATATATCCTGGACTGGGTGCGAGAATTCAGAAGCCTGGTTAAAGCCCACAATCTAGAAACACTAATGAGCACTCACAATCAAAAAAACAAAAAAATTAAGCCTCAGATTAAGCCTCCCTAGCCAAAGGACTAGGAAAAGGGCAGCCAAGCAAGACAGAAAATTTTTACATAATAACCATCCTAGGCCAAGAGAAAAACTGGCCTCATTCTCACCCCAGTCAGCAAACACCTTGTGGGGATCCTAGATTTCCACATTCGCCCAGCTGTACTGAGCTGTACCCTCTCCCTCCCACTGCTGGGGAGGTGTCAGAGAAGGTGCAGTGGGGAATCCTGCCATCCCAACCCCCCCCATTGTTTCAGTGGAAACCCTGTAGAGATTGGCAGGGTACGTTAAAAAAGCACCAGCCAACTGTATATTATCTCTAAGAGACGCACTTCAAATATATGATATAGGTAGACTGAAATTTAAAAGATAGAAAAGATATGCAATGTAAACATCAATCAAAAGAAAGCAGAAGTGGCTATATTACTGTCAGATATTGTACACTCCAAGGCAAAGAAAATTTATAGGAACAAAGAGGGACATTATATAAATGAAAAATAGGTCAACTCCACCAAGACGATACAGAAATCCTAAATGAGTATGCACCAAACAACACAGTTGCCAAATATGTAAAGCGAAAACTGACAGAACTGAAAGGAGACATAGAAAAACCCACACTTACAGCTGAAGACCTCAACACTTCTCACTCAGTAACTGATAGAACTATATAATCAGCAAAGATACAGAAGAACTCAACACCACCAACAACCAACAGGATGAAATAGACATTCACAGAACACTCAGCCAACAACAACACAATGTATATTCTTGGCAAGCGCACACAAAACGTTTACCAAGATAGACAACATCCTAGTCCACAAAACAAACCTCAACAAATTTAAAAGAACCAAGATCATAGAGAATATGTTCTCTGATTATAAGAGAATCAAACTTGAAATCAATAACAGAAACACAACAGGAAAAAAAAAAACCCCAAACACTAGGAAACTAAACCACAAACTGCTAAGTAATCCATGGGCCAAAGAACATTTAGAGCATTAAATGTTTACATTAGAAAAGAGGAAAAGTCAATAATCGAAGCCCTTATCTTAAGAAACAAGAAGCAAAGAAACCCAAAGTAAACAGAAAGAAGGGCATAATAAAGAGAAGCGCAGAAATAGATGAAATTGAAATCTGAAAAACAGAGAAAAACCTATGAAACAAAAAGATAGTTCTTTGTTTTTTATTTTAAAAGATTTTTCTTTTTTGATGTGAACCATTTTTAAAGTCTTTATTGAACTTGTTACAATATTGCTTCTGTTTTATGTTTTGGTTTTTTGGCCACGAGGCATGGGGGATCTTAGCTCCCCAACCAGGGATTGAACCTGCACCCCCTGCAATGGAAGGTGAAGTCTTAACCACTGGACAGCCAGGGAAGTCCCCAAAACATGGTTCTTTGAAAAGACCAATAAAATCAACAAACTGAATAAACCAACAGAAACAAAACAGAGAAGACACAAATCAACCAAATTAGAAATGAAACAAGATGTTGTACGGACACTGAAAGGAAAATAAAGTAATACTATGAACAATTTATTCACATAAACTTGACAACTTAGATGAAATGGACCAATTCCTTGAAAAGTACAAACTACCACATCTCACCCAAGATGAAAGATAATCTAAATAGCCTTGTAACTATTACAGAAATGTAATTCATAATTTAAAAACTCCCCCCAAAATATGCTTCTAAGCCCAGACAGTTTCACTGGAGAATTCTACTAAACATATAAAGAAGAATTAACACCAATTCCACACAATTCCTCCTAGAAAACAGGAGGAAACCTTTCCCAACCTGCTTTAAGAGGCCAGTATTACCCTAATACTAAAATCATAGACAGTATAAAAAAAGAAAACTACAGACCTATATTCCTCATGAACATAGAAGCAAAAATCTTTTAAAAAATATTAGCAAAAAGAATTCAGCAATATATAAAAAAGAAATACACACTATGACTAAGAGGGGTTTATTTCAGGGATGCAAGCATGGTCCAATATTCAAAAATCCATGTAATCCATCATATTAATGGGTAAAAGAAGAAAAATCACATGTTCATAGCAACAGAGAAAAAGGATATGACTTAATAATTTTATTGTGAATAAACACCCATTCACAATAAAACCCCTCAAAACACTAGAAATAGAGGGAAACTTCCTCAATTTGGAAAAGAGCAAGTATAAAAAACCTACAGCTAACATAAAATTAAACAGTGAAAGGCTAAACGCTCTCCCCGAGATAGGAAAAGGACAAGAATGTCCGAAATCACTGTTCTTATTCAATAAAGTACTCAAAGTCTTAGTAAATGTAATTAAGTAAAGGAAATTAAAGGGATGCCAATTGAAAAAGAAGAAACAAAACTGTCCCTTTTTGTAGAAGCTATAATGGTCTATGTTGAACACCCCAAGAAATCTACTAAAAAAATCCTGCTGGAAATAATAAGTGATTCAGCAAGGTTGCAGGATATAAGATCAACATACAAAAATTAATTCTATTTCTACAGAATTCAGTGAACTTGTGACAACTGAAATTAAAAATGCAATACCATTTATAATTGCTAAAACAGAAAAATACTTAGTTATAAACCTAACAAAGTATAGGACCTGTATACGAAAAACTATAAAATGCTCATTAACGAAATCAAAGATCTAAACAGATCATGTTCATGATATGCAAATTAAGACCCACTGAGATCATGACAAACCTGTTAGAACAGCTAACCTAAAAAATGACAACACCAGGGCTTCCCTGGTGGCGCAGTGGTTGGGAGTCCGCCTGCCGATGCAGGGGACACAGGTTCGTGCCCCAGTCCAGGAAGATCCCACATGCCGCGAAGTGGCTGGGCCCGTGAGCCATGGCCGCTGAGCCTGCGCGTCCGGAGCCTGTGCTCCGCAACGGGAGATGCCACAACAGTGAGAGGCCCGCGTACCGCAAAAAAAAAAAAAAAAAAAAAAAAAAAAAAAAAAGACAATACCAAATGCTGGTTAGGATGCAGAGAAACTGGATTTTTCATCCATGGCTGTGCTTGACATTCTTCATGGCTGAGGTGCTGCGGCCCTCACTGCACAGCCTGGTGTCAGAACTCAGCAGATGTCTAATAAACACTTACAGAACTCAACTGGCCTGAATTAGATACGGTGCCATTTATTTCCCCTATGTCCATGTTTACACTGGGAAGAGAGAAGAAATCTTAGAGACTGAAGTCAAGTATTGGTCTAACATAAAATTTCCCAGTTTTAAACTCTTCTTCGAATGGCGTCAGTGGTATCAAAAGATGCCCTGTGGTATAAGAAAGACCAATGGACTAGAGGGCAGAAGGTTGTGGGTCTAGATTTGGCTCAGCCACTTTATGAGACTTTAAGGAAGTCTCTTCACCATCTGATCAGTTTCCACAGGAAAAAAGTGAGGTAAAACGTGTCTCCAAATCTCAGAAGTGATATTCTAATCCTAAACCTCATATTATTTCTATAATTTTCTACATAATAAGATAAGGTACATAAGGAGACAAGGCAACATAACTGAGAACCAACAGAAACAACAGATAACAGAAACAAATCCACAGAGATTTTAGATATTGGAGTTATCAGATACAAACAATGAAATAGCTGAAATTTCCAGTATTCAAGAAGATAAAAGCCAAGCTTGAAAATTTCAGCAGGGAACTGGAAAGGATACAGTGTGATATATCATATTTGAAACAAACAAAACAAACAAATTATTTAACTGAGAAACACACTATCCAAAATTTTAAAATTGGTGTGGCATTTAATAGCATATGAGACACAGCTGAAGCAAAAATTAGTGACTTGGAATACAAATCAAAAGAAACTGTCCAAGTGAAATAAAAAATACAATAACACATGTTTAACTGGAGTTCCAGAAGAAAAATACTGGGGAAGAAGAAATATTTAATGAAATAAAAGCTAAGACGTCTTCAACCAATGATGGAAAGTATCAACCCACAAATTTATGAAGCCCAAGAAGTCCCAAAAAGGAAAATAAAAAGAAGTTCACATCTAGACACATTAGAGCGAAAAACCAAAGGGAGAGAAAAAGAAACCAGAGGGAAGAAAACAACAAATCACCTTAAAAGCAGCAACAAACTAATAGCTGACTTTCCATCAGTGGAACTTAAAAGACAGCGGAATATCTTTATGGTGTTGAAAGGAAACAAATGCCAACCTAGAATTTGATACCCAGCTAAAATATACATTTTTGGACAAAAACTGAGAGTATGCCATCAGCAGACCTCCACTAAAGGAAATTTTAAAAGGTGCTTTTTGGGCAAAAAGAAAACAGTCCCAGATGGAGGCTCAAAAATGCAAAAAGGAACAGAGAACAAAATCATGTTTAAAATGCAGGTAAATCTAAATAAATACTGACTACATAAAGCAATTAACAATACTGTCCTTACATTTATAATTAACATACACAACAATGACAGCATGAGTTGGGAAGGGAAAAATGGAGGTTGTGTTCTAAAGTCCTTCCTTTGCACAGTTACAGAGTAAAAGTATTTTAACACTAGACTGATCAGTCAAGTTTGCATGTAGTAATTTCTAGTGCACCCACTAAAAGAATAGAAAAAGTATATAATTCCCAGCCTAACTGGAGGAAAAATAAGACCTACTGTGGCTGAGAAATGAAAGAAGTGCAGAAAGAGAAGGAAGAGGGGTTCCAGAAGAAGCTGGAGAGGCAGACAGAGACTGATCACATAGGACCCTAGGGGCCACATTAAGGATTTTGATTTTCATGTTAAAAGCAATGGGAGGTCAATCAAAGGCACCTAAGCAGCAGACATCTACATTCTATAAAGACATCTTTGGCTATGGTGTGAAGACCTTATGGAAGAAGAGAGAACTTTACTACCATTGTCAGGACTGTTTCCAGAGCACTGCCCCTCCAATCAAACAATTTGTTTTGAAGGTGCTACCTTACCTAAAAAAGTAACAATGAATAAAAAGCTAGAAAATAAAATTCAGTTTTGGCTTTAGTTTTTAAGATTTACTTTGTAAGTTAATTGTCTTTGCAGCTACTTTATTAACGTTTCAAATACTAGGTAGCCTTTATTTCTTTGTTCCTTAATGCTCCCAGTACATATTCTTCTGTCTAAATATTTAAGTCTGACAGATCATTAGGTCAGATATATACAATCTAATTGGCACCAAGGCGTGAGGGCCTTTTAACCTCCTGTTTGTTTGAGACTAGACCACGTGAAATTTTAATTGAGTGATTCTAATATTATTAAATATCATTAACCTGCAGAGCTGTTCAGGAAGCCACTTAGGTTGTGGAGGGAGGAAAAAGTGAGATTCGTGTTCAATTAAGCCTGACTTTACTTGCATACAGAGCATTTTTATAAGAAAAGGTAGCCCATTCTTTATTACCTTTTTGGTATTAATTTATCTTTACTGTGATATAATTCACAAACCATAAAATTCAACCTTTTAAAGTATACGGTTCAGTGGTTTTTAGTACAGTCACAAAGTTGTGCAACCAACACCACTAAATAATTCCGGAACATTTTCATCACTCCAAAAAGAAATCCCATACCTATCAGCAGTCACTTCCCAGTCTGCTCTTCCCCCAATTTCCAACAACCACTAAACCACATTCTATCTCTAAGGATTTACCTATTCTGGACATTTCATATAAATGGAATCATACATTATGTAGTCTTTTGTGTTGATTTTTCTTCACAATAATGATTTCAAGGTTCAACCATGTCCCCTTTTTTAAAAAGCACTTTTAAATGGAAAGTTTGAACAGGAAACTAGGCAGAGGAGTAAAACAAACCTCTGTGTTCCCATCATCTAGCCTCAACACCCTCAACCCATCTACACACCCACATATTTCTTACTTCGTATCATTTTGAATCAAATCCCAGACACTA
Organism: Tursiops truncatus; assembly: GCF_011762595.2. Lineage (NCBI taxonomy): Eukaryota > Metazoa > Chordata > Mammalia > Artiodactyla > Delphinidae > Tursiops > Tursiops truncatus. The sequence continues at coordinate 14,116,399 of NC_047048.1, forward strand.
TATTATTTCTGTATAAATATTTCAGTAAGGACATATCATTATGATCACTACTCGAACACTGGCCTTCTGATTGGGTTTTTTTCCTTTTAATGGCCTACCTCTACTAAAAACTGAATTTCTCCTTTGCTAGACATTATTTACTTAAAAAATACATTAGATTCAGGCACTCGTTCTGTCTAATAAAAACACTAAAAAGGAAAAAGGAAAACCAAAATCCCAGAAATATTTCTGCAGAGGCCAAGATTCAAAGTGATCTAAAATTGATAAACACCTCAATATTTCTTCTGACAGTCAGAAACACTCATATGGGGGTTGTTTACTATTTTCACTTTCCCTTGTCATTCTGGGAAAGGACTAGAGGTTATTACAAGGGTGTTTTGTTTTGTTTCTCAGTACACACCAATTACAAGCCAGAAAGCACTTCAGGTGCCTTGGTGTGGGCTGAAAACAAAGCAATCTCACACAGAAAAGACAGTTTATGAGTCCAACAGACTGAATTCGGGGCTTTCTTAATGTTTGTTTTAGGAAAGGTAGCAAACAAGTAGATATTCATTATAATAAGGTGAGGGGAAAATAAAGAGAAAAGAGAGCAGGAAGGACAAGGGTGATGGAAGAATGCATACTTGACTGGTTCTTACCTTCTTGTGAGCTATCAGGAGGCAGTTGGAATGTTCGTGTTCACAAGCAATTTCATAGTCGGGGATCAGATCCACCAACTCACAGACAAAGCGCACCACTTCTTCGTGCCAGGGCACGTTGGCCATGGTAAGACTGCTTGCCGAACTCTCTCCACAGTAGGTAACACCCTGTGGAAACATTACAACAGTCAGAGACAGTTACAGACCTATTTAAATGTCACAGAGGAAGAGCTTCAGAGCCAGAAAGGCTTCTACAGGTCAACCAATCCAAGCTAAGCCAAGCCAACCCACATCTTCAAGTGAAGAAAGCAGTACAAAGATGATAAAATTTGCTTGGAAGCTCATACAAGTAGCGAGTGACCAAGACAGCACTGGAGCCCCCAGGCCAGCGCTCTTTACACTCTGACAATCCTGATGCTTCTTGGGTACTTGTGCTTTGTGCTACATCACCATCTACACTGCCTACTCACAACAATGTATCTGAACTAATAACATATCCTTCCATTCAGATTCATTTGTGCACCATAACAGATCAATTCTCATGGGATTATAATCCCCTAGTACAATAATGGAGGTATAGTTGACACCCATAAAAATTCAGTGAATAATTTACTGACTGGGAAAATAAGATAACCTCCTATTTTCTAGTATAATTTAGATTTGAGGTTGATAAACATTCTGTAAAGGGCCAGATAGGGATCCCTTTCAAATTATTCTTTTGGAATCATTCTAAGGAGATCACTTTGTAATGCATTTTTTATGTGGATATGTATAAACACAGAATCATGCCAAAATGAAAATACATGTATAGAAATACATATACATATATATACACACAGATATGTATATATATATACCTTTACACACATCTACATGTACATACGTGTATCTACCCCCTAGAGAAATTCCCATTCAGTACAAATGCAGTAAGATAAACTGGTTTTTAACTCTTTTTAATTCTACCTGACAGCCCAGGCATGTAAGACACAAAAGTTTTATAACTAAGTTTTCCATTTGGTAAGTTACATAGTGATAAGTGATTAATGCCTAATTTTCAATACTGACTATCGTAACTCTGTAGGCTCTGTAAATACCCAAGAAATCAAACTTTCTTGAAAAAAGACTCGAATAGTCTAGATGTGCTACTAAGTAGGGAATAACTAAAATAGAATGAGGTTCTCTCTCACTCGCGCTCTCTCTCTCTCCCTCTCTCACACACACAGACTGGAGGGGACAGAATGACATTAAATGAAAAGCCTACAATGAGCACTGCAGAGTGACCCTGACCCTACAGATGGCAGTGCTGGGAGGGGGCCAAAAACTCAGATGAGTTCTGCAAAACCCTCTACTCCAGATGGCTGTTCAAAGACTACTTACTGGTGTACTACACTGAGATGACCTTTGCTGAACATAAACTAGAGGAGACCCAGCTTAATTACAATAATCAAGAGAAGCTTCTCTATTAGCCCACTGATTTACAGAATTCATTAAACTGAATTTGGGTTTTAGCTGAATAAAAAAAAGCAAATAATACAACAGTTTAAAAAATCTTTAAGAAAGCGTGGCTGAAAACTTGTACTAAACTTGCCCAAATACATGAAAATGATTTATTCATAAGTCAAATTAGTCATAGAAATGAACTTTACTTCACTTTAAATACTGTTTATGAGGGACGAAATATATGAACAACCATGTAGATACTGCTTAATTCAAAGGAATTTATTTTTTTAATAATACTTTTCTTATTTATTTATTTATTTATGGCTGTGTTGGGTCTTCATTGCTGCGCGCAGGCTTTCTCTAGTTGCAGCGAGCGGGCGCTACTCTTTGTTGCGTTGCACGGGCTTCTCATCGCAGTGGCTTCTCTTGTTGCAGAGCACGGGCTCTAGGCACGTGGGCTTCAGTGGTTGTGGCACGTGGGCTCAGCAGCTGTGGCTCGTGGGCTCTAGAGCACAGGCTCAGTAGTTGTGGCACACGGGCTTAGTTGCTCCATGGCATCTTCCCGGAATAGGGTTCGAACCCGTGTCCCCTGCATTGGCAGGCAGATTCTTAACCACTGTGCCATCAGGGAAGTCCCAGGAATTTATTTTTAATATTTAAAATGTTAGTTCATTGAAGCAGAGGTTTTAGGTAAGATCTTTTTTTTCTTCTTTTTTAATTTATTTTGGCTGTGCTGGGTCTTAGTTGCGGCATGTGGGCTTCTTGGTTGCAGTATGTGGGATCTAGTTCCCCGACCAGAGATGGAACCCAGGTCCCCTGCATTGGGAGCGTGGAGTCTTACCCACTGGATCACCAGGAAAGTCCCTAAGTAAGATCTTATATTCATGACAATGGCTTTGGAAAATAATATCGATTATTCAGCAATAATAAAGCATGAAATGCTAAGGAGAGATTTGGCTTGGAAAGGAAATGAGAGATTGCCATAGGTCATCACTATGCCTTCACATTATACTTCTCTACACGTTCGCATGATGCTTTACCATTAACAAAGCATTTTCACGTAAAACTTCTCATTTTGGCCGGACAAAATCCTCGGAGGTGGGGAGTGTGGGTAACTTCCTGAGCCGACTGCGGAGGCCGAGCCTGCGCGTGACAGAACTGCCATGGGTAGAAACCGGCCTCCCTGAACGGCCTCCCTGAGCCCTCCCCCAGCTGGGCTCCTCAACACCTCCCTCCGGTCCTCCCCGCTCTACATGGGCTGCTTCATTTCATCGCACACTGCGGTCTACCGACGACCCGCCCAGACTGGGTTCCTGATCGCACTTGCCCCTGAATAGTCTAAAGACATTGCGCTTTCCCTCACATGGCAGCTGCCCGCCACCTTCTCATCCCAGCACCACCTTCCACTCCCACCCTGTTTATCACCAGCACCAAGTTCTTGCCTCACAACTTTGGAAAAACAGTGTCCTCAAGAAAACAGATGGGTATCATGTTGCAACTGAAAGCACTCATTCCAGAATTCCAGAGGCTGAGAGGTGACAAGCAGACCCAAAGAAAGTTCCTGAAGAGCAGGACCACTTATGCGTCTTCCTGTTTGCAGTGAAAAGCACAGCCCACACCATCACACTGGTGACTTCTGGATGGACCACTGGGCTCCAGGACATGGGGGCCATCGGGTCATTTTCACGGGCTGCTTACAAAGTCTACCTGGGGATTCAAAGTCTGTGGGAAGAGCTCTTGATATTCTAATTAAACTGACTGGTTGTCAAAAGACTCCCGGTATGATTGTTTTTGTCCCTGATAGTTTGAGGAGAAATGTCTTCACAACTTTTTGCAGCAATACATGTCACTCCTTTATCTTAAAAATGCTTCAATAGCTGTCCCCCCCACCAAAAGACCAGCCCACGTTTCTCAGCCTAGCACCTGAGGCCTTCTGACTGGACTGCCCCACTCCACATCCAGTCTTTCCCTGGCTAAATTCTCCACCATCTCTTTGATCTTCGGCCAGGAACTCCAATTCCATCTAATCCCAATCTCATCATACCCTGTGCATCTCTCTTCTCAGATAACTGGCATCACTTTGATGTGTCTAAATCCTGAGCTCTTAGAGGGTGGGGGCCACACCCTATTCTTCTCTGTACCCCCAACTAATCTGTTCTAAAGAGCAAGTCACATGTTCCTCTGACATTAAACTCCAGAACTCTTTTCTGATCTAATACAAAATTTAATTCATATTTTTCAAGAATTTTCTACACTTCAATGATTATGAACCAAATGATAATCACTGGTTAGGTATTGCTACATACATGAACAACCGGTAATACTCCCTACATTTGTGTGCAGAAAGAGATTGAGACTATGCTGACATTTGTTTTGCAAGATGCATTCTGCAAGGATTGAGTTCTGTAGACAGTCATGGTGCTAATGCGAAGAGAGTTTTAAATCATTTGACAACAAATAATTACTGAGCACTTACTCTTCTCAAGGTGCAGTGCTAGGCAGAGAATACAAAGACGGTATTTCATTTACAGATGGATTGTGTTGTGAAAGCTTTTCAATAAGGCAGATGTTTACAACACGAAACACATTTTCACAAACAAGTAAGCAAATAACGATGGTTAAGCTTCCCAGGCTAGCAAATATAGGTCTACTTAAGCCTAATGAAGCTAAAATACATGTTAATTTACAGGGAATGGAACAGAGAAATATTTTACAAGACTAGCAGTGAAAGAAAAGAGAAAATCAATATAATAGAGAAACAGCTTCTATTGATTCATTTTTAAATAATGTGCTTGATGAAAAGGGATCTAAACATTTACTGAACCCAGGCATATGTTACCCCCTTGAATTCTCAAAACAAGTCCATTAAATTGATATTAGTATTCTTATTTTAATACTGAGGAAATTTAGGCTCAAGGAGGATAAGTAACCTGTCCCAGGCTAAATGAATACATTTTAGGAATGTATCAAAGCTTACACAACTTCCCCACCTGAGACTATGAGAGACCCGCCCTGAACCCTCCACATACACACACACACATCCAGGAAATTGGATCCGAGAGCCTCAGGTATTTCACTAGCCCAGGGTCACTTTGTATTATCAATTTCACATCTTCAGGGCATTTATGTGACCTTGAGGTACTATTAAATTTTAACACCAACCCCATTTCAGGGTTAGGCCCTGGGAGACTTTTTCTTTTTACCAAAAGCATAGGTAAGGGATAAGCCTCCAAGTACCACCCTGTGTCAGTGGGTGAATTTTTTCCTAATTCGTCCTTTCACTAAAGGTGAAAGGGCCTAGTCTTCTGCCACATCCTGTCTCTACTGGAGCTGCAGAGTACCACCAGGCAATCTCCCTTTTTACAGCTCCTAAGGCATTCCCTTACAGACCTGACAGACTGACTATTCTCTCAAAAGTATGTTTACCGTAGCATTTACTTCTAAGTGTTTGCTTCTGGAGGAATCTGAGGTCATCTTAGGCTGCCATCTTGCTAGCTCTTACCAAATGTTTTTTGCAGAGGCTTTATTACTATTATTTTTAAAACGCTTCCATTTTAGAAAATTTTACTTTGATTAATAAGACAACAACAACAAAAAGCTGCCTTTTCAGACATTAAATAGTTTAACCCTACTGAACAGGAAAGCATGCCTTCTCCATTTACTGATTTCATTTCAATCATCTGAATTATAAAAGTAATGCATGCTCACTGCAACAATTCACACAACACAGAAATATGAAAAGTAAAACAAGCCTTTCCTTCCCCTTCTCCCAAATCGTACACTGTTAATGATTTGATATGTATCCTTCCATACTTTTCTTATATAAATGTATCCAAACATATACTGTTAAAATTTGATCAAGTAATAATTATCCTATAACTCATTTTGTTTCTTAATAGTGTACTATTTTCTGTAAGCATCCCTTTTCCTACTTCAGTTTAAGAGAAAGATACTTCATTAACTTGCTGGACAAATGAGAGATGAATTTAATAAACCATGTGATCCTCAAAGCCCCAGGTACTTGATATTACAGGTCTCCTACCAGAGCCAACTGATCGTCCCATGCTTTCCCCGATACACACAAACTGTTGTCTATTACCTTATATTTTATAATTTAAATAAGACATTTAAAATTGTGATTAGGTTACACACTTCTCCAAGATTTTTCAATTAAAAAAATCTCTCAAAGTAGTTCATTTTACTTCTGTAGATTTTGCCTTGTTCAATAAGACATCCATTTCCCAAACAGCAGATCCAAATTTAGAAAAAAGATTTGTACCTATGATGCTTTCACGAGGCCTGGCACATGAAGACAGCTCAGAAATATTTGTTAAATGCAGGGATAAAATAGTAAAATGGAAATCTTGTTTGAGAGAAACTATGTCATTATAACATCTCAGCTATAAGTAGAAGGCTTCATCTGTTTCCTAGTTAATAGTTTGTCCGACTACAAAATGCCCATCAGAGAATTACACTGTTTACAAAGTAGCCATCTTTCTTTAAAATTTGGTTGATTCTTTTCAGATTACAAAATATCTTCTTCATTATAGGAAACATGACTGCAAAGAAAGAAGGAGAAAAAAAGGTGACAGTGCGATCCAGCCAAGTTAATAACAGAGGTTTTACTGCAGCATAATTTGAAGCAGCATTCTTTAATAGCTAAACCATAAATTAAAACACCACTAATCTCTGATGTTGGCAAGGTTTCCTTAAGCCGATGCGTATATTTAAAGTGTAGCTTGTCTCTCTGCATCATTAGAGTTCTTGCCAAGAGTAGCCTTTTGAAATTAAGAGCAATTTTAAAAGAAAAGTGTCTTGACCTCACTAGAGGCTGCTACACACTCAGCAATATTTCATCTGCTCCTCTCACCTCCCCATCCCTCCAGAGGAACGTTAACGCAGAACGCTGAACTTACTAAAAAACGGCTGTAAAGCTGAAACATGCTCTGATGTGACAGAGTGCATCCAGCTTCATAAACATAAACTGAAGAGTGGAGCTTTGAGAGACTGGGTTAATTTTCTGGTCACTTTTTCTCATTCTGTGTATTCTTAGTTGTCCAAGAAAGCTGTCTGCCTCTGAAAACTCTATAGCTGATGACTTCTAAATCATTACTGCCAGGCCTGTCTTATCCCCAGAACGCCAGGCTTATAGAACCTGTGGCTTCTTTGAACCTGCACTTTGAACCTACACTTGGATTATTTAAAAGCTATCTCAAAGTATTAAGGTCAACATAGAACTCATGCAATTACTCCCTAAATTTGCCTCCCTTCTCCACTGGTCTTTTCCATCTCAGCAAACTGTTCCACATCCACACGATTGCTTAAGTCAAAAACCCAGGTGCTATTCTTGATTCTTTTTGTTCTTTCACACCCTACATGTCCTCTAACAACAAATTCTGTTGGATCTACTCCCAAAATAAATCACAAGTGCACCCAGTCCTCTCCAATGACCTTCCCCACGCCATCACATCTCTTGCTTGGCAAAAGTTTTGTTACCGGTCTACCTACTTCTACTACTGCCCTCTATAATCCACTCATGGCAATGGCAGGGTGATCTTTCAAAATCATAAATCGGATCGTATCACTCTCCAGTTTAAAACCCCTTCCTAGCACACCTAGTTTTAAAAAAAAGCCTATCGTTAAACTTAGTATAAAATCTGATTCTCTTATCCATGCATGAAAGGCCTAACAAAATCTGGCCCCAGCCCACCACTCTGATTCATCTTGTACCACAGCCAACTCCAACTACCCCATGGAGATCATGTAGGAGCTCTGTGGACCAGCTGTGCCATCTGCCCAGAATGCTCTGACCCCAAGCCTTTGCATGTTGTGCTGCTTCTTACTATTCAGTTATCAGTTTTTAAAAGAGTCATCTCCTCAGAAAAGCCTTCCTGTTTTTGAAATCTAAAGCAGCCAACCACAATATCTAGTAAAACAGCATATGCGTTTACCCTCTGACACATCAATCCACGTACAGGTATCTAACCCAAAGAAACACTGGCAAAAACATGACAGTGACAACCAGACATTAGATGGCTCCTGCTGGAAGCATACACTACGACCAATGAAATAATCTTGAAATGCAAACATACACACACACACACACACACACACACAAATCTGATCAATCTTATTTTGATCTAACTAACAATCCACGGGAAATCTAAGGGGCAGAGCAACATGCAATCACCAAAATCTAAAATATAAATATGGGGAACTAACCAGGATAAATGATCCATTTTTTCCAACAAAATAAATTACAAGGGGGAAAAAAAACACATGGAAGAGGAACTAATAGATTAAAAGAAATTTAAGAGAGAAATAATCCAATTCTGACCCTTATTTGGATCCAGATTAAAAAATACTTTAGACAATTGGTTTAAGAAGATGTGGTATATATACACAATGGAATATTACTCAGCCATAAAAAATAATGAAATATTACCATTTGCAGTAACATGGATGGACCTAGAGATTATCATACTAAGTGAATTAAGTCAGAAAGAGAAAGGGAAATATTATATGATATCATTTATGTGACGAATCTAAAAATGAGTACAAATGAATCTACATACAAAATAGAAACAGACTCACAGACATAGAAAACAAACTTACAGTTACCAAAGGGGAAAGAGAGGAAGGGAAGAATAAATCAGGAGTATTGGATTAACAGATAAACACTACTGTACATAAAATAAACAACAAGGATTTACTATATAGCACAGGGAACTGTATTCAACATCTTATAATAACCTATAATGGAAAATAACCTGAAAAACTATATATATATATATATATATATATATATGTGTGTGTGTGTGTGTGTGTGTGTGTGTAAATAAATAAATATATATATATATATATAAAAAACTGAATTACTTCACTGTATACCTGAAACTAACACAATATTGTATATTAACTCTACTTCACTTTTAAAAAATACTGTTAAAATAACTGGTCAAGTTGAAACCTTATATGTTCCAATATATGAGATTATTGTTAGAACTGTTTAGTAAGAACAGTATTCTGAATAAGTGTTTAAAGTGAGTGCATATCTTTTAGAAATACATACTAAAACAGTTATGGATGAATGGTATAACGTGGGGATTTGCTTCACAGGTAAGGGCAGGAAAATGGGTAGGAGTACAGCTGAAACACGAGCTAGTAATTTTTGAAGCTGGTAATGGATGGATGGGGTTCATTACATCAGTCTCTCTACTTCTGTATATATTTGAAGTTTTCCATAGTAAAAGTGTAGTTGAAAGCCAACCAATTACTCACTATAACAGTATTTTATTTCTCAGCATATTAAAGTTACTATGTAGTGAGCACTACATTCATTTTCTGTTGACGGTCTACCTCTCACTAAAATATAAGCTTTTTATATGTGAGAGCAAATGCTTAGTCTTTACTGCTCTTATCCCCAATACCTAGAACAGTGCCAGGAATCTTGATTAATATTTCTGACTGAATAAATAAAACATCCGGGACCTCCTGCAGAATTTTAGAAGATTGTAATTGCACCGTGGCCAACAAAGCAGAATGAGAACGTGCCCAACACTAGCCGGCAGGGGCTTACCTTCACCTCAATGAAGTCAGGGTTCCCCAGGGACACCAGCTTGGCATAGGCCTGGAGTTCATCCACGTTCCATGCTTTCACCAGAGTCAGCCTATAGACAGTACGTTGTTGCTAAAACAGAGGAAAACACAACTTTGTTTTTATCACCTAGGAAGATTTTCAAATTTCTTAAACCCATAGGTGAAACCTGGCATGAACTTCTATTTTTTGAAGTTGCATTTTGTAGAAAGATGAAAAAAACGTAAACAATGTCATAAGACTCCCAGAAGCCTTATAAAGGCACAGACATTGGTATATTTTTCTTCTCTCACTTACAGTATCAAACACTAGATAAGACACCCAAAAGGTTCTTAACAAATACCCTGAATTCCATTTAGTTAGAAATAGTAAATTGACCCAACAGTTTAGATTGGTGAAAATTAATTCACATAACCTTCAGGCTTTCAGGTATCAATTGCTCAAAGTTATTTACAGTAAGGATTTCTAATCACTCTTGTCCTCTTTCCTGCTTCCTCATTATTTAATGATCTCTACTTGGCAGAAAAGGCACATTGATGAACTGTCAATGTTGCTATTTGTTTACCATGTAACAAAAGAGGTATTGATCTTCTGAAAAGCCATTAGACAACAGTCATGCAAGCCTTTAAAAGCTTTATACCTTTGACTTTGTAGCTCCCTTCCAGGACCCTAGACAAATTACTAAAAGTTCAAAGACTTATTCAAACATCTCAAAACAACGTGATTAATGATAGTTTAAAATCTACAAAAAGAGTGGGGGCAGAACCTGTAACTTGCCTTTAACCAATAGAATATGGCAAAGATGATGTGACACGTGTAGTTATGTACACATGATTACATCCATCTGTAGCAAGTTCCTGGGTAGTATCCATGCTGCTAAACCTCAAACCATGCTTTAAGTAGTAAGGCTCAAAATACGCAAGAGAAAAACAAAGTGAAGTAAGACGTGAACAAAATGATACCAATCTCTCTCTACATGCACCCCAGTGTTCACAGCAGCATTATTTACAATCGCCAAGATATGAAAGCAACCTAAAGTCCACCAACAGATGAACGGATAAAAATGTGGTGTGTGTATATATATATATATATATATATATACACACACACACACACACACACACACACACACACACACACACATATACACACAATGGAATACTACTCAGCCATAAAAAAGAATGAAATTTTGCCATTTGCAACAACATGGTTGGACTTGGAGGGCATTATGCTAAGTGAAATAAGTCAGACAGAGAAAGACAAATACTTTATGATATCACTTATATGTGGAATATAAAAATTACAACAAACTAGTGAATATAACAAAAAAGAGACTCAGATATAAAGAACAAATTAGTAGTTACCAATGGGGAGAGGGGAGGGGGGAGACGCAAGATAGGGGTAGGGGATTAAGAAGTATAAACTATTATATATAAAATAAGCTACAAGGATATATTGTACAACACAGGAAATATAGCCAATATTTTATAATAACTATAAATGGAGTATAACCTTTAAAATTTGTGAATCACTATACTGTACACCTGAAACATATAATATTGTACATCAACTATACTTCAATTTAAAAAAATGTCGGGCTTCCCTGGTGGCGCAGTGGTTGAGAGTCTGCCTGCCGATGCATGGGACGAGGGTTCATGCCCCGGTCTGGGAAGATCCCACATGCCGTGGAGCAGCTAGGCCCGTGAGCCATGGCCGCTGAGCCTGCGCATCCGGAGCCTGTGCTCCGCAACGGGAGAGGCCACAACAGTGAGAGGCCCGCGTACCGCAAAAAAAAAAAAGAAAAGAAAAGAAAAAAAGAATGCCAATCTCTCTACTTTTGCTCATGTCTGAAGATAACCTAGGGATGAACAGTATTAGGCAGCCATATCAGAAAATGTACTCAAAACTTATTTTTAAAATGCAGTGTATAATGCACAAAAAGAAATCTTCCAGATTCCCTTCACATAGCTAGAATTCACCCAATGCCAAAACCTAACAAAAATGGTAGAGAAGTGCAGGCCAATCTCACTTGTACTTATATATGCAAAAATCTTACAGAAATTTTAGCAAATGAAATTCAGCATTATGTTAAAAATTCTAGAAATGCAAAGATGATTCAATATTAGACTATATATTAATACAATTCATCACGTCAATAGGTCAACACAGAAAAGTTATACAATCACCTTATAGACACACAAAGACATTTCGTATCATTTAAAGCCCATCCCTGATTTTAAAACAGAATGAACAACTGAAAAACCATTTGGTAAACTCAAAAATTAAAAAACACATCCTTAACATAAAGAAAACACTCTCCAGTCAATAGTCCATGTCATTCTTAGAGATGTAAAAAATAGAGGCATTTCTATTTAATCAGAATAACAGCAGAATGTCCACTCTATTATTTTTATAAACACTTCCCTGAAAGTTAAAATCAAAGCAATAAGGCAAGAACAAGAATAAGTGGATAGGGCTTCCTTGGTGGCGCAGTGGTTGGGAGTCCGCCTGCCAATGCAGGGGACACGGGTTTGCGCCCCGGTCCGGGAGGATCCCACGTGCCGCAGAGCGGCTGGGCCCGTGAGCCATGGCCGCTGAGCCTGCGCGTCCAGAGCCTGGGCTCCACAATGGGAGAGGCCACGACAGTGAGAGGCCCGCGTAACGCAAAAAAAAAAAAAAAAAAAAAAAAAAAGAATAAGTGGATAGTATACAAAAAACAATTACTTGCAAATGATATAGCTGGCTTCTTGGAAACCTAAGAAAATCAACCTAAGAAAATCAGATTAAGTACAATTGGTCAGTTACCAAATAAAAATAGAAAAATGAGCAGCTTTCCTAGCATAGAGCAGTGCGGTAAATGTGGACTCTGAGCCCAGACTGAATCCCAGACCACATACTAGCCATCTTTAACTCTGTCTCAGTTTCTATCTGTGCAAAATGGGAGTTTACACAGGATTAAAAGTGTCCATCTACATAACGCTTAGAACCATGTTGGCAGCAGTAAGTCATACTAAGTATTAGCTATTATATGCCATATGTATGGTACATATATACTTATATGTACAACTACAAAATGCAAGGCAAAGAAAATTCTACTTCAACTCTAAAATATATCTATAAAATACTTGATGATTATTTATGAAATAACATGGAGAGTGAAAAAAGTAAATACTTCTGAGACCATAAAAAACTAGCCTACATGGACAGCCATGATAGATTTCTAAATATAATGTAATTCCAACGGGAGTTTAAAATTCCTTTCAACAAATAAACTGGCAATGATACCAACAATAACAATAGCAAGAGTTAGCAATGAGTCAGCCCTTACTATGTGCCAGCTGTTGTTGTGTTTAACATCTTAGCAAAGATTCCAATATTTGTCTCATCTTTGCAACAAATCTTACAAAATAGGTTTATTAGCTTCACATTACAGATATGAAATAGAGGCCTAGTGCTGCTAAGTGAATTTCCCAAAGTTACACAGTTGGAAAGCAGCAAAGCTGGGATATGAACCCAAGCAGAATGAATCCAAGGCAGACTCTCTCTCTTGTTGCTTAACCTTTTCAAATTGTGAAAGAAATCATACAAAGAGAAACATACATAAAACACGAATGGACAGCCCAAGGGATTAACACAAAGAAAATATTCATCACCCAGTCACCATCCATTGCCTTTACCCCAAAGCTATCTAATATCCTGACTTCAACATTAAAGTTTAGGTTTTTGCCTGTGTTTGAAATTTATATACATGGAACCATAGACTTTTTTGCATCTTGCTTCTGTCATACAACACTGTGTTTATAACGTTCATCCACGTTGCTGCATGCTGAGATTTGTTCATTTTCTTCGTTATCTAATATTCCATTATATAAATATACAATAATTTATTCAACCGTTCCCCCATTGATAGACATCTAGATTATTTCCAGTTTTTAGTTATTATAAAATGCTGGTCTCTCTCATAACACTAGAGTTTAGTTCTTCCTGCTTTAGGGAATTTTATGAAATGCTATTATGACATATTCTTCTATGTCTGGCTTCTTTCACTGAAATTCTTTCACTGAGTTTGATGGTGACTTTAGCTTCAGATATATTTTTGCTGCTGTTTAGTACTCCAGTATATGAAAATACTTACATTAGTGAAAGTTGTTGGTTCGTTGGTTTTTTTCCCCAGTTTGGGTCTCTTACAAAATAGCATTGCTATGACTGTTACTGTACCTGACTCCCAATGGATGTTTCTTGAATGTTCCTAAGAGTGGAAATGCTGGATCACAGGATGTGCAGATACTGCTAAATTGGTTTCCAAAGTCATTTCACCATACTTCCACCTGCAGTGGATCAGAGTTCCAGCTGCTTCTCTTCTTCACCAACACTTGTTGTTAGTCTTTTAAACTTTAGCCATTCCTGCACTGTCCTATTTTGTATTTGCCCGTTTACTGATGAAGTTGAGTATGTTTTTGGCCATTCTGATCTCTTCTTTTGTGAAGTACTTGTTCAAATGTTTTGAATATTTCTTTATTGGGATAGCTGCCTTTTTACTACTGGGTTTTTCAAATTCTTTATGTATTCTGGCTGTAAGAATGCTGTTATAATTGTATTAGAAATATTTTCATCCACTTGATGGCTTTCCTTTCTGATTTCTTCATATCTTTTGATCAACAGATATAACTAATTTTAGTACATTTACCTTTTATCTATAGCCTACTAATGTTCAGATTGTTAAGGACAACGAAAAGCACTATGGGGTTACTAAAAAAGAAATGTCATTAGATTTTATTTCAAATTATGAAATTCACATTCTGGGTTTCACTGTGTCTGTAGGGAGCCTGCTCGATAGGATGGTTTTGGAGACTTTAAAGTCTGTTTAAAATTAGTTAAAGCAGTTCCTAAAGTCTATAGAAGAAAGTTGTGTTATACTCCAGTTAGATCAAATTAAAACAAAAACTGAGTACAGATGTTGCTTGAGAGGCGAGAGCTGGAATTTCCTTTGCAAAGGACATACTTAACACTTTATTTTATCCTTCTTTTAGATTAAAAAAAAAGAAAGAAAAAATTGGAGTACAAACTGGATTGTATTGTAGTAATTTAATTTGAATAAAACCTATTTTTTTCCCCAGTTTGGGGATTTACTTAGTAATTTTAATTTGCATAGGTTCTGGTCAGTTATTACTGCAGGATTTTCTGAATGTGGCATATTATCTAGTAGGGACAGGGTTCGTGTAATACTACAGAATACAAAAATGAAGATCAAAGTATCCAATGCAGGCAAAAAGTTTAGCTACTTTCTGTTCAGGCTACAATGTGACTTGTAAAATGTCACAATGAGATTTGTAAAAAAGTGTCAAGTAGCTGGCATGTTATAATTTCATGTATTTTCTGTTTAATTTGAGAGTCTAGGACTTTTTTCCCCCAGTGGTAGTAACAAACACAATAAAATGGGAGGGAGGGGTGGATCTGAAAGTAACATCACAATCAATGTGCAGCTAGGCTGTGCAGCAAGAAACCTAGACGTTAACCTCTAGAATTCAGACCAGATCTCTGTGACAGAGTTTAAATTTGGGTTTTAACTTATGTTTGTTTCTTAGAGGGAAGCAATACACGGACTGAAAATATTGGGTTGGCCAAAAAGTTCTTTCGGGGTGGTACGGAAGAACCTGAACGAACTTTTTGGCCAATCCAATACATGGAGTGAAAATTGAGGTCAAAATTCCAAAGGTAAATGTTAAATGCTTATCAAAGGGAAGTGAGGGAAAAAAGGATTAAGTACAAAGTAGAAAAAGTCTGAGTAGTTAGGAAGGAGGAGAGAAAAGAGGAAAAAAGTATAAGATGAGGAAAAGAGTACATAGTAGCAATTAAGCTACTGGGCTCTGGAGTCAGCTGTGTGAGCTCAGGCATGCTCTCTGTGCCTCTGTAAAACAGGAAGAGTAACAGTATCTATATCTCATAGTATTGCTGTAAAATTAAAAGAACTAAAACAAATAAAGAACTTAGAACACAGCCTGGAAGATAGAAAACTATGAATAAATTTTAGCTACCATCATCACCACCACCAGCAGCAGTTACACACATTCATTTGTTCACACAGATATCAGTTCAACCAACAGTCACCAGGTCCCACTGTACACCAGGTATAATACTAGATGCTAGAGATACAGCAGTGAACAAGCAACCAACGTACCGACTGTTGTATAATCTACATTTTATTCTAGTAAACGAACAAAACCAAAGTCAGAAAAGAAATTAGCAACAATGGTTAATACCACAAGAGGAAAGGAACCAGGAAACCAGCAAGGTAAGACTCCACCACTCCTGCCTGGCTCCTCAAAGGGAAGGAAATCCAAAAAGGAGGGGATATGTGTATACATATGGCTGATTCACTTTGCTGTACAGCAGAAACTAACACAACACTGTAAAGCAACTATATCCCAATTAAAAAACAAAAAAACAAATTGAATGCTGACCGAGTCATATCATGCTTGTCAAAAAATTAATTCTAAACTCTTTAAAACAAACAAAAAAACCTTAAAATTGAAACAATCCCTCACTGACGACCATTGTTTCTAAAAGCAAAGGAATATATATTGCCTCTACTAGAAATTGGGCAATGAATCTTTCAAAGTTCTTAGAAAGCATACTTATTCTTAAAATGGCTTTACTTAACTAAATTTTTTACTGTTCGTGGGAGACAAAACAAAATGTGTCAATCTGATATGTCAAATAAGCAAAGAATTAGAAAATAAATTCAAAGATATAATTCATGATGCAGCCAAATGAAGTATTCTTTATAATCAAAGAAGACAAGCAGGAAAATTATTATAGAATTACTTCCAAAATAAATTAACTAAGTAACCAACCAAATCAAACTGTAATGAATAACTGAAAATGTAGATCAAAGAAAGAAGGCAAAGACAATGTTATAAGACTCAGTGAAGAAAATCCAACCCAACAGGAAAAGAAATCATAGAAGGAAACACATCAAGCCATTAATAGTGCTTACTTCTGAGGATGAGAAGTAAGAGAAGGGTTGTAGGTTTATTATTTACATTTCTCTTTAAAGACCTGTAGAACACCATGAAACGTTCAACATGTTCATTACGAAAATCTCAGGAAAGGAGAGAGAAAATGGCAAAAAATAATATTTGAAAACAAAATGGCCAAAACTTCCAAAATTTGATGAAAAACATGAGTCTACACATTGAAGAAGCACAACGAACTTCAAGTAGGATAAACTCAAAGAGATGCACACTAAGATATATTATAATCAAACTGTCAAAAGACAGAGAGAATCTTGAAAGCAGCAAAAGAGAAGTGACTTATCATGTACAGGGATCCTTGATAAGATCAGAGCCTATTTCTCACCATCAACCATAACAGTCAGGAGACAGTGGGATGACATATTTAAATTGCTGAAAGAAAAAAACTATCAACGAAGAATTCTACATCTGGTAAAACTATACTTCAAAAATAAAGGAGAGGGACTTCCCTGGTGGCACAGTGGTTAAGAATCCACCTGCCAATGCAGGGGACATGGGTTCGAGCCCTGGTTGGGGAAGATCCCACATGCTGCGGAGCAGCTAAGCCAGTGCGCCACAACTACTGATCCTGCGCTCTAGAGCCCGCAAGCCACAACTACTGAGCCCACATGCTACAACTACTGAAGCCCGCGCTCCACAACAAGAGAAGCCACCACAATGCGAAGCCTGCGCACCGCAACGAAGAGTAGCCCCCGCTCGCTGCAACTAGAGAAAGCCCACACACAGCAACAAAGACCCAATGCAGCAATAAATAAATAAAGTCATTTCCAGATAAACAAAAGCTCAGGGAGTTCATCATTAGCAGAACTGCCACAGAAGAAATGCTAAAGGGAATGCTTCAGGATGACGTGAAAGGACACCAGACAGCAACCTGAAACCATGAGTAAAGAACTGTGATAAAGATAACTAAATATGTAAATGTGAAAGCCAGTATTGTTCTATTTTTGGTTTCTAATTCCTTTTTTTGTTCCTATGTGATTTAAAACACATATACCTAAAACAATAATTATAAATCTATGTTAATGGGCATGCAATGTATAAAACATAATCTGTGAAATTAACAACATAAGGAGGAAGACAGAAAATGAGGGGCTTAAAAAAAAAATAACTTATAAGCTTTTGCACAGCAAAAGAAACCAGAAACAAACCAAAATGAAAATCAAAACTACAATGAGGTATCACCTCATGCTGGTCAGAATGGCGATCATCAGAAAGTCTACAAATATTAAATGCTAAAGAGGGTGTGGAGAAAAGGGAACCCTTCCACACTGTTGATGGGAATGTAACGTGGTGCAGCCACTGTAGAGAACAGTATGGAGTTTCCTTTAAAAACTAAAAATAGAGTTACCATATGATCCAGCATCCTACTCCTGGGCATATATCTGGGAAAGATGAAAACTCTAATTCGAAAAGATACATGCACACCAATGTTCATAGTAGCAGTATTCACAATAGCCAAGACATGGTAGCAACCTAAATGTCCATCGATAGACGAATGGATAAAGAAGATGTGGTATCCATCTTATTGAATGGATGGAATCCATAAAATGGAATATTACTCAGCCATAAAAAAGAATGAAATACTGCCATTTGCAGCAACATGGATGGACCTAGAGATTATCATACTAAGTGAAGTAAGTCAGACAAAGAAAGACAAATATATGATATCAATTACATGTGGAATCAGAAAATGTAATACAAATCAATTTATTTACAAAACAGAAGCAGACTCACAGACATAGAAAACAAACTTATGGTTACGAAAGGGGAAAGGGGAGGGGGAGGGATAAATTAGGAGTATGGGATTAAAAGATATAAACTACTACATATAAAATAGATAAGCAACAAGGATACATTGTATAGCACAAACAATTATAGCCATTATCTTGTAATAACTTATAACGGAGTATAATCTACAAACATACTGAATGACTCTACTGTAAAACTAAAAAATATTGTAGGGGCTTCCCTGGTGGCGCAGTGGTTGAGAGTCTGCCTGCCGATGCAAGGGACATGGGTTCGTGCCCCGGTCCGGGAAGATCCCACATGCCACGGAGCAGCTAGGCCCATGAGCCATGGCCGCTGAGCCTGCACGTCCGGAGCCTGTGCTCCGCAACGGGAGAGGCCACAACAGTGAGAGGCCTGCATACCGCAAAAAAATTATATATATATATATATATATATATATATATATATATATATAAAATAAATCAACTACACTTCAATATAAAAATCCTATTAGAAAATTTAAAAATATACGCAAAGTGCTGGGAGGAGACATTCCATTTTTAATATGTCCTTATGCGTTAAATACACAAGTATTTGCGGATAAAATGATACTATTTATCTGATTTGAAATATTCCAATGCTTCCCCACCCCCCAAAAATTGGGAAGACAGATGAAACATGAAATGTAGAATGCTGATAACTGTCAAGCTGATAATTGCTTACACAGGAATTCCCTCCATTATTCTCTCTTCTCTTGAATGTTTTAAAAATCCATAATAAAAAAGTTTAAAAATATGCAGTTATGAGTTAGAATTCTGCCACTTCTAATTAGGCAGCTTTCAGTGTTACATATTCTGGATGAGGTTATTACATCCGAGGACTACAGCTCTTAATTTCAACAATTTATCTTGACAGTTGCAATTCAAGACGAACTCGAGTTGAGGCTGTGTCAAAACAAGAAAAAATGGTCTCCTAAAATATGGTTCTGAGTTACTAGTAATCAAAGAAATGCAAATTGAAGCAGTAATGAGGTACCATTTTGGCTTATCAGATTGGCAAAGATATTTTTAAATAGCAATATTCAATACTGCCTAGAGAACAGCAAGACAGACACTCATTCACTGATGATAAAAGCATAATTCAGTACAAACATTTTGGGAATTACATGGCAACATGATTAAAGAATCTGAAAAGTATCCAAATATGTTGATCCAATAATTGCATTTCTAAAGATTTTAAGGCTTTGGAAATGATAAAATTTGTGGACAAATACTGATGAATAAGAATGTTCATTCCAGCTTTATTTATAATAATGAGATATTATAAATATGTCAATCCCAAGAAATAGCTATATGTTCAATCCCAAGAAATAGCTAGATGATTTATGATACAGCTATTTAACTAACACTAAAGATGATTATTTCAAAACAGAGGTTATGAATTCCAACATGGCGGAGAAACACATTCTTAACAATAAGAGAGCTCAATGCAGATGTGATTCTCAGAAAGGGGAAGGAAGGGGGTGGGAGACCTGTTTTTTTCTATACCCTTGCTCCCACTGAGGATAATTGTTTTAGAAGAATGTTTAATAATGAGGGGTAATTTTTATGTAATAGCATTGAATTTTTAAAAAGCTAAAAACAAAACTGTACACATACCATAGTATTAATGACATAAATACATATACACAAAGGAAACACAAAAGGCTGGGAATGAAATACAAGAAAAGTTGTGGGGTCAGAAAACCTGTACTCATGTGCGCGCGCACGCACACACACACACACACACACACATTTTTTTAATAGTACTGACTCTTGAGATGAGAATGGATCAGTTTAACAGTTTCTTGATATGCCTGATCTCAACTATGCTTAAACAGATGCCTTAAACAAAATTCTCCTGCTCAAAGACCAGAAATCTGGTAAAGGAAGTAGAAAAAGATTTGTCTTAGGTTCAGCAGAACCTCAGAAGACCATGCAAATCAACTTGAATATGAGACAGAGTGTGGCCAGAGTTTGAAGAGTCATGGACCTCTATGTTACCCACAATAGCAAAACGAAAAGAAGGGCTTGACATCCTCCTGGTAACATGGTTAATACCCAAGAAGATGTTGCTTGTGTGAAGGAGTAGGAGGAGGGTGAGATCACACATATTTGTAAATACAACTATAAATGCTATGCAAACAGTTGCCTTCCAAGGCAAATTTAAGTTTTCTTTTTTTTGTGTGCAGTATGCGGGCCTCTCACTATTGTGGCCTCTCCCATTGAGCACAGGCTCCAGACGCGCAGGCTCAGCGGCCATGGCTCACGGGCCTAGCTGCTCCGCGGCATGTGGGATCTTCCCAGACCGGGGCACGAACCCGTGTCCCCTGCATCAGCAGGCGGACTCTCAACCACTGCGCCACCAGGGAAGCCCTAAGTTTTCCTTTTTGAAACTCTCTGGAATTTTTTTTTTCCGAATATTTTCGATCCGTGGTTGGTTGAATCTGTGGATGCGGAACTGGTGGATATGGAGGGCCTACTGTATAATCGACGTATGGTCAAAGGGCTACTATAAGTTCATCTATTGAAAAACCACAAGAAGAGGAAGCCAAGAAGTGCAAAATGCGAACACAATAGAGGCTAAGAGCACTGGCAGCTGTATAAAGACAAGCTGTAAGTAAACACTCAATAGCAGGAAAAAAAAAAATCCCCACTACAGGATAAAAAAAAAAAGCCAGCAGTATTTACATGTCAGAAAAGCAAAGGAGTAATATGGAGCGGTGTTTCTCCATCCTTTGGAGGTTGGGAGAGAATAGAAGAGGTAAGGTTCTACTGGCATTCTGAACAGGACAGCTTTCACAGTGCAAAAATGACCATTACCCTGAGAGCCATGAACACAGAAATTTTAAATATGGAAATTCAAGGAAAAGGAAAGAAATGAGAACAAAGAAAAAAAAGAAAAGACGATTAATAAGGGAGACAATGTAAAGAGCTAAAGACAAAACCAAAATAAATAAAAGATCATAAATAAATGGTAAGATTTCTAGAGGAAGAAAGGCTTGACTACAAAATCATAGGACCGGTTTCTCTACTTTTCATGTAGGAGATCTAAACTGAGAAGTCTAAGGCCACCAACACAAGACAAATGAGAGAGGTAGCCTATCTACATAAGAGTAAGTAGAAGTCAGAGGAATGATGTCATACAAATCAATAAGCAGAAGATTATGTTACAGCCTACCCCAGGGTGCAAACACGGATGGCAGTCACCTAAGCAGCACATCGACTTGGAAGTCCAAGGATATTGACAAAAAAGTAAAATCTCTGGCAAAGTTCCCTCAGGGAACAATCTCTCCATCATCCTGCAGCAGACAAAAACAGACAGAAACACTGGGACACAAAATGTGCAGAAGATGTTATGAGAAGGGCATCTTGATATACCCAGAACACATCTTACAAAACCACTGAGACAAAGTAAATTTGAAAGGGATAACGGGGCAGCCAGAAACCACACAACTCTAACATCAATAAATGTGATAGATCTATTTCTCCAGAAATACTACTTGTAACAATTCACAAGTTCAAGTCCCAAATATTAAAGAGTAAAGGCTCCCTTCCTGGGTGATCAACTGTCCAAATGCATATGCCTTGTAGTCAAGGGACGTTCAGGCTGTCAGTAAGCCACTGTTAACAACCTCCTTGTGCCTAAGCTTGGCTCTGCAAAAAAAAAAAAAAAAAAAAAAAAAAAAAAAAAAAAAAAAACCCCACACACAAAAAGCAAAACCAGACTCATTAGAAGGTGACTCAGTTCTTGAAGTAAGCCTATAAAGTTTCCTCCCTGGAAAGCCTGTTAGTGACAAGATGTGCCTGAGTGTACAGCACTTTACCTCATGTCTGACTCATAAGAAAGTGAATCTGGAATGACAGGAAGAAGAGCCTGGAAGAAGAAGGAGGATGTTCGGTACTTGCTATACAGACACAAAAATGCCAAAAATTAAGCCTTTAATTCCAAATCCTTATCTGATTTGCATAATTTACCAAACCATACATTAATGAATGTACAGTCAAAGGGGTACCTTAAGCTCATCTCTTGAGCCATCCCCACTGCAGTGATACATAGATGAAATGAAAAATGAAACTCAAATAAACCTGGCTAAAAATATACAATGAAACAGCCTCGGGACCAGGAATTGGACCTAGCCGCCTGTTAGAGTGCACATGTGAGCAAAAACAACCACCTACTCAAGAAGAGCCTGCAAACAATTCCAAGAGATGTGTGGAAATGTAACATTTCACAAAGACAGCCAACAGAATCTACAATTAGAAGATAAATTTCAGTCAAAAAAAATTAAAGTGACAGAACAAGCAACTTTCAACCAAAGACATGGCTTCATAAAGATGGCAATTTCCCCAAATTAAACTGTAAATTCAATGCAATTCCAATCAATATCCCAAAGTTATGTCTGTGTGTGTGTGTCTGTGTGGGAGAGAAAACTGACAAAATGATCCCAAAATAAATATGAAAATGTATTAAGGGGCTAAGAATAAGCAAGACAATTTTGAAGAAGGAGGGGTCTTTTGTACTAAATATCATTCTTATCACAAGGCGGTAGTAACTCAGTATGGTAATGGGGCAAGACAGAAAAATTAATCAATATAACAGAGTAGAAAGTTCAGAAACATCCATGAATACAGGAAAACCTGATTACAACAGGCAGTCGTTACAAATCATGGGGTAAAGGATAAATTATTCAACAATGATGCTGGCTCAATCAATAATCCATAAAGGGGAAAAAGAATCCCTGTCTCGTACCATACTTAGAAAAATATAGATACATACATATATATGTTTATGTGTGTATTTGTATATATACAGAAAGAGATCCTAAGTCCTTAATAAAAAGCATTTGGAAGTCAATGAAAATCACAAACATCTCAAAAGAAAAAAACAGTTGAACCAAAACAGCACAAACTTCCGGTTATAAGTACTAGGGATGCAAGGTACAACCTTAGTTGTACCCAATACTTAGTTGTTCCCAACAGAATAGTACCCAATACTAATTAAAGATTTGTAAAATGTTATGAACATAATGAACACTGCTGTACGTTACATATGAAAGTTGTTAAGTAAGTAAATCCTAAGAGTCTCATCACAAGGAGAAAATATTTTTTCTTCTATTTCTTTAATTTTGTATCTATATAAGACAACGGATGTTCACTAAACTTACTGTGGTGATCATTTCATGATGTATGTAAGTCGATCACTGGTTCCTTGTTTGTAAAATCCTACCACTTGGAGATTTATTCCTGTATATATTTTCCTTTGCTGTGAACATTTAAATGAGAATGGACAGGGATTTTGAATCACTACTCTTGGAAATGTTAGAGAAAAGAGATCTCGGTATTAGTGAGAGACAAAAAAGGATAGAAAATAAAAGGTAGAGCAGTGGAGGTTTTTGGAGTATAGTCATGAGTAATCATTAAGAAGACAAAACAGGGCTCCCCTGGTGGCGCAATGATTGAGAGTCCGCCTGCCAATGCAGGGGACACGGGTTCGTGCCCCGGTCCAGGAAGATCCCACATGCTGCGGAGCGGCTGGGCCCATGAGCCATGGCCGCTGAGCCTGCGCGTCCGGAGCCTGTGCTCCGCAACGGGAGAGGCCACAGCAGTGAGAGGCCCGCGTACCGCAAAAAAAAAAAAAAAAAAAAAAAAAAAAACCAAACAAACACAGGCCATAAAAATGCACCTTAGAACCTACCAGGAAGCAGGAAATTCTAATTGTGTCATATTCTGGTGAGGTCCGGTCTAGTTACCTTGGGTGGCACTACAGGTAGCTAACTCTGTGTTTAAGGAGAACATTTTAAACTATAATAAACTAAATAGATTAAATAAAATTTATCCCCAGGCTTTTTTTTTTTTTTTTTTTTTTTTTGGCGGTACGTGGGCCTCTCACTGCTGCAGCCTCTCCCGTTGCGGAGCACAGGCTCCGGACGCGCAGGCCCAGCGGCCATGGCTCACAGGCCCAGCCGCCCAGCGACATGTGGGATCTTCCGAGACCGGGGCACGAACCCACGTCCCCTGCATCGGCAGGCGGACCCCCAACCACTGCGCCACCAGGGAAGCCCTCCCCACAGGCTTTTAATTTTAAGCATCAAATTCTCTGATTTCTTGAACTACAGTGAAAACTAAAAGTCAATAATTTAGTCATGGGTCAGACAGGAAAGAAAAAAAAATGCTTCATTTACTATGCACAAACAAACAAATTTGCAATTGTCATGTGGTTGCTGTAGGGGAGTCTGAAATGTTACTGCAGGCAAGGTACAGAGATGTAGAAACTAACGGAATAGTACCCAATACTAATTAAAGATTTGTAAAATTAATGTTCTCTGTATTCAGTACAATTTCCTTTGTCCTCCTATTTAATGAACATAGTATTTAGAAGGGATTTCACTGTAATTCCCAACTTCAATCTAAATTTTCCTTTAAGTGCTAAACTCTTCAAACATGCCTTTTCCTACTGCATGGTTTTTTTTTTTAGGATATAATCTTTACTTTCGGTAAAGAAACCACTGTGTTCAAAACGCAGCTCCACTAAATGGAACCATCTAAAAACACAGGAGGCGGTTTGTGTACCCTGTTTCCCTCTTAGGGGTTATGAGGAGTAACTTCTGGAAATTAAGATGGTCTCCATCCTTTCTCCTATCCTCGTCCTCAGTCTCTACATCCTACCACTCCCAGAAACTGGCCATCAGGAGCGTAAAAACTAATCACTGCCCTTCCCCTGGGGAAGATGCACTTGAATTGTAATTGGTTATAAATATACAAATAGACCTACAACTGAAGGATTCTCCAGCGTCTTCAGTGTCTACCAGATATTTTCAAAGTACATATAGTCAAAAGAAGATAATTTTCTAGCATGAACCAGAAACAGGAAAAAACTAGAAACGTTCTTTACGGTAATATAAAATGGAAGCTTCCTTCAGTCACTGGACCAGGACAGGGTCTCCCCACATCTTGAGATGCATGCGGTTCATGAGTTAGGAGGAAGATGACTGACGTATCCCCTTCGAGTTTTTTAATACAGGCAGAGAGGGGTTTTTTGATTTCAGGGTTTTTTGTTTGTTTCACAAACTCCAAAGCTAGAAGACATGTCATCAGAAAGACTCAAAAACTAGAAGAGATAAAGTTATTAAACTCCAAGGGTTGCTCAAATTCTATTTACATGATTTTGAACATTTCTAACTTGTCACAGGCAAAACACATTTTCCCCCCACTGTGTGGCTGGATGAAGGGGAGGTGCAAATGGCTACATATGATTTCAATCCAGTATCTCAGACTATGAAGGAACTAATGGCATAATTTCTTGATTCCTGTGAAGTGGGCAATGAGTTTCTGCCACACATACTACCTTCTTCTGGGCCACGTCAAAGGAGCAAGCTATCTTCACATTGCCATAAGTCAAACAGAACTCATGGTTTCCACTATCTTCATTTCCCAAATACACTAAAAAGGGTCTTCAAATGTCAATTTGAGAAAGTGCTTCCTTCTTTCCGTGTTCAATAAGCAAAAGAAATTAGCTTCCGACCATTCTTTTTAACACCCTTTTTCTCCACACTCTTTTCATAAATCAAACACAATGATTCTCATAAAAAGGTTCAATTCTAATGTCCAAAATAGCAATACCGAAGCTAAAATTTTAAAATAAGCTTTGAGATGAATGGCCTTGAATAAGTCCATCTGGAAGATATTAAAGAGGAGGAGGAGGACATCTATGAGGTGGCAGGAGAAAACGCCCACTGGTCTGTCAGTGACGGGGGGCTGATGACTTCCTTGATTTGTGGCCGCAGATCTCAATCACATGTAACCCCAAACCACTTTCAATAAACACGAAAATTTTCCTTCAATGCTATTTGAAATGTCAAAGCAAATATCACTAAAAACAAATTGAAAGTGATGGTCATTTTTGAAAATGTCTGTTCATACCACCTGGGTGTGTTCCCCACCCCCAGCCCTTTACCAGAAGAAAATCCATGATCTGTGGACACTAGCACAGATATACCTACCTCGCAAATAAGCCTTGGTAAGCACCTCAGTTCCAACTCGTTGTCCGGGACTAATTTTTTTTTAATCTTATTAAAAACACTGTGCTGAGTAAGTATAACACATATACCACAACAACTCAAGAATCCTGAGACACTGACAAAACCATTATTCTAGAAAATCGAAATAAAACATACCTCTCTCTGAGAGGTATATAAAGATCAACTATCTCTTGCATCTTCCTTTCTACCTACATGTTCGTATTCCGGCCTCCTCCACTTCAAACCAAGGAATAAATAACAACCCCAAACAAACCCCAAATCCTCCTTCTGTCTCCCTTCCAAGATGTTGTTTGTTTTCTGTCCTTACAAATGCTGTGCAATCCACCTTCCATCTCCACCAAACCACTGAGATTACTTTGATGATGGGCATCAATAACCTTCCATACATCCTATATTTAGGGGGTTTTTAATCCAAATTAATTGATTTCTTCTTTTATCTTGATTACTTCCTTCTTCCTAATAGGCTTATTTTATTGTTACTTGACTTAATGCTTAGTTCATTGATATAGATTGCTAGTCGCCTACCAATACCCATTCACCCCTTCTTCCTTATAAGCACAATGTCTGAACTATTTGGGGACAACAATATACTCAGCTAGAAGATTACATTTCTCAGCCTCCCTCCACAAGATGTGGCTAAGGGACTAAGTTCTGGCCAAAAAGATGTAAAAGGAAGAGTTATACAAATTATCTTAGAAGGAAAAAGATGTGCTCTTCTAATACCTATCCTTGTACTGCCTGCTCAAAATGAAGGCTGGAATACCAACATGATGGCTGGAGCTCTAGCAAGTATTCTGGACCATGAAGTAAACTTCAGAATAAAAGTCATTATGTTGAATGTCAGATAGGAACCTGGGTCTCTGATGACACTGTGAAAATACTGAAAAGAAAAAACTCACACTCTCTCCTGTGTTTCTCCTTTACTTTCCCACTACTACCATATTCACAACACTTCTGACACCAGAGGTATGGGTTTTTTTCCCCACACCAAGCAAGAATGTGACACCGGCTGAGTATCCTCCAATTCAACTCAGTTCTGACACTACCTACCTGGAGATAACATCAGATCCCTAAAGTGAAGGGCTCAGTGCCTCCAGACTGCCCCACCCCCACTTCAGATGCTAATTGCAAGTTCAGGTGGTTACCTGTGCTTCTGATGGGCGAGTCCCATGACCTCCTCAGGTGCAATTAATTTTCTAGAACGGTTCACAGAACTAAGGAAAACCGTTTACTTACTATATACCAGTTTATTATAAAAGGATATGATAAAGAATACGGATGACCATAGAGATGGAATAGCAGAGCAGGCAAGGTATGTGGGAAGGGGTAAGGAGCTTCTACGCTCTCTCCAGGCACCACTCTCCCAGCACCTCCGTGTTTTCAGTAACCCAGAAGCTCCCTGAACGCTGTGCCTCTGGGATTTTTATGGAGCCTTCATCATGCAGGCATGATTGATCATTAACTCAATTTCCAGCCCCTCTCCCCTTCCTGCAGGATATGGGTATAGGGTGAAAGTTCCAAGCTTCTAAGCTTGGCTTGGTGTTTCTAGTGACCAGTTCCCATCCACAAGGCCACCAAGAGTCACCTCATTAGAACAAAAGACACCCAGGAAATTCCAAGGGATTTAGGAACTCCGTGTCAGGAACCAGAGTCAAAAACAGTATTAGAACAAAAGACACTCTTAACTTAGGAAATTACAAAAGTTTTAGGAGATCTGTGCCAGGAACTGGGGACAGAAACCAATACATGTATTTTCTACTATCTCACAGCCGCCATATCAGTCATTGGTTCACCTTTATTTGGGCTTCTGTGACATCAGAAGGAAAAACATTTCTAACTTGATTATCCCACTCACTATTTGGGAGTCTCTATGTGTAGTTAATCTGAATCCTACGTGATACAATTCCCCTTTGGTTCAATTCTGGATATTGTTATGCAGTATTCTGACTTCCACTATTTTACAAATATCTGTAACTGTAGTTTTGATTTCCTTTTACCTAATGAAAATTACAAGTTACTCTTCTGAATTATCAAGTGATTGGGCTCTGTTTACTTAAACTTTTGTTGGTCTTACCACATTATGTTCGGTGGCCTATAAATGGTACATATTTATTTATCTATTTGTTTTCTGTCTCTCCTACCAGAGAACAGGAGCCTTATGTGCCTTATTTACTGATTCGCAGTGCTAGAAGAGTCCTTACCAAATATTTAGCAATATCTATACTTGCTGAATGAATGAATGCAGTTTGTGTAGTTTAGATCTTTTAAACATTTGTTTATGATTGAGTATATTAAATTTTATGCACACATAAGAGGGAATCATAATAAAAATAAAAATACAAAGGAAGACTGCTAAGTATTAGAGGGAGGCAATCCATCATTATCAGTGAATAGTAGAGCAAGATTATATCACAGCATGGAAAAACACTTACGTTGCAAAGGAGACAAAGTTATACATATAGTATGATTACAGCTATGTTACCCAAAACTCAAAACTTATGCCTAAACAAGAACTATAAAGATAACAAAAGAGAATATAAGTCACGCATCCCTGAATAAATCTGAAAAATGCAATTTAAAATACAGTGGGCAGGGCTTCCCTGGTGGCGCAGTGGTTCAGAATCTGCCTGCCAATGCAGGGGACACGGGTTCGAGCCCTGGTCTGGGAAGATCCCACATGCCGCGGAGCAACTGGGCCCGTGAGCCACAATTACTGAGCCTGCGCGTCTGAAGCCTGTGCTCTGCAACAACAGAGGCCACGACAGTGAGAGGCCTGCGCACCGCGATGAAGAGTGGCCCCCGCTTGCCACAACTAGAGAAAGCCCATGCACAGAAACGAAGACCCAACACAGCCATAAATAAATAAATAAATACATTAAAAAAAAAAAAAATACAGTGGGCAGCAGAAAGATATCCAGAGAAAAATGACTATAGGAAACACACACCCAATACATTTCAAGAGCCATCATAATCACTAAATAATTAAAAATAATGAAACTACAGTAACACAGGCATCTCCCAGCTAAGAGTAGTAATCTGTTCCTGAAATCTAACAGCATGCATAAAAATGCTAAGTGAAGCGTATTTCCCATTATTTTAAATGGGAAAAATTAAAATGTGTTACACATCAACCCAAAGCCTCCAAAGACTTGCTTAAAATGAAACTAAAATAGGGTAAGATGCTCACAAATGTAACAACTATTACGTTAGCTATCAAATGTATAAGACACTACTTCCTGACTTAACCTCCGAAAACAAACAAGGTTAATGGCAGCTGCTCAGTAAAGGCAAGTGGCCTCTCCATGCCGGCACCACGGAGAAGCAAAGCTCCCTCGGTTGACATGGTGAGCTTTTCAAATCGTCTACACCTGCCTCTGATGATCTACCAATTGTATTTGGAATGCCATTCAAGATTTTTCTTGCATATCGTTTTGCTTTAAATGCTGTATTCAGTTTTGGAAAATAAGTAGAAATTTTGCCCTTGTAAACATCAATTTAAAACACTGTACTGAAAGGCTTCTATGCTGTATGTGTTTGGGTATTAAAAACAAAAAGGTGTAAACCAACAACTGACAGGGAGATGGTCGGTAGGGTGTGCCTGTATTTGGAAGAGATGTCTCTTGCTATATCCTTCAGCCGATCTGATAACATGAATCGAAGATCAAAGGGTAGATAAAACCCTATTAACTTGTGGATAACCAGATCTTTAAAACCATTGCTCATTTTTTGAGCTGCAGTGTGTCAGTATCATTCACTACTATTCAAGCCACAATCTCCTCAGGGCTGACCTCAATACGCAGCCAGCTTCACGTAAAAGACACTTTCGCAAATAGAAAGAAAGTTTTGACCCTGAAAGTCATCCACCCGAAATGAATACTACTCTGTGTACTTGGCTTAGGCCATCAGGATCTAGAAACGTCCACTGGATAAATTAGCCACTGCTACATTAATGACCTATATAAAATTACAGAAAATTTTAAAGATAAAATATAAATTGTTCCTCTCTGATATTATCATAGATTTTGTTTATTTTTTAAAAAACCTGGAAAACATGTTAAATGTCACCCATGACTTCACAGTTATACAACTATTATTAATGTTTTTGTGCAATATAAGTCAAAAAAAGTAATTAGTATATACTTTTCCAGCTTCAGTTAAATGACTAATTGAATGTTTTTAGAACCACAGAATTATTTAACAGATTTTTTAAAACTCTGTTGGTGTGCTAGGCATTATTAACCTGTGGAGAGCTGGCTCTTTAGGACTACTTCTTATTTTTTGAGTAATACAGATCCTTCCCAACTCTGATCCCAGTGTCTCTCCTGACCGTGTGCGTGCTCCTTCCCCAGCACTTGTCTCCATGTGCTGAAACTGTCTGTTTATCTGCCTATAGGCAGACCTCAGAGATACCGCAGGCTTATTAGTTCCAGACCACTGCAATTTTGGTTTCTCAGTGCATATAAAAGTTATGCTTACACTCTACTTTAGTCTATTAAATGTGGTAGCATTATGTCCCAAAAAATGTGCATACCTTAACTTAAGAAATACTTTATTGTTAAAAAATGCTAACTGTCATCTGAGCTTTCAGCTAGTTGTAGTAGTAACAAAGATTACTGATCACAGACACCATAACAAATATAATTGTAATGAAAAAGTATGAAATAGTGCCAGAATTACCAAAACGTGACAAAGAAACACAAAGTGAGCAAATGCTGTTGGAAAAATAGTGCCAATTAAGACTTGCTCGACACACGGTTGCCACAAACCTTCAATCTGTGAAAAACACAATATCTGCGAAGCACAATAAAGCGAAGTGCAGTGAAGTGAGGTATGCCTGTATTTGTCCCCAGGACACTGCAACTCTTCTACAGCTCAGACCACATCCTAGATATAATTATATCCAGGGCCTAGCACAGGACTTGAAATATAGTAAGCTCGAAGTAAGAGGTGGCTGAAATGAATGCAGTAAAAACAGTCTCCAAAGTGTTGAGAATCATTTGTAACCAAAAATTATTTTAAGAGGCAAATGATCACTACTTAGATCAGAACTAATTTTTTTAACAATTTATAGCACTAACACTATTGAACCCATGCCCCAAGCAATGTACTAAGAGTTTTACTTGTGTTATGTCATTTAACCCCTCAACACAATCTGGTGAGTCATGAACTATCAATACTCTAATCCCGCTTAACTGGTGAGAAAACAAAGGTTACAGAGATCAGTAGTTTTGCCAAGGTCACGAAGCTGGTATGGTGCCATGATGGAGTCACATACCTCCACTATGCTCCCTTTCCAAGGACTATAAAGACCCCCATGAGGTTCCAATCAAATACTTTGACTAAACACTAACTACAGAAAAAAATCACTGCCTGAAAGCTTCTAATGGGTGGAAAACAAACAAAAACAACAGGAGATGGAGTATAAAATTTTTTTGGGGGGGAGGGCCACGTTGGCACGTGGGATCTTAGTTCCCCAACCAGGGATCGAACCCGTGCCCCGTGCAGTGGAAGCGCCGAGTCCTAACCACTGTACCACCAGGGAAGTCCTAAGAACTCAATGTTTTTTAGTAAACATTGTATGAAATGGTGATCAAATAACATGTTTAAGATGACTAATTACTAGTGTTAACTCTTGGGAAATTATATTACGTGTTGGTTAGAATAGTTAGGAAAAACAAATATGTGTAATGTTAATGAAATAAGAGCTCAAAATGAAAATGTTTGTACATGAGACAATTAAAATACCCACTCTCTATAACCCACTATGATCTGACATCCGTCAAATTTCTGCTCTCTGCTAGGGGCTTTTTAGCTTCTATCCCACCATCTCTGCTTTACTCAAGTTTCAATAACGTCTGTTACTACTAGAAAGAAGAAGAACATAAAAGTTTTTAAAATTCTCTTCCCTAGAAAAAATTATCTTCTTGGGGCAGCTCCTTGATGGTTATCCTTTTTGAAAATAAGTAACACTATGAAAAGGTGCAAAGAGGAAAACAGCCAAAGAGCTCCCTCTACCTCCAGACGCTCAAGTCAAAAAGAATTCAAATGTATAGGTGCATAGCGTAATTTATTTAATTGGTTCTCTACTGATGGATATTTAGTTTGCTTCCAATCTTTTGTTATTATAAGTAATGTCACAATGAATAATCTTCTATACATTTTACTTCATGTGGATGGAAGTATGTCTCAGGGTAAATTACTTGATGTGAACTGCTCATTCAAAAGGCACATGCCCTTTTTATTTTAATAGACAGCATACAAGTGTCCTTAAGGGACTTCCCTGGTGGCGCAGTGGTTAAGAATCTGCCTGCCAATGCAGGGGACACGGGTTCGAGCCCTGCTCCAGGAAGATCCCATATGCCGCGGAGCAACAAAGGCCATGCGCCACAACTACTAAGCCTGCGCTCTAGAGCCCACAAGCCACAACTACTGAGCCCGCATGTCACAACTACTGAAGCCCATGCACCTAGAGCCCATGCTCCGCAACAAGAGAGGCCACCGCAATGAGAAGCCCGCGCACCGCAACAAAGAGTAGCCCCCACTCGCCACAACTAGAGAAAGCCCGTGCGCAGCAACGAAGGCCCAACACAGCCAAATAAATAATTAATTTCTTTTTAAGTGAAAATATTTTTTTTAAAAAAAGTGTCCTTCAAAGGTGAGATTGTACCAATTTGTACTCTCACCAGAAATATATGAGAGTACTTTTTTCCTTACTGTTATTTTTATTTGTATTTAAAAGCCATTTGCATTTCATGTTCCATTAAGGGTTTTTATCTTTGGCTTATTTTTCTATTGTTTTATTGGTCTTTTTCTTAATGATTGGTAGTAGTATTTTCATTAAATTCAGTACTTTTTAAACTTTCCTAACTTTATTCACTTTATTACCTTTATTTTAAGACTTCATTTAAAAATCTTTTTTTCAGAACTATCCTTGTCCCAAAATACACCATTATACAACTGAGAAATATTTAAGGAAAGAAACAAGACGCTTGACTAGTATTTTTATGAGGTCTACAGGCAAAATCAAGGGATCTTATCACTCTAACATTAACAGATCATGAAGCAAAATGATGATTCATGAAGATAAGTCTAAGAGGGAAACAGAATTTTTTTCATATGGTGATCATTACAGTTTCCAGTGTTTGGGAACTTACATTTTTTTATCTGAAGCTACTGCAAAAAATATATATTTTATATATACATACTTTATACATATATGTAAATAAATATGGAGATGCCACCAAAATATATATGCACACACATGTATACACATATGTGTATGCATGTGTCTATATATACTTGCTTCAAGTATTACCAATATTTGTTCCATTTTAAAATTCAAGATAAAAAATGATCCACAGATAAATACATATGAAGTAAGGCAACAGGGAAGATGATGTACTACAGATATTTGTATCAAAATCATTTTCAGAACCTCCCTTCTGCAGGGAAGTTCTCCTGCTTAGAGAGAGTTACAGAGTTAAAATAAACAAACAAACAATTTCTGGTCTTGAGAATAAACATTCAAAGCAGAGACCAGGTAAACTCAGAATACTTTAAAATGTAATACTCAAAACAGATATAAATTTAAGTCAGCTGAATAATTTTTATTTAAAAGAATATATATTTTAAAAACTGAGGACATAAAGTCCTCAACATGACAGATTATAAATTCTCACTAAACCATCTTGGAGGCTTATAAGTAAGTTTTCATTTACTAAGTCTTACTCTGTATTATAGGTCATTCCAGTAAGCACTTTCCACAGTAATTCATTTAATCCTCAAAACAAGCCTATGAGGCAAGTGCTCCTTTATCCCCATCTTACAGATAAAGGAACTGAAGCACAGGGATGCTGCGCCTAAGATCACAAAGCTCTGAGGGGTGGACCCAGAATTCAAACACAGGCATTGTGGCCCCAGCACGCAGTAGGCCACGTGTGTATTGTCTAGGTAGTACTATCGATGCTGAGAATCAGGATGGACTCTTGCCGGTGAAGGAGTTCACTATAGCAAGAGCATCGGACTATCCAACTAATAACATCTTCCACACTTTACCACCTTGAACACGTGCTGCAGCAATGGCCCACCGGAGAGCGCTCTGCCAGGTGCAAGGTGACCAGGGTTACAGCCAAGCCTGCAGGTGGTGGAGGACATCCCACAGATATTCACCCCACTAAATAGAGGAACGTAAAATAAAAACCACAACTCCTGATGGATACCAAGTCATATTCATCAGACTGGCAAAACTTAAAAAAGCATGACAATACATTCAAACTTAAAAATGTTAAAAAGCTGAGTACTTTGAAAAAAATCTAGTTAAATGGAAGATGTATATATCTTAAAAGCTGACAATACCACGTATTTGTGAGGACAGAAAATGGAAACTCGAATACACTAGTCTCCAAAGCCACTCTCCTGAGTACTTTGAAAAAATCTAGTTAAATGGAAGATGTGTATATCCTACAATCCAGCAATTTTCACTCCTAGGTATGGACCCTAAAGAAACTACTGCATGTGTATACAAAGAAAACTTTCAGTAATGTTCACTGCAGAGTTGAAAACTTCAGAAAAACTCAAATGCCCATCCACAGGAGAATGAATAATACATTGTAGAATATTTATAAGATGGAATGCTTATAGAGCAGTTACAGTGTCTCAAAAGCTAAATGTATCAGCATGAGTAAATCCACAAATATAATATTAAACAAATAAACAATAAAAAAGGCGGTGGGGGGGGCAGGGAATGGGGAGTTATTGCTTAATGGATGTGTAGTTTCAGTTTGGGAAGATAAAAAACTCTGGAAACGGACTGTGGTGATGGTTCAACAACAATGTGAACGTTCTTAATACCACTGAACTATACATGTAAAAATAGTTAAAATGGTAAATATGATTTTTTCTAATGCTCAAAACAAGAAGAACTTGCAGAATGCTATGATGATACTATTATATACGGTTTTAAAATATGAAAAACAGCTCTGTTGTTTACAAAGTTGTAAATATAGAGTGAAGTATAAAAATAGCATAGAATGATAAACACCAAATACAGGACACAGATTATCTCTGAAATAGAGGAAAGGAAAGGAAATATGAAAGAAAAGAGGTTCATAGGGACTGCAACTGAATTTATAATGTTTTATTTCCTTAAGCTAGATGGTAGTTATATTGGTATTTACCATCTTATTTACTCTATTTTTTACATCTCCAAAATATTTAATCATACCTACAAAATTGGGGATAGAGGGCATTATACTTTAAAACATAAACACAAGCAGCCCATGATGTTTTTAGATGTTTCTATCTAGACCTTATGAGGTCAGCACTGCTATTAACCCCATCTTACAGATGAGAAAACTGAGTCTCTTGACCAATATTAGCCAGGAAGTGGTAGAGACAGGACTCCAACATGAGCAGTCTTATTTAAGAATCCCAAGCTCTTAACTGCTACACAAGACAGACTGTTGGTTAACGATGAAATATACATCAAAAGGAAAGGAGATAAATCTAATTTGCTCATTCACCAAACATTTATCATGTGGCTATTGTGTGTCACACTGTGATAAGAGCTGGGAGAGCAAAAATGACATGACATACACTGTGCCTTCTCTCTGGGACCTTTCAGTTTGCAAGAAGAAAGACAATTAACTAAGCAATCACAACCCACCGTGGTAAGCACTATGATGGCGTGTTACAAGATAGCACAAGGCACCGCTGGCACATAAGTGCTGGAAACAGACTACGGGGGGAGGAGGGGGAGGAGAGAGAAAGGGAAAGCCACCAAAGACAAGACCTGCAAATTAAATTGTTAGACCCACAGAATAAGATAGTACCCAGACAATAAGACCAGTGCTGAAGTGTTACATGTACTACTGTGGAAAAATGTCTGTGACACACTGTTAATGGAAAAAAAGGTCAAAATCAACACATATAGCATCTCCTTGGAATGAACTGGCACTGATATAAGTTTCAGTATACAATAAGCTTATCACATCAATGCATAAAGGATGAATTATTCAATAAATGATCCTGGATAACTAAATAAAAGTGAATACAAAATTGTATCCCAGTTGGATTAAAGAGTCAAGTTTTTTAAAATTAGGCCATGAAAGAACAGGAAAATATGCATAAATATTTTTATAACCCAGGAGAGGTGGGTGAGGACTTCTCAAACACATCACCAAAGGCAGAATTCACAAAGAGAAAGACGACTAGATCTTGAAGGAAAAAGCTGGAAGACTTAGAGTACCTGATTTCAAAAGTTTAAATTAACCTTGACTTGCTACGTTATACCATATATAAAAATGTATCTGAGGGTGACACCACCAAGAGGGCAACAGAGGTTGTTCCTGACTTCACTCCCTCTCAGAAGAACTACTAACGGAGACACTGGTGCTGCCCGAGGTAGGAGGAGGCCGGTCTGGTTGTCTGGCGGCCAGCTATGAAGCCAGTGAGTGGGGACGGGGATTGGAGGAACCGAGCCGCAGGGATGGGAGCGGCCCCGATGCGACTTATTGAGCCCGGGGACAGCCCCAGCCTGGTCGCAACACGACTCGCGCAGTAACCGTCCAGGGAAGGGGAGGTGGCGCTTCCCGGAACCTGCAAGAAGGATGGCAGCGAAGGAATAGTGTCGGAGGCGGGCGAGGGGAAGACAGACATTCGCTGTGCGCCTGTTGTGGGCTGTGAGCTGTCGCATGCAGGGTCTCCTAAGCCTCACGACAGCCCTGCCAGAGAGGGCTGAGCCCCCTTTTACGAAGGAACTGAGGCATAGAGAGCTTAAGTGTCTCCGTGCATCATTCAGCCTGATACCCCAGCCCCAAAGCATATCCTGGGATGCCCTGGGCCCCCTGGGGAGCAGTCCTCTCCGCGGACGGGGAAAACTTCCTGGAAGATGATTAACACCCCTCCAGCTTGTGGGTGTGTCACCACGGCCACCATTCCACGGGGCCACCTGGCACTGCGTCCCTTTCCCTGGAGTTAAGAATCTCTGGGCTTGGGGAAGCGGAAACATCCAACTCTGTTAGGATTTGTAAAGCTGGCTGGGAGAGCCTGAGTGAATGGGCCACGCAAACAAACTCTTGAATCATCAAAACTGCCTTAAAGAAAGAAAAAACAGGCTTAAGGATCTGAAGCCCCACCTGACTCACATCACCTACCGACAGAGCTAACAACCTGTTGAAGGGGCTCCATTTGAGTTGAGTTGATAATAATAATACGGATAGATCCAAAGCAACTCAAATCCATGGCCTAAATTGGCTCTGTAAAGTGATCTGGTAGTTACAAATAAGACCATTATAGAATAGAATATAGCTTCAGAGCTAGAAAAGACATTAGGCAGTTACACTTGCTAATCCCCATATTTCCATGTGGAGGGACATCAGCTCTCCTTCACTCCTGGCCTCTTTTCTACACTTGTCCCCAGAAGGGGGAGAGTGAGTGATCTGATCCCTGAGTTTGGGAGGAACTGAACACAAGTAGCTGTGTTCCTTCCCTTCTCTTTGCAGAGAGTACTATCTGGGGTGCTCTCTGCCACAGGGGAGCTACGGGTTGTCCATCACTGCCTGTGCCTGGGTGGATAAGTCCAATTCTGGAGTGAAGAATTGACAAGCCCACTTGACCTCAGCTTTAAAGCCACATCCTCCATCCTCCACCTGACAGTCAGTAATAAAACTGATATATTGATCTCCATTTGCCTCTCCAGTGTCTCATCCCTCAGTTGGTTCCAACTAGGAAGTAGAAGAAAGGTGTGTTTTTTATTGGTCCTATAACACATCTTCCATGTAGAAATGCTTCCCACGTGATTTTCAACTCCTTAGATCAGCACACAAAGTTCATCTCAGTCTCTCTAGTCCAGTGATTCACAAAGTTAGGGACATGTTATTCCACCTGTACTCCCACCCACCCACCAACCAAATTGCTAGGCTGTTTGGGGGTTATTTATTGAGAAATGGGGTAGAGAAAACTACTTCTTTAGCTTCCTCTTCTCTGCTCTGATGTCACAGTTCCTGGATACAGTCAGCTCTCGGTGTCCGTGGATGCAGAGGACCAACTGTCCCATGTTGGTCCGTTTTATGTAAGGGAGTTGAGCATCTGGGAATTTTGGAACCCGCGGTTGGGGGAGAGGTCCTGGAACCAACCAATCCCCCCCACCCCCCGCGGACACCAAGGGAATATACTGTACAAAGCCCTTTCTCTTTTTGCCTTAATTGCCTTAACTTCTCTATCTGCTTGAAAACCTCCTGCTCATCCATCAAAACCCAACTAATGGATCTCTCCTCTGTGAAGCTTTCTCCAGCTGCCTAAGCAGTCAGTCACTCCCTTGTCTGCTCTGAAGGGCATAGTGCCATTTTAGCACTTCTAACTTTTTTGAATCTATTTACACATTGTCTCTCCAATTATACTGAAGGCAGGCTGTTTATTTTATGGATCTTTGCATCTCCAGAGCTTGGCAAATGAAGGTGTCCAAGAAATGTTTGTGAATGAATGAATGAATAAATCTCACTTTATAGTTTTGGAAAACTGAGATCCAGTAGAAACTGACATCGCTTGTCCAAGTTTATACAGTAAGTGGCAGAGCCAGGACCAGAAGACAGGTTTCTTGGTTCCCAATCCAACACTCTTTCCACTACATGGGGCTGTAATTATTAATAGGACAGTAAACAGCAATAGCTTATTATTGATATCGCTGATCTCTCTGATATTCCAGGTTTGAGTGAATTGCAAATATGCATCAGTTTGTCTTTAAGCAAGGATCAGCTATACTAAAACTATATGTAAATATTCTTTAAAGTTATTTAACATAACTGATTTCTTTTGAAGCCTAGTTCAGTGCAAACAAGTGAGTTTGACTCATCAGACGAAGAGCCTATTGAAGACGAACAGACTCCAATTCAGATACCATGGTATGTTAACCTTTCTGATCAATGATGAGCTAAAATATTTGATGTGTACATAATAATCTTTGTAGAATTTAGTCTGCATATTGAAAATGATTCTCTTCTGCTGATTACATAATTCTTATCTTTCTTATCTATGGTAGAATAAAGCTTTTTTTGGGGGGGGTGAGGGGAGTGGTGGGAGTTCCTTCCTTATACATTGAGAAAACCATAGTAGAAACAAGGAGTTAAGATTTGAATGAGCTCCCATTTAGTACCAAAACCTTCTTATTCTTTTACGACAAAAGAATAGTGTACCAAACATAGGATGAGATATCCTATGTTATCATTTATTCCAGTCCTAGAACTACTTGCCACAATAATGCATCTATCAGCAGACCCTGTTTCAGATAAAAGCCACATCACCATAGATACAATAACAAAAACAAATGTTTTTATATAAAATAAAAAATAAAAATAAAAAAAAAAAGGAAGAACTACTAACAACTACTCAAAAACAAGACACCACTGAGAGAATTCTAGAACACGGGGGTGAAGCTGAAGCACCCCCTGCACCACAGAGACCAAGACAGACTGCGATAGAAGGTAAGAGAAGGGGCTGCACGTTGACCACACTGCCCCTACCCCAGGGTAGTACAGCAGCACACAGAGGGGTCTCCTAAGTCTCCAGTTCCTCCAATAGGAAGAGAACCCAGCGGGGACAGGCAGCATCCTCCCTGCCCCCAGCAAAATGGGTCGCTTTGTGGGAGCCCTTATTCTGACACTGCACCAAGGGGACTGCAGGGAATCTTCGGGCGCAAACACTCAGAATCTGACTGTCACAGAGAAGCGGGGAGGGGCCTGCCACAACCAGCATGTGGATCTTGGGAGACTGACTTCATACCTGCAGTGTCCAGGCAGTGACCCCAACCAGCGGCTCTGCTCACCTGCAGAGCACCCAGGGTGCGCTCTGACCAAGGAACTTGGGGGAGGGCAGATCTGCCTGATTCGGATCCTCAAACAAGGAGTTTTGCCGCCCTAGAGCCCAGTTTGCCTGTGCCCAAGCGAGGAGCTGAATCACAATCCCATCCACTGTGGACAGTGTCCTCCAGCCTCATCTGACCAGAAGGGCTGGTGACAACACCCGGAAGCTGTGCAGTCCAGAAGGACTCCAGCAGAGAGGTGGGCAGGCAGAGCCGAGAGCCTGCAGACCAAAGCCAATGGCCCTGCTCAGTCAGGAAACCTGGGGTGTGAAAACAAAAAGCTTTACCAGTTTTAGAGCTTCTTCTCCCGCTGCACCCAGGCTGGGAATCTAATTCACAGGCCCACTTATTGCTGAATACAGCCTTCAGCCTGTCCAACCAGGGAGTCTGACCAGAGCACAGGGGAAGCTGCACAGCCCATTCAATGGCCCTATGTACAGCGGCACTGAACAGAGAGCACAGCCCATGCCTCCCTGACCTGCAGAACAAAACCGATGGCCTTTCCTGACCAGGAAATTCAGTGCACACTCTGGCCTGATTCAGGCCCCCAAACACCAGCTATACGGGACCTGGATCCCATCTGGCTGGCCTGCCAGGGCAGGGAAGCTAATTCACAGCCCCCATCTACTACAGAATATAGTACACAGTCAGGACCATTGAGTAAGCCTGATCAGAGGATCCAGGCAAGCATGGAGCCCCTCCTCCAGCCTCACTTGTGTGGGGAACCAAGCCAGCAGCCCTATACAAACTTCTCAGGCAGTGGCACTCTGCCCCATCCCCATTCTCAGAGCTCAAACAAGTGCCTCACCCAAAACAGACCAGAATAGCAGGCCCCAGCTGCCCAAGGACATTACTAGAAGATACACCCAGAAACCCAAACTGAGCTGCCTGGTGAAGAACTGTCTCTGCCAAAGCAAACCTGTGAAGTCTGGAAGAAGAGCCCAATTACTCAAATGCATAGAAAAATATGTAAGGAACCAAGGATCGTCAAAAGTCAGGTAAATATGAAACCACCAAAAGAAACTAATAGCTCCAACAACTGACTCTAAAGAAATGCAGACTGATGAACTATCACACAAAGAATTCAGAATAATCCTCTTAACTACAAGAACTACAAGAAAACACAGAAAGACAACTAAACAAAATTAAGAAAACAATGCATGGACAAAATGAGAAGTTCAACAAGGAAACAGTAACCATCAAAGAAACCCAAACAGAAATCCTAGAACTGAAAAATAGAGTAACTGAACGAAAGAATTCAATAAAGAGTTTCAAAATTAGACTCACCGCACATTTAAAAAAGAAAACAAAACAAAATAATAAGCAACTTGGAGGACAGAACATTGGAAACTGTCAAAGGAACAAAACGGGGAAAAAAATGAAAAATTGAAGGAAGCCTACAGGAATTATGCGATACCATGAAAATAAACAATATTCGCATTATGGGAATTCCATAAAGAGAAGAGAAAGATAGAGGAACAGAAAGTATATTTAAAGCAATAATGGCTGAAAACTTCCTAACCTCGGGAGAGAAATGGACATCCAGATCCATGAGGCCCGAAGGACCCAAACAGGTTGAATTGAACAGGATCACACCCAGACACATTATAATTAAATTGCCAAAAGTCAAAGAAAGAATTTTAAGAGTGGTGAGAGAAAAAAGAGAACTCACAAGGGAACTCCCATGAAACAATCAGTGAATTTTGCAACAGAAACTTTTCAGGCCAGGAGAGAATGAGCTGTCATATTCAAAATACTGAAAGAAAATAACTGTCAACCAAGAATTCTATACCCCGTAAGGCTGTCCTTCAGACACAGAAAGAGAAAGATTTTCCCAAACAAACAAAACCTGGGGGACTTTATCACCACCAGACCCGCCTTACAAGAAATGCTAAAAGGCCAGTTCTCTGAGTGGAAGCAAAAGAATGATAATTAACATCATAAAAACATAAAAAGATGGATGTGGCAAACATTTCACAATATATGTAACTCAAACAATCAGGCTACAGGCCTTAAACTGATACAGTGATATATGTCAATTATTTCTCAATAAAATTGAAAAAAATTTTTTTTCCTTAAAAAAAAGAAAAAGGTATCCCCAAGACAAGACTTTGTCCTTCAGACCCTCAGCAGAATTGCCCCAAACCACTTACTCCTTCCTTTGGGCTGTACTTTGGTCTAGCTAGGCCTCCCCAGGTCAGAGAATCCCCTCAAGAAGGACCAGCTCCCAGCCTACCTAATCCTCATCTACCTATGGGCAAAAGCATGAACAAGAGTTTTGAATTAACTCTTTGCTCCCTCTTACCAAAACTGTATCCCCTAAGAGCTTTGTCCAGAAATATGCCCTAAACTTCTATCAGAATGCAAAAACGGACAAGGGGAAGCTTAAAGCTCTCTCCACCCAATATTTGGTAAGTGTCAGCCACTCATATTAGCAATCAATCCCCCTGTTGTTGGACACCTGTGCGGATGGTAATACTCTGGTGCTGCTGGCCCCAGGATCCTTGGCACAATTCCAATGGTTCCTCTATTCCTTCCACACACTTTTATAATTAAGGCCTTACTAAATAAACCCTCCTCAAATTACCCTAAAAAAATTAATTTGAGATGATTCATAGTCCCAAATGTGAAAGAAAAATAAAGCTTTCACAAAAAAAAAATAAGAAAATATCTTCATGACCTTGGGGTAGAC
The DNA here is from genome assembly GCF_011762595.2 of Tursiops truncatus. NCBI lineage: Eukaryota > Metazoa > Chordata > Mammalia > Artiodactyla > Delphinidae > Tursiops > Tursiops truncatus. The sequence continues at coordinate 14,159,463 of NC_047048.1, forward strand.
AAAGATTTCATAAACAGGACATGAAAAGCACTAACCATAAAACTTCAACAAATTAATAAATTGGGCTTTGTTAAAATTAAGAACTTCTGTTTATCAAAATATATCATTAAGAGTAAAAAGGCAAAGACAGACTAGAAGGTATCTTGAAAACATGTACCTGACAAAGCTCTTGTATCCAGAATATATTTTAGAACATCTACAAGTCAATAAAAAATCAACAGTAATCCAAATAAATAAGGAACAAAAGAATTGAACACATAATTCACATAAAAAGGATAGCCAAATGGCCAATCAGCATCTGTAAAAGTATTCAAATTGAAAGGTATTCACTGGGGAAATGCAATCTAAAACTACAGTGAAATATCACTAAACAACAATGAAGATGGCTAAATTTTAAAGTGGGAGGGAGGTCAGAGAATGTAGAACAACTGGCCTTCTCACACACCGCTGGGAGAAATATAAATCGGTACAATTACTTTGGAAAACTGGTAGTGTCTACTAAAGTGGGATGTACACTTACCCTGTAATCTAACAATTCCGCTCTACATATTTACCCAAGAGAAATGCAGGTATATTTATATATCTACAAGAATGTCCATAAAAATTATTCATAATAGTGAAAAACATAAAACAATTCAAATGTCCACCAATGGTAGAAACACTGAATAGTTTGTTGTATAGTCATATACTATATAGCAGTAAAAATGAATGAATTGTTGCATATAACGTCATGGAGAAATCTCAAACAGGGTACTGAGCAAAAAAAAAAAATCAGACACAAAGGAATACATAATAAATGGTTCTATTTGTATAAAGTTCAAAAACAGTCAAATCAAAAATAAATGTAAGGGGCTTCCCTGGTGGCGCAGTGGTTGAGATTCCGCCTGCCGATGCAGGGGACACGGGTTCGTGCCCCGGTCCGGGAAGATCCCACATGCCGTGGAGCGGCTGGGCCCGTGAGCCATGCCGCTGAGCCTGCGCGCCTGGAGCCTGTGCTCCACAACGGGAGAGGCCACAACAGTGAGAGGCCCGCGTACCACAAAAAAATAAAAACTAAATAAAATAAATAAATGTAAAAGTTCAAGAATGGGCAAAATAATGTATGGTGACAGAAGTTGATAGAGCTGTTCATGATATTTTACATAAAAAGTACAGTTGTAAAAATATGTAATGATCTCATTTTATAAGTAAAATACACACACACTTACATACATATAAATTAAACTCTGGAAGAAAAACAGCACTATAGTAATAGTATTTTTACCTTTGAATTCTGGTAGCGTATAAGTCATCTTATTTTCTTCATTATGGGAATGTTTATTTTCTAATTTGTTTTTAGCAGATATGGTTATCTAATGTTTAACCTCATAAAAGGAAATGTCTTTAATTTCTTCTTTAAACAATATTATTGCTCTCGGTTCAAAAGGTTAATATTCATTACATTGATATCTTTTGTTCACTCTCCCCACTTCCATCCTTCCATTTGACCCACTACACAACGGTTTCTATGCAAAACACTGTATTCTACTTCTTTTTGACACAGTCATTAGAGGCTAACTGGTAAACCAAGTTTCTTTTTCATCACCCCTTAACCTTCCCTCAATATCTTCATGAAAACTCATTGTTTCTTTGAATTGTATGTAATACACAATACTTGCATGGGATTGTACCAACATCATTATCAAATTCTTCCCAGAGTCACTCTCTATATACACTCTTCATCTTGAAAGCTTGAAAAGTTGTCTTCCCTAAGCTTCCTTCTTTGGCTCTCTTTAGACACTTCTTGGATAATTCCATCCACTTTCTTGCCTTCACCTGCAATCTACCGCTACAGAGATGACTTCTAAATCTATATATTCACACTCCAACATTCCTCTGAGTCCCCAAGTCATGCAAGCAATGATCTACTAGACATCACTTAATGTCTCAACATGAACCTAAGATGCAACACGTTCATCTTTCCTTAAAAAGCTTAGGCAGAAGTCAGGTCTGGAGAAAACCTATTTACTAGGGAATTTCCTGGGGCTGGGGGTAGCCAAACACTTCGTAGGCACTGGCTTTGGAAAACACCATGGGAGAGATCAAGGTCAGCAGTCTTGGTCTGATTTCAAAAGTGGCTAAAACCAGAATATCCTTTTAGCCAACCAGAGGAGGGTGAAATGGCATTAAACCCAAGATGGGTGGAATCAACAACCTGGAAGATCCATGCCTACAGAGAGGGTACACGCAGGTTAGATAAAGGTAAAGGGCAAGATAAAGCCTAAGAAAAGATAATAATAAGAAACAAATATCCAGACCACAGCCAGATGGACTAAGGCTCAAGAGAAGCCTTTGGCATCGATAAGGGGAGGTGGAAATAAACCAAATAGATCAATAAGCAGGGGAACCAGTCAGAATGATGGAGGGGTGATTAGCTTGTCCTAAAAAGGAGGGAAGAAGACAGGCTATTTCATTGACTCTAAGATATTCTAGATTGTAAGACACACAATTATTTTATGCACCATCATTTTATGTCTCTCCTTTATGAAAGTAACAATGCTAGCAATTAAATATGACATGCCATCTCTGGCTATCTGACTTTAGAAATGTTAGAAAGTAACAAACTGTGCATGCTGCAACTGGAGAGCAGCAGAGGCACAAGGCCCCCTCTCAGGTGTGCTCAGGACAGGAACCTGATTTACACTCAGGCCCCCATGATATGGAGAAGCAGGCTGGAACACAGTCTTGCGAGACCCTGATACTGGCCAACAAGCAGGAAACTGAGTGAGGAGGGAAAAACCCAGTCTTCTCTCCCATGTGTCTGCTTTACCACTCACACACAACACTTCACTTCTGACACCTCTGGTCACCAAATGTGCGGGGGATTTTCCCTCACCAAGCAATTCTCTGCAACACCAGCTGGTGTCCTACAAATTAACTCAATTCTGAGACTACACCCTACTGGAGAGGCCAGTCCCAAGTCTAGGTTATCACCTGTGCTTCTGGCTGATGGGCTCTAAATCAGAGGTTCCCATAACCCCCTCCTCTGGTTTGATTAATTTGCTACAGCAGCTCACAGAACTCAGGGAAACACTGACTTAGGTTAACCAGTTTATTAAAGGGTACAGATGAACGACCAGATGAAGAGACACATAACGCGAGGTCTTGGGAGGGTCCTGAGCACAGGCACTTCTGTCCCCATGGAGCTGGGGACACACCAACCTCCTGATATGTGGATGTGTTCACCAACCTGGAAGCTCCCCAAACCCCTTAGTGGGATTTTTATGGAGGCTTCCTCTCGCAGGCACAATCAATTATTAACTTCATTTCCAGCCCATCTCCCCTCTCTAGAGAGGGGTGTGTGTGTGTGTGTGTGTGTGTGTGTGTGTGGCAGGGGGATGCTGAAAATTCCAAGGTGCCTTATTAGAATAAAAGACGCTCCTAATGCTCTTATCACTTAGAAAGTTACAAGGGCTTTAGGAACTCTGTGCCAGGAACTGGGGACAGAGACCAATATATGTATTATCTCACACTGTTACTGATGAAAAACTATGCTGTCTTTAACCTGAAGGTCATAGAGAAACTTTAATAGCATGCAAAACTGCTCATGACCTGATGTTAACAAATAGCAACATATAAAATTGAATCATATATGCAAAATAAATCACTCTCTCCCCCTCAAAGGATTAACTAGAAGTACTACTTCCAAATGTCAGTAGTAGCTGCCTCAAGGTCCTGGAATTATAGGTAGCTTCTTCATTTGTTCCTTTATATTTCTCTTTACTTCCCCCCAAATTTCTATATTCAATGTGTATATTCTATATTCAATTTTTATAATCAGAGATAAGGTCAAATATTAGTTTTTTAAAACCTGCCAGTTGTGGGTCACATGGATACTTTGGTTTATTTAAATATTAGATATAGAGCCATCTCATTCATGTATAATAAGCCCTTCTTAACAGTGAAACAACATTCCTCCGATAACATCAGGTCAATGCATGCTCACATCCACAGAACTAAGTTCATTTTGGATACCCCAAAATATGTAATGCGGGAAATTATTTTTGTCTTTCCAACATGAGGTTTCAAGAATATCAGTATTATTGCTCAAACGTGGAAAAGGATTAATTACTTCCATTTCCTGCTGGATCTTCAACTTGGCATAATAATGTGCCAAGAGAAACACATCTGGTCACACTTCTGATAAAAGTCTACTGTCAGGGCTTCCCTGGTGGTGCAGTGGTGAAGAATCCACCTGCCACTGCAGGGGACACAGGTTCGAGCCCTGGTCCAGGAAGATCCCACATCAGCGGAGTAACTAAGCCTGTGCGCCACAACTACTGAGCCTGTGCTCTGGAGCCTGCAAGCCACAACTACTGAGCCCACGTGCCACAACTACTGAAGCCCACGTGCCTAGAGCCCGTGCTCCACAACAAGAGAAGCCACCGCAATGAGAAGCCCATGCACCGCCAACAAAGAGTAGCCCCTGCTTGCGGCAACTAGACAAAACCCGCGTACAGCAGCAAAGACCCAACGCAGCCAAAAATTAAGTAAATGAATAAAGAAATTTATTTTAAAAAAAAGTCTACTGCCAAAGGTAGGCAGTGCTGTCTTGCACAAGACGGATTTCTTTTTTTTTTTTTTTAAAAAAGGACTGTTCGACAAGTAGCTGCCATGTCCAGAAATTGAAGCTAACACATTTTATGCTGTGTTATCTTGATGGAATTGCTTTTTAGCCCCACATACTCAAATACCAATCTATTTCTCCCCTCATATTTGAGAAGGAACATTTAGACAAAGGATAAAAATCTTGAAATGTAACCTTTATACTTGCCAAAGAGTGATAAAACAAAACATGCTACCTTCTTCTACTTTGGGTGGTACTAGATCATACGTAGGCTGAAAAGCTTGGGGAAAATCGGATTTCTTTGTTTATAAAGTTTAAGAAATTCTTTCTCTTCAAATGTCTTTTCTTGCTCAGGTATACTTACAAGCTCAAACAAGTAACAGAAGATAACAGTATGGATGTTCTAATTGAAACATCTCAAATATCACTTTTATTTCAAAGTTTTCATTGAAAAACTCAAATGATTATCAGATGACAATGATCATATATTTGACCCTAGCTAGTAAGTATAGTCACAACATAAATGTCTTATTTTTCAGTATTAAACAGCAGTAAAGTCGACCTTTCTTAATAGTATCTAATATACCAATAATATCAGACATTCAAAAGGAAATAACATAGCTTGAGTTAATTTAAAGAAAACTTTTTATTTTGACAGCAGCTTCCTGCTGCAGATCTTTCTTAAATGACAGTGTAAACAATACAAGAATGAGAAACATAAACTCATTGCTACAAAATGCTTAGAGAGCAATTGCCCTAATCTGGGAGCAGCTAGTTTAAACAGCCCAAGGAAACTTTTTCAACTATTGTTACGTGGACACAATTATGATATTATATGTAAGAAGCTCATGGGTTAGAAAATATTGTAGAACTTTAAGTTAGTGCGTTACTATCAATGAGTCAATCCAGAGTACTTACAACTGAACTGGACATCCAAAGGCTTACTTGTAACTTCAAGATACGAATTCATTTTGTGGAAAATTTTGGCAAAAAGGAGCCTATTGAGCCATTCTGCTAATGCCTATTTCTCATCTTCCACATTCCGACTCAGGATATGGTCTAGATAACAATCTCATATGTGTTTGAGACTGCCAGCCCCTGCTGTTTACTTCCATCTAAATCCGTTCTGATTTTAATGCTATGTATCTCCTGTCTCAGCAATAAGCAATGAGGATACAGCTGAAGGTGAAGTCCAGAGACGAAGAAAATTTAGGAACCAAAAAGCATCTGACTTGCTAGCTTTATAAATAATCCAAGACAGATCAGAAACCAATACCTATTTTGAATGTCTTAAATAATGTCAGTGTTAATCACCAAAAAAGGCACAGATTTAAATTCTCAAGCTTAAAAGCAGGGGGCGGGGGGGGGGAGGTGCAAGGCGACTCTGATCAGCTGAAAAGTCAAGAAAATGGGTAGAGTACATCTCACTACTACAGAGCTCTGGGTGAGTCTCCACTCATTCATTCTTTTAACAAACATTTATCAAATACCATTAACTATGTTGTGTTAGAATTCAGACATGAGTAAGGAATCCAGTTGGGGAGAGAGAAGCTAGGATAAAACAGAGGAAATGAAGTGTATTTACAGATATAAAACTTGGGAAGGCAGACAGGGACAGCTATTTGCAACTGAAAACGGCTTCGCAGTAAAGGTAATAATGAAGCTGAGACTTGAAGGTTGCATAGAATTTCTACAAGTCAAACAAATGGAAAGAAAGGACAGTCTAGGTTCTGAGGAGGTAACCAAGGACTCGGGACAAGTGCTGGGCACACCTGCAGAAATAGCAAGACAAGCAGGGCTGTGTAGCATTCCTGGGGAACATGGTGAAGGATGAGTCTGGAAACGTTCACTGCAGCCGGACGGCGACGGGGTGGGAATGCCACAGTAAGTGCCGGGCAAAGGAGAGAAAGGCAGGTTTTCTGGGACAGTGACTTCCATATATTTGGCTGCACATCAAAAATCACCCGAGATGTTTAAAATGCGGATTCTCAAATCCCCCTAGGAATAGGAAACTGTAATTTTTTAAGCTCCTGTAGTGACTGTCAGTATCAGTTAGATTTGCGTAAACCAAGAGGAACTGCAGGGTAGAAGCAAAGAGAACAGAAAAGGGGAAATGGCTACAAGAGAAGAAGAGGTAGAACTAACAGAAAATACCAACTATTGACATAGGGGCCAATGGAAAAGAAGAACCAGAAGGTACCTTAGGTCTAAAAGAATAGGAAGATTTAAGAAGGGGCAACTGTTTGCAGGAAAAGACATTGGGGTCGGACATTCTGGGGTTGAGTTCCTTATTGGGTAGGAAATTTTGTTCTAGAAATTCAGGAAAATTAACTTCATATTTAAACATATACTATTTGCTGACACCTCTTCTAGGATTGCTATGTACTGCGCTTACCCGTGTTTTATTAATTAGCTTTGGGAGTGTGCATCTCTCTCCTGAAATACATGAAGGACATATAATATATATAAGGCAGGGTGCTAGAAACTTAAGAGGAACTCGATAAATATTTACTGAATAATAAAAGTGGAAGTCTAGAAAAAAGTTGAAGATTTTAGTCTTTTTTTTTTTTAAAGGAAAAAAAAATCTTTTTTTTAAGATGTCATGATTCTTACCTTTGCAGCCAAGGCTTTTAAACTGTCGAGGAATCTTTGCCAGAAATCCTTGAAGAGCGGGCGGTCAATTTTCTTCAGGCTCTCTTTGGTGCTGGCGTCCACACTGACGTATAGCTGGGTAACTGGTTTGAGGTTCCTTGATAATTTAAAATTTAAAAAAAAATACAACAATAGAAGAAGAAAATTATGCCTAAGTCGGGCTTTTCATGATGTTAAATTTACAATCTGTAATAGATGTGATGATTAAACATTTCACTGGGGTCTAGAGGGTTCTGCTTCTCCCAGAAGATTGAAGCCATGATTTTAATGTGACAGAATGGGATGTCAGTTGGTTATTTTTTAAAATGACTGGACACCATCCCTAATAAACTGAAAACATTGGATTACTTAAAATTAGTCTCTCTTCAAACACTACATTTTAGTGGAAAATAAAACAAGATCAGGCTTTAGGTCTGGCACCATCAGCTCAGCACAATTACAAGGGGTTCTCAGACCAAAGTTTCTTCATAAACTCTGCCACTTAAGACTTCTACAGGGGTCTGTGCTGACGGGCCACCTCGCATCATCAATTTGCTGATGGATGTTTTCTAAGGCACAAGAACAAGGCTTCTTTAAGGGCACAGAGCCACACCAACGCCTCACCTATGCCTCTGAGAGCAGGAGTGGGTTTAAAGTCAAGCCCTGTGTGGGCGAACAATGACCCATATCAGGGAGCCGTAAGCAATGCAGAGTTAGAAAAAGAGCAGCCAAGCACTTACAAAAGAGCACAACCCAGAAGAAAAATGTATGTTGTAGGTTCTTATCTTTCTTTGCCTTCTTAATCCGCATCCATGAGTACCACTCATTCTACACTTCGCTCAAATTCACTGACTCATTTCACAATGTCATCATCTACCAGATTTCTTGCCAGTTATGTTTTAAGCCCAGATTGTACGTTTTCCCAGAGCCTCTCTGTTCTCCCTTCAAATAGGTCTCATAATTCACTCTCTTCAATGAATTTCGAAGTAGAAAGAAATTCCCCCTTAATAATCCTCTGACCAAACTCTCCCATTCTTAATTTGCTATAACTATTCCATAACTTGTATTTACCCCTAGAATGTTATTTATACATTTTTTGTTTCAAAGTCTAGGCATTTAAAAACTGCCACATAATTCACATACCATAACATTCACCATCAAAGCGGTTGATGAGCTTTTTATATCTATCAGTATTGGCCTTACCCATCTTTGAGTGGAAGACCTTGAAGGACAGGAGCTCTATTTTTCTTTTCATCCAGCCATACAGGTAGACACTTCAAGCTACTTTTTAGTGGATACTGTTGACTTCAGCTGACAGAACTTTTAAGGAAATGTAGGCCAAACAAATGCTTGTAATCATCTGGCTTAGTGACATATGGAAAAACCAGAAGGGCCTAAACCCAAAGCTGTTAAAAGTGGAGAAGCTCTGACCAAAGTTAGGAAAGAATGATTAAAACACTGGCAGACTCTCATTGCTTTAATCCCTCTCCAATACTGATATAACGGAATCCTTAAAAGTTCAATAATGTGTCACTACTGAGCAAAGGACACCAATTACTGGAAATGCAAAACAACAGCATACTGTAATGGCAGCATTTTGTCTCACCACCCCTTTTGCTGGGGGCCTCTTTAATAACAGACAAGCTACTTTAACTGGATTTCATGTTTTACAAACATAAAAAGGATTGTCTTAATGAATACGGCTGGCTATCATCGTCTGATACTCACAGGACTTTGTCATAAAGCTGCCTGATGCAAAATGGGAACCGGCCTGACCTTTTCACTACACCTCCATAACTACTTCAAGAGTATGAACAGTAAATTCCAAAGGCCATAGATGTCTTACAAACCACCACCATTTTGCAAAAAAAAAAAAAAAAAAGTAGTCCTGGACATTGACACTAGCAATAAGGAATTTTTGACATTACTAAATGTCTGAGATGCTACAACCAGGAATTTTATAGCTCTTTGGCCAGGGATCAGAGGAAGAATGGAGAAGAGGAAAACCCCAAGGAACTGTAGAGCTCATTCCTAAGGGGCTCAAAAGGAGTAAAAGGACACTGGAGAGATTTTCTGAGCCTCAGGGATCTTATGTCTGCCTGCTATTGGTCTCTGTTCCCCGTGACGATGAGGGTCCAAGCACAGTCATTTGTCTGTCTCTATTCTATTCAGAGACAGGATCATTTTAGTTATATCCTTAAAACCATCATCATAATTCCTGTGTCTCAGAATCTCACATTGTTGTTGAGAACAATTAAAAAGGACTATACAATAAAAGGGATATATAACTCTGAGCCCAATCCCCAGTGAAAATACCCTATGAATCTTGATATGATTTTTGTGATGACCCTTCATCCGGCTAATTTTAAATCTCTGAGTTATAAATGATCATATATAGAAAAACACTGCAATTGAACATAAAAATCCCTCTCCCTTCTTCCCTTCCTGAAGAGATTAGGCCTCATTCTACCCAGAATAATCAATAATCATATCAAGATCCTACCTACAATGAAACCTCCTCATCTCTACAGAAAGGAAAAAAGGGAGAGAGATTTATGTTTTCAAGAAATCTAGAGGTTTCAATAGTAACTTTGATGCGCCTATTGGACAAAAAAATAACCGAAGTGACCCAAATATCCAATACTTATATGTGAAATCTATCCAAAAAAGGGACAGTTTCTATTAGTTGTTTCCTTCCCTGTGTTATGGGCCACAGTCTCTTGTTTCTGTGTCTAGTTCATGTTTTTTTTTTTTTTACGAAAGCTGGACATTTTAAATAATATCATTTGGCAATTCTAAATCAGGTATCTCCCAACCCAGGGTTTTTTTTTTTTTTTTATTTTCTGTCTGCTTGCTGTTTTTGTTGTTACTGAACTAATTTGGTAAATTCTGTATTCTTGGTTGTGTTTAACCGCTAAAATCCCTGTTTGATTAGCTTAGTGGTCAGGTAAGGATCAGACAGAGATATCCTTAAATGACTTCAATCAATAAGTCTCCTAGGGCTTCCCTGGTGGCGCAGTGGTTGAGAGTCCGCCTGCCGATGCAGGGGACACCGGTTCATGCCCCAGTCCGGGAAGATCCCACATGCTGCGGAGCGGCTGGGCCCGTGAGCCATGGCCGCTGAGCCTGCGCTCCGCAACGGGAGAGGCCACAACAGTGAGAGGCCCGCACACAGCAAAAAAATAAAAAATAAAAAAAATAAGTTTCCTAGCCTTTGCTGAGGGGCTCTATGTGTGTATATTAGGGCACGCCTTCGATGTCCAGGCAGGCATTTGACAACTGTGCCTTAGCTTTCACTGTCTACCTGCTCAAGACATCAATGTATCAAGTGGAGGTGGGCAAATAGGGCCTTTTCAAGTCTTCCCTGGCATACCCACAGCCCTGCCCGTGTACATGGTCTTCTAGATTTCCAGGAACATGCTGGAGCTTCTCAAAGTCCCCTACAAACATCTCATTCCCTGGCTTTTCCTTTTAAGTATTTGGTTCGCTTCCTGTTTGCCCCAACGGTTACTGCTGCCTCAGGCAGCTGTGAAGTTAAACAATTACTGATAATTGCTTATGAGAAACACCGGAGAGAAAGGCTTTCAGTGCTGGACAAACTCTGAGTCACTTGTAACAAACACAACCCCTGTAAGTGAGAGTTGCCAGGGAACTGCCACACATACCATATAATGACAGTTCTCCAGGAATGGGACTTTGAAAGAGTTCCAACTCTGTTTTGTCCCTTCCCCTGGCTGCCAGGCTACTGGTTTTTACCACGACTGTAGGCTACTAGTTTGCAGAGCTGGAGAAGTTGGAATGGAATAAGGACATGTTAACACATCACAAATCTTACTGTTCATATTGCAATTCAGCTAATTTTCTGAGGAACAGTGGGTTTCCACCACAGCCTACTTTAACCCATTTCTAAGCTAAGTTTCAATCCTGAGCCTTAAAAGACAAATCTTTTTTTAATTTAACTTAGTTGTTTTTTGCTTCCTCTTTACTGTACAGAGCCTGGATCCAAAGAAAAAGGGCCATCCCCATACCCACACATACCCCTCAACAAAAGCCTTCAGTTTCTACTTTAGCCACTGGCTTCTCAGAATCCAAAAATCAAATATTCTAGTGTACTGTTGCAAGAAGTCTTGGGAGAAAAAAAGACCACTGCAGTATTCAAAATATTTTTGTATTGTTAATGCATATCATAGAAACACTCTTTTTTCTTTTTAGCCACGCCACGCAGCTTGCAGGATTTTAGCTTCCCCGAACCAGGGACTGAACCCAGGCCCCCAGCACTGGAAGCATGGAGTCCTCACCATTAGACCACCAGGAAATTCCCTAGAAATACTTTTTTGACATGAGAATAAAAATACTATTTACTGGGGGCAAAAAAACGTTCCTCAGATTGTTGCATACCTCTGATTAAGAATTTGATTCTGACAATTTTTGCTGGTATTCTCACTGTTTTTATAGAAGAGTAGGTTTTGAAGGTCTGTACTCTGCTATTCCTAATAACCAACAAACAAGTTTTGTTTTTATTTCCATCACAATTCATCACAATATTCCTTCTTTGACCCATAAGCAAATGAAAAGTGCATTGCTTAAATTATAAGCATATTGGAATATTCTAGTTATCTTTTTGTACTGATTTATAGTTTAATTGCATTGTGTTCACATAGCATGATCTACATGATTGCAATACTTTCTTGTAACTTGCTATAATGCCCAGCATATGGCCATTTGGTAATTTTTCTGAGAGCAACTTCTGTGCTCTTAAAAGGAATTTATATTCCAAAGTTTCTCAATTCAATACTCTATTTCTGTAATACACGCTAAATTTGTTAATTTAGTTGTTCAGATCTTCACTACTATTCCTGATTTTGATTTGCCTGTTTTATCAGTGTGAGAGAAATGTGTTAAAAACTTACTATTTCTCCTTATTTTGAAAATCTCCAATTTTGAGATTATGTTACTGATTGTTGAAAAATTTTGAATTACTGTTTTACGTTCCTGGTAGGTTTAATATTTTATAATTAAGAAATGTTCCATCTTATCTCAAGTAATGGTTCTTGCCTTAAAGTATACTTGACCAATATTACTTAGCCTACCTTTCCAAGGTGCTTTTCATATATTATCTCATACACTAACAATGCCACTATAAGGTAGTCATTATTATTGCAATCATTTTACAGATGAGGAAACTGGGCACTGAGAGGTTACCTTCCCAGTGTCAGAAAGACAGCAAGAGATACAGTCAAGATTCAAACCCAGGTCTCTTCTAGACAGAGCACAAGCTCTTCATCACTTCACTGTGCTGCCTGTCTCTCTTTTTTTTTTAGCCCATCCAGAAAAGCATAGTTTTGAAAAGTGTCCCATCAATTCACAGACACAAAAGAAGACTATATTTTAAACTTAATACAAACAAAACAGGCTGGGAGAAAAAAAAAACTTCTATTGAAAGGATCAGGTAGTATTTATAATCAATCTTCATTTCATTGTAACTGTTACCTATAGCCACGTAGAGCTGATACATACAAGAAAACTTTATTTTTATTAAAATTAATGTATTTCTTGATACATTTTACTAACTAATATGTGAAGAGATGTCCAATTTATAGAGGTTCTCTAACACATATAGTGAATATCTTAGCAAATACTAGAGAAAACAAAACATAGAGCAAACAAAATAACAGAAATACAAGTGGAAGAAGTAAGAGAACAAACAAAGTTCACACATAGTTTCAATGAAGGTGCTCAAAAGTAAACGTACACGGGGACAAATTCTGTGGTGGTGGAGGAGGTAGGTGTAGGAAGTTAAATGTTAATCGTGTCATAGTTAAAAATGGAACACAGCTCTGTCTTCTTATGATAAGCCTGCTAGCAGGGAGAAAGCTTTGAATTAACTATACTTATCACAAAAGAAAAAATTTAAGATTTTAAATGTAAACTTAAAAATAATATGAAATAGTTAAGAAAACCGTGTAGAAGAAGGGGTAGACAAAATAATTAGCTACTAAAGGTATCAGAAAAAAGCCTGAGAAAATCTGGTTAAAATGTTAAACCTTGTATTGCTACTGATGGGAGTAGTTGTTTTTATATCTTTTAAAAATAATAAAAAGATTCTGCGAAAAAATTAAAAAAAAAGAAAATCGTGTAGAAGTGAACTAAAGATGAAGCTAAGAGTGAGCCAGTCGACAAAGGGCTGAACATTTGACTCTAAATCTTCTCATGCTCATAAAGAGACACAGTTATAGGATTCAAATGTCCACAAAGTAAGCACAAACTAGGTTCAGTGTTTCTCAACAACTTCCTTACCTTACAACATGGTCTACTTTAAGCAAGATGTCTCACGTAGGTCTTGACATCTCACGTAGGTCTTTGACATCTTTGACATCTAAGCACAAACTAGGTTCAGTGTTTCTCAACAACTTCCTTACCTTACAACATGGTCTACTTTTAGCAAGATGTCTCACGTAGGTCTTTGACATCTTAGCACAGAACAATTTACAGGAAGTAATGACAGGGAGTGCTCCAGTGGGACAGTGATACCCAGGTGTGATGGGCCTTTCTGACTGCAGGGCTGAATGCAAGCATAGATCATACAGTCTCAAGAATAAGAGTCCTAAACTCACATGTCTGCAGGAACCAAGTATGATATAATGTGAGTCAACCAAGACACTTTTTTATTTATTTAGCTATTTATTTAATACATTTATTTATTTATTTTTAAAAATTTGTTTATTTTATTTATTTAATTTTGGCTGCATTGGGTCTTTGTTGCTACGTGTGGGCTTTTCTAGTTGTGGTGAGCAGGGGCTACTCTTCGTTGCGGCGCGGGCTTCTCATTGCAGTGGCTTCTCTTGTTGTGGAGCACGGGTTCTAGGCACGTGGGCTTCAGTAGTTGTGGCGCACGGGCTCAGCAGTTGTGGCTCGCAGGCTCTAGAGTACAGGCTCAGTAGTTGTGGCACATGGGCTTAGTTGCTCCGCGGCATGTGGGATCTTCCTGGACCAGGGCTCGAACTCGTGTCTCCTGCATAGGCAGGCGGATTCTTAACCAGTGCACCACCAGGAAAGCCCAAGCAAGCCACTTTTAAAGGAAAAAGAAGTTCTTTGGACACCAAAACACAGACTACATGTGAAACATTCAAGAATATTCTTTCCTTACTCAAAGCAAGATGCTTCCCATTTTTCTTGTATGTGGTACTCTGTCTCCCTTTCGTTGTTTCATGTCTGTTAGAAATGGCGACAGAAATTTCTCTGCTGTAAGAGAATCTACAGTGCGATCCCTCTGACAGGTGGCAGATGAGACTCAGCCTCAGGGCTGAGGAGACAGTAAAATGGTGGAGAGCGTGGCAAACTGAAAAGCAGAGGCTTTACAGAAAAGACAGCCGTTCCTTGCTGTGATATTGTCAGACAATAAGGAACACACATGCAGTCTTTGTCCCTAGTTCCTGGCACAGAGCTCCTAAAACTCTTGGTATTTCCCGAGTGACAGAGGTGAGAAGTGCCTTTTGTTATCTATAATAAGCCCCTTTCAACCATACAAGAATTTATATTAATGGGGTAACTCCTGATGCGCCCATGGACACATTCCAGAGAGGGGCTGGTGCCCGAAGAACCGACCACGTGATTAGAGGGTTGGCACTTTCAGTTCCCCCTGCAACCTCTAGGAAAGGGAGATGGGCTAGAGGTTGAGCTAATCACCAATGACCAATCACAATGATTTCATCAATCCTGCCTATCTAATGAAACCTCCATAAAACCCTCCCAAATGACGGCTTCAGAGAGCTTCCGGGATGGTGAACACACTGGGTGCTGGGAGGGTGATGCGTCTGGAGAGGGTGGGGAAGCCCAGGGCCCTTTTCCCCACATCTTGTCACATGCAACCCTTATATCCAGATGTTTGAGAGTTGTAGTCTTTATAATAAACTAGTAACAGTAACCGAATTGTTTTCCCCAAGCTCTGTGAACTGTTCTAGCAAATTATCAAACCCAAGGAGGGGTTGTGCGACACCCCAATGTACCGTCGGTTCATCAGAAGTACAGGTGGCAGCCCGGGACTGTGACTGGTGTCTGAAGCAGGGGGCAGCCTGGGACTGAGTCCTGACCCTGTGAGGTCTGTGCTAACTCCAGGGAGACAGTGTCAGAATGGAACTGAACTGCAGGACACCTAGCTGGTGCCTGCAGAGAATTAGAGGACTGCTTGGTGTGGGGAAAAAAACACACATCCGGTGTTAGAAGTGTTGTGAGTAAAAAAACAGATAAGAGTGAAGTGTTCTGGTGTTGTAAAAACAGCACTTCATACTTGGCTCTTGACAATTTTTGCCAGATTGTCTTTTTCTCCAAAGTCAGAAATCTCTTTTATGAAAAATTTCTGGATTTTAAATGTTGGCTAAAAAAAGAAAAAAAAAGTTTCTAAACATGCTACAGGACAAATAAAACCTACTCCTTATCAACTGCCAGTTTGAGACTTCTGGTCTCAAGAACTCTCCAAGCTTTCCCACATGATTAATTAAGTTCCTGAAAAAGACCGAGTCCTGGTACGTTCAAGGTTATCCTCCTTGTACAAAGCACAGCCTGCTGTGCTATTCGGTAGAGTACAAACATGGCCATAAACTCTCCCTCTCCTTGTACCCATGACCCTTTGCAATGTAGCTTTGAGTGCCCCTCACTGACTCCAAGCTTGGCCACGTGACTTGCTTTAGCCAAGGAGAAGTGAGCAAACGTGACACAAGCAGAGGCTTGAACGATGCCTGTGTGTTGGAGTTTATCCTTTCTTGCTGTTCACTGAAACCCTGCCACCACGTGGTCAACTTCAGACTTGCTGGAGGATAAGAGGCTACACGAATAGAGGTCCCAGTTGTCCCAGGCAAGGCCATCATAAACCAGCCATCCCAGCATATCTGCCAACTGACTAGACACATGAACAACACTGAGACCAGCAAAGCCAGCCAAGATGAAAAGACCTCCCAGCCGATTCACAGAATTACAAGCTAAACGAATCGTTGCTAGTTTGACTGACACAGTTTTAAGGCAAGTGGTTACAGCAAAAGATAACTGATACATGCTACAGTGTATCATGTATCAGTTTTACGCCGATCAAAAATACCATTACAGGGGCTTCCCTGGTGGCGCAGTGGTTAAGAATCAGCCTGCCAATGCTGGGGACACGGGTTTGAGCCCTGGTCTGGGAAGATCCCACATGCCGCGGAGCAACTAAGCCCGTGCGCCACAGCTACCGAGCCTGAGCTCTAGAGCCCGCGAGCCTGTGTGCCACAACTGCTGAAGCCCACACTCCACAGCAAGAGAAGCCACCGCAACAAGAAGCCCGCGCACCACAACAAAGAGTAGCTCCCACTTGCCACAACTAGAGAAAGCCTGCACGCAGCAACGAAGACCCAACACAGCCAAAAATAAAAATAAAATTAATTAATTAAATTTTAAAAAATACCATTATAAAGGCACTTGCTTTTGTGGAACTAAGAAGGCTTTTTCTCAAGAGAAAGGGGTTTTTTTGTGTGCAATCACCACCAGATCTATCATTAACATTAAGTGTCTTACACATTCTTGTCACTTTTATTAATTAGCCTCTACGTCAACAAACAAAAACATAAAGCTACCTAGAATGCAAAAGCTTTCTCATTTGCCTAAGGTGTCTGCTTCTATCTTCAACAAATCCTCGAGGACCACTCACTGTGAAAACTCCCTTCAGTGAACTGTCAGCAAAGAGCCATATGCTTTAGAGCTGGAGGGGAGACTGAGATCCTTTTAAAGCAAAGTTAAGCATCCTGAAAAGGCCACTAGCCTGAATGTAATGCTTGCATGTGGGTCAAGGGAAGGCTAGTTGACAAAGTCAGGATCTTCTTCAAAAGATACCAAGAGTATGGGTTAGGCACTGTAGTAATTTAGAAATTTGTTATTAAAAAAAATAATTAGTACACAGCCAACCACCCAGAGAACATTATTACTTCCTAGTGTATGCTCAAAGATAAAATGGTTGCAAGAGGTTCATCTAACAGCTGATTTGAATGAGCAAAGTGCATCAACATTAGAGGTTAACTTCCAAAATTCACGATCTCCGTGCTATATTAGTAAATCCATAGCCTTGTTTTTCTGTAGGACACCAGAGACAATTGGTATTTAGAGTCCTCCTAATTCACGGAAATAAAACAATATTATCTGCACCTAGGAAATTTCTCTTTCCATTTTCTCTTGGACCACTTTCAAGTACATATCTTATTTAATTCTCTATCATTTTCCTCAATCCATGATGGCATTCACAAAGAATACCACGTATTATCAAACAATGAATCACCCTCTCTGGTTATTAGCTTACATGCCACTCCTGGAACATTCAATTCTTTTTAGGCATTACAGTAGGCCCTCTGTATCCGAGGGTTCCACAACCACGGATTCAACCAACTACAAATCAAAAATATTCTAGGGAAAAAAGATTCCAAAAAGTTCCCCAAGGCAAACCTTGAATCTGCCATGTGCCAGCAGCTATTTACAGAGCATTTACAATGTATCGGGTATTATAAATAATTTAGAGATGATTTAAAGTGTATGAGAGGATATGCGTGGGTTATATGTAAACACTATACCATTTTATAAAAGGAACTTGAGCATCAGTGGGGTTTGGTATTTGCAGGGAGTCCTGGAACCAGTCCTCCTCAGATACCAGGGACGACTGCATGTCTTAAATTTGGGATAGACTCCTTTTTTCTGTGTGTGTGTGTGTGTGTGTGTGTGTGTGTGTGTGTGTGTGTGTGTGTATCCCAACACCACTCTATCTGAACCCCGCCCTCATGAGCCATTTGAAAAGTCAAAGATCTTAACAGAAAAATTTAAAAAAAGGAATAGTAACCCTATGCAAAATGTACACACTGACTTTTTTTAAAACCTTTCCCTTTTAACTTTTTATACAACTTCAAAAAGTAATATTTAGCTATCTTTGTGACAATGTTACTGATTTTCACTTTACTGCCTGGTAACTAATAATTTTAATCAACTCTTTGATTTCCTATGATGCTAAATTCTAAACCAAGCACCTACAGTGTGCCAGGAATTATACTAGTGGCATAAAGATAAATAAGCAGGGGTCACTGGCCCAGGGACTCACAGTCTAATGAAGAAGGCACAAGTAAATAACAACCAAGTAAAAGTTAATGTTTTTGGTACTGTAATATGTGTATAGTTCAAGTATAATGCAAAATCAGGTCATTTCCAGGTCCCAGGAGATGGTCATCTCTACCTGGAGAGCCCTCCGAGTCATCCAAACCAACCGCATCATCTTACCTCCTAAACCCGCTTCTTCCTCACACGATCCCTCAACTGTTACAGGGCCCCACAGTCCTAGCAATCAACATGGCTGGAACTTTCCGAGTCACCAGTTAAGTCCTCTTCTGTGCAGGGCTCACAGAGCCATACAAACAGTATGCCAAGCTTATCATGCCTCAGTGATACCTTTTTTAAGACTCCTCATTCTGTCTTACTTTCATCCTTTTAACTCTTACCTAGACAAACGTATAATCTGCTATCCAGTTTCCTGCTTCTTGGCTCACCCACTTTATACGGTGCTGGCAGACTACTCTGCAGAAAGCAAGCTCTTTCTAAAGAACAGCATTTGAAGTCATCTGCAACCTTGTCCCAACCTTTCCAACCTGGGTTCCAGCTGCCAGTCTCTTTCGCACACTCTGTGGTCCTAATCAACTATATTTACATAATGGTATCCCAAATACCCCAACTCTGTAACTTTCTCGGACAGTTCTTATTAAAAATCCACAGTTTCCTATCTCCCCAAGTACCCATCCCAGCCATACTTTAAGATCCAAATTTAATGAAGCCTTTTCTGAGAAGTTTTACCCTGCTTCTCTCATCTAAAAAAAAAATTGCTTTCTCTTTTGAATTCCCCCAGCAATTTATTTGTGCCTCTATTTCTTAAACTAATGTTATCTTCCCCGATAGAATGGATTTTTAAAAGCAGGAGCTCTGTCCCCTCAAAGCCAACATTTGTATGTACTTAGTAATCAGTAAGTCCTTTCTGAATATATTAATGCCTGTTAGTTTTACTTTTCAGTCAAACACAGAGTCAAGCAGCAGTATCTTAACAAGCTGGACCACTCACCTGATTTCCGCAGGGAACTGTGCATTTGTGACCAGGAAACTGGAGATTTTTCGCTCGTGGAGTAGCTTCAAAAACCTGTTGATTTCTGGGTACATGATGGGTTCTCCCACAAGGGATAATGCACAGTGCTTTACTGTCATTCCTTCCTCAAAGCGTTCCTCTCTGACACCTGGCACTCCTGGAGAACATGGTGGAAAGGAACAAGCTCAATAAGGCACAGATAGAGGACATCACTTTTATTTTTCTTAATTAAAAATTTAAAAATTTTTCTTAATGGTTCTTTGATTTTAGAGGGCAAAATTACTTTTGATACCAACCAAATACTACAAAACAAGAGCCTGGGGGCGGGGGGCAACCCTAACATTATTAAACCAGAAAAAAAAACCCTAGAATTATTATATCAGCAATCTCATCCTTCCTTTTAGTATTAATTAAACTACATCAATACAAGCAGGCAAAACTAACTTTGTTATTAGCTAATTATTTGGAACACAGAATGTATTACTTTCCATAATCTGCTTAGCTCTGCATTCTTTCATGTTGGTCTAAGACAATGAACTCAGTATATAGCTGCATAAGGAAAGCCTCTCCTATACCAATCATTGCCGCCTTCATTCCTCAGGTATTTTGAATTGAGAAACGAAACGCAGTCGGTCCAAAAGAAGAGAGGAGAGAAAAAGAAGCCTGCAGTTCTCACCTTTGGCTTCATATTGGAATCACCTGGAGAGTATCGTAAACTACAGCAGCCTAGGTTCACTGCCAAAGATTCTGTTTAACTGGAGTGAATGCAAGCCAGAGTAACGGGAGCTTTAAAAGTTCCTCAGGTGATTCTAATGTGCAGCCAAAGTGAAAAACCACTGCATAAACCAGAAGCCCCCAAACTTATATGCCAACTGGAATCACCTTGGAACTGTCAACGTTCCAAATTCCAGGCCACAGCACAGACCAATGAAATCACCATCTTTGGGGGAGGGGCAGGGGCATCAGGAGCTTTTTGAAGCTCCCCAGGTGATCCCAATATGTTTGGGGATCCACTGCCACACTGCCACACACCATTGGTTCTCGACCCTAGTTAGACATTGAGAAATAACCCAAAGAACTTTAAAAAATCCCAGTGTCCAGGCAGTATCCCAAGCCAATTAAATCGCAACCTCTAGGGACGAGAGCCTGAGACATCCGTATTTTTTAAATGCTCCCCATGTGATTAGAGTGGACAGGATGGGTTAAGCAGCACTGCTCTAGACTCGATGTACTGTAGGAAAGCATGCATTAAAAAAAAAACAAAAACAGAAAGCATGCTTGAAAGTCCCTCAATCTAACACACAGTTTGAAAGACTTGGAAATTGCTTAAAAAGGCAAATAAAAATATATCTCCTTTACTTCAGATATTTCTATCCATTACGCTAGTTTCTTTTTGAAGAACACATTCTCTCTAAAGGATACAGATTCCTCACCGAGATTGGAGGTAGGAGGAAACACGTTCATATTCCCTCTCAGTCATTTATGAGCCGTCTCTGAAAAGTAGTTTTCTTGACTGTAAGCAGTACTTAGCCCAAAGAATGTTTCTTAGAATTAAATGAGATAATGCATGGAAAAGCTTTAGAAGAGGGCCTAGCACACACAAAAAAACATTCATTAAGGAGTTTTTCTTCTCATCACCTTTACCCTGGTTTCTTAAAATGATTAAATCCCAGTCACTATCACCTTAAAGAACAACAACAACAAATCTGGAGAAAATGAAGTTATTAGCTCTCACTGCTTGCTTGTGCTTTAGTTTCCAGGAAGTGACTTTATTTTACACACACACACAGGCACACACACACAATCTACTTGGAAATAAGCAAGGGCAAGTAAATACCCAAGACATCAAACCAACATAATGCCTGCTAAACTCAGAACAATCTAAAAGTGGCAGCTTTTATCTTCTTTTATGACTACCTAACTGCAATTCTAAGAATGTATTTCATGTCAGTATTTGGGGGATGAATAATTTTTTAAGTTATTGAAATCTAATATCTTAAGTGAATCAAGGTTTTAAATGAAACTTGATCCGTAACGCAGTCTGTGTTACCAAGACAACTCAGCATTAAGTATAAAATTTCCTTTTTGTTAAAAAAAAAAATCAGTAACTTTAATCTCGCTGGGAGATGAGTAGAAGGGCAGATTTAATCAGAACTGCAAAATTAACCTAAAACTCAGAAAGCAGAATGACTGAGCAGTGGCCGGGCCCTAACCACTGGAAGTCAGACACACCAGGTCCAAATTCTTGCTCTACCACTAGGCTGGTCTGTCTCCTGGGTCAAGCCACTCACCCCCTCTACACCCATTCCCTAATCTATAAGATAGGAATTTCACATGCACACAGTTATAAGAATTCAACGAAATAAGCCACATGAAATAACAGGTCTGGTACCAGGCCCAGCACATAAGCATTCAAAAAAATCTTATTTTTATTATAGTAATTATTTCATGAATTGAAATAGAAATTCAATTATTTCCATTATTTTAAATAAAATGGTAATTCCATTCAATTCAACATACAGTTGACCCTTGAACAACAAGGGCTAGAACTGTGCAGGCCCACATATATGTGGATTTTTATATATATGTGTGTGTGTATATGTATATACACACACACACAGGAAAATTTTTTGGAGATTTGTGACAATTTGAAAAAACTAGCAGATGCCCCCCACAGCACAGAAATATCCAGAAAATTTAAGAAAAACTCAGGTATATCACGAATGCATAAAATATATGTAGATACTTGTCTATTTTATCACTTACTACCATAAAATACACATAAATTTTTTTTTTTTTTTGGCCAGCCACACGGCATGCAGGATCTTCCCCGACCAGGGATGAACCTTGGGAGCTCGGAGTCTTAACCACTGGACCGCCAGGGAAGTCCCAAATACACATAAAGTTTTAAAAAGTTAAAATGTATCAAAACGTACTCACACAAACACTTAAGGACCACACATAGCACCATTCCCAGTGCAGAGAAATGTAAACAAACGTAAAGTTGCAGTATTAAATCATAACTGCACAAAATTAACCTTAGTACCGACTGTATCTCAGTAATAATTTCCTAGGATCTCCTGTTGCTACCACACTGAGCGCAAGTGTTGCAAAGTATCTGCTTGAAACGCCACGCCACGTGAGGCTCATCATCTCCACGTGAGCAGTTCATCTCTCCAGTCAATTGCAAATTGCAGTAAAAGGCAATCTCTGGCAGTTCTCTGGTAGTTTTCATCATGTTTGTGCAATACTATGAACCTTGAAATAACACCACAGGACCCACACGATGTGCCATTAGTGATGCTGTAAGTGCTCCCAAGAAGCAGAGAAAAATCATCACATGACAAGAAGAGGGTGAATGGCTTGATATGTACCGCAGATTCAGATCTGCAGCTGCCGTTGGCTGCCACTTCAAGATAAATGAGTCCAGTGTAAGGACCACTGTTAAAAAAAAAGAAAAGGAAATTCATGAAGCTGTCGCTGCAGCTACACGAGCAGGCGTGAAAACCTTGCGCTTTTTGCAAAACGCCTTTGTATCTCATATTGAAAATGCAGCTTTTATGTGGGTGCAGGATTGTTATAAAAAAGGCATACCTATAGATGAATATGAGTCAAAAGGCAAAATCATTATATGACAACTTAAAGCAAAAGGAAGGCGAAGGATCTAAAGCTCGAGAATGTAATGCCAGTAAAGGATGGTTTGATGATTTTAGAAAGAGGCTTGGTTTTTAACATGTCAAGGTAACAGGAGAAGCAGCTTCTGCCAACCAAGAGGCAGCAAAGGAATTCCCAGCAAAGAAAATCATTAAGAAAGGATATCTGCCGGAAAGGGTTTTTAATGTAGTCAAAACTGCTCTATTCTGGGGTGCAAAAAAAAGCCTCAAAGGACATTTATTAGTAAGGAAGAGAAGCCAGCACCAGGATTTAAGGCAGGAAGGGGTAGGCTAACTCTACCGTTCTGTGCAAATGCAGTAGGGTTTACAATCACGACTGCCCTTCTCTACAAAGCTGCTAACCCCTGAGCCTTGGAGGGAAAAGATAAAAACCAGCTGCCAGGCTTTTGGTTGTACAGAAAGAAGGCCTGGACAATGAGAACACTTTTTCTGGACTGATTCCATGGATGCTTTGTCCCTGAAGTCAGGAAGTACCTTGCTGGTAAGGGACTGTCTTTTAAAGATCGTTTGATATTGGACAATGCCCCTGGCCATCCAGACCCCATGAGTTCAACATCAAAGGCGTCAAAGTGGTCTCCTTGCCCCCACACACAACATCTCTAATTCAGCCTCTAGATCAGGGGGTCAGAAGGACCTTTAAGGCTCATTACACATGGTAGTCTACGGAAAGGACTGTCAGATCCCTGACAGACAGAACATTAGGAAAGTCTGAAAGGGTTACACCACTGAAGATGCCATCCTTGTTCTAGAAAAATGTGTGAAAGCCATCAAGCCAAAAACAATAAATTCCTGCTACAGAAAACTGTGTCTATTTGTTGGGCATGACTTCACGGGATTTACAACAGAGCCAATCAAGGAAATCACGAAAGGGATTGTGGATACAGTTAACAACAACAACAACAAAAAAGGTGGGGCTTCAAGATATGGGTCTTGGAGAAATTCAAGAGCTAGCAGACACCACACCAGAGGAGCGAACAGAAGATGACTGCATGGAGATGAGCGCTTCCTAACCAGTGCCAGACGACGAGGAAGAAGACAGAGAAGAAGCAGTGCCAAAAGCCAATGGACACCAGGCAATCTCAGAAGCGTTCAATTATTCAAGACTGCTTTTGACTTCTTTTACGACATGGACCCTCCTCCTATGATACGGGCACCAAGACTAAAGCAAGTGGTGGAAGAAGGACTGGTACCATATAGAAACGCTTTTAGAGAAATGAAAAAGCAAAAAAGTCAGACAGAAATTGCTATGTATTTACATAAAGTCACACTGACTGTGCCTGCCTGCCTCTCCTGCCTTCCCTCCCCCACCCGAGACAGCAGGGAGATGCTGACAT
This sequence comes from Tursiops truncatus, assembly GCF_011762595.2. Lineage (NCBI taxonomy): Eukaryota > Metazoa > Chordata > Mammalia > Artiodactyla > Delphinidae > Tursiops > Tursiops truncatus. The sequence continues at coordinate 14,183,838 of NC_047048.1, forward strand.
GTCCATGGAATCTGAGTAACATGGATGGCCACGGCAGGGTTTTGAGAAGGGTGGCCTAAGAAGGGTGGATCACATTGGGTGCTATGTTGAGAACAGAGGGGCAAGCAGAGAGGCTAACCTGCCACAAGGATATTACATAATCTAAGCAAGAAATGATGGTGGCTTGGACCAAGGTGGTGGCAGTGGAGGTGGCAAGAAGGGCTTATCAGCTGGGCCTATTTCAAAGGTATAGTCAAAGGCTCTATTTTGAAGGTACGTTTGAAGGATTTTCTAATGGATTGGATGTAGGTTATGAGAAACAGGTGTCAATGATTTCTATAAAGTTTTTGGACTAAGCAAGAGTCACCATCAATTGAGACAAGTTGGCGGTAAGAAAGCCTTAGGGGTAACATGGGGGTAACAAGTATTGGGGCGGGTGGAGGTAGATACCATGTGTTCAACTTTGGACACGTGAAGTTTAATATGTCTGTTAGATAGCTGAATGTGTGTCCAACATTCAAGTTTGGATTCTGGGAGAAAGGCCTATGTGGAAATAAACATTTTTGCGGAATGGATGGTATTTCTATCCAAGGGCCCGAAGCAGATTACCAAGGCAAAAAAGGCAGTTAGAGAAGAGGACCAAGGACTTAAGTCTACGCAATCACATATCTGAGGAAAGAAGAGGGACCAACAAAGGACGTTACCAGGGAAGAATGAGGAAAACTTACAGGCAAAGAGATCAACTGCTATCTTCTCGGAGAGCTACAGCTAATAAATATCAGACACCTACGAAAACAAACAAAAACCAAGACCAAGAAAAAGCCTGTGGGTAAGGCTTTAAAAGAATAATTCTGGGATTTTAAAATATCCTAATTTTCTCAAAAGTAAGGCACTGAGAATATGTAAAACCTTGGTTCTCTCCTTCAAGAAGCACATTTCTATTTCATGCTCACTGTCAGAGGCGATTACAGTGCTCCTCCAAAAACAAGGCCCTCAGGGACTCAACCTCATGCTGTCTTTCACTGTCCTCAAAGAAATATGTCAGAAAATAAGACATCCTCCAAATTTCTAATGGAAAGCAGTCCTGGGGCCGGAGGACAGCCCAAGCAACAGCAGACACTACATTTCAGTAGCAAATCTATAGGGATATTTCCCACTGTGTGTCTGTCTGTCTCTCTGTCTCTCTCTCTCTCTCTCTCACTCACACACACAGAGCCTGTTCACTTCATGTTTCCCTAAACCTTATCCCTTTCACCTCTAAACTCTGCTTTGGTTTTGTTTTGTTGTTGTTGTTTTTGTTTTTCGGTTTGGAGGTTTTTATTGTTGTTGTCGTTGTTAGTTTTCTTTGTTTTTGTTTTTTCTTAAGCAAGTTTTGTGACATTTCTCAGCCTGAACAGCGTCCTGATCCTGAATACTCACTACAGTCATCATATTAACTAGGAAGCACTCCTTACCTCACTGAAAGATGCCAAAGCAAAAACTTAAGATTCCAGAATTTTTATCCTAAGGTCATAGCAATAAGCTGAATAACCCAGAAATAAAAATGATATAAGGTTCGGGCTTCCCTGGTGGTGCAGTGGTTAGGAATCTGCCTGCCAACACAGGCGACATGGGTTCAAACCCTGGTCCGGGAAGATCCCACATGCTGCGGAGCAACTAGGCCCGTGCACCACAACTACTGAGCCTGCGCTCTCAACCCCGTGAGCCACAACTACTGACCCCACGTGCCACAACTACTGAACCCCACATGCCTAGAGCCGGTGCTCCGCAACAAGAGAAGCCACCACGATGAGAAGCCTGCGCACCACAACGAAGAGTAGCCCCCACTAAGAACAGCTAGAGAAAGACCACACGCAGCAATGAAGACGCAACACAGCCAAAAATAAATAATTTTTTTAAAAAATGATATAAGGTTCAATGTAGAGTATTCCTATTCCTTTGGGGGTTGATTAACCCCCCCCCCCCCCCGCTATTCTGAATACTTTCTTATGCCTTTTTTTAAATTGAGGTATAATTGATATGTGTGAGTATTCCTCTTTCTAAAGATTGGACCAATCAGAAATAAAACATTTTCTTCTTTCTTCTCAAATAACAATATAGCTCCTGGCCAAAGATGTTCCTAAGAACCCCTCCTGGCTGAAAGTCATATATAATATATCTTTGATACAGCCACTTCTACTATGATGTTTATTTCATAAATAAACTTCGGAAAACAATTAGCAGGCGGTGTTCTCTTCCCCGCCTCCCCGACATTCCTTTTGGATGTATACTTCAGCACACCTCGTTCCTGAGGACCATCTGTTGGAGACCCTTTATTTTTCGCATTACTTCACTTCTAGCTTAAACTATAGATTAAAACATCTAGCAACAAATGATGTCACCTTCACATTTGCACCTTCAGCACCGAGGACTTTCCTCACAGAGAGGGTTCACTCACTTGATGTCAGCTGAACTGATGGGAAGCTGAGCTAAAGAAACCTGAACTCCATTCTCTGAAAACTATTTCTCCCTGCCATGGTGGTATTTAGAGGGCGGCAGTGAGCATTTTGAAAAAAGGCCGAGTTGCACTGTAATTCTGACCTACTTGTAATCAATGTAAAGTTAATTTTGCATGCATATAAAGGGGAAAGCTAATAAAAGTCATGGGAAGAAAGCTGCTTTGATGATCAATGAAATAACTGAAAAGACAGTGATTGCCCTTGGAATTGAGAATAGATGCATGAAAAGGGAATGTTTAAAAGATGAGTATATCTTCAAAGTGTGCTCAAGGCTGGCCACTCAGCTAAAGCTGGACACTCAGAGGCAAAAACAACAGTACGCACAACAAGTCTCATCCTATGCAAAAATACGATCATCAAATGACTGAACCAGACCCATAGGAGAGAGCGGGTGATCATCACGGGCTAGGAAAGCACCCTGTAAAACAGGACTCCAAGCTAGAGTAAGGGAAACTATTAATGAGTGACCTCTAAGGAAAGGCTAAAGTGGAGATACCCAGAAAATGACAAACTAAGAAGGAAATGGAACTAATCATATTGTGGTAATTATTTCACAGCCTGTCTATATATCAAATTGTCATGTTGTACATGACACAATGCTATGTATCAATTGTACCTCAGTAAACCTGGAAGAAAACACAATGCTTACACAATGCTATATGTCAACTGTACCTCAGTAAACCTGGAAGAAACTTACACAATGCTATATGTCAACTGTACCTCAGTAAACCTGGAAGAAAACAGTCATGTTAAAAATAATAATAATTTTATTAGCTGTGATAATGATATTGTGTTGATGAAAAAAATCTAATGTTTAAAAGAGATTCATATTGAAGTTTGAAGGCAAATGTGATACTTGGGATTTGTCTTAATTACTTCAGCAAAGAAAAAAGGGGAGATAGAGAAGTAAGTATGCCAAAATTTTGACAATTTTTAAATAGGGGAGAAAAGGATATGGGGGTTTATTGTGCCATTCTATTTTGTGTATACTTGGACATTTTCATAATACGATTTTTTAAGAAGTTTAGATTAAAAAAGAAATCAGGGCTTCCCTGGTGATGCAGTGGTTAAGAATCCACCTGCCAATGCAGGGGACATGGGTTCGAGCCCTGGTCCGGTAAGATTCCACATGCTGTGGAGCAACTAAGCCCACGCGCCACAACTACTGAGCCTGCGCTCTAGAGCGTCGTGCCACAACTACTGAAGCCCACGCGCCTAGAGCCCGTGCTCCGCAACAAGAGAAGCCACCGCAGTGAGAAGCCTGCGCACAGCAACCTAGAGTAGCCCCCGCTCACCGCAACTAGAGAAAGCCCGCATGCAGCAAAGAAGACCCAACGCAGCCAAAAATAAATAAATAAAATAAATAAATAATAATTAAAAAAAAAGAAATCAGATCAATTCATGTTATTAGTAAGGAAAAATAACCATGGTATATTAAAGGGTAAAAATAAAGCACTGTAAATTTTAAAAAGGGAATAAATGTGGAACTAGGAAAAAATAATAGACTCTCCACCAGGGGCTGATATGAAATCTAGAGTTAGTTACGTTCCTGCATCTTTACCATCCAAAAGTAGGATGTGTGTCAGAGCTGCACCCAGGTGATGGCACTCGGTTCAGAAGAGGTAGAGTCACTTGCATTAGTCTCACCATCCTCACCCTGAAGCTGACTATCCAGAAAGGAGGGTGACCTGTTTTATTTATACCCTTAAGGATGAATAAAAGGTAGAATATAGAGATTTCACTGATTGCAGGAGGAATTCAGGTTCATTAAAAAAGAAAACTTTAGATTATAACGATTGATAAAGACTGAGTGAAGTTATAAAATCTCACTGCCAAGTTGAATGCCCACAGTAAACAACCATCAATTTGAACACCAGATTACTTACTGCCAAGAGCCAAGAACATAGAAAACATAATACTCTGAAATATTAAAATTCTATCATTTTGCCAAAGTTATAATAAAAAGAAAAAAATTAACATTTTTGTATCGTAGACCACCCCAGTCTTCCAGAAGAACTTTGGATTCTTACAAATTATGTATTTCATCCTTTGGTAATTAGTTTTTTTTTTTTTTCCTTTTCTAATACTATAGTTTCACAGCAGGATTTGCTTTGGTTATGATAGCAATGAGACAGATTTTCAAAAAAGTAATGTCTTGATTAAGCACAGAATAAAGTAAAAAGCATTAACAAATAGTCACCACCATCCAAAAATTGGAAACTAAGGAAGTTCTCATCTTAGTGAAAATATAATGAGAGCTCCTTTATGCCCATGTGCCGACCTGTCTACTGCCCATCACACCTTCAAATATACACCTATTTTCTACTACTACTTTAAAGAAAAACTGCTTTGGTACCCTGAAGAGTGTCAGTGTACAAATATCAACCAGTTCCAATTTGGAAACCTTTCTAGAAAATTTATTGTCGATTCTATAAAGACATGATTTGCTGACATGGTAACATTTTGTCAAGTCAATTAATTAAGGTATGCAAAAAGAATCCTTTGTGAGAATTACAAGGGCAAAGTAGATACTCTATCAAAGCTATTTCTAAGGATGAAATGAATGGCAGTTGTTGAATGTTTGGCGGTCACCCTCACCCCCTTAGGCATTCTCACCCCTACTCAGGATTCACTTGTTCACAGACATGCTCTTCCTTTCTCCCTGCAATCCTGTATCTGTCCTCCCCCTACAAGACTATATATATATATATATGTTTTAAAACCCTTTTGTCTCTTACACCATGGATACCTAAAGACAAACCATCTGAGATACCTACTGATTAAAGCAAGCACAAGGTGGGATTTCCCTGGTGGTCCAGTGAGTAAGACTCCGCCCTTCCAATGTGGGGGGCGGGGGGAGCCCGGGTTCGATCCCTGGTCAGCGAACTAGATCCCGCATGCATGCTGCAACTAGGAGTCCACATGCCTCAACTAAGAAGTCTGCATGCTGCAACTAAAGATTCTGTGTGCCACAACTGAGACCCAGCGCAGCATAAATAAATAAATAATAAATAAAAATAAATATTAAAAAAAAAAGGCAAGCACAAGGTTACTAACCAGGTATACCTTTCTGCACCCTCCAACAAGCTAGGCAGACAACAAAGACTAGTGTTCACCGACCTCACCTAACACATGTTATTAACGTGAAGAAAGGCAGCCTCATGATTTATTCATCTCTTATTTCCATTTAAAGCGCACTTGCAAAAATACTCCTGTCAGAAAAATTACCGTCAAAACTCAGATTGTCGTTCTGTATCAAGGACATCTCGGAATGGAAAAATGAATGTCTACTCCTCAGGACTGCTTCCTCCCATACAAGTCCCCTGGGACACAGTTTATTCAGGGAGATTCCCAGATGTCCAGGAAACACACATCTTCAGCCATCACCCCATTATTTAAGGGTTCAACTGACTCTTTAGGCACTAAACCAAAAGAAACTGATTAGACTCTAAAGACAAATTACTGGCATTTCCCTGCTACTGATACTATTACCAGGGATGATTCATTTTACCTGTCAACTTGGCTGGGCCATGGTGCCCAGATATTTGGTCAAACATTATTCTGGATATTGCCATGAAGGTGTCTTTTGGACGAGATTAACGTTTAAGGCAGTGGGCTTTGAGTAAAGCAGACTGCCCTCTCTAATGTGGGTGGACCTCACCCAATCAACTGAAAGCCTTAAAAGAACAAAGGCTGACCTCCCCCAAGCAAGAAGGAATTCTGCCAGCAGACTGCCTCTGCATCTGAACTGCAATGCTTCTTAAATTTCCAGCCTGCTGGTCTACCCCAATGGATTATTTTTAATCTATCTTTTTGATTGGCCAAACCTGCACGATTACATGATCCAATTCCTTAAGCCAATCTCACTCTATCAATCTGTATCTATCTATCTATCTATCTATCTATCTATATATACACACACCCACACAGTGGGTGTGTTGACTCTGTTTCTCTGGAGAATTCTGACTAGTAACTATCCAAAAGAAAACAAGACTTTGCCTTGAAATTTATTTAAAAGGCATATGGTTTATTTGAAGATCAACAATCAATAATATTAACTAAATCAACAAACAGTCTAAGAAAAGCTAATAAATTCCTGATGTGGAGACTTCCTAGTTCTTCACCACACAGTTTCATTTAATTTTCCAAAAGACTGGTAAGAGACACTGCTTTATCCAAATAAGAGAAAATGACTTGTTCAAAAAAAAAATGCTTGAGACTAAAAGCCAAGATGAAATATTAAAATATTTATTAGCATCTCTGAAGATGTACAATAGGTTAGCACATACACAGACACACACAAATATGTACAGGGCAACTTTCCCTAGAAAATTCATACAGAATAAAATAAAGGTATAACTGACTATCCTTTATAAATTATTATTGATCTTGAATCATTATTTGCATTGCTCTCCCAACTTCTCCTAGGAAATCAGAAGAGTAATAAGAAGTACCGCGGTAAAAAATAACAAATAGATTTGGTCTTTGTTCCTGGTTCCCCACACAGAGCTCCTAGAACCCCTGGGATTTCCTGAGTGGTAGGAGTGTCTTTTGTCCTTCATAAGGAGACCCCTTTGAGCATACCTAAATTTATGCAAATGGGGTGACATAGGGCAGGATCCCTAAATAGCCTCAGGCTGGGGCTGGTCACCAGAAAGACCAAGTGTTTAAGGGACTGGAACTTTCAACCACACAGACCTGTGAGAAAGGGAAGAGGGGGCTACAAGTTAAGCTCTATAGTCTCTTGAACAAGATCTGATGAGCTTCTGGGTTGGTGAGCATGCCAGGAGGGTGGCCAACTCCATGGCGACAGAAGCTCCTGGCCTTGGGACCATTCCAGATGTACTTCTCCACCTGGCTGTTCTTCTGTGACCTCTATATATCCTTTATAATAACATGGCAAAAATAAGTAAATGTTTCTCTGTTCTGTGAGCCACTCTAACAAACCAGGAATCCAAGGAGGAGGGTGTGGGAACTTCCAATTTATAGCCAGTTGGTCAGAAGCACAGGTAACATCCCAGACTTGTGATTGGCAGCTGAAGTGGGGGGCAGTCTTATAGGACTGAATCCTTAACCTGCGGGGCCTGATGCTATCTCCAGACAGTGTCAGGATTGAATTAAATTTGTCGGACACCCAGGCAGTGTCGCTGAGACCTGGAGAACTGCTGGGTGATGTTAGGAAAACAACATCAGAAGCACTGAGACCTCAAGAAGCAGTGACCTGACCGAACAAATTTCTTCGCATCAAAGAATCACCTGATCTTCAAAATGCTAATTACTGGGGTTTATAAAGACTCCCATTGATGATGCTAGCACCACAAGAGGGCCTATGTCAAAACAACCATGGTTGCAATTCATCTTTTTTGTTGTTGTATATGAAAGGAAAGGATAAAGAGGAGAGGACTAACCAGTGGCAGGTGGAGACAGAGGCATGCACATTTAACAGGGAACCTAATAGATTTATTTCAGTTGATCATCTGCAGCTGTCGTTATATCACTTTACAAGTCCTCCACATCTATCTACGGTAGTGGGTCTCAAAGTATGGTCCCCAGTTCAATAACATCGATACCACCAGGAAATCTCAAAATGCACATTCTCGGTTGCTACCTCAGACTTACTGAATCATTCTCTGGGGAAGGAGACCAGGAATCTCTACTTTAATGCACGATTCTGATGCACACTAAAGCTTGAGAACCAGCCATCTCCAGTAGAGTCAAATACTTTGAACTATGAGACACAACTGGATCAGGAAATTCTAGAAACTGAGTGGCAGAATTCTACACATCACTGTGGATCATGTGGAGGAAATCTGATTAATATTAACCCTCCTTTTTTGTAAGGCATTTATTCAAAAATGCTTTCCCAATACCAACTGATATTACTTAAGAATTTTCCAGTGCTCTAAAATTCTCAGTCCATCCACAAGGCTGCTTTGTACCCAACAAGACAGAACAATAGCAAAAGTTTTTAGGAAGAATGAGGATATACTCCCAGGCAAAACTCACAGGCTGAGTGTACCACATTATAAATAGCTAAGCTTTGAATTATGTTTTTTAATTCTCCCATCATATAAGATATAAAGTTATTAGTAAAAACTAAAAAGGCCAAGACATATATAATATTTCTACAAAGTTTTCACTTTCCTATATGAGAACTGCCAGCAAGGACAAAATCCTGCCAAAGGAGGCAATTCCTCTGCCAATTTAATTCAGGCTATTAGCATCCCTTTGTAGAGGGATAATAAATACCTCTAAACTGCTTCATCATGTTCTGATGGTTTTCAATGGCTTCCTTTAAGATCATTTCAGGCTGGTCCATCTTCCACCGCCATTCAGTACCCACTGGATTGGTGTGGTGCCTAGAAAAAAGAGGCAGAAGTTCTAAAGGACTCCCTGCATTAAACCTCAGCTAGTTACCTCCTATGAAGGAGTCCATATAATTATAAAATCAGGGTTGGTTTCCTACAAAAAGCTCAGCTATTTATAGCTGTAGTTTACAACTTATTTTGAGTCATGACACCTAGCAGAGAGGGGTAGATGGCAAGTGCCTGGCCAAGACTGAGACTTACTCGGGACAATATAAAACGTGCAGCCCTCTCGCAGCCATACAACACCAGGCCAACAAGCATCCAGTAACGACCACCAGTAGAATATTGTTGCAAGACCCTCTCTGAGAGGCAGTGCAATGGGAAGACCTAATTGAAATCCCAGAAAGGAACAAAGCAGAAAAAAATGTAGAAAAATTATGGCCAACAATTTTCCAAAGTTAATGAGAAACAATTAACCACAGATCGAAGGAACTCGCAAAACGACAACCAGGGTATTTTGAAAACAGCCTAGGGCTTCCCTGGTGGCGCAGTGGTTGAGAGTCCGCCTGCCGATGCAGGAGACACGGGTTCGTGCCCCGGTCCGGGAAGACCCCACATGCCACGGAGCGGCTGGGCCCGTGAGCCATGGCCACTGAGCCTGCGTGTCCGGAGCCTGTGCTCCGGACGGGAGAGGCCACAACAGCGAGAGGCCCGCGTACCGCAAAAAAAAAAAAAACAGCCTAAAAATACAGTATCTAAACTAATGAAAACAAAAGAAAATAAGAAAACCTTCAACTTAGAGAAAAAGGACACACTACTTAAGAACAAAGGTTAAAAATTATTTCTGAAAACTCATCAGAAAACAAATAAGCCAGATGAAACTATAATGACACCTGAAAGAATGCATAAAGGAAACAAACTTGTCAACTCAGAATTCTATACCCAGTGCAAATATCCTTCCAAAAATGGAGTAATAAAGACTTTTGCAGGACTTCCCTGGTGGCTCAGTGGTTAAGAAGCCGCCTGCCAATGCAGGGGACACAGGTCAAGCCCTGGTCCGGGAAGATCTCACATGCCGTGGAGCAACTAAGCCCACGTACCACAACTACTGAGCCTGCGCTCTAGAGCCCATGCGCCACAACTACTGAACCAGCGCTCTAGAGCCTGCAAGCCACAACTACTGAGCCCGCATGCCACAACTACTGAGCCCGTGTGCCACAACTACTGAAGCCCACGCACCTAGAGTCCATGCTCCACAACAAGAGAAGCCACCACAATGAGAAGCCCACATACCGCAACAAAGAGTAGCCCCAACTCACTGCAGCTAGAGAAAGCCTGCATGCAGCAACGAAGACCTAATGCAGCATCTTTTAAAAAAAAAAAAAAATTGGCAAGCCCCTGATAAAACTGATCAAGAAAAAAAACAACAAATGCATAAATATAATATTAGGAATGAAAAAGGGGATTAATTACAGAAACAACAGAGCTTTAGGTAAATCTGAGTACAGTGTTGGGCAGAAATTGATTATTACAGATCATCACATATTTGGTCACCATGGCCATTCATTTTTACTTACCGCCAACAGAAGACACATTTATTTGCACACGCCAAGCTCGGGGTAGTTTCCATGCAACGATGGCTTTCAATGCCATAGAACGTATGTTTATAGCAACCTCCTCTCCCTCGGAGCATGGACTGTGAAAGTACAAAACAAACGATAATTTGAATAAAGTCCTCACAGCAAGGAAACAAAACACCAAGGCATCATTTTAAAGAAGAAACCATGCGTTTCGTAAGCATAAGTACCCCTACTGGTAGCTGCATGAGGCAGAAAATTAACATTAAAGCCTTATAGTGTTTTGATGGTGTTTGGGTTTTGATACTGCTCTGGGTTTTCTACAACCTAATGAGATAAATCTATGATTCATTAACTCTGAAAGTTCTATAGGGAGGACCATGGATGCTTTCATTTTCAAATCCACCCAACTGCCTCAAATATTAGTACAATAATATATAATGCCAAAGGAGAGATAAGACAGGCTCTCAGAATAGGGGGGGCAGTGTAGCGCTCATCTGAAAGAGTATCTCTGCATTTAACAAAGGAGGGTGGGTTAAGGAATGCAACCTGGAGCATATTCTATGTCAACCAAATGGTAGAATTTGAATATACTGAGACTGTTGAGGGGGCAAACAGCATGTACACAAGAAACAGATTATTCCAGAAAAGAACACTATTTAATATGTGATTGGTAAAACCACGGGAAGTGCAGTAAGAAAGGTAATTTGAAGAAACACTGCAGATCAACTCAGGGTTGGAATCACAAGATACTATCAAGCTTCCTGAGGTATCATCAGAAAGATCCGTCTAGGAGCTCTGTGCAAGGTGGGCTTGATTCAGTAAAAGTGAAACCTGTGAGGAGGTTATGCAAGAAAGGTCATGGTGATTTGTCTCAAAACATTAGTGGAGGAAACAGGAAGGGTACTACAGAGGTACAATCAGTGCCATCCCCAATTAGAGGGGCAAAACAGAGGAAGTCATCCAAGATAACTGAGGTTTTGAGCCTAAGTGACTCACATACTATGGAACTAACAATGGGAACAACAAATGAGGAGACATAGATGGAGAGCCTTTACACATATATACCAGTGTATAATATACATCAGTGTACTGATATTACAATGCTGTCCACATAAAATCTACCAGCTTGCTACTGTGTCAGTTGATCACAAAGTCTTATTTTTTGGTCCTGATAAAAGGGGTTCCCCTGTCCATCTCACTTAGTACTTACACTAAGAAAAATAGAGTGAAGGAAAAATATTGTTCAGGATAACTGTTTCTACAAACTCTCTTCCAAGTTCCCAATAAAATATTCAAGAAGGCAAACAAAATATTTATATCTTGCAAGTAACACTGAAAACTACAAAGTCCACCACATGCAAAAGTCACAGAGTAATTACCACTAAATATCAACATCACGCCAATGGAGAAACCAAGTTGAAGACTTGCATGTTTCACTCATTATTTAGCAATTAGTTAATGTACTTCAAGCATGCTGTGTACTGAATGTACAATGACTAATAAGACAGAGCCCCTACCCATGATCTGTTTGGAGGAAATGGCAAGTAAGCAAGAAAAATGTGCAATACTATTATGACAGTCTGATTGAATCAATTACGATTCTTTTGCAAGCAACAGAAACGGAGTCTGGCTAAAGAGAAAAAGAATTTATTGAAAGGATTTCACAGCTCATAGACCCATTATAAAGGCAAGAACGAAGGAAGGCTGGCAGCGGGACCACCACTCAATCCCCCAGAAGCCATATACTACAGACACCACCCCTCTCTGGATACCATCACCAGCACCACCCCTGAATGGCAGATGCTGCTGCCACCAGCACAAGAATGAGTTCTCCATGTCCCAGTCCCTTTCCATCACTCACTCCACACTCAAAGTCTCCGGCTGAAAAGAATGACTATCCTAGATGACACTTTTATACCCAAGTTGCCACAACGTGGTACCAGGAAACAGTATGTCTTCCTTAGCTTCTGCAGCAGGCAGTGGGCCCTCACATCAAACAAAGCCCATTTAATGGGAAATTCCCCAAACATGAAAACACTCAGATGCTGGGCAAGCAGAGAAAAGGCAAATGTCCAGCATGGTATTACTGGAGCCCATGGGACAGATGACCATCCAGGCTCAGCCTTCCAGGACCAGTGAGAACTCCTCAGAGGTGAGATGCCCAAACTGAATACTGAAAGGCTAAAAGGATAAAGGGACAGACACATGTGAAAAGCATGGCATGTTTTTCTTTTAAAAACTTTTCTGGGCTTCCCTGGTGGTGCAGTGGTTGAGAGTCCGCCTGCCGATGCAGGGGACATGGGTTTGTGCCCCGGTCCAGGAGGATCCCACACGCCGCAGAGCGGCTGGGCCCATGAGCCACGGCCGCTGAGCCTGCGCGTCCAAAGCCTGTGCTCCTCAACAGGAGAGGCCACAACGGTGAGAGCCCCGCGTATCGCAAAAAAAAAAAAAAAAAAAAAAAAAAGTTTTCTGTAAGTTTTACACTTTAGATTTAAGGTTCTGATCCATTTTGAGTTAATTTTGATGTATGTATTTTATGTATGTTTGTGTGTGTGTATGTGTCAGTGTGTGTACTTTTGGTGTATGTGGTTTGGTGGTAGTGGGTTTTTTTTGGTTTTTTGCCTATGGATGTCTAATTTCCCCAGCACCATTAGTTGGAAAGGTTATCCTTCCTCCAAGGAATTGCTTTTGAACCTTTGTAAAAAAAATCAATTAAGCATATTTGTGGGTTTGTTTCTGAGATCTCCATTCTGTCCCATTGATCTATGTGTCCGTCCCTCCACCAACACCATACCGTCCTGATTACTGTAGCAATACAGTAAGCTGTAATATCTGGATATATGGTTCCTCTCCTTTTATTCTTCCTCAATATTGTTTAAGCTATTTTACATTCCTGTGCCTTTACTTTTAAATTTTATAATAAGTTGTCTATTTCTACAAAAACCTTCCTGGGATTTTAATAGGAATTGCATTAAACCCACAGATCAATTCAGGCAAAATTGATGTTTTACAATATTGAGTCTTTCAATCCATGAACATTTATTTCGATTTACATTTAGATTTTTATTTACATTTACTTAGATTTTCATTGGTTTCTGATTTGAGATCTTTCCTCATTTCTAATATAAGTATGCATTGCTGGAAATTTCTCTCTGAGCACTGCTTGAGCTGCATCCTATACATCGATATAATTATTTTTTTTTTACTATCATTCAGTTCTATGTATTTTTTCATTTCCTTTGAGACTTCCTCTTTGACCCAAGGCTTACTCAGAAATGTATGTTTAATTTCCACATATTTAGAGATTTCCCTTTTGTTTCTATTATTGATTTCTAGTTTGATTCCATTATGGTCAGAGAACGCACTCTGTATGATTTTAATACTTATAAATCTGCTGAGCTTTGTTCTATGGCCTAAGACATGGTCTATCTTGGTGAACGTTCCATCGGCACTTGGAAGAAATGCACATCCTCCTGTTGCTGGGTGGTATGTTCTCTATATGTCAACTAGATCCTACTGGTTAACTCTACTGTTGAGATTTTCTAGAGCCTTGTGATTTTCAGTCTAGTACTTCTAGCAGTTGCTGAGAGGCAATTTCAAAGTGACCAACTATAACTGTGGGTTTGGTTTCTTTTGTTTTTTTTCTAATTTCTCCATTCAACTATGTCAGCTTTTGCTTGATTTATTTTGAGCCTCTGATGTTTGGTACATATTCATATAATGTAGATTGATCTTCTTATCATTACAAAATGTCACTCTCTGTCTCTAGTAATTTTCTTTGCTCTGAAGTCTACTTAATCTGGTATTAATACAGGCAATCCTGCTTTTTGGATTACTGTTGGCATGGTATATATTTTTCTATCATTTTACTCAACCTACCTGTGTCACTGAATTTGAAGTGAGTTTCTTGTAAACAACTTATATTTGGGTCATTTTTTAAATCCACTCTTCCAACCTGTATCATTTGATGGATATATGTAGAATATTTACATCTGAAGTAATTATTTATGAATTAGCCCTAAAATAGTCTACTATTTTATTATTTGTTTCTTGTTCCCTCTGATTCTCATTCCTATTAGTCTTTTCTTGATTTCCTACAGGTTACTTAAACATTTTTAGGATTCCATCTTAATTTTTTTTTGTTTTTGAGTGTATCTCTTTGTATAGTTTTTGTAGTGGTTGTTCTGGGTATAAAAATATACATACTAGTAGACCTATGACAGTCTACCAGGAAAAACATTTTACCACCTTCAAGTGAAGCGTGGAAACATCCCTTCCATTCAGATCTCTTTAATTTTCCCTCTTTTAAATTAAATATTATTGTCTTGAGTATCACATGGTGTTATAATTTTTGTTTCAATCATCAAATATGATTTATAAAAGTTATAAGGAAAATGATCATTTACTGTTTGTACCCATATTTCTGCTCTTTCCATCATTCTGCCTTCCTTTCTGGTGCTCTAAGAATCTTTTATCACTTCATTAGGTTGAAGAGCTTCCTTTAGCTGGTCTTTAAGAGAAGATTTGCTAGAAACAGATTCTTTCAGTTTTCTTTCACCTGATAATGTCTTTATTTAATCTTCATTCTTGAAGGATAGTTTTGCCAGTCACAGAAATCATGACTGACAGTTATTTTCTTTCAACACTTGAAAACCATGTGCTGCTTTCCCTCTGGCCTCCATGATTTCAGATGAGAAATCTGACATCAAATTGATGTTAGTTCATTGTTTATCTCTAGCATCTTTCAAGACATTTTTCTTCTTTAGTTTTCAGATCATTAATTTTAGGGTATCTCCATGTGGATGTCCTTGGTTCTATCCTGTTTGGAGTTGGCTCTCTCTGCTGTTCAGATTGGCTAAATTCTATTGACTTGTCCTGGTCACAGATCATTCTGTTATTTGGTAAGGTCCCTGACTCTATCCTCTGTCATCTCCACTCTATTACTGTGCCCATTCAGTGAGTTTTTATTCCTGTTATTGTATTTTTTTCAATTTTATAATTCCTTCTTGGTTCCTTTTATAACTTCTATTTCTTTGCTGAGATTTTTTATTCTTTCATTTGTTTCAAGAGACTTTGTAACTGATTGCTGAAGCATTTTTATGACAGCTGCTTTAAAATCCTTGTCAGATGATTCCACCATCTGATTCATCTGGTGTTGGTTTCAGTTCATTATCTTTTTTTGCTCAAGTTGTGATTTTCACGGTTCTTGGAATGACAGGCGATTTTTTTTTACTGCATCCTAGACATTTTGTCTACTATGTTAGGAGGCTCTAGATCCTATTTCATTCTTTCATTTTAGCAGCAGGCACTTTGTTTAGGTTGAGCCTGCAGGTCCTGGACTATTTTTGTATGCTGTGGCTCCAACGGCAGTTTAATTTTCAGAGGCTTTGCATTGAAATTTTGCTTGGGCTCCCATTGATCTCCGCTGGTAGCATCAGAGTGGGTGAAAGAGGTTTCTCCAGGGTGACCCACTAGAGGTCTCTCAATGGAGGAGGCGAGTCTCAGGCCAGCAGGCTTCCCAGAGCAGGCTGCTCGTGTGGCAGAGTCCCTCTGGCCAATGGCCCTGGGCAGCCCCAGTAACTCTGAGTGGGAGAGGGAAGTCTCCGGACACACAAACAAAGAGGCTTGGCTTCCCCAGATGGGCCACTTCTTGTGGTGGTGTCCCTCTTGCCAGTGCCACGCAGCCACCATGGTATCTCTCAGAGGGGGAAGGGAGTCTTGGGCCCAGCAGGCATGGAGAATATTTCACAGGCCAGGTCGACTGTTGCAGGAGTAAGGCGGTAAGGAGGAGTCTCTCTCTTTCCACTTGTACTTGACCGCCTGGTATCTCTTAGCAGGAGAGGGGAATTTACGGTCCAGCAGGGAAGGAAAGCACTTGTCCCAGCTGCTTATTGGTGGGGCTCCCAACTGATCCCCTTTGCCAGTGGTTCTGGGCTCACTTGAATATGTCAGAGGGACTCCCAGTCCATACTAGGGAGAAACAAGCCTAACTGAGTGGCCTTCTATTGCTAGATTAAGGCTCAGTAAACACAGGGTCTGGGCTGCCTTCTTCTTTAGGTGGAGGGATGTAAGACATCCTGCTGCTCTGTTGTTCCTGCAGTGCTGGGGTCCCAAACCAGTCAGCCTTCCTCTTACCCCATTCCAGAGTTCTTGTTTGGTTGCCTCTTGTGCTTTCCAGGGTTTAGAGTTGTGCATAGCAGGAAGGAGCAAGGAGAAAAAGGTTTATGCCATCTTGTGCAGACTGGAAGTCTTTAGACATTATATTTTGAAAGGAAATGCTCCCATATCTAAAAATTAGTAGATAAGCTGGGTGCAAAAAGAAAACACATGAGAGCAATACATGCTTAGAACCAAGTTTTCATGTTATGAACCTAGGAGAAAAAGATTATAAATAACCTCAGATTCATTAATTCATGAATTCTTATCCTCGAGGCAAATAAGAGCAATACAACCTCGAAAATACAACTGTAGCCCAGCAGATCCACACTGAATGAATGCAAGATACCACTGCTAGATAGGCTCTGCGTACATCAACCTGGTGGGGATGGAGGTGGGGTGTTGGGAGGCAATGCTCCATGGGTCTTTCTCTGAATGTCCTGCAAGCAGAGGCCCTGACTGCCCTTTTTCTAGACTACCTTTTCAAAAAGTTTTACATAGTGAATAGCCTTGGAAGATACAGTGTCTCCCTCTGGGGCAAATGATGGGTATGTTTACTGCTCAGTATAATGAAGATGTGTCCCTCTAGGGCAAAGGTCAGGCAGGATTACTGCCAATTATAAAAGATTGATGTTCCCTAAGCCTGGGGCTCCTCTCCTACAATGTACGTGCAGATGTTACACCTGGCCTTCCTAGTGCTGCTTTATGGGAACCGGGGCTCAGGAAACAGAGCAAATGATAATATTCTGGCTACTGCTATTACTATGAGTAATAAACTGTACTTGCCTTCTGCCAGCATCCATGAACCTGTGGCAGGCTAACTTGCTAGCCTGCAAGTAGGGTAAAGTTTCAGACTCTTCCATTTTTGACAGGGGATGGAGAGTTCAATGCAGAGGTCAATAAACTGCAGCCCATGGGCCAAAGCCAGGCTATTGCCTGTTTACTATAAGTAAAGTTCTGCTGGAATACTGTCACCCATATCTGTTTACTTACATCTATAGCTGCTTTGGGGCTACAATGGCAGAGGTGAAAAGTTGCAACGAGATCGTATGACCCACAAACCTTATAAAGTCACCATCTGGCCCTTTAAGAAAAGGTTTGCTAACCCTTGATTTAGTTATTTATTTCATACAACAGAGCAAAATAAATTCTAAACTGGTTAAACGAACTGTTAAAAAAGTACAAACAGGAGGAGGATTGAGGAAAGACAAAGGAGCAGGAAGCAGCAGAAATCTGTCTCCGCAACTGGACATGAATCTCAATCTGCCTGCTGTGCTTTGTCTTTGACCCAGGAGTCCTGGGTCCTCCACCAACATCTATGAAACTCTGCCAGGTGAAAGAGCAGACTCTCCACAGTTAACACTAGCCCCTGGCTCCTTTGAGCATCTCATGCCATAGAAACAAATTTTGTCAAGAACCAAGGGGATCTCTGGAACATCTCTTTAGTATTCTCATTTACAGTAGGAGAACTTCAGAAAAGCTTGCAGAAGGGGCCAGTACCGGCTCAAACTCTTCATTGACAGAATCACACACCTGATAAGGAAGCATTACTGATAGAGCACAGAGGAACATGGCCTGCCCCGTGGAAGAAGGAAGGTATAAATACCAACCATGACCAGTTGACCAAGTGTGAATATGAGCAGAGTTATAAATGTACACATTATCTTCCTTGTTTGGATATATATAATTGTTTCTCCTCCCCTCCAACTGTTTTATATAAGATGGGTCAGTGGTGGTTAACCTTATAATGTCATCCTTAGGTTAGAGGATCTCAAAAGAGAGTGAAAGGAGAGGGTGAGTACCTCCTTCCTTGCATGAATAACAGTTGCAACAGGTTAGGCACACACAAATGTTTTATTTATATTATGGATTGAAAACATAAATACAGGTAGAAGGGTGTGTACAGATGCTGAGTATCCAAAGAGGTAGACCATGCTGTTAATCCTGAGTCCTGTGCCTGCGCTTCTAGGCAGGGGGTAAGGAGCCCTAACACCCTATTTCTCAGATTCCCTTGCCCAAGGGGTTCTGATTTAGACTCCACCAAGAAGAGGCATTTATGCAAGATTTAGATGGCAAGAAAGGAGAAACCATTATTCCTCCCTGGCAGCAGCTGGCAGACACAAGGGCATACAACAAACACTGAGTCTGCAGCAGCTTCCAAGCAAGCTCCCGGGAAACATTTGCTTTAATGTTGCCAGCATCTCAGGTCACTTCCAGCAGGGTCCTGTGAGTCCAGCACTTTTCGACTTTCTCAAAGCAAGCAGTTCTCTCTGACCTTCACTACCCCAAGCCTTTCAGTGGCTTTGTAAGCAGTCAGTTAATTTACTTTATTAAATCTGTTCTTGCTAAAATACCCGGGACGGTTTCTGTTTTCCTGACTGGTACACATGGGTAGGATTCAGTCAGGTGGAGATCAGAGCAGGGAAGAGAAGCAGCACATGATGTATGAAGGTTAAAACACAAAATAAAACTGAACAAGTAGATCAGAACTACACTAAGTAGGGTCTTCCTCGGGTTCAGGGCTTTATATAATTCATCTGACAAATGTTTACTACATGCCAGGCTCTGTTTTTGGTATTGGAAAGAAAAACAAAGACTCTTAGGTTGGGGAGGACCTGAAAAGGGAAGGGAGGAGACAGACAATAAACAAGATATAATCTATTAAGTGGTAATAATTGCTATGGAGAAATTCCAAGCAGTGTAAGGGGATAGGAGGGGAAGGTTGTTATTTTATATCAGGCGGTCAAGGGAGAGCCTCTCTGATAGAGGCTCACTGAGCAGAGATCTAAGTGAGCAGACAGAGACCAAAAAGCCACAGAGGAGTCTGAGTTCAGTGTATTCAGGGAACAGCACGAAGGCTAGTAAGGCTGGACCAGAGCATGGCAGACCAGACTGAGTGAGATGGGAACCCCTGGAGGTTCTGAGTGAAAGAGTGAGACATCTGGCTGCTGTGTAGGGAACAGACAGTGGAGATGACAAGAATGGAACCAGGAAAAGCAGGCAGGAGATGACTTAAATAATAAAAGGGATACATGACAGTGACTTGGACCAAGGTATAAGAGTACAAGAGGTGAAAAGTAAGTAGTTGCATTCTGGATATATTTTGAAAGATTTGCTCACAGAATAGATGTGGGAGGGTAAACAAACAAACAAACAAAAAAACAACAGAAGAGTATAAATGACTCCCAGGTTTTTGGCCTGAGCAACTGAGAGGATAGCACTGCCATAAACTGCTGGAGTGAAGACTGAGGGGAACAGATTTAGGAGAGGATGCAGGAATTCCGTTTCTGACACATTAAGTTCAAGATGCCTATTACACATCCAAACTGAATACTGAGTAAGAAGTAATGAAGAGCCACCATAGGCTCTGAAAACGGAATGGCTAAATGAGAACTGAACTTGAGATTAACCTGGTTAACGTCAGATAAATTGAGCGGGGGAGGGGGAGGGCATTCACTGGAAGCCAGAAGTAGAGGGAAAAAAGCTACCTGCAACGTTCAAGAGGACAACCTGAACTTCGAGGCTGGCAATGAAAATGGATTGGGGCAGAGGTTCTCAATGGGGCCAACACTACCCCGGGGGGTATTTTGGAAATTTGTGGAAATACTTTTGTTATCAAAATGGTTGGGAGGCCCTACTGGCAAAAAGTAAGGGAGGGGTCAAGTGTTTCACATCTCCTGCAATGCTTAAGATAGTCACACACACACACAAACACACACACAAAAAGTGTCCTTTAATCCACTTCCTTTCAAATGACTCACCAGACCTCCATACTTGTGAAAAACCTATTATAATCATCCAAGCTTAGATTCCAACTTCATTTTACCAATGAAGTATCTTCTGCACATGTTACCATACACTGAATTTTCCAGGAATGCAGCTATTATGTAAAATGAGGAAAGAAAACACTTTCTTTGATGCAAAGCTTTTATAAGAAATTTCAGCATTTTGAAAAACCATGTCACAGAGAACAATGCTGTTTCTAGTATTTAAGTCACCAACACAATACCTGTATCCCATGTTACATTCGTAGGTGTCACCTACAAATACATTACAGAAGAGATCTGAGATGCTTTTGGTAGACTTGGAACCAAATATTAAGTTAACAGCCATATGAAATGCAGGATTCTCACTAATCAAAGTGGTTTAAAAAGTTAGTGTGGTCATTTTATGTATTCATTTTTATAGCACAATGATGAGAAATCTATCTTGCAATAATTATTTGAAATTGAACTTGTTTATTTTGGGGGTGCCTGTCATCTTTAAATCTTACTCTGAAAGTGTCACCAGAGGTCCACCTCACTTCCCTCAACCACTCTTACCACCAGTTCTGTTTCCAATCTACCCACACAGATCAAAGGAACAGAATAGAGAACCCAGAAATAAACGTACACTTACACGGTCAACTAATCTACTGAGGAGGCAAGAATACACAATGGGAAAAAGACGACCTCTTCAGTAAATGATGTTGGGATTACTGGACAGCTACATGCAAAAGAATCAAAATCAACTATTTTCTCTCACCATATACAAAAATAAACTCAAAATGGATCAAAGACTTAAATGTGAGGTCTGAAACCATAAAACTCCTAGAAGAAAACATAGGTGGCATGCCCTTTAACATCAATCTTAGCAATATTTTTTGGATCTGTCTCCTAAGGCAAGGGAAACAAAAGCAAAAATAAACAAATGGGACTGTATCAAACTAAAAATCTTTTGCACAGTGAAGGAAGCTATCAACAACAAAAAAAGCAGCCTACTAAATGGGAGAAGATATTTGCAAACAATATATCCAATAAGGGGTTAATATCCAAAATACATAAAAACACATACAACTTAATAACAACAACCACCAACCAACCAACCTGATTAAAGAATGGGCAGGGGGGCTTCCCTGGTGGAGCAGTGGTTAAGAGCCCGCCTGCCAATGCAGGGGACATGGGTTTGATCCCTGGATTGGGAAGATCCCACATGCCACGGAGCAACTGAGCCCGTGCACCACAACTACTGAGCCTGCACCCTAGAGCCCACAAACCACAACTACTGAAGCCTTTGCGCCTAGAGCCTGGGCTCTGCAACAAGAGAAGCCACCGCAAGGAGAAGCCTGCGCACCACAATGGAGAGTAGCCCCCGCTTGCCACATCTAGAGAAAGCCTGCAAGCAGCAACGAAGATCCAACGCAGCCAAAAAAAAATAATAAAAATTAAAAAATAAAGAATGGGCAGGGGACCTGAGTAGACATTTTTCCAAAGAGGAAGTGCAGATGGCCATCAGACACATGAAAAGATGATTAACAACACTAATCATCAGGGACATGCAAATCAAAACCACAATGAGATACTACCTCACATCTTTCAGAATCACTATCATCAAAAAGACAACAAATAATAAGTGATGGAGAGGATGCAGAGAAAAAGGAACCCTCATGCACTGCTGGTGTGACTGTAAACTGGTGCAGTCACTATGGAGAACAGTATGGAAGTTCCTCAAAAAAATAAAAATAGAACTGCTATATGATACAGCAATTTCACTGCTGGATATTTACCCAAAGAAAACAAAAACAGTAGTTGGAAAAGATATATGCACTCTGATGTTCAATGGAGCATTATTTACAAAGCCAAGATATGGAAGCAACCTTAGTGTCCATTGATAGAGGAATGGATAAAGAAACTGTAGGGTGTGTGTGTGTGTGTGTGTGTGTGCGCGCGCGCGCGCGCGTGCACACAATGGAATATTACTCAATCATAAAAAAGAATGAAATCTTGACATTTGCAACAACATGGATGGACCTTGAGGGTACTATGGTAAGTAAAATAAGTCAGAGAGAGAAAGACAAATACCACATGATCTCACTCATATGTGGAATCTATAAAACAAAACAAACAAACAAAACAAAATGAAAACAGACTCACATACAGAGAATGGGTCATTGCCAGAAGGGAGAGGAGAGAGGATGGACAAACCAGGTGAAGGGAATTAAGAAGTTCAAACCGCCAGCTACATAATAAATACATCACAGGAATATAATATACAACAGAAGGAATATGGTCAACAATATTGTAATAACTTTGTAGGGGGACAGATGGTTACCAGACTTATCGTGGTGATCCTTTCATAACGTATGCAAATGTCAACTTATGTCATATATCTGAAACTAACAATACTGTCACTGTATTTTCATTTAAAAATAAAATAATTTTTAATGCTATCTTATTTGTGCCCATAGGATTTTAATTTATGGAGGTGACTGAGTGCCAACATAGGCCAATGCTATTGAAGGAATATATTACTTACATATCCCAAGAGAAGGGTGCACACCACACCACACAGGGTTTGTTCAGGAGACAGAGGAGCGAGGGGGAAGCCTGGGCCAGAGCTTTTACTGGGGTTTCCTCAGGAAAGGAAAGGCAGAGCAAAGTAAACAGTGCAGGACTGGCTAGTATGAATTATTCCAGTGGGCTTTGAGCTACAAGGCTATCTCCAGTTTTCTGGTAGCTGGGCCTGGGATGATTTAGGACAGGGAGAATATTGGCTTGGTATGTGAGAGAGTTAGATAAGGAGGTAGCTGAAAGCTACAGATTCAGAATTACATATGAAAGGCATGCTCGAGGCAAGCTGCTGTTAATCTTTAGGAATTGGCCCCGGGGAGGGGCAGTCTCTATACGACTGCAGAGCATCAAGAATGCAGAAAATAAGAAATTACAGTTCATGTAATTGACCCTGTGGTGAAGAGATGACAAACAGACAAATATAGAATCTAAGAAAACAGAACAAATACAAACAACAGAAATTCACAGGCTGATCCTAAAATGTATATGGAAATGCAAAAGGCCCAGAAGAGGGGAAACAATCTTGAAAATTAAAAAACAACACAGAGAACTTACACTGCATGATTTCAGACTTATTACAAAGCCAGAGTAATCAAGACAATGTGGTACTGGCTTCAGGATAGACAAACACATCAATGCAACAGCATAAGAGCAGTCCAGACACAGGCCTACCCATATAGTTGACTGAATTTTCTACAAAGTCCTAAAAGTAATTCAATGGTGGAAGGAAAATCTTTTTCAACAAATGATACTAAAACACCCGAATATCCATATAGGGGGCTGGTGGTAGGAAGGAACAATCTTGACCTTTACCTTATACCATTCATAAAAATTAATTCACAGACCCAAACATAAAAGTTAAAACTATATATGAAGCTTCCAAAAGAAAACACAGACTATCCTTGTGACCTTAAAGCTGACAAAGATTTCTTAAAATACAAAAAATATTAACCATACAAAAAAAATGATAAATTGGACTTTATTCAAATTAAAAACTTCAAAAGAGGGACTTCCCTAGTGGCACAGTGGTTAAGAATCCACCTGCCAATGCAGGGGACATGGGTTTAAGTCCTGGTCCAGGAAGATCCCACATGCCGCGGAGCAACTAGGCCCATGTGCCACAACTACTGAGCCTGCACTCCAGAGCCTATGAGCCACAACTAATGAGCCCACGTGCCACAACTACAAAAGCCCACGTGCCTAGAGCCCATGCTCCGCAACAAGAGAGACCACCGCAATGAGAAGCCTGTGCACCGCAATGAAGAGTAGCCCCTGCTTGCTGCCACTAGAGAAAGCCCGCACGCAGCAATGAAGACCCAACACAGCCAAAAATAAATAAGTTAGTTAATTAATTAAAAAAAAAAATTTAAAAGATACCACTAGGAAAATGAAAAAGGAAGCCACAGACTAGGAGAAAATAATCATACTGAACATCAGGCAAAACACTCATATCCACAATATATAGAGAACTCCTACGAGTCAATAATATAAAGTCAGACAACTCAACTTGGGTAAAATATCTGAACAGACACTTCACAACTACAAAAGGCCAATATGCACATGAAAAGGTGCTCCTCATCGTCGATAGTCATCAGCAAAATGTAAATTAAAACCAAAATGGTACCACTTCACACTCATCACGAAAAAGATGTGTAATCCCACATGATGATGAGAATATGTAGCAACTTTCATAAATTGCTGATGCAAGTATAAAATAGTACAACCACACTGAAAACAGACGGGGAGTTTCTTATAAAGTTAAATGTATACCTGCCCTACGACTTAACAATTCCACTCCTAGGTATGTACCCAAATGAAATCGAAACATACGTTCACCAAAAAAACCTCTGTACAAACACATTCATAGCCGTTTTATTCATAAGAGCCGAAAACTGAGAACAACTCAAATAACTATCAACAGACTGAAAACTATGGTATGCTCATACTACTGAATAGTACTCACCAATAAAAAGGAATGAACTACTGATACACATTACATATGGATAAATCTCTGAAACCTTATGTTGAGTTTAAGAAGCGACTTGCAAAAAGCTACACATTATATGATCCTATTCATGTGAAATTCTACAACAGGCAAAACTAAACTACAGTGATAGCAACAAGAACAACTGTTGCCTGGCTGTGGAGGAGGGGGTATTGACCAGAAATGGGCATAAGTGAATTTATCGGCGTTTGGAAAGTAGTCTATAGCTTAATTCAGGTGGTGGATAAGGGTTTTTACATCCATCAAAATATGCTGAACTTGGACTTCCCTGGCGGTCCAGTGGTTAAGACTCCACGCTTCCAATGCAAGGGCCACGGGTTTGATCCCTGGTCGGGGAACTAAGATCCCACATGCCATGCGTCGTGTCCAAAAGGTTAAGAAAAAGCTAAACTCTTAACTAATTCATTCAAAATCATTACATTTTATTAAATGTAAATTATACCTTTAAAATGGTAAATTTGTTGCATATAGTAGCCATATAAAAGTTGCATAACACAGAAATAATATTTGAATAAAAACAAATACCTTTGTCCACCTGCAAAGCTTCACCCCAGAGTGGCTCCCAATCAACTGATAACCTGAATGAAAAAACAGGGAACACAAAGTTGGACTGATTCAAAACCTCATATCAAAAAGTGATTATAAAACTGTAGCAAAGTCATTTTTCTTTGTTTAAATAATGATAGACAACAATCCAATGCCACTAAGGTTTAACTCACCAGGATGATAATACAATTTAAAAGATGTATGCATCTAATAACATGGACTCAAAATACATACAGAAACAATAAGCTAATCCAAAATCACAGGGAGATATTTTAAGATCTCTCAGTATATAACAGATCTCACAGATCAAAACTCAATAGAGCTCTAAGATCTGAAGCAACACAGTAAACTCCATCAAGGACATAGAGAGCACTGCACTCAACAACTACAGGATGCACATGTTTTTCAAAGACCCAAGAAACACTTATGAAAATGAACCATGCACTGGACCATACAGCAAAAACAACTAACAGTATATTTCAGTACAATGAACGACTGGGGAACTGTCATCAATAATCTTCAAAAATAAATAAAGAATCAGATGGGCAACAGGAGATTAAAATAAATATTGCCCCCAAAAGTGGGAAAAATCAAATTCTAGGAACCTGACATAAATTCTCAGCACCGCTCCACAACCTATTTAAATATTTTGACCCACGTAAGACACGAAAAGCATGGAAAAGCCACGCCAAAGCAATCACATTTCCTTATTTTAACAAACTAGTAGAGTAAACAAGTAGAAAATTCTGATTTCAGAAGACATTTAATAAAGTTTCTCATGAGGCTTCAAGTAATAAGCCACAATTATCATGAGTCTCCTGCGCAAAAAGACTCTTGACTTGCAGATAAACGAGGTAAATGGAGAAGTACAGTCTGGATGATGGCATAAATGGATAAGTGGCTGGTTAAACATCCATATTCATAGGGTGATGATTAATGGAACGAAGTCAATTTGGATTACAAGTCTCTAGTGGCAACATTACAGGGCTTTGTCTTCTATCCTCTTCCACATTTATGTAAACATCTCACATATAAATAAAGCACTGCTTATCTACTTGAAGATGGAACCGAGTCCAACTGATCAGCTAATCTCAGATACAGAATAAGCATTTAAAAGATCCCCAGCGAAAATTCTAGTTCTTTTGGACTCCTACATTATATGTTGCTCATACCACTATCATAGAAATCACACTGTATTATATTAGTTCTTTATATCTTTCTCTCCCAAGATACATAGGATTCTACAAAATTCTGCATTTAGGTAGGTATGAAAAGACTGCACAGTATAGGATGGAGAGCCCTGTAGCTGACCACAGTACACACAACGCAGTTACTAAAATTGCAGGGTAGGATTCTGCTTGTAACCAAGATGGAGTAACAGAGTAAAGATTTATTCTCCCACCTGAAATACCAAAAGCTGAACAAAATACATGAAACCACAGTTTTCAGAATACACAACATCAGGCAACAAAGGAAGATGATCCAAGAGAGATGGGAAACAAACAAGGCTGAGTCCTACCATTACCCAAGCTTACTGCCTTGAAAGTTGCCAGGCTGTGCAGCAGGGAGAGATGACACAAGCAGAGCTCAGTATTCTCCCCAAGTTGAGGACACGGAAGTAGAGAGGGGAGCCCCTGTGGCTAAAGTTTGCAAGACTGAGTACTGGAGAGACAAAAGCTACACAGAGATTGAACTCAAGGGTCTGCAGAGGATTCCTGTAAGTACTTGCTTGAGTACTGCTTAGTGCATACGTGAGAGAAAAACTACCCAGTAATGGGAAGGAACCATCTGAAAAGATTAAAGGCATGCCTGGTACTCACAGCCAGCTGGGAACTGTGCCTGTTCCTACCAGTCAGACAGAAAACCTCAAGATTCCAAGGCACCGGGCAGAGTACACAGAAGTGTTTTGCCTCAATGGTGGGGGAAAAAATTAGCTGTATAGTGAGCCAGCTCTGGTCTCACCCAACAAATCATAAAAGCAAGATGAAAAGGCTCAAGCTGTTTCCAAGTAATTTATCTTCATCCCAGAACAAAGTTCAAGAATGTTTATAGGAATTCAAAAATATCCAGTACCCAAAAACATAAAATTAGAGCTGGCATACAATCAAAGATTACCACGCATGCAAAAAAGATAGGAAAACATGATCAATAATGGAGAGAATAAACCAGCAGCCAAAACTGACTCAGAAATGACATAGATGTTAGCAGATAAGGACATTAAAAGTTATAATTGTATTCCATAAGCTCTGAAAGTTAAGTAGAGACATGGAAGATAGAAAAAGACCTAAACTGAACTTCTAGAGATGAAAGCTACATCTAAGCTGGAAAAATACGCTGGATAGAATTACTAGAAGATTCAACTTAGAGACGAAAAGATTACTGAGTTAAACTTGAAGACAGCAATAGGAACTATCCAGTCAGGTAAAGCAGGACAGAAAAAATAATTTTAAAATATGAAAAGCACATCTGTGAGCTATGGGTCAAATTCAAGTGGCCTATTATACATGTAATTGGAGTCCCCAAAAAGAAGAAAGAGAGGGGGTGGCAGAAAAATATTTGAAGAAATAATGTCCAAAATCTGTCCAAATTTGATTAAAACTATACATCCACAGAACCAAGAAGCTCAACAAATCCCAAGAAACAGGAAGAAAACTACACTGAGACATATTATAATTAAAATCATTCAAAATCAGTTGTTAGAAGAAAATCAGGGGGTAAAACACATTACATTTGAAAGGAACGAACAAAAGACGACTGCAGAGCCCTCATGAGAAGCACCGTGATCCAGCAGACAGTGGAAGAACACCCTTAAAGTGCAAAAAAGAAAAAAACTGCCAATTCTAGACACATCAAAAAACTAAAAATCCTTCAAAAATAAAATAAAATTAAATAACAAAAAAATCCTTCAAAAATGAAGGCAAAAGAAAGCCTTTTTCAGATATACAAAAGCTGAAAAAATTCATCATCAACAAACCCACACTACAAGAAATGCAAAAAGGAGTCCTTCAGGCAGAAGGAAAAGGCCATCAGACAACACGGACTTATACAGAGGAATGAAAAGTACCAAAAGTAGTAACTACATGAGTCAATATATAAAATTTTTTCCTAATTATTTAAATCTGTAATAGATAATTGTTTAAACCAAAAGAACAGCAATTTAGTACAGGGCTTAAAACATGTGTAGAAGTAAAAGGTATGAAAACAATTGCACAGAGGTTGAGGAGGGCAAAAACAGAAGTACTGAAGGTTCTTCCACTTTACATGAAGTGGTGTAACACCAAGTGAGGATATACTGTGATACAGGATAGTATAAAACCTCAAGCAACCACTAACCACTAAGCAACCACAGTGCTATAGCTAATAAGCTAACAAAGGATGTAAAACAGAATCATATAATTTAAAAAACTATCTAAAAGAAGGCAGTAAAACAAGAGAAAGGAAATCCAAGAACACATGAGACAAGTAGAAAACAAACAGCAAGATGACAGATTTAAACCTATTATAAAAATCACTTTATTCCTATATGAATGAGACTTAATTTTGCATCAATACTGACAAACTGAACAGTAATCAGAAGTATTAAATATGATTTGACGTAAAAAAAAAATCACTTTATTCTACTCTAATGAAAAGGGATATAGGGCTTCCCTGGTGGCACAGTGGTTGAGGGCCCTCCTGCCGATGCAGGGGACACGGGTTCGTGCCCCGGTCCGGGAAGATCCCACATGCTGTGGAGTGGCTGGGCCCGTGAGCCATGGCCACCGAGCCTGTGCGTCCGGAGCCTGTGCTCCACAACGGGAGAGGCCACAATAGTGAGAGGCCCACGTACCGCAAAAAAAAAAAAAGGCATATATATTTCTATGTAAAAAAATCTGTATATTTTTGTCTGTCTCCTCTAATAAGCTGAGAGCTCCTTGAAGGAGATATGTCAAGTATCTTAAGTTCCTCTGCATTGCCGGAACTGTCACATAAAAGGATCTCAATAATTATAGAAAGAGGGAGGGAGGGAAGGAAGTCAGTCTACTCACCCCCAGTTTATTACTCTTTCTTCTACAGGAAACCAATATCATTCGTTCATTCAACTGCAGCCTTCTTCATAAGGTAGGACCACAGAAATCCAGATATACTTCTACATAAAACACTTCTAATTAACCCAGCCTAATATCATATGAGGTTTAATAATTTCCCCTTAATAAACAGTGACGTGTAAAGAAGCCAATGATTGCACCTTCCATCTGCATACCTGAGCCTCAATGATGGTAAAGTACCATCCCAATAAACCAAGCAAAGAAGAACCCTTGCTGGTCCAGGCAGCCAACACACAAGTGATCCACAGAAACAAGACCGTGACTCCTTAAACAGCTACAGCTGCCACGACCACACAGCAGCTGAGCCAACTATAGCGGGACTTCCTTATCTTTGTTCCTCCTGGCAATCCCTATTTTATGTTCCCTCTTTTAGAAGGCTTAAGAGTGTAGAATTATAACAGTTCTTGAGGACTTTCACCTTGTTTAGTAAGGGCTTCTCGGAGAGCAGGAGTTATCATAGCTCTTCTTTCACTGGCTTCATTCTTCACTGTGCTCCTGATCAAACTAGTTTCCCCTTCCTGCCGCTCCTTTTCTCTCTGTATTAAAATGAAAAGAATGAAACCCAGAATTGGTAATGGGCAAGTGAAAAAACAGCACGACAATCATACACACGTAGCATGGATAAAAGGGTTCATCACGAACCACACAGCCCATAAACCTGTTCTCTTCCAAGTGATCACATTTCCAGTCACACACTGCGCTAAAGACACACAAGGGGCTTTTTTCCCCCCAAAAAAGTAACTACATATTCAAACACATACATCCACAAAACATAAATCAATAATCCACTTATCTAGATGTCAAATAGTTTTCACAATCTGAGCACAGACAGCTGCCCAACTTCAGCAAGTTATTTCTCTAAATTTCAATTTCCTCACCTGAAAAGAGAGAAAAGGAATATCTATGGAGCAGAACTGTGTTGAAGATTAAATGAAACAAAATTACCTGGCACAATGCCTGATACATAATAGGACTTCACTAAATTATAGTAGTGCTGGTTGTAACATCTGCAAACCCCAAAAACAAGTCAAAAAATTGCTCTGAGCTGCCCAGCCACCTGCTCAGAACCCAAGTCACTCCACCACCTCCACCTGTAGCCCCAAAGGCTTCTTACAGAAGATCCCATGGTGAAAATCTGTCTTCAGTGATAGAAATAAATCTGAAGGATAATATAAAACTGTGTTTCCTTTTGACTTTGGCCACTAGAAAATTCACAGCACAACTCTGATCACTGTATCAGGCCTTGCATCATCCTTGTCTTATATTCTGTCAGTGACGTCATATTGCAAGATGACCCCCATTCACCGTTTACATTGATTTCTTCCTCTCTTTTTAAATCTCATTACATGTATATATATTTTAAAGTTACCTCAATACCTTTTTGGAAGACGGTTAAAGTGCTAATTAATCATTTTGAGACAACCCACAAAGTCTGTGTTACACTTCAGAGGAGACATTCATCAGATCTTACTAAGAGCTGCAGAACCAAAATAAGTCACCTGAGCAGGAGCCCTACCACCGAGCCCTAAACTACCCTCAGTGCCTGTCCATTTTCAGTGTCTAGACCCCAGTGAATCAATGAGCAGACTCAAAACAACGCCCTTTCTACCTAAAAGTGACAACACCTCACAGATGACATGATGTCTTGGGTCTGTGTCAAACTAAAACAGAAAAAGGAGGAATGATCCATGTTTGAACCTGGGCAGGAGGTGAATAGGGATTTGCTGTCCCACCAGGGACTTCCCTGGTGGCACAGTGGATTAGACTCCATGCTCCCAATGCAGGGGAACTGGGTTCAATCCCTGGTCAGGGAACTATATCCCACATGCATGCCGCAACTAAGAGTTCGCATGCTGCAACTAAGGAGCCCACCTGCCGCAACTAAGACCCAGTGCAACCAAATATTTTTTTAAAAGAAAGAAAAAAAAAAAAGAATCCTATGGCTTGTTCTTTTTTTTTTTTTTTAAGTCTATTTCAGACCTAAAAGCAAAGATGTGAGCTTGAGTTCCAAGGAAGTCTTGTGGTGGAGCAAAGTGAACTAACCTTGACCTTGAGAGCATTTAAATGTCTGAAGTAATTCCGAAGCAAGTTACTGTAATTCCCTACTAATCATGCAAGAATTGATAGTAGGTGGCAACATCTGCCCTCAAGGGGTTCCCTGGTGGCGCAGTGGTTGAGAGTCCGCCTGCCGATACAGGGGACACGGGTTCGTGCCCAGGTTCGGGAAGATCCCACACGCCGGCGGAGCGGCTGGGCCCGTGAGCCATGGCTGCTGAGCCTGCGCGTCCAGAGCCTGTGCTCCGCAACGGGAGAGGCCACAACAGTGAGAGGCCCGCGTACCGCAATAAGAAGCCCACGCACCACAACAAAGACCCAACACAGCCAAAAATAAATAAATAAATTTATTTTAAAAAAAAAAGAATGGCCATGGAACACTGTCAATGTCCCAACACTAGAGAAATTATCTATTATAAAATGTGAGTGCAGCTACTCCAGATTCAATCATCTGGACACATAATTCACATGGAAAGAGAGCAGCGGCTATGATTAAAGGTCTTGGGTATTCAGGGCAAAATTTTATCATTCTTTCCCTCTATGACAGTTTAGTCCTATCTTGCATATGCAGCAGTAACTCCATTTCTGAAAAGAAAAACAATGGTTCACAGCACTCTCCAAGGAAGTGCAAAGCCCCATTCAAATTCTAATTCTAATCTCCTATCTGCAGACATTTTCCCGTTTGCCCAGAATATAACAACATAACAACTGACATAGGACCCGTATATTTTTATTTATTTTTTTATAGCCGTTACATAGTCTAAGCAGAAATAAATGAAGATCCTAGAACTGGTCAATCTGGATTCCTTCCTCTCCTGCACACCCATTGGGCAACGCGTGACCAAGTTCTAAACTTTTAATTCTCAACGTATGGGTTCTCTCCAACCACAATGCCACTGCTTTTGCCCCCCAGCCTTGGTTTCACCTAAGGGACAACTGCAATAGCCCTGTCTCCAACCTTCCACCCCTCCCCAACTCCCAAACCCATCACACTTGTCTTGAAAGAAAACGCATGCCCTCTCCAAGCTGCTATTTTCTGATACGCAAAACGGAAAACTGATTATAAGCTCACTTCCTAGGCACTTAGGAAAATGACTATAAATAAGTGAGAAGTTCTTTATAAATAGACGGAAATATATGAATCTGCTGTAATAATGGGAGCCAAAAAGTGGTACCAATTCTCTTAAAAAAAAAAAAAAAAGAAAGAAAAAGATATTATACAATATTACCGAATTCATTCTCACACCTTCATCCCAGAAACCACAGTACCACCCCAATATTGCCTAGGATAAAAACAAGACAAAAGGGGATTTGTTAAAGACTTTAAGGTAAAACTTCCACCTAGTTGGTTAAGTGCCAACCTTGGGGTTGAAGAGACGTCACCTTACATTTGAGGGTGAATTTAACACTTAAAGCCTTAAAAATAATTATGAAAGGAGAACCAGCTTCATGCTGTTACACTGCAGTACTATGCAGCCTTATAATCAGAACTGGACACACCAAGCTCCTTTTGTAGACTGAAATGTTTCTCTGGTGAGTAATTACCAAGCATCCGCCTTTATTTCCAAAACTAATGATACTGATACCACTGTTCGTCTGCTTAACCAGAACATGCTGTGGGGAGTATTTTAGCAACATTTATTTACTGCAGGAAGAAAACAAGTAGCAATCTGCTTTACATTTAGAAGCACAACACGAGAGAAACAGAAAATAAACAACCTAAGCCTTGGCAGGCTCTTCCTGACTCCCTGTTCTCTAACCAAACTCCTCAACTTCCCTTCTGGGGAAGCAGCAAAGGGGAGTGAGACAAAGAGATGGAGCCTGGGCTTGGTCCCACCCCATCCGACTCTGGACAAATTGCTTTGCTTCTCTAAGCTTGTGTCCTGCCCTGTAAAATGATAAAGTGGAGGTGACAGTACAATACCAGGGTCTTTGTGAGGACTGAATGAGATTATCTAGTGTACTTGACTGCTCCTAATCGTCTGAACCTACCCTGGAGCTCTCTCTCCCCACACCTCCAGCCCACTCATCCTATTCAATCAATTCACATTGCTTCCCACTGCCTTTAGGACAAAGCTCACACTCTCCTGACAGAGGATGAAAAGGCCTCCAGGATCCTGCCCCTGCCTTCCTTCTCTATTTCACCTCTCCACACATCCCCACCGCACTCCACTCTTAACATACTAAACTGCTTGGAGAGTTCCCCAACCTTGCCATATTCCCCTAACACCCCATCCCCTCGGCACATGGCATGTGCAACGTTTCAAACTCTAGCTCTCTTGTTCTCAGTTCTCACTCCCACCCTTCAAATTCTCTTTGGCCCTAGAATTACTGCCTTGCTGCAGAGGGAGGGGGGTAGAAACTATGGTGGTGTTCTAGTCAGACCAAACATATCCCATTTGAAGATATCTCCTTAGACAATAATCGTTTATTAGTTATCAAGGACATACTATGTGGCAGGCAATAAAATAAAGGCTTTAGATGGATTAACTTATTGTATCTTCAAAACAACTTTATAAAGCAGTTACTGTTATCGTCTCCCACTCTAGCACACAGAGTGAAATAACTTGCCCAGACACACAAGCTGAGATACTGTGACACATGAAAGTTAGTGAATATCATTCAAAAGAGGTCTTACAGTAGGAGTGCTCTGGCCCAACTCTACAGCTGATGCTTTTAGGTATTAGAGCGTACTGCTTCCTCTGCAGTAACAACTAAGGCAATTAATGTGATGTAGAATGATGAACAGGCAGAAAGCAGCTCAGGAATCTGCCTGGATGGACCCCAAAGAAAATGCTCTCCGGAGATACGAAAAAGAAGAGCCAAGCAGTAATAACATCCATCACTGAATTTTAGTATACTGTCTCCAATATCAAATGAACACACAGGACACATCTGGAAACCCTGCTGTAACCTAAAAATAATGAAAAGCAAAAAACGGGGCCGTTATTTTCATGCTGCACTGAAGTTGGAAATATATATATATTTTTTCCCCTAGATCTGATGATTTTATGAGTGATTTCTATGAGAAACCTGAAATATCATAAGCCAGCTGCTTAAAGTTCATGAAGTCCAAAATCATTTTATTTCAAAAAATAATTTACATGGACATCCAAATTTTTCCTTAGTGCTTTTTCTCCAGTGCCCTCTAATGGACATAAGAGGAAAAAGCAAAGGAAAAAAATGGACCCGCAAACTATTCCAAACTTTTACAGTACATGTGAAATTTGCTGAAAGTACATCTTGTGTGTTCTCAGCGCGCACGCACACACACACACGCACACACACACACACACACACAATGTTAGCAATATGAAGTGGGGATGTGTGGGCTGTGGTTAAGCATTGTACACACATATCAAACGTCACATTATACACCCTAAAAAGAAATCACATTGTACAACCCAAGTACATAAAATTTTATTTGTCAATCATATCTCAATGAAGTTGGAAAAAAAAATTGTCCCAAACTCTTCACCCACTACAAATAAAGCTATAAATATCTTCTCTTAACTTGGAAGATCCAGAAATCTACCTATATCAGGCATCTCATGCACTGAAATCTATCCCATTTCAAGACAGTTTCACCTTTTAAAATCACTCAGATTTTTATTAAGAGTCATACAATTATATATTTGCTTTGACCCAGTATCTCAACTTGGGGAAAATATAAACCAAGAAAATATCAACACTCTCTTTTAAGTAAAAAAGGTCTCAGACCAGTGCTAATTACAACAGCAGAAAACCTGAAAACAGACTGAACGACCAACTCTAGCAGAATGCATAAGCAAATTTAAAATGTCTAAGCATATTTACTTCTCATTTTAATCTCTCAGGCTCTCAGAGACTGTAATGCATTTTCACGCACAGTTCTTATCTGACTCTCAACAACGCTGTGAGGAAGGCAGAGGTTTCGGTCCACGTTTCTCAGACACGGGGATTAAGGCCAGAGAAGATTAAGCTTTGCCCTAAGAGTGCCAAGTTACAAACTGGCTGGCCCAGGCCCTGAACCTACATCCCACAAACTTGTCATTCTTAACAGCTCCTCTGCCAGGGCTTCTAAAATACAAAAGCTACTAAAAGTGACAGCGACAACACTAACACACAAAGTATTAGGAAATAAGTAACAAAATACTGCAACAGGAACAATCATAATTTTAAATTCGGAAAATAATTTTGGATTCTATAGTTTAGTTTTACACTCATAGAGTATTTTTGGGTTATGATCTCTACAAAAGGAACCAAATATCCCAATATAAGAACGGGCATAGGACAGTGTGTAGTAAAGAATTTGGCCCTGCCCAAAGAGAAGTCTGGCCTCTCCCCAGTTCCTGGAAAGTAACCTCTAACCCCCTGGAACTTCCTGAGTGTTGGGAGTATCTTTATTCATGGTGGGCCCTTCAGAGGCACTTGACAGTTTATGCTATTAGGGTGACTCATGCCAAATTTGGGGGGTACTATGCTGTAGGCTGGATTCAACCCCATGGGCAATCAATCAATCAGGTATGCCTACATAATGAAGCCCCCATAAAAACTCTGGACACCGAAGCTCAGGTGAGCTTCCCAGGTTGGCGATGCTCCACGTGTCATGTCACGCATCCGTGCTGAGAGGGTAGCACATCCTGAGGACAATGAATGAATGCTTCCCAGATTCTGCTCTGTGCATCTCCTCCTTTGGCTGCTTTTTCTGTACCCCTTCCTAGCAATGAACCGTAATCATGAGGGTGACAGCTTTCAGGGAGTTCTGTGAGTCTTTCTAGCAAATGACTGAATCTGAGGGAGGTTTTTAGGAGCCCCCCCAAACTTGCAGTTGGTGTCAGAAGTGAAAGCAGTCTCAGGAACTGTGCCCTCAGACTTTGTAGTCTGTCTAACTCCAGGCAGACAGAAAGAGATGCTTCACAGGAAAAAAATACATTCAATCTCACTCAAAATTAAAGAAATGCAAATTATTATTTTTTAAGGTTATTATTTTTCACCTTTCAGGTTGGTAAGATTTAAAAGATTGAGAACACCTGGGGGTTGGCAAGGGTTTAGAGAAACAGGCATTCTCATCTCTCTCTTATGCAGTAAGAAGAAATAAAAATGTTTTCAGCTTTTTACAGGGCAATTTAGAAATATCATCAAAATTATAAAATTCTCTTTGATCCAGAAATTTCAATTTTACAAATTTACTCAAGATAAATTTATCAGTCATGAAAAATATAAGAGCAAGAGTGTTCATTATAGGGACCTGGTGGCCTAGTGGTTAGGATTCAGTGCTGTAATTGCTGGGCCCAGGTTCAATCCCTGGTCAGGGAACTCCCACAAGCCACGTGGCACAACCAAAAGAAAAAAGAAAAAAAAAAGTACAATTCAGGAATTAAAATAGGTTTTTTTAAAAAAAAAGAGAGTGCTCATTATAGAAATCAGGAAACACCTAAATGTTAATCAACAAGAGTCAAATAACTATGGGACATAATTGTGGACTACTACATAAACATTAAAATTAATTAGGCAGATCTCTATCACAGGACTGGAAACCTGCCATGTTAAATGGAAAAAAGTAGTCTGTAGACTTGGAGTACAAAATTATTCTGTGTAGCCAAAAAAACGAAGTTATACCAAAATGCAGGTGTGTTTGTAAAGGCAGTAAAATACCTGGAAGAATAGTGTCAAAGTGTAAACTGCACTGAGCTGTGAAAAGTACATTTAAGAAGAATAGGGACAGGGGACTGTATTCTTTGAGTTTTTTAAACATATGTAAACAGGGTATTAAATTAAATGAAACTCCAAAGAGAGGGTCAGATCAAGTTATAAATTTTCAAAGGATGGGACTTCCCTGGTGGTCCAGTGGTTAAGACTCTGCGCTTCCAATACAGGGGACATGGATTCGATCCCTGGTCGGGGAACTAAGATCCCACAAGCCATGCAGCACGGCCAAAAGATAAATTGGAAAAAAAAAAAATTAAATTTTCAAAGGAAATATCTGAGAACAAGTTTAAGAACTTGAAAAGTGCCTCCCTGACATCAAGGATATGAAAGGGTAGAGAGTACGGAGATAACAAGAGAGGAGTTTTGAGGATTTCTTCAGAGAATATTAGAAAGGTATTTTGAGCTCCTTCATCTGCCTCAAATGAAGAGATGTTTGGGGGTGGAGGGCTGTGTTCTCACCTCAAACCCCAGGAACCTCAAAGAAGCCGCTATGTATCCTCTGCACTCAGACTGGTGAATGACTCCTGCCCAGGAAATCCAGAGAGCAGAAGGCCTGACTAGTTGCTTTAGCAAGTGAGCACTGTTGCTGGAGAGGAACCAGCCTGTGCTCCCAGAATAAAGAACTAAGGAGCATTCCCTTGGGAGCAGGGTAGGGGTGGGGGAGATCTTCAATCCTGACCCACTGGGCAACCAGAGAGAACAGATGAAAGACCTCAAAAGAGGGGAAACCAGAGGTACAGGGCCCCGAGGAAGGAGTGAGGACCATCAGAAGCACACTTCTCAGAGTACACGTGCTCAGTGCAAGGCGCCAGGTGTGGAGACAGCCACGGACGACGTCTCCAAAGGAGTGCTAAACACGCTGCCTGGAAGAAGAGCCAAGTTTAAACACCTGACAACGAGAGAGCACAAAGTCCCCTTGTGACAGTGCCAAGTAAGAACTTCCCCACTTCTCTTTATCTCCTGCTTCCCCCATCCACACCCCAAACCCTAAGGAGATATTATAAAATAGCTACTAGCAAATAGGCCAGAGAGCAGACAATAAGGAGGGGAGAAGTTTCACTCTGAATTAAACTGGAAACTTGGACTGCGTTTATTTAGTATTACTTAGTATTACATAGGACTGGACATTCTACCGCCAAATTAAGACTTTGTACCTTGAAGTGCCTGTCATACTTTATGACCAAAAATGACCAGAAAAGTCATGGAGTCCACCAGAGTTTTCATCCCAAGACAGGGGAAGGGGTCTCCCTCCCATGCGGGTTGAAAAAGGACAGTAAAACTCAAAGTAAAGCAGCTTTTACAATATTTCCCAAAAGTAATCCTTGCTGTAACATAGACTATACCAGTATTTATTACTTTAGAAAGATTTTTCTGTAAGATTTTTAAAATAAGGTTATAAAGACTGTCTGAATATGATAAATATTTTTATAATAAAATAGAGATTTAGGGACTTCCTTGGTGGCGCAGTGGTTAGGAATCTGCCTGCCAATGCAGGGGACACGGGTTTGAGCCCTGGTCCAGTAGGATCCCACATGCCACAAAGCAACTAAGCCCGTGCACCACAACGACTCAGCCTGCACTCTAGAGCCAGCGAGCCACAACTACTGAGCCCGCATGCCACAACTACTGAAGTCCATACACCTAGAGCCCCTGCTCCACAACAAGAGAAGCCACCGCGAAGAGAAGACCACACACCACAACGAAGAGTAGCCCGTGCTCTCTGAAACTAGAGAAAGCCTGCACACAGCAACGAAGACCCAATGCAGCCATAAATTAATTAATTAATTTTTTAAAAAATAGAAATTTAGGTGCATATAAAATAAAATTTAAATAAATATTCCAGTATTTATTTAATTATTAATAGCGATTTTTTATGAGGAGATAGAATTACTGGTAGGTTTTTGCCCTTTCTCTATTTTCCAAATTTTCATTATTACAAGTATGTCAATTTATAGTGAAAAAAATTTTTTTTTATTTAATTTAATTTTTTTTGGCTGAGCCACTCAGCTTGTGGGATCTTAGTTCCCCGACCAGGGACCGAACCCACGCCCCCTGCAGTGGAAGCACAGCGTCTTAACCACTGGACCACCAGGGAAGTCCCTATAGTGAAAAAAATTTTTAATTTTAACTAGGAAAAATTAAATAAATAATCGTTAAATTTGTTTCCTTAAATTACCATTTGCTATGGTATGAGTCTACCCAGAGTAAAATTAGAAGGTCTTCATGTTTTACAGATATAGTAAGTACTCAAGACTTTTATATAATTCAAAACTAGTTATTCACCAACTAGTCCTATCAAAAAATGGTAGAGGGGCTTCCCTGGTGGCGCAGTGGTTGAGAGTCTGCCTGCCGATGCAGGGGACGCGGGTTCGTGCCCCGGTCTGGGAAGATCCCACATGCCGCGGAGCAGCTGGGCCCATGAGCCATGGCCGCTGAGCCTGCGCGTCCGGAACCTGTGCTCCGCAACGGGAGAGGCCACAACAGTGAGAGGCCCGCGAACCACAAAAAAAAAAAAAAAAAAAAAAAAAAGGTAGATATTCTCATATGGCAATATCATAAATAATTCATAATCCAGTTGATACTAGTTTTTTTTTTGTTTTATTTTGTGGGCATAGGAAAATAGTTCCCCTGACACTCTTTATCTTGAAAACTTCAGAAAAGTTGAAAGGTACAATGAAGACCCACATTCCCTTCACCTAGATTCACTACTTTTGCTTGATCAATATCTATCTATAAACACACACACACACACGTTATGCACATGTATGTATGTGTGTGTTATGTACAAAAACAAAATTTTGCTAAACCACTTGAAAGTATGTTGCAGACACCACAGCACCTCACCTTTAAATTACTGCAAAATTCAGCTCCAAGAAAAAGATATGAACCTATAGAACTACAACACCATTATTACAATAAGAAAAATTAACATAAATCTAATATTACCCAATAGAAAATTCAATTCAAATGTCCCCAATGTCAAGACAATGGCCTTTTCTCTTTGATTCAAGATCAAAGTTTATACAATGCATTTGTTTATATTTCATTAGTCTTTTAAAATCTTAGAACAGTACCAACCCCAAGTTTTACTGTTGCTGTTACTGTCTACAACATAGACTCTTTAAAGAGCCTGGCCTGTTGTCTCCTAGACTGTCCCAATTCTGGATTTGTCTGATTGTTTCCCCATTAGATTCAGGTTAAACTTTTTTGACACAAAATTGCATAGATGATGTCGTATATACCTTGCTACAGATCATATCAGGAGGTACATAAGGTCAAGTTGTAACATAAATGATGATGCTAAATTTGATTCTTTGTAAACGTACATTTTTCCCTTTATGCTTAGTAAATAATCTACGGGGAATTTATTTTTCCACACTGATTTATTTATTTTTGGCACGTCTAAGTGGTTTAGTTCCTGGCATGATGTTTTGAGACTATGTCAATATCTGTTGCTCAAAGACATTTCACCTAATCCTTGCTTAAATCAATTATTACACTAGGGACTGCAAACAGGTAATTTTCTAATTCTATCATGCCCTCTTTATTTATAATCTGTAAACCTTCTGTAAAGACTTTCTCCTTACAAGAGACACGGAAGGACACTACATAATGATCAAGGGATCAATCCAAGAAGAAGATATAACAATTATAAATATATATGCACCCAACACAGGAGCACCTCAACACATAAAGCAACTGCTAACAGCTATAAAAGAGGAAATCAACAGTAACACAATAATAGTGGGGGACTTTAACACCTTACTTACACTAATGGACAGATCATAAAAAATGAAAATAAATAAGGAAACAGAAGCTTTGAATGACACAACAGACCAGATAGATTTAATTGATATTTATAGGACATTCCATCCAAAAACAGCAGATTACACTTTCTTCTCAAGTGCGCAAGGAACATTCTCCAGGATAGCTCATATCTTGGGTCACAAATCAAGCCTCAGTAAAATTAAGAAAATTGAAATCATATCAAGCATCTTTTCCGACCACAATGCTATGAGATTAGAAATGAATTACAGGGGAAAAAATGTAAACACCACAAACACATGGAGGTGAAACAATACGTTACTAAATAACCAAGAGATCACTGAAGAAATCAAAGAGGAAATCAAAAAATACCCAGAGACAAATGACAATGAAAACACGACGATCCAAAACCTATGGGATGCAGCAAAAGCAGTTCTAAGAGGGAAGTTTATAGCTATACAAGCCTACCTGAAGAAATAAGAAAAATCTCAAATAAACAATCTAACCTTACACCTAAAAGAACTAGAGAAAGAAGAACAAACACAACCCAAAGTTAGCAGAAGGAGAGAAATCATAAAGATCGGAGCAGAAATAAATGAAATAGAAACAAAACAATAGCAAAGATCAATAAAACTAAAAGCTGGTTCTTTGAGAAGATAAACAAAATTGATAAACATTAGCCAGACTCATCAAGAAAAAGAGGGAGAGGACTCAAATCAATAGAATTAGAAATGAAAAAGGAGAAGTTACAACAGACACCACAGAAATACAAAGCATCCTAAGAGACTACTACAAGCAACTCTACGCCAATAAAATGGACAAACTGGAAGAAATGGACAAATTCTTAGAAAGGTATAACCTTCCAAGACTGAACCAGGAAGAAATAGAAAATATGAACAGACCAATCACAAGTAATGAAATTGAAACTGTGATTTAAAATCTTCCAACAAACAAAAGTCCAGTACCAGATGGCTTCACAGGTGAATTCTATCAAACATTTAGAGAAG
Source organism: Tursiops truncatus (assembly GCF_011762595.2). Classification (NCBI taxonomy): domain Eukaryota; kingdom Metazoa; phylum Chordata; class Mammalia; order Artiodactyla; family Delphinidae; genus Tursiops; species Tursiops truncatus. The sequence continues at coordinate 14,225,845 of NC_047048.1, forward strand.
AGCTAACACCCATCCTTCTCAAACTCTTCCAAAAAATTGCAGAGGAAGAAACACTTCCAAACTCATTCTATGAGGCCACCATCACCCTGATAGCAAAACCAGGTAAAGATACTACAAAAAAAGAAAATTACAGACCAATATCACTGATGAATACAGATGCAAAAATCCTTAATAAAATACTAGCAAGCAGAATCCAACAACATATTAAAACGATCATGCACCATGATCAAGTGGGATTCATCCCAGGGATGCAAGGATTCTTCAATATACGCAAATCAATCAATGTGATACACCATATTAACAAATTGAAGAATAAAAACAATATGATCGGGCTTCCCTGGTGGCACAGTGGTTAAGAATCTGCCTGCCAATGCAGGGGACACGGGCTCGAGCCCTGGTCTGGGAAGATCCCACATGCCGCGGAGCAACTAGGCCCGTGAGCCACAACTACTGAGCCTGCGCATCTGGAGCCTGTGCTCCACAACGGGAGAGCCCACAACATTGAGAGGTCCGCGCACCGCAACGAAGAGTGGCCCCCGCTCACCACAACTGGAGAAAGCCCTTGCACAGAAACGAAGACCCAACACAGCCAAAATTAAATATTAATTAATTAATTATTTTTAAAAAATGGTCTACATCAAAAAAATCTTAAAAAAAAAAAAAACCATATGATCATCTCCATAGATGCAGAAAAAGCTTTTGACAAAATTCAACACCCATTTATGATAAAAACTCTCCAGAGAGTGGGCACAGAGGGAGCCTACCTCAACATAATAAAGGCCATATATGACAAACCCACAGCAAACATCATTCTCAATGGTGAAAAACTGAAAGCATTTCCTCTAAGATCAGGAATGAGACAAGGATGTCCACTCTCACCACTATTATTCAACATCGTTTTGGAAGTCCTAGCCATGGCAATCAGACAAGAAAAAGAAATAAAAGGAATACAAATTGGAAAAGAAGAAGTAAAACTGTCACCGTGTGCAGATGACATGATACTATATACATAGAGAATCCTAAAGATGCCACCAGAAAACTACTAGAGCTAATCAATGAATTTGGTAAAGTGGCAGGATACAAAATTAATGCACAGAAATATCTTGCATTCCTATACACTAATGATGAAAAATCTGAAAGAGAAATTAAGGAAACACTCCCATTTACCATTGCAACTAAAAGAATAAAATACCTAGGAATAAACCTACCTAGGTAGACAAAGGACCTGTATGCAGAAAACTATAAGACACTGATGAAAGAAATTAAAGATGATACAAACAGATGGAGAGATATACCATGTTCTTGGATTGGAAGAATCAACATTGTGAAAATGACTCTACTACCCAAAGTAATCTACAGATTCAATGCAATCCCTATCAAATTACCAATGGCATTTTTTATGGAACTAGAACAAAAAAACCTTAAAATCTGTATGGAGACACAAAAGACCCCGAATAGCCATAGCAGTCTTGAGGGAAAAAAACGGAGCTGGAGGAATGAGACTCCCTGACTTCAGACTATATTATAAAGCTACAGTAATCAAGACAATCTGGTACTGGCACAAAACCAGAAACATAGATCAATGGAACAAGATAGAAAGCCCAGAGATAAACCCACGCACCTATGGTCAACTAATCTATGACATAGGAGGCAAGGATATACATTGGAGAAAAAACAGTCTCTTCAATAAGTGGTGCTGGGCAAACTGGACAGCTACATGTAAAAGAATGAAATTAGAACACTCCCTAACACCACTCACAAAAAGAAACTCAAAATGGATTAGAGACCTAAATGTAAGACCGGACACTATAAAACTCTTAGAGGAAAACATAGGAAGAACACTCTTTGACATAAATCACAGCAAGATCTTTTTTGATCCAACTCCTAGAGTAATGGAAATAAAAACAAAAATAAACAAATGGGACCTAATGAAACTTAAAAGCAAAGGAAACTACAAACAAGATGAGAAGACAACCCTCAGAATGGTAGAAAATATTTGCAAACAAATCAATGGACAAAGGATTAATCTCCAAAATATATAAACAGCTCATGCAGCTCAATTTAAAAAAACAACCCAATTGAAAAATGGGCAGAAGACCTCAATAGACATTTCTCCAAAGAAGACATACAGATGGCCAACAAACACATGAAAACCATAATTCAAAAAGACACATGCACCCCAATGTTCATTGCAGCAGTACTTACAATAGCCAGGTCATGGAAGCAACCTATATGCCCATCGACAGATGAACGGATAAAGAAGATGTGGTACATATATACAATGGAATATTACTCAGCCATAAAAAGGAACGAAATTGGGTCATTTGTTGAGATGTGGATGGATCTAGAGACTGTCATACAGAGTGAAGTAAGTCAGAAAGAGAAAAACAAATACTGTATGCTAACACATATATATGGAATCTGAAAAGAAAAAAAAGGTTCTGAAAATCCTAGGGGCAGGACAGGAATAAAGATGCAGACATAGAGAATGGACTTGAGCACACGGGGAGGGGGAAGGGTAACCTGGGACAAGTGAGAGAGTGGCATGGACTTTATACACTACCAAATGTAAAACAGATAGCTAGTGGGAAGCAGCCACATAGCACAGGGAGATCAGCTTGGTGCTTTGTGACCACCTAGGGGGTGTGATAGGGAGGGTGGGAGGGAGATGCAAGAGGGAGGAGATATGGGGACATATGTATATGTATAGCTGATTCACTTTATTATACAGCAGAAACTAACACACCATTGTAAAGCAATTATATTCCAATAAAAATGTTAAAAAGAAAAAGTCCAAAAAAAAAACTTCCTCCTGTGCCTCCCTTTTTTTTTTTGAGTAGCACAAGGATTGATTTTTTTTTAATTTGATGTAATATAATCCATTATGTTCATCATTATGTTGATTTTTGATGTTCAAACTGCCCCATATTTGGCCTGTGAGAAACTCCTCAAGCTGGTTCCTATATCCTTTAGACACTGAGGACCTACCTACTCAACAAGACATCCCAGGCTCATCTGTTACACTCCCTTCCCCAACCCTGGAATCAGCCATTTCTTCAAGGAGCCCTAGTTCCTTTTAGTAGGGTAATGATTTTAGAAAACAAGATCTGAGTGCTTACTCTGTTTGTTTCTAGGTCTGTGGCACAATAAAGAATACATCTGGTCTTTGTCCCTAGCTCCTGGCACAGAGCTTCAAAAAACCCTGGCATTTCCTAAAGAGACAGAAGTGTCTTTGTTATGCTAACGAGGTGACTCACAGTGGGCCCCTAGATAGCTTCAGGAAAAGAGCTGGTCACCAGAAGACAATCACATAATGCAACTTTGGGCCAGCTGGATCTCCAGAGACATGAGGGGGAGGGGAGGCTGGATGGAGATTGAGTTCAAACACCTAGCCAATGATCTAATTAATCATGCCTACATAATGAAACCCCAATAAAAATTCTGGATGCTAAAGCTCAGTAGAGGGCTTCCCTGGTGGCGCAGTGGTTAAGAATCCACCTGCCAACACAGGGACATGGGTTCGAGCCCTGGTCCGGGAAGATCCCACATGCTATGGAGCAACTAAGCCTGTGCACCACAACTTCTGAGCCTGCGCTCTGGAGCCCACAAGCCACTACTGAGCCCATGTTCCACAACTACTGAAGCCCGCGCGCCTAGAGCCGGTGCTCTGCAACAAGAGAAGCCACTGCAATGAGAAGCCCGCACACCGCAATGAAGACTCGACACAGCCAAAAATAAATAAATAAACAAATAAATTTACAAAGTAAAAAATAAAGCTCAGGAGAGCTTCCTAGGTGGTGAACACATGGATGGGATGGGAGGGTGATGTGCCCAGATTCCACGATGAGGGGGCATAGAAACTCTGGGTCTCTTCCCCAACCCTCCACTCTCAGATCTTGCCCTATGCTTCCTTTCCATTTGGTGGTTTCTGATTTGTATCCTTCGCTACAAAACTGTAACCATAAGTCCCTGACTTACAATGGTTTGATGTTGCGAAAGCGATACAAATTTAGTAGACACCTTACTTCGAATTTTGAATGTTGGTCTTTTCCCAGGCTACCCATATGCAGTACAATACACTCTTGTGATGCCAGCAAGCCAAGGCTCCCAGTCAGTCACACAATCACAAAGGAGCATAAACAACCAATACACGCAAAACCATTCTGCACCCCTATAACCACTCTTTCACTTTCAGTACGTTATTCAATAGATTACATGAAACATTCAACACTTCATTATAAAACAGGCTTTATGTTAGATGATTCTGCCCAAATGTAGGCTAATTTAAGTGTTCTGAGTATGTTTAAGGTAGGTTAGGCTAAGCTTTGATGTTTGATAGGTTAGGTGTATTAAATATGTTTTTGACTTACAAAATTTTCAACTTAAAATGGGTTGATTGGGACATAACACCATTGTAAATCAAGGGAGATTTATACAGTGCTTTCAGTGAGTTGAGTCATCCTAGCAAATTATCGAACATGAGGGGATCGGACATGAGAACCCCCATACTTATGACCAGTTGGTCGGAAGTCCAAGTGGACCCTTAGACTTACAGCTACCACTGAAGTGGAGACAGTCTTGCACAGGACTATGGGGGGTCTGACACTAACTCCAGGTAGTGCCAGAACTGAATTGAACTGCAGGTCATTTGAATTAACTGGGTGTTAGTTAGTGTCAGAACATGAAAAGGTCCTTTCAACAAACACAGCCACAAAATATTATTTATACACACACACACTTAAATTATAAATTTGCAAATATAACATGACAATAAACGTACATTTTTAAAAATCTTAAGTTCGTATCAGCCTCCACATCATACCACCTGGAAATCACATTAATGCACATGGATCCACTTTATTATTTTTCACAGCTGTACAACAGTATTATACTGTGTGGGTACATCATGCTTTTTTCAGCCAGTATCCAATAGCTGTTTGTTAAACTTGCTGCAAGGTATAACCTCGTGCAGATGCTGTTTTGTATTTGTGAAGATGTATCTTCAAGGCAAATTTATACATCTGGGCCTGCTGGATCACGCGTAAATGCGTGTGAATTTGGTAAAGACTGCCCAAAGCCCCTGCATATGGGTATACCATTCTGGACTCCCATCAGAAAGGTATGGGTGCCTGTTTCCACAGAGCCTCACCAATTGTGCATTGTCCAACTTTTCAGTTTCTGCTATTTTTCTAGGTGAGAAATGTATATCAGTGTAGTTTTAATTTGCATGTCCTTTATTACGAGTGAATTTGAGGATTTTTTCATATGTTTAAAGTCTATTTGTAGAGGTTTTTCTGAGACTCGCCTATTCATGTGTTTTTCCTATTTTTTTCTACTAAAGTCTTTTTTTTTTTCATTCAATTTTTAAGAGTGCTATGTATGGTAGAAAAATTAACTCCTTCTTTATAGTATAAGGGGCAAATATTTTCCCTCACTTTATCATTTGTCTTTTGACTTTGTCTATAGTTATGTGAATTTTTTAAAAAATCACTGATACTCAATGTTTTATTGTTTCCAGATTTCAGATCATATACAAAATCTTTTTTCAAGTTTTAAATAATGCATCTAATTCTATTATTTACGTATTTTTCAACATTTATATCTCTGATTGGTGATCTACCTCAGATTGGAGTCTATCCTGATGTATGTATGAGCTTCAGAGCCAATTTATCTTTTCACGAGTAGCTAGCCAGTTGTCAACATCATTTATCTTAAAAGTACATCTTCCCCCTGGGGAAAAGAGACACCACCTTTATCATATATGAAATTCCCTATATTCTTGGATCTATTCCTGGAATTTTATTCTGTTGCATTGGTCTGTCTCATCGGGAGCCAGTACAACAGTGTCAGTTACAGATGCCTTGTAGTAAGTTTAAATACCTGGTAGGGCGAGCCTTTCTCATCATGACTTTTGCCAAAGTTTCCCTAACTACCCTTGCATGTTTATTTTTCCACATGAATCAACCAGTCTAGCTCCAAAAAAAAATACCTTACTGGAATTTTAATGGGATTGCATCAAATGCATGTATTAACTTAAAAGAACTGACAGCGTTACAATACTGAGTCACCATATCTAAAAACGAGGAAGCTCTTTTCATTTGTTCAAGGCACTTTTAGATCTTCCAGGAATGTTTTAAAGTCTTCCTCGTAGAGATTTAAGATTATTTCTTCAGAAGTGTATCCCTATGTGTGTGCTTATTTTTTATGTAGCTGCTGTAAATGGGGTCCTCTCCCACCACAGCTTCTAACTGGTTATTATCTGGGAATATAAAGGGCGTTGACTTTTTACCTTACTATGGCCTGCTGCCTTACTGAACTGTTTCATTTGAGTTTGTGTTAATTTTATCATAGGCTTTCCTGGATTCTTCCACAGTTTGCTTCTTTTGTTTCTAAGACTTATGCAATCGATACATTTTTACCTTAGGATATTCTCATTTCCCAAAACTCACACATAAATTGAGACTTTATATTTTTATATTATTGTATATATAATGTTATTTCAATTTTAGATCATTAGACTCTGCATAAAACCCTACTACACCATACATTCTCTTACTCTTCGAGTAACTAAGACAATGACAACCTAGATGAACATTTCCTAGATTCCTAGGGCCTCCACCTAAGCTGACCTCAACACCCACAGACCACCGTGCCATCCCTAAGCCCAACACCACTCGGTCTACGACAGGGAAGCACTTTTACATGAGGGTTCCACTGGGAATATCAACACCAATCTTATCATGCTGCTCAGCCTGTCATCTTCAGCCACAACACTGAGGAAAGTCCCTCTAACCATCTACCCTTTCCTCAGTTATGTCTATTCTACTACGGGCTCATTTCCACAGGGCTGAGAAAGATTTTCATGTTATAATGGCCAAAAAAAGTATAAAACTCTCAAAACAGGAGGCAAAGAACTAAAACTGTCCAATTATGAGCTCAGATGGACTATGCACCAATACAGATGCTAGATGTCAACCAACTGTCGGATCCCAGCTCACCATTTCCCAAAATTACAGTACCTTTTCTTTCTTCATACGATCCATAATCTTGCCGAGGTCTTCAACATCAATGACAGATTTTAGACTCTGATGGTCCTCAGTACCAGACTCTTCCTCACTGGTGCTCCCAAAGGGCTCTTCCTGCTGGAACATCAATGCTTCAGAAATACACTGTGCAAAGTAGCAAAGTGTCTAATATTCATTCCCAGATTGTAAGTTCACTGGATGGACTTGAGATATTTTGGGCTAGAGGCCAGCCAGCCTCAGGCCAAATCTAAAGGAGCCCATCATTTATACATTATCTATGGCTACTTTCTTAATAATATGACAGAGCTGATAGCTGCAACAGAAACAATATGGCTACAAAGCTGCAGTGGAACCATGGAGTCTTAACCACTGGACTGCCAGGGAAGTCCCTACATTTTAAAAGCATAATTTTAAACGTATTATGGAGTTGGCAAAAACGTAAGGAATCCAAAGAGGACAAATATGAACTAAAAAGGGGAATCCTAGGAGGTAAGTGACAAATGGAGCTGAGAGTATCTGCTGAATCTGTAGAACCTATTTTGACAGCAGGACAGGACAAGGGAAGAGCAGGTAAAGTTGAAGGGATGATACTAGGAGGAAATTCTCACACAGGAGACAAGAGTCAAAGCTGGGGACCCACAAGGCTGCATACTTGGTGTAAAGATAAACTAGAAAAAATGTTCTGTACAAGCAGAGAAAGCAAGAAAAACACGCACAGAATTTGGGGGAAAGAACGGAGCAAAGAATAGATAGTTAGAGGGATTTTATTTGGAGGTTTTAAGGTTTCTAGGAGGGGTGAAGAAAGATTATATAATACAAATTCAGAACCAAATTAAACTTGGGTTCCACTCCTAACTAGAAGACAATGGATCATGCATTCCATTTTCTGAAAGAAAATAACTCCCATCTAGAATTCTATACGCAGCCAAAGTATCAATCAACTGTGAAGATGGGATAAAGACTCACAGATATGAAAAGTCTGAAAATTCACCTTTAAAACACCCTTTCTCAAAGAGCTACTGGAGAATGTGCTCCAAAAAACAAAAGTCAGTAGAGAGATAAGAAGATATGAGACACAAGAATTAGGGAACCCAAGAAGCTGGCGAGAGGAAGGCTGTGGATGGAAGACACAGGACTTCAGCTGCAGCAACGCTTAGAGGGCAGCCACGCCACAGTGGAGCAGAAGGAGAGGGCACACGAGAAGCCACCAAGAATCAATAACAACTACAGAATACTGAAAAACAACTTTCAGTTCTGTTAGTTCTGGAATCAGTGATGGTTATAGAGAAATCAAAACATATGTAGCAACAGGGGACTTCCCTGGTGGCACAGTGATTAAGAAGCCGCCTGCCAATGCAGGGGACACGGGTTCAAGCCCTGGTCCAGGAAGATCCCACATGCCACAGAGCAACTAAGCCCGTGCACCACAACTACTGAGCCTGCACTCTAAAGCCCGTGAGCCACAACTACTGAGGCTGCGTGCCACAACTACTGAAGCCTGTGCACCTAGAGCCCATGCTCCATAACAAGAGAAGCCACCGCAATGAGAAGCCCATGCACCACAACGAAGAGTAGCCCCCACTCGCCACAACTAGAGAAAGCCTGTGCGTGGCAACGAAGACCCAATGCAGCCAAAAATACAATATAAATAAATAAATTTATTTTTAAAAATGCAGCAATAATCTTAAGGAGAATAAGTGTGTAAGAATGAAAATATAATAATCTAGTATATAGGGCAGATACACAAATACGTACACAGTTACAATAATGACAGTGAATAATGGTTCAACCAGAAAGTGTGATACAACCATACAAGAGGAAGGGAAGTGATGCTGTGTGTGTGTGTGTGTGTGTGTGTGTGTGTGTGTGTGTGTGTATGATTTTGAAATTTTTAAAAAATCAATAGCAAGAAGGGACTATTATTTAAGAATATAAATGAAAAAGGTAAAAGAATTAAAAGTGGCTGCCTTGGGAAAATAAGAATTAGATAGAAATAGACAAGGAAGTACAGTGTTTAATTATAAGCCTCTAAGTACTATTTGAAGTTTTATATGTACAAGTGTTACTTTTGATTTTAAAAATATTTTTTGACTTAAATTTTTTTAATGTTAAAAACTATGAGTGGTATCAGCAAAAACGCCAGAGTAGGTAACTCCAAGGGCTTGTTCCCCCACAGACACACCTAAAAATTAAGCAAAAACCAACAGATGTCATTTTGTCAGAACTCTGAAAATTAGCCAAAGGCTTACAAAAACCAAGTAAACACGGAACCAAGAAAAAGGAAAATTAAAGTCAGGTATATAGGTTAAATATAAAAGTCAGTATTACTGTAATTTTTGATTATAATTCCTTTTTCCCTATATGATTTAAAAGACAAACGCATAAAATAACTAACTATAAATCCATGTTAATGGGCACACAACATGTAAACTCATAATTTGTGACAACAATAACATAGAGGGGACGTGACAGAGCTGAATAGGAGCACAGTTTTTGTATATAAAGGTGATGTTAATACAAATAGAGTGGTGTAAGTCAAAGAGGTTAACTGCAATCCCCAGGGTGACTACCAAAACATAACTTAAAAATGTACAGAAATGAAAATGAGAAAGGAATCAAATTGGTACACCACAAAAAAAAACAATAAAACACAAAAGGCGGCAGTAATGGAAAAATTAAGGAACAAAAAGATGTAAAATATATAGAAAGTATAATTAAATGACAGAAGCGTTTGCTTATCAGTAATTATTATAAGTGAAAATGGGTTAAACTCTCCAATTAAAAGGCAGAGACAAGTAGAATGGATCAAAACAAAGAAGAAGGAAGGGAACCAACTCCACTTTGTCTACAAGAGACTCACATTAGCTACAAAGATAAAAACAGGTTGAAAGTCAAAGGACAGAAAAAGATATTCCAGGGAATTCACTGGTGGTCCAGTGGTTAGGACTCTGTGCTTCCACTGTAGGGGGCCTGGGTTTGATCCCTGGTTGGAGAACTAAGATCCTGCAAGCCACGTGGCATGGCCAAAAAAAAAAAAAAACATAAAAAAAAGAAAGAAAAAGATATGCCATGCAAATAATAACCAAAAGAGAGCAAGGGTAGCTATACTAACATCAGACAAAATAGACTTTAAGCCAAGAATTGTTACAAGAGACAAAGGATATTATATATTGATAAAAGTATTAACCCACCAAGAAGACTTAATGATTATAAACATATATGGACCTAACAGAGCCCAAAACATATGAAGTAAAAATTGACAAACAGAAGGGAGAAAAGATAATTCTACAACAGTTGGAAACTTCAATACCCCACTTTCAATAATGGATAGAACAACTGGATAGAAGATCAATAAGGAAATAGAGGACTGGGACAACACTATAATCCATTAGACCTAACAGATATATAGAGAACATTCCACCCAAAAACAGGAGACTACACATTTTTCTCAAGTGCACATGGAATATTCTCCAGGACAGACCATACATTAGGCCACAAAACAAGATTAAAATCAACCAAAGTATCTTCTCTGATGACTGTGGAATTCAATAGCTTCTAATGGAATAAAATACGTAAGAAAAAATTTAACCAAGGTAAAACACTTGGACACTGAAAACTCAAAATATTGCTGAAAGGAACTAAAGACCACATAAATAAATGGAAAGACAGCCCGTGTTTACGGACTGAAAGACTTTATACTGTTAGGATGACAATACTATCCAAAGTGATTTACAAACTCAATACAGTCCCTATCAAAAGCCCAACAATGTGTTTTGCAGAAATGGAAAGACTGCTTCTCAAATTCATATGGAATTGCAATGAACCCAAAATAACCAAAACAACACTGAAAAAGAACAAAGTAGGAGGACTCCTGATGTCAAAACTTAACTACAAATCTACAGTGTGGTACTGACCTAAGGAGAGACATACAGATCAGTGGAACAGAATCCAGAAATAAACTCACACATCTGTGGACAATGGACTTTTGACAAGGGTGCTATCCATTCAGTTGAGAAAGAATCGTCTTTTCAACAAATGGTGCTGGGACAAATGGATCTACACATGCCAAAGAATAAAACTGGACCCTGACCTCACACCATACACAAACATTAACTCAAAATGAAGCAAAGACCTAAATATAAGAACTAAAACTATAATATTCTTAGAAGAAAACATAGAAATAACTCTTCATAACCTTGGATTTGGCAATGGATTCATATATATGACCCCTACAGCATGAGCAACAAAAGAAAATATGGACAAACTGATCTTCATGGAAATTAATAACTTTAGTGCATCAAAAAACATGACCAAGAAAGTGAAAAGGAAGTCTATATGGGAGGAAATATTTGCAAGTTATATATCTGGTAAGAGATAAACAAAAAGGACCTACTGCATGGCACAGAGAACTATATTCAATATCTTGTAATAACTATAAGTGGAAAAGAATCTGAAAAAGTATATACACATATGCGTTTATATATATAAATATATGTGTGTGCATATATAACTGAATCACTTTCCTGTACACATGAAACTAACACAGAATTGTAAATAAACTACACTTCAATAAAAATTTTAAAAATTAAAAAAATAAACAAAAATTAAAAAACCCTCAAGGAGACATCACTTCACACTCACTAGAACGGCTACAATTAAGAAAAAAAGAAGTGTTGACAAGGATGGGGAGAAATTGGAAGCCTTGTACATTGCTGGTAGGAATGCAAAAAGGTGCAGCCTTGGGGCTTCCCTGGTGGCGCAGTAGTTGAGAGTCCACCTGCCAATGTAGGGGACACGGGTTCGTGCCCCGGTCTGGAAGGATCCCACATGCCACGGAGAGGCTGGGCCCGTGAGCCATGGCCGCTGAGCCTGCGCGTCCAGAGCCTGTGCTCCGCAATGGGAGAGGCCACAACGGTGAGAGGCCCGCGTATGGCAAAAAAAAAAAAAAAAAAAAAGGTGCAGCCACTGGGGAAAACAGCTTGGTGGTTCCTCAAAAAGTTAAACATAGAATTACCACAAGATCCAGCAATCCACTCCTAGGTATATACCCAAAAGAACTGAAAAGTTACTCAAACAAACACCTGTACATGAATATCATTGCAGCACTATTCACAATAGCCAAAAGGTAGAAAAAACCAGAATTCTCATCAACAGATAAATGGATCAACAATTCCATTCAATGGAATATTATTCAGCCATAAAAAGGAATGAAGTACTGACACATGCTACAACATGGATGAAACTCTTTTATGCTAAGTGAAAGAAGTCAGACAAGAAAGGTCACATATTAATGATTCCACTTGTATAAAACATCCAGAATAAGTAAATCCATAGAGACAGAAAGCAAAGTGGAGGTTGTCAGGGCTGAGGGAAAGGGAGTGAAGAGTGACTGCTTAATGGGTAAGTGTTTTTTTTGAGGTGATGAGAAGGTATTGGAACTTGATACAGGCAGTGGTTACACAAAATTGGGAATGTACTAAATACCACTAGATTGTATGTATTTTAAAATGGTTAACTTTATGCTTTGCAAATTTTACCTCAAATTTTTTTTAAGTTTTTTAAAATGGTAGGAGCCAACTGGAGGGAAGATAAACAAATGAAAGCAAAGAGACTGGCGAGAAAAAGAGCAGAAAAATGAAACAGCAGCTGAAAGGCACAGAACAAAGGAAAGGCTTGTTTCTTATTTGCTTTCTGTGTTTGTTTAAACGCAGGTGATTCCTGTGTTTAAACAAACGTGTTTAGAGCACGTTTATGTATTTCTGGGGACCACCTAGGAGAGAGAGAGAGATTAACAGTGCAGGGGAGAGACATACAATATATGAAGGAACAAAGGGAACAAAGTCCTTGATCCCAGAGCATGCACAGAGTGGGCTTGACAGGAACTAGATACTTGGTCTCTGTGGCAGAAAAGATGGCAGGATTTGTAGACAGCGCGGGGAGGCTCTAAGAGAATTCTCTGTCGGCTTCCTATGAGAGCTGGAGGAAGGGGTGGGGGAAAAAGAGCACTGAACAGTGGTCTCGGAGAGTGAGAGGATGCTGGAGACTGGGGGCAGTTCTGGCTGCACACCTGAGCCCGTGGTCACCAATCTGTGGTCAAAGAGAAGGCAGACAGGTTCCAACCTGGCTTGGGGCTTAGCCAACTGGGTTGGAAGAGGGAGTGGATGGCAAGAGAATTGAAGATGTTTTTAAGAGAACGAGTATAAAATTCAAACTGGGTAAAGACAGAAGTGAAGTAAGCAGTTAGCACTACCCTGTGAAAAAAACGTGGGATCCAAAGAACTTTAAAGTAAGAGCACCAGAGAGGGCTCAGAGTTCAGGTCATAGGGACATGAAATGTCAAAGGTGAGCACGGAAGTGGGAGGCCGAGGTCACTGGAGAAAATGGTTCCTGGGGGTGTGAAGGCCAGGAAAGGGACAGGATAAATCATCTATGTGGATGGCTCAGCCACAAAGAGGAATGACAGGAACAAGGGTGGCGAGAAAGACAGGGAGTCAGAATGTCAAGTTGTTCCCAAATGATGCAAGCGACCAGGTGGCCCAAAAACAACAGTAGTGATATAGCCTGATGTAACACAAGCTTCAAAGGAACTGGGGTATCTGAAGAAAGAGAAATTTTTAGAATGTGAGGGATGAAAGAAAGGAATCTGGGATGACTCGCAGCCTTCAAGTTTGAGTGATTAATGGAGGTTAAAAGAGGTTGGGAGGAATATGTGGTTTAGGGGTAAAAAGACATGAGCTCAGCCCGGGACATATTCAACTTCTCCAGACCCGTTTCCTAACCTGCAAACTGGGGTAGAAACCTACTGGATTCCAGCAATGCAACAATTAAAGAACATATTTAGGAAAGCATCCAGCACAACATAGCTTATCCTAAGATCCCACTCTCTCTAGAACATCCCCACATGAGTTTCAGCTCTTCCTTCTAACCAGAGGCCAAGGAAAGAGCTTCCCAGGACAGAGGAAAGGTTCAGCACCTCCAAATGCAGGAGGAAAACAGGGAGACATGGACACGTGGGCTCCGTACCTCAGCGTCTCTCTGATGGAATCCCTCTTGCGCGTGAGACCCTGGCTCCATTGCCTCTGAGCCGTGCTGATTAGACTCGCACTTGCCTTTCTTGCAGTTGCCACCACAGGGTTTTCTCTCTCCTTTACAGAGCGCCTGTAGCCGGGAGATGAACCTAGCCTTCCACGCTGTGAAGTCGGCCTCAATGCTGCCGTGTTTGCTTTTAACCACGTTGCAGTCACCCTCCCCTCGGGACATCACGCGATGGGCGCCGAGCATCCAGAGCCACTTGTCCACGTCCTTCCCCACCTGCAGGAGAAAGAGACAGGTGAGCTACAACAGTCCTCCAGATCCGAGGCTGGCAGCCTGCTCTGCGACAGCCTGGGGTTCCACTGGGGCCCTGTTCCCGGCCGCTGCTAGGAAGAAGGAACTGCCCAGTCAAAAGGGCTTCAGGCCCTCCAGCCATTGATACGTTCAGGTAAGATTCTGCGGAAGATTTTTTTTTTTTTTTTAAATATAGGGACCGACAAATTATTTTGTTAAACTAAGGGTTAGTACCTGATGAAGAATTTGAAAACTAGTCTTCTAAATCATGGTCAGAATGAAATCACTCAGTAGCAAAATCAGTTCCTTCTAAAATAAAGCCTCTGGGGTCAAAGACCATTAAACAACAAAGTACAAACGGAGCCCATTTGGCAAGACTCATGATTTCATAAGCCAGAGATGCATTTTATTACAGTATGAAGCACTTAAGCTGAGGCACAGGAGTTATCAAGAAGTACAATTAAGAGTTCAAAAACTTAACAGGCTTCCTAAGTGGCAAGGCAGTAAACAAAATATTTACATATCTGAATTTTACCTTGTGTCTACTTTCTTTGAAAATATGAGGGGGGGGCAGGCACAGAGAATACACATCTTGATAGAACAGCTGGATGAAAACAACTTTTACAGAAAGATCTCCACCTTCATCTTTCCTCACGTTCTACCAAAAATAGGTGAGCCGAGTTGGGCTCACATCTGGGGAGAGGTACACGTAAAAAAATTCTGATCACTTTTCAGAACCACTAAGAAACTGAGAGCCTCCACATTTTTCTTTTTTTTTTTTTTTTTTTTCGGTGGCGGGCCTCTCCCGTCGCGGAGCACAGGCTCCAGACGCGCAGGCTCAGTGGCCATGGCTCATGGGCCCAGCCGCTCCGCGGCATGTGGGATCCTCCCGGACCGGGGCACGAACCCATGTCCCCTGCATCGGCAGGCGGACTCTCAACCACTGTGCCACCAGGGAAGCCCACACATTTTTCTTTTTTAAAGTATAGAGAATGCAAAGGAAAAGGAGCCAAGTTAATTTCACTCAGAAAAAAGGATCCAGGAGAACAAAAGAAACAATTAATATTTTATTACATAAAGGGCAGTGAATGTTTTTCTTCTATTTCATCACTTTACAAAGTAATGATTAGGGACTTCCCTGGTGGCGCAGTGGTTAAGGCTCCATGCTCCCAATGTAGGGGGTCCAGGTTCGATCCCTGGTCCGGGGATGAGATCCCACATGCATGCCGCAACTAAGGAGCCTGCCTGCCACAACTAAGGAGCCCGTGTGCCACAACTAAGGAGCCCACCTGCCACAACTAAGACCCGGCACAAACAACTAATAAATAAATAAAATTTAAGAAGAAAAAGAAAAGAAAAGTAATGATTAAAAGACAAGTTAACTTTGTGAAGAATTAGCTTGGGCAGTAAAGGTCATTCCACAACAGAACAGGTAGTTGAGAAAGTCCAAAGAATCAGGGACCTTCCGTCTACAAGGTCCTGCCTGGGGGCAGGAGGCTAGACTCTGGCCATTAATACAAGCCGCTAAGACGCTAGACAACAGGAGGCATTTTCATTCATTTTATTCAATAAAAATTTACTGAGAGCCTCCTATACAGTAGCAATTCCCAGCGATAAAAAGAATAACACAAAAAGTTTATTAGTAAGTACCAGAGAGTACAGATTGTCTCACATACACCCACATATATGTACCTGTGTAGGTGATTTTTTTTTTTCACTTAAGAGAATGTATCCCTACAATTCAACACGTACCTACCTTGTACCTACCTTGTTGAAGTGGCTCACGTATGCAGAATTTCCCAGGCCAAACACTGCGTATCTCACACCCTTCAGGTACGTTTTGCCAAATCGAAAGTCATTGGCTGCTTCCTCTAGCCACCTGCAGAACCACTCTGCGCTCTCAGTCGGCCGACCGTCAGTGTAGGTAGCAACCAGGAAGGCAGAGACATTTTTACTGGTAACCTAACCAACAAAGTCATTATTTCAGAAGAGTAGCCAAGATATAAAGTTATCTCAATGAAGAAAATCCTTTTTGAAATGCTGACATTCATATCACACTAACCTCTAAAGACAAAGAGTGCTTTTAGAAATGTTACTTATTTTCAAAAGAGAAAGCAAACAGGGCCAGGACCCTGCACAGGGGAGAAAGCCCACCACACCTCCTGGTGCCCTTCACCATGTACTTCATCCCATTTCCCAGACTATAAATTCCTATCAGCTCCTGCTTGTCATATTGGAAACAAAAGCCAAATCAGTCAGGAAGAAATACAGAAAGATCTCTAAAAAATGCCCTGAAAAATCAAAGCCATAAAACGTTAAATGTAAAGTGACTTAACACTTGGCACCATCATCTCCACGGGAAACAAAACACATCTTCAGTCCTGTGAGCCACAGTATTTCATCTGCTCGAGTGCATCTTCACAGTTCCAAGTCAGGAGGTAAGTTATAAGTAATCCCTTACGAATAATTAAGTATCCAAGCTTGCTAATAATTTTTTTTTTTTTTGCTAATAATTTTTAACAAATAATTTAGAGCAGATTCAAGCTCACTCACTTGTACTCCAACGTTTTCTTGGGGGAGAAAGAAATGCACATTTACAGCTAGAGGTTTATCCACTAAGAAGGGACGGGCAAATTACAGCCCGCAGGCCCAGTCCCACTCACTGCCTGTTTTTATAAATAAAATTTTATTGGAACACAGCCACACTCACTCATTTACATACCATCTCTGGCTGTTTTGTGCCTCAAAGGCAGAACTCAGTAGCTGCGTGGCCCACAAAGCTGAAGATATTTACCATCTGGCCCTTTATAGAAAAGGCTTGTCAATGCCTGTTCCACCTGCTTCTCCAACTTTAGCTGCTTCAGAATCACCTGGGGCACTTGTTAAAACACAGCCCCACATCCAGACTTTGATTCCGCGGGGCTGGGCTAGGACCTGAGAATCTGCATTTCTAACGAGTTCCCAGGAAATGCTGATACTGTCGGTTCAAGGACCACGCTTGGAGAACCGCTGCTGTCAGGCCAACTTCCCTACCTGGGCATGGCTAGAGGAGGGGGCGGGGCATTCCTCAGGTGATGAAATGAAGCTCTCACAGATATGACGTTACACCTGGAGGTCACACAGCCAGTTAAAGAGATTTCTCTAACTCCAAAACCCATACTGCTTCTGGCACCCAAGTGGCTCCTGACCTTTCAGCAGGCCTACACGTGGTTCACATGCCCGGCACATGGCCATCAGTGACAACCCTCTTTGATTATGACAGTCAAAGCAGGAGGGAACTTCCAACCACCCAAGCTTTCAGTCTAACACCCCAGAGGGGCCGGCCCCGCATCACTCACGCCCGAGTCAGCACGCCACCACACACTCAGCACCCCTGACTGACACTGAACGCTCTACCGACTGGAATCCTTTAGCGTGAAAATTAAATTTATTCTGAAGAGTCTTTTTATCCCAGAACACAGAAGATCAATTAAATTTGAAAATTGTGATTGAAGGGAAAATAAGACAATTACCAACCTCTTCTACTAGATGGTCATCTGGGTCATATTCCTTCAGATTAATAAGTGCCACAGGCAGACCAAGGGAGCTAACTGCTTCGGCAAGAACTGTCGCAAATCCCTGATAGGAGGGAAAAAAATCAAATAAAGTCTTCAATAAGCTAAATAAATGAAAAATACAGTCTTCATTTATTCCTGTTGACAAGGTAGTGAGGCATTTAGCGTGAAAAGCTTTTCCGGTGACTGACATGTATCACCATAAACACAAATTCTATTCTCATTTCTACCATTTTCTCAAGCATCTTTACAGAGATCATCACTCAGCTGTGTTGTTCTCCCTCTACAAGAACATATGTGGGATTATATGTACTTATTATATGTACTGGTAGACATTTCAGCTGTTTGCCCCACTAGAATAAACATATAGATGGAGAAGAAATACCATAGTGGGAAGAGAGTGGGGAATATGAGAACTGTGAGCACATTTCTGGAAGACAGAAAGCAAAAAGCAGCAGGCTGACAGACAGAAGCAAGCCTCGGGGGACACAGAAAACCAGAGGGGCTCTGGGATCAGTCAGTCACTGGGGCAAAAATGGGAGGGAGGGGCTTCCCTGGTAGCGCAGTGGTTGCGAGTCCGCCTGCCGATGCAGGGGACGCGGGTTCGTGCCCCGGTCCGGGAAGATCCCACATGCCGCGGGGCGGCTGGACCCGTGGAGCCATGGCTGCTGAGCCTGCGCGTCCGGAGCCTGTGCTCCGCAACGGGAGAGGCCACGGCAGTGAGAGGCCCGCGTACCGCAAAAAAAAAAAAAAAAAAAAAAAAAAAAAAGGGAGGGAGCAGTGGGCCAGAGAAGACCCTGTGGAATACAGAGAATCCGTATTATGTGGTACCAGCGCACACAGAACCTTAGCGACACTCACCTTTTACCCCCAGGCAGACCCCTGCCAGCCTCTTCTCCAAACAAAATGAACCAAATGGCTGGGGAAAGCTACAACTTCTAGCCAGATGTTGGTACCCCAGGAAATTCTCTTCCTCTTTCTGGCTTGGTAGCCTAACACTTGGCTCGCCACCTGCCAGGACTAAAGCTAAGCCTGCCCTCGCCATTTACTGGGCATCCACCAGGCCAGTCTCAGCTCTGGGCGATATTACCCAACAGGAAACAAGGCACACATGTTCCCTGCCCTTAAGGAGCATCAGGGAACATCCTCAAGGAGATATTCTAATGGACGGAGAGAGAACAAACACACAAATGAGAAAATACACAGTATATCGCATGGTGACCAGTGCTGTGGAGGAAAAGAGGATAAGGCGTAAGAATACAGTATTGGAGGCATGGGGAGAGTTGTTATTTTACATAAGGAGGGCCAGGACAGGTGTATATAATAAAAAATAAATATTTGGTCTTTGCCTCCAGGGAGCTCCTGGAGCTCCTAAAATCCTTGGAACTTGCTGTCTTTGGTATGTTAATGAGATGACTCATTGGGGTTGCGGTGGGGGACAAGATGGCTTCAGGATGGGGGCTGGTCAGCAGAAAACCAACCCTGGGATTAAAGGCTTAGAACTTTCAACATCTTCTCTCCCTGTGGGGAGGGGAGGGGAGGGGTGGCAGGAGATGAAGTTCAATCAGATATGGTCGATGATTTAATCAGTCATGCTTACGTAATGAAATCTCCATAAAAAACCCTAAATGACAGGGATCGGGGGACACATTGATATGCCGAGGAGGTGGCACGTTGAAATAGGACACAGAAGCTCTGTGCCGCCCCTCCCCCCAAGACCTGCCCCATCATCTCTCCCATTTGTCTCTTTCTGAGTTATATTCATTGTTATAAACCAGTAGACTAATCAAAGCAATTCCCTGCATTCTGTGAGTCATTCTAGGGAATCAGCAAACCTAAGAAAGAGACTGTGGGAACCCCTGAATTTATAGCTGGCCAGTCAGGAGTACACATGCCCCGGGACTTGTGACTGGTGTCTGATGTGGGGACAATCTGACAATAACTCGGGTAGACAGTACCAGAATCGGAAAACAGGTGTGGGAAAACAACTATTTGGTGTCAGAAAACACTGCCACAGGCCTCAAAAATAAAGACTTGAGCAAAACCTGAAGGAAGTGAGAGAGCAAGCCAGAGGCTATCCCCAGCAGAGGGATGTGTAAGTGAGAAGGCCCAAATGCGTGAGCACACTCGGCAAGGAGATTAATAAGACTGGAGGGGGGAGACCAAGGACATGAGGTAAAGGAGATGCTGGAGACGCAGAAGTGAGGGCCTCTCGGCCACCATGGGGGCTTTGGCATTTGCTTTAAGTGAATGAGGGAGTCACTGCGCGGTCTTAAGCCAAGATGATTAACACCATTTTGCCTAAGTTCTCACAGTCCCTGTGGTTGCTGGGATGGGCTGAATGAAGGAGGCTGAGGATGAGATGACCACATTAACCCAGACAAAATATGAGGGAGGCTGGCTTAGGCCAGGGCAGCAGCAGTGAAGGCGGTAAGAAGGGACTGGAACCTGGATCTATTCTGAAAGTAGAACACACAGTATGTGCTGACAGACTGGATGTGGGTAGTAAGAAAAAGAGAGAAGTCAAAGGTTTTTTTGAACTGGGCAACTGGAAGGATGAAGTTGCCATTTATCGGAATGGGAAAAATTAGAGGGGGAACAGGTTTGGGCACAAAATTGGGAGTTTAGTTGTGAGCACACTAATTCTGAGTCGCCTACTACACATCCATCCACAGGAAGATCTAAGATAGGCAGCTGGGGATGAGGGTCTGGGGTTGAGAGGAAAAGTCAGATTAGAAACATAAATTTAGAGGCCACCGTCTACTACAGGGATCAGCACACTGAGGGCTGCAGGCCAAATCCGGCCCTCTGTCTTTATAGGTAAAGGTTACTGGAATACAGTCATGCTCATTTATTTACACATTGTCCATGGCTGCTTTCACACGACATCAGCAGAGCTGAACAGCTGCAACAAAGGCCATACGCCTTGCGAAACCTGCAAACCTAAAAAACATATGTAAAATAAACTATCTAGCCCTTTACAGAAAAACTCTGTCAAATTCCAATAAATAGAACTGAAAGCTCTAGATAACAAGATCCCTTAGAGAATGAAGTGAGTGCAGATAAAGACATAGTCTCAAGAACTGTGCCCTGGGATGCTCCTATCTTTGGAGGGCAAGAAGATGAGGAGAAATCTGCAAATGACAGTGAGGCAGACTAGCCTCAGCAGAGGAGGAGAACCTAGAGAAGCGTGTCCCAAAAGTTCAATGGAGAAAGTATGTCAACAAGGAAGGAGCTGTCGTGCAGCTAAGAGGTCAAGTAAGATGAAGACTGAGAATTAATTAGCGACATAAAAGTCACTGGGAGCAGGCTGGAGCACACAAGCCTAACTGGAGTGGGTCAAGAAACACAGGAGTAGAGAAATTAGAGACAGCAAGCACAGACAACACTTTCAAGGAGTAATGCTATAAAAAATAAAATAAAATTGAGGTGGTAGTTAGAGGGAGATGTGAGGTAGATAGGTCACCTGGCATACACTGACCCACCTTGCACACAGCATACAGTGAGAACTTACAACTAGAGAAAACAAGTCTATTTACACAGTTAACAGAGAAAATCCACGCCAGCTACCCCATCATTCCATCCTAAATATGAACAGAAAACCACGGATCACCAAGACCATGATGAGAACAAGTGACAGGAAAGAGAAATAGCAGCAGCAGAAACATGCAGGAAGCAGATAAATCAGGGAACCGAAAAAGGAACTCACTGAAATATATTCTTAGATTATGAAAAAGATGCAATAGAAATGGAACAGAATGGCATTTTTGCAATTAAAAACATTATAGCTGAACTAAAACATTCAAAAAAAAGGTTTGGAATTGAAATCCAAGAACCCAGAACAGAAAGAAAGTTACTTTTGTATGAGAGAGGATTTGAGACACAGGAGACCATCCAAAAGGTCCAACATCCAACTAACCGAGTAGAACAGAGAAAACAGAAGGGAAAGAAGTTTACCCAAGGAATATTAGCAGAATTAATGCACACGAATTTTCAAAACAAAACAGCCCAAGTATACAATACAATGGCTGAAAAAGACCCAACCTAGACACCATCTCACAAAAGCTCTAAACATCTAGGACAAAGGGATGATTCTAAAAGCTTCCAGGGGGCTTCCCTGGTGGCGCAGTGGTTAAGAATCCATCTGCCAATGCCAGGGACACGGGTTCGAGCCCTGATCCACGAAGATCCCACATGCTGCGGAACAACTAAGCCTGTGAGCCACAACTACTGAGCCTGCGCTCTAGAGCCCACGAGTTACAACTACTGAACCCGTGCACCACAACTACTGAAGCCCGCACACCTAGAGCCCATGCTCTGCAACGAGAAGCCACCGCAATGAGAAGCCCACGCACCACAACAAAGAGTAGCCCCCTCTCGCCACAACTAGAGAAAGCCCGCATGCAGTAACGAAGACCCAATGCAGCCAAAGTAAATAAAATAAAAAATAAATAAATTTATTAAAAAAAGACAAGGATGTGATGCCCTCAAAGTTGTAAGAAAAAAATTCTGCCCGAGTCTTCTATACGAAGCCAAATACGAATCAATCAAATGTGAAAGCCAAATAGAGAAATTCAGACAGTACAGCTTTAAGAAGGGGGGGGCCATTTAACTCATATCAACAATGATGTGGGCAACAATATTAAGCCGCTGAGATGTGAGGAACTGACTAATACGAGGAGTCAATAACTTTTATCTAACTTGATAAATCTAGAAACATGGCAGAAGGAGGTTCAAGAAATAACCCTCAGAGGAATTAAAAACAGAAATATCAATAGCTAAAATAGATTCTCTGAAGAGTACTTTTCATTATGAACCCTCTGTACACCTGGATTCGTTACCATCTGCAAGTATTAATTTGATCTTAAAAAAACATAAAAGCGGGCATAAAAGAGAGGCTAGAATGAGATCTTCTATGAGTAACATAAAAGGACTTTGTTTCCGCAGCTCAGATGCCTTTCTAACGTTTCTTCCAGTTTCCTGCCTCTGCTGCTTAAGGTTGAACTTAATTATAAGTGACCTTCAATTATGACACACACAACAAAATACTGAAAAAACCTTTTAAAAAGTAGTATTCTACAAAACATCCACGAGAGGGCAGTAGAACCCTCTTTAATACTCTACCAAAATAATGACAAGGAATTCTGTTTTTAATTCATTTTCATGTTAGTCTTAGAATCTTTTCCTAGAAAGCAATAAATAGCTGTGACCTTTATAATAAAGAAGCAAGCAGCATCTAGATACAATTAAAGCATCTTTCAGCTATATATCTGCAGCCGGTATCTACACAGTATTCAATGTATATCATTAACACTTTTAACACTATGGGAAATCAAAATACATTTCATTAAATAGATGTGTGAAGTTGTGAACGTCAGGGCCCATACTGGACATACTGCTGCCACTTTTCACTATCTTCCCTACTTCTATACCCAGTAATGGACTTGGAAATCCAAGTCTCCATTCTGCTGAGCAAGAAGCAAGCTTCAGAACAAAGACCCCGCATGACAGTGACCACCAGACACCCCCAATCAGCTGAAATGGAGATGAAACTCACCCACCACCCCAGAAAGGAAAAATGTATGCTGTAAAAAGGAAAAACAAAGATGAAAAAAGATTAGAAGACCAATTCAGTTCACTGCTAAAGAACACTTTTCAGAAATTTTCTTAAAAGATCAGGAGACCCAATGAAAAGTGAAATTATAAGTTCTTACCTTTGCTGTGCCAGTCTGAGAACCATAGAAAATCTTCACTCCAGACACAAAGACTTCCTTCTTTTGAAGAGAGATATAGCCATTTGTCATCAAATCCCGAGATGCTTTCGGAACGGTTTTCTCCTGTGAGTTTTTGTTCTTGAAATAAACACAAAATCCATCAAGTTTGAATATTTTCCCAACTTCATTAGGAATGAAAATTATCAACCGCTCAGATACTGACCCATTTTATTATTCTCTTAATTTTTCAATTGTACTCCTCAAATATTAACCCCTTGGTTTAATTAGGTCCTTTTAAAAGCAGGGCCCACATTTCTTAAGACTATAATGATTCCCATTCCTTCCAGGATAGAACTACACGTACTTTCACCCATAATGTGTTGTAGTGGAATAATAGTAGAAACTTATTTTCTGATTCTTAATTACTGGAAGGAAAAGAGAACACTACTACCCCTTAAGGGTGCTAAGCAGATTTGGGGTTTTTGCAAAAGTTTAATTTTTCATTACAAAACCTTCCTGTATCTTAACAATGAGACTTCCACAGCCCATCAAAGAAAAGGTAAATAACTTAGTCTATAAAAACTGACAAGAAAAATTTTTTGGCATTGAAAAACTATTTCTAAAGACCAAACATAAAAGTGATCGAAAGTTCCTTTTAGAATTTCTATATTTTTCTGGAAGCCTTAGAAAATCTGCACTCTGCATTGTCTATAAAATTTGATGCCAAATACTCTCCTAGAAAAAGTAACTCCACTTGGGTTTCCCTGGTGGCACAGTGGTAAAGAATCCACCTGCTAATGCAAGAGACACGGGTTCAAGCCCTGGCCCGGGAGGATCCCACAGGCTACGGAGCAACTAAGCCCGTGTGCCACAACTACTGAGCCTGCATGCCGCAACTACTGAAGCCTGCGTGCCTAGAGCCCATGCTCCGTAACATGAGAAGCTACAATGAGAAGCCCGCGCACCACAACAAAGAGTAGCCCCCACTCGCCGCAACTAGAGAAAGCCCACATGCAACGAAGACTCAACACAGCCAAAAATAAATAAATAAATATATATTTTTAAAAAAAAAAGTAACTCCACTTACCTGCTTTCTGATGACAATCTGGAAACAAATCCAAAGGCTAAAGCCAAAGGCAAAGCCCAAATATATGTAAAACCTGTTTATCCATAACGATATTAAAGATGAGAAGTCCCACATATCCAAAGAAGGATCTAAATTTAAAATGACACATATAAGTAATTTTATTTGAAGTTACATGTACAATGATATCCATTCTTATTTTAGAAAAAAAAAGAAAAAGAAAAACCAACCTTCATATTCAACAACCCCACTAAGAAATCTATAAAAAGCAACTCTAATAAAAACAAGACACTGTGATATGTAATATAATTGTCATGATAATGCTAATTCAAAACAAGAATATAAAATTTTATCTTCCTTTGAATATAGCGTTTGGAAAAGAAGGGAACATAAAGTCAAAACACTTTATGTGGAATTATGAGTTAATTTTGCTTTGTTACGCTGCTCCATAAGAAAAATAATACTACACGTATTCCTCTTTTTTTTAATTTTATTTTTAGAGACCCACATCTACTTGCAAAGGGTTCTCAAATAACTGACCTCAAGTCCCAGTTTTTTTTAAGGGAGATATGGATGGACCTGGACTCAAATGCTGAACCTGGGGGTAATTTCAAAAGGCGAGGTCTAAGATTTGAGGTTTACAGGTGCTACTCCTGGAAAGGACCAAAAGTCCTCAACACACGTGGGTAAGGGGGAGAACGTTTTCTCTGTCTTTTGCTTGAGGTTAGAAGCATAGTTCTAAACTCATCTCCTAGCCTGAAAAGGCAAAAGCCAGGTCACGAGCAGGGATCAGTCCTCCCTTGCCCCCAGCGGCACCGGTCCCGGGCTAACAAGGGCAACACACTCTGGAGGAAGGGGCCCGAGGGTCTCAGAAAAACGGTTTCCGCCCTTCCCACCCCAAGAACCTTACCCGCCTGTGGACCTTACCCATTCTCCTCAGAGCCCGAGCCCTGCGGCCCGACAAGACACCAGGACTGCAGACCTAAAAAACTTATTGTCCGGCGTGGATACTGGGAGACCACCAGAAATACCTCGTAGCATTAGCTGGGCGCCCACAGTCGGAGGACCTGGGGGCAGCCATGCCACTCGCAGACCTGTCCGGATTGGCTCAGAGGAGGAAGGGGGCGGGCCCAGAGAAAAGCACCTCCCAGAGCTCCCGGCAAGGAAGCGGGAGTGCTGCCTGCGGCTCAGGAATCCGCGCTTGAGAGGGGCGAATCTGGAGAGAAGCACGCAAAAAAAGGAGGGGGTGGGGGAGGGAAAGTCGGCGTTAAGAAACTAAGGGCATCGCCAACCGAATGCAATATGTGAGCCTGTTTGAATCTCATTTGAAACACACCGACTGTAAAAAGGCATTATTTAGGGGAAATTTGATTATGGACTAGCAATGAGACACTATTAAGGAATTATGGTTAATCTCGTTGGGTGTATTTGTTAGGAGTTTAGACTGAAGTATTTAAAGCTAAAACTTTATGATGATTTGCTTTAAAATACTCCAACAAAAAAAAAGAGGGAAAATGAAACAAGAACGGCAAAATGTTGATAATTGTTGAAGCGGGGTGATGGGTACATGGCAGTTCATTACACTTTTTTCTCTACGTTTTTTGTGTTAAAACTTTTCTATAACGAAAGGGTAATGTGGGCGTGGCCCGGAACTCCGCGGAACTGTGAGGTGCCCGGCACTGAGTTTCCACCCGGTCACCAAACATTAGCTCCACCAACCAATCAGAGCTCTTTCGTTCATTCCGGAAAGAAAATTACGTCAAGGAAGAGACCCACTCTTTCCGGGCGTGGAGCAGTGTCGTAAAAGCCACAATGCGCAGAAGTTCTAGCTCCCTCCTCCTCGCCCGGTTTTCTTAACACCTGACGCCTGCGCAGTAAGTTGCGTGGGTGGATCGTTTCGGCCGAGTTAGTAACGGCGCTGCGCAGTCTGAGGGCGTTACTGGGCCACGCGCCGCCGAGTGGTTATATCGAGGCTCAGTTAGCCCTCAGGCCGGCAGCGCAGGTTTGCCTTGGTTCGCCGGACCCAAGGTCTGTGAGCGGCCACGATGTCGATCTTCACCCCCACCAACCAGATCCGCCTGACCAATGTGGCCGTAGTACGAATGAAGCGAGCCGGGAAGCGCTTCGAAATCGCCTGCTACAAAAACAAAGTCGTGGGCTGGCGGAGCGGCGTGTGAGTGACACTCTCCCTCTGGGCCCTGGCCGGAGCTGGTAGCCTCAAAGGCGGCCTCCTTTGGTCGTCTAACGAATGGGCCTAGCTGGTGTCTCGCCAGGGAAGGAAATGGGAAACCTACTCCTGCTGCCCGGGCTTAGGGTCTAAACCAGACGTTCCCTTTTTTTTTGTTTGGTCGGTTTGGTTTGGGGCTTGGTTTTACTTTGCTTCCCGGGTGTCATAAAAGCCACAGCCAAGAAACCCCCATAACTGTGGTCCTTTCGTCAGAATAATGATAAAGGCAAAGGGCCTAGTTTTCCGGGTGCTTCTGTAATTCGTGCGTTTGTCACAGATCTCAGCCCAGTAGTTGCACCGAAGTGCGTATAAGTTCTTCACTGCTGCCATCTAGGGGCTGGAATTCCTTGGCAGCAGCCGGACCCCACCCTTCAGTGATGGCACACAGACTCCCGCGACGTTTTTCACCTCTGAGTAACTGCGAATACAAATGGAGTTCTGGGTTACAAAATGGTCCCCTGGAACCGAGGGTCATTTAGGAGTATTTGTTGTTTCTTACTATTCATATCGACGCCTTCTTGTATTTAAATGTGAATGAACTTCGAAGTTTCAAGCATACTCACTTAGGACTTTCTCTCCTGTCCTCCCAAGGGAAAAAGACCTTGATGAAGTTCTGCAGACCCACTCAGTGTTTGTAAATGTCTCTAAAGGTCAGGTTGCAAAGAAGGAAGATCTCATCAGTGCGTTTGGAACAGATGACCAGACTGAAATCTGTAAGCAGGTGGGTTCTAACAGTTGCAGCATAATTGACCCTAATATCCAGTAGTATTAGATATTAGATTACAGGTATGTTAAACTTTAAAGTACTATTTTTTTGGAGTGAACAGTTACTGTGCAATAATTCGATCCGTGCAGCATCACTTTTAATAATCCAGGACTTGGATTTTTTGCCAAAGCCTCCAGAAATCAGATTTCCTACTAAGCTGCATTATTTTGTTCATTTATATATTTTTAGTGTAATATACCTGAAAATAGAATTCCTTTTCAGGTATTTCATCATTTACACCCTCTGCTAAGATTACCTTTACCCCATTCCCCATCTAAATAAGTAAGGTTTTGGAACAAGATAATCCCTTTAGGCAAAGCTCAAGTTATTACCAAATATCAGTAGCTGAAGAGGATGAAATTTAATTTTCTCCCCAGTTATTAATTCCTGTGGTTAGTTAACAAGTAGTGTGGAATAAAGATATTACTTTTCTTAAACTTGTTGGGTTTTTTAAGATTTTAACTAAAGGAGAGGTTCAAGTGTCAGATAAAGAACGGCACACACAGCTGGAGCAGATGTTTAGGGACATTGCAACTATTGTGGCCGACAAATGTGTGAACCCTGAAACAAAGAGACCGTACACCGTTATCCTTATCGAGAGAGCCATGAAGGACATCCACTATTCGGTCAAACCCAACAAGAGTACAAAACAGCAGGTGAGTTGTTTTTTAATGTCAAAAAGTGTCCATGAAAATCAGTGTTCTCTGAGGAAAACATTAAAATAGTTGGTCGGTAATACCAAAATGGCACTACTTGGAAGCAAGTGGGAGGAGGTTTTGGGTACAGGGGAGGGGAACGATGGAGGTTTTAGAGAGAAGTGATGGAATTTGTTTTAACTAAACACAAATATACTAGGACTCTCATCTTCCTATCCAAGTCAGACTTTAAAGATAAAACTTGGATTCTTCCAACAAGGACCTACTGTATAGCACAGGGAGCTTGGCTCAATATTCTGTAATAACCTAAATGGGAAAAGAATTTGAAAAAGAATGGATACTTGTATGGGTATAACTGAATCCCTTTGCTGTACACCTGTAACTAACACATCATTGTTAATCAATTATACTCCAATATAAAGTAAAAAATGTTTTTACAAAGATAAAACTTGGATTTTTAAAGCATCATTTTAACCCCAGTTGTTAGATTTTTCTTTAATATTTGTATAATACATACACTATAAAAGTCACCCATTTAAAGCCTACAGTTCAGTCGTATACTCACAAAGTTTTTGCACCCTTCCCTGCTACCTAATTTGAGAACATTTCATCACCCCAAAATGAAACCCTGTACCTGTTGGCAGTCACTTCTCATTCCCCTGTCTCGTAAGGAGGGAATAAGGCAACTGCAAATTTTATTTCTGTTTTTATTGACTTGTCTATTCTGCACATTTCATATAAATGGAGTCATACAGTATGTGGCCCTTTCAAGGTTAATCCATGTTGTAGCATCTATCAGTACTTTTTTCCTTCTTAGGACTGAATAATAGTTCATTGTATGGAAATACCACCTTTTGTTCATTCATCAGTTGGTGGACATTTGGGTTGTTCCCACTTTTTAGCTATCATGAATAATGCTGCTATGAAATTGATTACAAATTTTTGTGTGGACGTATGTTTCCATTTCTCTATACCCAGGAACAGAATTGCTAGCTCATATGGTGACTGTATTAACCTTTTGAGGAATTGCTCAGCCAGTTTCCGAAACAGCTGAGCCATTTTACATTTCCACAATCAGTGTACAAGGGTTCCAGTTTCTCCACATCCTCAGTGATGTTTGTTATTGTCCGACTTCTTGATTATAGCCATCCTGGGGGTATTGTTCTGGTTTTGATTTGCATTTCCCTAATGACTGATAATTTGCACATATTTTCATGGGCGTATTGACCCTTTGTCTTCTTCGGAGAAATCACTCTTCAGATCCTTTGACCATTTTTTAGTTGATTAGTTATCTCTTCATTATTGAGTTGTAAGAGTTCTTTATATATCTTGGATACTAGTACCATATCAAATGCACGATTTGCCAGTATTTTGTCATATTCTGTGGGTTGTCTTTTCACTTTCTTGATAGTTTTTTGAAGAACAAAAGGTTTTAATCTTGAAGCCCAATTTATCTATTTTTTTCCTGTGGTTGCTAATGTTCTTCATGTCATCTAAGAAACCATTGCCCAGTCCAGCTAGGTGGAAACTGCTTTGTTTTGAATACCTTCTGCAGTAATGCAGCAGAAGAAGCAAAGAAATTACAGACGTTTTTAATTTTGTCTTGATAGGCTTTGGAAGTGATAAAGCAGTTAAAGGAGAAAATGAAGATAGAACGTGCTCACATGAGACTTCGGTTCATTCTTCCAGTGAATGAAGGGAAGAAGCTGAAAGAAAAACTCAAGCCACTCATCAAGGTTATAGAAAGTGAAGACTATGGTCAACAGTTAGATATTGTAAGATTAACATACTCTTGTTTCTTTGCTTCCACGTTACCAAAATACTTCTCTAGTCATAAATCTGTCACATTTAGAAGGTGTGAACAGTAAGACATTTCCAGTAATGTCTTAACTAGAATTAGGTAAGACAGTCAAGGTCTCCGTAGAACCAAATTGTCATTAAGAACACTTACACTTTTTGTTTGCTTTTTTAGTTAAATTATTCATGATAAAATGATTTTGGTCAATGCTCATTTTCGATGAGAATATATTTTACAGTGAGTCTTCTATTAATGAGGAGATTGGAACTAGGACTAAAAGTTTGTCAGTCTCATTTACCACAGAACATTTTAAAGAAGCAGCAAAAACATCATGTCTTTGGGTCCTCACCCTGCAGCTTCAGACATCGTGTAAATTCAGCTGTCTGCAAACCCACGTCTTAGAGCTTTATAGCTTCTTGACAAATAAATGAGCTCTAGAGGACTGTTGCCCTTTCCACTGTAGATGTAAAACAACACATCTGACACTCTGAAGTTCTAAAATCTTTGCAAAACTTTGCACATGGTTTCTAAATAGGCCTTCCACCTCTTTTTTTTTTTTTCTTCAAATGTGGCTACAAAGAGATGATTTCATTGAACTGTAAATTTTAACGCTAAATTTTAGTATGAAAAGGACCATAGCCTTCTAATCCAACCACTTCGTTTTACAGCTGAGGAATCTGGAAGTCCTCAGTAGGGAGAATAATGCCTTGTCACAGGGGCCTGCGTGCATACCTAAGGGCAGAGGCTGGACCAGAGCCCAGCCACCGTCCTGTGCGTTGTCTTATCTGTGGTTGTAGAGAGACCTGGAATGTATGGTGTGTTTGTCTCATATGAAGTGAAAGCTGTGTCCATTCTATGGTACTGCTCTTCCTCATGTGGTCAACAGCTGTGTTCAATGTTTCAGGTGTGTCTCATCGACCCCGGCTGCTTCCGAGAAATCGATGAGCTCGTAAAAAAGGAGACAAAAGGCAAAGGCTCTTTGGAAGTACTCAGTTTGAAAGACGTGGAAGAAGGAGATGAGAAATTGGAGTGACAGTCACCAGTCTCTTCAGCTGTCAAACACTAAAGCGTTTGCGTTTCCCACAGCCCTGTTTTCTTTCTGTGATCTGCCAAATACTTGCTCAGATGAGTTGACACTTTCCATCTTTGTGGCAAACATGTACACAAAAAGACTTTCCTACGTAAGTATTATAATGTGGGATTCATTTAGTTTTAATTATCAAATAGGGTTTTAGGCAAAAGTGAAATACAGAGTCCAGAGTAGCATTTTGTTACTGCCTCATGCCTTTGAGCTTTCCAGGGTGAAAGTTATTTGACACAACTCTTGTGGATAAAAAATAAGTTTTGTACATTATAAGAAAACAACTTTGGGAGGATATATCTGTATGACAGAAAGGGAGGATTTGCCAAAAAAGAAAATGTGTAATGTCTTATTTCTACTTAATGAAATGTGTGTATAGGGGTAACTGTCTCGTGACCTAATACAAAGCTTGGATGATGACTTCTTGATTTTCTGAAAAATCGATAGATGATGACTGTGCAGGACTTCAATAATGTTCATCAAACATGCTGCCATAGCCTAGATTATTCTTGGTAAAAAATACAGCCATTTATTCTAATTCTTAAAGTTTATAATATATATTACTAGAGTTGAAAATATACTAATCAATAAAACCACTGTTTATTTTTGTTAAACTATGGCTTGTATTTCTAGACAGCTTCCTACCTTTTTCTTTTCTCTGCCTCTTGTCTGGTAGGATGGGAGAGTTCTTAGCAGGATTAAACAAGTCAGGAGGAGGAGTGCTCAGAACAGGGCCTGTTCTGTTAAATACCTGATAAACCTTAGAGATATTATTTGGGATGTAATTGAACTTGAGTGTTTTAGTATTTGAACACTTAAATAGACAATGTGCAAGTTTTTTTAAATCTACTTATCCTCAAAAGAGATAGTCTAGAATACAAAGTAGGGTTTCCCTCAAAATAAACATACAGATGTATTTTTATTTTTTATTATTATTATTTTTTTTTGTGATACGTGGGCCTCCCACTGCTGCAGCCTCTCCCGTTGCAGAGCACAGGCTCCGGACGCACAGGCTCAGCGGCCATGGCTCACGGGCCCAGCCGCTCCGCGGCACGTGGGATCCTCCCGGACCGGGGCACGAACCCGTGTCCGCTGCATCGGCAGGCGAACTCTCAACCACCGCGCCACCAGGGAAGGCCCCATACAGATGTATTTTATGCACAGAAGTTTTTAAGTGAAAAAGAGTTCTTGATTTGAACAGTTCCTGATTGGTTGATTGAAGTCAAACATTTTTCTCATAGGGTTGGAAGAAATATTCTTAAGACACACTTTCTTTAATGGTGAAATTAAACTACTGTTCAGATACAGTCTTCAAGATGACCCCCTCACTGATTCCATTTTACTTACATAGTTTGTTGTTTTACAAAAATGATCTAAACTTGAAGTCCCAGGAAATTACTTTAACCAATGAAGTTTACACTTTATTTCTAGCTTAAACAGTTAAAGCAATGTTTCAGGTCGAAAGTCATAATTACTAAAAATGTTCAAGAGCTGCATCTTGAATAGAAAAAAGATAAATGTTACCATAACATTGCCTTAAGTTTTTTCCCATTCTCATACTCATTTCTTCTAAAAAGCTGGAACTTCAAGAATTGTCAAATGTAAATCAGAGTCATGTTTCTGAACCTATAAAAAATAAAAAATTTTCTACCTTATATTAATCTCATTATTCAGAAGTGGTTAAAAAGTTTGGTTCATGATTATCTTCCCAGGAGCACTGCTATAATGGATTACCTTAAGGATTATCGGTTTATTTTGCTTTTTCAACGCAAGCTTTATTGTGTACATTTGGCCAGAATGACGTTTCAGAATTAAACCTCTATTAGCAGAGCTCTTTTCTTTGAAGTTTCCCTTGTACCCATACACAACTATTTGTTCCAGCTTATGTAACCTCATACCACTTTGAAATTCCCTGGTTGACCTTGATTTTTGCCCTACCTTGTGTTATAGAGAGCTGCTTAAACACCTTCCTGGCACGCTAGATTGTGAGCAGCTCAAGGGCAGGAGGTTAGCCAGCTGTGTGTATCCCTCCATGGTTTGGACCTGGTAGTTGTGGAATAAGTGTCTGTGGAGTTATAAGCATCCTCTCTCGGTGGGGGTCCATGCCATCAGAAGTGAGGACAGGTAATGACTTTTTCAAATCCATCTTTAAAGCTTGACAGTTTTTGTCAGCTAAGCCAGAGCCTCCCACCGTTCATACCCATGCATGCTGCTGTGCCGCTGGTGGTTTGTGTCTGCACAGATCCCCTCAGTCCTGAGGGCTTTTATCTCTGCCTGCAAGCAGCCGCTCACATTTACCGCAGGGTGTCATACGCACATATTCTGTGGGGCTGTGAAAGGGGAAATTGGGTAGCAGCACTCATTATTGTAAACAGTAGCCACACACATGATTTTAACCTGCATGCTACCCTTAAGCCCACATCATGAGGTCCCTATGATTTTGGTAGTAGTGCATTTCCTTATTTAGAATTTTTTGTGTACTTGCTCTTAAATTACTGAAATTCCAAGGTATTGATTATTTGAAAATACATTTCTGCTGCAGCATATTAGAGGTGATCGTGGATAAATAGTTTGCCACTAACAGCGTTTAATGTCTGGGATGATGAAGGCCATTGATTTTCATCTCCACATGTATATTAATGGTACCTACAAAATTAACGAGTCTAAATGTAATTTTATAGCAGCAACAGTTCTTCTGAGCTAGAAGTATAGTCCTGACCTAACAGTTTTACAACACTCTGAGCACGTGTACTTGAATGGCCCAGGGCCCCCTTCCAAACACCCCAGAGGAAGAGTCACCAGTTTCACCAAATTCGTACATATTTTTGGTTGGTAGAGAATGGAGATAAATGGGTTGTGGAATTGAAAAGAACAGAGTCATTTTTACTGCAGAGAGGAACAGAGCTGTCTTCTACACTCAGTGCTATTCATATCTTAGGAGATTTTTCCATCTGGTGATACACTAGAATGCCAAAAGTTTCTTGAGTGGCACTCTTCCTGTGGCAGACGAGCATAGTTGGCATACTTTTCAAGGAAAAAGGGCCACAAGCTTATTTATTACTGTCGTGCAGAGGTAGGATCAAGACTAGGAATCTTGCATGTAATCAAGGTAAAATAGTTTGTGGTTTTACAGTTAAAACTTTGCAGATTATAGAAAGATTTTGGACATGTATTGGCATGACAAAAGGGAATAAAGAAAGCATTTCTTAGTGAAATCTGTATAAAGAGATAATTGTGTAAAACTTGAATGATAACCGCCTGATTTTCTCAGAGATATGGTGATAGTTCAGGTGTTCAATAATTGTGTTGAACATGCTGCCATAATTAAGATTTCATAATAGTATAGAATATTATTTTTTAAAGGGCTCGTCATCACTGCATTTGGGATTTTTCTTTTGAGTAAAAAACAGTTAAAAGGGGCTTCCCTGGTGATGCAGTGGTTAAGAATCCGCCTGCCAACGCAGGGAACACGGGTTCGAGCCCTAGTCCGGGAAGATCCCACATGCCGCAGAGCAACTAAGCCCGTGCGCCACAACTACTGAGCCTGCGCTCTAGAGCCCGCGAGCCACAACTACTGAGCCCGTGTGCCACAACTACTGACCCTGCACTCTAGAGCCCACGAGCCACAACTACTGAAGCCCCCGTGCCTAGGGCCCGTGCTCTGCAACAAGAGAAGCCACTGCAATGAGAAGCCTGTGCACCGCAACAAAGAGTAGCCCCTGCTCGCCGCAACTAGAGAAAGCCCGCGCGCAGCAACAAAGACCCAATGCAGCCAAAAATAATAAAAACAAATAAATAAAATAAAGGAAACTTAGATTTTAAAATAATAATAAAATAAAAATGGACAAGGAAAGCAGAACGAGTGGCTCAGAGAGAAGTAAGGATGGGAGAAGGGGCAGGAGAGATTTGAAGCGGGATACTCCGCCCAGTATTGCTGGTGTCGAAGATGGAGGAACGGAACCACGACCCAAACAATGCAGGCAGCTTCCAGAAACTGGGAAGGACCCTCAGCTGACAGCCATCAAGGAAATGGGGGCCTGAAAGGAACTAAATTCTACCAACAGCCTGAGATAGTGAGGAAATGGATTCTCGCCTAAGAGCTCCCAGGACGGACACAGCCGACCCCGTGATTTTAGTCCAGTTAGATCTGAACCCGGCTTCCGACATACAGAACCATAAGGTAACAAGTTTGTGTATTTTAAACTACTAAGTTTGTGCTAATGTGTTACAAAAGAAGTAGAAACTGTAGATTATGGATGTTTCAATATGATGAGCAAAAAATGGGTGATTCGCTCAAAGACATCTGTATAATTGGCTATCTGTCTAATAGAGCCAAACTCCTACATCATAACATAAAGAAAATTAATTTTACATGAATTATAGAGCTAAGTGTAAAAATAAAGGCATGAGAAAATATAGACAATAAAGTGTTCAAAAATATAGGAAAATATTTTACCCTAAGAGTAAAAGAGGCTTTCTTAAGGAAAATAGAAACCTGGAAATTATAAAGGAAAATACTGAAGGATTTAACAACCCAAAAAAGTGAAATTTCCGAATGACAAAAGATACTTCAAGAAAGTTCAGAGAAAATATGATTGAAAGAAAATACATGGAACATTTAAGTCAGGTGGAATGCCAGCAAGTCAGGACAAACCAATAAAATAGTCTTATGCTCAGCCCCAAGCACTAGAAATAAATGCAAAATAAGATGGTCACCTTCTCTCAGAGAAATGCAAAATAATGAAAAATAATTTTCTATCCATCATATTGAGGAAAAGTTAAAAAATTCTGATACTGGCAAGGATGGGGGCGGAGGGACCACCACTTTCACACATTTACTGATGGAAGTATAAATTGCTACAGACATTTAGGAAAATAACCTGGTGGTATCTTTAAAATTTTAAATATGTATACCTTACATTTAGGTATCTATCCTCCAGAAATAAATGTATCTAAATTCTAAGGATATACATACAGAGATGTTTTCTGCTTTGGAAGACCTGAAAATAACCATCCGTAACACGTAAGTATTAATAAATTGCAATACTTCCTTATTGTGAAGAATTGGGTAGTTTTTACAAATGAGACGTACCTACCTGTGTGTCCTATAGAGACCTATAATATTACATAACGTCCAAGACAATAAAAGTGGAGGTGGGGGGAAGGGTTGGAAGAAGGGAAACACATTATAGAACAATGTGTTACAGTTTAATCCCATTCTTTTACCTCTTTTGGAGGTGTAGGGGAGGAAGACTTTTTCTTCTGGGTTCTTTAGCTGGTTGGATCATTAAACTGACACAAGGCAGATTAACAGGAGAAAAACAGATTTCATTTCATATACGTGGGAACTCATACAAAAATTTGAGACTCGAAGTAAGTGACCGAAGCAGGCAGCTTTATACCTTTTAGACAAGGAAACAATAAATTTGTGAAGAATTGACGAGACAAAGGTGTTTGGGCTTGGGGTAGCAAATTAGTGAAGTAACAAGGTTTGTTTATACAGCCTTCGGGGCCCTGAATTCCCTGTCTCTGGTGATAAGGAGGCCTTCCACCCTCCTGGTACAGAAAGGACACCTTTCACATGAGAGATTTATTTCCTACTTTCAGGGGAACAAAAGAAGTCAGAGTGTCCTTGCACTGACCGTTTCTTAACTATAATCCAAAATAATCAATATGCCCAAGTGGCATATTTTGGGGTGCAAGTTTTCAAAGAATAAGAAAATACTAATTTTAAGCTGTTGTGTATTGAATACTAGTGGACCCAAATTTTAAGGAAATTAAATAATCAAAACATTCAATTTAAAATAGAAATAAATTGGCAAGGGATAGCGCTTCATGGAATAAAATGATTTGCCACGGAAGAATTTTTTTTTAAATAAGCTTTTCGGTTACATTTAAAGTGACATTAAATCTTTAGTCTCATCAATGTTCATTTTCAAGGATCTCTTCTGCCCCGACCTTTGGACACGGTGGGAGACTTCCATGGTTCTGGGAACCTGAGGTCTTAAACTCTGTCCCTTGTGTGACCAGGACCTTAGCAGGTGACCCTGGCCCTACAAAGCAAGTTGCAAGAGCAAAAAGCCCAGGAAAGAGTGCAGATGGGT
Organism: Tursiops truncatus; assembly: GCF_011762595.2. Classification (NCBI taxonomy): domain Eukaryota; kingdom Metazoa; phylum Chordata; class Mammalia; order Artiodactyla; family Delphinidae; genus Tursiops; species Tursiops truncatus. The sequence continues at coordinate 14,263,180 of NC_047048.1, forward strand.
TGCTCCACGATAAGGTCCTGCACCTACTTCAGGTGCTAGGAGGCGTGGATGATGTAACGTTACTTAGGTCAGCTGGCAGGGAAGCCAGGGGAGAATTTCAAACAAAAATCAAGCAGAGCCAGGGAATGGTGGAAGGCTACCAGTGAAGACAGAAGATAGGAGACTGGAGCAGAGCAGCTACTTCTCACCGCAGTTCACCTCCCCCCAGGGCAAACAATGTGTGTTGGCCCTGACATTTCTTCACGTACTTCTCCTCCAAGGCTGAGTCCAGCCCAGGGATTCAGTGCCAATGAAACAACTTCCCCATTTTTTTTGTCCTTCAGTCTCATGGCATGGATCTCAGATTTAAACTCTTTTAATCAGTCTTTGAACGTTTTGCTTTTCTCCAAATAGTCTAGCCTACTGTAAACCACAGAAGGGCAAACGAGCAGGGCAGCCTACTCGTTTTTGGAGCAACCCATTTTATATCATTTTCCATTTTCCATCATGGCTCAGCTTAGGTGTATGTATATCACTGAGATACAAGTTTTTCCAAGAAAAAGTACCCTTACTACATGCAGTGCCTAATATGCTCCATTATTTTCTATTCTACTACTTTTCTTTTTTCTTTTTTTATCATTCTTCATGCCCGCCATGACCTGCAGTATGAAAAACATTGTTCTGTGTGTCATCATCCCAGATCACAAAGTCGTTTGGGAAGGATTATGGTTTTTCCATTGTTCTTTTGCTTCAGAAGCTAAGGATCCTTCCCTCCCGCCATCTGATTGACACAGAGGGAGACCTGGAGTCCTCGGCTACACACCTGGACCCTCACTCCAGCTGTGCTCCAGGACTCAAATCCAGGCCCTTTTACACCAGACCTACTCAACAATCAAACCACGTGGTTAGTGTTCATGACCCTTCCTGCCTTGAGTCCCAAGACATCAGAGGACAACTCCTAACAGGTCCACTGATGACCAATGACTTGCAAAGCTCTGCCTCTGTCTTTCAGTCTCCAAAGAGAGGCTCTTCAGGTCTGTATTTCCCAAATCCACCTTCATAGATCCCTTTTCAAATGAAAAGTCTTCACCATCATTTGGGGTTGAAACCTGTTGAGTTTTTGTACAAGGACTGAAAAAGATAAAGAACGACAGCAAAAAAAAAAAAGAATTCTTGTTCTGAAAACAGTGGAACTTTGCCTATATTCATTCTTCTTTCTTCCCCTCTGAACATTTTTTGGGGAGCTTTATAAATTTATAAACAATAGAAGGAAGGATGTGGAGTATAGAGTCAGAAAACCCTGACTGTAATCCCAGCTCTTCCAGTTAACAGCTGTGTGACCTCTGACAAATCACTTCACCTCTCTGAGCCTTTATTTCCTCATCAGTAAAATGGAGCTGATAATGGATGCAAAGCCTAAACCCATCCCGGAGCACATGCACAATATATTGTTTTTAACATTACTTAAGAGAAGTTTGCTGATATACCTTCACGGCCACAGAACAAGCTGTTGGCTGAGCAAGAAGACATTGCTGGGGCTTCCCTGGTGGCGCAGTGGTTGAGAGTCCACCTGCCGATGCAGGGGACACGGGTTCGTGCCCCGGTCCTGGAAGATCCCACATGCTGTGGAGCAGCTAGGCCCGTGAGCCATGGCCGTTGAGCCTGTGCGTCCAGAGCCTGTGCTCCTCAACGGGAGAGGCCACAACAGTGAGAGGCCCGCATACTGCAAAAAAAGAAGACATTGCTTTCCTCAGGGGCAGGACATAGCACCAGGGCCCAGGGTCTAACATGGGCTTTCTCACCTTTAAAATGGAGAAAATACCCTCACCTTTAAAATATTCTCACCTTGAAAAGGGAACCCTCCTACGTTTGTGGGAATGTAAATTGGTACAGCCACTATGGAGAACAGTATGGAGGTTCCTGAAAAAACTAAAAATAGAGTTACTATATGATCCTGCTTATATCTGGAGAAGACTATAATTGGAAAAGATACATGCACCCCAGTGTTCATAGCAGCACTATATACAATAGCCAAGACATGAAGCAACCTAAATGTCCATCAACAGATGAATGGATAAAAATTATGTGGTACATATATACAATGGAATATTACTCAGCCATAAAAAAGAATGAAATAATACCATTTGCAGCAATATGGATGGACCTAGAGATGATCATACTAAGTGAAGTAAGTCAGAGAAAGACAAATATCGTATGTGGAATCTAAACAAATTATACAAATGAACTTATTTATAAAACAGAAACAGACAGATATAGAAAACAAACTTATGGGACGTCCCTGGTGGTCCAATGGGTAAGACTCTGCACTCCCAAGGCAGGGGGCCTGGATTTGATCCCTGGTGGGGGAACTAGATCCCGCATGCATGCTGCAACTAAGAGTTCACATGCTGCAACTGAAAGATCTCACATGCCACAACAAAGAACCCATGTGCCACAACTAAGACCTGGCGCAGCCTAAATAAATATATTTTTAAAAAAGAAAGAAAACAAACTTATGGTTACCAAAGGGGAAGTGGGGGGATATATTAGGAATTTAGCATTAGAAGATACTGCTGTATAAGAAATAGCTAAACAAGGTCCTACTGTATAGCACAGGGAAGTATAGTCAATATCCTGTAACAAACCATCATGGAAAAGAATATATGTATGTAGGGAATTCCCTGGAGGTCTGCGCTTTCACTGCCCGGGTTCAATCCCTGGTCGGGGAACTAAGATCCCACAAGCTGTGTGACTCGGCCAAAAAAAAAAAAGTGTGTGTGTGTATATATATATATATATATATATATATATATATATATGTATATCTGAATCACTTTGCTCTACACTAGAAATTAACACAACATTGTAAATCAACTATACTTCAATAAAAAATTAAATTAAATATCTTCACCTTTAAAATGGAGAAAATACCCAGTCTATCTCACAAGGTGAGGTTTAAGTGACATCATTACCTAACAGGATGTCAAAATCTGACTCAGTGTCTCCAAAATTGCTCTTGAGAACAATAGGTGACAAGAACTCTCTATTCCACAGAGAAATGCCCAGAAGCCTAGACATCCACACAGGACCCTATCCACATAGGTGATGCTAACTAGAGGATAAAAGCTAGAAAGACTTGAAGAGCTTTGAGGTGTGTCCTGTGGAGCTTGTAAATTTTATTTTCTTATCAACAGAAAACTAAGCCATTTTACAGCACAGCATCTGAATTAACAAGCACTTTTGGGTCAAAGTGATCTTATTCAGAGTTTCCTTTTATTTTAAAGATGATTCACTTCTTAAAGGGAGACCCGTATTTCTGATCTCATAATTTTCCTTTTTAAAACAGAGGTCCTGTATCATTCTGTTTCTGCATGGTCACACTATGTTACTTTTGGCCAAAAATTATTACCAGGCAATTAGAAGAAGGGAAGTATCTTTTTTGTGTGTGTGTGTGTGATAAGCGGGCCTTTCCCGTTGCGGAGCACAGGCTCCGGACGCGCAGGCTCAGCGGCCATTGCCCACGGGCCCAGCCGCTCCGCAGCATGTGGGATCCTCCTGGACCGGGGCACGAACCGTGTCACCTGCATCGGCAGGTGGACTCTCAACCACTGCGCCACCAGGGAAGCCCTATCTTTTTTTTTTTAATTGAAGTATAATTGATTTACAATGTTGTGTTCTTGCTGTACAGCAAAGTGACTCAATTATACATATATATAAATTCTTTTTTATATCCTTTTCCATTATGGTTTATCTCAGGACATTGAATATAGTTCCCTGTGTTATACAGTAGGAACTTGTTGTTTATCCATTCTATATATAATAGTTTGCATCTACTAACCCCAAACTCCCAGCCCATCCCTCCCCACCCCACCTCCCCTTGGCAACCACAAGTCTGTTCTCTATGTCTGTGAGTCTGTTCTGTTTCATATATAGGTTCATTTGTGTCATATTTTAGATTCCACATATAAGTGATATCATGTGGTATTTTCTTTCTCTTTCTGACTTACTTCACTTAGTACAATCATCTCTAGGTCCATCCATGTTGCTGCAAATGGCATTATTTCATTTTTTATGGCTTAATAGTATTCCATTGTATATATGTACCACATCTTCTTTATCCATTCATCTGTCGATGGACATTTAGGTTGTTTCCATGTTTTGGCTATTGTGAATAGTGCTGCTATGAACACAGGGGTGCATGTATCTTTTTGAATTAAAGTTTTGTCTGGATATATATGCCCAGGCGTGGGATTGCTGGATCATATGGTAATTCTGTTTTTAGTTTCTGAGGAACCTCCAAACTGTTTTCCACAGTGTCTGCCCAACTTACATTTCCACCAACAGTGTAGGAGCGTTCGAAAAAGGGAAGCCTCTTTGAGATAAGTTACTGTGTTAAATTAGATTTCTGAGCAGGGAGATATTTAACATTTCAGAACACATTTCAGTTTTTAAAATTAGTCCTTCTCCTTCAGGAATAGCCAGCAAATGGTGCAGAAACAAAGTGGAGTGCAAAACACAGATTTTTTTTTAAGAGAATTAATTCACTTTATTCTGAGCCTTTATTTCCTTAGCCTGTTTTCATTTGCTGCATCTCAATAGAGTCCACTTTCCTCCTCCTCATAAATTGATCGTGATTTCCAATACACACTTGTAAAATCTGTGAAATGCAGAGTATGCAGCTACTCACCTATTACCCAGCCGTCTGCCTCATGACATCTAACACCCCATGTTTACTTCCTGCACCTCTCTCAAAAGCCATGGTGTGAGGCAGAGAGGCAGGCAGGGGTGACAGGTAATTTGCCATTTCTCTTTACTTCATACCATAACACCCCCAAAGAGCTCATGGGTCTCTTACATTCTTTTTTTTTTAATTTTTTATGGACGTATAGTTGATTTACAATGTTGTGTTAATTACTGCTGTACAGCAAAGTGATTCAGTTATAGATACATTCTTTTTCATATTCTTTTCCATTATGGTTTAAAACAGGATATTGAATATAGATAATTCCCTGTGCTATATAGGACTTTTTTTTTTTTTCTTGGCCATGCCGTGCAGCTTGTGGTATCTTAGTTCCCCAACCAGGGATTGAACCTGGGCCCTCAGCAGTGAGAGTGTGGAGTCCTAAGCACTGGATCGCCAGGGAATTCCAGTAGGACATTGTTGTTTATCCATTCTGTATATACAAGTTTGCATCTGCTAATCCCAAACTCCCAATCCACCCCTCTCCCACCCCCTCCGCCTTGGCATTAAATGTCTTTATAGGAAATATTTCCCTTTTTAAAGGACCAAACAATATCAAATGACAGACTTTTCTCTGACTTCTTTATTATTTTACAGATTCATTGCAGAAGTTCCATTTTCTGATTCCAGCTCCCTTCAATAAAAATTAAGTCCTTTTCCAAGGTTTGCAAATGATAGTAAGTGTACCCAAAGCTCTTCAGAGAAACTATTCTGAGCAATTTCTTTACCAAGTTGTGCCCAAACAAAATAACAAATACAGCTAAATTTTCCCTGCATGTGTTGGCAATTCAGTACTTTCCATTAGTACAAAGCAAATAGTAATTGTGTGTCTTGAGTGTTTTTCAGATATCATTTCATTTCCCTGACTGTCTACAAAGTTCTCCTGTTTTTATACATCCTTTACAGATGGAGAATGTGAAGTTAAATAAGGGTCTGGGGGCAGGATTCCATTTCAGGGTCCAGGATTTAGTATAAGTATCAGGATATTAATATTTTATTTTTAGGACACTCATTCAGTAAGTGAAGTAGCAGACATGGGCTAACCAACCAGTTCATTCACCCTCATTTGTGAAGATAAAAATTTTAACTTCAGCTTTTTTGTGAAGTGGTTTAATAGTGTTGATCTTAAAAGAGCAAAAGAGCCGCTCATTTTACCAGCAAGATTATGCCAGCCACTTTGGCCAATTATCAAGGTCCCTGGGCATTCCAAGCTTGATTTTCTGGAGGTTGAAGGAAACCACCTCCCTGATATTTCTGAAAAGAACGCTACTATCAAAGGAACCAACAACTAAACCTCTGCTGTGTGTTTGGTCAGGCTGTTTTCTTGCTCTTTGTACATCCTCTGCTTGACCAGCCCCTGCTTCCCCTACACCCTACTTGCTCCCAGCCCCAGCTAGTGATTGCTAATCCTTAGGCCAGAACGGCTCCACCTGCTGGTTTATTAAAGGGAAACACCTGCCCTCATGATGGTCATTAATGTGGGGGGCTGTGAGGGACGTGCCCCAGCTGTTCTCCATAGTGGCTGCACCAATTTACATTCCCTGGCAAGAGTATGGCATCTAATAATTCCTGAACATAAGGGCCATTTTAAATTTGGTCCCCACTGGAAGTGAGGAAGCCTCAGTCTTTCCATAGCATTCCAAAGTCATAAGCTACTCCAAAGCATATCTACTGTCTGTAGAGATATTTACAGCTTTACCCTCGGCCAAAACGCAGGCCCAAGCAAGAGCGTACAGTTCAGCCTATTGGGCTGACGTAGCCAAGGACAAAGGTGCTGCCTTGATGGCTTCAAAAGAGTTACAAGAGCATACCCAGCATAATACTTACCGTGTTCACCTTTTAAATAAGAACCATTGGTAAACCCACAAAAAGTCAGTGTTATCCAAAAGGAGTTCCCTATAAGTCATCACAGGCGTCAGGAGGTAATCTGTCAGAGTCAGTCATGAGGAATATTGTCCATAGAGGAGGGGAGAAGAGTGGCAGTGTTAAGATTATTACAGCGAGAAAGAGCTGTTAGCAAAAGATTTCACAGGCCAAGCAAGGGCAGTGGGATTTATCAAGCTTTTCCAATTTCAAGAGTAGCCAACTAGCCCAAGCTTATCTTTGAGTTTGAGGACGTTCAGGATGCCATGAAACCTATTTGGATCTAAATGTAACCCTTGTTTTGAGATCAGGTGCCCCAACTATGAAATCTGAGTTTGAACAAACTGCAGTTTTCCCTTGGAGACTTTGTGTCCCTTAAAGGCTAAAAATTTTAACAGGTAAATGCTGTCCTGCAAAGAGACCTGAGAAAGGAAGCAGAGAAGCAAGCTGTTTACCTATTGAAATAAACTAGAGGATCCAGGTAACGTTATATCATCCAAAGGGTCATTGGATTCACCTTGTAGGCTGTTTTGGTTGCTACTGAAATGGCACGTAAAACGTCAACTGGCTTAAACTGGTTTTGCTTTCTTAAAACAGGTTGGTGATTAATCAGACCTGAAGTTGTTTTATAGAGACAGCACTGTGCATGTGCAAGTTGGGAACCCATGTCTCCAGGATGAGCCCAGAACCAAATATCTTCAGTCTATGGAACTCAAAGAATAAAAGTGTTGCCACCAGAGGGCTTTAAGAAGGGAGAGGTCCTAAAATAAGGAAAATCTGGCTTCCAGCAGCCTAAGTACCTTGATTATCATATATGTACTGATTTGAGGCTATCCAATCAACTTCTGCCAAGTTTGAAATTCCCCTAACCCCCTAACCCGGGATCAAGGAGACAGATTTGAGCCCTGCCTTCTATCTGCTTGCCGGTCAACCTCACAATAAAGCTCTTTTTTTTTCAAAAGCCGGTACCATAGAATTGACTTCTATGCGTGTCTGGCAGCAAGCCCTTGCTTGGTAACACTACTGTCAAATTCTAGAATTAGCTCCCCTTTTGGGGAGGAAGAAATTCCAGACAATATTTCTTTAAGAAATCTCCACCTAATAAATGGGTAGGGGTGGAGGAACAAAGGGGAAAAGTGTATCTCTTAGAGGAACTAAACAAAAGGGAACAGGTTCAGAGATAGGAACATGTTAAGTTTATTAGAGACCCCCACTATTTGAACCGTTTCAGTACTCCCAGGCAAGGGATGTGAATAATAGTGGGATTGAACACTGAGAGGGTAACTCTGGTATCGTTAAAGACAGAGATTCATCCCACTCCAAGCTGGTTAAGAGGAAGGATAGGGGAAAGCCCAGAGTCCCGTCACTGGGAATTAGGAGGGAACATGGTTTCCCATTCCATCCTGGTCCTTTTAACTAGAAGGGAAAGATCCCGGTTCAGCCCATTAATAAACTGAGTTGAAGGCTACCCAAGTGCAATCAACATCCATAGAAAGGCCAGAATTTTCCTTAAAAATAACTGGGAACTGGCTATAATAATCATGCACAGGCTCATTGTGTGTCTGGGTGCAAGGCTGAATCTTATTTCAATCAGTAGGCTTGGGGAAAGCCAGGTGAAGTCATTTAAGTTTGCCCGAGCCTGATCCTATATCAAGGCAGGGGGTTGAGCTTTCATTTGCAGTACTAGAGATTTCTCAGGACTCTCCCAACGCGCTGTTTTCATCCAGTCTTGGGCCTGGCTTTCACCAACAAACATGTGAGCTCCATAGTACAAGTCTGAGAAACCTGGTCGGTAAGTCTGAACAGCTACATTAAATTCCTCGGGAAATATATGGGGGATCCTTAGCTCTACTCTAGGAAAATCTTTGTGGCTTGTAGTTCAGCCTTAGTCCAGGGGGCGGGGGCATTGAAAATTAGGGGCTTAGCATTAGAATCTTCAGAGGGTCTGATTTTAATGCGACAGGTTCTGATGGGTTCAGATGAGGAAGAAGTAGGGAGAGGTTTGGAGAAAAAGCAAAGTTCAGTGAGAGAATTTGAATGAGAAAGAGGAGGGTATGAAGGAGGTGGGGTTGGAAACAAAGAGGACGGGGAAGGGGAAAAGGAAGCTTCAAAGGTTTTTTTGTTTTCAGTTGTTTGTTCACATTGATTAATTATTTAGAAATGGTATTTTGTAAAGAGGCAATTTTAGTGTCCCAAATATGCTTAGAAGCCTCAAGGTACCAGTTGAAACAGGCGTTTGAAACAGGCGTCCCGTTCAGTTTGTTGTACTTTAGAGCCTCGGTCTTCTAATTTGGTTCTAAGAGAAGCAAGTCTGGGGAGATCGTAAGTTCCCCATAATGGCAATTGGAGTTCTAAATTGTTTTTGGTTAGGCTGGTCAAATTAGTTTAAAATGTGTATAAGCTTTTGGTTTTTTTTTCCTTTTGTTTTTTGGTTTGGTTTGGGTTTTTATTGAAGTATAGTTGATTTACAATGTTTCAGGTGTACAGTAAAGTAATTCAGTATATATACATATGTATAATATGTGTGTGTATGTATACTTTTTCCAACGCTTTTCCATTATAGGTTATTACAAGATATTGACTGTAGTTCCCTGTGCTATACAGTATGTCCTTGTTGTTTATATTATATATAATTGTGTGTATCTGTTAATCCCAAACTCCTAATTTATCCCTCCCCTAGCCTCTTTTCCCTTCAGTAACCATAAGTTTTCCATGTCTGTGAATCTGTTCTGTTTTGTCAATAAGTTCATTTGTATTATTATTTTAGATTCCACATATAAGTGATATTTTTAAAGGTGTATAATTTTTTAAATATACTCTAGAGATCTTTTTTATTTTATTTTAATTTATTTGATTTTTGGCTGCGTTGGGTCTTCCTTGCTGTGCGTGGGCTTTCTCTAGTTGCGGCGAGCGGGGGCTACTCTTCGTTGCGGTGCCCGGGCTTCTCATTGCAGTGACTTCTTGTTGTGGAGCACGGGCTCTAGGCACGCGGGCTTTAGAGCAGTGGCTCAGTAGTTGTGGCACACGGGCTTAGTTGCTCCGTGGCATGTGGGATCTTCCTGGACCAGGGATCGAACCCGTGTCCCCTGCATTGGCAGGCGGATTCTTAACCACTGTGCCACCAGAGAAGTCCCAAGGTGTATTATTTTTTAAACATAAAACCTGCTGGAGTCCCAGAAGGAGGACCCTCCTGAGAAAATTTAGCAGATTGGGATTCCATTACTCAAAACCAGAGGTTCAAAAAACAAACGAGGGACTTCCCTGGTGGCGCAGTGGTTAAGAATCCGCCGCCAATGCAGGGGACACGGGTTTGAACCCTGGTTCCAGGAAGATCCCACATGCTGTGGAGCAACTAAGCCTGTGCGCCACAACTACTGAACCTGCACTCTAGAGCCCGCGTGCCGCAACTACTGAAGCCCGTGCTCCTACAGCCCGTGCTCCGCAACAAAATAAGCCACTGCAATGAGAAGCCTGCACACCACAGCAAAGCGTAGCCCCCGCTCGCCGCCGGCGCACAGCAACGAAGACCCCACGCGGCCAAAAATAAACAAAAATCTTTTTTTAAGTTTAAAAAAAAAAAAACAAGCACTCCCCAGAAAGGACAAAACCTTTAAACAGATCCCAAATAAAGCCAGAGCTCAACTGAAAGGAGGGAGCTCCCATCTGAGAGAAGAGTTAACTGAAAGGAAAAAGACAACTCACAGAAGCAGAGGGCAGAATGGGCCTGAGTGAGCACCTCACGTGGCTCCAGGGTTCGTTAATTTCTCAGGGGTTTGTCTCCTTGGGATTCCACTTCTGATCATCATGTAATACTGACCTTAAAAAAAACAAAAGAGCCAGTTATAGTACCAACAAAACGTGTTTATTCGTGAATAGCAGAGAATCGCAATCAGGACATGCAAAATATGGCAAACCATAGGCAAGTCCAGAGAACAGAGGAGAGAAGGTTGCTTTTATAGAGGAAAGTACTACCTAACCAGGTTCATTTGCCCAACAGGCAGGAAGCCAAACAGATGCCAATGTTTGTAGCAAAGAAAGGGTTTATTCACGAGACAGCCAAGAGAGGAGATGGAAGAATACGTCTCAAATCTGCCTCCTTCAAGGCCAGGGGCTTGGGATATTTATGGGGAAAGAGTGTAGGGTTGTCAGAGGTGCAGGGGAGGTGATTGTTGTTCTGCGCGGGTGCAACTGAGCATCACGCTTCGTAGTACGCGTGTTCAGAAAATGGCAGCATTAACACTATCTGAGGGTGAAGTTTTCTGCCCTCTGATGTCAAAAGGTGGACATCACACAGGCCCAGATGAATGGTCAGTGGTCTTGGCCAGTTTGAGTTGGGCAAGAGCTAGTTCCTAAAAAACAACTTAGGCAACTGTTATAGTGACCCATACATCAGAGGTGTTTTCTATAGGGGGTGGTTAAGAGTCTTGTGACATATTGTCTAAGCTATGTGAAGCTTGGAGGGTCTGCTGTTTACCACCGTGGCTGCATCAACTTGCTCTCCCACCAACAGTGTAGGAGGGTTCCCTTTTCTCCACACCCTCTCCAGCATTTATTAGTTGTAGACTTTTTCATGATGGCCCTTCTGACTGGTGTGAGGTAATACCTCATTGTCGTTTTGATTTGCATTTCTCTGAAGATTAGCAACGTTGAGCATCTTTTCATGTGCCTGTTGGCCATCTGTATGTCTTTGGAAAAATGTCTAGTCAGGTCTTCTGCCCATTTTTTAAACTGCGTTGTTTGATACCGAGTTGTATAAGCTGTTGATATATTTTGGATCTTAACCTCTTATCAGTCATATCATTCGCAAATATTTTCTCCCACTCAATAGGTTGTCTTTTTGTTTTGTTGATGGTCCCATTTATTTATTTTTGCTGTTTCCTTTGCCTTAGGAGACCCCAAAAAAATTATTGCCACAATTTATGTCAAAGAGTGTTCTGCCTATGTTCCCTTCTAGGAGATTTATGTTTTCAGGTCTTACATTTTAGGTCTTTAATCCATTTGGAGTTTTGTATATGGTGTGGGAAATGTTCTATTCATTCTTTTACATGTAGCTGTCTAAATATCCCAGCACCACTTATGGAGGAGACTGTCTTTCCCCCATTGTATATTCTTGCCTCCTTTGTCATAGATTAATTGATCATAAGTGTATGGCTTTATTTCTGGACTCCATATTTTGTTCCATTGATCAATGTGTCTGTTGTTGTGCTAGTACCATGCTGGGTTTTTTTTAATTTTTATTGGAGTATAGTTGATTTACAGTGTTGTGTTAGTTTCAAGTGTACAGCAAAGTGAATAGTTATACATATATCCACTTTTTAATATTCTTTCCCCATATATGCCATTACATAGATTTGAGTAGAGTTCCCTGTGCTCTAAAGCAGGTCCTTATTAGTTATCTATTTTATTAATATATACAGTGTATTAACACATAGTATATGTAATACATAGTATATGTCCATCCCAATCTCCCAATTTATTCCTCCCCCTACCCCCCTTGTAACCATGAGTTTGTTTTCTACATCTGTAACTCTATTTCTGTTTCGTAGATAGTTCATTTGTACTCTTTTTTAGATTCCACATATAAGTGATATCATATGATATGTGTCTTTCTCAGTACCATACTGTGTTGATGACTGTAGCTTTGTCATCAAAAGTCAGGGAGCATGATACCTCCAGCTCTTTTCTTCTTTATCAAGATTGCTCTGGCTATTTGGGGTCTTTATGTTTCCATACAAATTTTAGAATTATTTGTTTTAGTTCTATGAAAAATGCCATTGGTGTTTTGATAAGGATTGCATTGAATCTGTAGATTGCCTTGGGTAGTATGGTCATTTTAACATTATTAATCCTTCCAGTCTGAAAACACAGTATATCTTTCCATGTGTGTCATCTTCAATTTCTTTCATCAATGTCATACTTTTTGAGTACAGGTCTTTTACCTCCTTAGTTAGATTTATTCCTAGGTATTTTATTCTTTTTGATGCAATGGAAAATGGGATTTTCTTTTGCTTTCTCTTTCTGATACTTTATTATTAGTGTATAGAAATGCAATAGACTTCAATAATTTTCTATCCTGCAACTTTACTGAATGCATTGAGGAGCTCTAGAAGTTTTTTGGTAAAAATTTTAGGGCTTTCTATATATAATATCATGTCATCTGCAAACAGTGATAGTTTTACTTCTTCCCTTCCAATCTGGATGCGTTTTATTTGTTTTTGGTGTCTGATAACTGTGGCTAGGACTTCCAATACTATGTCAAATAGAATTGGCAAAAGGGGGCATCTTTGTCTTGTTCCTGACGTTAGAGAAAAATTTTTCAGCTTTTCACCATTGAGTACGATATTAGCTGTGGGTTTGTCATAAATGGCCTTTATTATGTTGAAATATGTTCCCTCTATATCAACTTTGAGAGTTTTTATCATGAATGGATGTTGAATTTTCTCACATGCTTTTTCTGTGAGTATTGAGATCATATGGTTTTTAAACTGATAGCCTTCTTGGGAGGCTAAAAGGCACAAAAAAGAAAGTATCAAACAGGATTTTTAAAAGCATCATAGGGGGCTTCCCTGGTGGCGCAGTGGTTGAAAGTCCACCTGCCGATGCAGGGGACACGGGTTTGTGCCCCGGTCCGGGAAGATCCCACATGCCGCGGAGCGGCTAGGCCCGTGAGCCATGGCCGCTGAGCCTGTGCGTCCGGAGCCTGTGCTCCGCAATGGGAGAGGCCACAGCGGTGAGAGGCCCGTGTACTGCAAAAAAAAAAAAAAAAAAAGGCATCATAGGAGTAGAAAAAGCCCAAAGTCTGTTTGAAACAGAGTTGGATAGACAGTAATTTAAATCTTACTAGTTGTGTGAGCTTGGTATACAGCTGGTAGGTTTTTTAGTGTTTGCCCATCCCATGATCTTTCCATTGTTTGTCTAGAATCTGTCTCTCAATCTTTCTACACGTGGAGAGATTCTTGCAACCATATGTGTGTGCCTGGCTCCAGGCCCTTCTAAGAAGACACAAGTGTCTCTCTAAGGAGTTTAGAATCGAGACAGAGGAACAATCAGGTTTTACAAGTGCCTGGACCTATAATTTATGACTTGAGTTGCGGGGCAGCTATTATTCTCTACAAGGATGAGGTTGCCAAGAAAAAGAAACCATTCTGCAGGAGGAGAGAGATGAATCGTGGGTGTGTTTCCTGGGTTCCCAGCACTTTCCAGATTCGGACTCAAAACACCTTCCTGAGTCTAGTGGCAAGTCTGCCCTTGGGTTCAGCAAAACATCCCAGGATCCTTAAAATAACCCTCCTTGCCCCTCCCTACCTTTCTTCCTTTGCAAGATTAAGCCCCAGTGGGTCTCTGTGACTTGCAACCAGAGCCTGCTAAGACCTGTGAGCAAAATTGCTCACATAATTGCTAATCTCACTAAGCCTCAATGTCTGTATTTATAAAAGGAGGCGCGGAATATCTACCTCATCAGTTGGTGATGATCTAAGTGGAATAATACATGCAAAATACTTAGAACAATGTCTAGCACACAATGGGCTCAGTAAAGTTGCTCCCTCAAGTCGTAAGAGGGAACTCTACTGCCCCCTGCTCTGGGGCAGAAGGACTGGGGTGGCTCCCGTGACTATTACGCGGTCTCTGCCTGGAAGCCTGGGCATCCACAGAGAACTCGTTCTGACTGGCAAGGAAATGCTAAGGTGCCTTTCTGTGATTTCAGTATCTGGAGATATGTTTTCAAAAAGCTGATTTCCTTTTAAGAATAGCCTTCCCGGGCCTTTTAGAATAAACCTTTCAAATAACAAAGACAGAGCTTTTTCTTCCTCAACTTAAAGCAAATCAATAATAAACAGTGCCAGATGCTGAGGACACAGTGGCGAGCAAGTCATACCCTTTGCCCTCAAGGAGCCCACAGGCAATAAAGGAGATACAGTAGTCTCCTTTTATCCGTGGTTTCACGTTCTGCGATTTCAGATACCTGCAGTCAACCTCAGTCCAAAAATATTAAATGAAAAATTCTGGAAATCAACAAGTCATAAGTTGTAAACTGCTTGCCATTCTGAGTTGTGTGAGGAAATCTCACATCGTCAGCTCTGTCCCACCCAGGACACGAATCATTTTTTTTCACACACACACACACACACACACACACACACACTGTATTTTATTTTTACAAGAGATAAATAAACTGACACCAAGCATTGTAAATGGATGACCACAACAAAAGCAACAATGGGGGTTTCCCTAGTGGCGCAGTGGTTGAAAGTTCGCCTGCTGATGTAGGGGACACGGGTTTGTGCCCCGGTCCAGGAAGATCCCACATGCCGCGGAGCGGCTGGGCCCATGAGCCATGGCCGCTGAGCCTGCGCGTCCGGAGGCTGTGCTCTGCAACGGGAGAGGCCACAACAGTGAGAGGCCCACGTACCGCAAAAAAATAAAATAAAATAAAAAGCAACAATGATTGCAATTACCAAACACGAAACACGAATCATTTCTTTGTCCAGCATATCTGCCCATTAGTTACTTAGTAGCCAGCTCTGTTATCAGATTGAATGTGTTCAACTGACCCTTATTTTACCTAATAATGGCCCCAGGGTGCCAGAGGAGGGATGTTGGCAATTTGGATGTGCCAAAGAGAAGCCGTAAAGTGCTTCCGTTACGTGAAAATATGAAAGTTCTCTACTTAATAAGGGAAGGGAAAAAATATGCTGAAGTTGCCAAGATCTACTGTTAAGAACAAATCTGTCCGTGACACTGTGAAGAAGGAAAAAGAAATTCGTGCTAGATTTGCTGTCCCACCTCAAACTGTAAAAGATATGGCCACAGCACATAAGTGCTTAGTTAAGATAGAAAAGACATTAAATCTGTACGATAAGATATTGGGTGGGCCAAAAAATTCATTCCAGTTTTTCCATAAGATGTTATGGAAAAACTGGGATGAACTTTTCGGCTAACCCAATTATTATGAAAGACCGCATTCATATAACTTTTATTACAGTATATTTTTATAATTGTTCTATTTTGTTACTAGTTGTTAATCTCTTACTGTACCTAATTTCTAAATTAAACTTCATTATAGTATATATAGGGCTTGGTACTATCCAAGGCTTTAGGCATCCAGTGGGGGTCTTGGAATGTAACCCCCTCAGGTAAGGGGTAACTACTGTATATCTAAAAATACATCATTGCCTCACATCCCATTGTCGTGGAATAAATGCAGATTTTACTTTATAATGCTCCAGTCAATTCTACTCACTCCCAGAACATGCTAAGAAATCAGATGTGCCTACTGCTTTCTCTCTGTAGGAAATATTTTGTGGACTGTTCCATTCAAATGATTGATTTGGAGGAAAACAATTATTGATGCTATAAAAGTGAATTCCTCTGGGTGTCCACATCAACTAAAAGAGCTACGTAGTTTTTATTTTGCTGCAAAATAACAAATCATGGTGGGACGTCCCTGGTGGTGCAGTGGTTAAGAATCCGCCTGCCAATGCAGGGGACACAGACTGGAGCCCTGGTCCAGGAAGATCACATATGCTGCGGAGCAACTAAGCCCGTTCGCCACAACTACTGAGCCTGCGCTCTAGAGCCCACGAGCCACAACTACTGAAACCCGTGCTGTGCAACCGAGAGAAGCCACCACAGTGAGAAGCCCGCACACCGCAACGAAGACCCAATGCAGCCAAAAATAAATAATTTTTTTTAAATGCACGGTATTAAAAAAATATTTTTAAAATCATGGCAGATGTTAAAAATAGAATTTCTACTAAAATATGGAGGCAGAGAAGAAAAATATTAGAGAGCTTTTTGATTTTAGTTCCGGGCAAATAATAGAGATGGATTTTCTTTATGTCTTATTTATATATTGCCTCAATAGAGTGTTGGAAGTGTTCTTGGAGCAGATACTGGGGTTTCTAGAATCATCCCTGCCCTGATCCTCCCCAGTAACTCTCAGGAGATGTGTAACCAGAGCAAAGCAGGGTCTGAGGCCATGGGTGACCGAGGGCTGCCCTGGCACACCCTGTAGAGGGAGGGGCTGCTGCAGCTTCTTGGAACGTTCTCCTGCCAGAGCCTTGGTTACCAGACTGCTCCTGAGTCCGAACACCCCAATCCTGAACAGCTTCCAGGAAAAGTAAACTGCCTAAGGGGAACTGTTGTAAAATTTCAAGTTGACTGAAACGTGCATTTACGAGTGACAAAACTTTGGGGATTTCTTGAGAAACCCTAACTCACACTGTCGCTGTCCATCAAACACTGAGCCCAGCTGGGCTAGCGGTGAACGCCCATCTTCACAAGAGCCAACTCCCCTACAAGGAGAGTAGCAAGTGGTGTTGGGGGCCCAGAACATCTGCCCCCTCCTTCCCGCTGCTTCACCAGAAGGGAGGAGGGCCTGTGGGGTGGAGGGGGTTCTGGGGTCAGAAGGCAGGTTCCAGCACTGCCAACCACCCGCCTCAGCAACCTCTTGCTTCCCATGGGGGATTCTCAGTTGACCCCCTGGTGGATGGGGATTAGAATCTCCAGACTTCCTTTCATGAGAAACAATGTTACGTGAAAGCCATTTTGAACTTGGTACATGTTGGTAATAATTTATGAGCCCGTTAACCTCTGCCCCAACTTGTCTCCACACAGCTCACAGGGAATAACAAAAACATGGGGTGATGACACAGCACAGCACCGAGCTGGACCTTCCATCCCCAGTCCCTGAGGAATCCACTGCACTGGTAAACACTAAGTGTCCCTGGAGAAGCCCCCATGGTCCTCAGGCCACCTGCAAAGCCACCTTTAAGGCCGAACACACTTTTTCATGGTCAGTCTTCATTCTAATCCCCAGCCTTCAGGAAGTCCTGTGATGACCAGAGACAGGAAACTGAGTATCACATCAGGTCACAGATATCACAGGCTTATATGAGAAAAAGACCCAAAAAAGGGACCCTAAAGAAGAAGCATGATGTCCTGAGGGAACTGTGTCTTCCCAGGGCAGGGAACACACCTGTGAGCCTGGACACCTGAGGTCAGCAGAATGTCCCTCCCAGGTGGGCACTATAGAGAGAAAAGGACGTCGAGTTTTTGCAAAGAAAATCCCTGCCCCTTGACCTTTGCTCACCCTAATAGTCTCAGAACTCAGGTTACTCCTACTAGAACTCGATGCAAACAGCCCTAGCCTTTTCCCATGAAATGATCCATAAACGTATCTCATGAGGAGCTCCTCAAACCACCCTGAAAAGAGAAACTCAGTCACGCATGGAGACATGCATGACACCTCAAGCCAGAAATGAGGCTGAATCGCCATGAAGCATGCTCACGGTGAGGGGGAAGTAAAGGACACCAGACATTTCCAAATCTTGTGCAACGTTCAGATAAATCATCTCGACTTCATCCTTTTAGAACAGGTCAGTGATTATACTTGCTGTTCCAAAATGTCTGGCATCTAATCTCCATCATTTTGCTTTAAAGCTATTATTTTGCCCTTAATAATATTCCTGAAATAATCTCCGCTTTGGTGGTGCCCACTTTGGATTTTTTATTAGTTTAGTAGGTCTAGTATTTCTTTGCCCACGAAGTTTGTGAGGACATTTTCATATTTCACAAAATTGGGTCTCCCGTGGAAAAGGAGTCGAGAGCAGCAATGTTGCCACAGCTGCACTCATGCCCTATAATTCTGTCTCTGTTTTATAGTGCTTAATGATCATTAAATACTAAAATAAGAATGCCACCAACAGTTTCAGGAGGGTTTGTTATCTCTGCACTGTGTACTAGATAAGCATAACTTTTTAAAGAATTATGAATCTGATGTGTCCCAAGGAGTTTCCAAGTAGCAACATTAACTTCATGTTTAATATCACAAAAACAAAAGTACAGATGAAACAGACCTGGTTCTATCACTTATTAGCATGAAGCCTCCAGAAGGTTCCTTAACTTCAGTAAGTCATGGTTTTATCATTTAAAAAAAGATGGAGTTCTTATCTTCGGACAAAATTGTCTACTGAAGGCCTCTTTTGTAGTCATTTTTACCTTGATGTGATTGTCATCATCAAGGCCACTTGCAAATCATGGAATCAGGCCCAGGGCTGGATGGACCATCCCATAATAACCAGACAGCAAGTACCAGGTACTATTTTCTCAGCACTCACTGCGGGCCGGGCACAGGGCTGAGGACTTCGCACACCATCTCATTTAACCATGGCAACCCTTTGGAGGTAGTTTATAGCGTCATCCCCACTCTGTTAAATGAGGAATTCAAGTCAGCTTGAGGGTAAGTAATTCCTTCAGGAAGCAACTGTGCAGGATCAAATGGCGATGTCTGATTTGTGGTCCATGAATTATTGGATCGTGATTGTGATGACTGTAAGAGCTGAGTTCTTTGCCTTGCTTTATTTGTCACTAAATGATGATGGAGCCCCCAGCTTTGGGGCTCGCAGCCTGGATTGGAGTCTTTGCTCACCCCACCTACCAGTGATGTGACACTGGACAAGTCTCTCAGCCTCTGTAAGCTTCGGTTTCCTCACTGACAAAATGGCAACGATGGTCATAATTTGTAACACACTAGGGCTATTGCGAGGATAAAAATTAAATAATACATATAAAGCACGTGCACAGTCCTGGCACATAGTAAGCAGTCAATGAATGGTGATTATTATGATTCTTCTTATCATGATTTTATTCAGCCCAAATTTGAGAAATAAGCACTCATCCTCTGTTTTAAAAGATTTACTAAAGTACAGTCAATTTACAATGTTTTGTTAATTTCTGCTGTACAGCAAAGTGACTCAGTTATTCATATATATACATTCTTTTCCATTATGGTTTATCCCAGGACATTGAATATAGTTCCCTGTGCTCTACAGTAGGACCTTGTTGTTCATCTGTTCTGCATATAACAGTTCGCACCTGCTAATCCCAAATTCCCAATCCAACCCTCCCCCACTCCCCCTCCCCCCCAACCTTGGCAACCACATGTCTGTTCTGTTTGTGAGTCTGTTTGTTTGTAGATAAGTTCATTTGTGTCATATTTTATATTGCACATATAAGTGATATATAATATTTGTCTTTCTAACTTGGTATGATAATCTCTGGTCCATCCATGTTGCTGCGAATGGTATTATTTCATTCTTTTTTATGGCTCAGTAGTATTCCATTGTATATATACCACATATTCTTTATTCATTCATCTATTGATGGACATTTAGGTTGTTTCCATGTCTTGGCTATTGTGAATAGTGCTGCTGTGAACATTGGGGTGCATGTATCTTTTTGAATTATAGTTTTCTCCGGATATATGCCCAGGAGTGGGATTGCTGGATCATACGGCAACTCTAGTTTTAGTTTTTTGAGGAACCTCCATACTGTTTTCCATAGTGGCTGCACCAGCACTCATGCTCATAATCTAAATAGGTGTGATCCTTATTTATTTGACAAATCTGAGCCTATATTTTGATTCAGTTCAATGAGTATTTACTAGGCATCTACTAAGTGCCTAGCATGGTGAAGAATTTTTTAAAGGCATGCAGGCCTTTCTCACAAGAGTCTGATGCCTGAGAAAAGACAAGATTTATACCACAAAAAAACAATGCCTAGCAAAGAGAGGGCATCCTGTGATATATTTAAAAGTATGAAACTGGACAGAATCTAAGCCAAAAATATGGTGCAGAAAATAAGGAGAGAAAATGAAGGCTTTTAGGAGGAGATGGTAGTTAAGAAACAAGAACAGGTAGAATTAAGGCCGAGGGGAAGGTGAGGAGGATATTTAGCTGCAGCACTGGACCCCTTCCTGGCCATCAGGAATGACCCCCTGGGCCTCTGTCCCTAAGTTTCACAAAGCACAGGAGACCCACCCAGCACATGGTGGTCCTGAAGATATTTACTCTGAGGCAGCAGCTCCACCTGGGTGAGAAAGCCAGGCTCATGAAGGCTAGTTGCCGTTCAGTAAAGGAAGAAAAGCTGCATGCAATACTAGTGCCTGTGGGGGATTTCTGCTGATAGGCACCGGGCCTGAGGGTGCATCCTTCATCCAGGAGGCAGGCTTGCTCAGAGGGCTAGAAATCAGAGTACTGGACGGAACCAGACAGACGCAGGCCAGGCTGGTCTCCTACGACTGTCCTCTGTTTCCTAAGTTATCTCAGAGCCGTCTCCTTGAGCAGCTCCCAGAGCAAGTGCCTTCAAACCTTTTAAACCACAACCGCAATAAGTACATTTTACAAAATGACCTAACACATACTTATACATGCATGTAAGTGAAATGGAAATAGGAGTTTCATGAACTGAATGCATGTGATACACTTGGATCTTTTCTATCCTGATGAATGTTTTTATTCATTTTTAAATTGAAGTAACATTGGTTTATCACATTATGTAACTTTCATGTGTACAGCGTTACATTTCTACTGCTGTATACCCTACCACATTCTCACTACCAAATATTTAGTTTCCATCCATCACCATACAGTGATCCCCTTTCCCTAGTTCACCCTCCCCTGTGCTCCTTCCCCTCTGACAACCACTATTTTGTTCTCTGTATCTACATGTTTGTTTGGTTTGGTTTGGTTTGTTCATTTATCTTATGTTTATTTTTTTATATTGCACATATGAGTGAAATCCTATAGCATTTGTTTTTCTGTCTGACTTATTTCACTTAGTATAATAACAAGTTCCACCATGTTGTTGCAAATGGAAAGATTTCCTCTTTTTATGGCTGAGTAGTATTCCATTGTGTCTGTGTGTGTGTGTGTGTGTACACATATACACATATATGTACTACATCTTCTTTATCTATTTACCTGTTGATGGGCACTTAGATTGTTACCATATCTTGGCTATAGTAAATAAGGCCTCCATGAACATAGAAGTGCATGTATCTTTTCAAGTTAGTGTTCACATATTCTTTGGCTAATACCCAGAAGTGGGACAGCTGGATCATGTGGTGGTTCTATTCTGAATTTTTTGAGGAATCTCCATATTGTTTTCCATACTGGCTGCACCAATTTACATCCCTACCAACACCGCACAAGGATGCCCTTTTCTCCACATCTTCACCAATACTTATTTCTTGACTTTTTAATCATAGCCATTCTAACAGGCATGAGGTGGTATCTCAGTGGGGTTTTGATTTGCATTTCTCTAATAGTGATGTTGAACATCGTTTCATATGCCTGTTGGCCATATGTATGTCTTCACTGGGAAAATGTCTATTCAGCTCCTCTGCCCATTTTTTAATCAAGTTGTTTGTTTTTTGTTATTGTTGAGTTGTATGAGTTCTTTATATATTTTGGATATTAACCCCTCATTGGATATATCATTTGCAAATATCTTCTCTCATTCCATAGGTTGTCTCCCATTTTGTTGATGGTTTCCTTTGCTGTGCAGAGCTTTTTAATTTCATGTAGTCCTGATTGTTTATTTTTGCTCTTGATTCCCTTGCTTGAGGAGACATATCTAAAAAAGATATTGCTAAGACCTGTGTCAGAGCGTATTGCCTATGTTTTCTTCTAGGCGTTTTATGGTTTCAGGTCTTTAATCCATTTTGAGTTGATTTTTGTGTATGGTGTGAGATAGTGGTTTAGTCTTATTTTTTGCACATGACTGTTCAGATTTCCCCACACCATTTATTGATGGTACTATCCTTTCTCCATTGTATGTTCTTTGCTCCTTTGTCAAATATTAGTGTCTATATATGCATGGGTTTATTTCTGGGTTCTCAAATGTATTCCATTGATCTATGTATCTGTTTTTCTGCCAATACCATGCTGTTTTGATTCCTGTGTTTTTGTAATACATTTTGAAATCAGGGAGTGTGATTCCTCCAGCTTTGTTCTTTTTTTTTTCAGGATTGCTTTGGCTATTCAGGGTCTTTTGTTGTTCCACATACATTTTAGAATTTTTTGTTCTACTTCTGTGAGAAATGTCCTTGGGATATTGATAGGGAATGCATTGAATGTGTAGATTATATATATGTCCTTATCACCTAAGACAATGTTAATTCTTCTAATCCAAGAGCACAGATATCTTTCCATTTATTTGTGTCTTCTTTAATTTCTTTTAATAATGTCTTATAGTTTTCAGTGTACAGGTCTTTCATCTCCTTTTTTGCAATTGTAAATGGGATTGTTTTCTTAATTTCTCTTTCTTCTAGCTCATTGCTAATGTATAGAAGTGCAGTAGATTTTTATATGTTGATTTTACTGTATTTATTATTTCTAATAGATTTTTGGTGGAGTCGTTAGGGTTTTCTATATATAAAATCATGTCATCCTCAAACAGTGATGGTTTCACTTCTTCCTTTCCAATTTGGATGTCTTTTTTTTTTTTTTTTTACTAATTGCTCTGGGTAGTACTTCCAATACTAAGTTGAGTAAGAGTGGCAAGAGTGAGCATATTATTCTTCTTCCTGATTTTAGAGGGATAGCTTTCAGTTTTTCACCATTGACTTAGCTGTGGGTTTATGACATATGGCCTTTATTACACTGACATACATTCCTTCTATACCCACTTTATTGAGAGTTTTTAATCATAAATTGGCATTGAATCTTGTCAGATGATTTTTCTGCATCTGAGATGCATATGAGATGATCATGTGGTTTTTATCCTTCATTTTGTTAATGTGCTGTATCATGTTGATTGATTTGCAGGTGTTGAACTATCCTTGCATCTCTGGGGTAAATACCACTTGATTATGGTGTGTGATCCTTTTAATGTATTGTTGTATTTGGTTTGCTAATATTTTGTTGAGGATTTTTGTATCTGTGTCTATCAGAGATACTGGCCTGTAATTTTCTTTATTGTGTGTTGTCCTTGTCTGGTTTTGGCTTCATAAAATAAGTTAGGAAGTGTTCCCTCCTCTTCAGTTTTTTGGAAGAGTTTGAGAAGGGTAGGTATTAAATCTTCTTGGAATTCACCTGTAAAGCTGTCTTGTCCTGGACTTTTGTTTTGGGGGGCTTTTTGTTTACTGTTTCAATCTTTGTACTAGTGATTAGTCTATTCAGATTTTCTATTTCTTCATGAGTCAGTCTTGGGAAATTGTATTATTCTAAGAATTTGTCCATTTCTTCTAGGTTGTACAATTTCTTTGGCTTATAACTGTTCGTAATATTCTCTTATAATCCTTTATATTTCTGTGCTATTCCTTGTTATTTCTCCTCTTGTTTCTGATTTTATTTATTACAGAATTCTCTCTTTTGCTTAGTGAGGCTAGCTAAGAGTTTGTTAATTTTGTTTATCTTTTTAAAAAAATAGCTCTTAGTTTCATTGATCTTTTCTATTGTCTTTTTACCTTCTATTTCATTTATTCCTCTTTTTTTAATAGATCTTTATTGGAGTATAATTGCTTCACAATACTGTGTTAGTTTCTGTTGTACACCAGAGTGAATCAGCCATATGCATACATATGTCCCCATATCCCCTCCCTCTTGAGCCTCCCTCCCATCCTCCCTATCCCACCCCCCTAGGTCATCACAAAGCACTGAGCTGATCTCCCTGTGCTATGCTACTGCTTCCCACTAGTAAACTATTTTACATTTGATAGTGTATATATGTTGATGCTACTCTCACTTCACCCCAGCTTCCCCTTCCCACCCTGTGTCCTCAAGTCCATTCTCTATGTCTACATCATTATGCCTGCCCTGAAACTAGGTTCATCAGTTCATCATCATTTTTTTTTTTAGATTCCCTATATATGTGTTAGCATACGGTATTAGTTTTTCTCTTTCTGACTTACTTCACTCTGCATGACAGTCTCTAGGTCCATCTACCTCACTACAAATAACTCAGTTTCATTTCTTTTTATGGCTGAGTAATATTCCATTGTATATATGTGCCACATCTTCTTTATCCATTCACCTGTTGATGGACATTTAGGTTGGTTCCATGTCCTTGCTATTGTAAATAGTGCTGCAATGAACATTGTGGTACATGTCTCTTTTTGAATGATGGTTTTCTCAGGGTATATTTCATTTATTTCTTTTCTTTATTATTTCCTTCTATCTACTGACTTTGGATTTCACTTGTTCTTATTTCTCTAGTCCTTTAGGTATAAGTTTAGATTGTTTCTTTTTAATATTTATTTATTTATTTGGTTGTGCCAGGTCTTAGTTGAGGAACGCAGGCTCCATAGTTGTGGCATACAAATTCTTATTTGCAGCATACATGTGGGATCTAGTTCCCTGACCAGGGATTGAACCTAGCCCCCTGCATTGGGAGTGTGGAGTCTTATCCACTGCCCCACCAGGGAAGGCCCAAGGTTAGATTGTTTATTTGAGATTTTTCTTTCTTGAGGTAGACCTGTATTGCTATAAATTTCCCTCTGAGTACTGCTTTTGCTGCATCCTATAGATTTTGGTGTGTTGTACTTTCATTTGTATTTGGGTAATTTTTTATTTCCCCTTTGATTTATTCATTGACCCAATAGTTGTTTTATAGCATGTTGTTCAGCCTCCACATATTTATAATTTTTCCACTTTTCTTCTTGTAGCTGATTTCTAGTTTCATACCACTGTGATTGGAAAAGATGCTTAGTATGATTTCAGTCTTCTTAAACTTACTGAGACCTTTTTGTGTCCCAACATATAGTCTATCCTTGAGAAAGTTCCTTGTTGACTTTCTGTCTGGACAATCTATCCATTGATGTAAATGGGGTATTAAAGTCCTCTACTATTTTTGTGTTGCTGTCAATTTCTCCCTTTAGGTCTATTAAGCACTTTTTTATATGTTTTGGTATCTCTGTATTAGATACATATATATTAATTACTGTTATGTCTTCTTGATGAATTGTCCCCTTTATCATTATACATTGTCTATGTTTGTCTCTTGTTACCTTTTTTGGCTTTAAGTGTATTTTGTCTGATGTAGGTATGGCTACACCCACTTTCTTTGGGCTTCCATTTCCTTGAAGTATCATCTTCCATCCCTTTGCTTTTAGCCTGTGTTTCTCTTTTTTAAATTTTATTTATTTATTTATTTATTTATTTTTGGCTGTGTTGGGTCATCGTTGCTGCACGCAGGCTTTCTCTAGTTGCGGCGAGTGGGGGCTACTCTTTGTTGCAGTGCGCGGGCTTCTCATTACAGTGGCTTCCCTCATTGTGGAGCACAGGCTCTAGGCACATGGGCTTCAGTAGTTGTGGCACGTGGGCTCTAGAGCACAGGCTCAGTAATTGTGGTGCACAGGCTTAGTTGCTCCATGGCATGTGGGATCTTCCCGGGCCAGGGATTGAACCTGTGTCCCCTGCATTGGCAGGCGGATTCTCAATCACTGCGCCACCAGGGAAGCCCAAGCCTGTGTTTCTCTTTAGAGCTGAGGTTAGTCTCCTGGAGGCAGCATATAGTTGCATCTTGTTTTTTAATCCATCCAGCCACTCTGTGTCTTTTGACTGGTGAATTCAATCCATTTACATTTCGGGCGATTATTGATAGATAAGGACTTAGTACCACCATTTTATCTTTTCTGGTTGCTGTGCACCTTTGCTGTTGCCTTTTCATTGTGTTTCTCTCTGCCATTTTGGTTTGGTGGGTTTTTTATTATGTTTTCTTAGTTTCTTCTTTTTTAATGCTTTGTGTCTCTTATTTATATTTTGTGGCTATCATGGGATTTTTATAAAATGTTCTATAAAATAGTTCTTTTTCTGCTGATAACATCTTATGTTCATTTACCTATATAGGTTCTGTCCTTTCCTTTTTCCCTTTTGTGTTTTTCTTGTCTCAAATTATCCCTTTTTATTCTGTGAGTATGTTACCAAATTGAAGTAGCTATAGTTATTTTTCTACTCCCCTCTTTTAACCTTTATGCTATAATATAGTGTTTAAAAACCACTTCTGATACAGAGTTGCAATTTTCTGATTGTCTATCACCTTAATCAATGTTTTGTGTAGTTTTGCCTTTTTGTTTCTGGTAGAATTTCTTCTAACATTTCTTGTAAGATAGGTCTAATGTTGATGAATTCTCTCAGCTTTTGTTTGTCTGGAAAAGTCTTTCTTTCTCCTCCACATCTGAATGATAACTTTGCTGGATAGGGTATTCTTGTGTGGCAGTTTTCATCTTTCAGTATTCTGAGAATGTCATTCCATTCCCTCTGGGCCTGCAGAGTTTCTGCTGACAAATCTGCTCATAGCCTAACAGGAGCTCCTTTGTAGGTTACCATCCTTTTTTCCTTGGTTGCCTTGAAAATTCTTTGTCATTGAATTTTGACAATTTTAATGTAATGTGTCTTGTAAAAGGCCTTTTTGCATTGAGGTTATTAGGTGTTCTCTTAGCTTCATGAACTTATATATCCAGTTCCTTCCCCAGGTTTGGGAAGTTCTCAGCTATTATTTCTTTAAATAAACTCTCTGATCCCTTCTCCCTCTCTTCTCCTTCTGGGACACCCATTACCCTAATGTTACCCTTCCTAAAAGAATTGAATATCTCTCATAGAATTTCCTCATTTTTTAATATCTTATTTCTCTTTCCTCTTCTACTTATATCATTTCTAGGTTTGTATCTTTGAGCTCACTAATTCTCTCTTCCATATGGTCTGCTCTATTTCCAATGCTTTCTGATGCATTCTTCATCTCATTTACTGAGTTCTTCAGCTCCTGAATTTCTGTTTGGTTCTTTTTCGAATTTCACTCTCCTGGGTAAAGTATTGCTTCTGTTCATTAGTGTTATTCCTGAGCTCATTGCACTGCCTTTCTGAGTTTCTTGTATCTTACTGAGTTTATTCCTGGCAGTTATTTTGAATTTTAGATCACAATATTCCATCAGTTTAAGATTGGTTTTTGGAGAATTGTAAGTTTCATTTTGTGGCACGGTGTTACTGTGGTTCTTCATGGTGCTTGATGAGTTGTCCCTCTGCTGGTGCGTTTGAAATAACAAAAGCGTTTTTATTTGACTCTAAAGAATCATCCGGTAAAAATTTGGAGGCCATTCTTTTGTTTCTCAGTAGGTGGCGCTATAGCACAAGTTTTTGGTTTCTCTTACCTGAGCTGCTTCTGTTCATATTTGAGAGTTTGCACTTTCCACTGTCCACAGCCTCTGTCAGAGGTGTTGCCCTGTGCCCTTGCTGTTGCTTCTTGTGCCTCTGGGGTCTTAGGTACCTAGCTGCTCTCAGTGACTCTGGCATCACTGCCTAGGGCACTTGGATAGTGAGCTCTTTTTGCCATGACTGAGATCCCCTGATTCACAGGCTCTGCTGCAGCTGGGGGGTTGTGAGGGTGAGGAGGTAGCCAGGATAGTGGGGGCACCTCTGCTGCCTCCAGTGTTGTAAGGTTTGTAGGTTCCACCACTGTGGGGCATGGGAGTCGGGGCCAGAGTTGTGGGCGCCTCAGCAGCTGGAAGAATGGGTCCCAGGCTCCACTGCCACTGCTTCCTAGTTACCTGTGGCCACAGATGCCTTGCTGCCTGAAGGCTGGAGTCATGTGCACCGCCTCCCCTGATGCTACCAGATTCTCTGGTGCTGTGGGCTTAGCCGTCCTAGCCAGAAGACAAGGGCTGCAGACACCACCTCCAGGTTCCCTGGCTCCACATCCTCTATGTGTTCCAGTCCACCCACCTTTAGACGCACAGACGTGTGGAATTCTCTGGAACCTTGTTGGGCAGAGGTATCTTTGTTGAGCTGTAGATGTTCTACTGGGTGTAGAGTGAAAAGGAGAGGCAGAGGGAGTGTTTCAATCGGGCATGGTGCTGATGTCACTCTGCCCCCATTCTACATTTTGCCTCTATGGTTCTGACTATTCTAAGCTCTGCACACAAGTGGAATCATGTAGTATTTGTCTTTTGGGAACTGGCATATCTTCCTTAGCGAAATGTCCTCAAGGTTCCTCCACTTTGTAGTGTATGTCAGAATTTCCTTCTTTTTAGATGATGGCTATTTCATTGTATTATATGTCACACTTGGGTTGCTTCCACAGATTTCCCGGTCCCAGAGTCCCAATGCACAGCAGCATATAAAGGTTCAGAGACATCCAGGAGACAGGAAACCGTGTTTATAAATTTTAAGCGTATGTCTGTGTATAGGCAGAGACAAGGACTCCTCCTCCTCTCTTCATTTATGTATTTTTTTTGCGGTACGCGGGCCTCTCACTGTTGCGGCCTCTCCCGTTGCGGAGCACAGGCTCCGGACGCGCAGGCTCAGCGGCCATGGCTCACGGGCCCAGCCGCTCCGCGGCATGTGGGATCTTCCTGGACTGGGGCACGAACCCGTGTCCCCCTGCATCGGGAGGCGGACTCTCAACCACTGCGCCACCAGGGAAGCCCCAGCCCCTCTTAATTTTTAAGTGTATCGTATAGTATTGTTAACTATATGCACATTGTTATACAACAGATCCCAATAATTTTTTTCATCTCGCATGACAAACTACTGTAAACAGTGCTGCAATGAACATAGGGGTGCATATATCTTTTCAAATTAGTGCTTTAGAATTCTTTGGGTAAATACCCACAAGTGTGATAGCTGGATCACATGGTAGTTCTTTTCTTAATTTTTTGATGAATCTCCATGCTGTTTCCATAGTAGTAACACCAAATCACATTCCCACCAACACTGTAGGAGGGGCTCCCTTTTCTCCATATCCTCACCAATGCTTGTTATTTCTTGCCTATTTGATAATACCCATTCTAACAGGCATGAGGTGATCGCTAATTGGGGTTTTGATTTGCACCTGCCTAATAATTAATGATGTTGAACATCGTTTCCTGTGTGGGAGAATCGACAGAATTCAAGGGAGGATGGAGACATAGTCTTGGAACAGACAGGAATCTGACACCTTTGGGGGGGACAGTCAATAGTAGGAACTGCTCAACAGTCCTGCCTTGGAGCTACTGCCAGAGTGGCTTTAGCTGTTTTTCTGCCCTGTGTCACTGCCTTTGAGATGTGCAGTCCCGTGACAGATATACTGACCAGCTACATGTAGATCACACGTCAAGCTCTTGGCTGGGAGAGGGGAGAGAAAGTGACCAGTGAGGAGACCACATGGGTTTCTATAGCAGAATAGCAGGTGACTTGGATTTGCCGTCCCAGCAAGACGACACGCAGTGGCAGAGAGGCGTTCCACTTTGGGAAATGACACTTTCTCCACATGAGCATTATACAGCACTCATCAGCAAAATATCTTTGTGTGCCTACAAGGGATATGGTAGAAAACAAAACCAAGAGAGTCCCTGCCGTCGTAGAAGACGGCAAAATAAACGAGTGTGGTGGTGGTCTTAGAACGTGGCCCCAGTTCTCTGGCGCTCCTCTCAGGCAGAGGTGGAGTTGATACCTCTCCGCCCTGAGTCTGGGCGGGCCTGGGGTTGCTTCAGCCAATAGAGAACGGCACAAGTGACCTCCCAGACTAGCTCATAAAAGGCCATGTCTCTCGGAACACTTGCTCTTCTGACTCCTCTTGCGGGCGCACCTGTAAATGAGCTCAGAAGCGCATACCAGGTGGAAAAGCCACATGGTGGCACTGTACTCACAGTCCCAGGTGAGCATCGTCTTCCAATGAGCACAGCGCAGGAATCCAGACACGTGATTCTAGCCCCCAGCCATCAAGGTCACCCCCGACATCGTGGCACAGAGACAATTCATCCTTGCTGTGCCCTGTCCAAATTCTGACCCACAGAATTCGTGAGCACCGCAAAATGGCTATTGCCTCACCAAGTTTGGGATGGTTTGTTATGTAGCAGTATATATTCAGAACAAGCAAATATATAACGTTAGTGTTATGCAACAGCAGTGTTAAAAAGAAAAGCAGGGGAGGGGAAGTGCTGACGAGGAAAGTGGCAAATGAAGTGACTTCAGCCAAAGCTGTTAAGGAAGAAAAAAAGCGAGCCAGGACGAGGGGCAGAGCAAGAACTGAGAACCGTGACTTGTGGCGTCCAGGAGGGTGTAAAGCTGCCGAGCACTGCTTGCCTCGGGCTCACAGCTTCCCAGGGTGGCCCCTTCCCACCAGAGAACCACACATTGTGGCTCCTACATTCAGGCCAGCTGCTTCTCTGGGGGAACTCAACCAAATTTTTATAATTGATTTTTGTTTAATCCTGGGTAATTTAAGGGATCTTTACGGGCACTTTTGACCAAAGGCAATATTCCTACCCACTTTTTAATTTACTTTTTTGCACAGGGTATAAAATTTGAAAGGTACAAAAGTTCCAGAGCAAAAAGTCTCCCTCCCACTCCTCTCCCCACCCCACCCAGTTACCCTCCCGCTGAGGCAACTCTCTTACCAGTTTTTGGGGGGCGTCTTTCTAGAAGCGGTCTCAGCATTTACAATCAAACAATAGCAAACAATACCTATCATTCTACGACTTGATTTTTTTTCACTTATGTCTCAGAGTTTTCTCCAGATCATTCCATAGACATGTTTCTCATTCTTTAACACTTTTTCTTTTTTGCATTGGAATAATTTTAGTTTTACAGAAAAATTGCAAAGACAATATACAGTTACTATACACCCTTCACCCAGCTTCCCCTGATATTAACATCTAACAACTGTGGCACATTTATCAAAACTAAGAAGTTATCATTAGTACAATACTATTAATGAAATGACATAATTTATTCCAGTTTCACCAATTTGTCCACTGACAGTATTTTTCTGTTCCGGAACCCAACCCAGGGTACCATAACACCTAATCATCGTGTCCCCTTCGTCTTTTCCAATCTGTGACAATTTCTCAATCTATTTGTATTTTTAGGACCTTAACACTTTTGAAGAATACTGGCTAAGTATTTTATAGAATGTCCTTCCATTTTTCTGATATTTTCTCATGATTAGAATGGGGTTGTAGGTTTCTGGAAAGAATATTCAGAGTGAAGTACCCTTCTCAATGCATCATATTAGGGCGTTAACAGCATGACATTAATGGCGATATAACTTTAATCAGTAGGTTAAGATTGCATCTGCCAGGTTTCTCCACTGTAAAGTTATTATTTTTTTCCTTTCTGAGCTCTATTCCTTGGAAGTGGGTCACTCAGTCCAGATCACACACCAGGGGAAAGTAATTAAGCTCCATCTCCCAGAAGGGGGCAGGGATAATTTACACATATTATTTGGAATTCTTCTGTGTGGAAGATTTGTCCCTTCTCCGCCATTTATTCGTCATTCAGTCATGTTTTAAAATTTGAAATATAATTGATTTACAATATTAGTTTCAGATGTACAACATAGTGATTCAAAAAATTTATAGTTTATACTCCACTTAAAGTTCTTATAAAATGTTGGCTGTATTCCCTGTGCTGTACATTACATCTTTGTAGCTTATTTTTCTTCTATGCAGTAGTTTGTGCCTCTTAATCCTCTAAACCCCTTCCCTCTCCCCACTGGTAACCACTAGTTTGTTCTCTGTATCTGTGAGTCTGTTTCTGATTTGTTCATATTCATTCATCAGTTTTGTTTTTTTAGATTCCAAATATAAGTGGTAACATACAGAATTTGTCTTTCTCTGTCTGACTTATTTCACTAAATATAATACCCTCCAGGTCCATCTATGCTGTTGTAATGGCAAATTTTCATTTTTTTATTGCTGTGTAATATCCTACTGTGTGTGTGTGTATATATATATATATATATATCACATCTTCTTCATTCATTTGTTGGTAGACACTTAGGTTGCTTCCATTTCTTGGCTATTGTAAATAACGGTGCTATGAACATTGGGGTGCACGTATCTTCTTGAATTACTGTTTTCTTTTCTTCAGATATATGCCCAGCAGTGGGATTGCTGGATCATATGGTAGTTCTATTCTTAGTTTTTTGAGGAACCTCCATACTGCTTTCAACAGTGGTTGCACCAATTTACATTCCTACCAATAGTGTACAAGGGTTCCCTTTTCCCACATCCTCACCAACATTTCTTATTTATGGTCTTTTTGATGATAGCCATTCTGATGGGTGTGAGGTGATATCTCATTGTGGGTTTGATTTGCATTTCTCTGGTGATTAGCAATATTGAGCATCTTTTCATGTGTCTGTTGGCCATCTGTATGTCTTCTTTGGAAAAATGTCTATTCAGGTCTTCTGCCCATTTTTATTTTTTTATTTTTCATTTTTTTTTCTTTTCCGATTTGGATTCCTTTTATTTCCTTTTCTTCTCTGATTGCTGTGGCTACAACTTCCAAAACTATGTTGAATAAGAGTGGTGAGAGTGGGCAACCTTGTCTTGTTCCTGATCTTAGTGGAAATGCTTTCAGTTTTTCACCATTGAGGACGATGTTGGCTGTGGGTTTGTCATATATGGCCTTTATTATGTTGAGGAAAGTTCCCTCTATGCCTACTTTCTGCAGGGTTTTTATCATAAATTGGTGTTGAATTTTGTCAAAAGCTTTCTCTGCATCTATTGAGATGACCATATGGTTTTTCTCCTTCAATTTGTTAATATGGTGTATCACGTTGATTGATTTGCGTATATTGAAGAATCCTTGCATTCCTGGAATAAACCCCACTTGATCATGGTGTATGATCCGTTTAATGTGCTGTTGGATTCTGTTTGCTAGTATTTTGTTGAGGATCTTTGCATCTATGTTCATCAGTGACATTGGCCTGTAGTTTTCTTTCTTTGTGACATCCTTGTCTGGTTTTGGTATCAGGGTGATGGTGGCCTCGTAGAATGAGTTGGGGAGTGTTCCTCCCTCTGCTATATTTTGGAAGAGTCTGAGAAGGATAGGTGATAGCTCTTCTCTAAATGTTTGATAGAATTCGCCTGTGAAGCCATCTGGTCCTGGGCTTTTGCTTGTTGGAAGATTTTTAATCACAGTTTCAATTTCAGTGCTTGTGATTGGTCTGTTCATATTTTCTATTTCTTCCTGATTCAGTCTTGGCAGGTTGTGCCTTTCTAAGAATTTGTCCATTTCTTCCAGGTTGTCCATTTTATTGGCATAGAGTTGCTTGTAGTAATCTCTCATGATCTTTTGTATTTCTGCAGTGTCAGTTGTTACTTCTCCTTTTTCATTTCTAATTCTATTGATTTGAGTCTTCTCCCTTTTTTTCTTGATGAGTCTGGCTAATGGTTTATCAATTTTGTTTATCCTTTCAAAGAACCAGCTTTTAGTTTCATTGATCTTTGCTACCGTTTCCTTCATTTCTTTTTCATTTATTTCTGATCTGATTTTTATGATTTCTTTCCTCCTGCT
Organism: Tursiops truncatus; assembly: GCF_011762595.2. Lineage (NCBI taxonomy): Eukaryota > Metazoa > Chordata > Mammalia > Artiodactyla > Delphinidae > Tursiops > Tursiops truncatus. The sequence continues at coordinate 14,296,822 of NC_047048.1, forward strand.
AATTTTGGGGTATTTTTGTTCTTCTTTCTCTAATTGCTTTAGGTGCAAGGTTAGGTTGTTTATTCGAGATGTTTCCTGTTTCTTAAGGTAAGATTGTATTGCTATAAACTTCCCTCTTAGAACTGCTTTTGCTGCATCCCATAGATTTTGAGTCGTCATGTCTCCATTGTCATTTGTTTCTAGGTATTTTTTGATTTCCTCTTTGATTTCTTCAGTGATCACTTCGTTATTAAGTAGTGTATTGTTTAGCCTCCATGTGTTTGTATTTTTTACAGATCTTCTCCTGTAATTGATATCTAGTCTCATGGCGTTGTGGTCAGAAAAGATACTTGATACAATTTCAATTTTCTTAAATTTACCAAGGCTTGATTTGTGACCCAAGATATGATCTATCCTGGAGAATGTTCCATGAGCACTTGAGAAAAATGTGTATTCTGTTGTTTTTGGATGGAATGTCCTATAAATATCAATTAACTCCATCTCGTTTAATGTATCATTTAAAGCTTGTGTTTCCTTATTTATTTTCATTTTGGATGATCTGTCCATTGGTGAAAGTGGGGTGTTAAAGTCCCCTACTATGAATGTGTTACTGTCGATTTCCCCTTTTATGGTTGTCAGTATTTGCCTTATGTATTGAGGTGCACCTATGTTGGGTGCATAAATATTTACAATTGTTATATCTTCCTCTTGGATCGATCCCTTGATCATTATGTAGTGTCCTTCTTTGTCTCTTCTAATAGTCTTTGTTTTAAAGTCTATTTTGTCTGATATGAGAATTGCTACTCCAGCTTTCTTTTGGTTTCCATTTGCATGAAATACCTTTTTCCATCCCCTTACTTTCAGTCTGTATGTGTCTCTAGGTCTGAAGTGGGTCTCTTGTAGACAGCAAATATATGGGTCTTGTTTTTGTATCCATTCAGCCAATCTGTGTCTTTTGGTGGGAGCATTTAGTCCATTTACATTTAAGGTAATTATTGATATGTGTGTTCCTATTCCCATTTTCTTAATTGTTTTGGGTTCGTTATTGTAGGTCCTTTCCTTCTTTTGTGTTTCTTGCCTAGAGAAGTTCCTTTAGCAGTTGTTGTAGAGCTGGTTTGGTGGTGCTGAACTCTCTCAGCTTTTGCTTGTCTGTAAAGGTTTTAATTTCTCCATCAAATCTGAATGAGATCCTTGCTGGGTAGAGTAATCTTGGTTGCAGGTTTTTCTCCTTCAACACTTTCAATATGTCCTGCCACTCCCTTCTGGCTTGCAGAGTTTCTGCTGAAAGATCAGCTGTTAACCTTATGGGGATTCCCTTGTGTGTTATTTGTTGTTTTTCCCTTGCTGCTTTTAATATGTTTTCTTTGTATTTAATTTTTGACAGTTTGATTAATATGTGTCTTGGCGTATTTCTCCTTGGATTTATCCTGTATGGGACTCTCTGTGCTTCCTGGACTTGATTAACTATTGCCTTTCCCATATTAGGGAAGTTTTCAACTATAATCTCTTCAAATATTTTCTCAGTCCCTTTCTTTTTCTCTTCTTCTTCTGGAACCCCTATAATTCGAATGTTGTTGCATTTAATGTTGTCCCAGAGGTCTCTGAGACTGTCCTCAGTTCTTTTCATTCTTTTTTCTTTATTCTGCTCTGCAGTAGTTATTTCCACTATTTTATCTTCCAGGTAACTTATCCTTTCTTCTGCCTCAGTTATTCTGCTATTGATCCCATCTAGAGTACTTTTAATTTCATTTATTGTGTTGTTCATCGTTGCTTGTTTCATCTTTAGTTCTTCTAGGTCCTTGTTAACTGATTCTTGCATTTTGTCCATTCTATCTCCAAGATTTCGGATCAACCTTACTATCATTATTCTGAATTCTTTTTCAGGTAGACTGCCCATTTCCTCTTCATTTGTTAGGTCTGGTGGGTTTTTATCTTGCTCCTTCATCTGCTGTGTGTTTTTCTGTCTTTTCATTTTGCTTATCTTACTGTGTTTGGGGTCTCCTTTTTTTGCAGGCTGAAGGTTCGTAGTTCCTGTTGTTTTTTGTGTCTGTCCCCAGTGGCTAAGGTTGGTTCAGTGGGTTGTGTAGGCTTCCTGGTGGAGGGTACTAGTGCCTGTGTTCTGGTGGATGAGGCTGGATCTTGTCTTTCTGGTGGGCAGGTCCACGTCTGGTGGTGTGTTTTGGGGTGTCTGTAGACTTATGATTTTGGGCAGCCTCTCTGCTAATGGGTGGGGTTGTGTTCCTGTCTTGCTAGTTGTTTGGCATAGGATGTCCAGCACTGTAGCTTGCTGGTCGTTGAGTGAAGCTGGGTGCTGGCCTTGAGATGGAGATCTCTCGGAGATTTTTGCTGTTTGATATTATGTGCAGCTGGGAGGCCTCTTGTGGACCAGTGTCCTGAAGTTGGCTCTCCCACCTCAGAGGCACAGCACTGACTCCTGGCTGCAGCACCAAGAGCCTTTCATCCACAGGGCTCCTTAATTTGGGATGATTCGTTGTCTATTCAGGTATTCCACAGATGCAGGGTATATCAAGTTGATTGTGGAGCTTTAATCCGCTGCTTCTGAGGCTGCTGGGAGAGATTTCCCTTTCTCTTCTTTGTTCTCACAGTTCCCAGGGGCTCAGCTTTGGATTTGGCCCCGCCTGTGCGTGTAGGTCGCCGGAGGGCGTCTGTTCTTTGCTCAGGCAGGACGGGGTTAAAGGAGCCGCTGATTCGGAGGCTCTGGCTCACTCAGGCCGGGGGGGTAGGGAGGGTCACGGAGTGTGGGGCGGGCCTGCGGCGGCAGAGGCCGGCGTGACGTTGCAGCCTGTGGCGCGCCGTGCGTTCTCCCGGGGGAGTTGTCCCTGGATCCCGGGACCCTGGCAGTGGTGGGCTGCACAGGCTCCCCGGAAGGGCGTGTGGCTAGTGACCTGTGTTCGCACACAGGCCTCCTGGTGGCGGCAGCAGCGGCCTTAGCGTCTCATGTCTGTCTCTGGGCTCCGCACTTTTAGCCGCGGCTCGCGCCCGTCCCTGGAGCTCTCTCAAGCAGCGTTCTTAATCCCCTCTCCTCGTGCACCAGGAAACAAAGAGGGACGTAAAAGTCTCTTGCCTCTTCGGCAGGTCCAGACTTTTCCCCGGCCTCTCTCCCGGCTAGCCGCGGTGCACTAACGCCCTGCAGGCTGTGTTCACGCAGCCAACCTCAGTCCTCTCCCGGCGCTCCGACAAAAGCCGGAGCCTCAGCTCCCAGTCCCGCCCGCCCCGGCGGGCGAGCAGACACGCCTCTCGGCTGGTGAGTGCCGGTCGGCCCGATCCTCTGCGCTGGAATCTCTCCGCTTTGCCCTCCGCACTCCTGTTGCTGTGCTCTCCTCCGCGGCTCCCAAGCTCCCCCTCTCCGCCTCCCGACGTCTCCACCCGCGAAGGGGCTTCCTAGTGTGTGGACACTTTTCCTCCTTCACAGCTCTCTCCCGCTGGTGCAGCACCCGTCCCTATCCTTTTGTCTCTGTTTAGTTTTTTCTTTTGCCCTAACTAGGTACGTGGGGGGTTCCTTGCCTTTTGGGAGGTCTGAGGTCTTCTGCCAGCGTTCAGTAGGTGCTCCGTAGGAGTTGTTCCACGTGTAGATGTATTTCTGGTGTATCTGTGGGGAGGAAGGTGATCTCCGCGTCTTACTCTTCCGCCATCTTCCCGGAAGTCAATTCTACTTACTTCTAAGTTCTCAGGAGATGCCTCCCTTCTGCCCATTTTTAAAATCAGGTTATTTTTTTGTTTGATACTGAATTAAATAAACTGTTTATATATTTTGGATGTTAACTCCTTATCAGTCATATCATTTGCAAATATTTTCTCCCATTCAGTAGGCTGTCTTTTTGTATTGTCAAGAGTTTCCTTTGCTGTGCAAAAGCTTTTAAGTGTAATTAGGTCCCATTTGTTTATTTTTTCTTTTGTTTCTTTTGCCTTAGGAGACAGATCTAAAAGAATATTGCTATGATTTATGACAAAGAGTATTCTGCCTACATTTTCTTCTAGGAGTTTTATGGTTTCCAGTCTTAAGTTTAGGTCTTTAATCCATTTTGAGTTTATTTTTGTATATGATGTGAGAAAATGTTCGAATTTCATTGATTTATATGTACCTGTCCAGTTTTCCCAGCACAACTTATTGCATAGACTGTCTTTTCCCCATTGTATATTTTTGCTTCCTTTCTCATAGATCAATTAGCTATACGTGTGTGAGTTTGTATCTGGGCTGTCTATTCTATTCCATTGATCTGTGTGTCTGTTTTTGTGCCAGTACTTTACTGTTTTGATTACTGTAGCTTTGTAGTATAGTTTGAAGTCAGGGAGTGTTATACCAACAGCTCTGTTCTTTCTCAAGATTGCTTTGGCTATTTGAGGTCTTTTGTGTTTCCATACAAATTTTAGAATTATTTATTCTAGTTCTGTGAAATATGCCATTGGTATTTTGATAGAGATTGCATTGAATCTGTAGATTGCCTTGGGTGGTATGATCATTTTAGCAATATTGGTTATTCTAGTCCATGAACACATTATACTTTTCCATCTGTGTGTGTCGTCTTCAATTTCAGTCTTATAGTGTAACATCCTGAAAATGCTCCAAGTGTGCTTGAAAAGAATGTGTAATCTGCTGCTACTGTGTGGAGTTAACTGAATAAACATCAGGTTCAATTTTTTTTTTTTCTGTGGTACGCGGGCCTCTCACTGTTGTGGCCTCTTCTGTTGCGGAGCACAGGCTCCGGACGCGCAGGCTCAGAGGCCATGGCTCACGGGCCTAGCCACTCCGCGGCATGTGGGATTTTCCCGGACTGGGGCACGAACCCATGTCCCCTGCATCGGCAGGCGGACTCAACCACTGCACCACCAGGGAAGCCCCAGGTTCAATTTTTGATAGTGTTTTTCAACTCTTCCATTTCTTATTGATTTTATGTCCAGTTATCCTAATAATTTTTGAGAGTGTGGTATGGAAATTTCCAAGTATAATTTTTGAACAAACTGTCTTTTTCTCCATGTAGCTGTTCAGTTTTCCCAGGACCACATATTGAAGAGAATGTCTTTTCCCCATTGTGTTTTCTTGTATCCTTTGTTATAGATAAATTGGCCATAAGTGCATGGGTTTATTTCTGGGCTCTCTATCATGTTCCATTGATCTATGTGTCTGTTTTTGTGCCAGTACTATACTGTTCTGATTACTGTAGGTTTGCAGTACAGTCTGCAGTCAGAGAGCATGATACCTCCAGCTTTGTTTGTTTGTTTTCCCTCAAGATTGCTTTGACTATTTGGGGTCTTTTATGGTTCCATATAAATTTTAGGATTATTTGTTCTAGGCCTGTGAAAAATGTCATGGGTATTTTGATAGGAATTGCATTAAATCTGTAGATTGCTTTGGGTAGTAAGGACACTTTAACAATATTAATTCTTCCAATCTATGATCACAGGACATCTTTCCATTTCATGTCATCTTTCAGTTTCCTTCATCAATATTTTATAGTTTTCAGAGTATAGGTCTTTCACCTTGTTAGTTAAGTTTATTCCTAGGTCTATATTCTGTTTGATGTGATTTTAAATGGAATTGTTTTCTTGTTTTCTCTTTCTGATAGTTGATTATTAGTGTATAGAAAAGCAACAGATTTCTATATATTAATCTTATTTTTGAATTTTATTTTTTTATACAGCAGGTTATTAGTCATCAATTTTATACACATCAGTGTATACATGTCAATCCCAATCACCCAATTCAACACACCACCATCACACCACCCCGCGCCGCTTTCTCCCTTGGTGTCCATACGTTTGTCCTCTACATCTGTGTCTCAATTTCTGCCCTGCAAACTGGTTCATCTGTAAAATTTTTCTAGGTTCCACGTATATACCATAATATACAATATTTGTTTTCCTCTTTCTGTCTTACTTCACGTTGTATGACAGTGTCTAGATCCATCCATGTCTCAACAAATGACCCAATTTTGTTCCTTTTTATGGATGAGTAATATTCCATTGTATATATGTACCACATCTTCTTTATCTATTTGTCTGTTGAAGGGCATTTAGGTTGCTTCCATGACCTGGCTATTGTAAATAGTGCTGCAATGAACATTGGGGTGCATGTGTCTTTTTGAATTATGATTTTCTCTGGGTATATGCCCAGTAGTGGGATTGCTGGATCATATGGTAATTCTATTTTTAGTTTTTTAAGGAACCTTCATACTGTTTTCCATAGTGGCTGTATCAGTTTACATTCCCACCAACAGTGCAGGAGGGTTCCCTTTTCTCCACACCCTCTCCAGCATTTGTTGTTTCTAGATTTCCTGATGATGCCCATTCTAAATGGTGTGAGGTGATACCTCATTGTAGTTTTGATTTGCATTTCTCTAATAATTAGTGATGTTGAGCAGCTTTTCATGTACTTCTTCACCATCTGTATGTCTTCTTTGGAGAATTGTCTATTGAGGTCTTCTGCCAATTTTTAGATTTGGTTGTTTTTTTTCTTAATATTATTGAGCTGCATGAGCTGTTTATATATTTTGGAGATTAATCCTTTGTCCATTGATTCGTTTGCAAATACTTTCTCCCATTCTGAGGGTTGTCTTCTCATCTTGTTTGTGGTTTCCTTTGCTGTGCAAAAGCTTTTAAGTTTCATTAGGTCCCATTTGTTTATTTTTGTTTTGATTTCCATTACTCTAGGAGTTGGATCAAAAAAGATCTTGCTGTGATTTATGTCAAAGAGTGTCCTTCCTATGTTTTCCTCTAAGAGTTTTATAGTGTCCAGTCTTACATTTAGGTCTCTAATACATTTTGAATTTATTTTTGTGTATGGTGTTAGAGAGTGTTCATTCTTTTACATGTAGCTGTCCAGTTTTCCCAGCACCACTTACTGAGGAGACTGTCTCTTCTCCATTGTATATCCTTGCCACCTTTGTCATAGATTAGTTGACCATGGGTGTGTGGGTTTATCTCTGGGCTTTCTATCCTGTTCCATTGATCTATGTTTCTGTTTTTGTGCCAGTACCAGATTGTCTTGATTACTGTAGCTTTGTAGTATAGTCTGAAGTCAGGGAGTCTGATTCCTCCAGCTCCGTTTTTTTTCCTTCAAGACTGCTATGGCTATTTCAAGTCTTTTGTGTCTCCATACAAATTCTAAGATTTTTTGTTCTAGTTCCGTAAAAAATGCCATTGGTAATTTGATAGGGATTGCATTGGATCTGTAGATTGCTTTGGGTGGTAGAGTCATTTTCACAATATTGATTTTTCCAGTCCAACAACATGGTATACCTCTCCATATGTCAGTATAATCTTTAATTTTTTTCATCAGTGTCTTAACAGTTTTCTGCCTAAAGGTCTTTTACCTCCCTAGGTATTTTATTCCTAGATATTTTATTCTTTTTGTTGCAATGGTAAATGGGAGTCTTTTCTTGATTTCACTTTCAGATTTTTCATCATTAGTGTATAGGAATGCCAGAGATTTCTGTGCATTAATTTTGTATCCTGCTACTTTACCAAATTCATTAATTAGCTCTAGTAGTTTTCTGGTAGCATCTTTAGGATTCTCTATGTATAGTATCATGTCATCTGCAAACAGTGACAGCTTTACTTCTTCTTTTCCAATTTGGATTCCTTTTATTTCCTTTACTTCTCTGATTGCTGTGGCTACAACTTCCAAAACTATGTTGAATAAGAGTGGTGAGAGTGGGCAACCTTGTCTGGTTCCTGATCTTAGTGGAAATGCTTTCAGTTTTTCACCATTGAGGACGATGTTGGCTGTGGGTTTGTCATATATGGCCTTTATTGTGTTGAGGAAAGTTCCCTCTATGTCTACTTTCTGGAGAGGTTTTATCATAAATTGGTGTTGAATTTTGTCGAAAGCTTTCTCTGCATCTATTGAGATGACCATATGGTTTTTCTCCTTCAGTTTGTTAATATGGTGTATCACATTGATTGATTTGCATATATTGAAGAATCCTTGCATTCCTGGAATAAACCCCACTTGATCATGGGGTATGATCCGTTTAATGTGCTGTTGGATTCTGTTTGCTAGTATTTTGTTAAGGATTTTTGCATCTATGTTCATCCATGATATTGGACTTTAGTTTTCTTTCTTTGTGACATCCTTGTCTGGTTTTGGTATCAGGGTGATGGTGGCCTCGTAGAATGAGTTGGGGAGTGTTCCTCCCTCTGCTATATTTTGGAAGAGTTTGAGAAGGACAGGTGTTAGCTCTTCTCTAAATGTTTGATAGAATTCGCCTGTGAAGCCATCTGGTCCTGAGCTTTTGTTTATTGGAAGATTTTTAATCACAGCTTCAGTTTCATTACTTGTGATTGGCCTGTTTATATTTTCTATTTCTTCCTGGTTCAATCTTGGCAGGTTGTGCCTTTCTAAGAATTTGTCCATTTCTTCCAGGTTGTCCATTTTATTGGCATAGAGTTGCTTGTAGTAATCTTTCATGATCTTTTGTATTTCTGCGGTGTCAGTTGTTACTTCTCCTTTTTCATTTCTAATTCTATTGATTTGAATCTTCTCCCTTTTTTTCTTGATGAGTCTGGCTAATGGTTTATCAATTTTGTTTATCTTCTCAAAGAACCACGTTTTAGTTTTATTGATCTTTGCTATCGTTTCCTTCATTTCTTTTTCATTTATTTCTTATCTGATCTTTATGATTTCTTTCCTTCTGCTAACTTTGGGGGGTTTTTTGTCCTTCTTTCTCTAATTGCTTTAGGTGCAAGGTTAGGTTGCTTATTCGAGATGTTTCCTGTTTCTTAAGGTAGGATTGTATTGCTATAAACTTCCCTCTTAGAACTGCTTTCGCTGCATCCCATAGGTTTTGGGTGGTCGGGTCTCCATTGTCATTTGTTTCTAGGTATTTTTTGATTTCCTCTTTGATTTCTTCAGTGATCACTTCGTTATGAAGTAGTGTATTGTTTAGCCTCCATGTGTTTGTATTTTTTACAGATCTTTTCCTGTAATTGATATCTAGTCTCATAACGTTGTGGTTGGAAAAGATACTTGATACAATTTCAATTTTCTTAAATTTACCAAGGCTTGATTTGTGACCCAAGATATGATCTATCCTGGAGAATGTTCCATGAGTACTTGAGGAAAATGTGTATTCTGTTGTTTTTGGATGGAATGTCCTATAAATATCAATTAAGTCCATCTTGTTTAATGTATCATTTAAAGCTTGTGTTTCCTTATTTATTTTCATTTTGGATGATTTGTCCATTTGTGAAAGTGGGGTGTTAAAGCCCCCTACTATGAATGTGTTACTGTCCATTTCCCCTTTTATGGCTGTTAGTATTTGCCTTATGTATTGAGGTGCTCCTATGTTGGGTGCATAAATATTTACAATTGTTATATCTTCTTCTTGGATTGATCCCTTGATCATTATGTAGTGTCCTTCTTTGTCTCTTCTAATAGTCTTTGTTTTAAAGTCTATTTTGTCTGATATGAGAATTGCTACTCCAGCTTTCTTTTGGTTTCCATGTGCATGGAATATCTTTTTCCATCCCCTCACTTTCAGTCTGTATGTGTCTCTAGGTCTGAAGTGGGTCTCTTGTAGACAGCATATATATGGGTCTTGTTTTTGTATCCATTCAGCCAGTCTGTGTCTTTTGGTGGGAGCATTTAATCCATTTACATTTAAGGTAATTATCAGTATGTATGTTCCTATTCCCATTTTCTTAATTGTTTTGGGTTTGTTATTGTAGGTCTTTTCTTCTCTTTTGTTTCCTGTCTAGAGAAGATCCTTTAGCATTTGTTGTAAAGCTGGTTTGATGGTGCTGGACTCTCTCAGCTTTTGTCTGTAAAGGTTTTAATTTCTCCATCAAATCTGAATGAGATCCTTGCTGGGTAGAGTAATCTTGGTTGTAGGTTTTTCTCCTTCATCACTTTAAATATGTCCTGCCAGTCCCTTCTGGCTTGCAGAGTTTCTGCTGAAAGATCAGCTGTTAACCTTATGGGGATTCCCTTGTGTGTTATTTGTTGTTTTTCCCTTGCTGCTTTTAATATGTTTTCTTTGTATTTAATTTTTGACAGTTTGATTAATATGTGTCTTGGCATGTTTCTCCTTGGATTTATCCTGTATGGGACTCTCTGTGCTTCCTGGACTTGACTAACTATTGCCTTTCCCACATTAGGGAAGTTTTCAACTATAATCTCTTCAAATATTTTCTCAGTCCCTTTCTTTTTCTCTTCTTCTTCTGGAACCCCTATAATTCGAATGTTGGTGTGTTTAATGTTGTCCCAGAGGTCTCTGAGACTGTCCTCAGTTCTTTTCATTCTTTTTTCTTTATTCTGCTCTGCAGTAGTTATTTCCACTATTTTATCTTCCAGGTAACTTATCCGTTCTTCTGCCTCAGTTATTCTGCTATTGATCCCTTCTAGAGTATTTTTCATTTCATTTATTGTGGTGTTCATCATTGCTTGTTTCATCTGTAGTTCTTCTAGGTCCTTGTTAAATGTTTCTTGTATTTTCTCTATTCTATTTCCAAGATTTGGGGTCATCTTTACTATCATTATTCTGAATCCTTTTTCAGGTAGACTGCCTATTTCCTCTTCATTTGTTAGGTCTGGTGGGTTTTTATCTTGCTCCTTCATCTGCTGTGTGTTTTTCTGTCTTCTCATTTTGCTTATCTTACTGTGTTTGGGGTCTCCTTTTTGCAGACTGCAGGTTCATAGTTCCCATTGTTTTTGGTGTCTGTCCCCAGTGGCTAAAGTTGGTTCAGGGGGTTGTGTAGGCTTCCTGGTGGAGGGGACTAGTGCCTGTGTTCTGGTGGATGAGGCTGGATCTTGTCTTTCTAGTGGGCAGGTCCACGTCTTGCGGTGTGTTTTGGGGTGTCTGTGGACTTACTATGATTTTGGGCAGCCTCTCTGCTAATGGGTGGGGTTGTGTTCCTGTCTTCCTCCTCAGAGGCACAGCACTGACTCCTCCTCAGAGGCACAGCACTGTCCTGGCTGCAGCACCAAGAGCCTTTCATCCACACAGCTCAGAATAAAAGGGAGAAAAAGTAGAAAGAGAGAAAGAAAGAGGATAAAAGAAAAAATAAAGTAAGATAAAATAAAGTTATTAAAATAAAAAATAATTATTAAGAAAAAAAATTTTTTTAAGTAAACAAAATCAGACAGATAGAACCCTAGGACAAATGGTGAAAGCAAAGCTACACAGACAAAATCTCACACAGAAGCATGCACATACACACTCACAACAAGAGGAAAGGGGGAAAAAAATCATAAATCTTGCTCTCAAAGTCCACGTCCTCAATTTGGGATGATTCGTTGTCTATTCATGTATTCCACAGATGCAGGGTACATCAAGTTGATTGTGGAGCTTTAATCTGCTGCTTCTGAGGCTGCTGGGAGAGATTTCCCTTTCTCTTCTTTGTTCTCACAGCTCCTGGGACTCAGCTTTGGATTTGGCCCCACCTCTGCGTGTAGGTCGCCCGGAGAGCGTCTGTTCTTCGCTCAGACAGGACGAGGTTAAAGGAGCCGCTGATTCGGGGGCTCTGGCTCACTCAGGCCGAGGGGAGGGAGGGGTACGGAGTGCGGGGCGAGCCTGCGGTGGCAGAGGCCAGCATGATGTTGCAGCAGCCTGAGGCGTGCTGTGCGTTCTCCTGGGGAAGTTGTCCCTGGATCCCGTGACCCTGGCAGTGGCGGGCTGCACAGGCTCCCCAGAAGGGAGGTGTGGAGAGTGACCTGTGCTTGCACACAGGCTTCTTGGTGGCGGCGGCAGCAGCAGCCTTAGCGTCTCATGCCCGTCTCTGGGGTCCGCACTGTTAGCTGCGGCTCGCGCCCTTCTCTGGAGCTCCTTTAAGCAGCGCTCTTAATCCCCTCTCCTCGCGCACCAGGAAACAAAGAGGGAAGAAAAAGTCTCTTGCCTCTTTGGCAGGTCCAGACTTTTCCCAGGCAGATTCTTTTTGTTTATTTATTTGTTTTGTTTTTAATTTTATTTTTTAAAATTATTTTTACATTTTTACATTTTATTTTTTTATACAGCAGGTTCTTATGAGTTATCTATTTTATACGTATTAGTGTATATATGTCAATCCCAATCTCACAATTCATCACAGCAGCACCACCATCCCCGGCTTTCCCCCCTTGGTGTCCATACATTTGTTCTCTACATCTGTGTCTCTATTTCTGCTCTGCAAATCAGTTCATCTGTACCATTTTTCCATGCATTAATATACGATATTTGTTTTTCTCTTTCTGACTTACTTCACTCTGTATGACAGTCTAGGTCCATCCACATCTCTACAAATGACCCAGTTTTGTCCCTTTTTATGGCTGAGTAATATTCCATTGTATATATGTACCGCATCTTCTTTATCCATTTGTCTGTTGATGGGCATTTAGGTTGCTTCCATGACCTGGCTATTGCAAATAGTGCTTCAATGAACATTGGGGTGCATGTGTCTTTTTGAATGATGGTTTTCTCTGGGTATAGGCCCAGTAGTGGGGTTTCTGGGTCATATGGTAATTCTATGTTTACTTTTTCAAGGAACCTCCATACTGTTCTCCATAGTGGCTGTATCAATTTACATTCCCACCAACAGTGCAGGAGGGTTCCCTTTTCTCCACACCTCCTCCAGGATTTATTGTTTCTAGATTTTTGGATGATGGCCATTCTGACTGGTGTGAGGTGATACCTCATTGTGGTTTTGATTTGCATTTCTCTAATGATCAGTGATGTTGACCAGCTTTTCATGTGTTTGTTGGCCATCTGTATGTCTTCTTTGGAGAAATGTCTATTGAGGTCTTCTGCCCATTTTTGCGTTGGGTTGTTTGTTTTTTTAATATTGAGCTGCATGAGCTGTTTATATATTTTGGAGATTAATCCTCTGTCCATTGATTTGTTTGCAAATATTTTCTCCCATTCTGAGGGTTGTCTTCTCATCTTGTTTGTAGTTTCCTTTGCTGTGCAAAAGTTTTGAAGTTTCATTAGGTCCCATTTGTTTATTTTTGTTTTTATTTCCATTACTCTAGGAGTTGGATCAAAAAAGATCTTGCTGTGATTTATGTCAAAGAGTGTTCTTCCTATGTTTTCCTCTAAAAGTTTTATAGTGTCCAGTCTTACATTTAGGTCTCTAAGACATTTTGAATTTATTTTTGTGTATGGTGTTAGGGAGAGTTTCATTCTTTTACATGTAGCTATGCAGTTTTCTCAGAACCACTTACTGAAGAGACTGTCTTTTCTCCATTGTATATCCTTGCCTCCTTTGTCATAGATTAGTTGACCATAGGTGTGTGGGTTTATCTCTGGGCTTTCTATCCTGTTCCATTGATCTATATTTCTGTTTTTGTGCCAGTACCTTTTTGTCTTGATTACTGTAGCTGTGTAGTATAGTCTGAAGTCAGGGAGTCTGATTCCTCCAGCTCATTTTTTTCCCTCAAGACTGCTTTGGCTATTCGGGGTCTTTTGTGTCTCCATACAAATTTTAAGATTTTTTGTTCTAGTTCTGTAAAAAATGCCACTGGTAATTTGATAGGGATTGCATCGAATCTGTAGATTGCTTTGGGTGGTATAGTCATTTTCACAATATTGATTCTTTCAATCCAAGAGTTCTATCTCTCCATCTGTTTGTGTCATCTTTGATTTCTTTCATCAGTCTCTTACAGTTTTCTGAGTACAGGTCTTTTGGCAGGAGGATTCTTAACCACTGTGCCACCAGGGAAGCCTTCTCCTATGTTTTCTTCTAATGTTTTATAGTTTTATGTTGACATGATCCATTTTGAGTTAATTTTTGCATAACATATGGGACTTAGGTCAAAGTACAATTTTTTTTCTATGAATGTCCAGTTGCTTCAGCACCATTTATTGAAAGGACTAGTCATCCTTCACTGAATTGCTTTTACACCTGTGTCAAAATTCCAATGGGAAAGACTCCCCCAGCCAGCCCAACAAGAAGTGCCAGTAGGGATTGGTTCAAGATGGTGGAGTAGAAGGATGTGCTCTCACTCCCTCTTGCGAGAGCACCAGAATCACAACTAACTGCTGAACAATCATGTACAGGAAGAAACTGGAGCTCACCAAAAAAGATACCCCACATCCAAAGACAAGGGAGAAGCAATGAGATGCTTAGGAGGGGTGCAATCACAATAAAATCAAATCCCATAATGGCTGGGTGGGTGACTCACAAACTGGAGAACACTTATACCACTGAAGTCCACCCGCTGGAGTGAAGGTTCTGAGCCCCAAGTCAGGGTTCCCAACCCTGGAGATCCGGCAACGGGAGGAGGAATTCCTAGAGATTCAGAGATTGAAGGCTAGTGGGATTTAATTGCAGGGCTTTGACAGGACTGGGGGAAACAGAGAGAGACTCCACTCTTGGAAGGCACACACAAAGTAGTGTGTGCATCGCGACCCAGGGGAAGGAGCAGTGACCCCATAGGATACGGAACCAGACCTACCTGCTAGTGTTGGAGGGTCTCCTGCAGAGGCAGGGGGTGGCTGTGGCTCACCGTGTGGACAAGGACACGGGCAGCAGAAGTTCTGGGAAGTAGTCCTTGGTGTGAGCCGTCCCAGAGTCTGCCCTTAGCCCCATCAAAGAGCTGGGTAGGCTCCAGTGCTGGGTTGCCTCAGGCCAAACAACCAACAGGGAGGGAACCCAGCCCCACCCATCAGCAGACAAGCTGATTAAAGCTTTACTGAGCTCTGCCCACCAGAGCAACAGCCAGCTCTACCCACCACCAGTCCCTCCCATCAGGAAGCTTGCAGAAGCTTCTAAGATAGCCTCATCCACCAGAGGGCAGAAGCAGAAGAAAGAAGAACTACAATTCTGCAGGCTGTGGAAGGAAAACTACATTCACAGAAACACAGACAAAATGAAAAGGCAGAGGACTTTGTACCAGGTGAAGGAACAAGATAAAACCCCAGAAAAACAACTAAATGAAGTGAAGATAGGCAACCTTCCAGAAAAAGAAATCAGAGTAATGATAGTGAAGATGATCCAGGACCTCGGAAAAAGAATGGAGGCAAAGATCGAGAAGATACAAGAAATGTTTAACAAAGACCTAGAAGAATTAACAAATAAACAGAGATGAACAATACAATAACTGAAATGAAAACTACACTAGAGGGAATCAATAGCAGAATAACTGAGGCAGAAGAACGGATAAGTGACCTGGAAGACAGGACAGTGGAATTCACTGCTGCAGAACAGAATAAATAAAAAAGAAAGAAAAGAAATGAAGAGGGTCTAAGAGACCTCTGGGACAACATTAAATGCAACAACATTCACATTATAGGGGTCCCAGAAGGAGAAGAGAGAGAAAGGACACGGGAAAATACTTAAAGAGATTATAGTTGAAAACTTCCCTAACATGAGAAAGGAAATAGCCACCCAAGTCCAGGAAGTGCAGAGAGTCCCATACAGGATAAACCTAAAGAGAAACATGCCGAGACACATAGTAATCAAGTTGGCAAAAAATTAAAGACAAAGAAAAAATTTGAAAGCAACAAGGGAAAAATGACTAATAACATACAAGGGAACTCCCACAAGGCTAACAGTTGATTTCTCAGCAGAAACTATAAGCCAGAAGGGAGTGGCATGACATACTTAAAGTGATGAAAGGGAAGAACCTGCAACCAAGATTACTCTACCCAACAAGGATCTCATTCAGATTCGATGGAGAAATCAAAAGCTTTACAGACAAGCAAAACCTAAGAGAATTCAGCACCACCAAACCAGCTCTACAACAAATGCTAAAGGAACTTCTCTAAGTCAGAAGCACAAGAGAAGAGAATGACCTACAAAAACAAACCCAAAACAATTAAGAAAATGGTAATAGGAACATACATACCAATAATTACCTTAAACATGAATGGATTAAATGCTCCAACCAAAAGACACAGGCTTGCTGAATGGATTCAAAAACAAGACCCATATATATGCTGTCTACAAGAGACCCACTTCAGACCTAGAGACACATACAGACTAAAAGTGAAGGGATGGAAAAAAATATTCCATGCACATGGAAATCAAAAGAAAGCTGGAGTAGCAATACTCATATCAGATAAAATAGGCTTTACAATAAAGAATGTTACAAGAGACAAGGAAGGACACTACATAATGATCAAGGGATCAATCCAAGAAGAAGATATAACAATTATAAATATATATGTACCCAACGTAGGAGCACCACAATACACAAGGCAAATGCTAACAGCTATAAAAGAGGAAATCAACAGTAACACAATAATAGTGGGGGACTTTAACACCTCACTTACACCAATGGACAGATCATCCAAACAGAAAATTAATAAGGAAGCAGAAGCTTTAAATGACACAATAGACCAGATAGATTTAATTGATATTTATAGGACATTCCATCCAAAAACAGCAGATTACACTTTCTTCTCAAGTGCGCACAGAACATTCTCCAGGTTAGATCACATCTTGGGTCACAAATCAAGCCTCAGTAAATTTAAGAAAATTGAAATCATATCAAGCATCTTTCCCGACCACAAAACTATGAGGTTAGAAATCAATTACAGGGGAAAAAAAAGTAAAAAACACAAACACATGGAGGCTAAACAATACGTTACTAAATAACCAAGAGATCACTGAGGAGATCAAAAATACCTAGAGACAAATGACAATGAAAACACGATGATCCAAAACCTATGGGACGCAGCAAAAGCAGTTCTAAGAGGGAAGTTTATAGCAATACAGGCCTGCCTCAAGAAATAAGAAAAATCTCAAATAAACAATCTACCTTACACCTAAAGGAACTAGAGAAAGAAGAACAAACAAAACCCAAAGTTAGCAGAAGGAAAGAAATCATAAAGATCAGAGCAGAAACAAATGAAATAGAAACAGGAAACAATAGCAAAGGTCAATTAAACTAAAAGCTGGTTCTTTGAGAAGATAAAGAAAATTGATAAACCATTAGCCAGACTCATCAAGAAAAAGGGAGAGGACTCAAATCAATAAAGTTACAAATGAAAAAGGAGAAGTTACAACAGACACCACAGAAATACAAAGCATCCTAAGAGACTACTACAAGCAACTCTATGCCACTAAAATGGACAACCTGGAAGAAATGGACAAATTCTTAGAAAGGTATTACCGTCCAAGACAGAACCAGGAAGAAATAGAAAATATGAACAGACCAATCACAGGTAATGAAATTGAAACTGTGATTAAAAATCTTCCAGCAAACAAAAGTCCAGGACCAGATGGCTTCACAGGTGAATTCTATCAAACATTTAGAGAAGAGCTAACACCCATCCTTCTCAAACTCTTCCAAAAAATTGCAGAGGAAGGAACACTCCCAAACTCATTCTATGAGGCCACCATCACCCTGATAAGAAAACCAGACAAAGATACTACAAAAAAAAAATTACAGACCAATATCACTGATGAATATAGATGCAAAAATCCTCAACAAAATACTAGCAAGCAGAATTCAACAACATATTAAAACGATCATGCACCATGATCAAGTGGGATTCATCCCAGGGATGCAAGGATTCTTCAATATATGCAAATCATTCAATATGATACACCATATTAACAAATTGAAGAATAAAATCCATATGATCGTCTCAATAGATGCAGAAAAAAACTTTTACAAAATTCAACACCCATTTATGATAAAAACTCTCCAGAAAATTGGCATAGAGGGAACCTACCTCAACATAATAAAGGCCATATATGACAAATCCATAGCAAACATCATTCTCAATGGTAAAAAACTGAAAGCATTTCCTCTAAGATCAGGAACAAGACAAGGATGTCCACTCTCACCACTATTATTCAACATAGTTTTGGAAGTCCTAGCCATGGCAATCAGACAAGAAAAAGAAATAAAAGGAATACAAATTAGAAAAGAAGAAGTAAAGCTGTCACTGTTTGCAGATGACATGATACTATACATAGAGAATCCTAAAGATGCTACCAGAAAACTACTAGAGCTAATTAATGAATTTGGTAAAGTAGCAGGATACAAAATTAATGCACATAAATATCTTGCATTCCTATACACTAACAACAATGATCAGAGAGAGAAATTAAGGAAACAATCTCATTCACCATTGCAACAAAAAGAATAAAATACCCTAGGAATCAACCTACCTAGGGAGACAAAAGACCTGTATGCTGAAAACTATAAGACACTGATGAAAGAAATCAAAGATGACACAAACAGATGGAGAGATATACCATGTTCTTGGGTTGGAAGAATCAATACTGTGAAAATGACTCTACTACCCAAAGCAATGTACAGATTCAATACAATCCCTATCAAATTACCAGTGGCATTTTTTTACAGAACTAGAACAGAAAATCTTTAAATTTTTATGGAGACACAAAAGACCCCAAATAGCCAAAGCAGTCTTGAGGGAAAAAAATGAGCTGGAGGAATCAGACTCCCTGACTTCAGACTATACTACAAAGCTACAGTAATCAAGGCAATATGGTACTGGCACAAAAACAGAAATATAGATCAATGGAACAGGATAGAAAGCCCAGAGATAAACCCATGCACCTATGGTCAACTAATCTATGACAAAGGAGGCAAGGATATATAATGGAGAAAAGACAGTCTCTTCAGTAAGTGGTTCTGGGAAAACTGTACAGCTACACATAAAAGAATGAAATTAGAACAGTCCCTAACACCATACACAAAAATAAACTCAAAATGTATTAGAGACCTAAATGTAAGACTGGACACTATAAAACTCTTAGAGGAAAACATAGGAAGAACACTCTTTGACATAAATCACAGCAAGATCTTTTTTGATCCAACTCCTAGAGTAATGGAAATAAAAACAAAAATAAACAAATGGGACCTAATGAAACTTAAAAGCAAAGGAAACTACAAACAAGATGAGAAGACAACCCTCAGAATGGTAGAAAATATTTGCAAACAAATCAATGGACAAAGGATTAATCTCCAAAATATATAAACAGCTCATGCAGCTCAATTTAAAAAAACAACCCAATTGAAAAATGGGCAGAAGACCTCAATAGACATTTCTCCAAAGAAGACATACAGATGGCCAACAAACACATGAAAAGCTGGTCAACATCACTGATCATTAGAGAAATGCAAATCAAAACCACAATGAGGTATCACCTCACACCAGTCAGAATGGCCAACATCCAAAAATCTAGAAACAATAAATCCTGGAGGAGGTGTGGAGAAAAGGGAACCCTCCTGCACTGTTGGTGGGAATGTAAATTGATACAGCCACTATGGAGAACAGTATGGAGGTTCCTTGAAAAAGTAAACGTAGAATTACCATATGACCCAGAAACCCCACTGCTGGGCCTATACCCAGAGAAAACCATCATTCAAAAAGACACATGCACCCCAATGTTCATTGCAGCACTATTTGCAATAGCCAGGTCATGGAAGCAACCTAAATGCCCATCAACAGACGAATGGATAAAGAAGATGTGGTACATATATACAATGGAATATTATTCAGCCATAAAAAGGAACAAAACTGGGTCATTTGTAGAGACATGGATGGACCTAGAGACTGTCATACAGAGTGAAGTACATTGGAAAGAGAAGAACAAATACCGTATATTAATGCGTATATGTGGAACCTAGAAAAATGGTACAGATGAACCGATTTGCAGGGCAGAAATAGAGACACAGATGTAGAGGACAAATGTATGGACACCAAGGGGGGAAAGCGGTGGAGGGAGGTGGTGGTGCTGTGATGAATTGGGAGATTGGGATTGACATATATACACTAATATGTATAAAATGGATAACTACTAAGAACCTGCTGTGTAAAAAATAAAGAAAATTCAAAAAATAAAGAAATGGACAGGAATGATATAAATTGCAAAATTTTACTGAAAAAAAAGAAGAAACAACCAGCTGTATAAAAATAAAATAAAATTCAGAAATTCAAAAAAAAGTAAGCATTTTCCTAGCTTATTAAAACTCCTAATAACCTTAACTAAATGTCTATAAATGACTTACCATGTGTCTGTGCCATGACTTTTTAACCATTGTTTTCATGTTTACTTGTTAAATAATTATTTTCCTCAAAAAAAAGCGCCAGTAGCGTGGCCCTGATTCTTCTGAGGCTCGTGGGCGCTGCTCTGAGCAGCGTCACCCTTTATAGCAGAAAGCTGGCGGGCACTGTGGGGGAAAAACAAAACAAGCAGCAAGTGGAGGAGGTGCTAGAAGAAGAGGAAAAAGAATATGTGGTAGAAAAAGTTCTCGACCATCGAGTGGTAAAGGGCCAAGTGGAGTACCTCCTAAAACGGAAGGGGTTCTTAGATGAGGACGACACATGGGAGCCAGAAGAAAACCTGGATTGCCCCGACCTCACTGCCGAGTTCCTGCAGTCACAGGAAACAGCACACGAGACAGACAAATCAGAGGGGGGCAAACGCAAAGCTGATTCTGATTCGGAAGATAAGGGGGAGGAGAGCAAACCAAAGAAGAAAGAAGAGTCAGAAAAGCCACGAGGCTTTGCTCAGGGTTTGGAACTGGAGTGGATTATTGGAGCTATAGACTCCAGTGGAGAACTCATTTTCCTGATGAAACGGAAAAACTGATGAGGCTGACCTGGGCCCTGCCAAGGAAGCCAATGTCAAGTGCCCACAGGTTGTCATATCCTCCTATGAGGAAAGGCTGACGTGGCATTCCTACCCCTCAGAGGATGATGACAAAAAAGATGACAAGAATTAACTCTCCTGAGTACCAGCCCTTGTCACGTCTGACCGTGGGGTTCGAGTGGGGAAAGGAGTTCTACTTGTCTTGACACCATGGAGGTGGCTTGAGAAGATGTCCTTCGAAGAGCCAGTATAGTTTCTGTGCCCTACAGCAGCCCAAGTGCTTTAAAGCTGCTCTATGCTGTATAGTTTGCACACCCATCCCAGTGGAGGGGAAGGACGGTCAGTGTTTCAAGGCCACCCATTCTGAACTTTACTGAGAAAGGCAAAGGGCCTTCTACATAGGACAAAACTTGCAGGCTGGGATGTGGGAGAGCAGAAGATAACTGTAGATCTTCAAAGAGCATCTCCACAACCCACAGCCTTCTTCTCAATAGTGTTAACTCTGCACTTTTACAGCATAGCATGGATGTAGTTTTTGGCCGTTACTGGTGTATTATTTGGGGCGGGAGGGATGGGGTGGGAAGAAGGGAGATGGGTTAGGGTCATTTTTGTTAAAATCTGGGGACTGATTGAGTAAATGGTGAAACAAAGGAAAGAACAACTAATGATGATTTGATTCTGTGTCCAGAATATTTTATCCTTTCAAAAAATGTCATTGGCAACCTAAATGAGGACTGTGAGAGATCGTTTGTAAGCTGCGAATGCCTGAAACTTAGAAGCCAAGGTGTTCCCTGCCTCAGCATAATGCTGTTCCCAGCAAAGGACTAAGCCAGTTACGAAGTTACCGAAGCTGCCATTTTGGGGGATTGAAGCCGGCTGAGGAGGAAAAGTCTTATTGGAGTGTATACACAGGCAGGTCATTCTGTCCTAGAGGTGCTGATTCCTGAAATTGACAAGAAGACCCTTTCTTCTCCAGTCATGAGGTTATAAATATCAGCTTCTCCATCCAAGCCACTGGCTGAAGTATTTGGGGAAGGGCAGAGGGTGGTACAGGAGGTGGGAGAGTAGGGAAAGACGAGGGCTGGTGCTCTTAGGGTGGAAAACTCTTTTGGAGCCTCTGTTTTTTGAACTTTGAAACCATTGGTGGCAGAGTTCAGTCACTGACAGCACAAGTTCACTGAAGCACTTCAAGAGTTGAATGATTTCAAAAGCCCTGGTCTCAGGAGAAGATTAAATTTTCACACTGGGGCAGTGGTTCACTTTAAAACAAAACTTTTTTTTTAATCCTAAGCATTAACTAAAACCCCAAATGCTGTCATGACTCATGAGATCCATCAGTTCTTGACATCATCTAGAACTGCATCTAGAACTCCATTGTAAAAGGCATGTGTTAGGTTTCTGTGAAAACTTTTAAATGTAAACTTCGTACCAACACTGTCAGTTCGTCTTAATAAAATTATAGATTTATATTTTAAAAATCCAGCAGCATACTTGTGTGGGTCTATTTTTGGGCTCCTCTATTTCATTGATCTATGCATCTGTCCTTCTACCAATACTCTATTGTCTTCATTACTGTAGCTATATAGTAAGGCTTATTTGGGTGATTTTATTCTTTTCCAAGATTACCTTAGATATCTAGGGCCTATGGCTTTCCTTATGAATTTTAATTTATAAATTAAAAATTATAAATTTATATAATTATAAAATTATAAAAATTAATTATAAATTAAATAATCTTTTCTATGTCTAAAAAAACCATTGCTAGGATTTTGATAGGAATTGTATTATATCTTTAATTTGGCAAGCAGTGACATCTTTACTATGTTGAGTCTTCCAATCATGAACATGATATGCCCCTCCATTTATTTAGGTCTTCTTTGATTTCTTTTATCAGTATATTATAGTTTTCAGCATATATGTTCTATATATGCTTTTGCTAGATTCATACCTAAGCATTTTTTTTAACATCTTCGTTGGTGTATAATTGCTTTACAATGGTGTGTTAGTTTCTGCTTTATAACAAAGTGAATCAATTATACATACACATATGTTCCCATATCTCTTCCCTCTTGCATCTTCCTCCCTCCCTCCCTCCCTATCCCACCCCTCCAAGCGGTCACAAAGCACCGAGCTGATATCCCCGTGCTATGCGGCTGCTTCCCACTAGCTATCTACCTTACATTTTGTAGTGTATATATATCCATGCCTCTCTCTCTCACTTTGTCACAGCTCACCCTTCCCCCTCCCCATATCCTCAAGTCCGTTCTCCAGTAGGTCTGTGTCTTTATTCCTGTCTTACCCCTAGGTTCTTCATGAAATTTTTTTTCTTAAATTCCATATATATGTGTTAGCATACGGTATTTGTCTTTCTCTTTCTGACTTACTTCACTCTGTATGACAGACTCTGGGTCTATCCGCCTCATTACAAATAGCTCAATTTCATTTCTTTTTATGGCTGAGTAATATTCCATTGCATATATGTGCCACATCTTCTTTATCCATTCATCCGATGATGGGCACTTAGGTTGTTTCCATCTCTGGGCTATTGTAAATAGAGCTGCAATGAACATTTTGGTACGACTCTTTTTGAATTATGGTTTTCTGAGGGTATATGCCCAGTAGTGGGATTGCTGGGTCATATGGTAGTTCTATTTGTAGTTTTTTAAGGAACCTCCATACTGTTCTCCATAGTGGCTATACCAATTCACATTCCCACCAGCAGTGCAGGAGTGTTCCCTTTTCTCCACACCCTCTCCAGCATTTATTGTTTCTAGATTTTTTGATGATGGCCATTCTGACTGGTGTGAGATGATATCTCAGTGTAGTTTTGATTTGTATTTCTCTAATGATTAATGATGTTGAGCATTCTTTCATGTGTTTGTTGGCAGTCTGTATATCTTCTTTGGAGAAATGTCTATTTAGGTGTTCTGCCCATTTTTGGATTGGGTTGTTTTTTTGTTATTGAGCTGCATGAGCTGCTTGTAAATTTTGGAAATTAATCCTTTGTCAGTTGCTTCATTTGCAAATATTTTCTCCCATTCTGAGGGTTGTCTTTTGGTCTTGTTTATGGTTTCCTTTGCTGTGCAAAAGCTTTGAAGTTTCATTAGGTCCCATTTGTTTATTTTTGTTTTGATTTCCATTTCTCTAGGAGGTGGGTCAAAAAGGATCTTTTTTTTTTTTTAACATCTTTATTGGGGTATAATTGCTTTATAATGGTGTGTTAGTTTCTGCTTTATAACAAAGTGAATCAGTCATACATAAACATATGTTCCCATATGTCTTCCCTCTTGCGTCTCCCTCCCCAAAAAGGATCTTGCTGTGATTTATGTCATAGAGTGTTCTGCCTATGTTTTCCTCTAAGAGTTTGATAGTTTCTGGCCTTACGTTTAGGTCTTTAATCCATTTTGAGCTTATTTTTGTGTATGGTGTTAGGGAGTGATCTAATCTCATACTTTTACATGTACCTGTCCAGTTTTCCCAGCACCACTTATTAAAGAGGCTGTCCTTTCTCCACTGTATATTCCTGCCTCCTTTATCAAGGATAAGGTGACCATATGTGCGTGGGTTTATCTCTGGGCTTTCTATCCTGTTCCATTGATCTATCTTTCTGTTTTTGTGCCAGTACCATACTGTCTTGATTATTGTAGCTTTGTAGTATAGTCTGAAGTCAGGGAGCCTGATTCCTCCAGCTCCGTTTTTCGTTCTCAAGATTGCTTTGGCTATTCGGGGTCTTTTGTGTTTCCATACAAATTGTGAAATTTTTTGTTCTAGTTCTGTGAAAAATGCCAGTGGTAGTTTGATATACCTAAACATTTTTAAGTTGTTGTAAATGGTACTGTATCTTTAATTTTACTTTCCTTTTTTTGTTGATGAAAAGTGGACGTTTTATTTTTTAAATATTTATTTATTTGGTTGCGCCTGGTCTTAGTTGCGGCACGTGGGCTCCTTAGTTTTAGCTCACTGGGTCTTAGTTGCAGCAGGCAGGCTCCTTAGTTGTAGCATGCAAACTCTTAGTTGCGGCGTGCATGTGGGATCTAGTTCCCTGACCAGGGATCGAACCCAGACCCCCTGCTTTGGGAGCGTGAGTCTTCACCACTGCGCCACCAGGGAAGTCCCAAAAAGTGGACATCTTAGATAATACATTGTAGCACCTGTGGATTCTGATTTTCCTCCAAGGCTGATGTTATTGTTTTGCTTTTAGTAAATTGCCTATACTCAATCTGTGGAAACTATCTTCTCCATGGTATGTAGCCCAGGATGTCTCTGCTCAGTTTAATTTATATTTTTATTTTTTTGTAAAATAAAAACTCCCGAGAGATTGCCCCTGGATCTGTATAGCACAGGAGACCAGCAATGACTGGTTTGAGGTTCTGATCAAACACTCGAGCCAGTAAGGCTTTCACCCTTTGCTCATAGGTCTGGGGCCGAGTGGGGAATCCTATTCAAAATTCAATCTGTTTTCAAGCCTATCCCAGCTTTTACTTTCCACCACAGAGCTTGAGCTTTCTTGAGTCTCCCGTGTGTGTGCACACAGCCTCCCATTCAACCAGGGATGTGTGGAACCTCTCTGGTTCTCGCTTTTCCAGGAGTTCCTTGGTAAATTTCTATAGAGTCCACTGGTCTGCCACCTGCTCCAAGTGGGACTGCAGCCTCAGGCTAACAAAATTGTGGGCTTTCCCCGTTCATTTCCTATTGAGTTTGCTATTTTTACAGACAATGCCATTGCACACGGGTCTTTCACCTTTCCCTCCAGATCAAGCCCAACAATGAAGCTGCTAGTTTTTAGAGACACCTTCACCCTGCTAGCACTACAAACTGGGGATGAGGAGGGAAATGGAAGCAGCTCCAGGCAAGATACTCAGTGTTCTTTCCTGAAGTTCAGCAAGTTTTTCCATAAATAGATGCTTCTCAATTTTTTAAATTTACTTGCCTTTGGTCAACTTCCAGCGCCCTGAAATGGCTGGTTTAGACAAATTTGTCCTGTTTTATAGTTGCCCAACACTTTGCCAGAAATATCCAGGCATTACTGAACTTTTCAGCCTTGGACACAGCTTGGGATCCAGCCGGGATCCAGACTCTACCCTACCAGCTACAGCCCCAGTGGGTGAATCAGCCTTCTGTAAATGAAGCTCTCCATTCAAAGCAGACCTCGCGCTGCTGGGGAGGGAAGGCTCAGTGTCATGCAGCTTTGGGGCTGAGCTTGCAGGGCCAGAACTCAGTACATAACCAGCGGACTGATCCCTGCGTCCTCCGACATCACTCCCCTGCCTCATCC
This sequence comes from Tursiops truncatus, assembly GCF_011762595.2. Classification (NCBI taxonomy): domain Eukaryota; kingdom Metazoa; phylum Chordata; class Mammalia; order Artiodactyla; family Delphinidae; genus Tursiops; species Tursiops truncatus. Next base: position 14,322,581 of record NC_047048.1, read on the forward strand.
CAAGGTACCCACTTTATCAATGGGTGCTCGTGACTGCAGATGGGCTACGTCCTAGTCTCTACATCTTCCATCAGAGAGGTCATGAGAAGTGTCATCTTTCACATAGTTCAATCTGTACGATGGATCAGATCACTGGTGGAATTGCACCATTAACCTTTAACTTTTCCAGGGACGAAAGTAGGGAGGGTGTGAATAGGACGGTAGACAGGGCTCGTGGGCTCAGCTCTGGTCCTGTTTCCACCAACTGACCCCCAAGTGCTGGCCCCTACACCCCCACCAGCTCCCCTGCATGGAGGGGATGTAGGTAAGCGGCTGACTCTGGGCCTCCACAACGACAACCAGCATTTATCCTCTATAGGCTCCACACATTTTGATGCACTGAATCCTCACAAGAACCCTAGGAAGTAAACGCTATTATCAATCCTTATTTTTACAGATGAAAAAAAATGGTGGCAGAGAGTATAAATGAAACTTGCCCAAGGATCCCCAAGAGAAAAGTTGGCAGTGACAGAATTTGAACCCAGACAATCCGGTTCCTAATCCTAAACCCAAGCTGCTAAACACCGTGTTCTCTTGCCTCCCCATATGCTACCATCTGTCGATGACCTGGTCACTATTACTGCTGGCACTAGGACAGTGCTTTTGAAATTGCAGGCTGCCTGCCTTTAAGTTGGCCATGCAATCAATTTCGTGGCTAAGCCCAGTTTTTCAATTAAATAGAAGAAACTAAAAATTTTGAACATCAGTACGTGTTATGTGTGGTGAGGGTGGTTTTTATTTCATGAAATTTGTTTGTTATAAACGCATCCTTTTCAGACATCAGTTCTCAAATACTTCAGCAAATGACAGGAACCCATGGCAAAGGCAACACCACTGTTGATGGAAGACTAGAGCTTAGAGGAGATCTCTTTGCTTTGTTAGTTCTCATCTACCAAAGGTAACCAGAGGTGACCCACTAGCCTTGCTCTTGGACACCCTCCACAGCACACTGTTAAATGTTTCCAGAGCGCCAGGCACTGTTCGAAGCGCTTTGTTAACCTGCTCCTGGGAATTCCCTGGTGGTCCAGTGGTTAGGACTCCGTGCTTTCACTGTCGAGGGCCCAGGTTCAATCTCCGGTCAGGGAACTAAGATGCCACAAGCCGCACGGTGTGGCCAAAAATGACCCCCAAAAAACAAACCTGCTCAATCCTCACTGCATTCAAGTGGGTACGGTTATCCTTATTTTACAGATGAGGAAACAGGCACAGAGAGGTTAAGCCACTCAGTCAAACTTACGTGGCCCGTCAGAGTTGGAGCCAGGGTTTGGACCTGCCATGCCGATTCCAGTCCTGAGAACGCCCTTCCTGGACCAGACGGCGCTGCAGCATCTCCCTGCAGAGCCTGTGGCCTGCCACGCCTACGTGGCCACCCCGTCAGCAGCCTGGAGGAATCTTGTCCTCAGGTAAGAAGACAAATCCCTGTAGGACTCCCATCCTCCACCCCGTAGTAAGCCAGGGTCCTAGGAGTACAGTCTCTGCCCTCCGCATGGAATGCTCCAGGCCAGAATTCCCCCCTTTGTGTGCCTTCAAAGCACACCTCTCTCAAGATGGCTGCTGCGACCACCGCAGCTGGCGTCACAGCCATCACCCTCATCCAGGTAACCCTCCTGATCGCATCACTGGCTGCCATGAGATTATAAATATATTTCTGTGTGTCTGGACCGTCTCCCCACCAGAGGGCAGGCATTTTGTCTACGTGCTGCTGTGCCTCTAGCTCCTGGATGGGTGATGGCACATACGAAGAACCCCAGAAAAATCTGTCATTGACTGACCAAGAGTTTGGAGTAAAGAGGGTGAATAACCTCAAAAGCAAAACTTATCCCCCTTCAACCTGCTATCTGCTCCTGCAATGGTCAAACCACTCTAGTTCATCCATCATCAACTAGCATGGTGTAAGGAGTCTGGGGTCTTCAGCGACAAAAAAAAAGATGGTCTCTCACAGACGGGCAGAGAGAGAGTTTGTTCAAGACAGCAAGTAAGTTCACAATGAGCTGGACTGGACTCCACAGCACACCTCGGGTCTGTGCATTCACTCTGCTTCTCTTGAAATCCGCAAGGACAGTGGGCACGTCCGAGGACCTTCAGGCACAGTGCACCCACCAGGACAAAGAGGTGCTTACAAAGCACCATCTCCAACTGGACTTGTGGGCTGGGTCCATGTCAGATTTTACAGACGGCAGGGAAGGAAGATGTGAGCTCTTATTCTCCAAGGGCTTCTGCATCGCGATGGAAACACCACACATAAACCTCCGAGTCCGAGGAGGGAGCAGCGTTCCACGCACTAGAGACGGCAGGACGAAGCGAAGGAGGTAGAAGCAAAAGCCCGTTGAGGTGTCCCGTCCTCAGCACTGTCCTGTCCCACAGAGCACCCAGAGGCTGGCCCCTACCACCCAGCCCCTGCTGGAGAGCGAGGGAGGGAAGAGCCACAGAGCCCCTGCCCACTGGGAAAGGGAAAAATTCACGTTAGTGAACATGACTGCCCTTTACAAATGCGGAGGATGCATTTCCTGGCAAAACAGGCCCGGCCCACGCGGGAGCTCTGTGCCGGGAAGTCAGAGCCGGCTTCTGGAGCCCCGGGCTGAGTGCACACGGAGGGCGCGTGTATAAGAAGAAGGGTGTCTTTAAACTCCCATCCCCGTGCAGATGCTCCTCACGCTCTGTATTACGTCCTCCTTCTGGGCAGGAGTTGAGTCAGCTCTGCGAGCACTTGTTGGTCCAATACACTAAAAGAGGTTTGTACTCTCAGCGAGAAGACCCGTGTGCTTGGTGAGACCCAGAAGGATACCACTGCCCGCCCCTCATCCTGACGACGGGTGACACTTGGAAAGAACAGCTTACAGAACACCCCCAATTACTTACCGCACGTGTTCTTCCCTTAGAAAACACCCATCAGACAGAAGGAAATGGAGACACAGCAAATTCAGATTTTTTATTCTGGAAAGCACATATGCACATATTTCAAACACAGAAAATTAATTTGGGAGTGAATGCCGTAACAGATCAGCTACTGACCATCATGCAGCAAGGTAAGTGAAATGGATTCGCTGGCCCTCGAAACCCCACAGTGCCTGCAGGAGGGTTGAAAAACTAGGATGCTGAATCCCTACGTACTGCCAAAGAAAACGCAACCGAAGTGGCAGGTTCCTAATGACGAGAAAAACTTACAGCTAGATAGAATCAAAACTGATTCAAGTCATACAGTGAAAGGACAAAAGGAAAAAGGAAAGAGATCAATATGATCTGAAACAACCATTTTAATAGTAAGTTGCTGACCTTTTATTGGACTCTGGTCCAAGATGCCTGAGGATGAGCCAGTGTTCCTGCACGGGGTCACCCCTGAATGGCAGACAGACCCTGTCTGTGACACTCTTCTCATCCTGAGGCCCTCCAGCAGGAGACAGCAGAGGACGAGGCCTTGTCTGCTAGTGCCCAGGTAGTAACAGGTCCTCTGGGCTTGCTGAGGGTCAGTGGGCCCAGGCCCCATGGGCTCCCCTCCTCCCTTTGTACACCTGGCTGACGCTGGGTTTCCGGAAGATCTCTGAGAATCACCTGCGAGGGAGAATGCTGGATTTTAAAGTGAGTGACCCGACCTCATGACAAGTCATACCATCCAGGCATTTTGGGCACTTCCTTTCCTCATGCCTAACAGTGTCCCTGCTCCCCTGGCTACAGATGCCAGCCAGTCCCTGTGATTAAAACAAGGGCCATTAATGTTAGCAACAAGCTGGATCGAACAAACCAGTGCAAGTGACTTTTTTCACCTGTCTTCCTTTTATATTACTCTGCCAGTTCTAAATCTATTCCTGTAACTCTACTTCATGGGGATTTTATTAATTCAGTAGCAGCTTCCTCTAAATCTGTTGGTCTTAGTGATACTGATGTTTCTAAAGGCCAAGCCAAATGGCTCTTTCTCAATCTTGTCTCAAAGTCTCTAAAGAGAAAACTAAATTAACCGGTTAGCCATGCATCATGTAAGCAACTCATATCATAAAAAAACTGGATAGACAAGTATGATTACTGCGCTTGAAACATACTAAAAGGAAAAAAAGGAATATTAACATATCAAGTTACTATGATGATTATTTTAATAACAACCTTAAGTAAAAGCCCACAAATGTTTTCCATTTAAGAATGCCTGGATATTAAAAGAAAAAAAAAAGCCTGGGATAAAATGTTCTAGGCCAATATATTTCAGACTGCAGGGCTGGTTCTAATTTAGAACAGAATACAGACCTGGAGTTAAGAGAAAAAAGTGCTGACTGACAGTCGCGCCCAAGGTTTTAACTGCCCTTCTGCTATAACATGGCTTGGGAGAACACAGAAATCATTAATGACTATGGGTTAAGGCAAAAAGTTATTAAGAAAAAGAAAAATGGTAAGAATACAAGTAACAAGAAAGGGCTGGAAAAGATGCACAACTGTTTTAAAATGAAGATGGTTTGGAAGGAAAACAGGGATAAAGGAATTAGATCATCAAAATGTTATAGGAAAGAAAAATGCTTTTGGTTTTCCAGATAAATGGCAAATCAGAATTGCTTTCCTTCAAATTTCACAGGCATCGTTTACTTAATGTTACTGATCTACTACTAGTTGCCATTTCCTTCTGAGAATGTTAATTGCATAAAAATAAATGCCAAAAAACCAAAGAACACCCAGGAAAGAAAACCCATCCCCTCTTCAAAGAAAACAAGAAACCCTGTCATAACTATTAGACCGACTCATCACCCTCTCTCTCCATACTGTCATCTGCATTCCAGAAGAGAACAGCTCGTTTTCACTCTAGAGCCGTGTGTACTTCATTTTTAAGCCCTTTTGAGTGAGGAAGCTGTTTTAACTTTTATAATGGAGGGAAGGGACAACAGAGAAGAAAAAGACAGTGGAACATTCTGTGCCAACTCAACTCAAACAAGACCGAATTCCTCGCTGTCCACGTGGAAAATGAAACTTAGATCTGTACCATGTAGGTGACTTTTAAATATTTAACTTTTTACTCAACATAAAAGCACAAATCTGTCTTAATTATAGTATTAAAATGTGACTATTTTTTCTTCAAAGGAAAAAAAAACTTAGGTATGTTTTCTTGCAAGCAAAATGGAGAAAAAGGTATTATTGTTGTTACTATAATTATTAAGCCACAGACACATAAAATCCACAAAATGGATTGGGGTGGCTTTGGAAATGCAGTATCATATCAAAGGTGCAGACTGTTTTGAACATTCTGTACAGATCGGGCTGAAACAAGAACCAAAGCAAACCTCAACCCCACCAGCAGTGAAGCGCCTCTGGGACCCTGGGAAAGACAGCATGGCCTGCTCTGACGGCGAGGTCACGAATCCTCTCCGGCGCTACTCAGGATCATCCCGCCAAGTCCGCAGGTGAGGCTGAAGGGTTCTGGCGGTGCCCAGTGCGAAGCACGTGCATCATTGGACCAATTTCTGAACAGATTTTTTATAAATATATACAAATCAGTTACAGGCACTTGAAATGTCTTTGGCTGGAATAACCCAACATTGCAAGATAATGTATTCACAGAGTGTCCAGGCCCAGGCTGGGTTCAGCAGGCAATGATTATGGTTCTCTCAGTCTCTCTCAGAAAACGGCAGCCGTGGGATTAGGCATCAGCCAAAGCCACCTAGAAGAGAGCAAGACGGCAGCCCAGTCACGCAGCAAAGCCTGGATAACTCGGCCCCACCAGCACTCTTACCAGGTTCTGGTCCTATCCCAAACCCAGGGAGCCACACCGCACACGTCTATCAGTCAGGGCAACTATTATCAGTCAGGGGAACTATTAAACCCCTAAGAAAATAGACCTCATCTAGGAGGGAATGAATAGAAATCTGAGCCTCCTGCAAGACGCAGCTGACCCTGCAGAGCCACTGTGCTGCGATACAGCGTTATGTGTCTGGAAACCCGGAAGAGCATTCTGGGAGGTGACTTCTCAAGCTCGTGGAATCGGAGGGGAGGCAGCCCTCAGGGTCAGCCGCTTGCCAGTGGGGATTAGAGAACACTTTTTTCCCAGCTGAGGCCTGGGTATATGGTTGAAGATGCAACACCATAATTGAGGCTGAGGGGAGATGACTGCTGATAAAAAGACAGGAAGTAATTTCGCTGGAGGAAAGGAATCACCCACAATAAATGGAATAAGGACTAATTGGGACCTTCTGGTGCAATGCTGGGTCAGACCCCACCCACTGCTCACCTTCTCAGGACAAAATTCAGGATTGCTCTGACGCAGTTTGCTGGGTCTGCCTTTGATAACCGCATAGCAAAACATCGTTATTACCATCACGAAGAGGAAGTAACTGGTGTGCATGAGGTGCAAGTTTATTAATGAGCGGTCATCCTAAACAAAGAGAACAAACCAGAAACATGTGCACTGAGTTACTGAGGATTTTAATGCTGGGTTCCTGGAATCAGGGTGCACAATTTCCAGACTTGCCGCAACTATCAATTCACACGGGAATCGACAGCTAAGCTATTAACGCTGGAGCTTGTTAAGTGAAGACAGAGTGTTCCCGACACCACCCATACCTTCCCTTCCTAAGGGGGTCCTATGTCCGAATCCCCCCGCCCCTGACAAGGCCCCATAGTCTTTAACCCCTGCTCTTCTCTTTATGTCCTCTTGCTCTGACAGCCCTCAGGTTGCATGGCTGACAGCCCAAGCCTGTGTTCCTAACTCCTAACTCCTTCCTGGGCCTTTCCCCACTTGGACAAGCCCCTGGCTGGAAATGCTGAAGCCGGCCTTGACTCACTCCTCCTTGATGTCCCACAGGCAAGCAGCCACCGGGCTCGGCCAGTTGTTGAGATCCCAGCCAGGCCCCCACTCCTGTTCCTTCTCACAGCTCCAGGCCTCAGGCGCCATCCCATTTACACACATCAGTTGGGCAGACAAGTCTTCCTGACACACTGCTCTACAAATTCCCTAGAGCCCAAACTCAGGCAGTGATGGCCTCGTCCGAGGAGAAAGTCTAAACACCTCAGCGAGGCACAAAGGGCCTTCTGGAGCCTGGCCCCTGCCCACCATACAGCCTGATCCCCATTGCTGCAGGCCCCTGGTATACCACTGTCCACAACTTGATAAAAACGCGGCATAAGGAAAGAGAAGGACGGACCGGGCAAAAAGAAAAATCCACCTGGCATATACGGACAGAAGAAAAGAGGATTTACAAAAATTCAGTGCAGTCTGTTAAAGGTGGGCTCAAGTCAGAGCAGCAAACTAAACTAGCAAATCATCCACTAGTCCATAGTACAGTGCCTTCTGCCCATTTCCTCCTTACAAAGTAAAATCCTACACAGGCATCAATAACTAGCCAGAGTCATCTCCTCCTATTGACTTCTGCCTTTCTGGATTCTGAACTATTTATTGCTCAGACTGACACTAACCCAATACGCTTCAGTGAGTGGCTGCGTGGATGAGTAAGACTGAACCAGCCTCTGCTGTAGCCCCAGGTTAGGCACACAGCAGTGCTCAATAAATAACTGCTGTTGAACAAAGCGGGAAACAGAACAGAAGCAATTTTCTTAACCCAATGGGCGGCATGTTTTTCCAAGTCTCCAGCACTCCACCTGGTCTCCCAACCTAGCTGGACAGCTAGAATGGCAGGGGCTAAGCTAACCCAAGGAGGTAAACAGGGCCTGCTCTAACAGTTCCTGGACACACACACACATACACACCAACTGTCCTCACTTACATCTGGAACAATAACTGTAAGCTTGGGATTTAAAGCATGATAGACTTTTCCAATGGCCCCCTTGTAACACCAGAAAGGATTGTAGTCTTGAGCATATTTTGTGTTGGCATCTCTGGCAGTTGTGAAGATCTTGTACCAGAGCGTGGCGTTGCTGTAGGTGTCAGGAGCACAGTGCGGCGGCTGTCTGCAGGAGAAGACGGGGCAAGACACATGCTCAGTGGCCTTGAGACATTTACTTGTGTCTCAGCCACCAGCGCTGGCATAGCACCAAGAAGAGCCACACGTGCAGAATGAATAAGAAACATATTCTCTTGAGATAAATACCATTATATTTTTAGTTCAGTGATTTTTTTTTTTTTTTTTTTTTGGTGCGGTACGCGGGCCTCTCAATGTTGTGGCCTCTCCCGTTGTGGAGCACAGGCTCCGGACGCGCAGGCTCAGCGGCCATGGCTCACAGGACCAGCCACTCCGTGGCATGTGGGATCCTCCTGGACCAGGGCACGAACCCGTGTCCCCTGCATCAGCAGGTGGACTCTCAACCACTGTGCCACCAGGGAAGCCCAATTTCTTTAAAAAAATTAATAAACATGTAAAGAATAAGAAATAGGCATCCGGCACTTAGGAGTCTGGGTGTTAGACTTCTGCCTTCAGAATTCAACCCATGTCCTCTCGCATATGATGTGGCCAGAAAAGGACTCGCTCCTTTTAAGCCCATTTTCTCAAATTATCTAAACTCTTAGTCACAACTGGAAGTCTTACATACAAAGTTCTCTATCAGATATTACAACCAACAGCAAATAATGCTTAACTTGTCCTACAAACCTCCAAATGTCTGAAACAGATAAATCCCAGGATTATTATTTTTAAAGGATTCACCCTAAGATTCTTTTAAATAGGCTACATCTTGTGTATTTCATGTAATTATAGATCATTATCTCCTTTCCAGAGAAAGGAGAGGCAAGAAAAGCCTTAAAGGCAAAGCAGTTACACTGACAGCTGCTCAAAAAAAATATGAAGCAGGGCTTCCCTGGTGGCGCAGTGGTTGAGAGTCCGCCTGCCGATGCAGGGGACACGGGTTCGTGCCCCAGTCCAGGAAGTTCGCACATGCAGCGGAGCGGCTGGGCCCGTGAGCCATGCCACTGAGCCTGTGCGTCCGGAGCCTATGCTCCGCAACGGGAAAGGCCACAACAGTGAGAGGCTCGCATACCGCAAAAAAAAAAAAAATATATATATATATATATGAAGCAAAAGTTTCAGAAACAGTAACTATATCACGGAAAATAATGTTCAATTTATACTATCAATTTAAAAAATAACTCTTCCTGGATAATGGAGACGAACAAAACCTTTATCTTTCAGGAGCCTTAAATGTCATTATGGTCACAGGATCAGCTCTTATTCATCTTTCCTGTGGCTTCTTCTACCAACAGGAAAGGCCACCTAAAACTTACACACAGCAACCAGATGCTTTCACAACCTTGTTGAAACACTAACCCTCTGATACTTCTATGCAGAAGTTTTACCTTTAGAAAACCAAAATTAAACTGAAACAATCTTATAGACAGGTCCCAGTAATGACAATTCTACAAAGTAACACGAGGCAAGCTGTCCTGAGAATTTGCTCAGGCATCCCAGTCACGTTTACAGTAAATGGAGCTTCTTATGGGGTCAGGAAAGTACTTACACAGTGACAGGGAACACGCCAGGGTGGGCTGTGAGGGTCATGCAGGCTGTGAACACCACCTGCTCACAGTGGCCGTGAAGGGCACAGTCGTCCGAGCTCCAGGCTGTGGGCAGGGTAAAGGTAATGTTTATCTCCTCGTGGGCTTCTCTGCCTGGAAAGAGAAATTGGTTTTTTGGTAAGTAAAGCGAGAATTCATACATTTATTATTCTCTGGAATCTGAATGAATCCTGACATCAAACCCACCCAGGAATCACCTATCAGCCCACTGAACTGGGACCCCTGCTTTTGTGGGGTTTCAGGAATAACAGCAGTTCCGAGCCAGACTGAGGCCTGCTCACCTGGCAGAGCCACAAAATGGCAAACGGAGAGGGGTCACCTTCAGCCAAGGCCGGGAGTTGCCACGCAAGGGCCCAGGCCATGCCTCAGTGGGAAGGCTGGGGCTGGGTAAGTCATCACCATTGTTACAGCTTTCATACAGCACTCTTACCATTTTCAAACTGCTTTTATATGTACTACTTCACTTAAGATGTACCACTATCCTAAGAACATGACCAAAGAAGTGTTACTGTTCCCCTTTACAAACGAGTAGACTGAGGATCAGACGGCTGAACAGACTTAAGAAAGGTCATGAGACGGGTGAGTGATGAAGCGTAAATGAATAAGGTATTCGAACATCACAGCGGAAGAAAAAGGTCCACTTGCTACGTGGAAAACCCAGATGTCGCCCTTACCTCCTTACATGGGAACAGCTCTCACCTGGTACAGCCAACAGGAGGCTGGCAGGCACTCCCAAGTTCCTTCAAGGACTTTAAAAGGTTCTTGGTAACCAAACCAAAGATGATTCTTCCAAGGCCCAAGCCTCTGGCACAAAGCCTTTCCTGATTATTCCAGCTTCTACTTTCCAACCTTCTCCTAAATCACCTACAATCACCTGAATCACCTACAGTCTGTCATGGGTTTAGCACTAGTCCAAGGGCAGTGCTCAATGTTCATAAGTGTTTATTTTTAATATTATTTAACAAGCATTTATATAGCATTTCCTTTGTGCCAGGAACTATTTTAAGTGCTTGATGAATATTAACTCACATTACGCTTGTCTCTTCCTTATCCCAAAATTCCAAAGGGAAGAGACCAGGCTTTTTCTAGTTCTTAGCCCAGTGCATTCACAAAATTTTAAGACTAGTAGCAATATCTGTAGTATGTACTGAAAACTCCAAAATGATGAGCCAGAATAAAAAATTGGTGTTTTTAACAGACTCACAGATATAGAGAGCAGACTTGTGGTTGCCAGGGGGTGGGCTGGTGGGGGAGGGATGGATTGGGAATTGGGATTAGCAGAGGCAAACTATTATATACAGGATGGATAAACAAGGTCCTGCACAGGGAACCATATTCAATATCCTGTAACAAACCATAATGGAAAAGAATATGAAGAATATGTATAACTGAGTCACTGTGCTGTACAGAAATTAACAACATTGTAAATCAACTATACTTCAATAAAATTAAAGAAAAATAAAAACTCAAAAATTTTAAAATGTGTGTTTTTAAATATTAAGACCAGAAATAGGCCTTATAATTTTTTCCCAGTCTCCTACTCTTATGGGCTTTTATTGAGAGCCTACTGCATACCAAACACTTTAATAGGTGAAGATGTAGTAGAAATGGTCCCTTCTTGGCTTCGTTTAGTTCAAACTCAACAAAAGGGAAGACATATACAAAAAATAAAAAACAGTCTGATGAGTAAAACCGTACACTCTAATGCTCTGTGTTGTAACAGCTGTTACCTGAGAAAGCCTGGAGAGAAGTGGCTAACACTCACATACCTGAGAGTCCAATCTGATGCCCGAGAACGGTCGAGTACAGATGGGTGACGTTGCGAGAGTACCCGCCAAAGGGTTTGAGTGGGTCCAGGGTTAGTGTGATTGCAACTGAGATGTTCACTGGGCCTGAATCCTCCAGGGACTGTGGGGACTGGGTGGACATCCTGGCCTGGCCGCTGGTCACTGTGCTTTCCAGAGCTGTGGTGTCGTTTGTGAGATGCTTTAGTGTTTCATTCTCTGATACGCACAAGTCCAAATCATTAAACCGCAGCAGAAAGGTATTCCAATCCTTCAGTAAAACGAGAGAGAGGAAAACAAGCCTGAGCCGACTGAAAGTGCTGCCGGTGCAGTGACAGTCACAACCCACGGTGTGGCATCACACAACAGGGGGACCATGCCTCAGAGTCAGTCCTTCAAAATACAACAACACAGCATTCAGCCTCTTGTGCTGGCGTAATAGTGTGGTTTTTCAACCACTCTCACATTCAAAATCTAAAATATAAACTCTTCATTGGCATGAGCTATTACACTGTGAGATTAAGCCAACTTAGGAAAATATGTAAAGAAAAAAAGGGTATTAAACTTACAGGAAATGATCTAGTCTCAGAATCAAGCTTGAAAAGAAAGATTGAACAAAAGTAGTAAAATATTAAAAGTATTAATCCAAACTCATTTAGCAGTTACAATTAGTTATTTTTTAAAAATTAAGGCCGCCTTAAAATATTTTCTCATAAGGTCAATTTTCTACACCTTGCTTTCTGTCTTGGGAACGCGAAACTGCAGTAACTACCAACACTCGTGTGGTACTTTCCCCCCTCGTCATGGACTTTGGATGCCACTTTAGAACAGGAACAATTTCAAAAGGGAGGAGAAAAGATGTTTTCAGGCTTCTCTTAATATCTGTACTGATGGTTTAAATTATAAGCAGTTTTAAAACTGACACCAACAAAGTACCCACCAGGGTGTGTGTTTTTAGTTTTAGCAGACACCCAAAGATGAACTCAGGCTAAAATAGCAATAACAAATCAACTGAGGCTGTTACATACAACTTCTTTCTCCCAAGCAACATTATCTACAAAAAGGTGCCAAAGGTGAAGACAAACCAAGTTACATTTTTTTAAAATAAATTTATTTATTCATTTTATTTTTGGCTGCGCTGGGTCATCATTGCTGCATGCAGGCTTTCTCTAGTTGCGGCGAGCGGGGGCTACTCTTCATTGAAGTGTGCAGGCTTCTCACTGCAGTGGCTTCTCTTGTTGCGGAGCATGGGTTCTAGGCATGTGGGCTTCACTAGTTGTGGCTCGTGGGCTCCAGAGTACAGGCTCAGTAGTTGTGGCGCATGGGCTTAGTTGCTCCACGGCATGTGGGATCTTCCCGGACCAGGGCTCAAACCCGTGTCCCCTGCATTGGCAGGCAGATTCTTAACAAGTGCGCCACCAGGGAAGCCCCAAGTTACATTTTTAAAAAAAATTTGTTTTTATTTTTGGCTGCATTGGGTCTTCGTTGCTGCACACAGGCTTTCTCTAGTTGCGGCGAGAGGGGGCTACTCTTTGTTGTGGTACGCGGGCTTCTCACTGTCGTGGCTTCTCTTGTTGCGGAGCACGGGCTCTAGGCATGCAGGCTTCAGTAGTTGTGGCACATGGGCTCAGTAGTTGTGGCTTGTGGGCTCTAGAGCACAGGCTCAGTAGTTGTGGCACATGGGCTTAGTTGCTCCACGGCATGTGGGATCTTCCCGGACCAGGGCTCGAACCCATGTCCCTTGCATTGGCAAGCAGATTCTTAACCACTGTGCCACCAGGGAAGCCCCAAGTTACATTTTGAATAATTCTAACATTGATTAAAAATGCCATTCGGAGTAATCCCTAACCAGTCAGGTCTACCTTTATAGCCTCAGTTTATCAGTATCTGGCATTTAGTAAGAAGGCAACCAGATATTTCAAATTACATTTTCCCTGACACCTACAAACTCAGCAGACCATTAAAGAACATTAGGGCTGAAAATGAACAACCTAGTCTCACCCCTTCCTATTCCAGACATGAGGAAACTGAGGCCCAGAGCAAATCAGGGACTCTCCAATGCCAGCTGAGTTGAAGGCAGACTTAGAATTGTTTTCTGATTCACAGCACCAAACTTTCCCCATACACCTAGGATCCTCATTTGAAAATAAAATCACTAAATTAATCATAATCAAAGTTCTGCAGCATCTTGCAGCTCTGCTTTCCTGCAGAGTTCGAGTCCATTTTGAACAGCTGGCCAAGGCCAATGTCAGGCCCCATTTTGATTAAGGGCTAATTATCCGGGCTACATCTTAACCATTGATCTTGGCTGCGTGTTCAACATGGACTTGAGCTTTGAGGGAGAGCAATGCCAGGATGCTGAAGAACTTTGGTTGCGACTAGAATGTTCATTTTCAGCCCTAATGTAGGTACAGCCTGTTTCGATAACCTTTAAAGATTCAGGCAGGGTCAGAAAAGGGGGAGAATGAAGCCAGCCAGCAGGTATCTTGGTAAGAAACTCTTTGGAAGGGTTTCACAGGAGAAATAGCTAAAACTTGTTACTTTGTATTAGAGACTTAATGTGGGAAGGTGGTCCCTTCTTGCTAACATCACCTATGATCTAGAATGCCACAGAGCACAAGAGGAAGCATAATCCCCGTAACACTGAGCAAAACTCTCCTCTTCATCACAAGGCACACACGATGCAACAATAATGCAATCCCTATCCCCGCCCCCATGGCCACTCTCACCAACGAACACACCCAAGAAGAAAAAGTGTAAGAGAAGACACTCACAGAATCTAAGACGGGAACTAATTTGTCCTAAAAGACACTTATCCACCAGTAAATTCACCATATCATTGATTCAGCATAATTTCTAACGCATAAAATAAATTTATTAATAGGGATATTGTTATTCACCTCTATTAAACAAGATTATCAACTGTATTGTTTTCTGATATGCAGAAACACTTTTTAAATTTATTTTATGATATTTTTGATTTTTGGCTGCATTGGGTCTTCGTTGCTGCATGCAGGCTTTCTCTAGTTGTGGTGAGCCGGGGCTACTCTTTGTTGTGGTGTGTGGACTTCTCACTGCGGTGGCTTCTCTTGTTACGGAGCACAGGCTCTAAGCATGCGGGCTTCAGTAGTTGTGGCATGCAGGCTCCATAGTTGTGGCTCGTGAACTCTAGAGCGCAGGCTCAGTAGTTGTGGCACACGGGCTTAGTTGCTCCGTGGCATGTGGGATCTTCCCAGACCAGGGCTCGAACCTGTGTCCCCTGCACTGGCAGGCAGAGTCTTAACCACTGTGCCACTAGGGAAGTCCCACACACATCTTTTAAAATCTGTATTATGACTGTTCAAAAATTATTATATGCCTAGACTAGCGATTAAAGAGCAACGCCCAAATAATTCACTTAAATTGACCAAAAAATAAAATCTAGAAGGCAAGTTTGTAGATTACTGAAGCTTTCCTTGATAAGAAAAAGGCAAATATCTTTGGAAATAAGATCCTGCTTTCTAATTTCTTTAGAATTTCTTCTTCTCCAATGAAAAAGCTATCAGTACAGCTGATAAAACTCCATGACAATATATGGCTTTAAAATAACAAATGTTGGCTTCCCTGGTGGCGCAGTGGTTGAGAGTCCGCCTCCTGATGCAGGGGACACGGGTTCGTGCCCTGGTCCGGGAAGATCCCACATGCCGCGGAGTGGCTTGGCCTGTGAGCCATGGCCGCTGGGCCTGCGCGTCCGGAGCCTGTGCTCCGCAACGGGAGAGGCCACAATAGTGAGAGGCCCGCGTACCGCAAAAAAAAAAAAAAAAAAAAAAGTTTACAGTTTTTGAAAATTGTAGTTAGCTAATTTAATATGAATAGCAAAGAAGTTAGTTCTTGATCTTCTTGACACAAACATTTTGCAAATATATTTTCCAAAATACATGTTTCATTGCTGAAACAGTCTAACTAAAGCTGGTAGCATTATTTAAATCAATAACTATCTGACTAGGTTATTTCCTAACAAAGTGAGCCACAGCAAGATGCAAGACCAAAAATTCTGAATAAATATTACTCTTTCTCACTGGGATAAAAGTCACAACCAAAGAAAGGTATATGGAGAGCCAAAAGGTGTTTTCCCACTCTATAAAGGTCCAGCCAGTCTGAGAGGAGAACTTAGAATTTACTATACCTCTGCCATTTCTGGTGACTTGATCTCCTTGATTTTGAAGAAATAGCCCAAGGTCAGGAAAGCTATTGCCATGGCGCTTACACTGATCATAAAGACCACCAAGGGGGGCCGGCTGCTGATGTACACCTTCAGGTTCTCCAGGGGGTTGATGTTGAACATTATTCTGATCAGCTCCACCTGAAAGGAATGAATCAGAAGATTCACCCACTGACTCGCCAAAAGAAAACCTATGACTCTCACTTCTGTTTCTTTGACGGTTTGGGGGGATGAGGAGGTCACTCGTTATTGAACTTGAGAACTATCTGATCATAAATCCATTCAAAAGACTAGAAGGAAATAGAAGACCACTAAATGCTAACTGTCATTATTTCCAAGTGGTAGGATCTTGAAAGATAGGCATTCTTTCAGTTTGAATTTTCTAATTATTCTTTAATGAACACTTGCTACTTCCATATTACTTAAGAAAATGTTTTAAGTCAGTAATACGACACAAATACATGCCAACATGTACAAAAATAAACTGAGGATACTCTTATTTCCTACCACTGAAGAGCTGAATCCTATTTATTCAACATTCTGTCCTGTTCACCACCATACTCATGCCCATCCCAGCACCTGGCAGAGAGCAGGCACTCAACAAGTACTGAATTTTATCACTCCCCTGCTTAAAGCCCTCCTAAGGCTTCCCACTGGACCTGGCATGAGATTCCTGTGAAGGCCCACAGGGTGTCATGATCCAGAAGCCCCGCCAACCTCTATGACTACCTCTCCACCAACATTCCCTCCTCATTCACCGGCCGCTGGCCACACTGGCCTTGCTATTTTTCAGGATCAGCTTGTCAATTTCTGCAAAGAAGTCAGCTGTGACTTTGATAGGGATTACACTGAATCCACAAATCAGTCTGGGGAGTACCACCACTTTAACAATATTATCTTCCAGTCCACGAACCTGGGATGCCTTTCCACTTATTTCTGTTCTCTTTCATTTATTTTAATATTTTGTATTTATCAAAGCATATGTGTGCACTTCTTTTGTTAAACTTATTCCTAAGTATTTTATTCTTGGAATTTTGAACATGTCCTATCTGCAGGCTTTTTACCTCTGCCTGGAATGCTTTAGCCCTAAATTTCCACATGCTTGCTCTTCTTAGAATGCAGGTCTATGCTCAGTAGTCAGTTCCTCAGAGAGGCCTTCCCTGACCACCCTCAGCCCCCGGCCTCCCAGGACCCTGCTTGACTTCCTTCACACTGTCTAGTTACGTTTCTACTTGTTCATAGTCTATCACCCCTCATTTGTGAGCTCCAAGAGAGCGGACATTTTGCCAGTCTTGCTCACTGCTATGGCCCTGGCTCCTGGTCCCCAGAACAGTAGCTGGCATGTAATGAGCTCTTATATACATGATCAGACTACAACACTAAAACTATTTAAAAAATCTGTGCCAGCTTTTAAATTTTAGAGAGAAAAAGATGCATCAACAGCCCCTAAGAACCAATAGCGACCGCGTGCAACAAGCCAGGCTGTGTACCTGTTTGTTTTCACAAGAGTCTTTGACTCAACATTCTGTTTCTGAGATTTATCTCTGTTGATTCAGTCTACTGGGTTTACCTGCTGTATAGGATGCAAGTGTATCACAGTTGAGTTATCACAGGCATAGAAGCCCAGCTGGGTTCTTCCCACTGTTTCACTCACAAAGGGCACCAGAGCAGGCACAAGAGTGGTTCTAACACAACGAGGTCACCAGTAGGCCCGTCTGCAACTTGACTTTATATTGTCAGACTCTCCGAGGAAGTCATACCAGTTTACACTTCCCCCAGCAAGGAAAAGGTTCGCTCCATTTCCCAACATTCATGCCAACGCTTGATATTCTAAGGCAATCTTTTGGATCTGGACCAACGAGATCATGTGAAATTGTATCTCACCATTATTTTAAATTACAGCTCCCTGAAACAGAATATCCTTTTACTTCTTTATCGGCCATTTAGATTCTTCCTAGGTGAACTGCCTGAATCTTTGGCCATTTACCAGTAGGATGTTTGTCTATGTCTTCTTAATGTTTAAAATAATTTTTTGACATTTTAGACACTGAGCCTTTTCCAATTTTTTTAAAATGACATATATAACTACTCCAAGCTTTACAACAAAGGTGAATCATCACAACAAACCAGCTTTACAACATATGCTAAAGGAACTTCTCTAAGTGGGAAACACAAGAGAAGAAAAGGACCTACAAAAACAAACTCAAAACAATTAAGAAAATGGTAATAGGAACATACATATCAATAATAACCTTGAATGTAAATGGATTAAGTGCCCCAACCAAAAGACACAGATTGGCTGAATGGCTACAAAAATAAGACCCATATATATGCTGTCTACAAGACCTACTTCAGACCTAGGGACACATACAGACTGAAGGTGTGAAGGGATGGGAAAAGATATTCCATGCAAATGCACAACAAAAGAAAGCTGGAGTAGCAATACTCATATCTGATAAAATAGACTTTAAAATAAAGGCTGTTACAAGAGATAAGGAGGGACACTACATAATGATCAAAGGATCAATCCAAGGAGAAGATATAACAATTATAAATACATATGTACCCAACAGAGGAGCACCTCAATGCATAAGGCAAATGCTAACAACCAAGAAAGGAGAAATCGACAGTAACACAATAATAGTAGGGGACTTTAACACCCCACTTACACCAATGGACAGATCATCCAAACAGAAAATAAATAAGGAAACACAAGCTTTAAATGACACGATAGACCAGATAGATTTAGTTGATATTTATAGAACATTCCACCCAAAAGTGGCAGAATACACTTTCTTCTCAAGTGCACATGGAACATTCTCCAGGACAGATCACCTCTTGGGTCACAAATCAAGCCTCGGAAAATTTAAGAAAATTGAAATCGTATCAAGCATCTTTTCTGACCACAATGCTATGAGATTGGAAATCAATTACAGGAAAAAAAGTGCAAAAAACACAATAAATGGAGGCTAAACAGTGCGCTACTAAATAACCAAGAGATCACTGAAGAAATCAAAGAAGAAATAAAAAAATACATAGAAACAAATGACAATGAAAACACTACGACCCAAAACCTATGGGATACAGCAAAAGCAGTTCTAAGAGGGAAGCTTGTAGCAATTCAATCTCACCTCAAGAAACAAGAAAATTCTCAAATAAACAATATAACCCTACACTTAAAACAACTAGAGAAAGAAGAACAAAGAAAACCCAAAGTCAGTAGAAGGAAAGAAATCATAAAAATCAGAGCAGAAATAACTGAAATAGAAATGAAGAAAACAATAGCAAAGATCAATAAAACTAAAAGCTGGTTCTTTAAGATAAACAAAATTGATAAACCATTAGCCAGACTAAGAAAAAAAGGGAGACGATGCAAATCAATAAAATTACAAATGAAAAAGGAGGAATCACAACTGACACTGCAGAAATACAAAGGATTATAAGAGACTACTACAAACAACTATGTCAATAAAATGGACAACCACAAAAAAATGGACAAATTCTTGGAAAGGTTCAATTTTCCAAGACTGAACCAGGAAGAATTAGAAACTATAAGCAGACCTATCACAAGTAATGAAACTGAAACAATAATTAAAAATCTTCCAACAAACAAAAAAGTCCAGGAAGAGATGGCTTCACAGGCGAATTCTATCAAACATTTAGAAAAGAGCTAACACCGATCCTTCTCAAGCTCTTCCAAAAAACTGCAGAGGGAGAAACACTCCCAAATTCATTCTACAAAGTCACCATCTCCCAGATACCAAAACCAGAAAAAGATATTACAAAAAAAGAAAATTATAGGGACTTCCCTGGTGGTGCAGTGGTTTAGAATCTGCCTGCCAATACAGGGGATACGGGTTCGAGCCCTGGTCTGGGAAGATCTCACATGCCGTGGAGCAACTAAGCCCGTGCACCACAACTACTGAGCCCCCGTGCTGCAACTACTGAAGCCTATGCTCCTAGAGCCTGTGCTCTGCAACAAGAGAAGCCACCACAATGAGAAGCCTGCGCACTGCAATGAGAGTAGCCCCCACTCGCCACAACTAGAGAAAGCCCATGTGCAGCAATGAAGACCCAATGAAGCCAAAAATAAATTAATTAAAAAAAAGAAAATTATAGACCAGTATCACTGATGAACAAAGATGCAAAAATCCTGAACAAAATACTAGCAAACAGAATCCAATAACACATTAAAAGGATCATACACCATGATCAAGTGGGATTTATCCCAGGTATTCAAGGATTCTTCAATATACTCAAATCAATCAATGTGATACACCACATTAACAAATTAAGGAATAAAAAACCATACGATCATCTCAATAGATGCAGAAAAAACTTCTGACAAAATTGAACACCCATTTATTATAAAAACTCTCCAGAAAATTGGCATAGAGGGAACCTACCTCAACATAATAAAGGCCATATATGACAAACCCACAGAAAGCATCATACTCAATGAAAACTGAAAGCATTTCCACTAATATCAGGAATAAGACAAGGATGTCCACTCTCGCCACTATTATTCAACATAGTTTTGGAAGTCCTGGCCATGGCAATCAGAGAAGAAAAAGAAATAAGAGGAATCCAAATTGGAAAAGAAGAAGTAAAACTGTCACTGTTTGTGGATGACATGATACTATACATAGAAGATCCTAAAGATGTCACCAGAAAACTACTAGAACTAATCAATGAATTCGGTAAGGTTGCAGGATACAAAATTAATGCACAGAAATCTCTGGCATTCCTATACACCAACAACAAAAAATCAGAAAGAGAAATTAAGGAAACAATCCCATTTACCATTACAACAAAAACAATAAAATACCTAGGAATAAACCTGCCTAAGGAAGCAAAAGACTTTATTCAGAAAACTATAAACACTGATGAGAGAAATCAAAGACGACATAAACAGATGGAGAGATATACCATGTTCTTGGACTGGAAGAATCAATATTGTGAAAGTGACTATACTACCCAAAGCAATCTACAGATTCAAGGCAATCCCTATCAAACTACCAAGGGGGGCTTCCCTGGTGGCGCAGTGGTTGAGAGTCCGCCTGCCGATGCAGGGGACACAGGTTCGTGCCCCGATCTGGGAAGATCCCATGTGCCGCGGAGCGGCTGGGCCCGTGAGCCATGGCCGCTGAGCCTGCGTGTCCGGAGCCTGTGCTCTGCAACGGGAGAGGCCACAACAATGAGAGGCCCACGTACCACAAAAAACAAAAAAAACAAAAAAAAAACAAAAAAAAAACAAAAAAAAACACTACCAAGGGCATTCTTCACAGAATTAGAACAAAAAATTTTACAATTAGTATGGAAACACTAAAGAGCCCAAATAGCCAAAGCAATCTTGAGAAAGAAAAATGGAGTTGGAGGAATCAGCCTCCCCAACTTCAAACTATACCACAAACCTACAGTAATCAAGACAGTATGGTACTGGCACAAAAACAGAAATATAGATCAATGGTACAGGATAGAATGCCCAGAGATAAACCCATACACATACGGTCACCTAATTTATGACAAAGGAGGCAAGAACATACAATGGAGAAAAGACAGCCTCTTCAATAACTCTTACAGGAAAACATAGGAAAAACACTCTTTGACCTAAACCACAGCAAGATCTTTTCTGACCCACCTCCTAGAGTAACGGAAATAAAAACAAAAATAAACAAATGGGACTTAAAAGCTTTTGCACAGCAAAGGAAACCATAAACAAGACAAAATGACAACCCTCAGAATGGGATAAAATATTTGCAAATGAAACAACAAAGGATTAATCTCCAAAATATACAAACAGCTCATGGAGCTCAATATCAAAAAAACAAACAATCCAGTTAAAAAATGGGCCGAAGACCTTAATGTCTAAATTTCACCAAGGAAGACATACAGATAGCCAAGAGGCACATGAAAAGATACTCAACATCACTAATTATTAGAGAAATGCAAATCAAAACTACAATGAGGTATCACCTCACACCAGTCAGAATGGTTATTATCAAAAAATCTAGAAACAATAAATGCTGGAAAGAGTGTGGTGAAAAGGGAACCCTCTTGCACTGTTGGTGGGAATGTAAATTGATACAGCCACTATGGAGAACAGTATGGAGGTTCCTTAAAAAACTAAAAACAGAACTACCATATGACCCAGCAATCCCACTACTGGGCATATACCCTGAGAAAACCATAATTCAAAAAGAGTCATGTACCACAATGTTCCACTGCAGCACTATTTACAATAGCCAGGATGTGGAACCAACCTAAATGTCTATCAACAGATGAATGAATAAAGAAGATGTGGCACATATATACAATGGAATACTATTCAGCCATAAAGAGAAATGAGTTACTTGTAGTGAGGTGGATGGACCTGGAGTCTGTCATACAGAATGAAGTGAGTCAGAAAAACAAATACCATATGCTAACGCATATATATGGACTCTAAAAAAAAAAAAAGGCACTGATGAACCCAGTTGCAGGGCAGGAATAAAGACGTAGACTTAGAGAATGGACTTGAGGACATGGGGTGGGAGGGGGAAGCTGGGGTGAAGTGAGAGTAGCATCAACATATATACACTATCAAATGTAAAACAGTTAGCTAGTGGGAAGCAGCGGCATAGCACAGCGAGATCAGCTCGGTGCTTTGCGATGACCTAGAGGGGTGGGATAGGGAGGATGGGAGGGAGGCTCAAGAGGGAGGGGATATGGGGACGTGTGTATGCATATGGCTGATTCACCGTGGTGTACAACAGAAACTAACACAGTATTATGAAGCAATTATACTCCAATAAAGATTTAAAAAAAAACCCACTGTAGTATAGCAGAAACTAATGCAACATTGTAAATCAACTGTACTCTAATAAAAATTAAAAAAATAAAGTATTGCAAGCAATAACAGTGTTTCTTTCCAACACATTTCATTGTTTTTTCTTTTTCTTACTACTTTGACTAGAACCTTCAGTGAACTGATGACTAGAAGTGGCAACAATAGGAATCCTTGCCTCATTCCTGGCTTTAAAGCAAATGCTTCTACTGCTTCACTATTAAATATGGCATAGGTTAAAGGTTTCTGAAATTCCTCACCAGGTTAAAGTACCCTCTACTTCAAGTTTGCAAAGATAATTTCATTATAAATGTTACACTTTAATGAATGCTTTATCTGCAACCTCTGAACAATCAATTTTTCTCGTTTAATTTGTTAAAAGGAACTATGTTAATTCATTTTTTTCACGATGACTCACATTTGCATTCTTTGGATAAACTTAATCATGATCTTTTAAAACTACATTGCTGACTTATGTTTGCTAAATTTTATTCTGAATTTCCACACCTATTCACAAGTGAGATAAAAAAAATTATAAGCCATTATCATTCTCTCTTTGACTGTATATACTCCTTGACTAGTATGACTAAGTCATTCTAGTACCATAAGATTAACTGAATGTGTCCACTCATCTTTTTTCTAGAACAATGTGTGTAAGATATTTGCTTCTATTTCTGGGAAGCTTGATAGACCTTGACGAAAAAACCATCTGGACTCCAAGTTTTTCTCTAGTTTTGTATTTTGGTGGGCTGTCTTAACTATTTATTCATGTTTTAAAAGTAAGTCTATGTTTTCTATTTCTAGTAAGTCAATTTTGATAAGATGTATTATTCTAGGAAATTGCCCAATTTATATATTTTTTTAAGATTGCTGGCACAGTATTATCTTGTTATTTGTTCAATTTTTACTTGTAGTCATGTTCTTTTTCATTACAGATGTTTTTGTGTTTTCTCCTCTCTCCTTGTCATCGGTTTTACCAGAGCTGTATTGTATTTGTGTTTTCAAAAAGCCAGTATTTGGTTTTATAGAGTATATCCAGATAACTTCTTTTTTTTTCTTTTTCAGTAATTTCTACATTTAAAAAAATTATTTTTCTCCATCTGCCTTCTTTGGGTTAACTCAGTTTGGTTTTTCTAACCTCTTCAGTTGGAATCTTATCTCGGATTTTTTTGTTCTTTTTTAATAGAAGCATTTCAAAATACAAACTTCCCTCAACATACTCCTTCTTTAGCTGCATTACTTTCCCTCACCATTAGTATCAATCTAATCCATCAGCAAATCTTGATTTTCTTCCCAAAATGCATCTCGCATCTACCCACTTTGCCCTATCTTCTTGTAAAGATGACAGAGACTGATCACTGTATCAGTCCTCTACATGTCTCTACAGCCCTATGACCTCTATATCCAAGTGCCCACTGAACATCCTTATATATTCTACAACATGTCCAAAACTGAACTAATCTGCATTCCTGCCTAATCTGACTCTTCCTCCTGTATTCCCCATCTCAATCTAGAACTTTGGAAAACATCCTAGACTACTTCTGCCCCATATCCAAGTAACTACTAAGTGCTAAAGATTCTATTTTTTTAAATAAATTTATTTATTTATATTTTTTATTTTTGTCTGCATTGGGTCTTCGTTGCTGTGCGTGGGCTTTCTCTAGTTGCAGCGAGCAGGGGCTACTCTTTGTTGTGGTGCGTGGGCTTCTCATTGCCGTGGCTTCTCTTGTTGTGGAGCACGGGATCTAGGTGCATGGACTTCAGTAGATGTGGCTCGCAGGCTCTACAGCACAGGCTCAGTAGTTGTGGCACACGGGTTTAGTTGCTCTATGGCATATGGGATCTTCCCAGACCAGGGCTCGAACCTGTGTCCCCTGCATTGGCAGGCGGATTCTTAGCCACTGCGCCACCAGGGTAGTCCAAGATTCTATTTCTTTAACATTGCTTACTTCTGACTCTTCCATTCCACACTCCTCTGCTACTCCCCTTAGTTCAGGCCCTCATCATCTTCTTGTGCAACTATCGCTAAGAGTCTCAACTGGATCTTCCTGCTATCAGTCAAATAATCCATCTTCACATGCTGTCAAGAGTGATTTTTCCAAATGCAAATCTAATCACGTTACTGCTTAACTAGCTCAGAGCTCCAAATGACCTAGGGATAAAGTCCAAGCTCCTTGCAATGGCAGTCCACCACAAACTAGGTCTTGTCTACTTCTCAATGGTTTGACTAACTGCTTGCAATTCCCAGAACATATTAGACAATATTACAGCTTCAGGCCTTTGAGTCCACTGGTCCTCCTGACCATCACGAACCACATCTTACTACTTCAACTCCCCTCTTTCAAGGCTCAGCTGAAGGGTTACCTACTCTATGAAACTTTTCCCTCCCCCACCAGCCCCTCAGGGAGAAGTGACCACTTTCACTTTTATGCCCCCACTATACTCCAAACATTTCTCACACAGAATGAAACACCTTACTGCAGCTGCCTGTGTATACATCTATCTTCCCAACCAAGCTGTAAGCCTCTCAAGGGCAGGTATATCTTATCGTCTCTATATTATCAATATCTAGACACAAAATAGGTGATTTAAAAATGCAAGTTCATTAAATGAATGAATCAATGAATCCAGACTTAAACTAAAAAATAATCTAGAAAGCAATTTCAGCAAGGATTGCAGGATACAAGGCTAATATACAAAAGCCAACTGCTTTCCTATATACTAGCAAGGAACAAGTTGAATTTGAAACTAAAAACACAATATCATTTATATTAGCACTTCCCCCATAAAATACTTAAGTATAAATCTAACAAATGTGTACAAGATCTATATGAGGAAAACTACAAAACTCTCATGAACAAAATCAAAGAACTAAATAAATGGAGAAATACTTCATGTTCATGGATACAACAACCCAACATGTCAAGATGTTAGTTCCTCCCAACTTGCCCTACAAGTTCAACACAATCCCAATCAAAATCCCAGCACGTTATTTTGTGGATATCAACAAACTTCTTCTTAAGTTTATACGGAGAGATAAAAGAACCAGAATAGTCAATACTGAAGGAGAAGAACGAAGTGGGAGGAATGACTGTATTTGACATCAAGACTTACTATAAAGCTACAATAATCAAGACAGTGTGGTTTTGACTGGCAAAAGAACAGACATATACATCAAAGAAACAGAATAGAGAGCCCAGAAATAGACCAACATAAATATAGTCAGGTGATCTTTGACAAAGAAGCAAAAGACAAGTCTTTCAACAAATGGTGCTGGAACAACTGGACATCCACATGCAAAAAAATAAATCTAGACACAGACCTTACACTCTCAAAAAAGAACTCAAAATGGATCACAGACCTGACTGTAAAATGCAAAACTATAAAACTCCTAGAAGGTAATATTGGAGAAAACCTTGAGTTCGGTGATGACTTTTTAGATGAGGTCACCAAAGGCACCATCCATGAAAGAAGGAAGTGGTAAGCTGGACTTCATTAAAATTAAGAATTTCTGCTCTACAAAAGACACAGTTAAGAGAATGAGAAAATAAGCACAGACTGGGAGCAAATATTTGCAAAAGACATCTGATAAAGGACTGTTCTCCAAAACATACAAAGAACTATTAAAACTCAACAATAATAAAATAAATAACACATTTTAAAAATTAGCCAAAGAGCTTTAACAGACACTTAAACAAAGAAGATTTTCAGATGGCAAATAAGCACATGAAAAGATGCTCCCAAATCATATGTCATCGGGAAATGCAAATTAAAACAAGATACCATGACACACTTATTAGAAAGGCCAAAACCCAGCACACTGACAATACCAAACACTGGCAAGGATGTTGAGCAACAGGAACTCTCTATTCATTAAATAGGATTCAAATAACAAATGCTGGCAAGGATGGGAACTTCCCTGGTAGTCCAGTGGTTAAGAATCCGCCTTCCAATGTAGGGGATGCGGGTCTGATCCCTAGACGGGGAAGATCCCACATGTCGCGGGGCAACCAAGCCCGCGCGCTCTAGAGCCGGCACGCCACGACCAGAGAGCCTGCGTGCCACAACTACTGAGCTCACGCACTCTGGAGCCTGTGTGCCACAACTAGAGAGAAGCCCATGCACCAGAGCAAAGAGCCAACACGCCACAGTGAAAGATCCCACGTGCCACAACTAAGACCCGATGTAGCCAAATAAATAAATAAGAATAAAAAAAAATGCTGACAAGGATGTGGAAAAAACTGAACCCTAGTACACTGTTGGTGGGAATGTGTAAATTGGTGTAGTCACTATGGAAAACAGTATGGAAGTTCCTCAAAAAACAAAATAGAACTACCAATATGATCTAGCAATTCCACTTCTGGTATATATCTGAAGAAAATGAAAACAATAATTCAAAAAAATACATGCAACCCAATGTTCATATTAGCACTATTTACAATAGCCAGGACATGGAAGCAACATGTGTCCTAAATTTCTATCAACAGATGAACGAATAAAGAAGATATTCCATATATACAATGGAATATTACTCAGCCATAAAAAAAGAATGAATCTTGCCACTTGCAACAACATGGATGGACCTGGAAGGTATTATGCTTAGTGAAATAGACAGAGAAAGACAAATACTGTATGTTATCACTTATATGTGGAACCTGAAAAATGAAGCAAACAAATATAACAAAACAGAAACAGACTCACAGATATAGTGAACAAACTAGTGGTTACCAGTGGGGAGAGGGAAGGGGAGGCGGGGCAAGATAGCAGTAGGGGGTTAAGAGGTACAAACCACTATGTATAAACAAGCTACAAAGATGTAACGTACAGCACAGGGGATACAGCCAATATTTTATAAGAACTTTAAATGGAGTATAATCTATAAAGTACTGAATCACTATGTTGTACACCTGAAACTAATATTGTATATCGACTATACTTCAATTAAAAAATAAAATAAAAAAGATTAATAGGCTTCAGAAACAAAAACATCAACAGTAAATTACAGTTCCATTTATTAAGAAAGACAACAAAATCTGAATCATATATAAAATAAATAGGAACTATTCACCAAATGGAACTACAATTATGAAACATTTAGAAAAGCAAAAAAATCTGAATTAAATTCCCTTCTAGATAAAACTAATGGTCGTTAAAACCATGTCACACTAGAATTTAAACATATATATACATATATGTATCTCAACATAAATACCCACAAATTAGCAAGCAATGTCAACATAAGCCAATTTAATTAGAGAAAGTTCTAGAGGTGGCCAATTGTATTTACTCAAAAAGTAAAAGCATTTTTGTTTTTTTAGTAAAACTATTAAAAGTCCAAATATTTCATAAACTTAAAATTCCTTTCCACCATTTACAAGTGTTTTCAAATATGAAATTAACAAGGGCTAAACAAATGTTATTTCCCCTGCAAAGAATTACAAGAAAATTTCTGTAATCTTCTCAACAGTGAATGTCACTTTTAATTAAAAAATAAGTCAAGCTCCATGGGGAGAAGAAAAGTGGATGGAGAGAAATCACACTATCCGACCTCCATCCCCTATATTCATTCATCCCAACTCCAATTGGAGACTTTCACCAGGATAAAGATAAGAAACGACCAGGGCTGTGAAGCTGCCTCTCTGGAAAGTCTAGGGATTTAAGGTACACAGAACACGGCCAAAAGCCAATTTCACACGTGTGTGAGAGCACACGACTGAAGTCCATCGACTCAGTACCTAGAGCTCCGAGACTAGTTCAATGACAACATTAAACATCAGGTTGCAATTCAAGTAAGCAAAAGGCAGTACTAAGATTATCCTAGAGTTAATTCAAGCAACCCACAAGTTAGGAGATCCTAAAAAGGGGAGGGGAGGCTATTACAAACTTTCTAGAGACCAACCTGGCCATACATACCAAGAGCACTAACACTTAGCGCACTCTTACTTCTGTGATTCTGCCTCTAAAAAGTTCACCTGAGAAGACACCCACTGCTGAAAACAAAGACTTAACTACTAAGATAGTTATCTCAGGAGTGTATAAAACAGTAAAAACTGGAAAACTAGATATCCAACAATAGTAGGGAAATGGTTCAAGTATAATATATCATCAGTAGGAAAACTATGTAGCTGTTAAAAAACACAGGACCTAAAATATACAAAATGAGGCTATTTCAGGTTTTTAATGTATGAGAGCTACACAAGCACTCACATGGCAAAAAAATACATAACGTACCTTCAAATGTAAACAGGGATGGTTATCTCTAGCTGGTGAGATTACATGTCTTTTCTTTTTTTAACGTTTCCATCATGAATATGTATTTCCTCTGCAGTAATTTCTAACAATAAAATTTATAAATAATCTTCCATTGATCCTGCTGGCCTTGTGGCCCAAATAAAACTTCATTAAATCTTAATTCCATTCATTTTCTTCATTAATAAAGACAATATACAGGGAAAAAAAAAAGAGTGATTTCTTAAACCCACCTAGAAAAAAAACAAAACAAAACAGGACAGTCCTTTAATACGTCCTGGTGCTAAAGAAAGGCAAAGCTTAACTTGCAGTGATTTGTACTTGGATCTGTGAGAAACCAAAAATAAAATGAGAAAGAACACTGACTAGACTCCTCCAGATAACCCAGCGCTGCACGCTCCCGGGTCAGGAGGTGCACACAGCTTCTCCAGACAAGCGCAGGTGCCCCCATTAGGGCAGAGGTTGCGAGGGTGTGGGGGTAACCACGAGCCAAAAGGGTGCCCAGGACGGGGAGGGGTCCTGCAAGGCAGCGGAGAAGAGTTTCAGGAAGGAAGAGGTATCAGCCAAATATTGCTGGGAAGTGACCAAGTGTGAGGAATACAAAGAAAGGGTCTCTAGGCCCCTCTGTGCTATAAAAAGTACTCAGGTGAACCTGTGCTTGCCTAATCACAATTCTCCACCTGGCAAGATCACCGGTGGCCTCCGAAACCTCACTCTGGCAGGGGGCGGAAGTCAGACAGTAAGGAGATGATAACAGGGAAGGGGAAACAGAGGCAACAGCGGAACATCACTGGTTCAAATGGGAGGCAGGAGGGACAGTGGGGTCACGAGAAGTGAGGAAACAAACATACCTGTAAGCAGAAAAGAAGCCAGTAAAAGAGGAAGGCCTCCCAAGGGACCAGTGAAGGCAGAAATGTATAATTTTGCAACTTGATTATAATATTTTATTAGAAAGGAAGTAAATTAACATTCATTATGCCAGATACATGAGTCCTTCGTGTGTCTCTCTCCCTCTCTCCAGAGCCCACAAACTTTAAAGTGTACCACATGGTGACCTGTCTAAGTTTAAAACTAGAATCTCTGGACAGGATGGGGATTCCACATTCCCAGATGATATTTCCTAAATAGTTCCTAACTTATTTTAAGATACACTAAACCACTACTTGTGACCCAGATGAAAAAGTTCACTTCACATGAACAACAAAACCACCATTCATCTTATTAAACTGGATTTTCCACCTTAGGCTAAATGAGAAATTCCTTAAAGCTCTCCTATAAAGTCATGCCCTTTTCAAAGTTCTGAAGAGACTAGGAGTCAGAGAAGTGGTAGAAGAACACCACAGGGGGACTGAGAGGGGAGGATGAGAGAGGCAAGCTTCCTCTAATACCCACTGCAGGAAATACACTGGTCTTGTGCTAAGAGAGAATAGCAGGAACTCACCTTGATGTGGGAGAGGCCCATTTTGAATGTAAGAATTAAAGTAGCATTTCTCAAATGTCCTGTGATGTTTGAGATATTCAAAGGGCTTTAAGGCTGGGACTGTAAACTCTGAGCCTAATAAAGAACGCTAATGGATGCGATGCCGGATTATCCAAGACTCAGCAGAGATGAGGACACGGGCTGGTATCAGAGAGACCCTGGGCGATCTCAACACCCAACTATCCAGCACTGAGGAGAAACCACCCCCCCTCCCCCACCACACAGCGAATGTAGATGGAAAAGACCCTCAAAGAGGCAAACGCGGAGCAACAAAGTCAAAAGAGAACTTCAAGTCTCCACTAAGGTCTCAATGCTAAAGCCAAAGTATGGGTCACACCGAGGGCCACACCACCTTCTGGCTTCCGGGACCTCACTCTCCTGGCCACCCTCTCACTTGTCTGGCCACATTTCCTTCTCACTATTCTTCAAAAGTTGGGGCTCCCCGTGGGCTCCGGCTGGGCCTCTGCTCAAGGTGGACACACTCATTCTCAGCTTCCTGTCAATTTCACCTACCCCCTCACTCCAGATGGAAACATCTACCTACCCAACACTCCACGCAGATGACCCACAGGCTCCTGAACCATCAAGGCCAAAACTCATCCAATATCCCCAAATCAGCTCCTCCTTATAAAGAAAAACAGAGCTTTCTACCCAGGGACCCCTGGCACCCATTCTGGACTCTCTCTCCTACAACTGAACAGTTAGCCATCACCAGCCCTGTCACGCCCATCGCTGCAGTGTCTCTCAACAGCAGCTTTTGCTCCAGCCCACGGCCTCCTTCAGCCAAACTGAACCCCAAATGTGTCCTGCTCCCATGCCCTCTCATCTCCGTGACACCGTTTCTGCACCCTCCTACCTCGGGCAGGGCCTGGCACCGGGAAGGTGCTTACCAGTAATGTCTTACATTACCGCCCACTTTTGTGAACGAGGCACGCTGTTCTAAGAGTTCTGCACATGTTTCATATGGTCCTCACAACATCTGCATTTTAGAGATGAGCAAATTCAGGCATAAGGAAGTTACCTAAGCTGCCCAAGGTCCTAAGCGAACCTGGATTCAAATGCAGTTGGCCTCCAGAGCCCGTGCATTAACCACTAAGTGCTCTACTGCCTCCCAGTAAACGTTATTAGTCTAAATAAAGAGTCGACCCCATCAAATGAGATAAACACTGAAAAGCATCCATACAATTTTGTAATTAAAATATCAATAATGATGTAAGCAGAAACCTCTCTCATTAGGGGCTAAGAAAAGAGTATCATTTTTAATAGCCACCATTTAAAATGTGCTGTGGGCCAGGCCCCATGCCAAGTGCTTTACATACGTCATATGTTCTAATCCTCACAACACTAAGTAGATATTACTATCCTCATTTTACCGAAGAGGAAACTGAGTCAAAAGAGGTTAAGTAATTTATACAAGGTTATACTACAAAAAAGTGGCAGTAAGTAATTAAGACTCTGACTTAATTCATCTGACCCCAAGCTGGGCCATCAATCACAATACCAGGACTGATAAGTAGGTTTCAAGTCCAATGCCAGACAGGAAAAAAAGATTCACATGCCATGGACAGTGTATTTTAGCCACCGACTTCAATAGAAGCACAACTAAAATGGATTTTACTGAGGTTACCTTATTTCCCATCTCTTCAGTAAGGCAACTCCCACCTCAGCACCCTCATCAGGGTATAAAGCAAAGACAAGTGGAATTTCCTGCCAATGGTTTCTTGTTTGTTAATCGAATACAACTCACAGTGCAGAGAGACTTTCAAAAACTTGTTTCACTCAACAAGTTTAAATGATCAGAAGAGAAATTATGACAGAAAGCATAAAGTTTTAGTTGCTAAACGTGCATTTTAGGCAACATCGGTACTCAAAGACGAGAGGAAAAGGAACAACATGAGCAGATAATAATTTCACGGACTCATTTCCATGAAATTTGGACTTATTTCCAAAATTCAGACTTTGGCTGTATTTCTACTCACTTACAACTAATTAATACATCGCTCCATTTTCAAAATCATGATATAAAATCGCGGGAACTTCCAACATGCTCCCTCTCTCCTTTTAACAAATAAGTTCATCTTAGTCCCGAAATTGAAAGAAATTTATCTCTTTTTTGTCAATTTTTTTTAAATTGCTGACCTACTTAAAAACCAAATTAAAAGTATCCCCATATTAAGATGTAATGATCTGGGGTTTAATTAACAGATACTTAAGAAAACAAATCATGAGTGATGACAAGATTAAACGAACACTAAAAGCTCAATATGAAACTATAACATCCAAACTCAGTGTAAAGACTGGGAGATGTTCTGAAAACAGCATTTTTAAACAAACAGCACAAAAGTCCAAATGACAAATGACAGCGCTTGGCAAACTATCATCACCAAACATTGTTCTATAGTCCCCAGGACTACACTTAGGTATATAATTATACACAGAACGAGCTGTAGACCTCTGGTCAAATTTATTTTCTGTATGGAAAAGATAATTTAAGGATTTCTATGTTTATCAGAAGAACTCCACGGAAATTCCATTTGCTAAAAACCCCATCTTTCCTCCATTTCTTTTTTCATTTTAATTGGAATGTCGTGGTGAAAAAAAATTTTTAATTCTAAAGCCCTCTTACATGGCAATATTATTTGACAAAAACATCCCATAGATCTGCCATGCCTATTAGGACCACCCTTTCTCAGACATTTGTCTATAACAAGGAGGAGACAGAGCAGTGGGTAGAGAGGGAAGAAGAGTCAAAAAGAAGCACGGAAAAGTTAACACGGTCCTGACCACGTTTAGAGAAAAGCTAGAGTTGAGGCCAGTGTGGTCCTAGGACTAATCATAATGTTCCAGAGTGATTACATGGCATCCCGTTTTAACAGCTTCAAAGGTTCTTCAACAACTGAGTAATAGAAACAAACAGCATCTCTGTGAAGCGAACTAGATGTCATTAAAAACCCTCAGGAGACGGCTAAGAGCCTGCCATTTGACACTTGGCTGCAGCCAGAGGAGCAGAGATGGTACTAGAGCTGCGCTCCTGCACACTAAACACAGGCACTGAAACAAATTGCACACAGCAAATTTAATTTCCTGATTGTTAACACCAGACAGGAATTACAATCAGCCTCTTTTTCATTGTCTTTAAAGTAAGTTAAGCACTGCTTTGTGTCACTGGCTGTTTAACAGAACAAGACAAACTCACCAAATGAAAACAATTCTCTAGAACCCAGAAATCCACCAGAAGCCAGATTAGGTAGCACGTGTTTTCTGTCTTAGAAAAGCACTTAACCCTTAACCAGCTGCCTCTGTCAATACTTCCAGGCATCTACTGCCCAGTTCCTAAGTGCCCTTCCACCAACTGGCCCGAGCTTTTTCACTTCCCAGCTAATTCTGAATGACCCAAATCCTCCCAATCCTTCGAGGTCCACCTCAAAAGTTACTTCCTTTATGAAGCCTTTTCTGATCCTAATCAGAAGAAAATCCTTAATAGCTGGTACCTCCATATGACACTTAAGTCCTGCCACATCTTACAGCCTACTGCCTTCTCTAATTAAGTTCCCTGCGGGCAGAAACTGTATTTGCACTTACGTGTGTCTCACTTCCCTGCAGTAGCTACAGCTATGGCCCCAAAAAGCAGGTGCGCTCAATCAGCATCTGTGACCTTAGTACCCAGAGGCCAGTGGCAGCCATGATTCCAGTCCATCTCAATTAGGTCACAGAAATTCTTCCCGGACCTTTACTAGTAAGTCAACCCACTGCCTCCTTACTCCCAGAGAGTAAATAGGCTTGGAGTCATGAAGTATGACTGCACAACAGGTCCATATCCTTTGAGAATCCTGAAATGAAATGAGGCAGCAGGAAGGTGCGCACACCAGCAAGCACTGATGGAGCATTCATCTACACGTGGGATACAAATGCTCAGATTCCAAGCTGACCAAAACGAGGGCTATAGGGACAAACCAACAGTCATCACCAACCCTGGAGTTCTGCCTCCCGCCACCTCCCAGAGCGGGCTCACCTGACACAGGAAAGTAGCAATTCAGGAGCTTTCCTGCTTTCAAGCAGACCGCAAAGAAGCTCATCATTCAACACTCTGCCAAGGCTGTCATCTGCTAGTTGAGAATTAAACTACAGACGTCGGATTTTTCAACAAAGGCCCCCTCACCAGCTGTCCACCGGTTATGGTGTTTGCACAATTCAAAACAGCACAACAGGCGTAGATTTATTCCGGGTGGTGCCTATCAAGGGAAGTACAACTACGTGCCGCTACATTATCTTGACGCCACACAATTTAGTTTATTAAAATATGAGTGAAGATGATAATCCACCCCACCTCTGGAAACTTAGCAAGCTTGACACAAAAAATACCACTATTTCATTTCAAGTGTCGGCACATACGCAAGTCTCTCCCTCCCATCTTCTTTCTGAGATATGTATCCTTTGCAAACGGAGGAGTAACGCAAACACAACCCAAACTCAAAAACGGCAAACTACCAACACGTTCCCAGTGCCAAACCCAAATTATCCAGGCCTCTGCTCCAGACGTGAGAAGCCCCACCATCTTGAGGGCGGCCAGGGAACTCCGGCTCCGGAGACGCGAGTGGACAAACACCAGTGGCGGGCGACCAGGCCGAGGCCACAGAGCAGGCCAGACCCGGGCCAACTCCCACCGGCGGCTGGGGCAGGGGCTGGAGCCCGAGACGTGAGGAAGAAACCCGGCCAGCTCGTCCCCTCCCGGCCACGGGTCAGCCGCGGCCGAGCCCCAACCCCGGGCCGCCCGCCCCGGCTCACCCCGCCCCGGTGGGCAGCGGCGCGCCCCGGGCCCGGCCGGGCCAGCTGCTCGCCGGACGCCCGCGGCCGCTCGGAGCTCACTCGCGGCGGCGCGCGGCGGGCCCGGGGCCGCTCGGTACCATCCTCCCCGCCGCGCCGGGGGCAACGTCCGGCTCCGCGGGGCCGACGCGAAGACCAGAAGCCAGTAGGGCTCGCGCCGCCGCGACACGGGTTGGTGTCCGGGTCCGGCAGTCGTAGTTTCCGGGTAGAAAAAAACACCACCGCCAACGCCACCTTAACCCCCGACACCTGGCGTCCGACGGCGGCGCGGCCGGGACAAGACTCCTCAGTCGCGGGTGGCGGAGACCACGCCTCCTGGCTGGGTCACGTGAGGGGGCTTGCGCGTGAGTACGTGGGCTGCGTGCGTGCGGGCGTTGAGAGCGGGACGTGATTTTGTGTGTCTTTGTGAGTGGGATGTTGTGAGAGTGTGCGTGCGTGGTGCACGTTTGTGGATGTGTGTGTCAGTGTGTATCATGTACAAAGCCGTGGCTGGTGCACATACGTGGATCTCTGAATCTGTGCGCGAGTTTAGTGTCTGGTGTGAGTGCAAGATGTGTGCGTGTGTGTCTGTGTGTTTCTCTGCTCCTGTATTAATCACTGCTGATGAAAGTATCGCTTGGTACAATCAAAATTATGAAATAATTTTGTAAAATGATTTAAAATAATTTTGTAAAATAAATTTGGCATTGTCCAGTAAACTTGAAGATACACATCATCTCTGGAGAATATGTGTGACCCTGGAGAAACACTTGCGTATATGCACAAGTAAACCAAATAATGTTGATAGCGTCACTATTTGTACACACGAAGAACTGAGGGGAAAAAAAAACGCCCATACAGTCAAATGTAAACGTAGACTTAGGTATATTCATAAATAATCAAATACAAAAGAGCTGTGAAAATAACTGAAAACAGCTGACACACAAGGGGGCGCAACCTCAGGGAGCAAATCAAAAAAGGATTCATTGCAGCATAATTCCATTATATAAAATTCCAAAACATGCTAATCTCATGGACATATTGTTTAGAGATGCATACATAATTGGTAGAACTCTGACAAGCACCATGAGAAAAGATGCACAAACTTCATGTTAAGTGTTAAAATGATGGAATTGGGGAGGGGCACACAGGGCACTTCAAAGGTAAGGGAAATGTTCCCTATTTTAAAAAGTCTCATGGGTACACAGCTATTTAATGAATTTAAGTTACTGTTTATATTTTATGTGTAAGTTAAAATTTTAATTTTATATCTACTAGATAGCTAAGAAAAACAAAAAACGGGGAGGAGGGATAAATTGGGAGATTGGGATCGACATATACACACTACTATATATAAAACAGGGGCTTCCCTGGTGGCGCAGTCGTTGAGAGTCCACCTGCCGATGCAGGTGACACGGGTTCGTGCCCCGGTCCGGGAAGATCCCACATGCCGCAGAGCGGCTAGGCCCATGAGCCATGGCCGCTGAGCCTGCGCATCTGGAGCCTGTGCTCCACAATGGGAGAGGCCACAGTCTCTCTCTCTCTCTCTCTCTCTCTCTCTCTCTCTCTCTCTCTCTCTATACTAGGTTTTACGGGCCGTGGGGTCTCTCTTGTAACTGTTCATCTCTGCCATGCAGCATGAAAGCAACAGAATGAATGGGAGTGGCTGTGTTCTAATAAAACTTTATTTACAAAAGCAAAAGCAGGTGGTGGGCCAGATTTGGCTGCCGGCCATATTTTCTGACCCCTGCTTTAGGCTGTGAGAAACTCAAGGCTGCATCCCATGGTCGACTGGAAATTTATGGTTGAAAGTGACAAATTCTCTTAAAACATGAATCAAATATTACAGCTTGAAATGCTGTAATCCTAATTGCCTAATAACTAAGAACCTTCAGCCATGTCCCACTTAAAAAATTCTCTCCTCTTCAACTTTTCTCTAATAAAAACTCTTCAAATCTCATTATCTTCCTGAAGCCCAAGGTCTAAAGCACCAATGCCTACCATCCTCTCCCTTCTCAGTTCTCTGGGGAGAGTTGGTATAAAACAGTGCTTTGAAGTGGGAACTCTGCGGGTGTAAAACGGGGTGGCTGCTATGAAAAACAGTATGGTGGTTCCAAAGAATTAAAAAGAGACCCACCATGTAATCCAGCACTTCTGGGTATACATATTAAAAAAATAGAATCAGGATACTGAAGAGATATCTGCACTGCCGTGTTCACTGCAGTACTATTCACAATCGCTGAGATGTGGAAACAACCTAAACGTCCACCGACAAATGAATGAATAAAGAAAATGTGTATACAAACGATGGAATGCTACTCAGCCTTAAAAAAATAAGGAAATTCTGTGCAAGCTATTATATATAAAACAGATAAACTACAAGGTCCTACTATATAGCCCGAGGAACTATATTCAATATCCTGTGATAAACCATAATGGAAAAGAATATGAAAAAGAATGTGTATATATATATATATGTATGTATTACTGAATCGCTTTGCTGTATAGTAGAAATTAACACAACACTGTAAATCAACTATACTTCAATAAAATAAATTAAAAATTAAAAAATATTTTTTTTAAAAAAGGGAAGTTCTGCAATATGGGACATGGATGGACCTTAAGGACATTATGCTAAATGAAATAAGCCAGACACAAAAAGACATGTACTGCCTGATTCTACCTCCAGGTGGTACCTAAAAGAGCCAAATTCATAAAATCGAAGATGGGAAACGGAGGTTACCAGGGGCTGGGGAAATGGGAGATAGGGAGTTATTCATCAATAGGCGTAAAGTTTCAGTTAAGCAAGATGAAGAATAAGCTCCAGAGATCTGCTGTGCAACACTACCTAGAGTCAACAATCACGTACAAAATTTAACAAAAAATTGTTCGGAGGATAAATCTCACGTTGAAAGGATAGATCTCACGTTAAGTGTTGTTACCACAATAAAAAGTAAAAAAAAAAAAAAAAACTAAACTAAAAAGAGTGGGGCTTTGGAGCTAGAGGCCTGGATTTGAATCCTGGCTTCCCACTTCAGCTCTGTGATCTCGGGCAAGACACATCTCTGTGCATCAGCTTCCTTTTCGTGTCTCAGGGTAATAGTAATACTTCCCCGCAGGGTACCTGAGAAGATTAAATGTATTGTTCTAGGTGAAGCACTTAGCACAGTGCCTAGCACCGTATCAAGCACTAATTAAGGCTACCTATTATTATTCCCGCTAGACTAGGTTTATTAGACACATTCAAGAAGTAATACATTTTACAGGCTTGCTTAAGGGTACCTTGTACGTAACAGCTGAATACATGTGAGGTGCTATAATTACTCCACTGGGCAGTTGAATCCACATTTAAAAGTGCTTTGTCACTTTTGGTGTATCTTACACTCATTTAAGTCTTGAGCTATTTGACTTTTCATATTTTTACAGCTTCCTATTTCTACTGGGTTGTAAATAGGCTGAAGGCAAAGTCCAAGACATGTGCCTTTTTACAGTCCCACCAGCACTGTTCTATATATGTAGCCTGGACTCCACCTATATTTAGGGCAGAGAATTAATACGGTTTAAAGGAAGACCCTTCCACAGACTACCTCGTCCAGCCCCCTGCTGACTGGTTCACTTAAACACACAGAAAGGGCTCATTTCAGAATGAGTCACTCTTATTTACAAAGTACTAAGCGAAAGTTTCCACTTGAAATAGTGACCGTGTGCATCACCCCCTCACTTTCCAAATCAGGAGAAAATGACCAGACTCCTCCTGCATCCCGCCTGTCCACCACCCAGAGCAGATGCCACCAGAATTTCAGGTTATTTCTGACGACAGACTCTTCTTAGTGCTTAGAGGAGATTCCTCTATATTTAAGAATGCTTACCAGTCTTCTGGCTGCCACTCCAAATCCAAGAAACTAGATTTCTTTCAGCTTCATTGACTTTTTATTAAGGGAACAAGCAGTTTTCTTCTGGCAGGGAAACCATGCAGCAGGTGCGTACTTCTGTAGAGGAAATTTAAACCAGATACCTATCCCTGCACACAACTCATTATTCTTTTAAAGAGGGGCAGGCCTCAGAACCTTCCAAGAGGGTGATTCCACCCCTAGAGGTGGCATTCTGTATTGGCAACCACCAAGAGGTTGCCTGGGAAACCCTGTTCAGAGACAGCTGTGTCACTTTTAAAACAAACTTCTCCCTTTAAGAGCTAATGTGTATTATTACAATTCTGTGTCATGCAGTGGTTTGGAGCTTTTGTTTTTATACTATGAGAATAATTTTTTCCTGTTTTCTGATAACTAAACAACCATGGTATTGTATAAAGTTAGGAAAACTTAGAAAACTTTAAAAAGGAAAATTAAAACCATCTGTAATCCCCTAACCCAATGGTAACTACTGATGAGATTTTACTGTATTTCTTTTTTTTCTCTAGCATTGCTTGGGATTTTAAAACAAATTTGGAACTATGCTTAATATTATGCAAGGATAGCTATCTTCATACTTATTCTTTAATTAAAACATTCCCCTCTACACACTTTAAACACTGAATATTTTAACTTCTGTACTTAATATTTTTATATAAATTTTTGTTTTTTAATTATTTTCTTAGCATAGCTTTATAGAAATAGGATTATTGTGCCAGAAAAGTAAAAAGATTTTTAAGGCTCTTGACACGCAGCCCTGATCTGCTCTCGGCAAATGTTATAATTTGTGCTTTCATCAATGCGGTACATTTCTCTGGACATTCATAGTCATAAAATGCTATATTTGCCATAAGATGTTCACCTTTGCCGATTTGACAAGAAAAACATTCATTCTGTTATTGAATTATTTTCTATTTCTTTGAT
This sequence comes from Tursiops truncatus, assembly GCF_011762595.2. Taxonomy (NCBI): domain Eukaryota; kingdom Metazoa; phylum Chordata; class Mammalia; order Artiodactyla; family Delphinidae; genus Tursiops; species Tursiops truncatus. The sequence continues at coordinate 14,362,228 of NC_047048.1, forward strand.
TATTAATGAGGTTGAATATTTTTCATCTGTTGTCCATTTTTAAGTCTAAATGGTGAATTGTTCATGTCCTTTGTTGTATTTTTAAATGTTTGAATTTTCTTACATTTTCTTGTTTGAAAAAGTACTTAATTTTTTTTTCATATTTGTATTGGTAATTTGTCTTTCTTTTTCTCCCCCAGCTTCATGGTGATATAATTGACACATCACATTGTGTAAGTTTAAGGTGTACAACGTGATGATTTGATACAATATGAATATTGTGAAATGATTTGATACAATATGAATATTGTGAAATATGTGGTATTTTATGTCTGGCTTCTTTCCCTCACCATAATGTTTCCAAAGTTTATCCATGCTGTAGAATGTATTAGTATTTCATTCTTTTTTTATGGCCAAATAGTATTCCATGGAATGGATATACCATTTTTGTTTATCCATTCATCACCTGATGGGCATTTAGCATTTTTCTACATGATTTTAGATTTTAAAAATTAAACTTTTTATTTTGAGATCATCACTGATTCACATGTAGGAGTAAGAAATAATAGATCCCTCCAATGGTAACGTCTTGCATAACTATGGTACAATACCACAACCAGGAAATTTACACTGCAACAATACACTGGTTTTTTACAGATTTCACCAGTTTTGCCTAATATTGTGGTTTAGCTCTAGGCAATTTTATCACATGTGTACATTTGTGTAATCACCCCTGCAGACAAGACACAGATAGATTCCACACCAAAGAATCCATTGTGCTGCTCTCTTATAACATTCAGCTCCCTTCTCACCCTATTCTGAATCCCTGTAAACCACTAATCTGTTCCCCATCTCTATAACTGTCATTTTAAATTATATATTTTAAAAATTATATGTATAAATTGACTCATACAATATGTAACCCTCTGAGATTGTTTTTTCTCCACTCAGTATATATCCTTTAAGATCCATCCAAGGAGTTTTATCGGTAGTTCATTCTTTTTATTACTGAATAGTGTTCCATTGTATGAATGTACCACACTTTGTTTAATCATTCATCTGTTGAAGGATATTTGGATTGTTTCCAGTTTGGAGTTAACATGAATAAAGGCGCGATGAGCATTTGTGTATATGCCTTTGTGTGAATGTAAGTTTTCACTTCTCTGGGATAAAAGTCCAACAATGCAGCTGGTGGGTTGTATGATAATTACATGTTTGGTTTATAAGCAGTTAATTATTTTCCAGAGTAGTTTTACCATATTAGATTTCCATCAGGATTGTATGAGTGATTCACTTTCTCCACATCACTGTCAGCATCTCCTTCTAGGCACCATGGTTTCTGATGAGAAATCCAATGTCATGCAAGTCATTGCTCCGTTATAGGTAATGTGTCCTTGCTAACTACTTTTAAGATTTGTTTGCCTTTAATTTGGAGAAGTTTGTGATGTGTCTTTGCATGGATTTCTTTGGGTTATCTTGTTTGCGGTTCACTCAGCTTCTTGAATCTATAGGTTTATGCCTTTGGCCAAATTTGGTAAACTTTCAGACACTTTATTTTAATATTTTTTTAGCCATAGACTTTTTCTTCTCTCCTTCTGGGACTCCGATGACAAGAATGCTAGATCTCTCATTATTGTCCCAGAGGCCCCCGAGGCTATCACTTTTTAATTTCAGTCTATTTTGTGTTTAGCAGATTGGGTAATTTCTATTGATCTAGCTTCAGTTCACAAATTCATTTCACTGTCATCTCCCTTCTGATATGTAGCCCATCCGTGAGGTTTTGGGTTCTTTTAAAATTTCAGTTGTTGTAGTTTTCAGTTCTAACATTTCCATTTGTTCTTTTTTTTAAAGATTTTATTTATTTATTTATTTATTTGTGCCGGGTCTTAGTTGAGGCAGGCAGGCCCCTTAGTTGTGGCTCCAGGGCTCTTAGTTGTGGCTTGCTGGCTCTTTAGTTGTGGCACGTGGGCTCCTTAGTTGTGGCATGTGAACTCCTAGTTGCGGCATGCATGTGGGATCTAGTTCCCCGACCAGGGATTTAACTCGGGCCCCCTGTATTGGAAGCGCGGAGTCTTATCCACTGTGCCACCAGGGAAGTCCCCTTATTTCTTCCTTGTATCTTTGTTTTGCTGGGACTTTCTCATTTGTTTCTTTCCTTCCCCAGTCCTGGATTCAGGCTTTTCTCCAACGAGCATGCTGAATCAGGGGTGGCCGAGAGGTTTGTCCTCACCCCCAACCCCCTCCCAAATGGCCAGCTGGCTAACAGCCAGATGCACCTTCATGCCCTCGCCCAAGACACCACAGGCATGTACACCCAGCCCCAACCATTCCTGAGTGCCCAGGCCTTGGCTAGAGTGTCCACAGGGTGGGAGCAGGGAGACCAAGAACCTAGCTTGGGGTTTGAGGAGGGGGAGACAGGACTGTGCATGAGTTGGACTCCAAGCCCCCATTAGGCTCCACTGTCCCATCAGGCTTCACTTGAAAGCACAAATTCAAAGATAAAATTAAGAATTCCAAAATGGCAAAGATAGAGCATTAAAGTCCAAGTGCAGGGAACTTCTGGGCACAATCCCCGTGTATGTTTATTCTTTTGTTTCTCACTCAATTTTGTAATTTTGTTTCATATAAATGCTAAAAGCTCTTGTTACTTATAGGTGATGTATATTTGTTTCTATTGTGAATAAAATTTTCCCATTATAATTTGCTAACTGGCTAGTAATGAGAATATAGAAAAGTCATTTTTTAGTTACTTTTGATGGCTATTTTAGTATTTCTTATCTCACCACTTTAGTAAAATTTAGTAAAGTTTCAGTATCAGTTCTTAGGTTTTCTACATATAAGTCATGTGAAGTAAGTCAGAAAGAGAAAGACAAATACCGTATGCTAACACATATATATGGAATTTAAGAAAAACAAATGTCATGAAGAACCTAGGGGTAAGACAGGAATAAAGACACAGACCTACTAGAGAATGGACTTGAGGATACAGGGAGGGGGAAGGGTAAGCTGGGACGAAGTGAGAGAGTGGCATGGACATATACACACTACCAAACGTAAGGTAGATAGCTAGTGGGAAGCAGCCGCATAGCCCAGGGAGATCAGCTCGGTGCTTTGTGACCACCTAGAGGGGTGGGATAGGGAGGGTGGGAGGGAGGGAGACGCAAGAGGGAAGAGATATGGGAACATATGTATATGTATAACTGATTCACTTTGTTATAAAGCAGAAACTAACACACCATTGTAAAGCAATTATACTCCAATAAAGATGTAAAAAAAAAAAAGTCACGTACAAGTAACAGCGATCACTTGAGCACTTAGCATTGCTAGGTACTGTTCTAAGTCATTTAATCCTCACAACCCTTTGAAGCAGGTACCATTATTACCCCCATTTCACAGATGAGGAATGTGAAACATGAGAGGCTTGCCCACGGCCAAAGAGATAATAAGTAAGTGGCAGAGTCTAAATTCAAAACCAAATCCAAGCCTTTTAGCTGGAGTCCATGTCCTCAAACACCATGCTATAATAACTGTATATTGATTAGATTAACCCCCTTGATTTCTGTCTGAAGACTGAGTGCCTTTTTCTGACTGCGTCAGAAAAAGGCTAATTGTAGTGACAGCAAATATCCTTCTCTTGTTCTTAATTTTAATTAATTTAATGCCTGTTTCATTTTTAAGTATGATAATGATGGCTGTGGCTTAAAAGGGAAACCTTTATAACATGAGAATACTAATAATGTCTATTTTCCTAAGATGAAGAACCAAGAATTAACCTATTTGCAAGAGGAATGGATCAGGAAACTTTATTGATAAGGACTTCTGTTCCAAAAGTTTATTCTAATCACATTTATAGTACATAAAATATCAATACTTTCTTGTTGAGAAAACAAACTCTGGCCATGGTACTGATGCTGACTTAAGAGAAATATAAGAGTCCAAATATGAAGAACTCAACCAATATGAGATATATACAAAAAAACAGTTCAATGATTTACTTTAAACATAGGTAAGAAGTCAAGAGAAGACAGCTTTTTGGGGAGGCTGATATGCATTTTATTTAACAAACATAATGTACAACGACTAAAAGAACGGTATATTCCCAGGAGAATTAAGAGTGTGTATACCTGGATTAGCACCTAGAAAGTACATAGAAAAGAAAAAAGAGGAAAGCTTTCTACGAAGACCATCTGGGCCCAGGTTTCTATGAGCAGATTCTCCCTGTATTTGATGGTAACTCTTTACATTCCAAGTCAGCTTGGCTATCAGCTGACTCAGTTAACTGCTTCATGTCTTCAGTGCTTTAGGACAACAGATGTGTCAACGTGATGGATTTTATATGTTAGTTTAAGGGTAAAAAGTTTTATACCCACCCCAGTTTTATTCCAAAACTACTGCACTACAGATCTGTGGTACACCATTAGGAAGATACTGGAAAAGCAAAGGAAGCTTTCTTAACTGCTTGTGTGATGCGATCTTGTTCAAAAATGGTGCCCTGGGAATTACAATTTCACAGGTACACTGAGAATCTGTAGAAATCACTGAATGCAAGGAGGATCATAATGGTGTATTTAGGTTATGAAAGGTTCCATTAGGATTAGAAAAGGTCCCACGCTGCCAGGGGCTGCGAAGCCTCACTGCATAAGCGATCAGTTCACGTCATACTGTGCATTTAGTGCAATATTCTTTGGTTACATCGTATTACCCACCAGGAGGAAAACTCCTTTGCTTACAAAGCAGATCAGTAGTTCCTAACCGGGGGCAATTCTGTCCCCCAGGAGACATTTGGCAATGTCTGGAGATGATTTTTCACAACTGGGGGGGACTGCTACTAGCATCTAGTGGGTGTAGAGGCCAGGGACACCGCTAAACACCCTACAGTGCATGGGGCGGCACTCAAACAAAAACGTCCTCAGGCTCCAAACAGTACTGAGGTTGAGAAATCCTGAAAGAGGCTTATATGATGTGTGTCTGGGTTGTCCATAAAGTCAGAATTACACCATGGAGGCAGAAAGGCCCCCCTGCACTTTAAAGCTCAGAGGGATTCCCCGTCAGCTCTCATCTGCAGAGACCTATTCAGTCCTGTCTTCTGACCCAGACCCAGGGCCACCTCCCTTACCAAGAGCTCAGTAAATATTTGCTGAATGAAAGGAGGAAAGAGGTGCCGAAAGCATGGTTCAGCCTTCAATTGACAAGTTACTTCAGTAACTTTACATGACCTAAAAAGTATCCTCAACCTCAATAGTGTCACATTCTCTGACTGTACAGGACCTCGAAGTTAGGGCTAACACATTGTAACGATGGAGTTAACATTTTAGGGGAGTATGTCTAAATACTTCTAGATTCATTTTAGTGGGGCAAACCAAATAAAACGGTGTTAAAGGCAAACATTCAATATACTTCATTTTAAACTTAAAAAAAAAAAATTAACACATGAAATGCCATGCACAGCAGACACCATTCCTTTTTTTACATATTTACAATTTTACATATTTACTTAGCAATATATCTTCTATCTTTACAATTATAAAATTATTTTAAACTGTAGAACAGTGGTACCATTGTATTTTCTTAAACATACATTTTTGTAGCATTCATTTGTTTTATCCTTTAAAAGGCAATTATTTAACCAAATCCAAAACACACTGAATGCCACAGAGAAAGCACGTAGGAAAATCATGGAGAAAAAACAGATTTGCAGACAAAACTTTCAAACAAGTCTTAAATGAATCTATTCAGTGACTCAAATAAATAGTACTTTTTTTTACTAAGTCTCCCCAGACAGGAAAAACAAAACAAAATGAACAAAACAATCCCCACAAACTGTACCTTTAAAAATGCTCTGATATTTATAAGCAATTAAGTTATACTCTAGACCCCAATCAGTGGACTGTAGTAAGGGCTGGCTATAATTTAGGCTCAAATAAATACTATCCATGTAAATTTTCATCATCCTGCATAAACTTGAGGTTGCAATGGTGGAGGAAGTTTATCATTTTCAACATTTTCAGAGTCAATAGAAGCTAAAGACTGATTTGGGGGCCTAATTTCAAGCGGGTATTTCTCAACAATGTCTTGAACCTCTTTTGCGATTCCATCCGTCCAATCTATTAGGTCTTTCTCAAGCTTCTTGGCTTCATTCATAATCCTTTCCTGCCGTTCATTCAATTGAGACAGGAGATCCAAATTCTTATACATCTGCTTAACACCTAAGCAAGCATCAGGAGACCAATTCTCAGATTCCTGCTTCCTGGGAGAAGTCTGGCCAGACATGTATCGATCAAAATCTTCCTGACTTAAATTCAAAGATTGAGCGTCTAATTTCTCAATGAAAGCCACGGCACAACACTATAAATATAAAGAAGAGAATGTTATTTATTATAGTTCTATGAGGAAAGCTACAAATATTCAAATAGAATGTTAAAAATCCTTTTATTATGGAGAATTTAAAACAGAATCAAAAGTCGACAAAATAATCTCATGAGCCTCCATGGACTTTCACAGCCACTCATGTTGTTTCCTTTATACTCCCATCTGCAATAATACATTTCTTCCTTAAAAAAAAATAAAATTAAATCTAATTGTCATCTCCATCGAGTCTGTCAGAAATTCCGTCCTCTCCTTGGGTTGTTCGCAGGTCCTAGGGTCTTGTACAGAGTGAAATATTTGAAGAGGCACCTTCAGTATTTGTTCTGCAATGGTTATCACAGAGTTTCCTGTGTGGTTCCTTGAGGTCAGAGGCTCTCTGCTTCCCTGCCATGCTGCAGGGCAGAGGAATCCCTGTTGTGGCCAGGAGCTCCACGGCCAAGGATCTGGGGCCATGCCCCGTAAGGCCCTTTGCTTCTGAGGCCGTGCCAGCTCCACAAGGCCCACCCAGCGCACGGCCAGCCACTGAGCGTGTCCTCAGGTACTGGTGTGGCACACAGATCTTTGGTCCTCAAAGAGAGATTTTAACATCAAACGGTTAAAAGAATAAGCTTAGAAATCAGACAGGCTGAGTGAATTGCCACCTCTGTCACTTTGACAGCCCAGAGTTGTGTGACCCTAGAAAAGTTACCTTAGCTCTCTGTGGTTTCCACATCTGTAAAATGGGGGAAATACCACCCAGATGTATTGTGAGAATTAAACAACATAACACATGTAACATGCTTAGCTCAAAGGTCTGTAGTAAGCAATGAATAAATGGTAGCAATTATTAGTACAACAAATGCAAATGTTGAGTGACATAGACATGGTAGTTATACTTTCTTATATTAAATTTTTCTACAAGGAGCACATACCATTTTCACACTTTTTTAAAAAAAGCTATTTTCATAAGAAAAACATGCACTATAAACAGAAGAAAATAGGCAGCTCTCAGAATTTCTTCTGAGAAACTCATTCATGGGATCTTACCTTATTATTCATAAAAAAGCGAATCACCTCCTTAAAGAATATTTAGCAAATCTATTTCAACAGACTCATCTGATGATAATGTGCCCGTCTGACCCTTCCCCATGGGCTCACACTATGTGTGTGGAATCGCTGCAGCCCATTATCTGGAAAGAGGAGGCATCTAAGACGATTCTAACATTCCTGGCTTAGGGGAGTAGATGTGCGGTACTGCCACTAATGGAGATAGTGTATATTGGAAAAGAAAGAAACATTTGATGGGAAAGCAGTTTCAGTTTTGAACAAATTAAATCTGAGGCGCGATAAACAGCTGGGAGTGGAGCTCAGTGTGAGGTCAAAACAGGTGACCTGCGGGTCCTCACTGTACAGGTGACCGGCAGAATTACGACCAGAGGAGACAGTCTAGGGAGAGAGATGCACAGAGGACAGAACCCCAGGGAATAACTCATTCTAGGGGAAGTGGAGGACACGAGGCCTAAGAAGAACCCAGGAGGATGGAGTGGAATTATGGAAGCCAAGGCGCATGAGAAGTTCCAGAAGGAAGGAGTCAGGAAGAGTGTTAAAGAAGTGAAGTGAAACTGACAGTTCCCATGAGATTTGGCAACTGGCAGGTTTTTTACTTTTGCCACAGCAGTTTCATTGGGGCAGTGGGAGTAGAAGCCAGACTCTGAGTCAGGCAACAAGAGGATGAAGAAAGAAGATGCAAACACCGTTAAGGCTGTAGGTCAGGGGGCTGGGAGGCTGCAGAGTGCAGGTGATTCAAGTACCCATCTTTTTTAGACAATTCACCAGAAATGCTTCCTTATGTAACCTGGCCTCCCCTGCCTACCTATCACCCTGTACAACTTCCAGCACAGGAAACAGAGAACACAGGGTGTCTCGAGGCTCAAACTCACCGGCTTGACAATAAATCTAGTCTAAAGCAAACAAGCAGTAGTCCAGCGGTCAGTAAAAGGAAGTATTCTGTCTTATAACTGAGATGTGCATACTTCACTACTGTTCTGCCTAGAGTTAATTAGCACTGTAGAAAAACAACAGCTGAAAATCATTTCACATCCTCTAACCTGATGCTTTCTTAAAATATCTCAGTATTCAGTTTTAAGACATAACTTGTAAAAATAAAACAAAAAATAAATATTAAGTCTTTTAATAAAGGAAACAGTCCAAGATCTGACTTACTCATGGTTGAAACAACCAACTAAGTGAAAGGCTCTTATACCCAGGAGCCCAGAGGCAAATGCCCAGCAGCAGCAGAGACCCCTAAATGTGGCCGTCATGTGTCCTGTAGGGGAACCACAATGGCTAAGTCCCAGGAGGTGGCATGTGTGCATGGCCTGGTCACATGTGCTCTGTGACACCAAGCAAGCATCCTCAGCTATGCTGACCCCTCAACTCAGGAGCACTAATGTGTCACAGGCCTGTGAGTGACCTGTCACATCCTTAAAATAAATACCTTCTTGCTTCTTCTCCGCAACACCAAGAAATCAAATACTCACCAGGTTGGTGAAATAGTAGCCATCCTCTCCAGTCATCAATCGGCTTGGGTTGCAGAAGCGGGTGATATACTGGATATTGGACTGAAGGCGTGGGGGGTTGCCCTTCAGAACAATGTAGATGAGAGTGGGTAAGAAGTCATCAGCTGAAGCTGGCTCGTTCTTGGTGACCTTGATGGCATTGAAGATGTGCTTGCTGCACTTGGTGATGCAGGCCAACTTATCCCGGGGCACACGCTTAGAATCCATTTCAATGATATCTGTAAAGGAGAAAAGATGCTGCTTCCAGTGAGAAAGTCATTACATCAAAGAGGCATTGGGATAATCATATTTTATCTACTAAGTTACAGAGGTACCCTCGCTAACCCCTTCTCCACCAGTTAACTTAGTGTATGAAAAACTTAGACCGTAACAACAGTCGATACTAGCTCACACTTAGGGAACACATGACGATGAGCCAGGCCCTACTCACTGTGCTCTACAAGCATATTTCTCTCCATCCCCAGATTATGCACGTGCACTATTATCATTAAGGGAACTGAGGTTCAGAAAGGTTCAGTGATTCGCCCCAGATCATACAATAAAAAGGGACATAGGGGGGATCTGAAGTCAAATCTATCTGACTCTAAAGCCCATTCTTTTAATCATGATGGTACAAGTGTTTATGAGCTCCACAGAGAAATAAGTAGAGTCTCTTTACTGTTTTTTTTCCTCTTAATACATTGTATAACTCAGTTTAGAAGGCCTCATTTGCATAATGCTTTTTAGAAATGTGGCTACTATATTGATACAAGGCATCTCTGTACTGGATATCAAAGTGCAAGCGGCTGAAATCCATCACATGGAGGTCCATGGTGGCCAGTCCTCGTGGCATGTAAATCTCCACTAGCAGCGAATATCTACAACACCTTTATGATACTTATAACCTGCTGGTTAGCAGAGAGGATGAGCATGGGTATACATTTAACCTCATAAACAATATTTTATTTCTCACAGAAATATTTCACTGCCCTTAACTACCACTAAGTCCATCTGGTGGGCTCTTATAAGTTCATTCTTTGTCACAAAGACTAGGGGGCAATGAGGAATAATCAAGTGCAAACTCAGCACTGTCAGAACAACACAAGAGGAGGGCAGGTGTGTGCCTTTGAAGATGGACACATCGGTTGCAGTCTAGAACATCATGAAAGAAAAGAGCTGAGGCAGCTTAATTTGACACCAATTTCTTGCCATTAGCAGGAATATAAGTTCCAGATTTACATGGGATGGTGGTACATGCCAAAAAGTTCTTTCTGCTCTTAGCTCTCATCCCTGAGGTCAGCTACCTGGGGAAACCCTCACAGGACCACCAGCCATGGAAGACTAATGTGTGTGGAACAGGAACGCTGGACAGTGCAGAGGCCTGATTGTAACTTATTAATATTTCCATTCCCCCACTTACCTGTCTATTGTATGAATGATATAATTTTTGTTTTATTGTTTAGTTCCTTTAATCTTTTAATTCTGGGTTGTAATTATTGTTACTATGTCTCAGTCTATTTCTTTTTCTATTTAAATAGAACTTATTACCAAAAAGATCTGGGGAAATGTATATTTTTTATACCATTTTCATCCTATTTAGCCTTCTGCCTTTTACTGTTGGTTTTCATTCTCTATTTCAAACATTTAACCATTTTCTCATTAATCTTTATTCTTTAAGTTTTAAAATGAATGAAATGTGAATTACACGCATACATCATGTTATTGCGCTTCACAGATATTGTGCTTTTTAAAGATTGAAGGTTTGTGGCAACCTGCGTCAAGCAAGTCTCTCAGCACCATTTTTCCAACAGCATTTGCTCATTTCATGTCTCTGTGTCACATTTTGGTAATTCTTGCATATTTCAAACCTTTTCATTACTATTATATTTGCTATCATGATCTGTGATCTTTGATGTTATCATAGTAACTGCTTTGGCATTTTTAGCAATAAAGTATTTTTTAATTAAGGTATGTATATTGTTTTTTAAGACATAATGCTATTGCACACTGAATAAACTACAGTCTAGTGTAAACATAACTGGGAAACCAAAAAATTCGTGTGACTCACTTTATTGCGATATTTGCTTTATTGCAGTGGTCGGGAACCGAACCCGCAATATCTCCGAGGCCTATCTGTACTTTTTATCTGGATGCATGTGTAGCTGCCACTGCCAAGGAGCAGGGCCAGTAGTGTAAAAAGGAAGAGAACAGAAGGAAAAGGAAGGAGAATAAAGGGGAAAACCCAAGGGATTTCTCCCACACTCTTCATCTTGTTGTGAACACCACCCTTCCTAAGTATCCTTTAGTCTGAGAGAAGTTTCTTTTAGTTTCTGGATCGCCCACCCCAATGAGCAGTTCCATGATTTGCACTGCGCTAAAGTCTAAACTAGGAGACATGGAAAGAAAAGTAAACAAAACAGGAAACTCACCACTGTATTAGTTGTTCCTCTAGTAATGACCTTCCCTTCCCAATCTACCTGCTATTATTTACTTTTCAGAGTCCTCAGATACTGCTTTGCACCTTCTGTTCAGGGCTTTTAATTAGTATGAAAGATAGGGTTGAGTGTGGGTACTCTATCTTAGCAGATGTCCAGGCTTATCTTTAATGGGGTTTTGAAAACAAAGTAGGCTGTACTTCTAGGTCAGTCAACCTGGGCACTACTGACATCTGGACTGGATAATTCTGTTGTAGTGGACTGTCCTGTGCATTGCAGGATATTTAGTAGCATCCGGGGGTTCCACTCACTAGAAGACAGAGGTCAACAGAAATGGCAAAGGCCTCAGCTCAGTGTATTTATAAACAAAACTGACAGTCCTCATTAGTAGCACACAGGACAATTTGGAGAAATTTCACTGATTATCTCCATATTTAAGACCGTTGTTACAGACTGTCCTTTCTAAGGCTGACAAGTTTAGAGTAGGAAGAAAGTGATCATATAAACTTTGGTCCTCAGAGACAGAATGTGTCTGCACTTGGATTGGCAAGAAGAGGGGGCTAAGATGAGAGAGTAAGAAGGCTTTTAAAATTTTGTGGCTGTATTTTTACTATCAAAAGATCTCTTGAAACACCATCTTAGATGCCTCAAGAGAAAAGTTCCACCTCTCAAAATTCTTTTTTAACATCTTTATTGGAGTATAGTTGTTTTACAATGGTGTGTTAGTTTCAGCTGTATAACAAAGTGAATCAGCTATACGTGTACATATATCCCCATATCTCCTTCCTCTTGCGTCTCCCTCCCCCCCTCCCTATCTCCCTCCCACCCTCCAAGCTTTGTGACCACCTAGAGGGGTCACAAAGCACGGAGCTCATCTCCCTGTGCTATGCAGCTGCTTCCCACTAGCTATCTATTTTCCGTTTGGTAGTGTATATATGTCCATGCCACTCTCTCACTTCGTCTCAGCTTACCCTTCCCCCTCCCCATGTCCTCAAGTCCATTCTCTACGTCTGCGTCTTTATTCCTGTACTGCCCCTAGGTTCTTCAGAACCATTTTTTTGGGAAAACTTAAGTACAAGTTTCAGGCTTCATCTTTGATCTCTTACAGATGTTCCCTGAGCAAAAGATGGGGTTGGAGGTGGGTCTTGACCCAAAGTAGTCATTCATGGGACCCATGAGTAGCCTAGAAGAAAAGCTCTGAACAACAAAGTGGACAGTATTTAGTGAGGCCAATTAAACTCTACAAAGGGAAATACAGAAAATAATTCATTTCTTAATGAGAGCTGAAATGCAAAGCCGTACAAAGAGAAGCAGAACCTGAGAAAGTGGAAGAATCATGTTAACCGGGAGATAATTCAGTCCCTAGAGGGGCCTTGAAGCTAAGTTTCTGTGACAGCCTCACCTCCCTTCCAACCCTGAGAGTATCTTAAGCAAACCACCCCCCCCATTTCTTCCTGTAACTTGAGTCTCTGGTTCTGAAAACCAGCGGAGCCTACTTAATGGCGCGCCTCCAGCATGGCTAACATCAGCTGGCCCACTCTCCTTCCCAGCAGAATTTCATTAACAATCTCTAAAGCATCAAGTCTTTCCAACTCTTCTCCTTAATTAAGAAGTTGGGCAAGTTGGATGTCTTCTCCATTAGGAGCGTTTATTTTTGTTTTTCTGGGTTTTTTTTAAACTTTTGTGTTGCACTTCTGCTGGATTATTCCTATGAATAAGAAACAGAAACCTTATTAGATGCCTGGACCTGTCCAGAATGTCAGAGCCACATCGATTTAGGGCACTTCATTTACTTCTTGAACAAACCAGAAAAGTAATTCAAAGCACATCTCTGATGAACAACTAATTAGAGGCATCATTTTTTTTAAGCTTTATGATCTTGTCATAGACAAAGATTTCTTAGATTTCTTAAAAAATACACACACACACACACACACACACATATATATATATTTTTTTTTAATTTAGTTGTGCTGGGTCTTAGTTGCGGCTCACTGGCTCCTTAGTTGCGGCACATGGGCTCCTTAGTGGTGGCTTGCGGGCTCCTTAGTTGTGGCATGCGAACTCTTAGCTGCAGCATGCATGTGGCATCTAGATCCCCGACCAGGGATCGAACCTGGGAGGGCAGAGTCTTAACCACTGAGCCACCAGTGAAGTCCCTAGAGGCATCATTTTAATATATAATTCTAGCTTGGGCATGACCCTACCTCACCAATTCCACTTCTCAAAATTATTTTGAATATATAAATGCAACTGAGTTTTAAGAAATTTACCCTAGCTGTATTTGGCTTTAGTTCAATGCTCAAGAAATAAGTCATGGAAAATGAAGGGGGAAAGTGGTTTACCTGCCAATCTGCATGCTTCAAATTCATAAAACTAACACTCTTAAATCACTTTTACCACATTCCAACACAGCTTTGGCAGTTTGCATTTTAAAAGTACTTTAGGAAGACTGTCTTTTTACTCACTGAAATAAGTATAGATTTATAAAGCCAAATGCTAACTTCAAGGGAAAAGCATCCAAATATAAAAGCTCTCAGTCTCACTGACCTGTAATTGCTTTCACCACCATATCAGACACTTCTGGAATTTCTTCATTAACAGGGACACAAAGCATCTGAGGTGTAACCCAGTGCAGGGCTCTACCGAGAGAGAGAAAGAGAGAGAGACAGTGAAAAAAAGTCCCAAGGATGGACTGTAAGCAATTACCTTGCCATTTCCTCAGTTAAGGGAATGGGGATGGGGCACCACTGACTAATCAGGCAATCCTAGGCACACGCACATACTAGGAGCTCAGCTGATGTGCTGAAGTAACTGGAATCCTAAAACAAGGCTTCTCTTCTGCACTTATCACAAGAAAGCAGAAGACAATTTTACTAGCTGAAATGAGATTATACTATGATTGAAAAGCACTTGATACTTGAATGAGGATCTGAGAAGCCTCTGCTGCTCCCTGGCCTTACTGTTGCCTTTTTGGCTCTGCCCTCGACTTCTGAGGCACACCAGAGCCCGAGTAAGAGGTCAACAAGCATGTGTCACCTCTGCCTGAATCACTGACATTCCTGGTCACATGCTACCTCTGCTCCAGAGATTCTGCTGCTGACCCTCACCACTTGCTTGACTAACACTCTCACCCTGCACCTCAGTCCAAAGCCCACCTAGTTACTTTTGGCTCTGTCTTCCATCTTCCCAAGATCAGCTCCTCACTTCTGGTGAGACATCATCAAGTACAAAGCTACCAATTACCAGCCCCGCTGTCTGGGAACCCCATTTGCGATTCCTAGGTCCCTCTCCTCCAGAAGCACCTCATCATGCTCGGGCTTGGCCCTGTTCCCACATGTAGACGGCCTCTTTCCTCAGTGTTTTGCTGCCATTGGAATGCAGAGCACTGGGGCTCACTCTTCTGGCCATGGAAGAGTGGGTGCTTTGCGAAGTGTTAGCAACCCAGTGGTAGCGGAAAGATGCGACTGGAGGAATGGCTGAATCATATCACAAGCACCCGTGGTAGGAATGAGGAAAAACGACACACACTGCCCTGATATGGATACTCACAGCTTCCTGCCTGACAAGATAGTTAGTGCAGTGAAATGAGAAAACAATGAAATTTCCTCCTGTTCCTTGGAGATTTTGGGGATTTAAACAGTCTCACATATCAAACACGGTTCTTATCTAAAGCTGCCTGGATTCAAATGAATAAGCAAGATGGTGACTTAAGCCTTTTCATCCTGTCAATTTACCACATTCCTTTTCTTTCTGACACCACAAAGGAGTTTATACGCTAAGGATGGCAGGTACCTAAGCTGTTACTTGCTCTGAAGGTTTGAAACTCAAGTGTCCTGTTTTCCTGCAATGTGTTCTTCCAACAGGAGGTAGTAAATAAATAACAACAAGAAAAAGCAGAACAATCAGCTACCTGATCCTTTTTTGAATAGCGAGATCTTTCTTCTCATCATCAGTAGTTTCTGGACAGAACACATATTTATAGAGACGAGTCATGATGTACTTTTCAATCTGATCCATTATCTTCTCAACTCTTTCTGGAGGCACTGAAATATCCAAATGGATATTTGAATGAAGGATGAACATTTAAAATTAAAAGTATGTTTTCACAGTACTTTCAATGTAGCAGAAAACTAATTTACCAGAAATACATTAAATATACTCAGAAACAAAAGTATAAGATGTCACATTAAAAAATACCCTTTAAAAAATTACCTCAACTTTTGGGGCTGCCTTTTATAGAACCCCTACTTCTAACTTAAGCTGTATGGCAGGACCTAACAGTTGTACACCCTGCCAAGTGGGAAGACCTCAGCATGGGTCATTCCCTACTGCTACATTAGAAAAGCACATGAAATTCCCAAGACTGATGAATGCTGGCAAGACTCACCCTTTCATTTTTCTGAGGTTTCCTATGAAACCTTAGGGGTTGCTCTGAGGTATACATATAGGGCAGATTTCTCAGATATACATGTACGCTAAGTACACCCTAAAATCTACATCAATGCAAGTCAAATTCAAGAAGAATCCCTAAAAACCTACAGCACGGCCAGTGGTTCTCAATTTCTTTCCTGCCCCAACTCACATGAGGAACACAGGGCCATGAACAACGACTCACCAAGATGGCAATTCCAAGATGGGGGTTTCATTTAGAAGCCTCCCAAGGGGTTTTAGTCTGTCCCTATCCCTAATGAAATTATTAAACATTGCTCAAGAAATTATCCAATTGCTTAATTATCTTGGAATGATATACATGGTGGTATTCAAAGACACTGTTAAGTATAACACCAGCTACCTGAATGTCAGTGGAGTAATTTACAGAACAGAGCAGGCAAACCAACCAAGCCTTTTGAGAAAGAGGGAAACTGCTAAGAGACTCAGCAGTAGGCCCTAGCAAATACCAGCAATCCCTCAAAGGCAGGCTAACAAGGTATTACCTTTTCCACGAGTCTGCATTCTCTCAGCCACATTCTGGTAAAAATCCTGAGTACACTCTGACTGTTCCTCAATGCTTAAATCCTGAAACAAAGGGACGAAGAGTCTGCTTAGTAGCTGAAGAAAGATCACGAGGAAAGCTCTAAATTTTACGAAACCCACTCCTTGAACTAATCTCAAAAGTACTTACAAATTAAATTAATGCTGCAGGGGAGAAAAGCCTGTCCATTAACATTATTTACAACATTCCATGACCTCTCACTTCTTTTTGCTGTATATACACATTTTTATATGGGTACAATGCATACTTTGATAATTTGCACGTTTATGTACATTTTGATTTATCTAATCTACTTAACCATCTGATGGCTTTATAATATTCCACTATATTAACCGATTTATTTAACCACTTCTACCACTGTGTACTTGGGTTCTTTCCCTTTTTTTGCTAATTATATATTGCAGCTATTAACAACTATGCGAAGACTGGTTCTTTTAGGTTATTTCTTTGTGATTCATTTTCAAAAGCGGCATTAACAGCTTAGTAAGTCTGGACAACTTTACAGCTCTAAACATCCATTGCTAGATATATAACCTTCAGAAACTCCAAGTACAGTCACTAACCATGTAGGTGTGCTTGTTTCTCCACAGCCCCCTCTAACACTGGGCTTTATCATTTTTATTTGGTTTTACTGATTTTATAGGTGTAACACAAATATATATATTCACATATACTTTCTTCCAAAAAATATCTGAAGTCTATATAAAAGATAAACACAGTTCAGCACAATAACCTAGAAAATGATAAACAAAACAAAACACGGACAGAAACAGAAACAGAAAGTAGAGCCAGGAAAGATAACACAAAAATGTATTCCTTGAAGATACAGAAGTTAGCAAAAAGTCAGCCCATAAATTTGTCTCTAACTAAACTTTCTAGCAATCATCACTAAGATGAAAAGAGTCACATAACTGAGTGTCCAAAATGTAAAAGCAAACTAATTCTTCAGGTGAAATTCTGACACCAAAATCAGGAATTTCTGCAAGGGTTCTCATAGATTTCATCACAGATGGGCATGAATACGGCCCAAGACAAATTCCACAGGACTGCTTCTCACAGACCACCTCTGCACAGGCCAATGACACGGGCCAATAAAGCCCCGATGAAGCACGCAGACCCTGATGCTTTGGCTACCTTAGAAAAGATGCCTTGGGGTGAGGGACAGTGACCAAACCTTGCCTATCTGCCTTTACAATGTCTCTCCCGTCGAACCTTCCCTGGTTTGGGTCCTCATTATCTTTCACCTGGAGTTCAGCTGCTCTCCCCACATTTGATCTTTCTCTTCTCAACTGACCATCTTATCTTATGATCTGGTCCCCACTTACCCTGCCAGGTTACCTACTGTTGAGAATGCATTTAGTTTTCCCGCCTCTCTAACACTGTGAAATTATTCTCTGTCCAGATGACTTTTTTTTTTTTTTCGGTACGCGGGCCTCTGACTGTTGTGTCCTCTCCCGTTGCGGAGCACAGGCTCCAGACGCGCAGGCTCAGCAGCCATGGTTCACGGGCCTAGCCGCTCCGTGGCACGTGGGATCTTCCTGGACCAGGGCAAGAACCTGTGTCCCCTGTATCAGCAGGCGGACTCTCAACCACTGCGCCACCAGGGAAGCCCAGTCCAGATGACTTTTACTCCTCTCCAATCCTCCAACAGCTGCCCAAGGAAGTTCCACAGTACCTCCTTTAAGGCTCAGTCCACATCTTGCCTCCTCTAAGAAGGTGCCCTCCATTCCCTCGGTCAAAATAACTTGGCAGGCCTCACAGTACTCAGAGCGCTCTGTGACCACCTTGACTGCACACTTGTTACTGCCTGAATGTTTTCTAATACCGTTAAACCTTTCTCTGGTCATTAAGAACAATTCTTCAACAGCTGAATTTAGCTCCTCTCTGTAGGTGAAACAAATCTTAATCTGCTTTCTTCTAAGTTTTTTCCTGCTTAGCTCTTTTATTTGGCTGGCATGTAAGGTTCAAAGTATGAAAAACAGACCTTAAATAATCTGCATACAAACTTCCCTTTTTCAGCGGCAATTAGTAAAAAGCGATCCTGTTCCCCTTTGTTTTCCAATTCTCATACAATTTGCTCCTGAGAAACTGAATTTATTTCTGGAATCCCTAGTTTATTTCACTGCTCTCTTTCTCTCTACATATTGAATATATATATATGAAAATCATATGTAGTTGTGGTAACGTTCATTTTAGTATATTTTGAATTCTGCAACATTTAGAAACCTTCCCTCACAAACCCTTGCTTCCTTCTTTTTCTAGAATAAACAATGTAACATTGTAATTTAATATTTTAAGTGTTCATATTGACCTGCAAAGTCAAAGTAAGTTTATCTTTTTGTTTTCCTCAGCTAGATCCAGGATATTATACTCCCTCAGCTAAATCCAAGATAAAATCGAGAAAGTCTTTTAATTCTTTGAATGAGCCTCTAACTTTCTATATTAGATTAAGTTATTATTTAATATTTAATCTTTTTATTGCTATTGTCTTTAAAAATTGCTATTTTTTAAAAAATGTGTTAGGTTCTTTAGCTTTTTATCTCTGGCATCTTGTACTATAACTAAATTTTGTGGATTTATCTCACCATGTTGCTAAACTTATACCTCTATTAGTATTCTGTTTTCCCTCGGATTTTCCGGTAAGATTATTTTTCCCCAATTTCTGGAAAATGATATTTCTATTCATTCTAAAAACATTTACTACATGGTTAATAGACTTGCCAGCCACTGTACAAGACAATAATATAAAAAATATTAAAATTCTCAGAGGGCAATCAGGTTAAACAGGAAGACTGAATGCTCATAATTCAGTACTTTCTGCAATGGATTATCTACTTAGGTAGCTTACACATGGCTACCTTTCATTTGCACCAAATCGTAACACTAAGAACACACTTCATTCTTGTGATTATTACTAGTACTTACTTCTAACCAGAAACCGTGACCTCCTTTTAAAGGCCTAAATGGCTTGTTTCACAGGTGGCAATGGATCACCTATTCCTACACCAGTTCCACACAATCATTAATTTTGTTACAATTCAGAAAACTCCTTTGTATATCTCTATTTCTCTTGCACAGATTTACACTTCAGTCCAGTGTTTAATTCATAATGTGAACTCCCTTGCCACTCTGTCCTCTTTTCCTGCTTTAGATTATTTGGAGGACTTACCACTGTTATATATTATAAATTAGTTTATTGTCTATCTTCTCCACTAAAATGTCAGCTCCATGGGGGCACTGTTCACTACTGCACCCTTGGTGCCTACAACAGAGCCAGGCATAGTGCTCAACACTAGTTGAATGAAAGAAAGAATGAAAGTGGCCATTTACTACTGTTCCACCCTTTATAATATTGTAAAGATGTGGGGAGACAATTCTACATAGACCTCTCCTATTTCTACACATCTTGTGAGGAGAGACACTGACTGCCTTTGTTCTGCACCCTTTTCAAGGATAGCTGTATAGCAGACAGGACTGGAAGACAGAGGTAGAGCCTCCCTTAAGTGAAAAGGGTAGATTGTTTACTGTCTAGTATAATAATGTTTCTCTCTGGGGCAAAGGTCAGGCAAGCTCATGGCCCTATAAAAGACCCTCTTCTCTATTATAACTTACTGCATGTGCAGGCATTACTTGGTACCTGGTCTTCTTTGCACTGCCCTGTGGGAATTGATACGTAGGGAATTGGTACAAACACTGATATACTCTGGTTACTGCTAGTGCTGTAATAAACTGGCCTCTTTTTTTTCTGACCCAGGAGGCTTGCGTCTTCTGCCAGTATCCATGAAACTATGGCAGGCTAACTTTTAACTTGCAAGGAGAGTACATCTCAGATCCTTCAAAGTTCTTGCCAAAGGAGCTAAGTGATATGATTGTAGGTTTGTGCTGGTAAATTCTTTTAAAGGTTTTTTCATAGTTTTCTAAGAAAAAACACAGTCTAGCAGTGTAAATGAACCCTTTTCTTTAAGTATTCTCTAATACTTTCTTTAAGTATTCTCTAGCCAATGCCTGGGATCATCTTTTCTATAATGTCTGTGTAAAGCCATTTTATTTTTTTTCCTAAAAAACTTTTTCTTTGTAGTGTAAAAGTTTGACAAGTGGGTATATTCCTTTGAATATTCCGAGAGGCTCTCTGTATTCTTTCTTAACTGTATGGCTGAAATCTTTTCTTCCACCCCCATTTTTTTTTTTTTTTTTTTTTTTTTTTTTCGGTACGCGGGCCTCTCACTGTTGTGGCCTCTCCCGCTGCGGAGCACAGGCTCCGGACGTGCAGGCTTCAGACCCGCAGGCTCAGCGGCCATGGCCCACGGGCCCAGCCGCTCCGCGGCATGTGGGATCCTCCCGGATTGGGGCACGAACCCGCGTCCCCCGCATCGGCAGGCGAACTCCCAACCACCGCGCCACCAGGGAAGCCCCACCCCCATTTTGAAAATCTTTGACTACTTCCTTAATTATGTTTTCTGTGTATTTCATCTTTAGAAACTGGATCTCCATGATCTGTTTTCTGGATTAATTTTCTTTTGTACTACAGTTAACTGTTTGATCTATTTAGGTTTTAACTTTAATGTTCATTTTTTTTTTTTGTATTGCTACTTTCTGCTGCCTTCAATAATTTTTTTTACGAAACTAAACACATTAGGGCTTTACTCCTCCTAAATAAAACTTAAAATTAAACATTAACATTGAAAGTACGACAAGCATGCAGTCCTCAGATTTTAAGATAATCCACCTTATCAGGGAATATACCTTGAGGTCATGTAGGATACATGCTTCTGCTCTCCTAACAGTAATTACATAGCAGGGGAAACTACTCTTTACACACACATATGGTTTAGAATTATAAATCTATTTTAAAATATAGGAGAACACCTAACTTTTTACTTATTTTGGGGAAGAGAAGATATAGCCATATTTTAAATTATTATATTTTCTTTCTCCTCTTTCAGGTTTAGAAAACAGTTTTTCAGGAGAATTAGTATCAGAAAAACTTTAAGTATATAATATAATCAATACCAGACTTTTACAGAATGAATGGCTGGGAAAAGAACACTGAAATCAGCAAAAGGTCTTAACATTGTGCTTGACTGCTTCCTTCGCAAGGAAAAAGAGCATATTTGAACTACTACTAATAAAGAAATCATGTTTAAAAACAGCATTGAAAAACCCAGAAAGTTCATTTGTTAAAAAGCTTAAATGCAATATCCAATAAATTAAAGGGTCTAAATTTTGAGGCAGCAGAGGGTTACAAAGGTTATACTTTTAAAAATGGGGCAAGCTACACTTTCAGAACAGGGGAAAATGTATGTGAGGGATTTATCAACAATTAGCAAGGACAGTATTTAAACGGTTTGGGCAGCAAAAGAGTTTCTCTAGGAGTCTTATTTACTTTGATTTAACTGTGGTCTGTGTGTTTTGAAAATATTTTCATATGAATAAATTTGTGGAAAAAAATTTTTTTACCAAGTTAGGGAGCTTATTAAGTTAGAAAATATGGTTTTCAAGTTATGATGGGAAAGGTGAACATCTAACTGGGTCTACATAATGTTTTAAAATTACCCTGGGCACATACAGTTTTTCGTCCAAATGTCAAAGAAATCTAGACATTCTTCATTTCACTGGTGACCATATACATCCCTGAGTCCATGGCCACTCTTAAACCTATTTGAAGCTTGGTTCTCACAGTGAGATTCTTAAATTCTAGTTATGTAAACTAAATATGTAACAATAATAAGTTTAAAAAACTAAACCTTGTAAATTCTTCTTTAGCTTCTTCTTAGCACCCCACTCCCTCCCCCACCTTCTCATTTTCTCAATAAAATTTAAATTCTTGCTGTGGTAACTTCAAAGAAGAAAAAAGTAGCTGATGACAACTGTATGTTCAACATAAATGAATTCTGTGCTAATGATGTCACTGCCTGTCTTGTGTGTAATAGAAATATCTCTTAAAGAATGTGAAAAGGGACTACAAGGGACTATTAAGCAGCTAATGAGATTAATCAAAAAGAAAAAAGGGTAAAAAAATAAACCCTTGGGCTTCCCTGGTGGCGCAGTGGTTGAGAGTCCGCCTGCCGATGCAGGGGACACGGGTTTGTGCCCCGGTCCGGGAAAATCCCACATGCCGCGGAGTGGCTAGGCCCGTGAGCCATGGCCGCTGAGCCTGCGCGTCCGGAGCCTGGGCTCCGCAACAGGAGAGGCCACAACAGTGAGAGGCCCGCATACCACAAAATAAATAAATAAATAAATAAACCCTTCAGCTTCTGAAGAGTCTTAGCAAACAACATTAGTTGAAAAGTCAAGCGTTACATTGCAATACTGCAATGTGTGTGGATTATGTAGGTGCTGAATGAAATTTCAGCCAAAAGAGATACCTTCTGGGAATGAGGAAATTAAAAAAAAAAAATCTCGGTAGAGATATTAAATGTTTCCTGATAAAGATAAAATGGTTGAAAAAAATTTAATGCAATTCTGAAAATACTTAATTTTCTAGACTTGACCCATATGTGGTAAAAAGGTTGCTCACCACTGGGCATACACTAGGACTAGAGAAAATAGGAATGAAGAGGAAAAAGATGTGGGCAAGAGTGGTTCATTGTTGAAATTATGGGTTAGAAAGTACAGGTCAAAGACACATGTGTGGAAGACACAAGGTGTTATCCAAGTGACCTTGGACAAGTCACTTATCCTCTCTGGCTCTCAACTTCCCCACCTGTAAAATAAAGGGACGGTAACTATATAGTTGCTAAGGTCCCTTTCAATGTTTAAATTTTAGCTTTCCCTTCTCTACCTGAGAAAGGAGAGGAAAATTAAAAATCAATACAGGGCTTCCCTGGTGGCGCAGTGGTTGAGAGTCTGCCTGCCGATGCAGGGGACACGGGTTCGTGCCCTGGTCCGGGGAGATCCCACGTGCCGTGGAACGGCTGCGCCCGTGAGCCATGGCCGCTGAGCCTGCGCGTCCAGAGCCTGGGCTCCGCAACGGGAGAGGCCACAACAGTGAGAGGCCCGCGTACCGCAAAAAAAAAAAAAAAAAAAAAAAAATGAATACAAAACAAAACTAAATAAACCTAAAATGATTACTATTGGTCTAATGACTGTTACTTAGAGTTCAAGGTCTACTATGGCTCTCTTGGCAGTTTACACTATTTACAAGGTGACAAGTTAGGAAGGCTTATTACTAAAGTACACAACATAAGTAGCTCTGATGCCAGACATTCCATGCGAAGATGATCCAAACACCATTGAGTTGCAGAGGAAAAGTATTAGCCTAGGAGGCGTGTTTAACTTGGTTCAGTGACATTTCTCAGGTAAGTCACTTAACATTTCTGGGTCTTTATTTTCTCAGTTGTAAAATGACAAAGTTGCACTACATTATCTCTAAGACCTTTCCTAAAACCAAAACTCTATGTTTCTAAGTGGTTCCCAACCTACCCTTTTGTAATGCATTGTTTCCAAAAACAGCTTGGTCTGCTTATAGATTTCTTGGCCTGTCTTGTGGAAGGTCTTGAGAAATTCTATGAACTCTTTAGACACTCTATCCGTTTCAATGCTGGTTTGCCGGTTTATAGAAGGACTGGGAGCTTTTGGTTCCTGAATTTCTGCTGGGAAAATTAAACATAGTAAGTTTCATTACACAGAAGAGCCATGCATGGAATTACTTTCAGTATCTAATTTAAGATTATTTAAATTATGCTAAATCAAAGTTAAACTTGAATTTAAATTATTTTATGTTTAAATATTTGGATTTTCCTTAAAGTAAGCTAAATCTATTTTATGAGTAGGAAGTACAATTAGATAAAACTACATATCTAAAAGATACTCCTATTCAAATAAAGGTGCTCTATCAGTATCTTCTTAGCCAAAATATATCATGCTTTGATCTATATATTTAATCGTTAACACTGAAATGGCATTGCTATCTTGAACAACTCTCTCAAAGACTGCATGAATTTACAAAACCAGTCAACATGTAAAATAACAATCAGTAGAAGCACAAAAATTATAGATGACTTATGCTAGACAAGCTTCCCAAATCCACTTGATTTGCCAAAAAGGCAAAGAGATGAACAATTTTTATGTGGAGATGAACAATTATTTACCCACCATTCAAACTTCAAGTCATACTGCTCAAAGTGAAAGTATGCATCCAAAGTAGCACAGTGACCATGACAGAGCAGAGGCAAGAGAAGCAAAAAAAAAACCCACTGTCCAATCAGTTGGCCACACAACTCTTTGCCCTCTTCAAATAAATACACTGAAAGGAAAATAAGACCTTTACATAACAGAGATAAGGGTGTTGTAATAGGGTAAGTGCTCTCAGAAAACATGAACTATCACTTGGTTTCTGATCACCTTCTAAGCCTCCTGATTTTGAATTGTGCTCTCTAATGCAATACCTGAAAGGAATTAAAGTATCTCATATACCCATGATCCTTTTCTATACACACACAAAAAAAGATAATTAGGAAGAAAAAGTACCTTTTGTAGGTATTAAAATCAACCTATTACATGCTTTCTCAGAGTAATTTCTTTTTTTTTAACTGAAGTATAGATGATTTACAATGCTGTTAGTTTCTTGTGTACAGCAAAGTGATTCAGTTATATATACATACAAATATATTCTTTTTCATATTCTTTTCCATTATGGTTTATTACAGGATATTGAATATAGTTCCCTGTGCTATACAGTAGGACCTTGTTGTTTATTTTATATACAACAGTTTGTATCTGCTAATCCCAAACTCCTAATTTATTCCTCCCCTACCCCCTTTCTCCTTTGGTAACCATAAGTTTGTTTCTATGTCTGTCAATCTGTTTCAGAGTAACTTCTTACAACCTTATTTTTTGAGCTTTAGTATCTGAAATACATTTTAATGATGTAGCAGCAATAAAGTTTTAAGATAATAAAAGCATTACCCCTATTAGAGTGACTGGTTTATTCAAGTGAGACAAACACACACAGATCATGTAAAAATATATCTTAACTACATAGGTCAAACTAAAGATTCCACCTCTCACTTCAAAAAAACCCTTTTCCAACGTACACAAATCAATGTGATACACCACACCAACAAAAGAAAAGACAAAACCACATGATCATCTCAACAGATGCAGAAAAAGCATTTGATAAAATTCAACATCTATTCACAATAAAAACTCTTACCAAAATGGCTATAGAGGCAACATATCTCAACATAATAAAGCTATTTATGACAAACCCACAACCAACATAATACTCAACGGTGAAATGCTGAAAGCCTTCCTGCTAAAATCTGAAACAAGACAAGGATGCTCATTCTTACCACTTCTATTCAACATACTATTGGAGGTCCTAGTCACAGAAATCAGACAAGAAAAAGAAATAAAAGGTACCCAAATTGGAAGAGGTAAAATTGTCATTATATGGAGACGACATGATACTATACACAGAAAACCCTGAAGACTCCACACAAAAACTACTAGAACTGATAAACAAATTCAGCATGGTAGCAGGATACAGGATTAACATAAAGGAATCTGTTGCATTTCTTTACACTAACAATGAAACATCAGAAAAGTAAAAACAAACAAACAAAAACCCTTTAAAATCACATAAAAAAAAAACACAAAAAAAACTTAGGCATAAACCTGACCAAGGAAGTAAAAGACTTACATGCTGAGGACTATAAAACACTGATAAAGAAAACTGAAGATAATTCAAATAAATGGAAAGATATCCCATGCTCTTGGATTGGAAGAATTAATATTGTTAAAATGGCCATACTAACCAAAGCAATCTACAGAGTTAATGTGATCCCTATCAGAACTAAAACAAAAATCCTAAAATTTATATGGAGCCATAAAAGACCCAGAATTCCCAAAGCAAAACTAAGTAAAAAGAACAAAGCTGAGGGCATAACCCTTTGAAACTTCAGACAATACTACAAAGCTACAGTAATCAAAACAGTGTGGTACTGGCACAAAAATAGACATATGGATCAATGGCACAGAACAGAGAGCCCAGAAATAAACCCACACAGCTACAGTCAATTAATCTTCGACAAAGGAGGCAAGAGGGACTTCCCTGGTGGTTCAGTGGTTAAGACTTCATGCTTCCACTGCAGGGGGCATGGGTTCAATCCCTGGTTAGGGAACTAAGATCCCATATGCCAAGCAATGCAGCCACAAAACAAAACACACACACACACACACACACACACACACACACCCCAAAACAAAGACAAAGGAGGCAAGAATATACAATGGAGAAAAGATAGTCTCTTCAGCAAGTGGTGTTGGGAAAGCTGGACAGCCACACGCAAATCAACAAAGTTAGAACACATTCTCACACCATACACAAAAATAAACTCAAAATGGCTTTAAGACTTAAGTGTAAGACATGACACCATAAAACTCCTAGAAGAGAACATAGGGAAAACATTCTCTGACATAAATCCCACCAACGTTTTCCTGGGTCAGTCTCCCAAGGCAATAGAAATAAAAGCAAAAATAAACAAATGGAACCTAATCAAACTCATAATATTTTGCACAGCAAAGGAAACCAAAAGGCACAAAATGACAACCTACAGACTGGGAGAAAATATTTGCAAACAAAGCAACTGACAAGAGCTTAATTTCCAAAATATACAAACAGCTCATACAACTCAGTAACAAAAAAACAAACAACCCAGTCAAAAAATGGGGAAAAGACCTAAACAGACATTTCTCCAAAGAAGAAAAACAGATGGCCAAAAGGCACATGAAAAGATGCTCACCATTGCTAATTATTAGAGAAATGCAAATAAAAACTACAATGAGGTACCACCTCACACCGGTCAGAATGGCCATCATTAAAAAGTCTACAGGGCTTCCCTGGTGGCGCAGTGGTTGAGAGTCTGCCTGCAGATACAGGGGACATGGGTTCGTGCCCCAGTCTGGGAAGATCCCACATGCCGCAAAGCAGCTGGGCCCGTGAGCCACGGCCGCTGAGCCCGCACATCTGGAGCCTGTGCTCCGCAACGGGAGAGGCCACAACGGTGAGAGGCCCGCGTACCACAAAAAAAAAAAAAAAAAGTCTACAGGAATTCCCTGGCAGTCCTGTGGTTAGGATTCCATGCTTCCACTGCAGGGGGCACAGGTTCAGTCCCTGGTCAGGGAACTAAGATCCTGCATGCAGCACTGTGTGGCCAAAAAAAAAAAAAAAAAATTCAATTAAAAAGTCTACAAATAACAAATGCTGGAGAGGGTGTGGAGAAAAGGGAACCCTCCTACACTGTTGGTGGAAATGTAAATTCGTGCAGCCACTATGGAAAACAGTATGGAGGTTCCTCAAAAAACTAAAAATAGAGTTGCCATATGATCCAGCAATCCCACTCCTGGGCATATATCCAGACAAAATTGTAATTCAAAAAGATACATGCATCACAATGTTCACAGGAGCACTATGTACAATAGCCAAGACATGGAAGCAACCTAAATGTCAGCAGATGAATGGATAAAGAAGTGGTGTATATACACAATGGAATACTATTCAGCCATAAAAAAGAAAGAATGCCATTTGCAGCAACATGTATGGACCTAGAGATTATTATACTAAGTGAAGTAAGTCAGAAAGAGTACGACAAATACCATATGATATCACTTATATGTGGAACCTAAAATATGACACAAATAAGCTTATTTACCAAACAGAAACAGACTCACAGACATGGAAAACAAACTTATGGTTACCACAGTGGGTAGAGGGTGAGGGAGGGATGAAGTGGGAGTTTGGGATTAGCAGATACAAACTACCACATATAAAAATAAACAACAAGGATATAATGTATAGCACAGGGAACAAAATTCAATATCCTGTAATAAACCATAATGACAAGAATCTGAAAAAATAAACAAACAAAAAACCCCCTTTTCCCCTCTAAACTGCATGTTGATATTAAGTAGTTAGCAGATCAAAATTGCACTTTATGGTTATCTTTCCAAATCACGTATCTGCCTATCTTCTAAAGTATCAGGTGCTTCCTAACTATGATTCAAAATGGAGAAGCCCTGGGACTTCCCTGGTGGTCTAGTGGTTTAAACTCCACGCTCCCAAAGCAGGGGGCTCAGGTTCGATCCCTGATCAGGGAACTAGATCCCACATGCTGCAACTAAAAGCCCACACGCCACAAATGAAGATTCTGCATGCCACAACTAAAAGATCCCGAGTGCCGCAACTAAAAGATCCCGAGTGCCGCAACTAAGACCTGGCGCACCTGAATGAATGAATAAATAAATAAATAAATTTAATTAAATTAAAGAAAAAAATTTTTTTAAGTTATGAAAAAAAATGTAGACACCCTAAAAGAATTCAATCATATTAAAAGAAAACATAAAGAAGACAAGAAGGGCACATAAAAACACACTATATGTATGGCTAAAAATACTGTCAAAAGTCAGACAACCAACTGGAAAAAATGTTTGTAAGCTACATCACAAAGGGCTGTTCTCCCTAATATACAAGGACTCCTATAAATATAGAGGAAGAAAAATCCAACGGTTCAATAGAAAAATGCGTGAAGAATACTAACACTGCACAGAAGGGAAACATAGATGGATCTTAAGCATAGGAAATATACTCAATCTCACACACGATAACAAATGTGCAAATTAAACCTACTAGTATTGTTGTACAGCAGAAACTAACACAACATTGTAAAGTAATTATACTCCAATAAGATTTTTAAAAAAGACAAAGAAAAAAAACTATTATTAAAGGTCATTTTAAAAATTAACAAGTCGGCAAAAATCTGAAGTTTGATGTTGATGAGGATATAGGGGAAAAGGCACTTACACTATGGAGGTAGGAACGTAAAATGACACACCTGCAATGGAATGCAATTTGGCAATAATCATCAAAATTAAAAATACATTTATCCTATGACCCAACAATTCCATTTCTGAGAAATTTTCCACTGACATAATTGCACATGTACAAAATGAAATATGTACAAGGCTACTCATTTTAGTACTTGTAAAAGGAGAGGTCTGAAGATGGCATAAATGGCCACTACTAAAGGACTAAATAAACTTTGGCTTAATCCATAAAGTGGAATATTACGTAGCTTAAAATTTTAAAAGTATCCTTTTTATGTACCGATAAGGAAAGAGTTCTTAAATATATTGCTAAGCTAAAAAAGCAGGGTATGCGTAGTGTGCTTTTATGTAAAATAGGAGGACTGGGATAAGAACAAATGTGTTTATAAATGAAAACAAAAGAATGATACACAAATTAGTAACAAAAGTTGTCTGAATATGGGGGAAGGTCTGGGAACTAGACGGGTGAGGGACCATATATACCTTTTATTTTTGAGCCATTTGGATGTACCTTTTTTTTTTAAGCAAATAAGGCATAATTTAACTCAAAACAAAAACTGGCACATCGTTTCTGAAACTTTTTTTTACCAATACGGAAAACCTAAAATTATATTTGACACCCTGTACAATTAGAAAATATTCTTTAATACTTGGAATTTAACCTTTCACTCAATCTGATAAATTCCACCCCTAGTCGTGATGGAACAACAGGGATTAGGTTTACCCTACTGCCTTAACAACTAGAAAAATCAGACAAAACATATGAAAAAATGGTTTTCAACACTGGCCAACAGGCAGTGGGGAGAGTAACCCCTGAGAGAAGGGGACAAACATGGTAAATCTTACAAGTGCCCCAGCTCACTGCAGGTAGAGTTTTTAGGCCTTGGCACAGGGAGAGGCAACTCAAACAGAGCCAGCAGACTTGCTGAACTGGGGAAACAATATTTAGAGCTCAAGAAGGCCAGAGTTTCCAGAATTTGCGTGGCAAAACACATAGAGGATGGGCTGCAAAGAAAAATCTCCAGATAACTGCAGAGGGGTTCCCTTGAGTCTCTGACTGAGTACTGCACATGCACGTGAGAAAAAACTGGGTAAAGGAGTGGGCAGAACAATCTCCTGAGCACACATGACAGGAAATGATTCATTTTTCCTACTAGGCAGGAACAAAGAGTATCAGCAATGACAAATATGTGGGCAACTATAAAAGACATTTTCTCATTCAAAAATTTACTTAAGGGCTTCCCTGGTGATGCAGTGGTTAAGAATCCGTCTGCCAATGCAGGGGACACGGGTTCAAGCCCTGGTCCGGGAAGATTCCACATGCCGCGGAGCAATTAAGACTGTGAACCACAACTACTGAGCCTGTGCCCTAGAGCCTGTGGGCCACAACTACTGAGCCCGCCTGCCTAGAGCCCGTGCTCCACAACAAAAGAAGCCACCGCAATGAGAAGCCCGCGCACCGCAACAAAGAGTAGCCCCCGCTCTCTGCAACTACAGAAAGCCTGCATGCAGCAGCGAAGACCCAACGCAGCCAAAAATAAATAAATAAATTTATAATTAAAAAAAAACAAAACACAAAAAGAAGGCAAGAAAAGAGGAGAGAAAGAATTATATCCAGATGGGATAAATAGAAAACAGAGCAAAATGGTAGGTTTAAGCTCCATCTTATCAAAAATTTCATTAAATATAAGCAGTCTAAATAGCCCTGTGTTTTTAATACAGAAGCAAAACTTGTATTTCAAGTATAGCCAGTCTGTTATGATTATCAAGCTTTCCATTTCCCAATCCAAACACTCAGTTTTAAAAAGTCTTGGCAGCAGAACAAAATGTGCTCTTGAATTATAATGTTTAAGCTATCATTCAATGACAATTTTCTACATGGCAGACACTGTGCTTTACTCCACATTCTCATCAACCCTTAACAATTTTGTTATATTCCTGAAACCATATGAAATAATAAATGTACACACCAATAAAATTTTTTTGTTAGGTAGGTGGAATTATCATTTTACACATGAATACAATGAGGTTAGAGGTTAAGTCATTTACGTGAGACGTGTTACACAGGTTAAGAAGAAAAGCTGAGGGCGTCCCTGGTGGCGCACTGGTTTAGAGTCCGCCTGCCGATGCAGGGGACACGGGTTCGTGCCCCGGTCTGGGAAAATCCAACATGCCGCAAAGCGGCTGGGCCCGTGAGCCATGGCCGCTGAGCCTGCGCGTCCGGAGCCTGTGCTCCGCAGCGGGAGGGGCCACAACAGTGAGAGACCCGAGTACCGCAAAAAAACAAACAAACAAACAAAAAAAACAAAGAAAAAGAAGATAATCTGGGATTTAAATCCAGATCTGTTTGACTCCCAAGCCCAAGTTCTTCACAGTCACACCATAATTCCCTCCTATCATTACAGCATATTTATTCCTATTTAAATTAAGCAACGAGTATCAACTGAGCACCTACTACGTAAGGCTGTCTGCAAGCCAGATGACATATTAAATCGAATTAAATCTTCAATAAAGTAAACCTATAAAAGCAAAATCTTCAAGGGGCTTCCCTGGTGGCGCAGTGGTTAAGAATCCGCCTGCCAATGCAGGGGGGACAGGGATTCGAGCCCTGGTCCGGGAAGATCCCACATGCCGCGGAGCAACTACGCCCGTGCACCACAACTACTGAGCCTGTGCTCTAGAGCCCGTGAGCCACAACTACTGAGTCGGCATGCCACAACTACTGAAGCCCACGCGCCTAGAGAAGCCACCGCAATGAGAAGCCCGCGCACCGCTTGCAGTTGTGCAAAGAGTAGCCCCCTCT
The DNA here is from genome assembly GCF_011762595.2 of Tursiops truncatus. Lineage (NCBI taxonomy): Eukaryota > Metazoa > Chordata > Mammalia > Artiodactyla > Delphinidae > Tursiops > Tursiops truncatus. Next base: position 14,394,169 of record NC_047048.1, read on the forward strand.
CGCCGCAACTAGAGAAAGCCCGTGTGCAGCAACAAAGACCCAATGCAGCCAAAAATAAATAAATAAATTTATAAAAGCAAAATCTTCAACAAAAAGGCTATTTGAAGGATAGCTGTGAAAGAGTAAACACAACCTAAAAATGTCAATATCAAAATAGAGCGTGATCATGTAGTAAAGATGGTTAACACCATTTTAGTACTAAAAACATATTTTGTATCTCAATGTTAAAAAAATTTACTGAAAATCCCACGTTTCTCAGATTATCCAAATAGAATAAGGACAACTCAGTAGAATATTATAGTTCTTCTGACTTTTTCAGCTGTTTTGACCATAGATATATAATATGGACTAAAAGGCAGATAGTCTGTAGTATAATAAAAAATATATATATTTGGTTTTTGGCCCAGGGATAGATATTTTTGATCACCAATGGCCAATGATTTGATCAGCCATGCCTACAAAATGAAACCTCCATAAAAACCCTTATATGACAAGGTTTGGGGAGCTTCCACATTGATGAACGCATCGAGGTGCTGGGAGCAAATGCCCAGATGGCATGGAAGCTTGGTGCCCCCCTCCCCTACCTTGCCCTAGGCATCTCTCTTCCATTTGGCTGTTCCTGAGTTGTATTCTTTAATAAACCCATAAGCATAAACAAACTGTCTTCCTGAGACAGTTCTAACAAATTATCAAACCTAAGGAGAAGGTTGTGGGAACCCCCTATTTACACCTGGTTGGTCAGAAGTACGGGTGTCCCCACTCCTGGGGATTGCAACTGGCATCTGAGGTGGGGGCAGTCTTGTGGGGTCCAGCCCTTAACCTATGGAGTCTGTGCTGACTCTGCGTAGTTGGGGTCGGAACAGGACAGACTTGCTGGATATCCAGTTGGTATTGTAAAATAAAAGAAACCACATATTTGGTTCAGGGAAAAAATTTCTCATTGTCCTTATCAATGAAAGTCAGAAACTGATCATGTTCCAAATACATTATATTCAAAACATTATAAAAGATGATTTTACAAGATAAAAAAATTTTTGGAGTAGACAAGAAAAGGCAATCAAGCTGAGTGTACCTGAGAAATGACTGTAAAAACAGGCACAATTATAAAACTGGTTCCAAATTCAACCTGGGGAATCGTTACTTCAGTTTCATCTAAGTACCAAAGAGGCCCACATGATTAAAGTAGCAATTCATTAGTAATTCTTCAAATGATGTAATTAACACCATGCTTCAACTTAATTAACATCTGAAATTCGGGTCTTGGGATAGCACTGAGTGTAAGAGGATTATAGTTTTGTTTTTTAAATCTTATTTTGAAATAACTTCAAATTTACAGAAAATCTGCAAGATTGTTACAAAGAATTCCTTTATACCCTTTATCCAGATTTACAAAATTTTAACATTTTGTTCCATGTCTGTGTGTATTATTTTTCTAAATTTTTTCAGAGTAGATTGTATGTTTCATGCGCTTTACCCCTTATAGTATGAGTATTTCTCAGCAACAAGGATATTCTGTTGCTAACTGTAGTTATTGAAAAAAAGTATTTGTTTTTTACACAGGATCAACTTGAGGGTCACACATTCATTTAGTGGTCATGTATACTTAGTCTCCTCTCATCTAGAAACGTTCTCCAGACTTCCTTTGTTTTTTTATGACACTGACAATTTTGAAGAATACAGTCCAGTTTATTTTATTCAATGCACTTCAATTTGGGTTCCTCTACTGTTTCCTCATGACTGGATTTCAGGTTATAAATTTTCAGCTTAGTTATTACATAATTCATGTTGTGTTCTTCTCAAAGTAACATATCTAGAGGCACAGGATGTCCATTTCCCCCCATCATTATGTAGCTGCCATTTCCCTACTTGGAATTAATAAATAAGTTGTGGGAGTTAATTTGAGATCATGTTCATAACTTGTTCCTCAGGAAACCCCCTCCTCTCATCCCAGACTTAGCATCCACACTGATGAAACTTGTCTGAATCAATTCTTATTAGGATGACTACAAAATGGTGATTTTCTATCTCCATCACTCCTATATTTATTAGTCAAGATCCTATGGTAAGGTTCTCCTCCTCTTTATTTAATTATTTATCTATTTTATTAGTTGGACGGACTAATGAATTATTGTTTTATTCATTTACACTCCATTTATTGTCTTTGGCCAGTGGGAACCCATTCAAGCTGACTTCTGGGCCTTTGACCTGTCCCCAACATTTCTGAGGGGCCCTTCTTTCCCAGCTCAAGTTCCAGAATCAGTCATTTCTCCAAGGAACCTTAATTCACTTCAGTGAAGAACAGTATTTAGACTCTAAGGTCTGAGTAGAAAGATTGGTATTTTAATTCTAAAAAAAGAAAAGATATTCCTCCTTAGAGCACTGCTTTCAGATTAGTTTGTAAAAGATGTACACAAGAGTCTACTCTGGGTGACAACATCTACTTGAGCTCCAAAAGAAAAGGGCATTTTGGAACATATGAGCACGTATTTCGACTTGGCTGACCCCATATGATTTACTCTAAACTATAGCTCACTCAACCTTACTTTGGAGAGTAAAGAACTAAAAGTAAATTCTCTGAGTCTTTACAGTCAAGCTGTTCCATTTACCTCCTCTGGAGGGACAGCCAATTCTAACAGGAAGTTAAAATACTTTTCAAATCCCTTAGGTTATTTGACTTCTATATACTACCAACCTGCCCTGGCTTAAGAGCTTTCTTTCATGCTACCAATAGAAGCAAGTAAAATATTAAGAGCAAGGACATCTTGGATTAACAAAGTGAAATAAAGAATACAGAACACAAAAGGTTTATTGTAGTCTACAGTCAATAAATTAAAACTGCATTTAGTATAGGCTAACTTTATCCACAGGCAAAGGCCAAACAAATAATCAGCCTGAAATGCAAAGTTCGCCTGGCAGAGTTACATAAGCAATCTGTGAAACAAAGATCCAAGAGCATCCTCTTTTCTAATGTACACACATCAATTTTTTCCTCAACACTCTGAGGTCTTTCTCACCATATGCTTTCTATAGACAAAAAAACAGCTAAAGATCAAAAAAAAAATAAAGTAAAAATCTATCATTCTAAAGAGAAGAAAAAAGTAAGAACTATTCCACATAAGAGTTTTTAAGATAAAAAATCACTTGAAATTTTTCTTTTAAAGTACAAATCTTCTCTCCATAATATAATGTATACTGTACAGAAGGTCTTAGGACATGATTTTTTTAAATTGCCAAGTATAGTCAATGAATGTATGTGACTATTAAGCACTTCAGTAATAGAAACTTCATTATCTATCTATCTAGATACAGACACAGATACAGTTATAGATAAAAACACATATTTCAAGGTCAAGGGATATAATGGAAAAAAGCTTAACCAGGAGTTAGGAGACCTGAGGTCTAATACATCAACTCATTATATGACCCTGGGTAAATTAGTTAACCTTTATGGGCTTTCATATTGTTATGTAAAATGTGGCAGTTACAGCTGATGTGTTTTACAATTTCTTTACTATTTCATCTGTTGTCATATACCATTTCACCATACATCTATAAATTCATAAGGTTAATGAGACTTTCTCAAAGCAGGAAACAGAATTTAAGCTAAATAGGAATGCATGGCTTTGATCAATACCTTTGAGCTCCTTACCAGCAGAGATTATTTTGTCAGAAAAACAACAGGCATTTTAAAATAGCTAACACTTACTGGAGATTAACTATGTGTGTCAGGTACTGTGCTGAACTCTGTACACACATCGGCTCATTTAATCCTCAAGACAGGCCTATGATAGGTATTACTGTCCCTCAGAATAGACAGGGCTTAAAGAGATTAGCTTGCTTAAGGTCACACAGCTAGCAAACTGCAAAGCTGAGACTCAAACCAGGGTGACTCCAAAGCTTACAGTTTTAATCACCCTACTACATTATCTTCTAATAAATAAATCATGAGCCAAATACATTCTTATCAAATACATTTAATCTCTAGCAGGTACTGATTATTTCCCTTCTTACTACTGTAGAGAAAACTGCTGAGTGACAGCCAACCAAGAACAACTCACGTGAACAAAAAGATTATTTAAAGGTTTGCCTCTATTAAAGAGACGTGCTGTGTTTTTAGATAAGCAATTGTTCCTTTTAATAAAACAAAAACCAAGTCATTAAATCTGAAAGACCAGAAAAGATCTTAAGGTGTAATATTTATTATTATTATTATTAATTTTTTAAAGGTGTGATATTATTATGCCCCTTCCTTTAAGCAGACCAAAAATCTCATGACAATTACCCCAGGTTGGGGGGCAGGGGGTGAGGGGGTGCAAGGGAGTGTCTAAGAGAACAGCTCTACCGAAAGCATCAGTGTTGGTTCCCAGTATCCCTCACCATTTCAAATTTACTGCATAGCTCTGATTACCAACATAAAGGTTCAGAGACTAAGCCCTAACAACAGACATTCTTTCTTGCTTCCTACTAGGCCACTTCAACTAGCCTATCTGCTCACTAGCGAGAATCTTCCTGCTTGTTTAATATCGAATTTTAAGAAGTAGGATGAATAAGGTCAAGTACATACAAAAGTAAGCCTTTTCCTACATGTTCTCTACATAGTATTTCCTCAACACACAGGCTGTCTCTCTAACAAGCTCTCAGAAAACTTCTTTTTTAGACAACTTTAAGGCTAGAAACAGTCATTTCTGATAAGGTATGGATAGTGAGGATATTAAACAAAGGAGAATAAACCAATATCCAAAAATTAAAGGCACAAAAAATAAAACATCCAAACAGATGGGATGGGAATGAATTTTACAACCAAAACTACATATTTCAATTACTTTTATTCCTCTTATAGAGTAAATAAGTTCTCTAAAACACAATGTCCTCCAACCAAAGAGATTTCAAACGTCATCTGCACCTCAAACCCAACATCTCAAGTCTGCGCTGATATTCTCTGAACGCTTACAGAAATTAGAAAGCTGAGCCCACATACACTGTGGATCTACTCTATACCTCTTTGGGCACAAAAGAAAAAAGAGAATCAGAAAATTACCCTTCTTTGATCCAACCCTGGATGAAGCACTGAAGAATTTCTTCACTGTGGTAACCTTGCGGGTCTTCTCATTGGTTTTCTTTTCTTCAAACTTGGAAAATGTGAGGGATTGGGCCCCTTGGCTGCTCTGGCTGCTGGCAAAGGCCTCTTCTTCCTCCCGCTGTAGTCTGTAAGTCAAGAAGAGGTTAAGTTTAACCCTGATATTCTCCAAGTTCTCCTTGTATCTAAAGGTAATAACTCAATGAATTGGGGATTTAAAATTTGTAGAGCTAGTGGCTAAATACACCAAATAGGTCTGAGGTCTCTGACAGGAAGCTCTCCTATGTGCTACTACAAACTTCAAGAGGGACTTCTCCGTGGATCATGTTCATTCAGCAATTGTACTAGTGTTACATAAAGCAAGTAAAGTCTAGTCCTTTTCCCTGACAACCTCGAGGTTGGAAGAGAGAAAAAGACAAGTAAATAATTACCACACAATGTAACAGTGCCTAGAGTAGAGAGCAAAACCCAAGTGCTATGAGAACATAGGAAAAAATAAACTAAATCTGCTGAAGGAGTCCAAGAAGGTTTTATAATGGTGACATTTAGGCCAGTCTTAGAAGGATCAAGAGGATTCCGCCAGGTAAAAGGGCATTCCAGGAAGAAGGTACTACACATGTGAAGGATGTGGCGTTTGTTGTGGACCAAGCTCATTCAACGTAGTCAGATCACTGACGGTGTGATGGACTATGATGCTGGATGTACAGTTGGGCACCAGGTGGTATGAAACCTTGACTGCCAAGCCTGCTATAATCCTGGATTTCATCATGTGGTGGGGAACCAAGAAAGACTATAATCCAGTAAGTTACCATTATCTGATCTGTGTTTTAAAGGTAATGCAGGTAGCTGTGTGACAACCTGAGGGGCAGAGAGACTAGGGACAGAGACAATAATTAAGAATATATTACAAAGATTTAAGTGAGAGAAATAAGAACCTGGAAAAAAGGAAAGGATGAAATTCAAAACACTTCTCTTAGCTAGAATAAGCAGAACTTGCTTAATTAGTTGTAAACAGTGTGGGAGGTGAAGGAGAAATTAATGTTTTTTAGCCAACTGAATAAATAGTGATGTCGTTAATTGATACCGGAGGAGGGTTAGGAGGAACTGCTGGGAGTGGGGATTAGAGTAAATAAAAGCAAGAAATCTGGCCTTGGACCAGCTGAATTTGAGGTATTTATAGTAAATCTCAAAGGCTATCTATAGAACTATGGTTCTCAAAGTGGATTCCCCAGACAGCAGCATCAACATCACCTTGGAACTTGTTAAAAATGCAAACTCTCAGGCCTCACTCCCAACCTACAAGAATCCGAGATTCTGAGGGTGAGGTTCAGTGACCACGGTTTTTACAAGCTTTCCAGGTGATTCTCATGCCTGTTCAAATATCAGAAAGTGCTGTAGGAAATCTCAAGCAAGGTCGCAATTGGAAGCAGTAAGAAACAGCAACAAAATCACAGGTAGCGGTGTTGGTGTGAGAATGGAATACGCACACATCTTTCTCTGAGACAAAACAGAAGTTACTATAAAGACACAGTTTGATAACCAGGGAGAAAGCTAAGGGAATTCATGCCTAGTGGCCTCTACTTTCTTTCTAAAATAGGATCAGCTACAGAGACTATCAGGAATGCAATGGGAAACCCGAGGAAAGAGTTAATGTTATATGTCTATATTTGCTGTCTTTGACTGACTATGGAGTCACTGAAAGCAGCGAGTGTACTTTATAATATTGAGTTCATCACAGATGGTAGCAAAGTAGTCACTCAACGAATATACCTGATTAAATACAAAAAAAAACTAGCAAAAGCTGTCAGAGATCAGTCTTTCTTTTATTGAGAAGCTTCACAGTTTCTAGGATGTTTTGGTAAAGGATTAACATTATTCATGGTATTTTATTAGTTCCTATGCTCACTAGACATTCTATGTTTTAATTTTTATCATAATCATATTTCTGCATAATACTAACAAATGCCATTTTTTTAAAGAAAAGTTAAATTTCCATAATGTAAGGATTATATATACAAATCAACAGGTTTCTATTATTATGTGCTTATCACTGTGCCAGATGCCATGCTGGATATATTAAAAGAACAAGGAAAATAATGCTTGATGAAAGTCATGTGCAATAACCTCATTTAATCTTCACCACAAAATATGTTTATCTCCATTCTTCCACTCCAAGGAGCTTACTGTCTTTATTAGAGAACTAAGACTAACGCATCCCAAACACAGAACAATTAAAAGTGAAGACAAAGACAAAATAAAGAAATCACTGAAAGCTACTCATTAAACGCTGAATGAGGGGAAAAAATTCATTTCTCTTAATATTAAACTGACTTGCTGACAGATCAAAACAGAAGAAAAAAATGTATTCTGACAATGACAGAGCTATGTATCCAGTTATATCACTGTTAAACCACCCCTAGTTAAGTCCTTTTACCGCTCTGCTAGTTCCCAATCCTCCTGAATCTGCTTCTGCCTGGCTTTGTGGTACTCCTCCCTCCAGCACTTGGAGCAGAAACCCTGCCAAGCAGGGTTGCCGTAATAACCACATCCTTTCTTGCACAGGAGCTCTGATTGATCCACATGAATTCCTCGGCGCTCAGACTTAAGACTCATCTTCTTCCTGTTAATCAAAGAGCAAACAAGAAAGTTTTGTTGAAAATGAATTCACTATCATTCTACTCACAGCAAAGCAATTAAGAAAAAAAAATGAATGAGTCTATCATCTTCAAGCTATAATGGAAGAAAGGAGAGAGGGAGGAAAGGAGGGAAAAAGGAAGTTTAAATATTACAAATTACTGTCATACTAAAGAACAAACTTCTTATTCCTGCCCAATAATATAAAGAACACTTTAAGAAGGACTAATACTGGATTAAAGACCTAAACAGAAGACATGAAACTATAAAACTCCTAGAAAAAAACATAGGGGAAAAACTTCACAACGTTAGATTTGGAGACAATTTCTTGGACAGGACACCAAAAGTACAAGCATCAAGAGCAAAAATACACAAATGGGACTACATCAAACTTAAAAACTTCTACACAGGAAAGGAATCAACAGAGTGAAAAGGCAACCTATAGAATGGGATAAAATATCTGCAAACCATATATCTGATAAGAGGTTAATATTCAGAATATGTAAAGAACTCCTAAAACTCAACAACAACAAAAATCCAATTAAAAATTAGCAAAGGCCATGAACAGACAATTCTCCAAAGAAGATGTACAAAGAGCCAACATGTGAAAAGATGCTCAATGTCACTAATCATCAGGTAAATGCAAATCAAAACCACAAGGAGATAGCACCACACACCTGATAGAATGACTATCATCAAAAAGAACAAAAATAACAAGTGTTGGCAAGGATGTGGAGAAATTGGAACCCTTGTGTACAGTTGGTGGGAATGTAAAATGGTACAGCCACTGGGGAAAACAGTATGATGGTTCCTCAAAAAATTAGAAATAGAATTATCATATGATCCAGCAATCTCACTTCTGGGTATACACCCAAAAGAACTGAAAACAGGATCTTGAAGAGATACCTGCACACTCATGTTCACTGAGCATTATTCACAACAGCCAAGAGTTGTTATTCACAACATTCAAGCATTATTCACAACATTCACAGCATTATTAACAACAGCCAAGCAATCTAAATATCTATCAAAGGATGAATCTATAAACACAGGATGAATGGATGAAGAAAACATGGTATATACAATGGAATATTATATAGCCTTAAAAAAGAAGGAAATCCTATCACATGCAACAACATGGATGAACCTTGAGAACATTATGTCAAGTAGCCAATCACAAAAAGGCAAATCAAAGACATTATTCCACCTACATGAGGTATCTAAATTAGTCACTCTCAGAACCAGAAAGTAGAATGATGGTTGCCAGGGGCTGGGGGAAGGGAGGCAAAGAGGAGTTGCTGTTCAATGGGTATAGGGTTTCAGTTTTGCCAGACAAAAAAGTTCTAGAGATCTGTTGTACAAGGTGCACATAGTTAACACTACTGTACACTTTATTTTTTAATTAATTAATTAATTAATTTATTTATTTATTTATGGCTGCATTGGGTCTTCATTGCTGCACACAGGCTTTCTCTAGTTGTGGCGAGCGGGGGCTACTCTTCGTTGCGGTACGCGGGCTTCTCACTGCAGTGGCTTCTCTTGTTGTGGAGCACGGGGTCTAGGGTGCACAGGCTTCAGTAGTTGTGGCACATGGGCTCAGTAGCTGTGGCTCGCGAGCTCTAGAGTGCAGGCTCAGTAGTTGTGGCACACGGGCTTAGTTGCTCCGTGTCATGTGGGATCTTCCCGGACCAAGGCTCGAACCCGAGTCCCCTGCATTGGCAGGCAGATTCTCAACCACTGCACCACCAGGGAAGCCCCTGTACACTTTAAAAATTGTTAAGATGGTAAATTGTATGTTATGTGTTTTTTACCACAATAAAAAAAGATTTTAGTATTAAAAAAAGGGGGACTAATAGATCCTTCTTTTTTTTTATTTTTTTTTATTTTTTTAAATTTTTTTATTTTTTTTATTTTTTTTCGTTACGCGGGCCTCTCACTGTTGTGGCCTCTCCCGTTGTGGAGCACAGGCTCCGGATGCGCAGGCTCAGCGGCCATGGCTCATGGTCCCAGCTGCTCCGCAGCACGTGGGATCTTCCCGGACCGGGGCACGAACCTGTGTCCCCTGCATCAGCAGGCGGACTCTCAACCACTGCGCCACCAGGGAAGCCCAGATCCTTCTTATTTGCTACCATTTTAAACCTGAGGGACAAAGTACAATCTTCTTGAAATACTCTGTGTTCTTACTACATTATGTCATTTGGCTCAAAAAGACAACTTCATTTCAACGATATAAAAGTGAATACTTTGTCCCAAATGAGATAATTTAACATTCACCAAGAAAACAAGTGTAATTAAAGCATCAGAATAGAATCTAAACTCCTTGAGACGGCATTCAAGGCCCTACTGTTTGCCACCACTCACTACATGCCTAATATTGTGACAGGTACTCAGGATAATTATTTCTCACAAAAACCAAGGTAGATATTATCTCTATTTTATTAGATGTGAAAATTCATAAACAAAAACACAGGCAGCATGAACAATGAAGAAAAAGAGAAAAGTGCTATGAAATCGAGAGGTGGTGGGAGAAGGTGAGGTCATTCTGACTTAGGGAGCATGGAGAGACCACCTGGGCCAAGGAGTGAAGGGTGGGGGATGTAGACCTTCAAGAGCCTTGAGTTGAGGCTTAGAGGGTCTTGGAGCGATGACACAAAAGAGGGAAGACATTCCGGACAGGAAGAACATCTTTTGCAAAACACTCAGAGACAGGACAGCAAATGCAGAACATGAATGATGTGGTATAAGTAGGAGGTAAACAGAAGCAGTTACGTGTGAAGTTCAATTATAATGGCTTTTTAAAACTGCAGGCAAGAGTCTGGGTTACAGCATTGTTGTTTCAGTGAAAAGGGGAAATCAGGATAGGGGTGTTTATTTTAAGACATAAAACTTGAGAGGTGGAGTTCTGTCTTCCAGTATGATGAAGTGAGGAGGACAATAAATCCTCTCCACCAAAATCAACTATAAAGATAGACAAAACGTCCTCTCTGCTGATGGATCAAAGTGTGAACCAAGGAATGCATTCAAACTTCAAGCCACCAACTGGCTCTCTCGCATCTCCTGTGTGTATGCACAGTCTCTGTTGGCCAGACATTGGAAGCCTTACTGGCTAGAGATGTTTGTGCACAAATTCAGTCTTTGAACAAACAACAATCTTCGGCTAAACATTAAGGGATGCAGGCAGATGGGTGACCCCGAGAAGGAAATCAAGGATAAAAATAAATATAAGAAAAAAAAATGAGGACAGACAATAAGCAGCCACAGGGTGTGGGGAAGAGAGACCTCACAGGTGTAGTCCAGCTATAAAACCTAGATGGCATGCGCTAAGCACTATTTTTGAGGATTTTCAAAGGCAAAAGGGAGGAGAAGAATTAAGGAAGAAGACCAGAATTCAGAATATCACTGAATCCTCAGTGAGTTTACCCTTTTTTCCCCTCCAGTATCACCAAGCCAACCCAGAAATGGACACCAGGGCACAGAGAGAGCTCCTCTAGCTCTGGCTCAAAGAATGAGAAAAAGAACTCCTAATACTGAGAGGAAATATGAAAATCCCTCCATTTTCTTGTCTTTTTTTTTCCTCCTTCTCTTGAGCCATGAGCAATCACATGGTGTTCACAGAAGCGGCTGGAATGAGAGACTGCAGGAGCTAAACTCGGAGGAAGGGGAACTATCCATTTTTCCCACTCTCTAGTCTCCTAGACAGCGGTGGGAGTACAAGACAGAGTGGGGTAACTAATTCCACAGCTTTCCACCCAGAGGAGAGAAGATGAGCCCCAAGAGAACTTTAAAAATACAGGAGGAATCAATGAGGAGAACTGAAGAAAGCAAGCTGAAAATGTGTGCATGGGTCTGATGCTATTCAGGATCAGAGACTAAAATTCACACTAATAGAGACCACTGCACAGGTTTCAGACTGACACATGCAGGAAACAGATCAAAATAGCACTGCGAAGCCTCTGAAAAATGAACCAACGTGGGAACCACAGCTCACAGAAGTAGGGTTGGAACCTGCGGCCCAAACTTGGCAGCAAAACTAAAAACTTTTGCTTCTCCAATGACACTACGTGGAAAATGAAAACACAAACTACAGACTGGGAGAAAATACTCGCAAATCATATATCTGACAAAGGACTTGCATCCAGAATATATAAAGAATTCTCAAAACTCAACAGAAAGAAAAACCACCCAATTAAAAAAATGGGCAAAAGACTTGAACAGACTTATGCGAAGAAGATATACACATTGGGAGACAATTCTCCACGGGTGTCTCACATTTCTGTACAAGAGGCCTTCGTGACAGACTATCTCTTCAAGGATATTTGCATATCTAACATTCTCAGGAGGAACAGATCACTGTCTCCCTCCAGAGAAAGGGCAAGTTTGTTTACTGTCAAGTAAAATAGATATAATGTTTCCCTCCAGGTCAAAAGTCAGGTGGGTTTGTTAGCTGCCCATTATAAAGGATTTGGGTCCCTTAAGCTTAGGTTCCTCAGCTGTGACACCAGCTCCATGGGACTTGGGGGCAAAGGTAGCCCATGTGAGATGAAGCTTGTTTTATTGATGTCCTATGAATAATAAAGTCCTTTGTCTCCGACTCCAGAGTCTCATGACTTCTGCCAGCATCCATGAAACTGGCAGGCTAACTTGTTACGTTTAAGAGGGTAAAAACCCATGTCAGTCACAGTTCTTGACAACATGGCAAATAAGCACATGAAAAGTTGTTCAACATCATCATCCGTTAGAGAAATGTAAATTAAAACAACCATGAGGGCTTCCCTGATGGTGCAGTGGTTGAGAGTCCGCCTCCCGATGCAGGGGACACGGGTTCCTGCCCCGGTCCGGGAAGATCCCACATGCCGCAGAGCGGCTGGGCCCGTGAGCCATGGCCGCTGAGCCTGCGCGTCCGGAGCCTGTGCTCCGCAACGGGAGAGGCCACAGCAGTGAGCGGCCCGCGTACCGCAAAAAAAAAAAAAAAAAAAAAAAGCCACCATGAGATTTCACTACACACCTATTAGAATGGCTAAAATTAAGAACAATACCAAGTGGTAGCAAGGATGCAGAGCAACTAGAACCCTCCTAGTGGGATGCAAATAGTACAACCACCATGGAAAACAATTTGGTAGTTTCATAAAAAGTTAAATACACTTACCATACAACCCAGCAATCCTATTCCCAGTTATTTCCTCCAGAGAAATAAAACTGATGTTCACTCAAAAATCTATACAAAACTGTTTCTAGTAACATTATTTATGATCATTAAAAAATGGAAACCACCAAAATATCCTTCAATAGATGAATGAATAAACAAACTGTGTGGTACATCCATGCAGTGGAATGCTACTCAGCAAAAACAACAACAACAACAAAAAAAACATACCCAACAACTTGGATGAAATCTCAAAGGCGTTATGATGAGTGAATGAAGCCAGTTTTAACAGTTTACATACTGTAGGGACTTCCCTGGTGGTCCAGTGGGTAATACTCCACAATCCCAATGCAGGGGGCTCGGGTTCAATCCCCGGTTGGGGAACTAGATCCCGCATGCATGCTGCAACTAAGAAGCCCGCGTGCCGCAACTAAAGATCCTGCACGCTGCAACGACAATCCCACATACTGCAAATAAGACCCGGCACAGCCAAAATAAATAAATAAATAAAGTAAATAAAATAAATATTTTTGAAAAAAGTTTACATACTGTATAATCAGGGTTTGTTAGGAATTAGGGTTGGAGGGAGGGTGTCTATAAAGGAATAGCACAAGGAACTTTTTTAGAGGTGATAGAACTGTTCTGTATTCTGATTATGGAGGTGTTTACAGAAATCTATACATGTTTTTAAATTCACAGAACTGTATACTCCCCCAAAATTCAACTTTACTGTATGATTTTTTTTTTTTTAATTTGAGAGGCAATTTCTAGTTTGGATTGGTGAAAAGTGCAGAACAGGAGACAGGGATAGTGATCAAGAGACAGATACAGTAAGAGGTTATAATAATAGAGGTAATACAGTGGCAATGGAAAGGGGAGGGATGGCAACACACTCTGGCAGTAGGGTCTGTAAGAGTTAACTAATGAGACATGGCAGGGAGACCTGCACGTTTACAAATACTCTTGACTGCCTCTATGAGATTAAAGCCCTCCAAGGACAGGATTTAGATCTATCGCACTTATCATTTAGTAAATGAGGCTGAGGTAGAAAGGAAGAATAACAAAATATAGCCAGAGTCTAAAATGATAAGTTAAGAAACTTTAAAGGCCATCTACTTTCTCCTATTATAATATAGATAAAGACACTGAGACTGAGAAATTATGATTTGTTCAATCAAAAAGGTAGTAAGTGGCAGGGACATCACAAGAGCCTACACTTGTACTAAGTCCTGAGTGCCATCAAACTATTTTGAGCGTCTGAGCTAATCTCACCATAAACATCCTGTGGTCCCTTTCTTCAATTCCAAGAGGAGTAGGCAAAAAGAAATATGTTTTTTCCTTATACCAATTCAGTAAGTTTAAAATTTTTTATACTACAAAGACTATAGCACAGGTCTGTTACTAAAATGAACACATTTTAGGGAGTCTACCTAACACATGTGTCAGCAACTTCCCTTTCCTCAGGGAACTGTTCCCCAAATCTACAAAGGTCAGCTGCCATGTTTGTATATGGTGCAGTCCCCCCTTCCCCACCACTGCAGGGCCACAGCTGATTGATCCAGAGGTGGACACTTGACCCAAAATGAAGTTTTGGAAATGGGACTAAGTCTGGGCTGTTTTCTTGAATGACGGAGAAGTTGTGGCATGACCACCTTCCAACAAGTGGTCTGAGTAACCAGTCTGCAGATACAACAGACTGGTATACAACAAGATATACAACAAGAAGCAGAGAAAAGTGGCAGAAGAAAAATACTCTCTAGGTCCTGAGGGGTTTCCATTTCTCAGTTCCAATCCTTTTCTAAGGTTTAGCTGCTTGCCTACCCTCAGATTTTGAAACACACCCCTTGATCCCTGACTTTTTTTCTTATGCCAGCTCCAGTAGAGCCTATTACCTGCACTCAGAGACTTGCCCAGGTACTATGTGAGAGCCAGAAAAACATAATAGAATTGCTGTGAGGACTACTTAGCATATACTAAGAACTCAACAGGTTAAGATGAAAACTTAAAAATAATAGCTATGTGTCTATGAAGACCAATTTGATGTGCACATGAGAACATGGAGATCGGTCAAATCTGCATTCAAATCCCAGCTCTGAAATGTGACTTTGGACAAATTAATATTTCTGAAACTTCCATTCATACCCTTCTATCCAACTTCTGCTCCCACCTTTTCACAAATCTAAGCGTCACAGGCTTTGTGCCCCCATGACCTTCACTCTGTTTTACACCTGTGATTATGTTATCTCACATGGCCAAAAAAAGACTTTCCAGACAAGATTACTAATCAGTTGACCTTAAAATAGAGAGATTATCCTGATTTTCCAGGTGGGGCCAATATAAGCACATGAACCCTAAATGCAAAAGAGGACAGGAGCCCAGAATAGTCAAAACAATCTTGGAAAAAGAATGTAGGAGCACTTACAGTTACCAATTTCAAAACTTACTACGAACCTATGATAATCAAAACAGTGTGGAACTGGCACAAGGACAGACATGTGGAGCAATGGAATAGAACTGTGAGTCCAGAAATAAACCCACATATCTATAGTCACAACTATCAAATGGAAGAGTCTTCTCAACAAATCGTGCTGGGACAATGGGATCACCATATGCAAACGAATCCTTGTCTCACACCACGTATAAAAGTTAACTAAAAATGGATTAAAGACCTAAATGTAAAAGCTAAAACTATAAAAACTCTTGGCCAAAAAGCAGGTAAAATTTCATGATCTTGGATTTGGTAAAGGATTCTTAGATATGACACCAAAAGCATAAACAACAAAAGAAAAGAGATAAATTGTACTTCATCAGAATTAAAAACTTTTGTGCTTCCAAGGACCCCATCAAGAAAGTGAAAAGACAACCCACAGAATGGGAGAAAATATTTGCAAATCATGTATCTAATAAAGAACTTATATACAGAATGTGTAATGAACTGTTATAACTCAGTATTTTTAAAGATAAACAACCCAATTTCCAAAATGGGTAAAAGATCTGAATAGACACTTCTCCAAGGAAGATATGCCAATGGTCAATAAGCACGTTAAATGACTTTTGACATCATTAGTCATTAGGGAAATAAAAATCAAAACCACAATGAGAGAAAAACAACAACAACAACAATGAGATACCACTTCACATTCAGTTGGATGGCTAGTATTAAAAAGTCAGATAGGACTTCCCTGATGGTGCAGTGGTTAATAATCCGCCTGCCAATGCAGGGGACACAGGTTCGAGCCCTGGTCCGGGAAGATCCCACATGCCACGGAGCAACTAAGCCTGTGTGCCACAACTACTGAGCTTGCACTCTAGAACCCGCGAGCCACAACTACTTGAGCCCATGCGCCACAACTACTGAAGCCCACGTGCCTAGAGCCCGTGCTCCGCAACAAGACAAGCCACTACAGTGAGAAGCCCGTGCAACTGCCACAAAGTGTAGCCCCCGCTCACCACTAGAGAAAGCCCACATGCAGCAACGAAGACCCAACACAGCCCGCCCAAAAAAAAGTCAGATAATAACAAGTGTTGACAAAGATGTGGAGAAACTGAAGCACTCATACATTGCTGATGGGAATGTAAAATGGTGCAGATGCTTTTGGAAACCATCTGATGGTTCCTCAAATGATTTTTTTTTTTAATATTTTTGGCTGCGTTGGGTCTTTGTTGCTATGCATGGGCTTTCTCTAGTTGCAGCAAGCGGGGGCTACTCTTCCCTGCGGTGCGCAGGCTTCTCATTGCGGTGGCTTCTCTTGTGGTGGAGCACAGGCTCTAGGCACGGGGGCTTCAGTAGTTGTGGCACGTGGGCTCAGTAGTTGCGGCACGCAGGCTCTAGAGCGCAGGCTCAGTAGTTCTGGTGCACGGGCTTAGCTGCTCTGTGGCATGTGGGATCTTCCCGGACCAGGGCTCAAACCTGTGTCCCCTGTATTGGCAGGTGGATTCTTAACCACTGCGCCACCAGGGAAGTCCTGAATTGTGCCCTTTAAATGGGTGAATTCTATGGTACGTGAATTATACCTCAATAAAATTGTTTTTAAAATATAAAGCAGAAGAGGAGGGCAGAATGGGAAGTCAAAGAGATTCAAAGAACCATTGCTGGCTTTGAAGGTGGAGAAATGTAAGAAATGTGGGTGGCTTCTAGAAGCTGAGAATGACCCCTGGCTGACAGCCAGCAAAGAAATGAAGACCTCACTTGCATAACTTCATTAAACTCAATTCTGCCAACATTTAAGTATGTCTGGAAGCAGATTCTCCCCATAGCCTCCAAATAAGAGCCCAGATTGGATGACATCTTAATTTGGACCTCTTGAGAGCCTTAACAGAGTACCTGGCTGAGCTGGCCAGGAGTGCTGACTTAACAATACTTACAATACTCTGGGTGTTGTTTTAAGCTGATAAGTTTGTGGTAACTTGCTATGGCAACAACAGAAAACTAATATAGGCCTCCTTTCAATTTCTCTCTTTTGGGGGCCTTTGCACAAGTGTTCTAATGCCTAAATGCTGGGACCCTTGCTATTTATATGCTGATTTCCCTCTCCTCATTTAGGTCTCGGCTTTCATGTCATACATTCAGAAAGGCCTTCCCTGGCCACTCTATCTAAAGCAGTACCTACCCCAAGCTGCCCAACCCTCACCTCCACTGTGGGCCCAGAATTGTTTCTCCATATCCAGGAAGAGTTAACCAAGCAGGCCTGAGTTGCTCAAATTGTGCACATTCTCGTTTTCAGAAGGGCCTGCTTCTGTGGCTGACTCCTGGCCAGCTCCTGGGAACTGAGGTCTTAAGAGTATCTTTATGTACTAATTGATAAGGGTGTTTTGTATGCTTGGAGTCTTGATCCACACTGTACCAACTTGTCTAGACAGTTTGTGCAGACTGTGTGATGTATGGTGAATACTGCTTTCCTTCTTGGGCAGGGGGGGTCAATCATGAGGGTGCTTGTGCCTATGTGACCAGCCTCCAATAAAAACCCTGGAATCTTAGGCTTAAGTGAACTTCCCCAACAGAAAACACTTCACACATGTTGCTAGAGTTTGTTGCTGAGGGATTAAATGCACCCTGTCAACTCCACTGGGAGAAGACTCTTGGAAACTCATGCTTGGTATCCTCCAAATTCTGCTCAATGCACTGTTTTCCTTCACTGATCCTGTTTAATATCCTTTCACTGTAATAAAACACAGCCAGGAGTACATGAGTTCTGCGAGCCCTTCTAGCGAATTACCAGACCTGGGGGCAGTCTTGGGGTCTGCCGACAGGACGTGATTATAAAGGGGTGGTAAAAGGGAGATCTTAGTGGCAATAGTTCTGTACCTTGACTATGTTGGTGGCTACAGGAATCTACATATGTGATAAAGTGGCACAGAACTATAATACACATTGTAGAGATGTCAACTTATTGGTTTTGACATTATACTATAGTTAACATAAGACATAGCCATTGGGCAAACTAGGTGAAGAGTACACAGGACCTTTCTGTATTATCTTTGCAACTTCCTGTTAATCTGTAATTTCAAACTAAAAGTGTTTTTTAAAAATTCCACTTAAAATTGATTAAATAAAAACACCTATGATTGAATTAACATGTATCAGACAGTTGTACATATCACTCAGATCATTTCTGTTCCTAAGTATGGAAAACAAAGTGAGCAACCAAAAAAAAAGTACACGCCCTGATTTGAAAGGCTATGCAGTGATGATGAAGCTGTTTTGGTGAGGCAAAGCAGGTACAGTCAGCACATCCAGATTAGACATCAGAGTATATAGACACCATACCCTCCTCAGTTAGGGAGAAACATGGGGGAATCAATTCTGAGACTCAATTCCGTCTTTCCCAGGCAGAAAGATCTATCACTAGCCACAATCCAGAGGCAACTACCATCACTACTGCACCCAGTGGGGGACGTCAGAGGGGCCACACCCAGCTCCTATTTGAGCTCTGCACTCCAGTAAGTAGTCTTTTACTGAGCAACCTGGGTACAAAGATTGCATAATTCAATTGGCCCACTCACATTAGGGAGGACAGAGTAAAAATGATCTCTGTTGCTGAGATAGCTGAGATTCCTGTGAATTCTGCCTCAGGGCTAGGTACCCTAAAAAGGGCCAGAGGAGCACAAAGCCCACAGAGCTGTGTATGTTATTCCTTAAGGCTCTGCATGCAAACCACGTTCATTTCATAAAACAAAAAACAAAAAATACTTTGTAGATTTGAGTAGCTTCCCACTATCTTCCTTGTAAGAGTCCTGCTTCCTATTCTTAGGTTTGATGTAATGTCCTCATAGATCATTCCTCTGGGCAACACACCTGGGATTTACAGAAAACATCCAATCAACTCTACTAAAATGATAAACTATCCTTGAACCTCAGTTAAGAAATAGAATTTAAAGTTAAGCTTTTTCCCTTAAATTTGTTCTTTTTCCAGTTATAGAAGTAAAAGATGGTTACTCTAAAAAAAAAAAAAAAAAGATGGTTACTCTAAAAAACCTGAGACATAAGTAGAAAATAAAACATCACCCAGAGGCAGTCACTATATTTTCATAGTGCTTTCTCTACTCATCATGATCTCATTCATTTATTCAACAAATATTTATATACTGATTTACATTACATGACAGGCACTTAGGATACAAATTTAAGTAATAATAAAGTTTCAGTCCTCATAGAGCTGACTGTCAAGTATGGAAGATGTGACTATATACCTAGAAGGCCTGAAAGAAGAAATTAAAGCACTATGAACACTGAGGAATTAATTAATTTTAAAATTACTGAATTTCATAAAAGAATTTATATTTATATGAAACAAGCTAAATATGTGTACATGAAATCTATGAAATTCTTACAATAGCCTGACAATAAGAAGTTAGGATATATAGAGATCGATCTCATTCCCAATAGTATCGAAATGTAAAAACATCTAGGTACTATTTTAATAAGAAAATTATGTCATCTACATAAAAATACTGAGATATAAAGACGGCTTAAATAGTTGGCAACACATACCAGGGCACAGTATGAGAAAGTTAAATATTTTATAAATGGCAAATGTTTCAAAATTTTTAAGTTTACTATAAATGACAAAAAAAATTCCAGAAGACTTTTTTGGAACTTGACAAAATTATTCCATATTTTATCAGCAATAATAAACAGGCAAGAATTTTAAAAAATACTCTAAATTGGGCTTCCCTCGTGGCGCAGTGGTTGAGAGTCCTCCTGCCAATGCAGGGGGCACAGGTTCGTGCCCCAGTCCGGGAGGATCCTGCGTGTTGCGGAGCGGCTGGGCCCGTGAGCCATGGCCACTGGGCCTGTGCATCCAGAGCCTGTGCTCCACAATGGGAGAGGCCACAACGGTGAGAGGCCCGCGTACCGCAAAAAAAAAAAAAAAACAAAAAAAACAAAAAACCTCTTAATTTACTGAACTTTAATTTTCTGCAAACTAGTTAAAATAGTGTGAACTTAGCAAAAGAACTGGCAAATCACTTCAGAATGGATTAACCCCCAAATGAATTGCTAATACATAAAATAATTTATTATTAGAGGAAGGAGGAGAAGGGAAGAACTTTCAATAAACAATGCAGGGATAACTGGTCAGCAATCTGGTACCCCCCAAATTAATTACAGGAATCTTAAACAGGAATCTTAAAGAGTTAAAGTTTTTAAAAGACTAATGAAAAAATAGAAAGGACTAAAATTAAGTATTTATGAAACTTCTAAAGAGGTGAGGGCTATCTAAGCTCACAGGCTGCAGGAGAAATCAGAAAGGAAACCGATTTGAATAAGTACATTGAAACTTCTACCTAGTTTTTAAAAGGCCCCACTTAGAACCAAAATAGAAAGGCAAATAAGAGACTAGGCAGAATATTTTAAGTAAACAGGACGAGAGTGTTTTACCATATTTAGAAATTACACTAATAAGATTTGTAAAACTCTGGTATGCAGTATAAGGATATGAGCCGACCATTCACAAAACGGAAATAGCTTCCTGGGAACAGACATAGAATGTCAGAGGGTTTGTGCCTTGTGAACTCTGATTTATATCACCAAATTGGCCTCACAAAAAGGTTATACCTATTTACATTCCCACCTACAGTGATCCACTTTCCCACAAACTCATAAAAACTGCATTATTAGTCTTTAATTTTTGCCAATCTGAAAGGCAAAAAAAGAAGCATTTCTTGTTTTAATACCCATGTCCTTAAATTGACCATCTTTATAGATATTTATTGGCCATTAGCATATTTTCTTTGGAGAATTAAACTGTTCCTGTTCTTTGCTCACTTTTCTATGACATCTTTTTTCTTTTTATAGGTGCTCTTTTTATGTTATCTTTTAGCCTTTGGCTGTGTATGTTAAGATACTATAGTTTTTTGGGGTTTCTTTGTTTTTTTTTTGCGGTACGCAGGCCTCTCACTGTTGTGGCCTCTCCCGTTGTGAAGCACAGGCTCCGGACGCTCAGGCTCAGTGGCCATGGCTCACGGGTCCAGCCGCTCCGCGGCATGTGGGATCTTCCCAGACTGGGGCACGAACCCATGTCCCCTGCATCGGCAGGCGGACTCTCAACCACTGCGCCACCAGGGAAGCCCCGATACTATAGTTTTAATCAAAGACTGTATCCAGGTTTCACTGACTTTCATAGCGTTAAATACATTGCCTCCAAAATGAATGTGAATGTCACACAGATAATCAGTGGCAGAGTTCCAATGTTAAATATAACAATACAAAGTATCCAAACACTAGCCTGCCCAAATAATTCCAAATGATAATCAAACCCATGGAATATAATGTAGAGTTTATGCTGCTGGAATGAGCAGAGCCAGCAGAGCAACATTCTTAAGGAATGAATTCTAGACAACAATCTTCTATTGTATTATGTCACACCCTCTTCATCAAAGTGAAATTATGACTCCAATCGGAGCATGCCATTCCCCAGGCAAATAACTCAAAATTACATGCAAAACAACCTGGCTGCTCGAGTCTATTTCTACCATGCTCTACCCTCTCTCTTCCGTAGAAACAGCCAATTCCTCAACTGGTCTATTTATTCAATAAGTAACTGACCAAAAATTATGTCTCTTAACTTAAAGTAACAGCAAACTGCAATATATAAGGTGGTTTCAATGATCAAAGGTTTTTGGTTTTGTTTCTGCAAACTTACAGCTTAGTTTTAGCTTTGCTGCAGCCATTTCAACCTTAGCCAGTTGCTGTGGCTGGGCTAGACATACACATATCTATGAGATAAGAGAAATATAAAAAGCAATTGCCTGGACAGAAATGTATTTATTCAGACTTGTTAGAGGGTTCAATCCAATAAATATTAGTAGTATATTCTAAGTTTTTGAGAAGTGCCTTGTGCATAACAAAAAATTAAACGGCAAAAACTTTCAAAAGCTACTAAAACCATCCCATCTGCAGAAACTTTCAAAAGCTACTAAAACCATCCCATCTGTTTTAGGTTGAATTGTGTCCTCCCAAAAGATAGGTTGGACCCCAATATTGTAAATGTGACCTGATGTGGAAATAAGGTCTTTGCAGATGTAATTAGTTAAAATGAAGTCATACTGGATTAGGGTGGGCCCTAAATTGAATGACTAGTGTCCTCATAAGAAGGCCCTGAGAGACCCAGAGACACATAGAGGCCGTGTGGCCACAGAAGCAGAGACTGGAAGGATGAAGCTACAAGCCAAGAACTCCAAGGACTGCCAGCAATTATCTTCCCTACAGCCTTCAGAGAGCATGGCCCTGCTGACACCTTGATTTCAGACTTCTAGCCTCCAGAACTCCAAAAATATTAATTTCTGTTGTTTTAAGAACCTAGTTTGTGGTAATTTGTTACAGCAGCCCTAGGAAACAATAAACCATCCAACAAGAATTGTGGTAAATTCTAGAAATAATTTAAAGAAATGAGTTTTCCACCAGTTGACAGAACTGTGGATTCACAGCATTACATGCTCTTTACAAACAGGAGGATCATATATCTCAGTTAATGAGAACAGTCCTGGCTTATGCCTGTTGTCCTGGTATAAAAGCATCCCTTTGGTTCTCAAAAGTGACCTGCTTTCGATAATAAAGTACATGGTCATCTTATGTATGAACAAGCCTAGAATACACTTCTGTTTGTCTGCCTTCAAATCCCACCTATTCAAATAACGTCAAATGCCCCCTCCCCACCCTCAGAATAATTCCATCTCTCTGGCTTCTATAGCATTTTATAAATACATCTATTATAATACTCATGTTTTATTACAATTACTTGCTTACTTGTCCACTCCATGTTCGTAGACAACACAGTGCCAGGAACAGAATGCATACTCAATAGGTATCTTCTAAATGTATTAAATGATTTATTCAGGAGACTGACAAAGTACCTGCAGAGACAGTTTTCTTTCACTTTTGTCCCTTGTGAAAATTAAAAAAAGAAAATCTCGACTAGAACTGGTGACGGGAAGGCCTGGAAAGGGAGCTCTCACGCCCTACCACTACACTCATCATCCTCTACCTCAGTTACCCCAAACAGGAAGCCATCAATTACCCAAAGAGAAAGAGGTCAGTTACTGACTCCAACAGGAAAAGATGTACCTTGCACTCCCAAACAGGAAGTACACTACTTTACTACGTCAGCAAGAGAAAGACTTCCTTCTTTCCCAGCAACCAGCCTAGCCAACAGAAAATGCCATAGTTCAGCCAATGAGAAGCTGGCGTCACCTGAACTTTTACTTGCTTCCAATGAACTTTCATTTTTTCCTTGCTGATGACTTCCTTTCCTGTCCCCCCTCCTCCCTATAAAAGTCTTCCATGTTGTGTAACCCCTCAGAGTATCTCTGTTTGCCAGATGAGATGCTGCCTGATTCATGAATCACTTGATAAAGCCAATTAGCTCTTCAAATTTACTCAGCTAAGTTTTGGTTTTAACACCCTTATATACTCTCTGGGGCGTAGGAGGTAGGAAAAGAAACTTAAACAGCTAAATGACTTGCTTATAAAGCCATGGTTCTCAAATTTTAGCATGCATAAGTGTCACCTGGAAGACTTGTTAAAATACACAGTACGGGGCCCCAACCCAGACTTGCTGATACAGGAGGTCTGGGGTAGGTAAGGCCTGAGAATTTGCATTTCTAACAGGTTTCCAGGTGATGCAGCTAGGAGCTACTCTTTGAGAACCACTGCTATAAAGTAAGCACCACAATTACTAAAAGATTAATTTCTTCTTATAACTTCATTCCTAGCAGGAAACTCTCTTTTCTGAATATGACTGAGTAGCTTGAGGCACACCAACACTCCTGCTGAGAATTAGGAAAGCCAGATACATTTTTTTTTTTTTTTTTTTGCGGTACGCGGGCCTCTCACTGCCGTGGCCTCTCCCATCGTGGAGCACAGGCTCTGGACGCGCAGGCTCAGAGGCCATGGCTCACGGGCCTAGCCGCTCCGCGGCATGTGGGATCTTCCCGGACCGGGGCACGAACCCGTGTCCCCTGCATCGGCAGGTGGACGCTCAACCACTGCGCCACCAGGGAAGCCTGCCAGATACATTTTAAAAATCAATGTTTAAAGGCATGAGAAAGCAGCTGAAGCAACCAAGACTAGAAGGGTCTAGGTTCTGGAAAAAGAGAGGAACTGTAGAGAAACAAAATGACATTCTGCAGCCACTTTTCCCCCAAGTGCATTTGCCGATTCTGGGGCAAAAAGCCGAGAATCCAGACTTCCCTTCAGCAGAGGAACCATGAGAGCTTTTGGAAGAGGTGAAAAGCAAGACTCAAGGAGTCAAGATCCCAGTGAAAGAGGAGAGTTGAAGAACTGGGCCTAACAAAAGGCTGGCTTTCCGCTGAAGACATTTACTAAATTCTGCAGTTGCACAAAGAAGGCTTCAAAACAAAACTAAAAGCCTCTGAAAATCAAGAGTAGAATTTTCAACAATCTCATTGTTCTCAGGAGACAAAAATTACAGTACAGAAGATACAAGGAGGAGGGACCCCTGTGAATTCACAAAACTATCAGTTGGAAGCCCTGGATGCCTGGCTACTTGCTAGCATTAAAGCCAAACTAGAGGGAAACACTGCCTTACCAAACCGGCAACACAACCTCAACCAACAACTCAGTCCCTAATAGGATTAGGTGATGAGCCCCTACTCTACCTGGCTAGCAAAAGGGAGGGAGGATTTCCTCTGAAAAAGAACAGCATCATCTGGAGCTTCATTTTATTCATAACGCTCAGCATTCATATAACTGAAAACCAAAAGGAAAAAATAGATAGAAACAGATGCTCAGATAATCCAGACATTGAAGTTAACAGAAAGACTTTTAAATAATGATGGCTATTTAAATTTCCTATTTCAAAAAACAGGGGAAGTAAGAGGAAACAACATATAAAATGAAGAACTGCAACTGAGAATTGGAATCTATAAGAATCAAACTGAAATTCTAGATCTGAAAAGTATATTAACTAAAAGAATTCAAAGGGTAGACTTAAGAGCAGGTCAGACACAGTAGAAGAGAGGATTAGTAACTAGAACCCAAGTCAATAAAATATAACCATACTGAAGCAGAGATAAAAACTAACAGAAAATACAAGGGCAGGTGGGAACGTAAAAGGGAATGAGGAACACTGTGAAAAAGTCTACCAGGTGTGTAACTGGAGTCCCAAAAGGAGAGGAGAGAGTAATTAGGTCAGAAGTAATATTAAGAGGAAAGAATGAAGGTTTCCAAATTGATGAAGACAACCCATAAATTTAAGAAACTCTGTGAACCCCAAGCAGAATAAAGACAAAGAAAACCATACAAAGACACAGCATAATTAAACGGCTGATCATCAAAAACAAAGAAACTCTTAAATGTAACCAGTGGAAAAAAGATACATTACTTTCTTAAGAGCAACAATAAAACTAACAGCTAAATTCTCAAAAGAAACAATAAAAAACTCTTAAAAGTAACCAGTGGATGGGCTTCCCTGGTGGCGCAGTGGTTGAAAGTCCGCCTGCCGATGCAGGGGACACAGGTTCATGCCCCAGTCTGGGAAGATCCCACATGCCGCGGAGCGGCTAGGCCCGTGAGCTATGGCCACTAAGCCTACGTGTCCGGAGCCTGTGCTCCTCAAGGGGAGAGGCCACAACAGTGAGAGGCCCACGTACTGCAAAAAAAAAAAAAAAAGTAACCAGTGGAAAAAAGACACATTACTTTCTTAAGAGCAACAATAAAACTAACAGCTAAATTCTCAAAAGAAATAATAAAAGACAAAAGACAATGGAGAGACTTCCCTGATGGCACAGTGGTTAAGAATCCACCTGCCAATGCAGGAGACACGGGTTCTAGCCCTGGTCCGGGATCCCACATGCCGCGGAGCAACTAAGCCTGTGCACCACAACTACTGAGCCTGCGCTCTAGAGCCTGCAAGCCACAACTACTGAGCCCATGTGCCACAACTACTGAAGTCCGTGCGCCTAGAGCCTGTGCTTCGCAACAAGAGAAGCCACAGGAGTGAGAAACCTGTGCACTGCAATGAAGAGTAACCCCCGCTCGCCACAACTAGAGAAAGCCTGTGCACAGCAACGAAGATCCAACGCAACCAAGATAAATAAATTAATTAATTAAAAAAAAAAGACAATGGAATGACACCTTAAAAGTGCTGAAAGAGGGCTTCCCTGGTGGCGCAGTGGTTGAGAGTCCGCCTGCCGATGCAGGGGACACGGGTTCGTGCCCCGGTCCAGGAAGATCCCACATGCCGCGGAGCAGCTGGGCCCGTGAGCCATGGCCGCTGAGCCTGAGCGTCCGGAGCCTGTGCTCTGCAACGCGAGAGGCCACAACAGTGAGAGGCCCGCGTACCGCAAAAAAAAAAAAAAAAAAGAAAAGTGCTGAAAGAAAATAAATTTCCACCTAGAATGCGGTGCTCAGTGATTATTTCCTTTAAAAATGAAGGCAAAATAAAGATATTTTTCAGACAAACAACAAATGAAAGAGTTCATTATAGGCAGGCTTGTATTAGAAGAAATACCAGAGGGAACTCTTTAGATGGAAAGGAAATTATCCTATCCCAAACAGAAACAAAAATACAGGAAGGGATAAAGAGCAATGCAAAGAGTAAATATGTAAGGAAATATACATGAATATTGATTATTCAAAAACAATAATTTCTTATGGGTCTTCAAATATATGTCGAATTAAAATGGATAAAACAGAGTAACACAAAAATACAGGAAAAAGACAAATGGAGTTAGTATCTAAAGTTCTAGGGCAGTGGTTAAGACTCTGCACTTCCAATGCAGGGGGCCTGGGTTCGATCGCTGGTGGGGGAACTAAGATCCCACATGCCTCCTGGCATGGCCAAAAAATAAAATTAAAAAAATAAATAAAGTTCTAGCATTATTGAAGAAGTGATAAAAGTTATAATTTGGGGCCTCCCTGGTGGTGAAGTGGTTAAGAATCTGCCTGCCAACACAGGGGACACGGGTTCAAGCCCTGGCCTGGGAAGATCCCACATGCCGCAGAGCAACTAAGCCAATGCACCACAGCTACTGAACCTGCACTCTAGAGCCTGTGAGCCACAACTACTGAGCCCGCGTGCTGCAACTACTGAAGCCCACGTGCCTAGAGTCTGTGCTCCGCAACAAAGAGAAGACACCGAAATGAGAAGCCCATGCACCGCAGGGAAGAGCAGCCCTTGCTCACTGCAACTAGATAAAGCCCCCACACAGCAACAAAGACCCAGTGCAGCCAAAAAAAAAAAAAAAAAAAAGTTATAATTTGTATTAGACTATAAGAAGTCAAGGGTGTATGCTATAATCTCTATTGTAACCACAAAAGAATAAAAGAATGTATAACTAAGAAGTTACTAGAGAGGAAAAATTAAATAATAATTGAATAATAAATAATCCAAAAAGAGGTTAAAAAAAGGAAAAAGGAACAAAGCAGGTGAGTCAAAAAGAAGATGGTAGATATAATACCAAATATAGTGACAATTACATTAAATGGACTAATGATTCTAATTTAAAGACTAAAATTGTCAGACTAAAGAAAAAAAAACTAAATCTAACTTCATGGTGCTTTCAGTGACAAAGAAAGTTGGAAAGTATAAGGATGGAAGAAGATATATATAGCATGCAACATTTATCAAGAGAAAGCAAGTAGAGCTATACTGGTATCACACAAAGTAGACTTTAAGGCAAAAAGCACTACTAATGAATTAAGGATAACAGTGTTAATCCACCAAGAAAATTCTAATGTGAGCCAACCGGTTAGAAATTAGTCATCGCTGGGAGCTAAGAAGAATACACTGGCTGAAACCAATTCTGTTTAAGAAATCTATAGCAGCTCAAAGAAGGGTAGAACTACACAGTAACATAGAGCTTAAATACCGGACTTCTTTGCAATACAATAAAACTCACATATGTACCTTATGGTGAGTTCTGAAATGCTTACACAAAATATTAAAACTTTAAAATCAAGAAATAACAGGTAGACAGATTTAGACAACAAAAACATACACATTAATAAAGATCAGAAGATATTCTGGGGTGATGTAGTGTTTACTAGACTAGGTAGTTTGGTAAAGCCACTAAAATTCATGACTATAAAAACTAGACTTCCTGAAATGAAACACTCAGAAAAAGAAAAAAAAATTTTACGTATTTTTCAGTACTCAGATTGTTCTCCTCCAAACACAGCTGAAGCGTTCACTGAAGACTGAAATTGAAATCTTTGTATTACATTTACTTAAACGGCAGACTCACCATTATAACCATTATTGGTGGTGTTTGGAGCTGGAAGTGATTGGACTAAAATCCAACCTCCTAGTCAGTTTTTCTGTCAGAATCTAAGAACTTTAAACTTCAAAAGAACCTCAACTTATTTCTCAAGCATTATTTTGTAAGAAATAAGTTGAGATTATATATATATATATATATATATATTTATTTATTTATTTATTTATATGGGGGGGGTCAGTCATTAGACCAACATACTGAAAAGGCAAAAATTCTTCTTTAGGGAAATAGGTTACAACCTCTTATGGGTAACAACAACAAGAAAATCTGCTGCAATTTGTTCTCAAATATGTGCAAGAATAAAAGTAGGCTCTTGAAAAGAACTTATTTACAAAACAGAAACAGAGTCACAGATGTAGAAAACAAACTTATGGTTACCGGGGGGAGGGATAAATTGGGGGATTGGGATTGACATATACACACTACTATATATAAAATAGATAACTAATAAGGACCTACTTACTGTATAGCACAGGGGACTCTACTTAATACTCTGTCATGGGCTGTATGGGAAAAGAATCTGAAAAACAGTGGATATACGTATATGTATAACTGATTCACTTTGCTGTACACCTGAAACTAACACAACATTGTAAATCAACAATACGCCAATAAAAAATAAAATAAAATAAAATGAAAGTAGGCTCTTGGGAGAAAGTGGTGTCTACTTCATACAGTTGATATTCAAAGGACTTAATTTCAATTTTGTCTCTCATCAGCCACTCTATTTCCTGGCGCAGGTAACATCACATGATGCTTTGTAAAGGTATCAGCAGCTAGCATGTCGTATAAAAATACTTTGCCATCTGATTATTCCTTATAAATGATATTTAAGATGTGTCCATTCATAACTATACAACATTTGAGACCACAAATGAAATCTACACACTTATCACACTACAACCCCAACTGCAAAGGCTAATTAATTTACACAAATACATAATCCAATTTGCTAAGTAAAAGCCAAGCATATTACTTCCTGAGACACTAATTATAATGGATTTTAGACATTCTGTTTCATTGGCCTATTTTTTGTTTGTTTGTTTTCACATTTTTAATTTGTATTCTTCTTATAATATCCTATTCAAAACTCAAGTCACTAGCCTACCTAATTTTTCAGGAACCTATTTAACAATGACAAAAGCTCTGTGGAAATGCAATTAAGGAAACACTACATTACATAACTATATTTAGGCAAGGACAGTTCCACCCACTGTTTACTAATTAAGGATGAATAAGGATGTTCTCTACTCTTTAGTTTTGTAGGCTAGGTCACAATTTACAATATACTGTAGGAACTATATTACAATACTTCAAAATAAAATAATCTGGCATAACCTGGAATAGTCTCATATGAAAACTCACAATAAATAATGGTTTACTTATCTGTACAACTCTAATGCAATACAATTCCTAATAAAACATGGAATAAGATTTAAGAACATATACACCTAGCAATGTCACTACAGAGGCATAACCTAAATTCATCCCAAATCATAGCAGTGAGATCACCAGCTAAAGTTTTACTCTAAAATATAAATATAGACCTCTCTTTCCAGAATGGCACACTATCTTTAAAACTATATCACTGTGGTTTTCCTGATCTGATGAGACAAATTTGTAACAAATAGAAAGAAAAAATACATGCATTTCAGATGCAAACAAACACATAAAATAATATTCCCACTTTTCTAACCCTGATAGATGCCTAGAAGATGTATGTTTCCCAGCTTTATAAACTATGGCCAAATGCCCTGAACTTGTAGCTCTCAGCTCATCTTCTGGATGGAAGATTCAGAACTGTTCAAGGCCCTTCTGCAGTGGTGGGTTCTAATACTGGCCAGTGGGTTTACCTCTATTAACTGTATGGTCTAGCCCTATCTGTGGGCCCAGTCTAGTCCACCTCAAGCAGTATAAAGTCATATGTGCAGACCACTGAGTCTGTCAGACTACCTGAGTTCAAATCTCCATCACCTCTTGTATGACCTGGAACAAGTTACTGCTGCGAACCACATTTCTTTATATTTTTCTTTTAAGAAAGGGAATAAAGGAAGATGACAACATTGAGATAATGCATGTAAAGAGCTTATTATTAGCATGCCTGGCCCATGCTAGCACTTGATAAGTTCTAACTAATTACTTAAAAGGTCAACTTTTTATTTAGCTTGAGCAAAATACAGATACATTAATTTACTGGACACTACATCTAAGATAAGTGGATCTGTTCCCTTCTTAAAAATAAATTACAGGGCTTCCCTGGTGGCGCAGTGGTTAAGAATCCGCCTGCCAATGCAAGGGACACAGGTTCGAGCCCTGGCCAGGGAAAATCTCACATGCTGTAGAGCAACTAAGCCCGTGCGCCACAACTACTGAGCCTGAGCTCTAGAGCCCGCGAGCCACAACTACTGAGCCCATGTGCCACAACAACTGAAGCCTGCGCGCCTAGAGCCCATGCTCCGCAATAAGAGAAGCCACCGCAATGAAGAGCAGCCCCTGCTCACCGCAACTAGAGAAAGCCCATGCACAGCAACAAAGACCCAACACAGCCAAAAATAAATAAATAAAATAATTAATATTAATTAATTAATTACATGCCTGGACTTTTCAAGCCAATGCTCTCTGTGCTGGAGCTAACACCCCAAACCTACTTCCAGAAATGAATCTTGGTATTCACTGATATTCCTTCAGCCCATCTGAGTGTGGAGGTGAAGTGACTTTTACTTAAATATTTGTCAGTCTCCTCCATTTTCATATCCCCCACGATAAAGCATGCCTGCTAAAAATATGGCTCTGTGATTAACCAACAACACAAAAAATGTATGTACTTAAGGACCTTGTTGGGAAGCACCACTGCTGATAAATTAATAACAAAAGCTCCACTGAGAAACAAAACATTTATGAAAGGTAACTTGAAAAATGTGTGATCCCCATCTACTTATCTAGATAATGTAAAACAGATCCTTAAATTAAATCAGTCTACAGAGCTAAGTGCTTAGTCCACATTATTTTGCCAACACCAGAACTGTTTTTATTGAATTATGTTTTGATCTTACGTCGTCACCCTACACAGTGAGGCAATGAGGAATTTTGCTGTATTTATACTTAAGGATGTAGTTGAGGAGTTTCTCAATACAAGGCATCTTTGGGAATCCAAAGGAGAAACTGGTCTTTTATCTTATGGTCACTGAACCATGTAACTGATTACATTTCTTTCTGAACTGGCTACTAAAAAGCAGAGTCAAATTTGTGGCCCTCTAACAAATACTTAAGACTTCAGTGCTACTTTGTGTACAGATCTCATTTCTGTTTCCATCTTAATTTTTCTCCCACAGTCCTAAATCCATCACCCCTTTATTTCTGTCTGTTACCAAACAGCATGTTGTTTGTATCTTTGTAAGTCACTATGAATCCTTTCTGGAACAAGAGGTGATATAAGTAAATGGTATGCTCCACTTAAAAAACAGTATAGCACAATAGGAAGATATTTTCTTCCATTAACAAACATGTTACGAGTTCAATTTCTAGAGGCATTATCTTTCTTGTGCTCCAAAAGAAAAAAAAGAAAGTGTTGTAGCAAACTTTGTATTTAAAATTAGGAAATTCTAACAACAGAGGAACTACCAAAATAAAACACTTTCATTATGTATTTTTAACTGTGGAGCACACAGAAACTTGTAAATATATCCCATGTAAAAATCCCCCAAAAGTCATTTTTATTTTTAAAATACAGACGAAATCACCACAAATGCAGTTGCATTTGAGTATTTATTCTGAACGAGAACTGAATAGGCTAGCTTCAAAAATGATTTATAAAATTTTTGTACAGCTCCTTCTGAGTTGCCCTGTGCCTAGCACAGGGGATGCTGCCAACCATTCCTTACTGGGAGACAGCACAGAATTTAAAGCCCCAAATGCTCTTGCTACATTCTTGCTTCAGGGATTTCAGTAATCTTATTGCTGTCATCTGAGCAAAACAAAAAGCTTAATATTCTCTTAGTGGGTAAAATTTTACCCTATCATGAACTCATACTTAGCATTCTGATCATAACTTCTAACTACAAATTTATCTAATTAATTGATTATAATTATAGTCCTTCACCCTCCTAGTGACCACAAACAAGTGAGCTATGCTACCAGAGACTTGAAAAACTGTTTTACTACACAATAAAAATTACACTGCCTGCCCCAACAACAGTAACTTCATCAACAACAGGAATCTCCCAGGGTAACTTGAAAGCAGCACCATAAAGTATAGCCTTTTCTTAAAGCATTTTAGGAGCTTTATCTAAATAACAAACAGATAAAGTAAGAGCCACATAATATTATGTGGGATAAAGATGAGTCAATCGTTGTTTCTCCTAAGTGTTTATTCAACGAACAATAGTCTAGATTATTTCAAGGCCTTTCAGTCATGTGAAACAACATACATTATGTTCCTACAATGCTTTATGACAGAAATGAACATTTAATATGACTTTCAAAATGTTTGGCCTCTATTGTGAAACTTTTTTTTAGGGTGACAACTTTATTGCTGGGTTAAGAAGCTACTTAAGAGCATTTCTATTCTACCTCACAGAATAGACAGGTATGTTATGTCACATAGGTATCTCCTATATTTTAGGGATGGGTCATCTCTGCTAGAGATGTTTACTTTGCAACCAATATAAACACATGTGCCAAAAATTAAACTCACATTGTCAACACAGAAATTCTATGTCTCTAGCCAAAGATTGAGAAGAGTAAATGAAACAAGACCTTAGTTCTTCTATACATAGATATTAAAATAAGTACCGGTCAAGTCTTTTTTTCACTGAAAATCAACATCAGAAATCAATGATTGCTCATCGTCCTGATGGAACACTCATGAATGCCTGACTTGGATTGAGATGCAAAGAGATAAAAGCAGAATTCCTGTTTATAGAAGTTTACAAATAAGCAGGGTCACACACTCTCATACAAACAATTAGTAAATGAATATAAAATTCAATTCAGGGCTTCCCGGGTGGTGCAGTGGTTGAGAGTCCGCCTGCCAATGCAGGGGACACGGGTTCGTGCCCCGGTCCGGGAAGATCCCACATGCCGCGGAGCGGCTAGGCCCGTGAGCCATGGCCACTGAGCCTGCACGTCGCGTCCGGAGCCTGTGCTCCACAACGGGAGAGGCCACAACAGGGAGAGGCCCGGGTACCGCAAAAAAAAAAAAAAAAAAAAATCAATTCAAACATTTAACAAGCAGAAACGATTAAAATACAAGCTAGCACATAATCAAGCACTATACAGGGCACAATCCTCATCAGCCACATAGCAGCCCGTGTGTTAAGCAGGCAAATAACCCTCCTTAAAACCCTTCCCTGGTTCTGTCACCATCAGAGAAACGCCCAAGAATCTCCTGCATCTCTGCCCCTATCTGCCACCCGCCTCTGCCTGCATTTTTTCACTTTTCAAAAACCACCTCCTGGGAGTTGCTGGCCTCTTCTCCTTTAGTTGCCCCACGTCCACATTCCCACTACCTCTAAAATTCTCACCCCACCTTGTTAGGCTGAATGTTACTCATTCTTCAAGACACTTCCAGAAATATTCCCTGGTACCTTCCTCCACCCTCCACGCCCTGCAGTCCCTCAAGACACCTGGGGTGTCCCCCCTCTGGGCTCTGCTGCTCACCACACTGCATGGCGAGTATCCTCGCTGTCCCTCTCTCCTGAAGTGGCTAACTTTTAGAGAGAAGAAAATGATTGCTTGGAAGGTCAATAAAAATTCAAATACTTGAACACCTTAATCTTCCACCTAAGAACCAGTAACTCTTAAAATTAACATTATTTATCATTAAAGGGATTAAGTAAAATCAAATCTCCTTGCAACTCCAGCAAGCTTTCTTGGTACAACTATTTTAATTAGTAACCTTGATAGATTTTGGGGGGTTTGTTTTGCAGTTTTAGAGTTACTGAGAAAACAGGTACAACTATTTTTTGAACTCAAACAAACAAAACTCTTCAGATCCCCCCCCCAAAAAAAACTATTCCCCAGTGATGCTGTGAACTCATCCTGACAAATTTTCACATCTAATCTCTCTGCTAGGCGAGTCCCGGCGCCCAATGACACATTTCCCAACCACAGGGCTTGGTCACCAGCGCTGAGACACCACCAGCAGGCTCTGACCTATTCTCTGAAGCGCCTGAGTCCTTCCACCCTGTCGACTAAACTTCCGTGATGGGCATCACCTCTGCTCTCCTCCGAGACGATTCGGAAGCAGGGACTTCTGCTCCTAACCCCAGGCCCACAACTTCGCCCTCAACCACGGGGCGAAAGTTAGGACCAGTCTTCCAGTCCCCGCGCTGCGAGAGCATCCTCCCACCTCCAGGACCTTTCCCTCCCCGAGACCGACGCGGGTCCCTGAGGTCCCGGCGCCCCTGCCCAAGCCGGGCTGCGACAGGTCCCCGAGGGACTCGGGGCACGACCTGCCCGGTCACCACTACAGGTGTCCCTCGGCACTCCGCCGACTGGACAGTGAGGAGGGAGCCGGCTGGAGCACAGCCATCCCGCGATGGGTGGACGGGTGGCAGGCGGCGGCCAGGAAACGATACGTGTCTGCCCGTCGGAGCTGGGCCGGGCCTCGGAGAAGTTGGCGACGAGCGCCCGAAACGGGCAGGCCGAGCACGCAGAGGATGAGGGGGGCCGGCGACGGCCTGGGACCGGCCAGGGCCGCGCCGCCGGGCCCCGGGCTGAGCCGGAGGGCGGCAGGAGGCACCGGTGCGAGACGGCCCCAACCGGGTGTACAGCCCGAACCAATGACCCAGTAACCGTCACCGGTACGGCGCCGCCGCCCCACTGCCCCGACGCCACCCTGGGCCCCCGTCCATCCGCCCCGTACCTCACCTGCTGCTCCACCGACGTCCAGACCGCCGCTCTCCCCGCGTCGCTGGAGTAGGTCCGGGTGCTAGTCACAACCCGCCCTCACGCCGGCCCTCCCTCTCGCAGCCCCGCCCCCGGCGCCGCGCGCGCACGCCACGCACGCACGGACGTCACTTCCGGGGCCTCTGCGCGCCGCCGGGAGGATGAGGGTGTCAGTCCGAGTCTGCCTTGGGTGGAGAGGGGGTGCGAGGCTGGCGTGGATGACGGCACCGACAGAGCCGTAGGGCGAAGGGAAGGAGGC
Organism: Tursiops truncatus; assembly: GCF_011762595.2. NCBI lineage: Eukaryota > Metazoa > Chordata > Mammalia > Artiodactyla > Delphinidae > Tursiops > Tursiops truncatus. Next base: position 14,429,908 of record NC_047048.1, read on the forward strand.
GGCTTCGACGCTGGCCCCGGGGCGCTGACCTGGAGCGTTCGGGAGCCAGCGGAGAAGCGGGTGTTTTCCTTGTCTTTTCCTCAACCCCTGCTACCGGGATCCCACTAGGAGTAGCCTGAGGGTGACACTGCCCATTCTTAGCTTGGAATGGGAGGCGGTGGCAAAGGCTGCGGCAGAGCGGTGTTTGGGCCAGTGGAGGTTCCATCCCGTAGGGAATGAGGCTGCCTGAGAAACTAATGAATCCCATCGCTTCACACGGATTTTAGGATTTTAAAAGTTCTTGAGTTACTTAAAGAGATTGGCTGATCTATTAGCCGGTTTTACAGCCGAGCATAACTGAGTTCCAGAAGTTAAATACGTTAGCCAGTGTCACACAGTATTAATGGTCGAGTTATAAATGGAATCCAGTTCTCCGTGATTCCCATCTCAGGAATGTAGGAGACAGCAGCTGCCTCTGTATTCTGGATGCCATCTATGGCACAAAGCGCAGCCACGACTGGAAAATAAATAAATAAATAAGAGACAGAAAAGAAAATACTATAGTACAGTGTCTGGGAGGGAGCCCTGGGTTGGAATCCCAGGTTTGCTAAATGCTGCCTCTGCGATTTTGGACAGTTTGCCTAATACCTCAGTCTTTGCTCGTTATTTGCAAAATGGAGATTGATTTGTTCCTCAAATTATTCCTAAACGCTGGAAGGTAGCAGAATATGCCACCCCAAAATATGCCTCTTTGACATAGGGCTTATTCTGAGAAAGTAAACACAGAGAAGCCCTGAAAATAAACTAGAAGTTAACCTTTTGTAAGGGAAACGTACATTTAGGAAGGAAATCGCTATTTGTAAAAGTGTCTCCCCCTCTGTACCTGGAAGAAAAGGACAACTCTAATAAATCACTAGAGACTCATCAGTGGAGAAGACACTGACTTAAACCTGTATAACAAACTTCTTAGCTTGTTTAGTTTTCTTTCCCTGGTCACCTCCATAACTGGTCTCCACCCTCCCCCCACCCCACCCCCCCAACAGACACCTTTCCTTGTTTGTCTTCACCGGAAAATGGTATTTAAGTTGGCATTCTAAGCCTTTTCCCTGGGTATCTCCTATGTATATGTGAGGTATACATGTTAACAAATCTCTATTTGTTTTCCTCTTTGTTACTCTTTTATTATAAGGGTTTCAGCCAAGAACTCAGAAGAGAACTCAGAGGGAAAATTATTTTCCCTCCCCTACAGTACCTAATGTATGCTAGGCTGAGGATACCAGACTATTAAAAAAAAAAAAAAAAAGTACCTAAGCTGAGAAGCTTACATTCTAGGGAAGAGGTGGAGGAGCCACCAAACAATAAATTATTTACAAAAGTACATAGCATAGTGACCATTGCTATGGAAAAGAATAATGCAAGGGAGAGGGATAGCCAGTGCAACCAGGAAGTTTGATGTTTTAGGGTGGACAGGAAAGCCTTGGCTGAGAAGATGACCAGAGCAAAGGGTTAGGGAGCTAGCTATACTACAGTACTATGCAAGTATTTGGGCAAGAGTGTTCTAGGCACAGGGAACAGCAAGCGCAAAGGCCCTCCTGATGCCAACTTGTGTAGCTGTAGCAGTGAACTGAGGAGAGAAAGGAGAAGAGATCAAAAGGTAAGGGGCAAACTCCAAAGTCAAAGTGGGAGGGGACTAGCAAAAGTGAGGACAAAGTCTGACTCATTGGGGCCATTAATGCAACAAACTACCACACTTCCCTCTGGGAGAAGGGGTGGCAGTAAAGGCTATTGGAAAGGGGCACCAAAGTTACAGTCAACTGAACAGGCAATGTTTTAGTTCTTGAGCTGGGTGATAGGTATATGGCTACTCACTGTATTATTCTTTATTTCAATTTATGTGTTGTTTTGCATATTAACTTATAAAAATCAGTCCCATTGGAAAAAGTGAAGATAAAAGAGGGCTAAGAGTAAATCCTGGAGTGTGTCAAAAGAAAAAGAGCCATCAAAGAGGAAAAAAAAAGAGGAAAACTATAAAAGAGGAGTAATGTGGAGGCTAAGGAGAGAGAGAAAGCCAAGGGATTGATCAGATGAGTCAAATTCTGCAGAAAAGTTAGGTAAGATGAATCTACCAGAGAGAAATGAAAACATACTAATAGAAGTGCTTAAACTACACATCCTTGTCTTGTTCCCAATCTTAGCGAAAAAAACTTTCAGTCTTTCACCATGATATGATGTTACCAGTGGGTTTTTCATACATGGTCTTTATCATGTTGAGGAAGTTCCCTGCTATTCCTGGTTTACTGGGTGTTTTTCTAATCAAAGGGTATTAATTTTTTAACTTTATTTTTAATTGTAAAATATACATAATATAAAATTTACATGCAAAGGAGTGAAGTTGGACCCTTACCCAACACCATGTAAAAAAATTAACTGAAAATGGATGAAAGACCTAAATGTAAAAGATAAAATTTAGAAGGAAGCACGGGGGAGAAAAGCTTCAAAACATTGGATTTGGCAATAATTTCTTAGATATGACACCAAAGGCACAGGTAATAAAAGAAAAAAATAGACATATTGGACTTACCAAAATTAAAAACTTTCGTGCATCCAAGGCAACAATCAACAGAGTATAAAGGCAACTCACAGAATAGGAAAAAAATATTTGCAGATCACCTATCTGTGATAAGGGACTGTTATCCAGAATATATAGAGAACTCCTAAAATTCAACAACAAACCAATTTACATGAGATGTCTTTCCATTTATTTACATCGTCTTTCATTTCTTTCAGCAATGGTTTTGCTGTTTTCAGTGTACAAGTCTTTCACCTCCTTAATTAATTCCTAAGTATTTTATTCTTTTTGATGATATTGTAGGTGGAACTCTTTTCCTAATTTCCTCTTTGGATTGTTCATTATTAGAAATGCAACTGATTTCTGTGTTGATTCCGTACTACTACATTGCTCAATTCGTCTATTGCTTCTAACAGGTTGTGTGTGTGTGTGTGGTGGGGGGAATCCTTAGGGTTTTCTACATATAAGATCATATCAGCTTCAAACAGATAATTTTACTCCTTCCTTTTCAGTTTGGATGGCTTTTCCTTTTCTCGCCTAGTTGCTCTAACTAGAACTTCCAATACTACATTGAATAGAATTGGCAAAAACAGTCATCCTTGTCTTCTTTCTTATTTTAGCAGATAAGCTTTTAATCTTTCACTGCTGAGTACAATGTTAGCTATGGGTTTTTTATATGTAGCTTTCTTATATCTATATTCCTAGTTTTTTGTAGTGTTTTTATCATGAAAGGGTATTAAATTGTGTCACAAGCTTTTTCTGTATCAATTGAGAAGATTGGGTAGTTTTTTCAATATAGTGAATAACATTTGATCAATTTTCATATGTTGAACCATCATTGTATATTCCGGGAATATATCCCACTTGGTCACAGCATGTAACCTTTTTAATATGCTGCTGGATTCTTTGTTAGTATTTTGTTGAGGAATTTTTTTTTTTTGGTGGTTCTGTAACTTTATTGAACAAGCACAGTTAGTTCTCATCCACATTAACTGTCTGTAGATTTTTGAAAGTGGTGACAGATACATAGGTAGCAAACGTATAGAGCTTGTTTGGTGAATCTTCATCTTCATTACGTTTTCTAGACAACCGCACACGGATATGGTATAGGACATTCCTTATTCCTTTGGCCCAGACAGCTTTGTTGATCCTGGTGTCAATGCATACATATGGAGTTCCCATCTTCTTCATGGCAGACTTCCGGATTTCTTTGAGTGCCTGAGGGGCACGCTTCTTGAAACCCACTCCATGGATGCGCTTGTGAATGTTGTTGGTGTATTCTCTGGTCACCACCTTGTTGACGGCGGACCGGCCCTTCTTCTTCTCACCGCCCTTCTTTGCCGGAGCCATCCTGCCCGTCCCGGGTTGGAAAGGGAGGATTTTTATATTAATGTTCTTAAGGAGTATTGGTCTGTAGTTTCCTTGTAGTGTCTTTATCTGGCTCAGTATTAGGGCAATGCTGGCCTCACTGAATAAGTTAGAAAGCATTCTCTCCACTTTCAATTTCTTTCTGAAGAATTTGAGAAGGATTGATATTAGTTGTTTAAGCATTTGGTAGAATTCACCAGCAAAGCCATAAAGTCCAGGGCTTTTACTTGTTGGGAAACTTCTGACTACTGATTCAGTCTCCTTACTAGTTATAAGTATATTCAGATTTTCTATTTCTTTGTGATTCAGACTTGGTAGGATTTATGTGTCTAGGAATTAGTTCATTACATTTAGTTATTCAATTTGTTGGTGCACATATTTTCATAGAATTCTCATAATCCTTTTCACTTATGTAAAGTCAGTAGTAATGTCCCCTCTTTTATTTCTGATTTTAGCAATTTGTTTTCTCTTTTTCTTAGTCAATCTAGCTAAAGACTTGTCAATTTTGATGATCTTTAAAAAAAAACAAGTTTTGGTTTTATTGATTTTCTATATTCTCTTGTTTTCCTATTCTCTATTCCATTTATCTCTACTCTAATCTTTACTTTCCGCCTTCTGCTAGCTTTGGTTCAATTTGCTCTTCATTTTTCTAGTTACTTTAAGGTGTACAGTTACGTTATTGATTTGAGATCCTTCTTTTTTAATGTAGATGTTTATGGCTACAAATTTCCTAATGAGCACTGCTTTCACGTCGTTCCAAAGGTTTTGTACGTTGTGTTTTCATTTTCATTTGTCTCAAAGTATTTTTTAATTTCCCTTGTGATTTCTTCTTTGACTGTTGGTTAAAAGCATGTTTTTTAATTTCTACATTTTTGTGAGTTTCCCTCTGTTACTGATTCTAGTTTCATTCCATTGTGATTAGAAAAGATACTTTGTATGATTTCAACCTTTCAAAATTTACTAAGGCTTTTCTTTGTGGCCCAACATATGTTCTATTCTGGACAATGTTCTGTGTGTATCCACTATTGTTGGGTGAAGTATTCTATATATGTCTGTTAGGTCTCATTGGATTATAGTGTCATTCAAGTACTCTCTTTCCTTACTGATCTCGTCTCTGGTTTTTCTATCCGTTATTGAAAGCGGGATAGTGAAGTCTCCAACTCTGATTGTAAAACTGTTGATGTCTCCTTTAAATCTGCCTTTTTTGTTTGTTTCATATATATTTGGTGCTTGGTTATTAGGTGTATATATGCATATAATTGTTACATCATCTTGTTGGATTAAATCTTTTTCAGTCTATAATGTCTTTCTTGTCTCTTATAACCTTTTTTTTTAAAATTATTTACTTATTAATTTTTAAATTTTTGGCTGCACTGGGTCTTCATTGCTGCTCATGGGCTTTCTCTACTTGCGGTGAGCGGGGGCTACTCTTCGTTGCGGTGTGCAGGCTTCTCACTGCGGTGGCTTCTCTTGTTGCGGAGCACGGGCTGTAGGCGCGCGGGCTTAGTTGCTCCGTGGCATGGGGGATCTTCCCGGACCAGGGCTCGAACCCATGTCCCCTGCATTGGCAGGCGGATTCTTAACCACTAAGCCACCTGGGAAGTCCAACTTTTTTTTTACATTCCCCAACTCTCCTTTGGTTACTGTTTTCATGGAATATATTTTTCCATCCTTTTACTTCCAGCCTCTTTGTGTTTTTGTATCTAAGGTGAATTTCTTATAGAGAGCAGATAGATGGAACTTTTTGGGAAATACGTTCTGCCAATCTTTGACTTTAAATTGGAGAGTGTAATCTATTTACATTTAAAGTAATTGCTACGATTGACTATATTAAAAAGCAAACAAACAAACCAAATAAAGTAATTGCTGCTAAATAATGACTTACTTCTGCCATTTTGCTTCTTGTTTTCTATATAGCTTATATTTTTTTCCTCAATTCTTCCATTACCTCATATTTTGGTATTTAATTGTTTTTCTGTAGCCTACCATTTTCATTTTCTGTACATTTTTTTCGTTATTTTCTTAGTGGTTACCTTTGGGATTACAATTGACATTTTGAACTCATAACAACTTAGTTTGAATAATACCAACTTATTTAAAATAGTATATACTCTGCTTCCAATACAACTATGTCCCTCTCATTTTATCCTGTTATTGTCACAGATTTCATCTCTATAAATTGTGTGCCTATCAGCACAGGTTTATAATTAATGTTTTATGCATATATGTCTTTTAAATCACATAGGGGAAAAGAGAGGAGTTATAAACCTTTAGTACAATAATGCTTTTACGTTTACCTAGGTATTTATCTTTACTGGTGTTCTTATTTCTCCATGTGGCTTCTTCTGGTGTCCTTTTTTCTTCAGCCCAAAGAAGTCCTTTTAGCATTTCTCACAGAGCAGGTCTACTAGTAACGATGTCTTAATTTCTCCTTCATTCTTGAATAGTTTTGCCAGATACAGAATTCTTGGTTGACAGGTTTTTATTTCAACACTTTAAATATGACATCTGACTCCCTTCTGGCTTCCATAGTATTTTCCTTTGGCTTTCTACAGTTTGATTACAGTGTGTTTTGCTGTGGGTCTCTATGACTTTTTTTTTTTTTTTTTCGGTACACGGGCCTCTCACTGTTGTGGGCTCTCCCGTTGCGGAGCACAGACGCGCAGGCTCAGCGGCCATGGCTCACGGGCCCAGCCGCTCTGCGGCATGTGGGATCTTCCCAGACCGGGGCACGAACCCGTGTCCCCTGCATCGGCAGGCGGACTCTCAACCGCTGCGCCACCAGGGAAGCCCTATGACTTTATCTTACGTGGAGTTTTTTGAGCTTCTTGAACTTGTAGATTTGTCCCATTTTCTTTATCATTTGCACCCTCTCTATCTCACTTTCTTCCTAAAGAATTTAACTTGCAAATATCATGGTTCTTGATGCTGACATATTTCAGTGTGTATTTCCTAAGAATAAAGATATTCTCTGAGAAAAACCAAAGCAAAATTATCAAAATCAGGAAAATTAACATTGATAAAATTCCATTATTTAATCTACAGCCTTTATTCAATTCTCAATTGTCCCCAAAATGCCCCTTATAGCTATTGTTTTTCCTGATCCCAAATCTAACCCAGGATCACTTAATTGCCATGTCTCTTTAGCCTTCTTTAATCTGGAATAGTTCTTCCATTTCAATTTGTCTTTCATAATCTTGACATTTTTGTAAAGTATAAGATGGTCATTCTAAAAGATGTTCTTCACTTTGGGTTTCTCCGACTTTTTCTCATGATTAGATTCAGGTTATTCATTTTTTGGCAGAAAAATCACTGGCATAATGTTGTATTCTCCGCAAGGCATTGATAGGTGATGTGCATGATGTCTGTTTGTCCCATTTTGGCTAACAACTTTGGTTAATGATTAAGGTGGAGTCTTTCAGGTGTCTCCACTGTGAAGTTACTATTTTTACCTTTATAATTAATTAGTAATTTATAGGAAAATACTTTGATGATTAATGATGATTCAGTTATAATTACGATGGTTGCTAAATGGAGGTTTTCTAACCCCATCATTCTTTCTCTATATTTATTAGCTGACATTTTACTCTAAGAACTTTCCTTTCTACCTCTTTTATGTAATTATTTATTCATTTGTGTCAACATGAATTCATGGATTCTTATTTATTCAATGGGTTATAACCCATTGCTATAATTATTTATTTTCATGTTCAAATTGTCCTATCATTTCAAATTTTAATAATGTGTGACTAAGACAGGAATTTTGACTTTATATAACATTGAGCCATTATTTCTTGCAGCAATTATATAGTTCCCTGTGCTATACAGTAGGACTATTTATCCATTCTAAATATTTGCATCTACAAACCCCAAATTCTCAGTCCTTCCCTTCCCTTTCCCTCCCCCTGCCCCTTGGCAACCACAAGTCTGATCTTTATGTCTGTGACTCTGTTTCTGTTTTGTAGGTAAGTTCATTTGTACCATATTTTAGATTCCACATATAAGTGATATCATATAGTATTTGTCTTTCTCTATCTTACTTACTTCACTTAGTATGATACTCTCTAGTTGCATCCATATTGCTGTAAATGGCATTTTTTGTTCTTTTTTATGGCTGAGTAGTATTCCATTGTATATATGTACCACATCTTCTTTATCCATTCATCTGTCAATGGACATTTAGGTTGTTTCCATGTTTTGCCTATTGTGAATAGTGCTGCTTGAACATAGGGGTGCATGTTTCTTTCTGAATTATAGTTTTGTCCAGGTATATGCCCAAGAGTGGAACTGCTGGAACATATGGTAATTCTATTTTTAGTTTTCTGAGGAACCTACATACTATTCTCCATAGTGGCCACACCAAGTTACATTCCCACCAACAGTGTAGGAGAGTTCCCTTTTCTTCACACCCTCTCCAGCATTTGTTATTTGTAGACTTTTTAATGATGGCCACTCTGACCGGTGTGAGGTGGTATCTCATTGTAGTTTTGATTTGCATTTCTCTAATAATTAGTGATGTTGAGCATCTTTTCATGTACCTACTGGCCACCTGTATGTCTTCTTTGGAGAAATGTCTATTAAAGTCTTCTGCCCATTTTTGATTGGGTTGTTTGATTTTTTGTTGTTGAGTTGTATGAGCTGTTTGTATATTTTGGAGATAAGCCCTTGTCAGTTGCAACATTTTCTTGCAGCAGTTATATAAAAGAAACAAATCTTTCTTAATGAGACTTGCCTGGTTTGTAATAGTAAAATCACATCACTATCATAGAGAAGGAGAATTAAATTTTCTACTTGCTATATGATAGGACACATATCAGTTCATCAAAAACTAATATCAAACCATTTAATATATACATTAAAGAGAAAAGGAGTTAAAACTTGACCCTCTCCCCCTTTTCTCCTACTTCACCCCACAGAGGAAATTATTTTTTTTGTTGGTTTTTGCAGAATGCAAGACTTTAAGAAACCATTAACAGCTAGAGATCTGTGCTAAACTCATAGACGTGGCTATGACTAATGTCTGCCAGTGAAAACAGAGGTCCCTATCAGAAGAGAGAAAGAGTATACACTTTTGTAGAACTAGTAGAGGATGTGTGGTTTTTGTCTACCTAGCTTCTTTTGGGGGAACCGCACCTCCCTACATTATTAGCCCACAGAGTTCAGCCATTGATGACCCTATCCCTTGGCTCCAAGAATAGGCATGTGAGCTCTGCCATTCCCCTGGCCTCAACAAATGCGTGAGGATTGCCCATAATTCCTTTCTAGGACTTCTCTAGCTTTCAGGAAAGTGACGCTCTCTCTTCTCTGGTTTTCTGGCAAAGGCGATCTCTGCAGTAGTAGATAAAGGCTGCCTAAGAATGAAGCAACCCAGGGGAAAGCCGCAGGGATAGACTCTGGGAGAAAATCAGATTAGTGACAGCAGAAGGGCTCATCAAATTGCCAAGTTCCCAAGTGAGAAGCAATCCAGGAACCACGTAACTTAAGCCATTTTCCATAGGACCCAAAATCAAGGAAAACAGATCATTCACATAAGCAAAGGAGTACATTCTCTCTTGCTGAACCATATTGTGGTCAACCATGACTCAAATCTATAAGCATTATAGAATCAATCAGCTAAAAAACCCAAGACCTCCATCTTACTTTTCCTTTTTTTTTTTTAACATTTCTAAGTAGTCTTTATCATATCAAGAACAAGAGAGCTGAGGGCTGTATTTGCTTAAATGTGGGAAAGGCTTATTAATCTGTTGATAAATAGTTAGAGGCATGTGTATCTCAAAAGGCAGCAGAAACTATTTTTAAATAGTTTTGTGGAACATATTTTTAATGGAATACTATCAAATTTTTAAAGGGGGGGAGGGGCAGCTCTACATGAACTGAAAGGAACAGATCTCCAAAAGATAACGTTAAATGAAAATAGTAAGGTGGCAAAACATGTGGTATGCTACCTTTGCATTTCATTATATATATTCTCCTAGGATGTATCTAAATCTCTTTCTAGAATAACGATATATATATAGAGATAACATATCCTGGGATAGATAGACAGATAGATAGATACAGTATATATAGGAAGATAATTATTTTAAGGGATTGGGCCATGTGACTGTGGAGGCTTGGTGGGTCCAAAATCTGATGGGAGAGGCTGGCAGGCTGGAGGCTCAGGAAAGAATTACAGTTCAAGTTCAAAGGCAGTCTGCTGATGAACCAGGAAGAGCTGGTGTTTCAGTGAAGTCTGAAGACAGACAGCTGTCAGAATTCCCTCTGCCTGAGGGAGCCTTTTGTTCTATTCAAGCCTTCAACTGATTGGATGAGGTCCACCCACATTATGGAGGGTAATCTGCTTTACTCCAAGTCCACTGATTTGAATGTAAATCTCATCCAAAAACACCCTTACAGAAACATCCAGAATAATGTTTGACCAAATATTTGGGCACTGTGGCCCAATCAAGATGACACATACAATTAGCTCTCATAACTCCACCCCCTGTCAACTTGGCACCCATATGCATCTCCTTATATCAAACTTAATCTCCATACTCAATCTCTTTACCTGGTGGGGTGACCCAAACTTTCACTCACGAAAGGTCTGGCCCATTAGTAATCCTGCCTGGATTGGCCTTTTGCAGTTTCCCACTGACTTTAATCACAGGCCATGGTAATACTAAGATGCTCCAAGTGGTCTCCTGTCCATATACTGGACAGATTGTTTAACAGATCTTGACTATGAGCACCTCTTTTCCAGGCACTGACTGTTCCAAGCATTGGGATATAGGTGTGAACAACAGAGGCAAAATCTATGCCCTCGAGGGGCTTATTTGAAAGAAAATAGAGACATAACAAACAACTACTATTGGTAAAAAAGGCTATAAAGAAATAGGGTGACGTGATAGATGGTAATGGGAGGGAGTATGCTTGAGATGGCATGGTCAGAGAAGGTCTCACTGAGTATGTAACATTTGAGCTGGAACATAAAATATGAAAAGGAGCCAGCCATAAATGAGAAGGGTGGGGGGAAGGGCATCCCAGGCAGAGGAAATGTCAATCACAAAAAGCTGAGGCAGGAACTGAAAGAAGGCCAGGGTGGAGGATGGGAAACAAGGAGCAGGGTGGTGTGTTGGGGCTGGAAGGGTTGGCAGGAACCAGATCAAACATGGTTAGCCTTTCCAATTTCATTTTAAAAGCCAAGGGTTTGAACTTATTTACAAAACAGAAACAGAGTCACAGATGTAGAAAACAAACTTATGGTTACCATGGGGGAAGGGATAAATTGGGAGATTGGGACTGACATATACACACTACTATATATAAAATAGATAATAAGGACCTAATGTATAGCACAGGGAACTCTACTCAATACTCTGTAATGGCCTATATGGGAGAAGAATTTTTAAAAGAGTGGATATATGTATATGTATGACTGATTCACTTTGCTGTACACCCGAAACTAACACAACATTGTAAATCAACTCTACTCCAATAAAAATTAATTAAAAAAAGAAAAAAGCAAAGGGTTTTAAGTCAGCATAGTGAAGGATCTAATCAACCGTTTCAAAAGACTATTCTGGAGAATAGGTTAGTCGGGGTAATTGAGAGCCAAATTAAGCCAGGAGGCCTTTGTAGTAACTCAGGATGAAAGATGATGGTGAGTCAAACAAGCGAATCTGTGAAAACTCGATACAGCTTGAAGATGTATTCAAGTACTTGGTGATGGATCGCAAGGAGAAGGGGAAGGTGAAGGAGGGGAGTGAAAGGTGATGCAGGTTTTTGTTGACTGGGTGCACGGTGGTGCCACTTCCTGAGAGGGAGGAGGTGGAATGAGGATGTTTGGGGTGGGAGGGGAGATCAGGAATTCCATCTGGATGTATTAAGTTTGAGATGGCTAACAGATATTGAAGTGGCAATATTTGGCAGGTTATTGGGTGTATAATTCGAGGCTGAGGCAGGAAGCCTGGACAGGAGTATACATCTGCGGAGTCATCAGCACATGTAGATGATGTGCCAGGTACTGACTGCCTTTTAGTCCCATATTCATCCTTCGTTGCCTCCGCAAAAATTGGGTTGGGACTCAGGAGTAGTTTTTGCCTTTGCCGACTAACATGATATGATTCTTTGTTAGTAGAGGGCATTGGTGAGACACTGCAAGGAGGGAGATGTTTCCTTTCTGGCTCAGGTGTGCTTGCTCACAGCTCACACAGCTTCTCCAGCACCCAGCTCCTGCCATGCAGGGTAGTCAGCAGCACAAAGAGGCCCACAGCTTTCCCTGGCACTCCCCTGGGGTGGTTTTGCCATGGAGGGCCTCTGGCAAGACACCTCCCAAGGAACGGATTTTTCCAGCATCCCAGAGGGTGGGTTTCCAGCAAGTTCCCCCAAGTAGGCTTCCCTCTACTGTTCGGTGAGCCATGGTCACGCCTTCTCCAAAAAAGGTCTGGGTATCAGCTCTGGGGGGACGGGGTACTCGTCCTTGGACGCTCTCTCTCTCTGCCCTAGTGGCTGCTTCTTACATCTGCTATTCCTATATTCTTTATAGTTATCTCTACTCTTTATTAGCCAATCCCTCATTACTCCAATCTTCCTATAATTAATAGCTATTTATATTAAAGATATATATTATTCAAATTACCGTGTGGTTTTTTCCCTCCTGACTAATACAAATGACTCCAAGTGCAAGTCAGGCACGGAGACAGACGTAAGGTCCCAAGGAGTCTCTGTGTTACTTTCCACTTTGAACGGGTGGGATGTAAAGGCACATGGTTGGCAAAAGGGTGCGCGGGAGTTCAGTTTCCTCTTCTGGCACGCCAGTCAGCCGCTGTAAGAGAAGACTGTCCCTTTCTGTGTCTGCTCTGGGAAGCTCTGGGTTTTGGCTGGCCTCTGCTGCACATGGGCACCTACCTGCAGCTTGAAGCGGCTTCTCTGTCCACTACGACCAGAGCTGCCGTTCCTCTGCTGGCCTCTTGGGATCTTGCACATGTAATGCAGCATCTTCTGAAGCCAAAGTGTTTGAAAAACCTGCCCTGCCCTCATTGTGTGGACCAAGTTGCCAGTTTCACCTTGACCGCTCCAGGCGGCTGCACGGACAGATACTCACATGGTGCCTCTGGACCTTGAATCTGCTTATTACTGGGTTGGCCAAAAAGCTCGTTCGGGTTTGTGTATCATCTTATGGAAAATCCCGAACGAATTTTTAGGCCAACCCAATGTATTCCAACTCTCATACCTATAAGGATTGCTGGGCTCAGCCAATCCCAGCATCATGGAGATGTTGGAACACGGAGCAGAGGCTGCCCATGCTGGTGCCTCCCTGGGACCCCTACTGCGGTACTGGAGTGTGCCTTGGATGTATAGGGCCAGGAGAGGAGAAAAGATGTACAGGGCTTTCAGCTACTGGAACACTGGGTCTTCAGTAAGGGATCAGGTGAACCCACTTCCTAAAAGACAGAATGGTCAAGTGAGGAAGCTGAGGGTCATGAACGAATGGCCAGCACTGCCTATAAACCCCAGAAATCTGGGGGCACGGGTGAGTACGCCTGCCGGGACGGAGAGCAGGTGAGGAACCTCCTCTGCAGGAGGTTCCCTGCAGAGGAACCTCCAGGGGCCCGTCTCCCTTTAACTTCAGGTCAGGGCGGAAGCTCAGCCGCATGTCTCAGGGAAGAGCCTGTTTGATTTAGTATGGCATCCCAAAACATACCACGTTTTAAGCAGAAATCAACACATATTTGCTGGCAGCGTGGAGGGCGGAGGAGGGAGGAGTTAAGTCTCTAAACAAGAAAGGCACGGCACCCAGGTTCTAATTCTTGACTTTAATGCCAGGTGAGGGTACTGAGGCTCCATGCACCAAAGCGCTCACAGACAGGAAATGAACAAACACAGGCAGCGTTATCTTGTGAACACAAAGCCCACACTGTACAGAAGGAAGACGACCGACCACCCCGCGACCTCCCACTCCCAGAGGCAACTGCCTATCCCTCCTCCCCGTCTCTGTTCCCACCTCCTCTGACCCTCTGCCAGCCCGCCCTTCCTCCAATTAACATATGTATACATGTATGTTTCTTCCAGAATTCCAAAAAGTGCCTCTCCCACCCCAGTTCCCAACACTCTGGCTTCTGATGAATAAAGCCTCCCTCTTTTAAGGATCACGAGGCAGGCGCGCCACCTTCATGAAAGAGCCCCAGCAAAATGGTACCCGAGAAAGCTTACTCACTTGTAGCACAATCAAATACAGACAGAAGGTATGCAGAAGGATGATATCTGAAATTCTAACTGGGATCAAAATGATTAGTGTGAGTGGTTTTTGTTTTGTTGTTGTTATATGTCTTAACCATTTCAGGATCCAACTTAGACCAAGAGCACACAGTGAGGCTCACCCCACTCTGTGGCTTGCAGATGTCAATTTCCTAGTCCTCCAAGGAGCAACCCAGAACAGGAAGATTACATCACCTGAGCAGCCTGAGGCACAAGGCTCAGACAGCTCCCAGAACATCCCAAGCCCCAGAGAGAAAGAACAGAAATTTTCAGAGCACAGTCGACTGCTTTCCACGTGATAAGCGCTGGACAGCCTGCTGAATTCACCAGAGGTAGAATAAGGATGGTGACGATTCCTCTATGTCTTCTATTTAGAGCGTTACCCAAAGAATTCCCCCACCTGGGATGGTGTGCTGGGTTTCACTGTGGTTTTGTTTCAATCTTTTCAAACTTAGCTGCAGTTAAGTTTTTCATTCTTACTGAATTGCAGCTAGCATTGCACCATGTGGTCCTATTTCCTATAACTATCACCTTCCCAACCAGTGAATGGAGCACCTGGGAGAAAAGGTACCCGAAGTCAAACATAAGGGAAGCTCCAAAGGCAGGCCCCTTGGTTTGACCCAAGGACGTTACACACAAGAATTCCATGAAGACAGACTTCCTTTCAATCTGGGAGAAGCAGCCGTCCTTTGGAGCCCTCCTTCCTTACCCAACGCTTCTTATGTTCTGGGCTTGGCCGCTGACAGCTGAAAAGGGACCCAACTAGGAGAAGTCACTTCCTCAGAGATGACCTTTATTTGGAGGCGATCACCACAAACCCTCCACATCCAAGAGCGCTTCGCAGCCTGGCCTTGGCTTCTCAACAGGCGATGGCCAAACAGGGCCACCGAATTCTTTTACTCCATGTAGAAGGAGCTCTAAGCTGGCCGCCAGTGTCCCTGCTCTGCCTGGGCTACTGGCCACAGCCCTGTCCCCCCACGACGGCACAGAGCACCTCCGCGAGGACAACACAGGGGCAGAGGAATGGAGGGGCTCCAGCAAGAGGCGCAGGGACAGCGTTCCTATCCAGCGTCCCTGAAGCCCCAAGCAGGTCTTCAGGGCCTGATTCTGAGCTGACTTGAGCTTACGTGAACCAGTCCCTCCCTGTCTTATGTGTATGGACTCTCAATAACCGAGTGCTGCGATGCTCTGGGCCAGGGAAGGCAAGAGAAGGGGCCGAGGTCGGATCACTGCAGGCACTGGGCTTACCTATCTGCTCTCTCCTCACACTGGCTCCCTCCTGAAGAGCCTGCCTCAGTGTCTGTCAAAAAACGAACCTGTATTAGCGTTCAATCTATTTGCCGATCTGGGCAACTTAAATGAAAGACCCTTCTCTGAGGACAAGGCAAGAGCTGTGCTGTCGGGGTAAGATCCAAGCAGGGACATCAGCTCCGGAAAAGCGACAAGCCGTTTGCGGATGAGAACAAGGAGAGAACATGTTATCTCAGAACCTGAACCACTGACTGGACCGTCCCCTTAGATGTCAGCCTGGACACCTGCTCCACGCACATAAGAATACAGTGTAAGAGCGGGGGACCATGCCCTGGAATCCTCCCATACAGGGGCCAAGGGGTCCCTGCCCCGTGAAGGAGCTCAGCCAAGGCCCCAGGGCTTGGCCTTCTCTTCCTCAGCTCCCCCACTACCCTCCTCGCCAATCTGGTCTTGTAAGACTGAGACCGATGAGGCTGACAGAAAAAAAATCTCCCTACAACAACACCCAGGAGCAGTCAAGTTCAATCACGATTACAGGGAGAAGCCCTGCACGCAGCAAGGGAACGTCCCCGTTCCAGTGACTGGTGCTGCAGAGCATTTCCTCTAGGGGGTGCAGGCCCACACCCCGACTGGCTGCCCCAGGCTGCAGACAGCGCGAGAAGGAAACGCAGTGGAACAGAAGCTGGTGGATCTTTTTCTCTCTGAATTGTGCAGAGGCAAACATAACGGAGGTCTGCTGCTCTCTTCCCACAGCTCCTGGGATAGCTGCGCCTCTCCTCCGGCCCTCTCTTTCCTTCCCCAAGATAGACAATCTCCGAGAAGGAGAACGTTGGCAGGAAAAAGCAACAGGGGTTCCCATCCAAGGAGGTTCACCACAAATTGGATCCTAACATGGAATAGCAGTCAAGGATGTATTCTGAGCCTCTAGAAAGGATGTTACATCTCAAAGATAACACAACAACTAGGCATCTTGCCTGCTTGACTTAGGGATCTTCAAAAGGAGTCCCTGAAATGTGCATTCCAGCCCCATGAGAAGATAACCCTTCAAGCAAGGAAGGTTAGTGGAAGGTAGGAGAAGCCAAGGCCCTGAGGCAGGGCTGTAAACATTGTGCTTTTCTAAGGCCAACCTGGTGCATGGCTTTGGCAACTATGGTTACATCTCCAAAAGGTGGTGAAGAATATGTTTTGGGAGGAAAAGAGTCCACATCCTAAAACAAAGCGTGGGGCTACTGTTGAGGGAAGAGGGAGAGAAAATGTTCCTTCTTCAGCCAGGGGCTCTAGGTGGCTCCTTGGGTAAATCCCCCATCATGTTCCACATTCATACTGATACACTGAGCACAGGAAGGGACTCTTGAACAGGATGGAGGAGTGGTTATGCCTACGTGAGTTTGGTAACGTGACTCTAAAAAGGGCAGAAACTCTCTTGCAAGATCAAGAAAGTGACAAAACCTCTCTGGACTTCCTGGTCAAGCCCTCGCTAGCCGGACCCCATAAGCCTCAGGCAGAGACTGCCGTGCCTCGAGGAAAGGCCAGGTGAGCGCAGGCACCAAGTCCTCGTGGGCCACCAGCCCTGAACCTGGCCCCAAGGTACAGCCAAGGAGACTGGGGCTGCACCTCCGTCCGCCTGGAGTTGTGCCTCAGGATCCGTCCTCACCTCAGCAGGTTCTGGGGCAGCCAGCAGCCCTTCCAGGGACCTTGCTCCCAGAGCTGCCAAGGGGAACGGACACCCTCCCTGACAGGACTCTGCTCCCTGCCAGGGCTACTCACCACCATGTGATCTTGAACTCATAGATGGGGCGCTTGCAGTAGTAGTGGTTGATGAGGTGCTTGTCACACACCCCGATGCACTGGTGGTCCACGGTGAGGCCCTGGGCCGAGAGGTCCGTGACCAGGCAGTGCAACAGGTCATAAACGTCAGCCACGGCCTCCCAGGGCCCGAAAGACACATCCACTTCGCAGTGGTGCTCGAAGAGCTGTCCGTCACTCTCGCTCCGTTCAAAGCGCAGGGAGCTGAGAAGCGGACACTCGTAGGGGGTGATGGGCATCTCCTCCTTGAAGACACAGACCTTGAGCTTGGCAAAGCGGGCCTTCCGCTGGACGGCGCGCAGCCGGGCAATCTCCACAATCCGCTCCAAATGGTCTGCGGGGGTGAACACGTCACCCATCAGTGGGACGGGGGTGGGGAGGGGGGCGGGGCACAGAGAGAGCCCCAGTGACAGTGGACCCAAGAGGGAAGAGACAGATCCCTGGGGAAGGGACTCTGGGCCCATGAAGGGCACAAACTTAAACAGGAATCGTGGTTCTGCAGGGCAAAAGGAAACAAAGGGGATGGGATGAGTACCACCCTTCTGAAATGCGTTTGATGACGTTGCAGGCAAGGTGGTCCCTATTTCATCTGAATCTTCCTGCGGGACTGGGAGGGCGGCAGGAAGGGAAGCAGGATCCTCTCCCATCTTGAGTAGGACAGGTGTCTTGGCGAGCCATGACCCACTTGTTCTGGTGGAGACCTCAGCACTGACAGATGCCTCGCTACCCTCCCTCCTCACACCCCGACTGCCCCGCACAGTGAGCCCCTCACCTTTGTAATAGGGCATGAGTCCCAGAAACGCTTGGCGCACTTTCTCCCCCTTCAGTGGCTGCATGTTCTCCAGCTGCTCCAGGAGAGGCCCGATGGCATAGTACTGGGCCTCTTTGTACACGGCCCGCACGCGCTCCCGGGGCGGCAGGTCCCCCGAGCGCAGGAAATTCAGCACATCTCTGAGCAGGAAGGAAAGAGGGTTGGTGAGAAGGAGTAAATGGATCCGGACAGTGCCACCCAGTGGTTAGAGCACAGGATCTGGACCCAGATGGCCAGCTGTGTAACCTTGGGTAAGTGAACTTAACCTCTCTGTGCCCTTTCTCCTCTGTAAAATGGGGGAAAATAAGAAAACTACCCCATAATGTTATGAGGGGATTAAATAAGTTAATACATAAAAAGTGCTTAGAAAATACCTGGCACAGAGCAAGCCCTCACTAAGTGTTAGTAGTTGTTATTGTATCATTTGTATTATAATTGTTAAGTATATACAGGAAAAATGGGAAGATATGATATCTAGCCCCTTAATTATATTTTGAATTGAGGTACAGATAATAGCCAATAAAGGTACACATCTTAATTGTACAGGCCAATTACTTTTTCACGTATGAATATACCCACACAACCACCACATACATCAAGATATAGAACATGTCCACCTAATTAAAGTTTCCCTGTGCCTCTTCCCAGCCAATCACTACAGAGACAACCACTCTAACTTCTAATTCTATCAACAAAGATTAGTTTTGCCTCTTCTTGAAATGCATGTAAGTGGAATCACACAGTATGTTCTCTTTTGTGCCTGGCTTCTTCCCCTCAACCTAGTGTCTTTGAGATTGATTCCCTACGTCATCATGTGTAGCAGAAGTTTCCTTCATTTTATCGCTAAGTAGCATACCGTTGTATGGATACACTATAAACTATTTACCCATTCTCCCGTTGATGGACATTCGAATTGTTTCCAGTTGGGGTCTCCTAAGAGTAAAGCTGTGATAAACATTCCCTGTAATCTTCTTGTGGACTCAGGCACCGATTCCTCTTGGGTAAACATCAGGAGGAGAACTGTTCAGTCATAAGTGCCTGTTTGACAAAGTGGTTGTAGCATTTTATTCCCACCAGCCACGTGGAAGAGTTCTGCACTCCCCACAGATCCTTGCCATCAGTATCATTCTGTAGCTATACGGAGAAGAGGAATGCCTAACCCTGACACCTGAATAAACTGGCTTCAGGAGTGAACAAAAAATCACATACTGCACCTTCTTAAAATAACAATTCAGTTCTTTTAATTCTCTCTTCAGATTCTTTAGGGCTGAAAGTAATCAGACCCATCACTGGTAGGTGTGGGAAGGGCTTTTCTGTGAGGATGTATCAGTAAACCCCAAGACCAAGCTGTTACCTCAGTAGTGAGTCTATGACCATGAAGCAACACCAGCCAACACTCACCAAGTACTAATCTGTGTCAGTCACTATTCAGGAGTTATCCCATTTAATCCTTCCAACGACATGGGGTAAGTGCTTTCTTACGTCCGTTTTATAAATGAGGAAAAAGTGGGGCTCAGAGAGCTTAAGGAACACCCTTGCTAAAGGAGCCACAGCTAGCCAGATGCAGACACGGGGGACTCCAAATCCACACCCACAGTGGTCCAGACTCCAGTCCAAGCCGCTGTGCACTGATCACAACGGGAAAGTGCCCCAGGTGGAGGCCCAGGCAGCCTCCATGGTGGCTGCTGGGGCTACGTGAGCTCACCCGCAGAGAAATGCCCTAAATCCCTATTTTATTTTATCTGAATCTTTCAACAGCTCCACAGGCTGCTGATGAATCTTAGGCCACTGGAGTCCAGTAGCCTGAGGATAAACACCACAATATCCTGCTTGCTGCCATGCCCTTGCCTGGCCCTGCCACTCTCCAGCTGTGGCCACCTGGGTATGGGCGCATCAGCCTAGGGCCAAACCGGGTTCCCCTTCCCCGTCACTCCTTCGAAAATCAGTCCTCTAGGATCGTAAGCAAATCTTGGTGAGTCCTGAAAAACATAACCGCGGGCAAGGCCCAGTGAAGAGTGCTGTGGGAGCTGCCAGCCGGGCCGAGCACTTTCCTCTCCCAAACAGCCTGCAAACAAAAATCTTTTTATAGCTCTGCAGAGCGATGTGACACTTTGTTTTCTCAGCACTGGAGGCAGCTGACCGCCCAATGGGGAAACCCAGATGCTTCAGAGCAAATTATTTGACGAGGCTCCTTTCTGAGGATGAAAATGACCCTTCTCCCAGTGTGGGCAATCCTACTTGGAGGCCGGCACAGAGACGTAGTGGTTGGAGGGTCTCCTTTTGTTCAAGGTCAAAGACCATGTTAGTTCTCCAGTCATCTCCAAAGTTAGACGGATGGGGCAAAGAGTTTCAGCCACATACTCTGAAAGGACCTGGCCAGGGGTCACACCAAGCCTCTTTATTTAATCCACATGACAGGCCTGCAAGGCAGCTATAATTACTTCTCATTTCACAAACAAGGAAACCAAAACATAAAGTCTTTAAATTGTTTATCTGTAAGGTTGTCAGAAGTCCTCTCTTGGGAAGGGCTATCTTTTTTTGAGATTGTGTTGTTCCATGTTTTACTGTTAAAATGACAGTAACAATTGAAAGTGGGGTTTTTGTGTGTGTGTTTTTGCTGTTGTTGTTTCGTTTTTGGGGGGTTTTTTTTTTTGGCTGCACGGTGCGGTACGCAGGATCTTAGCTCCCCCACCAGGAATTGAACCTGTGCCCTCTGCAGTGGAAGCAACCACTGAACCGCCAGGGAAGTCCCTGAAGGTGTTTTGTTTTTTAAAGACTTGGCAAAATTACAGGATGGCAACCCTATGTTGGCCCTTCCCTCACCTTTTTTTGTCCTATTTATTTGTTTCAAACTATTGAAAGAAGTTTGGGAACCACTGCCGCATCCCATGTTTCTCCCTAACAGCGATGCCGAGCCCCAGAATCTGGATCTGAGGGTCTTCTCCCAGAAGCTGTGTTGGAACTCCCCTGCCTCTCGGTGCGGTCACACCTATTCCACAGGGGTGACAACTTCCCAGTCTTAATTTGCATAGCAGAGAATCAGTTTCATCACATCCAGCCAATGTGTGTCACCTGGGGTTTCTCCGGTTGTCCTTGCCTCCTCTGGGAAAGAAACTAAGAATTCTGATCCAATGCAATATGCACATTTATTAAATTCCACCAGCAGGTTATCTCCTCTTCTAGGTGTTATGGAAGACATCAAAGTCCCATGCCCAAGCCCGGGCTGCTCACTTGCTAGGACCCTGCAGTTGATGGCAGAGGGAGGAACGTACCCGAAGTGCGCACCGTCCCGATCAATGAAGTAGCGGCCCTCGGCATCCGTGGGGATGTAGTGCCGCCCGCTGAACATGGCCGCCAGCATGGTGTCCTCGTAGCGCCGCAAGGTGGACAGGCGTGTGGTGAAGTGAGCCCCTCCGATGTTAAGGGGGACAACCTCAGGGAACTGGGGAGGAATCACCGGCACTTTTAGTCCCACGGTGGGGAGGCAAGCCGGGGCTGCCCCGTCTGCCGCCTTCCTGGGTCTGATGAGCGCCACCCGAGACCCAAACCCAGGCATCTTTCTGACCTCTTCTCTCCCCTCCCTTTCCCTGCATTCATCAATTACCAAGTCCTCCCCATCCTCCCACAGCTCTTAAATCAGGTCTCTGCACCGCAGTCCTACAATCTCTGCTCTAGAGTTCAAAGCCTTTACTGTCCTCCTTCCACTTCCTGAACTCCCCACCTTTGTGCCCTTGCTCATGCTGTCTTC
Organism: Tursiops truncatus; assembly: GCF_011762595.2. NCBI lineage: Eukaryota > Metazoa > Chordata > Mammalia > Artiodactyla > Delphinidae > Tursiops > Tursiops truncatus. Next base: position 14,451,679 of record NC_047048.1, read on the forward strand.
TCCGTCCCCAGCGCTCCTGCCACCCTCCCTCTGTCCATCCAGCAAATGCAATGGCCCCATCTGGCAGTGTGCGCTGTTCACTGCACAGGGGCACCTGCGTGAGCGGGGTCTGCCAGCCCAGCTGTACACCCTTTTGCTAATTCACACCAAGGCGCCATATCGGTTAGCAGCATCCACTCATTCTGAGAGCTTCTATTCAAGGTCCCCTACTCCGTGAGCATTTCTGCTCTGTTGTCCTTTGCCTGCCCCAAGACAGGGTTCACTGAACACTCCCGCCATTGTGCCTTCACTGTAGCCCACGTTCTCCTGTATAACAGAGCTCTGCACAACGGGAGCTTTGTGCTATCGGTCGTTATTATTGCCCAAGTTTCCCGAGGGCAGGAACAGCATCTTGTTCACCTATCCTGAGGCCACCCAGAGCAGGGCCCACAGATGTTTGTTGAATAATGCCAGGCATCCACTCCTCATCCTCTGTACCTCTCCACTTCTTTCCTTAATCTGTGCAGGGAGATTAGTGCCCAGTCCAGCTACAGTTCTGGAGGCAAGGGCAGGGAATGATGGTACCTACATTTGCCCTGAGAAGCTCTAGGGTCTCCCTAAAATGCTCAGGACCTTTATTTATTTTTTTAAATCTCTTTCACTGTTTGTGGTTTTGAAAGAAATGAGGCCAGTTCTCCCTAATTTTCCCACAAACCTCCTCCAGATTAACTAAAATTTTACCCCAGTGCATACTTTTCAATATTACGACATCTCTCTGGCTCTGTGAAAGTCTATGTGTATTTATCTAGACAGTCCTTTTTCCCAACTTTCAAATCCTTTGTGAAATAAAGTAGGATACTAATACGTTACATCAAAGTTGCCCAGTGTCTTGTGCAGTGCCTGGCTCATAGTAAAGCCCCAGATATGCACTGAATGAATGGATGAATGAAACGGACGGGCACTTACAGTTCTGTGAATGCAGGTACTGTTACTCTTCTGCACCCAGAGGACAGGAAATGCCTTCTGCTTATTCTATAGCTAGCTCCTCTAAAACTATTTTATGTGCATACCAAGGACCCCAATATTATTTGGAGATAATAATACTTCACATTACTCACATGGAGCCATGTAATTTGTGAAAGAGCTGGCACTGGAGTGCTGGCCTATGGTCTCCGGGTCCTGTGCTTTTTTCCTCAAGCCACACCGTCTCACCAGTGACAGTGCACAAAAAATGGCACCCTGGGTCTCCAACGGTTCCCTTCTTTTTTTCCAATTACAAAGAGTCCTTCTGGAGATCTGCCCATTTTCACAACTGCCCCACGATGTTTAGAGTACTGGTTCGTAACCAAAGAGGACACTACAGTTCCCAGAGAGCCTCACCCAGCCCCATCGTGCCCCTCTGGGTCTCAGTCTCTTCACCTAGGACTCCACAGGTCATGTCTGCCACTACCTTAGCCCCTACCTCCTAGCCTCTGTCTTCACTGCCCAGCAGAGCCCCACCTTCCCTCCTTTCCCTTCTCTTGAGGGTCATTTCAGGTGTTCGTGTGATAGTGTCACATGCGTTAAGTAAGACCAGTGGAAGCCACTGTGCATCACAGCACAGCAGCTAGGAGGGAAAGCCATGGAGGTGTCAGGTGAGTGAGGCCACATCTATTAACTGGCCTGCTTCTTATCTGCACACAGCCCGTAACCCCACTCTCTGGGCAGCTGGAGACTGGGTTTGGGCAACCACTGAGGCCTCCTCTTGGATTCTCTAGGAGACACTATCATCTCTTGGGGCGCCAAGGGCCCCTTCCCACGGCCTACCCTCCCTCCTCCAGTAGGTAAGGTGGGACATAGGGATGGGAGTACCAACCCTGCTGGCAGTGAATCCTGGAAGGAGGGGGATGGGAGGGCCAGGTGCCGCCTGGGGCAGGGAAGACACACCTGGTGCATTTCGGGGGTGGGGTGGGGTCGGGTGGTGGGTGGGAGCGGGGTGGGCAGGGGAGCACGGCTCCTCTGGCGCCGCCCTCAGCCCGACCCCCACCGCTGCCTCAGCGCGGCAGCGCTGCTCACATCCCAAGGTCAGCTCTGCCTGGCACCGGCTCCTCCCCCCGCGCCCCTTCCCGCACCCCCGCACGCCCTCGGTCCAGGTACCTCCTGCGGCAGGAGAGGCAGTGCGTGCCCCGCCTGCGTGGCTGTCGGGGTGGCCGGCTCCAGAAAGTCGTCTTCGGCGTCGGAGCTGGACATGGCACCGTCCGGGCGACGGCTGTCTGGCTCCCGCCCCGTGACTACCACCATCCCTCTGGCTCTGGGCAGTGGGCGCGGCTTCAGGCGGGCGGGAGGGCGGCGGCCCGGGTACTAGCACCCAGCAGCGCCTGGCATGACGCGGCGCGGCCGACGGGCGGGGCCGGAGGGGCGGAGAGCGCAGCGCGCGCGGGCCGGAGGGCCGTCGCTCCCTCAGCGCCGACGGGCTCGCCGACCACCCTGACGACCGCAGGGCGACCGGCCTGACCCGGTCGCCTGCCGTTATTGGCCGAACCCCTGCTGGCTTCCTACCCTGATTGGCAGGAAGCTCGCCCAATCGCAGAGCAGGCAGCGCTTTCAGCCAGCGTCTAAGTGGCCACCGGGAGCCGGACCGGCTGGCCTGCCCTGCTCTGATTGGCCCTCTGGCCAGCAGGCGCGCCCTCTCCAGCCAGCTAACACTGGCTCGGCGCGCTGGGTGCGCGCGAGGCCCCCACCTCTAAGCCAGGCCTTTTTATAGGCTTGGGGAGTGGCTCCCGCGTCCAAGTCCACACCTAGAAACCTGAGACGAGGGAGGGCTAGTGACTTAATCGTTCGTACGTTTCCAGGGCAACGGGTCCTGTGCATCCCTGGGCGTCGAAGGCCAGGGAAATCTGGGAGGACCAGGTCACCTCAATAGAGAGCCTGAGCATCCTTTCCTGGAGGATTGTGAGGGAGGACGGCTGAGGTCACTGAGGTTGTAGGAGAGGAAGGGCAGCACTGCGACAGGGGCTGGCTCTCCTCTAACCACAAGGGTAAAACCTGGGTCTCCAGTCTTTCCTGATTGACTCAAGCAGCAGTCCGAAAAGGAAACTCAAAATAGGGGCAGTTGAGTTCAATTAAGAATGACAGTGACTCTCCACCCTCTATGTGTCAGTTCTTCTGCTGGGCACCTGGAGACACAGATGGAAACAGGCCCTGTCCAAAGAAGCTCACAGGCTGCTGAGGCAGAGTCCAGCCTGGTCCAACACATCTGTCGGCAGCCTCGGATGCTGTGTCCCCTGGCATGACAGGGTCAGCTCAGAGACTCTCCTAGGGGGCCAAGGTTTTAGCTCTTCAAACCATTTTTACACCCAGTTCCTCATTTGAATCTCACATTGTTGTGACAGAAAAGGAAACTGAGTCCTAGAAGATTAGAACAGCTTCAGGGAGGTCAGCCATGAGCAAGAGGCACAGCACTTCCTCTTTGGACCAATCACACTCCCAGCTGTTAGGAGTCTCCTAGGTCAGTGTTTTCTCCAAATATACTTGCATCAAAAGCACTGGAGGGAGAACTTGTTAAAATACAGATTCCCAGCCCTACCTCCAGAGAATCTGATTTAGTCCATCTGGGATGAAGCCCTTGAATTTGCATTCCTAACAAACTCCCAGGTAATTTTTTTTTTAATATTTATTTATTTGGTTGCACCAGGTCTTAGTTGCAGCACGTGGGCCCCTTAGTTGTGGCAGGCGGGCGCCTTAGTTGTAGCATGCAAACTCTTAGTTGCGGCATGCGTGTGGAATCTAGTTCCCTGACTGGGTATCCAACCTGGGCTCCCTGCATTGGGAGCACGGAGTCTTATCCAGTGCACCACCAGGGAAGTCCCACTCTAGGTAATTCTGATGCTGCAAGTCCTTGAATCACATTTTGAATGGCACTGCCCTAAAGAAGGCCCCCTGAGGCCATCTCTTAGCTATCACTACCTGCTCCAGCCTTTCTCAACAATATCTATAACAAAATTTCCTCTTTCCATCCTTTGGATGTTTCAGCTGTAATAGAAACTGCAATCCAAAGTGGCTTTAATAATAGGAGAATTTTATTATCTTACATAACAAGAAGTCTGAGTAGATTCTGGGTTGGTTCATTAAGTAACGCAACAAGGAGTTACCTGGACCAGCTTCCTTCCAGTTACCCACTCTGCCAGATGACCCCTCCTCCTCTAGGAATCCATATGAGGAAACCAGAGAGCTAAGGTCTATCAGAGTGACAGTTATTCCTACACCTTAAAGCAAGGCTGTATAAAGAGAATGGGACAGGAACCCCAGAGGCTCAGGAGGTAGGAAAATCCATGTGCAATCACGGTTACGTCACTGAATGTGTTGGAGTTTTCATCTTCCTCTTCAGCTGAGGATTTCCTTCAGGAATATAGTTTCCCAGTTGGTTCTGTTTACACGGTGGGGAGAAGTCCAAGGGCAGCCGCCTGGAATGAGGACTTGCTGACTGAGTAGGCAGGGGTTGGAGCAGGCGTTCTGGGAAAGCAGGGCAGTTTGCTGGCAGTGGCCATCCCCACCCTGCAGTGAAATGACTTCCAGGCCAGTTCGCTTGAGGGCTGTAGGGAAGGGTCAGTGAGCCTCGGCGGGGGGGTGGGGGTGGGGGGGGGATGGGTAGCACATGGCCGCGCAGAGGTGTGGGCTGCTCTCAGAACACGAGCACTTATAGCCCTGGGATTACTTTTCCTCCAGGAGTCAACCAAAAAAAGAGTCCTACAGGCATGGAGTCCTGAGATTAGTCAATTGGATTCTGTTCTCCATGCCTCACCAAAGAAAAAACCTTTTGAATGGCAACAGATTAACAAAGTGCTGATTCAGCTACTGAATTTTTTCTCCAATTCTAATTTATTCAACAATAACGGAAATGAAAACGGTAACAAAAGCATCCATCTTCTTTTCCTTCCAGTTGGAGGACTCGCCTTTCCTTTCTCTCCCAGCCTTGAGGAGGAGGTTGTTTGCCAGCAGCTTCCCAAGGCACAGAAGCTTGGCTAAGGGCCCACTTGCTCTCAGCCCAGCTCAGCTCTCCCCCAGCCTCTGACACACCCCCATTCGTTAACCACTGCTGTTCTGTCTCCTGGACTTCTCTTCGCACAGTGCACAGGGTAAATGTGGCCGATGTTCAGATTGCCTCTCACATCTCGTTTCTGAACCCCTGTCCCCACCACCACCCCAGTGTGCCTCACTGAATGCTAGAACCTTGAAATCTAAAAGCTGCTTGTCTCATGGTACCTTGCATCCTGGGTTCCACAGGTGACCTAACTTCACCAAGCAGATCCCTGCACTTGAGATTTGGAGGGGGAAAGTGAACACTGAGTTGGAGGCCAGGCTTCTTGCTCTTTCGGTGGGCAAGTTTGGATATGGAAGTGTTAAAAGCGTTTCCTTTTTGCTGTGGCTGTAGCAGAGGTCCCATGTTGGTCTTTGCCTTCCTGGGTGTCAGAAAGCAGGGTGGGGCATCCATTTTACTGTCTCATTACTCTCTGTAATCAACCTCCAAGGTCCAGCACAATGCCTGGCATATAGTAGCAACTCAGTAGATGAATACATGAAAGAAATTTGTGCTGTGATCACATTCAAAGAGTTACCTCTCCATGTAGATTTTTTTCTCATGTATTTTATTGGTATTATTAGTATATAAGGGCATGGATTGTTGCTGGTATCATAGAGGTAGGGAATTCCAGGATGCCATCATGCTGGGCTGGTGGGAAGGGGCTCCCCTCAAGTTGTGAGAGGTCCTAGGGGTGTTATTCAGAGCAGAACATTTGTGGGGGGGGCTCTTTGGTTTGGAGTACACACTGGTAACCATGGATGTTTTCACTGTGCAAGATGATATGGGCCCCAAAAGTGCTCTCACCCCAAGCTCTTTATAGGTAAGCTTTTGATGAATGTTGTTTTTCATTTATTACTTCATTATAATAAAACAAATAACATAAAATATAGATGCAAAAATAACTCACATCCAACAGCACAAACTAACACAACACTGTAAATCAACTATACTCTAATAAAAACTAATTTAAAAAAATAACTCACATCCAGAATTCAATGAAAATAGTGTTTTATTTATGTGGTTTCAGCGTCCACAGTTGTCCTACCAGCTGCTGCCTATTACTCTCTCATCCCTTGTGTCTCTAAGGGAGCTCTTGTTCCAGTCACCTCTGGAAGCATTATGGTCAAACCCCACTGGCGGCTGGGTGAGTATCTTGGAGACACATCCCCAATTTTCCCTCCCATCCCCATGGCCCATTTGTGTGGCATTTCCACTGGTCTGTCAGTTCAGGTTTAAGCACTTCACAGTTTAAATATCTATCATTCAATATGATTCCATCAAGTGGAAAAATTATTTAGCTGGAAATATAATTCCCTGTACCCTGACAAGAAGTACCCTGTCTTTTAGTGTCCTCATCTCTTGGGGCCTCTCCACCATTCCACAGCCTTTCTTCCCCCAGGTACCCACACCCACTTAGAAACTGCCTTGTATTTGAGGCTGGGAGTGGCCTGCTTCTCTGAGGCAGTAAAAAAGTATCAGAGAAAAACCACTTGCCATTTGGGGGCTTCCTAGCTGCTAATATTTGTTCTGAACTGCCAGCTAAGAGTCCTTTGGTGAAACATTAAAATATCCTGAGGCAATATAGAATGAAAATAATCTATAAGAGTAGGGGTCTGAAAACGTTTTTTTTTTTTTTCTTCTTTTTTTTAAGGCCATGCTGTGTGGCATGTGGGATCTTAGTTCCCCAACCGGGGATTGAACCCATGACCCCTCAAGTGGAAGCGTGGAGTCTTAACCACTGAACTGCCAGGGAAGTCCCTGTAAAGGGCCAGAGAGTAAATATTTTTAGCTTAGCAGGCCACAGTCTTTGTCTCTACTCAACTCTGCTGCTGTTGAAGAAAAGCTGCCATACACAAGACATAAGTGATGTCATAGAGGTTATGTCATAAATTATGTTGTAAGACATAAATGGTGTGGTCAGATTTGACCCAATGGCTGTAGTTTACCAACCCCTACACAAGAGAAATAGATCAATTCTAAGTGCATTGTGATCTTTTCAAATGTACTCCATCTAAATGTCCTAATAGCTAATACTCAGCTTCATTTCTTGTTTTTTTTAAAATTTTTCTTCTTCTTTTTTGTTTTTTTTTAAACAAACCTTTGTGTCGAGGGTTGACTTTCAATAGATCTCAGCGCAGTTTCATTTCTAATTCAAGTCTCATTTACTCATTTGTGAAGAACAACCAATAGCCAAGTCTTCAGATTATTAACACTACTAATTTTTCATCAAAAGAAGTAGCTAAATGAGACTTACCAGAAAATAAATGAACTGAAAGTCCACGTTAAGTCTCACTGGATGGGTAGGCTTGGGTAAGTTACAGCACTACTCTAGACCCCCGATTTTATCTCTAAGATTAGGCCGGTTCAATTTCGATTTCTCTTTTCTAAAAAATTCTCATTGTTTTTCACTTTTTTACTTAAAGTAATTCATGCCGAATCTAGAAAACAGAGTTAAGCACAAAGAAAATAAGAATTCCCCAAAACTCCAACATAAAGAGATAACAAGGGACACTGGCACATGTCCTTTCTGTTTTCTATCAATTTAGTGACTCTAGTTTTCTGTCTACCCTTTCAATCATAAAAGTGGGAGCACACTAAACAGCTTTGTGATTTCAAATTTTCACTTAATGTAACATGAACATTTTTCCTGTTATGAAATATTTTTCTACAATACTGTATTAGCTGAAGAGTATTCTGTTACGTGGATGTACCATAATTCATTTAACTAAGCCCCCCCCTTTTGTTAAGTTTTTTTTCCAGTTTTTTGTTTCTATAAACTTCATTGCAACGGACATCTTTGTAGAGAAAGCTTTGCACACCTTTGTGATATATTTCCCTAATTTCCCTAATTCTTGTAACTTTTAACACTTTTTCATACGTTCAGCAGTTATTCCATGTTTGACCAACAGAGGGCATTTAAGGCTTTCCTTCTCAGGGCAAGGCCACAGCCATTTCTACAGTATACAACAACAAAAATAGTGGTTTTATTGTGAAGAATGATTCAATTTTGGATGTTCAGTAATAATCAGCAAACTCCAAAGGGAGAATCAAAGTCATTTATTTTTCTGTCTAGCCAGAATCACCCCCCCCAAAAAAAACCCTCAAATGACGAGCTTTGTTAGGACTTAAACCCAAAATGAATAAAAATGATCTTTTGCTCAGAATAACAAAGTGACTGCTCTGCTTTAAGCAAAGGCCTAAATTCCCTGCAGAAGACTGTTGGGTAGTGACAAACAATCAGGAAAGGGAACTCAATGCTGAAATTACTGACCTTGCCAGAGAAAAGCTCAGACAGCCCCCAGGATCAGTAGCTCCCTAGAAAAACAAATTTTGGGGCAACACTGAATGGAGTCCTGCCTAGACTATTACTTACTCGTCACCTACTAAGCCAGGTTGTCATAGGTAATACTATAGGTTTTGTTAGATAAGCTTGAAATAATTGTTTTCTGTACATTTTTCTTGATTTTCACCAAGACCATAAATTCCCAAGGGCAGCAATCTGCCTATACTTCTTAGCAAATTACTAAGTACAAGGGAGGTATTTAAATAGTTGTCACTCAATGCTAATGACAAGTTTTTATTCTAGTATAAAGATGATTACTGAAGGTAGAGTGGTGGTTAAGGGTGTAGGCTCTGGAGCCAGGTTGCCTGTATTTGTATTCTGATCCCGTCACTTACTAGCTGGTCTAGAAAGCTGGTACTGCCTCCCAAGCCAATGTCTATAAAATGCAGGTAGTCACAGTACCTACCTCAGACAGTGATTTTGAGAATTAAATGAGTTTAAACATGTAAACTCAGGCACAGGATCTAGACAATGAGAAGCTGTTGATAAATGTTTCTAGAATGATTACGTGGCTAAGTGATTACTAAGATTTTTTTCTCTCATTTAAAAATTCTCTGATTCTTCATGGATGATGCTCTCTCCAGCCTCCTCCTGCAGCCACTGAGGACGCCAGCCTCTCCCTGGCTCCACAGGCTCACCCGCTGGCTATAGCCATGGCTGTGCTGGCCCTGGGCAGCTCTCTGATCTTCACAGGCAACACATCTACCCTGGTCCCTTACCCCGTTATCAATTTTTATTTAATTTAAAAAAATATTTATTTATTTTATTTTTGGCTGCGTTGGGTCTTAGCTGCGGCACTTGGGATCTGCAGTGCGTGGGCCCTTCCTTGAGGCACATGGGCTCCAGACTGTGCAGGCTCAGTAGCTGTGGCGCGCGGGCTTAGTTGCCCCGCGGCACGTGGGATCTTAGTTCCCCAACCAGGGATCGAACCTGCGTCCCCTGCATTGGAAGGTGGATTCTTAACCACTGGACCACCAGGGAAGTCCCCCAGTTACCAATTTTTTAATTTTACTCCAGGCATCTTTCATTTGTTTGGCAGGAATTCCATTTGATTCCATCAAATCACAACATCTCACAAATATAGTCATCTTCCTACAGGTCTTCTAAGATGTCACATGGAACAGAAATGCTTTGCTTCGCAAGGCTCAAGAGAAATGTGCTCAGACCAGAAAGAAGGCTTTGTGAAGGAGGGAATGTCAACAGGGAGGGAGATATTACAGCATCTGCTTCTCCGGGCCAGTTGTGCAGCGGTTTCTTCTTTCCTGAGTCAGCTGTTTTTGTGCGGTGGTTCTCTGCCCTTTTCCTATTCCAATACATTCCCACTCATGACAGTGGAGTCTCCAGGGGTGGGCAGGCGTAGGGAATAAAAATCCTTATGTTCACCTAGGGGCGCGTATTGGAGTCAGGATGGGTTATAGTTTAGAAATGTCCTCGCCTCCCATTCTGATAGGCTCTAGAGGGATATGTGACCTCCTCCCTACAATGCTGGTAACATAAGACTAACACAAGAAATAAGCAAAAAACCAAAACCAAAAACAAATTATGTTACGCTGAAGCTGATTTTATTGCTATCTGGAGGCTGGAGCAGTAACTAGAGCAGTAACAAGAAATGGGACTTACAACAGCTGAGCCCTTAACAGGGCTGGGATTTCCCAGGGAGAGGGGAGAGGGGATTAGGTTTCTGGGCATCTGGAAGAAGCAGAAAGCAGAGTGTAAGGAGACAGGGAAGAGGTGTACTGTTCACAAGTGGGTGGTGAGGCTACACTGCAGAGACAGAACAGTTTACATGTAACGTGCGAGGCATCGGAGAATCAAAGAAGGTTTTTGAACAAAAGAGTGACTTAAGACACAGTGCTGAACAAAGGATTGATGTGGCAGCAGTATTAATTTTCAGTTGAAGGGAACACGGCTAGGGGCGTGGAGCAGAAAGAAGGATACTAGAGTCAGGCTTAGATACCAGGTCACCACTGTGGCAGTAGCTGAGGGGCCTTGTGTACGTGGCTTGACCTGGCTGAGCCTCTGTTTCTTCATCTGAAAATGATATGTTAGAAGTTTCTGTCTGGGAGGATTAATCATTTACCAAATATTTTACTAGGTTCTTACAATGTGCCAGACATTCTGCTAGGTGTCAGGGGTACAAAAATGGACAAGAAAAGACATAGTCTCTGTCTTCCAGGAACTTACCATCTAGTATAAGAGATAGACAATTTAAGAAGTTAAGAAACATTAAAAACTGCAAAGTGTGATAAGGTGATATTGTGAATAAGGCAGGCAGGAAGGGGATCAGGGAAAGTCTTTCTGAGGAATTAGAATTTATGGAGACCAGAGAATTGAGAAGGAAAGAGAAGAACAGGATTCTGAGACAAAAGGATGGTAGCAGGTCTCTCTGAAATAAATTATAGCAAAAACTTCACTAAGAAATTATGATATATAGAGGGGAATATCTAAAATACAGCAACTGAAGAAACTGGTTTATCAGCTCATTATCTGATAGGTCTTATTGCTTCTCAGAAATCACAGTAATGAAAACATGTAAACTACCAGTGCTTCACATTTAAAGCTTTTATTTTGAAAAATAAAATACAAAAGCCATCAAGTTGTAAATGTATGTGGTAATTCCTCAACTTCTCAGAAACAATACAATGAATTATTTAAATAATTAAGATATTTAATATTATCCACATCAATACATTTAAACAGGTACAAGTGTTCTACAAAACATTAGAACATGTACAGACAACCTATTCCAAGATGAAATTACCCAATTTTGCTTACAGAATCCCATCTTTAAACCCTCCCCTTGAAAACAAAGTTTGGAATCTGGTAAGAAAAGATGAGGACCAGAGCAGTTTTAAGAGAAAGCACACATCCTCTCTGGGCTCCTTCTCCACAGGCCCGTGCACGTAATCAAGAGCACTGTACTCGGGAAGAAGCAGGTCACTCAGGAGGGTCCGAATGTGTGCTGACATCCCACCCTCTCAGTGGGAAGAACTGGCAAATGAGAAAGAGATGCGGGCCATGGTACCTATGCTCCACTGATCTCAGCAGGGGACAGCCAGTTCTAGAAACAGCCAGTCCTAGAAACTTCTCTGCTGCTGAAAAGGCAGCAGTCTTCCCTAGGGCAAACAAACAGAATGTGTTACAGGTATGCAGTCAGTTTGTTCTCCCCTGCATGACACCGCCTCCTTTCCAGCTGTGGGCCTGGCACAAGCCAGGTAGACAGGTAGGGGGATGGACCATTATGAGAACAGCTACCTCAGGACTATGAGAGAGGCACACTCTCCCTCAGTCTGGGATGCTTTTAGATGCCTGCCAGTAGCTTCGATGTGCAACACAAAAGGATGGCAGCCAAAGCAAGGGCTGTTCCTGCCCATTTCTAAATGACTGCAACTGTCATCTGCAATTGAAGCTACTGCAGGGGCACTGACAGGGACGTCAAATGTCCAGGGGTCGAACATGCTGGCTCAGTATGAAAAAGTGGATACTGAGATTCTTTATAGGAAGCTTTAGGAAACACAGTGACTGTCGTTCATATGCCAAAGGGATCCGAAAGACAAGAGAAAGACTATGATTTGTCTTGAGATGCTTTGATGTCTTCCTAGCTTCTCCCGAGTCCTTCTCTCATTGCACGTGGGCACCTACAAGCCTCGATAAGCAAACAAGGATGAAATGCTGCTGTGGAGGCCACTCAAGGCTGGAGTCCACTGACACTGCATTCTGTCTTGTAAAACAGCTGGTCAGTAATGAATCCCTGTATGCATGTTTCCAGGAGGGAATTTATCTATACTTTTTTTTTTTTCCAGTACATGGGCCTCTCACTGCTGTGGCCTCTCGCGTCGCGGAGCACAGGCTCCGGATGCGCAGGCCCAGCAGCCATGGCCCACGTGCCCAGTCGCTCTGCGGCATGCGGGATCCTCCCGGACCGGGGCATGAACCCATGTCCCCTGCATCGGCAGGCGGACTCTCAACCACTGCGCCACCAGGGAAGCCCTATCTATACTTTTGAAAGTATTTTTGAATAAACAAAATTATCCAAGGCCTGATAACGGCTGTTATACCTGTATGCCCATCGAGTTGAAGTCTACATTTAGCATTTGCTTCTTAGCAAAAAAGGCAATCATAATTCCTAAAACCTATGAATATTAACTCACTGCCATCCGTGATTTTGACATGGCATAGCAGCATTCATGTGTTTTTTCTATCTATAATCTATTAGCACATAATCTATTAGCACACAGCAAGTCATAAAAACCTCTTATTCAAATCAAATTATTCAATCTCAATTTTCTCAACAGTAGAAGAGGAATAATATCACCTACTTGCCAGAGTGGTTTGAAACTTGAATGAAATCATTCATATATGTATGTATATGAATAATATATATATTTATTTTAGATATAATATAGTATATCCTATATCATATATACTATATATATATATATATATGATGCTTGGTATTTTACACCTGGTATGGAGTACACACTCAATACATGGTTATTATAAAAAATAAAAATAAAACAGCAAACAAAACTGTAAGAAAAAAACATTTTATTTTTTACTTTTTTATAATATGTTTTATTTTTATTTATTTTAGTATTTTATTTTATTTTACTTTATTTAATTTTTTTCCCCACACTGCACGGCTGTGGAACCTTACTTCCTCGACCAGGGATCAAACCCTGCCCCCTGTAGTGGAAGCACGGAGCCCTAACCCCTTGGCTGCTAGGGAATTCCCAGGAAAAATCATATTTTAAAGAAAGCTTTTCAAGTTCCAAATGATCTAAGGCATAACCAAAATATTCAGAGCAAAACAGAATCTTAAGAAAGTGTGGGATAGGGGTGTGAGGTCTGAGCAGCCATGTCAGGAGGTCTAGGTTCAGAAACCAGCTTTGCCACTAATTGGCTGGTATCCCTGGACATGCACCTGATGATTACTCAGATAGAAAGGGCTGATAAGTCCTGCTCCACACTGTAGCCTTTAACTACAATGAGACAACATAGGTTACAAACATTAAGACAGCATAATGCATTAACATCAGCAAGGTTGAAAAACCAACCAGGCAACTCCCGAAAATATTAGCGCAAAAACATCTGCACATCCAGCATACAGAGGAAGCAGTACAGGGTGGTGAAAGAATCCCCGGCTGGATGTCAGGAGACGGTGCTCTTTAGCCTTGGGTTTTTCCGACCTATGATGTGAACTTGACAAATCCTCTTTCTAGGATCAGTTTCCTTATCAGTAAACAGGGGGTTGAGGTTGATGGCCTTCAGGTTTCCTTCAGCTAAAATATTTTATCATTTTAAACCCCTCCTCATACTGAAAATAATAACTAACACTGTTTGAGTGCTTACTATGTGCCAGGCTTCTGGCAGACATTATCATGGTTAATTCTACCACTCTCTTATTAACATGGTCCTCATTTTACAGATGCAGAAACTAAGACACAGAGAAGTTAAGTAACTTGCTCAATGCCACACAGAGCCGAGATTCCAAAGCAGGTGAACTGACCCCAGGGCTGTGCCCTCCACCTGCTGCGCTGCCTCCCGAGAGCCTAAGCAGTGAAACCCAAAGACCCAGCAATGTCCCCAACCTCACCTCAAGTATGCAAGAGGTTCCTGGCTCTGTTATTCCACTTGCTCAGTCTGTGGAAGGAAGCAAAAGATGTTTTAACGTTGGTTAGCATGAGAAGTGACTGCTCTTGTCAAAATATCAGGTGTAGCTTGCAGGCTGTGATCAGAGACTTTCTAATGAATTCCGTCTGCTACTGTTGTATAATAAAGAAGATGACTGGCCTTTGGCTCTCGTTCCTGGTAGGGAGACTCTAAATTCTTGGAATTTTCCAGGTAACAGGAGTGTCTTTGTTATTCATGAGCCCCTTAGATCATACCTGAGTTTCTGCTAAGAGATGAGATGACTCAGGATGAGGGCTGGTCACCAGGAAGACCAACCTGTGATTTGAGGGTTGGGGCTCTGAGCCAGCCCAGCTTCTGGGAAGGGGACTATGACTGGGGATTGAGTTCAATTCCATGCGAATGAGTCAATCAATCATGCCTATGTACTTAGACTTCAGTAAAAACTCTGGATGCCAAAGTTCAGTGGAGCGCCCTGGTTGGTGATCATGCTGATGTGCTCTGAGGGAGAAGTACACTGATTCCACAGGGAATGGGCACAGAAACTCTGAGTCTGAGACTCTCCCAGACCTTGTCCTATGTGTCTCTTCATTTGGTTGGTCTTGAATTGTTTCCTTTATAACAAAACTATATATATATTTTTTGGCCACACCGTGTGGCTTGCGGGATCTTAGTTCCCCCACCAGTGATCGAATCCGGGCCCCCGGCAGTGGAAGTGCAGAGTCCTAACCACTGGACGCCAGGGAATTCCCAAGACTATAATCTTAAGTATAGCACTTTCCTGAGTTTTGTCAGAATTCTAGCTAAATGTAATCCTGAGAGTTCTGTGGGCTTCAGTTTTCTCATGTATTAGACGTTAAATAAAAGCCTTTTATAGGCTTTTTTCTACCATGTGTGTGATACATTAAATGAAACTAACCAGAACGGGGCTTGAAGTGCCTATGTTAAGTCTTTTGTCCAATTTTTTATTACCTTTTCCTTATTTATTTGTAGGAATTCTCTATACTGATGAATCTTTTGTTTCAAAAATTTCCCCCCCAAGCAGCCGCATGGCACAGGGATATTGGCTCGGTGCTTTGTGACAGCCTGGAGGGGTGGGATAGGGAGGGTGGGAGGGAGGGAGACGCAAGAGGGAAGACATATGGGAACATATGTTTATGTATGACTGATTCACTTTGTTATAAAGCAGACACTAACACACCATTGTAAAGCAATTATACCCCAATAAAGATGTTAAAAAAAAAAATTTCCCCCCCTTAAGGTGTCCTTTTTTACTGTCTTTATGATGCTTTCTAATAAGTAAATGTTCTCAATTTTAATGTAGTCCAAATTATCCATTTTAAAATTAATGATCCATAAAAAGAAACAAAATTGAGTTATTTGTAGTGAGGTGGTTGGACCTAGAGTCTGTCATACAGAGTGAAGTAAGTCAGAAAGAGAAAAACAAATACCGTATGCTAACACATATATATGGAATCTAAAAAAAAAAAGGTTATGAAGAACCTAGGGGCAGGACAGGAATAATGATGCAGATGTAGAGAATGGACTTGAGGACATGGGGAGGGGGAAGGGTAAGCTGGGACGAAGTAAGAGAGTGGCATGGACTAATATATACACTACCAAATGTAAAACAGATAGCTAGTGGGAAGCAGCCACATAACACAGGGAGATCAGCTCGGTGCTTTGTGACCACTTAGAGGGGTGGGATAGGGAGGGTGGAGACGCAAGAGGGAGGAGAAATGGGGATATATGTATATGTATAGCTGATTCACTTTGTTATAAAGCAGAAACTAACACACCATTGTAAACCAATTATACTCCAATAAAGATGTTTAAATAAATTAATTAATTTAATTAAATTAATGATCAGTATTTTTTATAACTCACTTAAGAAATCCCTCTCTTTTAAGGTCATGAAGATATTCTCCTTTATTGCCTCCTAGAAACTTTATTATTTTGCCTTTCACAGTTAGGCCTATAACCTACCTGGAAATGATTTTTATGTATGCTGCGAAGCAGGGGTGTCCCTTTAGTTTTAGTCTCAAATTCCCTTTCTTGACTCCTTCAGAATTACTATGCAAAACAGCCTTTGGATTTGACATTTCTTCAAGACTCTCCCTCTTGGATTATTCTCTGGCTCCAGTTACCATAGCCTGTGAGTGAGTGACAACTTGTTCACGAATCCATCCAGGTTTCTGGCACATCTTGCCCAGCCAAGGCTCAGGGCCCCTGTGCCCCTTTGTCTGCAAAAGTTGATCAGAGTCTTTTGGATAGGTAAGGAGTTCCTCTGAGAAGATCTTTTTTTTTCCTCTGACTCTTGAGGCCTTATTTCAATTTCTCACACATAAAAGTAATTCAGTAGACATTTTTTAAATGAATGAATGGATGGATTAAAATTAAATATATGTTAATAAGCATATACCATGAAAGTAGTTTAAAATAGTCAAGTAATATGTATCAGTTATTGATGGTTGTTATGAGACAAGGATCTGAGAAGACAGAGCCTTCAATCCTGGTGTGAGACACAGCTGCTCTTACAGAGAAGCCCATGTACTCTAGGCTTGCTTTAGGCAACACGACTTCACACAATCTGTGAGGTCCCCCTCAACAACCCAGATCTGGAACACTTTTAGAAACTGAGTTCAGTGCTGGGTCTTCATTTCCTATTAACAAGCTAATCACTGATAGCAGCAGCCTGGAGGCAACATGTATTATCACCATGCTGGACAGGGAAGTCTTCTGCTGGACTCAGGCTGTAGTCATTGATTTCTTCCCACTACTACATAGGAATGGCAGGTGATGCGCTCATGCAGGACACTCTGGGCTACTCTAGGCCTGTCGGCCATAACGTCACCTATTTCTCTTCAACTCAAGAAACAGTATTGGAATCCAAGTAAGTGACAGTGTGACATTACAAGGAGAACTCTGGATCTGTTTTAATTAATTTTTTAAAAAGTAAAAGTTATAAACTTCAAACTCATACCATCCATTCCCAACTTGGGGGACTTAGCAGTTGAGGGTCAATGGCTGTGTGTATAATGTATTCACAAGTCTTCTAGGCTCCAAATGAGAAAAATGAAAAGGCCATGGATGTATATGTAATAAGAACAAAGGGTGGCTATACATTTTTATTTCAAGTTAGGTATCAGAAGCCTGGAGCAGATTCACCAAGGCAGGCTCCTTATATGTGGAATACTGTGTGGCTTGTGGGCGACCTCAAGCAATCAGATTTTAGTTATCAATAAAGTATTTCCCTACTCTTGGAAGACACGGAGCCCTCTGAAATTCAAACTGTGTTAAATTGTTAAATTTAACAAGTCTGTTTAACACAGATTGTTAAAACCAACAATTACCAGAAGCCAGTCTTTCTTTCTTTTTTCTGTTTTTTAACATCTTTATTGGAGTATAATTGCTTTACAATGGTGTGTTAGCTTCTGTTTTATAACAAAGTGAATCAGCTATACATATACATATATCCCCACATCTCCTCCCTCTGGCGTCTCCCTCCCACCCTCCCTATCCCACCCCTCTAGGTGGTCACAAAGCACCGAGCTGATATCCCAGCAGAAGCCAGTCTTTCTACCACCAGCACATAGATTTATCTCTTTGAAAAGATTACTTCAATGCAAGAGCCCATCTTATTGTGTATCAAGAGGAGGAAGCAGACACAGTACCTGAGGTTTTCCTTTAAGAAATTCAGGTAGCTGAAATTCTCCTTTATAGACCTGGAAAAACAAAGCCAAGTATGAGTTTAAGGAAACAGGTACTGTCATCATCACTTTGGGATGCTTGCAAGGACTGATAGTGGATGGGTTCACTGCTTCATTTTTGGCAAGTTTTAGAACGGGAAGGAAGCCCGTCAGTGCAGAAGCAGCCTGAGTTGAGGACTGAGTGAAATCCCTGTTCACTCTGACCCCACTTGCTCTACTTTTGCCTGGGTGCTCCCAACTTGTGGGCTGGCTGGGAGAGGGCGTAGAGTCTCTGAAGAAGAAAGAAAAGCATCCTAACATTCCAAGTTCCAATCATTTTAGCTGAGAGAGAAAGCAAGCCCAAGCCTTCTCTCTCCAGCAACCAACACAGAATTCACATAATTTAGGAATAGGCTCCTCCTGATTTCCTTCTGACATCTCCAACCCTACAACTCTGGATTTAATTCAGCTTTACTTTTCTTAATGTACCCAATATTCCCATAATAATTTGAATATTAGGTGGTTCTTAAAATGATATATACTTTTAACCTTGTAAAATCTTATAATTAAAAACTTACTCTTTTCAACATATAAAAGTATGTTTCTAATAGCAGCAATAATTAGGCAATAGTTTTTTAAAAGGTGTATAAGATGCTTACATAGAAAACTATAAAATATTATTGAGAGAAATTAAAGACCAAATAAATAGAGAGACATACCACTTTCAGGGATTGTAACATTCAACATAGTAAAGCTGTCCATTCTCCTCAAAGGATTTCCAATAAAAATTCTAGCATGCTTTTTTGGGGTAGGGGTAGGGGTAGGGGTAGGGATAGGGGTAGGAATAATTTCAAGCTGATTGTAGAAGTTTTATGGAAATGCATAGGGCCAAGAATAATCAAGGTAATCTTAAAAAGAACAAAGTGGAAGGACTTATTCTATCATAATAGAATATTATACACCTATACATACAAAAAACATAGCTATAATCAAGACGGTAAGGTTTTGGCATGAGGATAGACAAATATATTAATGAAACAAAATGAAGAGTCCAGAAACAGACCCCCATTTAGAGATAACTGGTTTATGACAAAGGTGGCACTGCAGAGCAGTACAGTTAGAACGAATAAATAAATGTGTTTATCTATATAATGATATGCCATACTGCAATTTTAAAAATGAACTACTACTAAACCAACAATGTAGATGAATCCCAACACATAATGATGAGGAGAAACAAGCCAGATCTCCAAAAATAATATACTATTGACACATGTCTCCATTTAAAACTTTTAAAGCTCAAAAATAGGCAAAGCAACTCTGATGTTAGAAATCGGGATACTGTTTACTCTGGGGAGGAGCAGGGTGGTGGTGATTGGCAGGGGGATGAGAGAGGCTTCCAGCGTGCTGGTAGTTTTCTGTCTTGATATGGGTAGCGATTATAAAGATGTGTTCATTTTGTGATCATTTATTGAGCTATGACTTGGATACTTTTCTCTATGTATGTTACACTTCAATAACAAAACAAGCCAGTAGCTTAGGAATTTACTACTCTCGCTCTGTCTTGCTCTCTCTTTCACACACACATACACACACACTTTAAGTGCAAAGATGTTTGTTTCAACACTGTCAACAACAGAAAAAAACTGGGAACTATTCATGTCAATCAAGAGTGAAGAAAGTCTCCATCAGCTACAGTTTGTTAACTGCTGGACTCGAGAAACTACAGGAAGAAACTATGGATTGTCATTGGGAAGAGAGCCACTGGGTAGCCCCTCAGAGCACAAAGAAATCCTCTAAATGGTGACTACTGAAGCCTACAGACCTAAAGGATTTTTACTTGGTCATAAGATGACTGATCCACTTCTAAAAGTAGCAGTATTCCTTCTGAGATTGAGAGAATGAATGTACTGTTTTCCTGTCTCTTTCTCTGCAATTTCTAAAACCTGGTCTATTCTTTAGGGTCTCTGCTACAGTTCTAGGAAGGCTAAATTAAAGCAGAGAGAAGAGGCTTATGCATAAGATATTTCTTTAGATATGCATCACACTGGAAGCTGAGGTGAGTGCAGGATAACAACAACGCAGCTGCTAGGAGTGCCTCGAAACCTTCATACCCTCAAAGAGTCCCAGGTCACTGGAGGGTTGGCCTAACTGCTCCCTGAAGAAGCTGCATGTCAGAATCCTGTTTGCTTTACCCCAGCACCACAGTCCAGAGAGTGTTCCAGCTTTCTTCATTTCCCCCCAGTTAGTTACTGAGATATAATTGACATATAACACTGTATTACTGTTCCAGCTTTCTGATGTAGGAAGTGTGTGTGTATCATGTTAACACTGACTTCCACTGTGCCTGTCTCTACTATCTGTGGGACAAGCAGACACTACATCCAAAGCAGGGGCTCAAGCCATTAGAATAGGTTTTTTGTTTTTGCTTTTTACCAGATTCTCAAGTGTCTTTCCTTCTCCCTCTATTCAGGGAACTGAGTCCCAACCCCCATCCTCCAAGTCTCTAAGCATAAGCTGCTCAGGCCTAGGGTCCTGTGCCTTGGCTCCTTTACCGAACCAGAACAAGTTTGTTTGCCCCAGTGCCTCTTCCAGTGTTAGTGGGTTTGGTCCCTAAGAAACTTTTCTTATATTCCTCACATCCTCTCAGAAACCAACTCTCCTCTCTCTTAGCTAGCCTCTTCTGCTAGAATTCAAGCAGAAGGTTCAACGCAAGCCCACGGGGTCATACAGCTAGTTAGTGGCAGAGTGAGGCTCAGAAGGCCCTGGCTCAGCACTCTCCCATTATACCACGCTCTTTGCATTTTACTACTATTAGCAAATCTAACTGTTAACTTTTCCCTTCTCTTTTTGGTTTGTTGTAAGGCATGACAGAATATACGAGTGGGAACATTAAATATTATAAGTGTCTTCCAGAAATCAACAGTTCCAGAGAGGTAAGGCTTATATGAAAGGGGGGAAAAACCAAAACCTTAAATATGTGATGTTACAAATGTAATTTTAAAAAGGTGGGGGGGGGGGAGTTCAGGATAAGACATCAATCAAAAGGCTCAATCAAAAAATAGGCTCAATCAAAAAATAAGTGGGAAGCTGTCTCCTCTCATTATCCTTTAGGGAAAAAATGCTTCAAAAGTTAGGAACTACAGTACTGACAAAAAGAACACTTTCTACTGACAAAGCAGTTCCTATTTAGTGCAGGAAACCAAGCACGGCAAAGTTAGGAGTGGAATTTCCTCTGGCTAAAGGAACAGTGTTTCTGGACATACTAATCTCTGGTACTAATGAACTGAGGATTTTGCTAGACAGAAATGAGCTAGGCAGTCAGAATCCAAATGCTCGTACAGAGCCCTCCCACCTCAAGCACTGAAGAACAACAAGGAAACAAAAGTAGGCTTCTGATTTAGAGGGTGCATTGGCAATAAAAATAATACAAACAGCAGCTAAACTTTGTTATCTTCTCTGCATCAGGTTAGTGTTGAGCATGCGTTTCACATTTATGACCTTATCCAATCCCACAGTCTCCTGAGGGAGGTATTATTCTCTTTTTACAGATGAAGCAACTGAGGCACAGAGAAATTAATTTTTCCAGTGTAGTGAAATGGGAGGCTACTAAGTACCATGATGGGGCTTAGATTTTAAAAGGGTCATCCTAATTGCTCTGTTTAGACTGTAAAGGGCCAAGGACAGAAGTGCGGAGGCAACAGCAGTAATCCAGACAAGACAGGATGACAAGGAGGCAGCGGTGGAGGTGGTGAGAAGTGGTACGTTTGTGGATTTTCTTTTCCTAATCATGTCTAGATTTCCTAACAGACTGGATGTGGAATGTGAGAGAGCAAAGGGGAGTCAAGGATGACTCCAAGGCTTTTGGCCTAAGCAACTACCAACTGGAAATATGAAGTTGCCATCAACTCAGTTGGGCAAGGTCCTGGATATAGCAGCTTTTCAGGCGTTCAATTTCAGAAATGTTAAGCTTCAGATGTCTATTAGACAATAAATGAAAATGTCAAGTAGCCAGTTAGATATACAAATCTAGGGTTCATGGAAGAGGTCTGGGCTGGGATCTATAAATTTGAGAATCATCAACTTATAGATGGTATTTAAAACTTGATACCTGATACCTGGGTTATCCAAGTGCTCAGGGTAGAGAGAGAAGAGCAGAGGACTTAAGACTGAGATATGGGGGCATTCTAACATTAAGAGGTCAGAGAGAAAAGGAAGAATCAGCAAAGAAGACTGAGAAGAGGTCACCAATGACACAGAAGGAAAAATGTAAAAAGTGGTGTCTAGAAGCCAGGTGAAGCAAACGTATCAAGGAGGGAGTAATCAACTGTATCAAAAGAGGCTGGGAGACAAGATGATAACTGACCATTGGCTAAGCAGTGTGAAGGTCACTGTGACTTGACAAGAGCAAATTAAGTAGAATGGTAGTTGTGAAATTCTGAATGGAGTGAATGTAAGAAAAAATAGAGGGAGTGGAACTGGAGACAGGAGTACAGAAAACGAGCTTTTAAGTAAAGGGAAGCAAAGAAATGGAATGGCAGTGGCAGGGCACCTGGCATAAGTGTAGGGTGTGTGTGTGTGTGTGTGTGTGTGTGTGTGTGTGTGTGTGTGTGTGTGTGTGTGTGTGTGTGTGTGTGTGTGTGTGTTAAGATAGAAGAATTAAAGGCATATTTGTTTGTTGATGGGAAAGATTCTGCTGGAATGCAAAATGTGATGATATAGGAAACAGGGAGATGGGCTTGGGTACACAGGGGAGGAAACGCCTTTGGACAGGAACACGTTCAGACGTTCACTTCTGTTACACAGACTTTCTATTATGACAGATGAGGATATTAGGTTGTAATACTTCCCTTCCTCTAGTCTCTCAAAAATTATACAATAATTTTTGTTTAAAGCCACATTCTGTAAGTTTTCATTATTATGACAATATAAATATCACAGTTACATTTTCTTACACAATTTGTGCTGTTTTAGCTAGAGTTAATAATTGCCTCATATACTTTTTAAATAATAGACTTTATTTGTAGAGCAGATTTAGGTTTACAGAAAAAGTGAGTTGAAAGCAGAGTCCCCATATACTTCCTCTCCGTCTCCTACAGTTTTCCCCAATTATTAACATCCTGCGTTACTGTGGTACATTTGTTACAATTAACAAACCAGCACAGATACACTGTTATTAACTGAAGTTTTAGTTTGCACTAGGGTTCACTCTCTGTGTTGTACTTTCTATGGGTTTTGACACATGTATCCATCATTACAGTAGCACACAGAATAGTTCCACTAGCATAAAAGTGCCCTGTGCTCCATCTATTTAGCCCTCCCTACCTTCTCCCAATCTTTTTACTATCTCCATAGAGTTGGAATCATACAGTATGCAGCCTTTTGATTGGCTTCTTTCACTTAGTAATATGCACTTAAGGTTCCTCTATGTCTTTTTGCAACTTGATAACTCACTTCTTTTAATCACTGAATAATGTTCCATTGCCTGGATATTTATTTACCCATTCACCTACTGAAGGACATCTTGGTGGCTTACAAATTACAAGTTGTAGCAATTATGAACAAAGCTGCTGTAAACATCTGTGTACAGGTTTTGTGTGAACATAAGTTTTCAACTCATTTGGGTAAATACCAAGGAATGTGATGGCTGGATTACAAGGTAAGTGTATGTTTAATTTTATAAGGAACTGCCAAGCTGTCTTCCAAGTGGCTGCACCATTTTGCATTCCCACCAGCAATGTATGAGGTTTCTGTTACTCCACATCCTCACAATGATATGGTGGTGTCAGTGTTTTGAATTTTGGCCATTCTACTAGGTGCATAGCGGTATCTCATTGCTTTAATTTGGATTTTCCTAATGACATACAATGTTGAGCACCTTTTCATATGCTTAGCTGCCATTGGTATATTTTCCTTCAGCAAGGTGTGTCTATTCAGATCTTTTGCCCATTTTCCCCATTTTCCCTTTCTTTCTTTTTCTTCAATTGAGGCATATCCCCATGGGGGCCCGGTGCACAATGGCTGCAAACAGCAGCCTCCTCAGTAGTGTATGCAGCCCTTTGCCTGTACGGGTTGCCCTAAGGGACCTTGGAGACAGCCCTTTCCAGTGGACATTAAAAACTGGCATGCTGTCCCCACTCTAGGCTCCAGACGGGTATGCGCGGTGCCTTTGGAAAGCCCCAGGGCACAGTGGCCAGGGTCCACATAGGCTAAGTCATAATGTCCATCCGCACCAAGATGCAGAACAAGGAGCATGTGCTTGAGGCCCTCTGCAGGGCCAAGTTCAAGTTCCCTGGCTGCCAGAAGATCCACATCTCCAAGTGGGGATTCACTAAGTTTAATGCAGATGAACTTGAAAACATGGTGCCAGAAAAGCAGCTCATCCCAGAAGGCTGTGGAGTCAAATACATCCCTAATCGTGGCCCCTGGACGAATGGCGTGCCCTGCCCGCATGACAGCCTTGGCGCTGTCCCCTCCTTACTCATGCCCATCAATAAATCCTACTTTCCTATCCAAAAAAAAAAAAATTGAGGTACAGTTGATTTACAATATTACATAAGTTTCAGGTGTACAACATAGTGATTCACAAGTTTTAAAAATTATACTCCATTTATAGTTATTATAAAATGTTGGTTATATTCCCTGTGGTGTACAATGTATCTTTGTAACTTATTTTACAATAGTAGTTTGTACCTTTTAATCCCTTACCTCTATCTTGACCCGCCCCCCTTCCCTCTCCCCACTGGTAAGCACTAGTTTGTTTTCCATTTCTGTGAGTCTGTTTCTTTTCGTTATATTCTCTAGCTTGCTTTATTTTTTTTGGTTCCACGTATAAGTGATAATATACAGTATTTGTCTTTTTGCATGTCTGAAAATGTCTTTATCTTATCCTAACACCTGTCTGAAACTTCATCTGGTTATATAATTCTAGAATATAGTAATTTTCTCTCTGAAATTATGGCATTGCTCCATTGTCTTCTATTTTCCCATGTTTCTGCTGACAAGGCTGATATCATTCTAATTCCTGGTCCTTTGTATGTGACCTTTGTTTTCACTCTGCACTATTTAAGAATTTTCTCTTTATCTCTGGTGGTTCTATAATTTTATGATAAGGTGCCTTGATGAGGCTCATTTTCTTCACTCATCGGTACTGGAGATGCATGTCCTTCTGTTCTTGGGAATATCCTTAAATTATTACTTTGATAATTTCCCACTCATCATTTTCTCTATTTTTCTTGGACTCCGATTAGTCAAATGTTAGACCACTTGAATTAAGCCTCTAATTTTTTTTCCTCTCCAAGTCATCTCTTTGTCTTTTTGTTCTACGTTGTTTTTTTTTAAATAAATTTATTTATTTATTTATGGCTGCATTGGGTCTTCGTTGCTGTGTGTGGGTTTTCTCTGGTTGTGTCGAGCAGGGGCTACTCTTTGTTGCGGTGCGCAGGCTTTTCATTGCAGTGGCTTCTCTTGTTGCGGAGCACGGGCTCTAGGTGCGCAGGCTTCAGGAGTTGCAGCAGGCGGGCTCAGTAGTTGTGGCTCGCGGGCTCTAGAGCACAGGCTCAGTTGTAGTGCATGGGCTTAGCTGCTCCGCGGCATCTGGGATCTTCCCGGAATAGGGCTTGAACCCGTGTCCCCTGCATTGGCAGGCGGATTCTTAACCACTGCGCCACCAGGGAAGTCCCTGTTCTACTTTTAAAGAACGTTAATTATAGTTCATTTACGTTTCTTTTGCTCTTTACATGTTGTTTCTTCTGAGGTTCTTTTTCATCTTTCTTTTAGTCTCTTTCATGTTAGAGAAGTTCTACAAACGTCCAGTGAGTCTTGGCTATGAAGCAGAGTTCCGTTTATGAGGGTTGAGTCTAACTGCAGGTATACTTCCTCAGCCAGCTTTTATTTGGTCAGGGCTCTCCATGTATCATGTTTGTAGGCTTTTTTTGGGGGGTAGTTAAGAACATAGAGAAAGCACCACAATCTCTTACCTTGGTACCAGCATTCTTCAGCTGGGTAGAGGTAGAGAATTGAGGCATCATCTAATGATAATTTATTTTTTCAGAAAGCAGACTTTCACTTAACGCTCTGGTTTTCAA
Source organism: Tursiops truncatus (assembly GCF_011762595.2). Taxonomy (NCBI): domain Eukaryota; kingdom Metazoa; phylum Chordata; class Mammalia; order Artiodactyla; family Delphinidae; genus Tursiops; species Tursiops truncatus. The sequence continues at coordinate 14,477,467 of NC_047048.1, forward strand.
TTTGGAGCCCTAACTCTATTCCTAATGTCCCTATTTTCCCTCTAAGAGAATGTACTTCTTCTGCAAGGGGAGGGGAAGGGTGGTGATCTGGAAGTCTAACTGCTCTATACAGACTTTTGATCTCTCTCTTTTTAGTATCAGACCTCATCCCCCTCCCCTAATACCTGATGTTTCCAAATCCCTGAACTTTTGTAGGGTTCAGGGTGAACTGGCTTGTTTCTTGTTCCTCTGCTTGCTTGCATCCCCCTCTTTTCAGGCATATAAATTCAGCTATCTTCCACTCTGCTAAGTCATTTACTATTCCTACAACAGCTTTCCATCTTCATATATTACGTTTTAGTGGTGACAAACGGGTTTGGGGTCTCTAGTTTGGTGGTCTCTGCAAAGCTGGAGATAGAAAAGGAGAAGAAGAGATGCTAAAATTAAAGGACCCAATAGTACTTAGTTTTAAAGAAACATGTGGTGAGGGTGTACTCATAGTATGTATGTTCTCTGAGGTCCATGTGAGCAACGTGTGGCTGAAAGCTTTGCAGAAGCTGGAAACCACTATTTATAAGACTGCTAAGTAAAGGAACACATTATTACTGGAAAAGGAATTCTATGTTATGCAGAGAAAAAAGATAAGAAGGAGAGATGTGTACTTCCCAAAAACTTGAGCTGTATTGTTAACTATGTGCAAGACACTGGAGCTGAGGGAAAAGGACTAAGGGTTTTTTTTTTAACCACTCCCTTACAAGCTCTAACATTTTGCGATTCTGAAAGAAGTTTCTCAAAGCCTGAATACCACAAGGAATCCTTTCTCAGTTCCACCCTTGCCCCCTCGAGCAGGCCTCCTGGTCTGTGTCTAGCAATTTATAAAGATTACCACACTGCTCTTGATCTTCTCACAGAGCAAAACACTAAACAAGGTCTAAAAGAAATGCATATAAAAATGTGAGGGCTTCCCTGGTGGCGCAGTGGTTGAGAGTCCGCCTGCCGATGCAGGGGACACGGGTTCGTGCCCTGGTCCAGGAGGATCCCACATGCCACAGAGCGGCTGGGGCCGTGAGCCATGGCCGCTGAGCCTGCGCGTCCGGAGCCTGTGCTCCACAACAGGAGAGGCCACAGCGGTGAGAGGCCCGTGTACCGGAAAAAAAAAAAAGTGAGCTCCGCATATTTAACCCTGCCTTATAGCTTTTACTTGTGACGGTGATAGCACGCTTCCAGTTGAGAGGCTTTGGCTGGTGACGTATACCATTTCAAAAGAAATAACTTAAATAGAAAAGTAAATTGTATTTGTTGTTTTGGGTTTATAGACTAAAGTCAGATTCAAATTTCTGGAGTGAGGTATAATTAACTCTGTTATAAGCGAAGCCTTCAATCGTGGAACTACCTAGGCTACAGAGCTAGAGAAGGGAGGAGAATTTATCTAAGCTGCCTGTGAAGTTTCAAAAACCCAAGAAAGAAGGGGTTCTGAATACTGGCTGAAGCAAGCAATGCATCATTCTTTTTTTTTTTTTTTTCGGTACACTGGCCTCTCACTGTTGTGGCCTCTCCCGTTGCAGAGCACAGGCTCCGGACGCGCAGGCTGGACCGGGGCACGAACCCGTGTCCCCTGCATTGGCAGGCAGACTCTCAACCACTGCGCCACCAGGGAAGCCCTGCATCATTCTTGTTACTTGTTCTCAGGCCACTTGCAGACTGCAGATCCAGTTAACACACTTGCAGACTGCAGATACAGTCCTCCATTAGGTCCCTTTTCCTTTACACGGTTTTAACCATCGTAAGTTATCTGGTCTCAACCTGTAGCAATCAGATACAGCAAACAGGAAGGCAATGGGCAAGTACTGATAACTGAGAAGTGACAAATGAAACAAAGGAAGACACAGAAATTATAAAAGGCAGACAGGAAGCCTTTTTTAAGAAAGGGACCAACAGTTCTATATCCTATATAAAGAGAAGATGGGCATTTTTCTCTTTATAACACATAATTTCCTTTGGATGAAATGAAAATTTTAATTATGATCAAGTATTTATTTAAGAAGGTAAAGAAATATGTCATCAAAATGCAGAGGAATTCTACACCAAAATATTAAGGTTTGGTCTTAAATGGGACAAATCTCTCCAGAAACCTGACTTTCTAGAATGACGGGTTCCCCAAGGGTTTCAGACAGTCAAGCTTCTACAATTTACAGGAGAAAGTGTCAGACATGTTATGAGGCCTAATTCTGAATCTGGCTTGATCTTACGGAGAATATTAAACTTTTTCTAAATTATTTTCATGCTAAAAGTGTTTGTGGCCACACTCCCTGAGACTGAGCCCCCATGATCCCTGCTTCTGGTATTCATGACATGTGTAATCCCCTTCCTTTAAGTGTGAGCTGGATCTAGTGACTTGCTTCTAACAACTAGAATATGGCAAAAGTGACGGGATGTTATTTCTGAGATTAGGTCACAAAAGTGTTTCTTCTGTCTTGGGTACTTTTTCTTGCTTATTTGATTGGAAGGAAGCCAGCTGCATGCTGTGAACTGCCTTATAGAGGCCCAAGTGGCAAAAGAACTGATATGCCCAGCCAATGGCCAGCAAGGACCTGAGGCCTGCCCACACTCACAGGAGGGAGTTTGGAAAGGGATCCTCTCCCAATTGAACCTTGAGATGACTGCAGTCCTAGCTCACGGTTTGACCACACCCTCATGAAAGACCTTGACCCAAGGTATCTAGATAAACTGCACCTGGATTCCTAATCTACAGAAACTGTGAGATAATAATTTGTTGTTTTAAGCTAATTACCCTAAATTATAGGGTAATTTGCTATGGCTAAGTAAATAACTAATACAGATTTTGGTGTCATAAGCAGGGTGATAACGTAACAAACACCTAAAACGTGGCAGAAGTTTTGGAACTGGGCAGGAGGAGGTAGCTAGAGGGACTTTAAGGGGAGCAGCAGTAAAAGTCTAAATGGACATGAATTGACAGTAGATTTTAGACTTTGAGGAGGCCACCTGTGCAGGTTTTAAGGAATGTAGGGACACCTGATTAGACACTAGAGGCAGGGGGGTCTTATAACACAGTAACAGAAAGTTTACCAACCCTGTCACCTGTAGTTATACAGAAAGTAGAAAATGAACCAAACAAACTGGATGGTCCAGCTAAGGAAACTTCCAAGCAAAGTACTGAAGCAGCGAAGGAAACTTCCAAGCAAAGTACTGAAGGTATCACTAGGTTTCTTCTTGATAATTATAATAAAGTATGCAAGAGAAGAGAGATATTGAGGGAAACATTGTTTAAAAAAAAAAAAGGAGCCATGAGTTGCTGGTTTTGAAATGGGTTTGAAAATTCTTAGCCTCGCCATCTTCAATGCTAGAAGCGTAACGCTGTCACATTTCTTTCACTGATTTTGCTGCCAATGTCATATCACCTTCTCTGCCTTTTAACTCTCCTGCCTCCCTCTTATAAGGACCCTTGTGATTACACTGGGCCCACCCAGGTAATACAGGATAATCTCTTCATTTAAGATTCCTTACTTACATCTACAAAGTCCCTTTTGCCATATAAGGTAATGAACGTGTTTACAGATTCCAGGGATTAGGACATGGAAATCTTTAGAGGACCATTATTCAGGTTATAATCAATAGCTAAATAATTACGATACTTGGAATTCCCATTTATAAATAGGAACACAGGGTTGAATAAAATGCTATAGAAATGAAATAGTTCTTACACATAAACAAAAAGCCCGTACATGTATCTTTAAATTTTAAAACAATGACTTATGTAGGAAATGCTCTTATTCTTAGAGATGTGTGCTGAAGGAGCATAATATCTGCAACTTTCAAATAATTCAACAGCAAAAAAAAAAAACAAAACAAAGAAATCATGTGTGTATACATGTACATAGAGAGATGAAGCAAATATGGCAAAATTTTAACTAATGAATCTGTTACAGTATATAGATGTTTTCTAGATTTTTCTATAAGTATGAAAAAGTTGGGAAAAAATCAGAGAGATCAAAACAATTTTCAACAGAACAAATATATTAGCCTTAGAAAGCTCATTAGATTATAAGAAATATATAATTTGTGAAGGGGCTGAAATTGAGGATTAAACTCAGGGGTTGGCATCCTACTCTGCAAAAGGCCAGAGAGTAAATACTTTATGCTTTGTGGGCTACAGTCACTTTCCCAACTATTCAACTCGGCTTGTGTAGCGTGAAAGCAGACATAGACAATATGTAAATAAATAAGTGTAGTGTGTTCTACAAAAATTTTATTTATAAAACAAGTGGCAGGCCAAATTTGGCCTGTAGGCTGTGAAGTGCCAATTGCTGATTTAACTCAAAACATTCTTTCAAAATAAGAGAATTTTAAACAATCTCCAGAAATACATACTAATGACCACACTATGCGCACTGCAGACTTTAAGGTGTTGCTTTTGCTCGTTGTTTTCTTCGAAGTGTGTGTACATATAAATTGTTTTGCTCAAGTGTAGGTACATATACACATATGTGTACACACACACACACACACACACACACACACACACACACACTTTCTCTCTCTCTCTCTCTAGCTCGCTCGCTCGCTTGCTCGCTCTCGCTCTTGCTCTCCAAGGGTTAAAAGATTAGTCTCATAACCCCTGGTTGTGAATTCAAATTTCACTGTAAGCTCAGACCTAATTTATTCCTCCTTTCTGTAAACTCACTGTAAACTCTATAATATAGTTAATCCTTCCTCTCTCCCTCCCTCCTTCTCTTCCCTCCCTCCCTCTCTCCCTTCCTTCCCTCCCTTCCCTCTTCCTTCTTGCCATCCTCTTTCCAAGTGTGCTCAAGTGCACAGAATTGGATTATTCATAATCCTCAGTTCATGACAAATTTTCATTATTGGTCCATGCTTGGCCTGCTGTTATTTGTTATGCAATTCATTATTTTTATTAATAGACAAAGCATTCCCCCTTGAGAAACAATGACTTGATAGTTTCACATGCAGAGAAAACACAACTCCAGCCAGATATGATAATGTAGGAAGGAATCTAGATTTTGAAATTTACATCTTTAATCCCATTGGGCTCTTGTGGCCCACTAGAGACTCATTATCTCTAAAACACAAATATGAAACAGCTGATAACATGTATGTTTACATATTCTCATTTGTCTTAAAATATTTTGGCAGCTTTGCAAGTCTCAGACTGGGCTCCTGAAGCATTCAATAATCTTGTGCTAGAAACAACAGAGAAATGTTATTAATACTATACTCCCTATATCAAGAAGAAAAAATATTAATCAGCTCAGAAGCATGATCTGCTCCTCCAATAATGTTTTTTAAAAAAAGTGTATTGACTTTTGGGTGAAGTTGGACATGATGGATTGGAATGTAAATTGAATTGTGAACATGTAACTATAGGAACCTCTACAGAAAGGAGTATAAATATAGCAATTATAGCATTAGGACTTTGATTTCCTGGGGAGAAAAGTTGAGCATGCAGAATGATTAAGAAATCACATCATTTTACTATGGGACACTTATCAGGCAAGAATGCTAAGTCATTTCTATTCAAAGGTAAACGTAATGAACATAGTTTGCAGAAACAATGAAGGATAGTTCATACATACAAGTACAGTCAATAATAATTTCATCAATTTCCTTCACTGGGGTGCTTTTTCCTTCTTTTCTCAAACTAGGGAACTTTTAGTTATCCTTTAAACATGAGAATCCAGTAGTGCCATTTCTGTGTCCACATGGCATCCCAAATACCCTACTTTTATGGCAGTTATCACGTTGAATTATAGTTAATTACAGATCTATTTTCAGCATACTTCTTAAGGAGAAGGATAAACCCTTAATCATCTGTATATCCTGGATCCAGGGATGAATAGATAAAAAAGAAATATAAAAAAAAGAAATAGGGCTTCCCTGGTGGCGCAGTGGTTGAGAGTCCGCCTGCCGATGCAGGGGACGTGGGTTCGCGCCCCGGTCTGGGAAGATCCCACATGCCGCGGAGCAGCTGGGCCCGTGAGCCATGGCCGCTGAGCCTGCGTGTCCGGAGCCTGTGCTCCGCAACCGGAGAGGCCACAACAGTGAGAGGCCCGTGTACAGCAAAAAAAAAAAAGAAATAAATGAAGAGATCCTTTCATAGTGGTCTCCATTTTTACAGATGATGGACTGAGAACAGTTTCTGAGGCCAACTTACAGTATACATTGAGCAGAGAAGCAGAAGAAGCAACTCCATCTGGCCCTCCCTGATGTGAACCTGCTGACCCTTCAGGGCTACAGATACATTACCTTATAGAATACTGTTATTCATTCTATTCAGTTCTACTGTTGGAAATAAAAGGATTCAAGAATTTTAAATTATTTTTTGATTAGAAATTACATAGCTTTTTGAAAAAGTGTTCCCTTTTGCTTAATTGCACTTTGAAATGTTCATGAAGGAACCAATTGGTGCCAAGTAGCCAAAAAAAAAAAAAGCATGCTGCAGATACAAGTGCTTTGCCTTATTTTCTTTTTTAAAAATCGGGGGCTTCCCTGGTAGTGTAGTGGTTAAGAATCCGCCTGCCAATGCAGGGGACATGGGTTCGAGCCCTCGTCCGGGAATATCCATGCCGCAGAGCAACTAAGCCCGTGCGCCACAACTACTGAGGCTGCATGCCACAACTACTGAAGCCTGCGCACCTAGAGCCTGTGCTCCGTAACAAGAGGCCATCGCAATGAGAAGCCCGCGTACCGCAATGAAGACTCAACGCAGCCATAAATAAATAAATAAATGAATAAAATGGACACAATGAGAAAAGGAAAGCAAGGCTAGAACAATCATATTCTGTGTAGAGAAGCAGACCTGTAAAGAAAAGGGGAGGCTAAGAACAAGGAAGTATGTCACACCTTCACTCTGTTAAGATATTTAGTTTAACTAGATTGAAGAGCTCAAAATCAGTACTGGGGCAGAAAGAAAGCGTTCAAAGTTTCCTTAAAGCATAAAGTAAAATCTGATTTACTTAACAGAGATTGGTAAGTGTTGAAATCAGTGAAAAGGAGACCAAACCCTGTGTGTGCATGTATTTCTCCCGCTGTACATCTCCACATAGCAGTAGTTTTACTCTCTGTGGCTGCCCAGGATTTGAATCCCCTTCCTACATTTAGGAAATGCCTCTCCTCATAAGTCTCGGTAGGAGACAAATCTTGTCTCCTGTATCAAAACTGCAAACAACACATACATGCCCTGCTTCATATCTCCTTCTATATAATTAATAATAATTATAATAATTGTTAAAGGTGATTTTTTTCATTATTTTTTTTAAATTCAGGGCTACATGCTTGGTCAAATTTTCATCTGGTGCTGATCCCTTTTTGCCTTATTATTCATTTTTGAAAGAGAAGAGTTGTTCATATGTCAAATATTTATAAGAGGTTCACATTGGGGAAGGCCCAGGGCTACATTCTAGGTTAGTAGGAATTCTCTTTATGATACAGATTGTGTGTGAGAATTGGGTTTTTTACCTTTACTTTTCTACAACTAACAAAGATCCACACTGCAAAGCTGCTTTCATTGCTAAAACTCTCCTTCAACCGACTTTACAACAGCATTATACAAATATGGTTTAAAAGGTCTGTGTTTAGTCCCCATCTTCCCTGTTTTGTGATATTTCATGCCAAACCCTGTCTAGGGAAGCTATTGGAACTTGGCTGTGTACTGTTCTTGTTACAGACTGTTGATTTTTACCCACAGACGCTGTCACTTCTGTCCCTGACTTTTCAGGTTAAATAAATTGGTTTCCAGCGCCAGTTAAAAAAAAAAAGACTGTTGGGGGCTTCCCTGGTGGCGCAGTGGTTGAGAGTCCGCCTGCCGATGCAGGGAACACGGGTTCGTGCCCCGGTCCGGGAAGATCCCACATGCCGCGGAGCGGCTGGGTCCGTGAGCCATGGCCGCTGAGCCTGCACGTCCGGAGCCTATGCTCCGCAACGGGAGAGGCCACAACAGTGAGAGGCCCGCGTAACGCGAAAAAAAAAAAAAAAAAAGACTGTTGGTTTTGCCCTCAGTGCTTGCCAATTCTGTAGAAACCTGTGTTCTTGCCTAAAAGCATCCACATTGGGTGTCCCCCTCACCTTTCCTCGACCTTCACTGCATTGGTTGATCATTCCTTAATGTCTTCTCTCAACAATCCCTCTTATTTTTGTTTTCTCTTCACTGTATTTGTCTACTCTTCCTCAGTGTCTTGTGGTTTGGGGCTGTGGATTTCTCCAAGTGTCAAACATAGAATTTATGTCTCTATTTCTTGTTATGGTTATTGTGTTTAGATGATTTCCAAGATAAGAAGAAAACGACTATCTTTTACTCTGGCATTTAAAAACTGAAATTCAGATATCTTTTCCCCTCCTGATTTTAAGTACAATTTAATTAAAGTATAACATATAAAGGAAAATGTGCAAATTGTGGCTGAACTGCTCAATGAAATTTTACAGAATGAACATAGATTGAGAAATAGAACATGACCCAGCAGCCTCTCTTGTGCCTCCTTCTAGTCAAAAAGTTTTATCTCCTCCAATAAGAGTAACTTTGAACTTTATAGAAATAAAATCATGGCCCAGCCCCTGATAATCTGATTTTTTTCTATGAATTTGCCTATTCTGTGCATCTCATATAAGTAGAGTATTATACACTATTTATCCTTTTGTGTCTAGCTTATTTCACTTAGTGTAATGTTTTCAATTTTCATCCAAGTTGAAGCATGTACCAGAATTTCATTCTTCTAAAGGCTGAACAATATTTCATTGTGTGGATATCACCTGTTTATCCATTCATCCATCAATGGACATTTGGGTTTTTTCCACCATTTGGCTATTGTGAATAATGCTGCCATGAACACAGGTGTACAAAAATCTGTTTGAGTCCTTGCTTTCAATCCTTTTGGGTATATACCTAGAAGCAGAATGCTGGGTCATGTGGTAATTCTATGTTTAACTTTTTGAGGAGCTGTCAGAAAGTGGCTGCGTCAGTTTACATTCCCAGCAGCAATGCATGGGGGTTCCAATTTCTCCACATCCTCACGAACACTTGTAATTTCCTTTCCTTGCTTTTTAAAATAGTAGCTGTCCCAGTGGGCATGAAGAGGTATATCTCACTGTGATTTTGCTTTGCATTTCCCTAATGACTAGTGATACTGAGCACTGTATTGTACACTATGATGTTTTGCCATCATTAAAAAGCAAACCAAAACAAAACCTTTCTGGTTAGAGACTGCCCCTCCAGGACTAGCCAATTCTTAGAGATAGAAAAGGGCCTCACCTGAAGGATATTTTTGTTATACAAATTAACCAATAATCCAGGGCCAAACCTCCTCTATCTGTCCCCTATACCACAGTAGACAATATTCCTTTGCCTTAATCATCCCAAGTCAAGTACCAGGTAAGTAGGGACCATCCCTATAGCCCACAGCCCACCAAAATCACTAAAAATAGCCAGTCTTAAACTGTTCACCCTGCCCTGTCTTGCCATTTCCTTGGAAATCTCAATTAAGTTTCTGACTTAAACCTTCCCCTTGTTCCTGTCTTCTGCCTCCTGACCACCCTGGCGGCTTTCTCATGTAGCCCTGCATGGGCTCCTCTCTCTAGACCTGTGAGTACCAGAAACTTTGTATTCCTGAGTCTCTCCTCTGATTCTTGTAGCCACACCTGACTGACCATCTAATAAAAGAATATAAGACCAGCATCTTTTCATATGCTTATTGGCCATTTGTATATCTATTCAAGGCCTTTGTCCATTTGATGTTTAACTTTTTGAGGAACTACCAGACTGTTTTCCAAAGTGACTGCACCATTTTACGTTCCCACCAGCATTGTATTAGGGTTCTAATTTCTCCACATCCTTGGAAACATATTATTATATTTTTTCTTTTGTTTTTATTGTGGTAAAATATACTTAACATAAAATACATGTTAAGTACATTTTAACCATATTCAAGTGTACAGTTCAGTGGCATTAAGTGCATTCACACTGTTGTGCAACCACCACCATTATCTAGAACTTGTTTTTCATCCCTTACTGAAAGTCTGCATTCATTAAATAATAACTTCTAATTCCCTCCTTCCACCAGCTCCTGATAACCACTGTTCTACTTTCTGTCTTTGTATATTTGACTATTCCAGGCAACTAAAATGAGTCGTATCACATAACATTTGTCTTTTTGTATCTGGCTATTTCACTTAGCATAATGCCTCCAAGGTTCATCGATGTGGTAGCATGTATCAGAACTTCATTCCATTTTAAGGAATTTCATTCCACTGTATGTATATACTACATTTTGTTTATGTATTCATCTATTGATGGACCATGTGTTGCTGTTTCCACTTTTTGGCTATTGTGAATAATGCTATGAACGTTGGTGTAAAATTATCTGAGTCCCTGCTTTCATTTCTTTTGTGTTTATACTCACAAGTGGAATTGCTGGATCATATTTTAGTATTTTGAGGAACTACCATACTGTTTTCTGTATATTTTTATTATAGACATCCTAGTGTGCATGAAGTAATATCTGATTGTGGGGGGGGCGGGGGGTTTGGGGGGTGTTTTTTTGGCCACACTGCACAGCATGCGGGATCTTAGTTCCCCGACCAGGGATTGAACCCAGGCCCTTAGCAGTGAAAGCGCAGAGTCCCAACCACTGGACTGCCAGGAAATTCCCCTGATTGTGGTTTGCATTTGTATCTCTCTAATGGCTAATGATGTTAAGCATATTGGCTACTTCTACAGCAGCAACCCACTTAATAAAGGCACATATAAATTAAAGTAAATGGATGGAGAAAATATACTATGCTAACACTAATCAAAAGAAAGCATGAGTAGCTATATTAATTTCAGACAGAGTAAACTTCAAAGCAAGGGAAGTTATTAGGGATAAAAAAGGGCAACACATAATGAGAAAGGAGTCAATTCTCCAAGAAGACATAGCAATCCTTAATATGCATGTGCCTATCAACAGAGCATTAAACTACATGAGGCAAAAACTGATAAAACTGCAAGGAGAAATAGATGAATCCACTATCATAGCTGAAGACTTCACACCACTCTATCAGAAATGGACAGATCTAGTAGGCAGAAAATCAGTAAGGACATAGTTGAACTCAACATCATTAATCAATTGGATATAAATTGACATCTAACGACTACTTCATCTAACAACAGCAGAATACACTTCTCAAGCTCACATGTAAAATTTACCAAGATAGACCACAATCTGGTCCATAAGACACACCTTCCCAATAGAGTGAAATGCAACTAACAGAGTAGCCATATCAAACACAGTTTTTAGGTCTTTATTTTAAAAGTATACTGACTCAAGTGGAGTGAGGAAAGCAGCGATGTAAGGGCAGAATTAGGAAGCCATTCACGTAGGAGTGTGGGATGTTGTAATCCCAGCAGGGTAAAGAGATCTTTCTAGCGGGGTCACAGAAACAATCTGGCACAAAGTGATGGATTCTGAGTGTGAATCCATGTGAGGGAGTATACTGGCAAGGAGTCAGAGCCTGGGTGGGGTGACAGGTCACAGAGGGGTAGCCCAACATAATACAGTATATCAGAGCCAGAGAGGAGTGAGTAGAGCATTTCCACAGGTAAAGGGGCAGCAGAGATGAGAAATTTATTACATATGTAGAGACTGAGCAAAAAACTAAATATATTAAAGATAGTGGGAGCCAGGTTTCTCACTACTAGTCAAGGGCATTATTATTAAGGACACAAATACTAAAAGAAAGCTAGAAAGAACTCTGATGTTGTATTGGAATTAAAGTATGGGTATAAATTTAAAGTTTGCAACATATATAGACAGACACAGAAATAAATACAGATGTAAAATATGTGTGTGTGTGTACTCTCTAGCTCTGCCCAATGAGAGAGTCTAGGGTTAGTAATACCCCACCTGCAATGAGCACACTTGGCATCCTGATCTTTGGTTCATAATACCATTCTCCAGACAACAGAACCAGGGCTAAGACAAACTACCAAATAAGCCGAGAACATCTGGTGATGCCAGAAAGTAAGAAAGTGTTCAAAGGCAGATGGGGCCATGTCTAAAGGACACAGTGGCCAGCTTGGAAGGGCTCCCACCAAACAGATTTTGGACAACTTGAGCATCAAAATAATGGTGTTAACTCTTTGAGTAAAATAGGACACTGTGAGTTTACAGTGATATAAATAAATACTTTGAAAGTTTGTTGAAGAAAAGGATATTTACATAGTCTCAAAGAACCTCCTCAAAAAATACTAATTAATTGTAAAGAAAAAGAGTCACCACAGAGAATAATTCTGGCGATCAAATTACCATAAATATTAATAAATTATCAAATTGATTATCATCAGTATTAGACAAACTGAAACTGTGTGCCACCTGATAAGATGCAATGGGTAGAATACAGCATCATTTCTGAGATATTCCTGCCAAAAATGAATAACCTGAATAGAATTAAGAAACATCAGACAAATGCAAACTGAGGGAATTTCTACAAAATAACCAGCCTATACTCTAAAAGTGTCAATATTACAAAAGTCAAGAGAAGACTAAGGAACTCTTCCAAAGAGAAAGAGACTGAAGAGACATAATAACTAATAATATAATAACTACATGCAACATGACTCTGACGGCTATAATTTTCTATAAAGGTGACCGTGACCTGGATACTTTCCTAAAATAAATGATGTTAGGACAAGTGGCAAAACTTGAATGGTGTCTGATGATTGACAGGAGTAAACACAAGGTGTTAATCTATCAGTTATGATGGTTGTATTGTGGCTTTATAAGTGAATGTCCTGTTTATAGGAAATACAAACTAAAGTATACAGAAGTGATGGGGGCATTGAGTCAGCAACCTACTACTCATATGGTTCAGGCAAACAAAAAGCTCTCTGTGCTGTCCTTGAAACTTTTCTTTTAGTTTGGTGTTGTTTCAAAATAAAAGTGAAATTAAAACAAATCAACCACCATTTTAACATTCCCCAAAATAAACACTACCAGACTATCAAGAATGTACTTCCCTTTCCAACAATGGTAGACCAAGATGTTTTTAGTTATCCTTACACTAAGAACAACCAGAAAAGCAGGACAAAATATAGAAGCCAACTAACAAACAACAAGCTGTCTTAAGGTACTAGAGACTCAGTAAGCGTAGTAAGAAATTGCAAGGCAAAGACTGGGAAAGAAGGAAAACCTAGAAAGGCAGTCCTGGCTCTTGGGGCTACTCATTCTGAAATTAGTGGCTGACAGGATGAGAAGCTGAGCAAAACTTCTGACATACTTATGACTTTGAAGTGGGAAGGGATGAAAATTGAAATGTAGGACCCACTAAAACAGAAGCAAATACCCCAGGCTTTTGTTGGGACTCCAAGGGACTACACACTAAAGATAAACTGGAAACAGACAAACCTTTATAGAGACTTCAGCACAGCTTCAAATATTTCCACACTGGATTAAATTGATCTCAAAGTGTTAGTACCCTTAGCCTAACTGCCTACCAGAAACATAAATAAATCTTCTCTAAAGGAAGACACCATCCAAGATTTCAAATTGGCGCTATAGATTTTCAAATAAATATGTCCAGTTTTTAAAAAATATACACATATAGGAGAAGAGTGATGTAACTCGATACCAAGAAGAAAAATAGGCAAAAGAAACAGACCCACAGAAGACCCAAGTAATGGGGTACTCAAACACAGATATTTAATTTAATAACTATAATTAAGATGTTTAAGAAACTCAGAAGTATGATTGAGAATTTCAGCAGACAACTATGAAAAGGAACTAGATGTAAATTCTATAAAAATATTTTAAAAACTGAAGCTAGGGGAATTCCCTGGCAATCCAGTGGTTAAGACTCCATGTTTCCACTGCAGGTGGCATGGGTTTGATCCCTGGTCAGGGAACTAAGATCCCACATGTCGTGAGGTGTAGTCAAAAAAAAAAAAAGAATCTAGGAACTCAGAGGAGGGGTTTCATAGATATTACATATGATTGAGTAGAAAATTAATGAACTAGAAGATAGGGTAGAAGAAAATATCTAAGCTGAAGCACAGAAAGTCAAAAAGAAGGAAAATAAAAGAACATAAGAGACATAAATTATGTTGAAAAGTTCTAACATATGTGTTATTTCAATGTTAGAAGAAAAGAGTAAGTAGGGCAGGAGCAATATCTAAAGATATGATAGCTGAGAATTACCCAGAACTGTTAAGAGACAAGATGGAAGTTAGATACAATGAAATAACTTTAATTACTGAAAGAAAATAAACGTGTGTAATTCTAGAATTAGTGTAAGTATGCTTTTCAAGTAAAAAGATAAAGAAAAGATATTTTCAAACAAACAAAAACAGGAAGAATTTGTCATCTACTGACTCACAGAAAAGAAAAAAGTAAAGGGGGTTCTTTGGGAAGAAGGAAAATGATCACAGATGGAGGCAGAAAGTTTCAGGAAGATGCAGTAGAAAGGGTAAATATGTGGATAAAGTTAAAAGAATATTGGGAATTCCCTGGTGGTCCAGTTGTTAGGACTCCGCACTTTCACTGCTGAGGGTGCGGGTTCGATCCCTGGTCGGGGAACTAAGATCCCACAAGCCACGCAGCATGCCAAAAAAGAAGAAACAAATACAAAACAAAAGAACAATAAAAGAATATGGACTTGATAATACAAAAATAAAAATATATTACGGAAACACACACACACACACACAGAGGCATATCTCAGACATATTGCAGGTTCAGTTCCAGACCGCCAAAATAAAGCAAATATTGCAATAAAACAAATCACAGAAATTTTTTGGTTTCCTAGTGATATAAAAGTTATGTGTATACTATACTATAGTCTCCTAAGTGTGCAACCACATTATGTCTAAAAAAAAATGTACATACTTTAATTAAAAAATATTTTATTGCTTAAAGATGCTAACCATCATATGAGCCTTCAGCAAGTCACAATCTTTTTGCTGGTGGAGGGTTTGAAATATTGCAAGAATTACCAAAATGTGACACAGAGACATGAACTGAGCAAACGCTGCTGGAAAAACGGTGCTGATAGACTTGCTAGCTGCAGGGTTGGCACGAACCTTCAATTTATGAAAAAGACAGTATTTGCAAAAGCACAATAAAATGAGGTACGCCTATATATGATATTAAAATATAAACCAAAATTTGCACAAAAGGTTGGAGGGGATATTAAAATACTAAAGTGTGCCAAGGTCCTTAAATAGGAAAGTAGTAAAATACTAGTTAAGATTTAATCAGCCAAAAAGGTATGTTTAATCTCTAGGGTAACCCTGAGAAAAACAGTAAAAAAAGATATGTATAATTTATAAGCTAATGGAATTAAAAATGAAATTAAAAAGAATTAGTGAACCCAAAAGGTGTCCAAAAAGGAGAGAAAAGGGAACATATAACAGGCAGCATAAATACAGAGGAGATAGAAAAATGGCAGATTAAAATCAAATAAGTATTAATTTAAATTAAATGAAAACAAACCAATTCAAATAAAAGAAAATGTCAGACTGGATATGCTGCTTACAAGAGACACATCTTAAATATAAAAAAAAAGAAGACTGAAAGGAAAAGGACCTAACACGATATACCATGCAAAACAATGCTAGCATATCTATGCTTATATCAGACAAAGCAGACGTTAAGGTAAGAGGAATATTTAGAAATAAAGACATTTCTAAATGGTAATGGGTTAAGTTCACTAGATATATATAACAGTTCTAAATTTGCATATTTTAAATACCCTAGTCTCAAAATATCTAAAGCAAAAACTGACAGACCTAAAAGGATAAATAAATAAAACCACAGTGACAGTAGGAGATTTAATACACTTGTCTAAGTAACTGATAGAACAAGGTGACAAGAAAATTGGTAAGGTTATAGAGATTTTTACAATTAACCACCTTGACCTAATGTCATTACATAGTATCTGTCAGCAAAAACTGCAGAATAAATATTCCTTTCATGTTAATGAAAAAGATTTACTGAAATTTATAATTTGCTAGGGCAAAAGCAAGTATTAATAAAAATAACATAATAGATTCTCTGGTCATAGGAGTATTAAGGTAGAAATTAGTTATAAGAAGACAACTAGAAAATTCCTAGACGCTTGGAAATTGAGAAATACACTTCTAAACAGTAACAAAAAAAATCAAAATGGAAATTGCCAAATATTTTGAAATAAATAGAAAAAAAACACTACACATAAAAACACCTAGAATGCTGATACAGACTTGCTGTAAGGAAAATCTATAGCCTTAAATGAATATTTAAGGACAGACTAAAGCTTGAGAGACTTCCCTGGTGGTCCCTGGTCGGGGAATTAAGGTCCTGCATGCCGTGTCGTGTGGCCAAAATTTTTTTTAATTTTTAATTTCATTTTTTGGCTGCATTGAGTCTTCGTTGCTGCATGCGGGCATTCTCTAGTTGTGGCGAGCGGGGGCTTCTCTTGTTGTGGAATACGGGCTCTAGGCGTGTGGGCTTCAGTAGTTGCAGCATGCGGGCTTCAGTAGTTGTGGCTCCCTGGCTCTAGAGCGCAGGGCTTAGTAGTTGTGGCGCTCAGGATTAGTTGCTCTGAGGCATGTGGGATCTTCCCAGACCAGAGATCGAACCTGTGTCCCCTGCACTGGCAGGTGGATTCTTAACCACTGCGCCACCAGAGAAGTCCTCCCCAAAATTTTAAAAAATAAAAAAAAGAATAAAGTTTGAAACCAATGATCTAAGTATCCATCTCTAGAAGTTAGATTAAGAATGGCAAATTAGGGCTTCCCTGGTGGCGCAGTGGTTGAGAGTCCGCCTGCTGATGCAGGGGATGCGGGTTCGTGTCCCAGTCCGGGAGGATCCCGCATGCCGTGGAGCGGCTGGGCCCGTTAGCCATGGCCGTTGAGCCTGCGCGTCCGGAGCCTGTGCTCCGCAATGGGAGAGGCCATAACAGTGAGGGGCCCACATACCGCAAAAAAAAAAAAAAAAAAAAGAATGGCATATTAAACCCAAAAACATGAAAAAGAGGAAATAACAAAGATAAAAGCAGAAATCGGTAAAATAGAAAACACAGATACAGTAGATAAAAATCAACAAAGTCAAAAAGATGATTTTAAAAGACTAAAAAACTTCAAAAACTTCAGGCAAAACTGGTTTAACAAAAAAGAAAGACCATAAAAATAACCAATAGTATAAATGAAACAGGAAACATCATCACAGATAAAAAGGTAATCTAGCAGGCTTCCCTGGTGGCGCAGTGGTTGAGAGTCCGCCTGCCGATGCAGGGGACACGGGTTCGTGCCCCGGTCCGGGAAGATCCTACATGCCGCGGAGCGGCTGGGCCCGTGAGCCATGGCCGCTGAGCCTGCGCGTCCGGAGCCTGTGCTCCGCAATGGGAGAGGCCAATGCCACAACAGTGAGAGGTCTGCGTACCGCAAAAAAAAAAAAAAAAAAGAAGTCCACATGCCGAAACTAAGACCCAATGCAGCCTAAATTAAAAAAAAAGAAAAAAAAAAATATATATATAGGCAAAGGACTTGAACAGACATTTCTCCAAAGATGATATACAAACGGCCAACAAACATATGGAAAGATGCTCAACATCACTAATCATCAGAGAAATACATATCAAAACCACAATGAGATACCACTCACACCCATTAGTAATCCCATTAGGATTACTATTAAAAAAAAACAACAGAAAATAACAAGTGTTGACAAGGATGTATAAAAATTAGAACCCTTGTACACTGTTGGTACAATTGTAAAATGGTACATCTGCTATGGAAAACAGCATGTCAGTTCCTCAAAAAATTAAAAATAAGATTACCATATAATCTAGCAATCCCATCTCTGGGTATATATCCAAAATAATTGAAAGCAGGGTCTCAAAGAGATACTTGCACACCCATGTTCACAGCAACACTATTCACAAGGTAGAAGCAACCCAGATATCCATCAATGGATGAATGAATTAACAAAATATGGCATATAAATATAAATGAGTATCATTCAGTTTTCATAAGGAAGGAAATCCTGTCATATGCTACAACGTGGATGAACCTTGAGGACATTATGCTAAATGAAATAAACCAGTCATAGAAAGACAAATACTGTAAGATTCCACTTTTATTAGGTACCTAGAGTAGAGTCAAATTCGAGATAGAAAGTGGCCGTCAGGGGCTGAGGGGACAGGAGAAATGGGGAGTTGTTTAATGGGTAGAAAGTTTATGTTGCAGGATTAAAAAGTTCTGGATATTTCTTTCACAACAATATCAATATACTTAATATTACTGAACTGTACAGTTAAAAATACTTAAGATTGTAAATTTTATGCTATGCATTTTTTACCACAATAAAAAAAAATCAATTCCAGGTAGGCTACAGATCGAAATAAGAAAAGTAAAGCAATAAAGCTTTTATAGATAACATAGGAGAATATCTTCATGGCCTTGGATTATGAAAAAGATTTATTAAATGGTATAACAAAACCACTAAACATAAAGAAAAGGATACTACTAGGCATTAAAATTAGGAACTTTTTAAAAATTAGAAACAGGTGTTTTTATTTTTCAAAAAATCACATTAGTTTCTGATTAGCAGCTTAACACTTTTCAGAGGGAATATCAGTTTTAACACCAGGAGAAATTTGGGTAATTGGTATTATATTAGTCAAAATACACAGTAAATAGTAGAGACCCAAATCAAAATAGCTCAAGGAAACAAAAAAGGATATGCTTCCCTCATGTTATCAAGTGTCCTCAAATTTATCATCACAATGATTTCATCCTTAGACAGGCTCTCTCCAAATGGTGAGAAAGATGCCTCCATTAGCTCTAGGTTTACATCATCTTTTGGCTTCCAATCCCAGTAAGAAGAAAGAGAACCCCTTTCCCCCAGCATCTATATCAATCTATGAAAATACTCTGGCCCCCTTGGTTCATATGATCTCCCAGACAATTCACTAAGCCCAGGGATACTGAGTAATCTGATTGGCCAGCCCAAGTCCAGCCACTCCCTGCTCCCCTCATTCCCCTCATCCCCACGACAGGAAAGGCAGGGCTACATGACTGACAGCCCATTTCCAAAGCTTAAAAATGCTGAGCAGACCAAAAAAAGTAATAAATCTTCATTTCATTCTTTCCAGAGACATCTCAGTACAAGGGATCTATACTCAGACATACCTGCAGCCATTCATTAGCTTGAGCATAGGAACTTCTATTCTTTGTTTGTTTGTTTGTTTTTGGCGGTGCCATGCAGCATGCGGACCTTAGTTCCCTGACCGGGGATCGAACCCGTGCCCCCTGCATTGAGAGCATGGAGTCTTAACCACTGGACTGCCAGGGAAGTCCCAGGAACTTCTATTCTTGAAAAGACAGCCTTAATGGAGAGAAAGGCAAGGCAGATAAGTGGGAGAAGGATATGTGAAATACATATAAACTCCACACATGAAAGTATGTAGAGAATTTCTAAAAATCATTAAGGAAAAAGCAAATGATTCAGTAGAAAATTGGGTAAGAGACTTGAAATGGCATTTCATAACATAGTTTAGTGGCAAATAATATAAAGTGTTAGCTCTCATTAGTAATTAAGGAATACAAATTTTAACCGTCATAAAACATCACTATGCTCCTACAAGAAAGACTAAAATTTTAAAAGATTGACCAACAAATATTGACAATGTAGAGTAACTGAAATTCTCATACACCTGCTAGTGATAGAGTATAATCACTCTGGGAAACTCTTTAGCATTAACAGCTAAATTTGTACATACAAATGCCCTCCATACATTCATTCTGTAAGGGAAAAGAATAACTCAGCAGGCCTAAGCTTGCTCAAATGTTGCACATTTCCAAGAAAGGCCTATTTTCAGGACTGGTTCTTGGCTGGCTCCTGGGATCTGAGCTTGGAATGTTCTGTCTATAAGAATGTTTTTGCATGTCTGAGGCCTTGGGCCAGCCTGTACCAGTTTCAGCAGATAGTTTATGTTAGTAATTTATTTACGGTGAACATCTGTTTTTTCTCTGGGGGGGTCTACATGTCTACATGACCAACCCCTAATAAAAACCCTGGATTCAAAAGCTCTGGTGAGCTCCCTGGTTGGCAACAATTCACATGTGTTGTCACACATGTTGCTGGGTGAATGAAGCAAATCCTGTGTGACTCCACTGTGAGGGACATTTGAAAGACAGTACCTGGTTTCCTCCAGAGTTTCCCCCATATGCCTTTTCGCTTTGTAGATTTTACTTTATATCCTTTTGCTATAATCAACTGCAACTGTAAGCATAAGAATTTTGGATTACTGTGAGTGGTCTTGGGAACTCCTAATGTAAATCTTAGGCATATTCTCAACAAAAATGCATACTCATTTTCATCAAAAGACATGTACAAGGATACTGCATATCAACATTAAAACATCCCTAAAACTATAAACAACTCAAATGTCCAAATAGTTGTGTAACTATAGTGTCACATTAAATAACAAAAATGAACTACTGTGAAATGCAACAACATGAAACTCATGAATGTTAAAGGAAAGAAACCAGACACAAAAGAATACTGTCAATACCCTCCAGCTGAAGACTACCAGGAATATAGTTGTAGTTGAACATGGTGAATTCATTACTCATTTAATCAAGGGAAGACACACAACGTGGGAAATGGGGGATGTCTCAGTAAAAGAGTATTAGAAAGTACTTTCATGATTCAGGTTTTGGTTAGGTGATTTTGGGAAGAGTCCAAGGAAACAGGGGTTTGCTCTGGACTGGGTGCTGTCAGCAAGCAGGGATGATTCTATAACTGGGTATCTTAATAAATCTTATCTAAAAGGAAGGAAGACTAGAAGTGAGACTAAAGCTACTTGTAAGAAGCAGCAATCAACTCATATTAAACAAGAGGTGGGTATTGGGTATTTTGTGGTTTGCAAAATACCTTGATATTTTCTGTGCTCAAACAGAAATTATATTTTGATATTTTCTGTGCTCAAACAAAATTATAAAGTGGCCTTGTCTTTTCTCAGTTCATCATGGTTAAAGAGTAATCTTGTCTTGTGTTTGTATTTGGTGAGATCATTTATACCCAATAAGAGACCAACATGTCCTAGTGGTGAGCACCAAGCCAGTTTCTTTTTCTTTCTTTTTTTTTTAACTATTTGCTTTTTTACTGAAGATCTAATTGGCTTCATTTAACAATTTATAAATCAGGCAGCACTCCATCTAGCAAGCAGAGAGGAGCTCCAAGGAGCTGTGCAAAATGGAAGGCTTTTAAAGGCAGAGATGGGGTGGACAAGGAAGTCCAACTATTTGACCAAGCCAGTTCCTAATAAACCATGGCCTAGAAGTTGTGTCAGATCAGTTCTTAGATGTCAGAGACTGCTTTTCATCTTTCTTGAAAATATACTGAGTGACTCCATTTATATGAAATTTAAAAACAAGCAAAATTAAATCCATGATGGCAGAATTCAGGACAGAAGTTATCTGTGGGAAGAAGGAAAGAGGAGGAGGAAATAATTTGGAGGGGCAGGCAGAAGGCTTCTGGGGTACTGTTACTATCTCCTTGGAAGGAAAAAAGAAGCATCTCTGGGTTGAAAAATGGTAGAAAAAGGAAAGGAACTGGCAATAGTCTGCACAATCTTCCTTCAATTATAAAACATGATCGATAGGTTTTTGCTACAAGATGAGGTCTTTGTATGCTCTCTCGCCTGTCAAATCACTATCTAGGAGAATGTGTCACTTGCTGAAATGCAAAATACATTAAGTGAAAAATATATGAAGAATTCACATGAAGCCCATTGATGCTTATTCAAGATTTCAAGTCCCAAAAATGAACACTTGAAAAAAGCAATGTTGAACTTCTATCAATGTCAGCTATGCAGATTCAACAACAACAGAAAATAACACAGGCATACCTTGGAGATATTGTGGGTTTGGTTCTAGACAACTGCAATAAAGCAAGTATTGCAATAAAGCGTGTCACACACATTTTTTGGCTTCCCAGTGCATACAAAACTAATGTTTACACTACATTGTAGTCCATTAAATGTGCAATAGCATTATGTCTAAAAATAATGTACATACCTTAATTTTAAAATGTCTTATTGCTAAAAAATGCTAACCATCATCTGAGCCTTCAGTGAGTCGTAATCTTTTTGCTGGCGGAGGGTCTTGCCTTGATGTTGAGGGCTGCTGACCAGTCAGGGTGGTGGCTACTGAAGGCTGGGGTGGCTGGGGCAGTTTTTAAGAATAGGACAACGATGAAGTCTCCTGCACTGACTGACTCTTCCTTTCATGAATGATTTCTCTGTAGCCACGCAATACGGTTTGATAGCATTTTACCCACAGTAGCACTTCTTTCAAAACTGGAGTCAATCAAACCCTACTGCTGCTTTATCAACTAAGTTTATGTGATATTCTAAATCCTTTGCTGTCATTTCAACAATCTTCATGGCATCTTTACCAGGATTAGATTCCATCTTAAGAAACCACTTTTTTTGCTCATCCAGAAGAAGTAATTCCTCATAAATTAAAGTTTTATCATGAGATTGCAGCAATTCAGTCACATCTTCAGGCTCCACCTCTAATTCTAGTACACTTGCTATTTCCACCACATATACAGTTACTTCTTCCACTGAAGTCTTGAACCCCTCAAAGTCATCCATGGGGGTTGGAATCAACTTCTTCCAAACTCCTGTTAATGCTGATATTTTGATCTCATCCCATGAATCAATGAATGCTCTTAATAGCGTCTAGAATGGTGAATCCTTTCCAGGAGGTTTTCAATTTCCTTTGCCCAGATCCATCAGAGGAATCACTTTCTGTCTAAGATAAAGCATTATGAAATGTATTACTTTGGGGCTTCCCTGGTGGCACAGTGGTTGGGAATCTGCCCACCAATGCAGGGGACGTGGGTTCGTGCCCTGGTCTGGGAAGATCCCACATGCTGCGGAGCAAGTGGGCCCGTGAGCCACAATTACTGAGCCTGCGCGTCTGGAGCCCGTGCTCTGTAACAAGAGAGGCCGCGATAGTGAGAGGCCGGTGCACCGCGATGAAGAGTGGCCCCCACTCGCCGCAACTACAGAAAGCCCACGCACAGAAACGAAGACCCAACACAGCCATAAATAAACTAATTAATTAATTTTAAAAAATGTCAGGTGCTGTGCTGACTATTTAAGAAAAAAAAAGAAATGTATTACTTAAATAATAATACTTGAAAGTCAAAATTACTCCTTGACCCATGGGCTGCAGAATGAATGTTGTGCTAGCAGGCATGAAAATGACATTAATCTCATTGTCCATTTCCATCAGAGCTCTTGGGTGACCAAGTGCATTGTCAATGAGCAGTAATATTTGGAAAAGAATCTTTTTTTTCTGAGCAGTAGGTCTCAAAAGTGGGCTAAAATATTCAGTATTTGTAAATAAATGTGCTTTCATCCAGGCTTTGTTGCTCTACTTATAAAGCCTAGGCAGAATAGATTTAGCATAATTCTCAAGGGCCTTAGGATTTTCAGAATGGTAAATGAGCATTGGCTTCAACTTCAGGTCACCAGCTGCATTAGCCCCTTACAAGAGAATCAGCCTATCCTTTGAAGCTTTGAAGCCAGGCATTGACTTTTCCTCTTTAGCTATGAGGGTCCTAGATGGCATCTTCTTCCAGTATAAGGCAGCTCTGTCTACATTGAAAATCTGTTGCTTAGTGTAGCCACCTTCATTAATTATCTTTGCTAGATCTTCTGGATAACTTGCTGTAGTTTCTGCATCAGCACTTGCTGCTTCACCTTGCACTTTTATATTACGGAGATGGCTTCTTTCCTTAGGCCTCGTGAACCAACCTCTGCTAGCTTCAAACTTTTCTTCTGCAGCTTCCTCACCTCTCTCAGCCTTCACAAAATTGAAGAGTTAGGGTCTTGCTCTGGATTAGGTTTTAGCTGAAGGGAATGCTGTGGTTTGATGTTGTGGTTTGATCTTCTAACCAGACCAGTAAAACTTTCTCCATATCAGCAATAAGGCTGCTTTGCTTTCTGATCATTTGTGTGTTCACTGGAGTAGGACTTTTAATTTCCTTCAACAACTTTTTCTTTGCATTCACAACGTGGCTAACCACTGGTGCAGGAAGCCTAGCTTTTGGCCCATCTCAGCTTTCTACCTGCTCTCTTCACCAAGCTTAATCATTTCTAGCTTCTGATGTAAGGTAAGAGATGCGCAACTTTTCCTTTCACTTGAACGCTTAGAGGCCATTGTAGGGTTATAAATTAGCCTAATTTCAATATTGCTATGTCTCAGGGAACAGGGAGGACCGAGAAGAGGGAGAGAGATGGGGGAAATGCCAGTTGAACACGCAAAACATTTATCAATTACGTTCACTGTCTTACATGGGCATGGTTTGAGGTGCCCAAAACAATCATAATAGTAACATCAAATATAACTGATCACAGATCACAACAAATATAATAGTGAAAACGTTCGAAATACTATAAGAATTCATATTTTCAAATGAAACAAAGAATGGTAATGGAAATTATTTTCAAAAATATGATGAAAGATATGAATTCTGGGAGGAGGAACCAAGATGGTGGAGTAGAAGGATGTGCTCTCACTCCCTCTTGTGAGAACACCAGAATCACAACTAGCTGCTGGACAATCATTGACAGGTAGACACTGGAACTCACCAAAAAAGATACCCCACATCCAAAGACAAAGGAGAAGCCACAAAGAGACATAAGAAGGGGCACAATCACAGTAAAATCAAATCCCATAACCGCTGGGTGGGTGACTCACAGACTGGAGAACACTTATACCACAGAAGTCCACCCGCTGGAGTGAAGGTTCCAAGCCCCACGTCAGGCTTCCCAACCTAGGGGTCCGGCAACGGGAGGAGGAATTCCTAGAGAATCAGACTTTGAAGTCTAGTGGGATTTGACTGCAGGACTTTGACAGGACTGGGGGAAACAGAGGCTCCACTCTTGGAGGGCACACACAAAGTAGTGTGCGCATCGGGACCCAGGTGAAGGAGCAGTGACCCCGGGGGAGACTGAACCACACCTACGTGCTAGTGTTGGAGGGTCTCCTGCAGAGGCAGGGGGTGGCTGCGGCTCACCGTGGGGACACGGACACTGGCAGCAGAAGTTCTGGGAAGTACTCCTTGGCGTGAGCCCTCCCAGAGTCTGTCATTAGCCCCACCAAAGAGCCCAGGTAGGCTCCAGTGTTGGGTTGCCTCAGGCCAAACAACCAACAGGGAAGGAACCCAGCCCCACCCATCAGCAGTCAATCGGATTAAAGTTTTAGTGAGCTCTGCCCACCAGAGCAACAGTCAGCTCTACCCACCACCAGTCCCTCCCATCAGGAAGTTTGCTTAAGCCTCTTAGATAGCCTGATCCACCAGAGGGCAGACAGCAGAAGCAAGAAGAACTACAATCCTGCAGCCTGTGAAACAAAACCACATTCACAGAAAGACAGACAAGATGAAAAGGCAGAAGGCTGTGTACCAGATGAAGGAACAAGATAAAACCCCAGTAAAACAACTAAACAAAGTGGAGATAGGCACTTTCCAGGAAAAGAATTCAGAATAATGATATCAAAAGCTTTACAGACAAGCAAAAGCTAAGAGAATTCAGCACCACCAAACCAGCTCTACAACAAATGCTAAAGGAACTTCTCTAACTGGGAAACACAAGAGAAGAAAAGGACCTACAAAAACTAACCTAAAACAATTAAGAAAATGGTCATAGGAACATACATATCGATAATTACCTTAAATGTGAAGGATTAAATGCTCCAACCAAAAGACACAAGCTATCTGAATGGATACAAAAACAAGACCCATACATATGCTGTCTACAAGAGACCCACTTCAGGCCTAGGGACACATACAGACTGAAACTGAGGGGATGGAAAAAGATATTCCATGCAAATGGAAATCAAAAGAAAGCTGGAGTAGCAATACTCATATCAGATAAAATAGACTTTAAAATAAAGAATGTTACAAGAGACAAGGAAGGACATTACATAATGATCAAGGGATCAATCCAAAAAGAAGATATAACAATTATAAATATATATGCACCCAACATAGGGGCACCTCAATACATAAGGCAACTGCTAACAGCTATAAAAGAGGAAATAGAGAGTAACACAATAATAGTGGGGGACTTTAACACCTCACTTACACCAAGGGACAGATCATCCAGACAGAAAATGAATAAGGAAACAGAAGCTTTAAATGACACAATAGACCAGATAGATTTAATTGATATTTATAGGACATTCCATCCCAAAACAGCAGATTACACTTTCTTGTCAAGTGTGCATGGAACATTCTCCAGGATAGATCACATCTTGGGTCACAAATCAAGCCTCAGTAAATTTAAGAAAATTGAAATCATATCAAACATCTTTTCTGACAACGCTATGAGATTAGAAATGAATTACAGGGAAAAAAACATAAAAAACACAAACACATGGAGGCTAAACGCTACATTACTAAATAACCAAGAGATCACTGAAGAAACCAAAGAGGAAATCAAAAAATACCTACAGAAAAATGACAATGAAAACACGACGATCCAAAACCTATGGGATGCAGCCAATGCAGTTCTAAGAGGGAAGTTATAGCTATACAAGCCTACCTCAAGAAACAAGAAAAATCTCAAATAAACAATCTAACCTTACACCTAAAGGAACTAGAGAAAGAAGAACAAACAAAACGCAAAGTGAGCAGAAGGAAAGAAATCATAAAGATCAGAGCAGAAATAAATGAAATAAAAACAAAGAAAACAATAGCAAAGACCAATAAAACTAAAAGCTTGTTCTTTGAGAAGATAAACAAAACTGATAAACCATTAGCCAGACTCATCAAGAAAAAGAGGGAGAGGACTCAAATCAATAAAATTAGAAATGAAATAGGAGAAGTTACAACAGACACCGCAGAAATACAAAGCATCCTAATAGACTAGTACAAGCAACTCTACGTCAGCAAAAGGGATAACCTGGAAGAAACGGACAAATTCTTGGAAAGGTATAACCTTCCAAGACTGAACCAGAAAGAAACAGAAAATATGAACAGACCAATCACAAGTAATGAAATTGAAACTGTGATTTAAAATCTTCCAACAAACAAAAGTCCAGGACCAGATGGCTTCACAGGTGAATTCTATCAAACATTTAGAGAAGAGCTAACACCCATCCTTCTCAAACTCTTCCAAAAAATTCCAGAGGAAGGAACACTCGCAAACTCATTCTATGAGGCCACCATCACCCTGAGACCAAAACCAGAAAAAGATACTACAAAAAAAGAAAATTATAGACCAATATCACTGAAGAATATAGATGCAAAAATCCTCAACAAAATACTAGCCAACAGAATCCAACAACACATTAAAAGGATCATACACCACGATCAAGTGGGATTTAAACCAGGGATGCAAGGATTCTTCAATATACGCAAATCAATCTATGTGATACACCATATTAACAAACTGAAGAATAAAAACCATATGATCATCTCAAGAGATGCAGAAAAAGCTTTTGACAAAATTCAGCACCCATTTATGATAAAACCTCTCCAGAAAGTGGGCATAGAGGGAACCTACCTCAACATAGTAAAGGCCATATACAACAAACATCATTCTCAATGGTGAAAAACTAAAAGCATTTCCTCTGAGATCAGGAACAAGACAAGGATGTCCACTCCCACCACTATTATTCAACATAGTTTTGGAAGTCCTAGCCACGGCAATCAGAGAGGAAACAGAAATAAAAGGAATACAAATTGGAAAAGAAGAAGTAAAACTGTCACTGTGTGCAGATGACACAATACTATACAAAGAGAATCCTAAAAATGCCACCAGAAAACTACTAGAGCTAATCAATGAATTTGGTAAAGTTGCAGGATACAGAATTAATACACAGAAATGTCTTGCATTCCTATACACTAATGATGAAAAATCTGAAAGAGAAATTAAGGAAACACTCCCATTTACCACTGCAACAAAAAGAATAAAATACCTAGGAATAAACCTACCTAGGGAGACAATAAACCTGTATGCAGAAAACTACACTGATGAAAGAAATTAAAGATGATACCAACAGATGGAGAGATATACCATGTTCTTGGATTGGAAGAATCAATATTGTGAAAATGACTATACTACCCAAAGCAATCTACAGATTCAATGCAATCCTATCAAATTACCAATGGCATTTTTTATGGAACTAGAACAAAAACTCTTAAAATTTGTATGGAGACACAAAAGACCCCAAATAGCCAAAGCAGTCTTGAGGGAAAAAAACGGAGCTGGAGGAATCAGACTCCCTGACTTCATACTATACTATAAAGTGACAGTAATCAAGACAATCTGGTACTGGCACAAAACCAGAAACATAGATCAATGGAACAGGACAGAAAGCCCAGAGATAAACCCACCTATGGTCAACTAATCTATGACAAAGGAGGCAACGATATACAATGGAGAAAAGACAGTCTCTTCAATAAGTGGTATTGGGAAAACTGGACAGCTACATGTAAAAGAATGAAATTAGAACACTCCCTAACACCATACACAAAAATAAGCTCAAAATGGATTAGAGGCCTAAATGTAAGACCGGACACTATAAAACTCTTAGAGGAAAACATAGGAAGAACACTCTTTGACATAAGTCACAGCAAAATCTTTTGTGATCCACCTCCTAGAGTAATGGAAATAAACACAAAAATAAACAAATGGGACCTAATGAAACGTAAAAGCTTTTGCACAGCAAAGGAAACCATAAACAAGACGAAAAGACAACCCTCAGAGTGGGAGAAAATATTTGCAAAAGAATCAACCTCCAAAATATATAAACAGCTCATGCAGCTCAATAGTAAAGAAAGAAACAGCCCAATCCAAAAATGGGCAGAAAACCTAAATAGACATTTCTCCAAAGAAGACATACAGATGGCCAAGAAGCACATGAAAAGCTGCTCAACATCACTAAGTATTAGAGAAATGCAAATCAAAACTACAATGAGGTATCACCTCACACCAGTTATAATGGGCATCATCAGAAAATCTACAAACAACAAATGCTGGAGAGGGTGTGGAGAAAAGGGAACCCTCTTGCACTGTTGGTGGGAATGTAAATTGATACAGCCACTATGGAGAACAGTATGGAGGTTCCTTAAAAATAGAATTACCATATGATCCAGCAATCCCACTACTGGGCCTATACCCAGAGAAAACCATAATTCAAAAAGACACATGCACCCCAATGTTCATTGCAGCACTATTTACAATAGCCAGGTCATGGAAGCAACCTAAGTGCCCATCGACATGAATGGATAAAGAAGTTGTGGTACAAATATACAATGGAATATTACTCAGCCATAAAAAGGAACGAAATTGGGTCATTTGTTGAGACGTGGATGGATCTAGAGACTGTCATACAGAGTGAAGTAAGTCAGAAAGAGAAGAACATATATCGTATATTAACGCATGTATGTAGAAACTAGAAAAATGGTACAGATGAACCGGTTTGCAGGGCAGAAGTTGAGACACCGATGTAGAGAACAAATGTATGGACACCAACGGGGGAAAGCCGTGGGGGGGTGGGGATGGTGGTGTGACGAATTGGGCGATTGGTATTGACATGTATACACTGATGTGTAGAAAATTGATGACTAATAAGAACCTGCTGTATAAAAAAATAAATAAAATTTAAAAGAAGATATGAATTCTATTTCCAGGAATAGCAACTTGTATCAACACACATAAGTTTGCATATTATTTCAAGGGACTCAAAGACACCAGAAAGTACACGCAGGTTAAGAACTACCACTCCGTCATTTTCTATTTAGTACTGCAAAAGAGAATTCTGCAACCAGCATAATTTTTGTTCCTTTGTAAGTAACCTATTTTCTTATGCCTCGATATACACAGGAGAAGCTCAATTACAGTAATGTAGTCAAAAGAGGGAATTTTTCCTGGAAGTGAACTAGGATGTCTCCCATAGCTGTGGCAAGGGCAGAGTTGGAGATGATTTTCATAGACAACTAGAACAGGACTTCAAATAATGGATGCCCTGAATGTCCGTATCACTTATAGCCACTGAATCAATATTTCTGAAAACCAAGCCCAAAGTGTGAGCCTGCATATGCTTGAATAACAATGCTAATTGAATTCACAGCCATGTAAGGTATCATATTAATGTTAAGGCAGTAAAACCACTATGATTATTAAGAGAGCTTGTGGATAAGTCCACAGGGAGCTATTGCCTTTGGGTAGCACACCACCTCTGTGGGTCAGCTGCCAACGGAATGGTGGTGGACCTGGAGCCACTGTCGGTCAGGAGGGCCAGCACTCAGGTGGAAGAGCTGGATGTGGAATGGAAAAGAGCAAGGACAAGCACGACAACACCAGCCTCCTCTGTGTCTATCACTGCATCTGCCTGCAAAACCTCCAGGAAGAAATGGCCATCGCTTTACTTCCACCTCTCAATCTCACACAATTTCTTCTATGGACAAGCTCTCGCCTAGAACCATACAAAGAAGAGAATTCTGGGAGGGGCAGTTCCCAGCCTTAACCAAGTTGACAACAGAACAATACAACATATCTACTAGTCGACCAACCTTCCCAGTTTGCCCAAGACTATTCCGGTTCTAGCACTGCAAGTCCTGTACCCCAGGAAACCCCTCAGTCCTGGGCAAACCAAGATAGTTGGTCATCCTACCTTCCTTGCCAATAGAGGCAGTCTTTTCTCTCTGAAAAAGTTGGCATCCTCTTGCCGAAAGAACCTTTCATGATCTCTCTTGAGGTAGTCACCTAGCAGGAGAACAATGACCCACCCACCACCTCTTATTGCTTCTAAACTTAGAACTAGACTTAAATCTCAGCAGGCCCCAGAGAGATGAACACTAAGTCTGACCCTAGAAGAGGTTTTGTACACACCACAAGAATTTCAAGATTTTGTCTTTTTGTATCTGCAAAACCTAAGTAAAGTGTAGTAGAAATCCTAAGACCAGAGCAGAAGAAATGTAATGTTGGATTAATCCAAATTTATTGATATGGATACAGAGATTTTGGATGCAATGTGTTAAGCTTGAGTACCTGGGAATAACTAACAATTTCTTGTCTTGTTCCTGATCTTAGTGGAAATGCTTTCAGTTTTTCACCATTGAGGATGATGCTGGCTGTGGGTTTGTCATATATGTCCTTTATTACGTTGAGGAAAGTTCCCTCTATGTCTACTTTCTGGAGGGTTTTTATCATAAATGGGTGTTGAATTTTGTTAAAAGCTTTCTCTGCATCTATTGAGATGATCACATTGTTTTTCTCCTTCAATTTGGTAATATGGTGTATCACATGGCTTGATCTGCATATATTGAAGAATCCTTGCATTCCTGGGATAAACCCCACTTGATCAGGGTGTATGATCCTTTTAATGTGCTGTTGGATTCTGTTTGCTAGTATTTTGTTGAGGATTTTTGCATCTGTGTTCATCAGTGATACTGGCCTGTAGTTTTCTTTCTTTGTGACATTTTTGTCTGGTTTTGGTATCAGGGTGTTGGTGGCCTCGTAGAATGAGTTTGGGAGTGTTCCTCCCTCTGCTATATTTTGGAAGAGTTTGAGAAGGATGGGTGTTAGCTCTTCTCTAAAGTTTTGATAGAATTTGCCTGTGAAGCCATCTGGTCCTGGGCTTTTGTTTGTTGTAAGATTTTTAATCACAGTTTCAATTTCAGTGCTTGTGATTGGTCTGTTCATATTTTCTATTTCTTCCTGGTTCAGTCTCGGAAGGTTGTGCATTTCTAAGAATTTGTCCATTTCTTCCGGGTTGTCCATTTTATTGGCATATAGTTGCCTGTAGTAATCTCTCATGATCCTTTGTATTTCTGCAGTGTCAGTTGTTACTTTTTCATTTCTAATTCTATTGATGTGAGTCTTTTCCCTTTTGTTTTTTGATGAGTCTGGCTAATGGTTTATCAATTTTGTTTATCTTCTCAAAGAACCAGCTTTTAGTTTTACTGATTATTTCCTATTGTTTCCTTCATTTCATTTATTTCTGATCTGATCTTTATGATTTCTCTCCTTCTGCTAACTTTGGGGGGGTTTTGTCCTTCTTTCTCTAATTGCTTTAGGTGTAAGGTTAGGTTGTTTATTTGAGATGTTTCTTGTTTCTTAAGGTAGGATTGTATTGCTATAAACTTCCCTCTTAGAACTGCTTTTGCTGCATCCCATAGGCTTTGGGTCATCGTGTTTTCATTGTCATTTGCTTCTAGGTATTTTTTAATTTCCTCTTTGATTTCTTCAGTGATCTCTTCGTTATTAAGCAGTGTATTGTTTAGCCTCCATGTGTTTGTATTTTTACAGATTTTTTCCTGGAATTGATATCTAGTCTCATAGCGTTGTGGTCGGAAAAGATACCTGATATGATGTCAATTTTCTTAAATTTACCAAGGCTTGATTTGTGACGCAAGATATGATCCTGGAGAATGTTCCATGAGCACTTGAGAAGAATGTGTATTCTGTTGTTTTTGGATGGAATGTCCTATAAATATCAATTAAGTCCATCTTGTTTAATATATCATTTAAAGCTTGTTTCCTTATTTATTTTCATTTTGGATGATCCGTCCATTGGTGAAAGTGGGGGGTGTTAAAGTCCCCTACTATGAATGTGTTACTGTCGATTTCCCCTTTTATGGCTGTTAGTATTTGCCTTATGTATTGAGGTGCTCCTATGTTGGGTGCACAAATATTTACAATTGTTTTATCTTCTTCTTGGATTGATCCCTTGATCATTATGTAGTGTCCTTCTTTGTCTCTTGTAACAGTCTTTGTTTTAAAGTCTATTTTGTCTGATATGAGAATTGCTACTCCAGCTTTCTTTTGATTTCCATTTGCATGGAATATCTTTTTCCATCCCCTCACTTTCAGTCTGTATGTGTCCCAAGGTCTGAAGTGGGTCTCTTGTAGACAGCATATATAAGGGTCTTGTTTTTGTATCCATTCAGCCAGTCTATGTCTTTTGGTTGGAGCATTTAATCCATTTACATATAAGGTAATTATCGATATGTATGTTCCTATTACCATTTTATTAATTGTTTTGGGTTTTTTATTGTAAGTTTTTCCTTCTCTTGTGTTTCCTGCCTAGAGAAGTTCCTTTAGCATTTGTTGTAAAGCTGGTTTGGTGGTGCTGAGTTCTCTTAGCTTTTGCTTGTCTGTAAGGTTTTAATTTCTCTGTCAAATCTAAGTGAGATCCTTGCTGGGTAGAGTAATTTTGGTTGATCCCTGAAAGTATAGTCTTAGGAAATGGGATTTTAAGTACACAATGGAGGGGGGATTCCCTGGTGGCGCAGTAGTTGAGAATCCACCTGCCAATGCAGGGGACACGGTTTCGATCCCTGGTCTGGGAAGATCCCACATCCTGTGGAGCAACTAAGCCCCTGTGCCACAACTACTGAGCCTGCGTGCCGCAACTATTGAAGCCCATGCACCTAGAGCCTGTGCTCCGCAACAAGAGAAGCCATCGCAGTGAGAGGCCTGCGCACTGCAGCAAGGAGTGGCCCCTGCTCACTGCAGCTAGAGAGGGCCCATGTGCAGTGGCGAAGATCCAAGGCAGCCAAAAATAAAATAAATTAAAAGAAATAAATGAAATACACAATGGAGGAAGGAAAGACATTTCTTAGAACCCAGAAGATCCGCTATTACACTTGTTTACAATGGAAAGTTAATGGAAAATTACAGGAAACAATATAGGCATGACCATTATTGGCACACATGCTTTTAGAATGAAGGTTTGGGTCACCATACAACCAACATGGTTAATGAGGGCAAATGGAATATGAAATAGCTAGAGAAAGAAAGAAATGACAAATACCATCCATGATCACGTGGCAGGTGCAGAAATGAGGACTGCAATAGTGTTATATTCTTCCTGCTTTGTTATGAATATACCTGAATAGATTAACTATTTCTTTTTTTTCCCCTCCCTTTACCATTCCCATACGCTCTAATATAAGGTGTGTTACTTAGGGCTGACTCTATATCTCAGTATTTAGGTTTCAGGATATCAAAGACGGAATGTGACTCAGCTAGGGGAGTAAATAAATATCACCCAGAAATGAGTAAAGTGCAATGTGTAACACAGAGTCCCCTCTTTTGGGGAGATGGTTAGTATGCTTTTAGTTTTGTAAGGGATCATTGCATCATGTAAGGTGGAAGTACAATGTCATTATCTTTTTTTTTTTTTTTTTTTGCGGTACGCGGGCCTCTCACTGTTGTGGCCTCTCCCGTTGCGGAACACAGGCTCCGGACACGCAGGCTCAGAGGCCATGGCTCACAGGCCCAACCACTCCGCGGCATGTGGGATCTTCCCGGACCGGGGCACGAACCCGTGTCCCCTGCATCGGCAGGCGGACTCTCAACCACTGCACCACCA
This sequence comes from Tursiops truncatus, assembly GCF_011762595.2. Lineage (NCBI taxonomy): Eukaryota > Metazoa > Chordata > Mammalia > Artiodactyla > Delphinidae > Tursiops > Tursiops truncatus. Next base: position 14,511,833 of record NC_047048.1, read on the forward strand.
GGGAAGCCTAATGTCATTATCTTTATTTGGAAGTTAAATAGGGTTAAAATGGGAACATATGTACGTCAGGCTGGCAAAGAGATGAACTGTGCTGGACTGTCCGTGGTCAACTGGTACCACCAACTACTTTTGTCTAAGGCAGAAAATTAAGTCTCCCATAATTCCCTTCCCTGTGTGGTTCTGAGTAAAAGGCTGCCAATAAGAGAAAATATGATTTTCTCTTTTATGGAAGGGATTTATAAAATGGAAATGAAGCAGAAGCCATTATTCTCAAGACACGCAGTGCTTCCACAGACCTCTCCTAAAGCTCCCACTTCATCCCCATGGCATGCCTCACAGGTCCTTCCTTAGGCTCCCTTACTGAGGTCCCACTCTGACAGCTAGATGCAGTTTTGAGGGCTTCTCTGCAAACTCTGGCTTTCCACCCACCTCAGGCTTAAATCATTAATGCCTATTTTCCTAATCTTTCTATGACATATTTATCAGTTCATTCTCTATTCTTCTTTTATATAAAATGTCCAGTGTATGATAAAAATTTTCCAGAGCCTCAGTTCTCCAGTTCTCCCACATTTGTGTAAGCCATAATTAACATATTAAACCCCTCACTCCTATAATACTTACAGTAGCTCTCTTTCCCCAACTGAATGCAGACTGATACAGTAATAAAGTACTGCCGTAGCCACTGGAGCTCACTTCTGGGTGATGGAGCATTTCTCACATAAGGTAGAATACCTATGAACTGGGCCATAACTTCAAATATTGTCTACAAGAGCTTCATATCAGGATACAGTATTTTTGGTTGAAGAAATATTCTTGTTCCTATGTCTAAGATTTATTTTGCTAATAAAAATCATTTTATTAAACACCTACTAATTCTCAAGTATTAAGTTTGGTGCTCAGGATACAAAATGCATATGTGGTCCTTGCCTTTGAAAAGTCCTTAGTATAAAAGAAGCAACATATAATATAAACAATCATAATATAGTGTGATAACTGCAAGAGTAAAGGCAGGCACGAAGTATAGTAGAAGGATCTGTGGCACAGAAGAGGTGTCATTTGAGCTGAGTCTTAAAGGACAAAGTTGTAAAATGAAGAAGAGAAGCAAGATGATCAAGGCAGGAAGAAGAGTAAGTGCAAAGGTACAGAGGTATACAAGTGTGCCAAAAGAATGAAAGGCAGGTAGTGGGGTGTGATTAGAAGGATAAAACGAGATAAGGTTGAAAAGGAAGATTGAAAGCAGAAGACAAAGAATCTTAATGCTATTCTGAGTTCCATTATGGTTACGAAGCAGGAGGTCTCAAAACACCACCGCTCTCATCAAAACAATCAGAAAACACCAGATAAACTAAACTTCATACTATTCTTTAGAGCCATCAAAAAGCAGTGGATGCAAAGAAGTCTAAATGAACCCAATTCCAGAGAAGGATGAGTTCTTCAAAGGTGAGCAAAGAGCCCCTTTCTACCTTGAATCAACTGCCTAGTCTGCATATAGGTAGGCAGAAAAGCAGGCCTACCAGAGGTGAAAGATTTTGCTGATGAGACAAAAAGAAGCTGAACTTTTAGTGGCAGTGTGGACTGGTATGATGGATCCAAATCTAGAAGAGCCCCAGGTGTAAAAATAAATCTCTTGGTCTAACAATTGTACCCCAAGGGCCTTTTGTTAAGTAACAGTGGGAGCAGAGCTAGAAAGGAGAGATCGCCCAATCTTTTTTTAAAATAAATTTATTTATTTATTTATTTATTTATTTTTGGTTGCATTGGGTCTTCATTGCTGTGCACGGGCTTTCTCTAGTTGTGGCGAGTGGGGGCTACTCTTCGTTGCGGTGCGCAGGCTTCTCATTGCAGTGGCTTCTCTTGTTGTGGAGCATGGGCTCTAGGGCATGCGGGCTTCAGTAGTGGTGGCGCACGGGCTTAGTTGCTCCGCGGCATGTGGGATCTTCCCGGACCAGGGCTTGAACCCGTGTCCCCTGCATTGGCAGGCGGATTCTTAACCACTGCACCACCAGGGAAGTCTGAGATCGCCCAGTCTTGTGTGGTCCTTAGCTTCCAGGGCCCTGCTGCAGTTACCATCCAGAGGTGAAATAAATTAATTTAAGCTTCAACCCAACTCCCTGCCAGCTGTTATTTTTAAAAAGTCAAAGAAATCAACCTTTTTTCTACAGCACACAGGAAACTGTGGGTTGGGCTAAAGGTCAAATCTCCATAATCTCATTTAAATCCAGAAGTAAACTAAATAAAACTGTTGCTCAGCCACAGCTCGGCCTGACACACTGAAATTTGAATGATCAGCCAATTACCCTAGCTGCCTGACAGAAAAAAGAATATGCCCTCTCTGGGAAAAATAAATCAAAAATATTATCTAGGTTACTCTCTACTCTTCTTTTATACAAAAGGTGCAGTATGAAATCAAAACTTCTAAGACATGTGAAGAAGCAAATAAGTATAACTCATAATTAAGAAAAAAGGCCAAAAGAGAGACCCATGTATAAGTACTTTAAAATAATTATTATAAATATGTTAAAAGAATTTAGGGACTTCCCTGGTGGCACAGTGGTTAAGAATCTACCTGCTAATGCAGGGGACACAGGTTCGATCCCTGGTCCGGGAAGATCCCACATGCCACAGAGCAAGTAAACCCATGCGCCACAACTACTGAGCCTGCGCTCTAGGGCCCATGAGCCACAACAAGAGAAGCCACCGCAACGAGAAGTCCTTGCACCGCAACGAAGAGTAGCCCCCGCTTGTCAAAACTAGAGAAAGCCCACGCACAGCAATGAAGACCCAACACAGCCAAAAATAAATAAATGAATAAATAAATAAGAATTTAGAGCAAAAGATGAACAGAATGGGTGGAGAGATGGAGGATTCCAGCAGAGAAACAGAAATTCTAAAACTGAAAAATAAACTATCTGAAATGAAGTTACTGGATGGGATTAATGGCAGACCAGACACAGAAGAAGAAAGGAGCAATGAATTCAAAGATAGGTTAATTAAAAACAAATCAAACCTGAGGCCCAAACTAGAGATGGCAAAAGAGACGATCAGTGAATTTGGCACATTTTAGTCAAACTGCCAAAAACTGGAGATAAGAGGAAAGTCTTATTAGCAGCTCCCCCCAAAACAAACCCAAAAAACTATTACATTCATAAGAATTTTAGCTGACTTCCCATAAAAACAATGAAAGCCAATAAAATAACATATTCTGAGTGCTGAAAGTAAAACAAACAAACGAAACCCAAAAACCTGTCAACCTAGAACTCTATACTCAGCAAAATATTCTCATATAACGGAGAAATAATGACATTTTCAGATAAACAAAAGCTGAGAGAATTAGTAGCCAGCATACCCTTACTATAAGAAATCCTAAAAGAATTTCATCAGGGTAAAAAGAAATGATTCCAGATGAAACTCTGAGTCTTCAGAAAAGATGAAAAAGACCATTTGTGGCCCACAGAAAAGTTTGCAGCTCTTGTCAGAGAGCAACTACCATAAACAAACAAATAAAAAAAGAGGTATAGCTAACAAGGGGAGCTAAGAGCCAACAGTGGAGATAAAATGAAATACTTAAACAAACTAGACTGATGCAAAAGAAGGCAGGAAAAAAGAAAGAAAGGGACAAAGACAGACATCTAAATAGAAAACAAACAGCAAGGTGGTAGATTTAAACCCAAACAGGTGAGTAATAACGTTACATGTAAGTAGATTAACTAGTCCATTTAAAGTCAGAGATTATGAGTTTAACAAACAAGACCAGCTATATCCACTTATCAGCAACATACTTTAAATATAAAGACACAGATTAAGAGTAACAGGATGGAAAAAATATACCATGTACACTGTATGCATAAAAACAACGAAGTGGCTATGTTTACGTCAGACAAACTAGACTTCCAGAGAGAAACATCAGAGATGATGAGAGACACTTCATAATGATGAGTTAATTCCTCAGGAATATATAAAAGGGTTTGCTCCTAATAATACTGATTCAAAACACATGAAGCAAAATTAACAGAAATAAAAAATAATCTTTTTCCAAAATTGATAAAATTAGACACCCCCTACCAATAAGAATTAGAAGATTTGAGCAACACTGTGAAACAACATGACTTAATTGATATTTATAGAATTCTGCAACAGCTGCAGAATACACATCCTATCGAGTGACATGTGAGAACATATGCTGGCCATAAGGCAATTTTCAATATATTTCAAAGGACTGAAACCACACTGAGTAGTTCTCTAATCGTAAAGGAATTAACCTAGAAACAAACAATAAAAAGATCACCAGAAAATCTCCAAAGACCTGAAAAGTACATGCCATTCTAAGACGTCTGGGCTCTATCCTATAGTACTAGTGGAGCTATTCAAGGTTTACGCAAGGGAATGATACATTCAGATATAATACATTCAGATTTGAACTTTTAAAAAATAACTTTCATTGAATATTTTAAAAATGTAGCAGAAGAATGACTGAACACACTCATATAACACAAAGGGGAATAAACCATAATTCATGTAAAAAATGAGGAGAAACTGAATTAAGGTACCTGAAATAGGATTGAATCAAGATATTTTCAAATGCAGAACCAAGGGGACTTGGTGACCAATTAATTACACGTGATCTGCAAAGCTAGTTAATCCTAACTAACTTTGATGACTAGACAAATAGGAATGCTACGTATGGAGACAGGAAAAACAGGGAGAAGCAGTTTCTGATGGGTACAGGAACTAGAAAACACAGGTGTGCATTACAGGCTCTCCCTTTAATGCAAGAACATCAATTCTAACTGCTGCAGCTTCTTACTGTTTGGCTCAGGGATATAACCCAACTCCCCCTCCCAGCTCACTTAATTAATATTCAAGTTCCTTCTTGTTTGCTCTGTGGGTTCTGCACACTGATACATGCTTTTCCATTTGACTATTTGCTCTTCTTTAGTACTGTCTAGTCTGGTTTTCAACTGGATATTCCATTCACACTTGGATCTGCTTTTCAGCTCACTCTCCAGGTTTAGTAACCAGGTCTTTGAACTGTTTTTTGGCTTGACCCACGTGTCCTGAGGACTCTGCTCCTCATACCTGCTCACTGGCTCATAGACAACGCAAATATAGATAAACACAGCCTCATCCCACCCCTATTCTAGATTCTTGCTCAGTTTAGTGAACAATCCATCTAGCTTCTGCCTATCGAGGAACAACTTTGGACAATAAGTTCATTTGACATTGAGTTTGAGGTCTTTGTGAATATCCAAGTGGAGAGACACAGAAAGCAGGTGGAAAAAAATGAGCCTAGGGCTCAGGAAAGAGACGCAGTAGGAGATAAAGATTTATGATCATCAGCAAATAGGTTGTAATCAAAATCACATGAGTGGATGAGCATAAGGAGACTATAGAACAGAAGTCCTTAATCTGACAGGCTTTAGGGGCATCTATGAATCCACTGAAATTGTGGGTAAAATTCTGTGTATGTATGTGTCTGCACTTCTCAGATAGGGATCCATAAATTTCATCAGATTCTCAAATGTCTTTAACTCTAAAATTATTAAAAACCTATGCGGGAGGGAGATGGCTAGAATGTAACCTAGAGGGCACTCCTTACTAAAATGTGCTACAATTGTGGGATTAGAGACCATGGTGGGAAAGGTATGGAATATGTTAGCATTTCATTTCCAATTTACCATCTGAGTCACAGCAACCATGAAGCACATGATTTTCTATTCAAGATTGGGCAACACGTCCCCAAAATACACTGACTCAGACACCAGTACTTCTAGATTACCCAAAATTGTATGAAAACTAGAATTTTTAGGCCTAGAGCTTTGGATTCTATATTCCCAGTCAAAACGTGAATTTCTTCCCCACTCCCATCCCATAAATAAAGGGCACAATCTCCGCAGCCACCTTCTTTCTCTGGAGTCCATCTCATGTCACAGCTGACAATCGAAGATCACTTTTTAAGCATTACTTTATGAAACTTCATGATCATCAATGCTGGATATATTAGCATCTGAGTTTTTACAGGCAAAAAGCTCTGAAAATATATAATCCAACCCCACAAAACAAGGATGTCAGCTTGTATGCATTATCACAAAGTGCTCAAAAATGCAATTATAGTTCACACTTTACCTTTTTTTCCTCAAAATTATTTGTCACTTTAGAGGTAGACAAAGATGGTGGGAAGGTTTTTTCCAGGGTGCATTTTGAAACTCTTTCAAAAGCCACAAATGTGTATGAAACAAATTCTCTAGTCACAAGGATTCAAACCACAGCATTCTTCCCTACTTAACCACTCAAGCAAGCCAAGAATAATCTAGCTGGTCAACTCACATGTAGGAAAACTATAATGTCTACTACTTGGGGAACCTCTAAATATCACTTACACATGTACCTTGGTTTATAAAAACCATTTCAGTATTGTACAAAGGAGAAAGCTATGAATTACCAATTACCAAGAGATTAAAAGGACTATGATAATGCACTGTATACTTCGCCTTTAGCAGAATGTAATTCACAAAACTTTAACACATATAAAACTTTTTTCAAACTTAAATGTTTTGTAAAAGAATATATACATATAGGTAATAACTGGAAAATGTTCAATTATATTAATCAATGAAACCTATTAAAATTAGCAAATATCTAAAATAAAATTACCTATATTATGCTGGTAGTTCAAAAGAATAAAAAAAAATTATCAACATATATCATGCACCTTAAAAAAATTTCAGATATTTTGACATGGTTTAATTCCACTTTCATTAGTCTAGCCCTAAAAAAAACCGCACTAAAATGTAGTATGTGCAAAGATGTTCACTGTAGCACTATCTGTCAAACAGAAAATTGTAAACAGCAAAAGAAAAATGGTAAAATAAATTATAGAACATATACTAGGGAAACATTTTATTTGTTTGTTCATTCATCCATTCACTTACTACTGTGTTTCATAAAGGATTTAAGGTGGCTCATAAAATGATTTATTTATACAACCATGAAAAATTATGTTTAAAAATCATGTACACAATGAGAAAATGCTCATGAATATTAAATGGAAAGGGCTGAATACAAGATTGTGTGTGTGCAAAAGTGAGATGTAAGACAAGTATTCTTACCTTTGTTTAACAACATGCAAAGAAGAAAGAGAAATCCATCAAAATGCTAAAAATAGTATTTGTCGGGGTGGTAACATTATAGGTGAATTTTATTCTCTTATCTTTTTAATTTTATAAGTTTTATAAACTAAGTTTATATATATATATATATATTTTTTTTTTTTACGGTATGCGGGCCTCTCACTGTTGTGGTCTCTCCCGTTGCGGAGCACAGGCTCCGGACGCGCAGGTTCAGCGGCCACAGCTCACAGGCCCAGCCGTTCCGCGGCATGTGGGATCTTCCCGGACTGGGGCATGAACCCGTGTCCCCTGCATCAGCAGGCGGACTCTCAACCACTGTGTCACCAGGGAAGCCCCTAAGTTTATAGTTTTATAATAATGCTTGTATGTATGAAAAATATAAAAAGGATAAAGATTATTTTAAAAATAAAAAAAAATCTGCCTCCATATATGATGGTTTATAAGAAAATAGCTCTTCGTATATAGCCACTAATGACTTGAAAAAAGAAAACAAAAGTAATATCTAAGTGTAAAAAATCCAGATGGAAATCAGCCTCATGAAATATAAGTTTGTTTTTCGATTAAAGGTATCAACAGAAGAACAGAATAAAGAGATGATATATTATAAGGTTGTGGGGAGGAGAGGAAACTGACATAAAAAAAAAAATACCAGGGCTTCCCTGGTGGCACAGTGGTTAAGAGTCCGCCTGCCAATGCAGGGGACGCGGGTTCGTGCCCCAGTCTGGGAAGATCCCACACGCCACGGAGCGGCTGGGCCAGTGAGCCATGGCCGCTGAACCTGTGCGTCTGGAGCCTGTGCTCCGCAACGGAAGAGGCCACGACAGTGAGAGGCCCACGTACCGTAAAAAACAAAACAAAACAAAACAAAAAACATACCAGAGAAAGGCAAGGAATTTTAATCTTGAAATCCAACAGCCTAACAGTGAACTTACGCTAACACGGTTGTCTTATTTAAACTGTAGTTTCAAAAAATACCACATCTATAGACAGAAGGTAGAACTGTGGTTGCCAGGGGCTAGAGGAAGGGGGAATGGGTAATGATTATGTAGTTTCAGTTTGAAAAGATGAAAAAAGTTCTGGAGATGGATGGTGGTGACAGTTCTACAACAATACAAATATACTGGACTATACACTTATAAATTGTTAAAATGGTAAATTTTGTTATTTAAATTTTACAATAAAAAAATACATTAAGGTATGATTTGAAATAGATTATACAGGTAAGGTATATATTCACATTTTTTGAGTTTTCAGCTTTTCTCAAATAGGATTATAAAGATGTGAGCATAACTTATAAAAGAAGTAGTTGTAACTACACTTTAATAGTAACTTTCTCTCAATCAGAGGGTTGTTTATTGTACCTATGTAATAATTCTTCTCATGTAGCCAATGTTTAGTTTTCAAGTATCAAGAAATCATGCCTCATCTAAACAAAGGTTTAAAAGTAAAGTAGCCATTAGATTCAAAGTAAAAAGAAACTAGAAGTAAGTGAGGTCACTAATAATTCTGGTGTTTATGCAAATTTATGATAATCAGCTATGAGAATAAATCTCCCCAACAGTAAGCACCATTCTTAGAAATTGGCAAAAAGAGATTAAAGAATTGTCCCTATAGTCCCTGGAAAGAGCCACAGTTATCCTTAAAATGCAGTGGAAGATTTCTGATGATAAAGCATTTTACAAATAGGATTTTTCTAATTTAAAATAATTTTCTGATCATAAAAAAGCAAGGAACAAAATAAGAAAAAACTTTTTAGGACCCAAATTCCATACCCAGTTTTCTCAATTCACTTTAAAAATCTCACTTACCCTTCTAGTGTTTTCAAGGATTTTGGGATCAGGTTTTCCATAGTTAGGTGGATTGGCATACGGGTCATATCCAAGTTTGGCAAGCATGGGTGCAATCACCGCCATGTCTTGTAAAACATCTGGAGGTATCTTCCCAACCCATTTTGATAGAGCTCCCACATTGACTGGCTTGATGACCTGGTCTGTAGATCTCTCCACTCTGAAAACAATATAATGTGAATAAACATGTATTTAGAATACTGAAAACAGTACTGGAAACATATTTTTTTTTTTTTGCGGTACGCAGGCCTCTCACTGTTGTGGCCTCTCCCGTTGCGGAGCACAGGCTCCGGACGCGCAGGCTCAGCGGCCATGGCTCACGGGCCTAGCCGCTCCGCGGCGTGTGGGATCTTCCCGGACCGGGGCACGAACCCGTGTCCCCTGCATCGGCAGGTGGACTCTCAACCACTGCGCCACCAGGGAAGCCCCTGGAAATTATTTTTGATGACTCTAAAAATTACAAGTCTTCAGATTATAAAAGCTATTGAGAAAGAGTGTATTTTTCAGGCTTGACATTGCTTACTAGACTTTTTTTTTTAATGTTCTCAATCTGACAGCAATTATTGGCAACCTCAGATTCCTAGAAATAGGAAAAACGGTCAGGTGAAAACATCTGCACAGAATGTACTGACATTTTAATTACAACATTCAGAAAAACATAACAAAGATAAGACTGCTTAGAAAAACAGCTCGTCAACTTACTTGAAATACATAAAAATAAAAACCACAAGTAAATAAGATGGCTTGATGAATGATGACTAGAGGAACATAAAGATGGACAGATTATGTGATAAAGCAAATACAGCACAATGTTAATTGTAGCTAGTGGGTATAATTCTTTCAGTTCTTTATATGTTTGAAATTTTTCATAATAAAATATTGGGGGGAAAATAGTCAACCATAATCCACTAAGACTGCAAAATATTCATTTGTCCTATTTTTCTGTTGATTTCCTAAAGAACCCTATTTTCTAAGGAAGAAAAAGGAGTGCTATTTATGACTTTTGATATTACAAAATAAATGTGTTCTACCTCTTGACCTAGAAATTTACTTTAAGCTTATAGTGACACTATATTTGACTAAATAACTCATAATCTTAGGGTAAAATATAATCTAAAATGACATCTAGATTGAAATTGGATCTGAACTAGCAGATTTTGGCCAAATGACATTCAAACAAAAGTACCTAAGAGAGTTTTATATCATAATACATTAGAAGTCATTCAAACACACTATTCTAATAAAAGGTTAAAAAGATCTTTTTCTTTAAGTTTTCGATCTCTCGCTGCAGATAACCATTATCTGATGAAGAATCCCTCAAAGGGGCTCCACTCCTTAAAAAATACACAAGAGAGGACTTCCCTGGTGGCGCAGTGGTTAAGAATCCGCCTGCCAATGCAGGGAACATGGGCTCGATCCCTGGTCTGGGAAGATCCTACATGCCGCGGAGCAACTAAGCCCACGCACCGCAACAACTGAGCCTGCGCTCTAGAGCCCATGTGCCACAACTAGAGAGGAGCCCACACACTGCAACGAAAGATCCCACGTGCCACAACTAAGACCTGACATAGCCAAGTAAATAAATAAAAAGAAAATAAAAATATCTAGTATATAACCAAACATACTTTATAAAAAAAAAAATGAAATAACTAGAGAACATCCAAGCGCTGAACTGCATATTTACTGTGGGTGCACTAGGAACATTAGAGAATGGGAGTCACATCTGTAGAGATAAACATCTCAAGAAAAAAATGCTTTATAGTAAAAAATAATTTCTGTTCATTCTATGTCAGGTACTTTGCATATGATATCTACTTTAATCCTTGAAACAACCTTAAGAGAAATACTATCAGTCCCTATTTTTCAACTGTGTTAACTGAGACCCATAAGTGATTTATCCAAAGTCACACAGTCTGGAAATAATGGAGTTAGAATTTGAACCTACTGAACCTGTCTGACTCCAAAGCATCTGTTTTATCCAGTTTCTCTTACTGCCGTCCTATTGACGTCAAATCACATCTTGATTTTTACATTCTACGCTTCCCTGAAAACTTTGGCCTCTTGTTCTATACTGCATAGACTAAGTGGTTTTGCCACAGTGATAACATACTACACATGTAATAGGTATATACAGCGCTGTGCCGGTAACACTTTACAACCTGATCTCTGAGAAGGGAAAGGTCATAATTTGTAGCATTTACTGATGACCAATGGTGTAAATACTCCCACCATGGATGATTTCAAGCTACCAACATGATGTCATTGACCACAGAGTTGAGAAGAGATGCACAAAAATGGGTTCACTGTAGCTGGCACAATCCAGCTCCAGCAGACCACTGGATATCTATAGGGTCACGATCTCTTGTCCCAAATTCTGAAATCCAAAAACTAAACATTTTCCTGTAACTCATGTGGCAGCAAAACATAACCTGAACTGATAGGAATCTATTTAAAGTCTTTATTCTTCTTGGCATAAACAATCATACTCTTTAATGCAGAAATACTGATGTCCTTGATTATAGCGTGTTGACCCAGAACAAACAGAGGATGTTATATAATATGTGTTATGTACATCATATGACCTTTCTAGAATCCAAAAATTTTGAATTCTGAAACATCTGTGTTAAGCACTGAAGTCACACATAGGGTCTCATATGTCATGACTGGGAAGTTGGTAATGATAGAAGGGTTTTAATCACAGGACTGACAAGACTAGATTGTTCTTATCTGCATTCAATGTTGAAAACTATGGGAAGAGAAGATTGAAGGATGGGGTAACCGGGGTCAGAAAAACCAGTAAAGACGTTCAACTATATATTGAAAGAATTGAGAAATGATTAAAGCTCCAACTACAGCAAATGACATAGAGATGGAAAGAAAAAACCTCCATCGATTTGTGTTTTTTTTTAATAAATTTATTTATTTTTGGCTACATTGGATTTTCGTGGGCTTTCTCTAGTAGTTGTGGTGAGCAGGGGCTACTCTTCATTGTGGTACGCGGGATTCTCATTGCAGTGGCTTCTCTCATTGTGGAGCACGGGCTCTAGGCACGCGGGCTCAGTAGTTGTGGCACACGGGCTTAGTTGCTCCGCGGCATGTGGGATCTTCCTGGACCAGGGCTTGAACCCGTGTCCCCTGCATTGGCAGGTGGATTCTTAACCACTGTGCCACCAGGGAAGACCCCATAGATTTGTTTTTAATTGATCAGACTTAGTGGTCAATTAGATATGGGGAGGAGAGAAAGGAGTCTAGATGAATTCGTATTTGACTTGAAGGACTGAATGGACCGTGTTTTCATTCATTACAATAGCATGGAGGAAAAGCATAAGTATTGTTGCTTAGTTTTGTTTCAGATGTAGGGAACAAAGGAAAAGAGGTAAATTGATAGTAGTAAGGAAGTTACCAAAAGTCTAAAGGAAAATTAGAGTTGACTAAGAGACTGAAATGTAGTATGTGCTCAGTAAACAATAGCTAGTATTATTTTTGCATCCAGAATATAGCACCGGTTCAGAAGAAAAATGAAAGCCATTATTTATCATGATGATTGATTTAAAGATAAAGTTCAACCATCTCTTCTCTGAAAGAGAATTCTAAAATGAAAAGTCTTTTTTTTACGTAACCACTGAGTCACAAGATTCACTAGTAGCAAATGCAGTTGCCATGGACTCCTTAGGGGGAAGGTATACTGCGTATCACTCAGGTGTTTCTCTTTAAGGCAGCAGTAATGGCATTTTATATTGATTGAGCATAAAATTCATATTAAATATTTTTTGAACACCCACTATGGGTCAGGTCAAGTGTTAGATACTAAGTATGCAAAGATGACATGACTAGGTCATGGCCTTCCTCTCAAGAAGCTCAGAGTCCAATAAGAGAGATAAGCATACACATGATTAATATGCAACATGATAAATGTGATGACAGAGGTTAGAAACCATATTATGGCAATGCAGATGACAGAACTAGGTCATTCCTCTCCTAGGGTCTGACATGAGTCAGCGTAAGTTACCAAGTAGCTAAGGTAAAGATTAGTAATCTATGGGTCACAGGCCAAATCCAGTCCTACTGCCTGTTTTTGTCTGGCCTTCAAGCTAAGAATGGCTTTACATTTTTAAAAGTTTTTTTTAAAAAATCAAAAGAATAATATTTTAAACACATGAAAATTATATGGAATTCAAATTTCTATGTCACAAAGTGGTTTGTTTGTTTGTTTGTTTCTTTGGCCATGCCATGCAGCATGCAGGATCTTAGTTAGTTCTCCAACCAGGGATTGAACCCATGCCCCCTGCACTGGGAGCACAGAGCCTTAACCACTGGACCACCAGGGAAGTCCCAAAAAGGGTCTTTTCTTTTTGGCTACACAGCATGTGGGATCTTAGTTCCTGGACCAGGGATTGAACCCGCGCCCCCTACAGTGGATGCAGGGATTCTTAAAGTAAAAACACAGAACACAAAAGATGAACGTTAAATGGCATATAGAAAAGGGACTGAAAATTAGACTGACTGCAGATTTCTCAACAACAACAACTACAACTAGTGGACAGTGGAATAATACCTTCAAAGTACAAGAGAAAATTACTGCCAACCCAGACTGAATAGAACAAAAATAATCTTCCAAAAATTAAAGACTTTTTCAAATAAATCTTAGAATAAAATAAAAATCCTAAGTCCATACTATGCACAAATGTAAGCAGCAAAAACTGAATAAAACCCCATCTTTTAGGCAAAATATAATTGGGAAAAGGGACCACTGGAGTCTAAAGAGTATTATAAGAAACATCCTCATTATTTTTGACAGTTTTCTCTCACCTCTTTGCCCTAATCGTGGCACCCAGCACGCAGAAATGCATAGTGATGGTGCAGGCAGCTAAAACGCTGAGTGAAAGCCATATTTCTGGCCAGAATAACAAGAAATGTAGCCTCTGGGAGCCAGGGAGTGTTAGGCAGAAATCAAGGGAAAGAGAGAGCCCGACAAGATGGGAATAAAGACACAGGCCTACTAGAGAATGGACTTGAGGATATGGGGAGGGGGAAGGGTAAGCTGTGACAAAGTGAGAGAGTGGCATGGACATATATACACTACCAAACGTAAAACAGATAGCTAGTGGGAAGCAGCCGCATAGCACAGGGAGATCAGCTCGGTGCTTTATGACCACCTAGAGGGGTGGGATAGGGAGGGTGGGAGGGAGGGAGACGCAAGAGGGAAGAGATATGGGAACATATGTATATGTATAACTGATTCACTTTGTTATAAAGCAGAAACTAACACACCATTGTAAAGCAATTATACTCCAATAAAGATGTTAAAAAAAAGTGAACTTTGTTAAAAAGATATTATATAAAAAGAAAAAAATAAACTGAAAAAAAAAAAAAGAGAGAGAGCCAGAGAACATTTCCCATAATTTTGCATATGAATCAGCACAACTTCCAACTCACACCTGGGAGAGACTGAAGGAAGCACAGCAAAGGCTTTGAGAATTAAACTATGAAATAAACTGCCACCAACACTCCAAACTCATAAATGATTTGTGAATGGGAAAAACCCAAAGCAACATAGCAAAGTCTGAAAACTAAACTGATACTGGAAACACTGTTCACAGAAGGAGACACAAACTTGTGGTTTAGAAACTAACCAGCTTGATTACCCACCACAACAAAAAAATCTTCATTCACCAGAGGATTCTAGCAGGACTCAGAGACTCAAAACATAACTCCAAAAATACTCAGATACAGAGAACCAAGAAAATGTGATCCAATATTGAGGGAAAAGACAATCAAAAGATGCACAGAACAGGAGGGAACACTCTCTAAGTAATTTATAAGGCCAGCATAACTATGCAACAAAACTGAAACTGCATACCTCAGACTGGGACTTGAACCCACAGGCTGGGACTTGAACCCAGCCAAAACCCAGGTTGGGACTTGAAGCCACGGTCTTTTAATTAGAATCACTAACCTGGTGTCAGGACTTACTGAGGCTCAGGTTCTTTATGTCTCAGCACAGACGGAATTCAGCAAGAGGCAAAGTGATAGGCAAGGAGTAGCTTTATTAATATAGGACACTTGAGAGGGATACAAGCAGGCAGACAAGGGGGCTCTGCCCCAAGAATTAAGCGGGCTACATTTTTATAGTCAAAGGAAAGTGGGGAAGGGGAGACGACCACCTTCTTCCTCATTCTTTGAGTAGAGGTTAGGCTTCCATCATTAGCTCCTCCTCCTCATCAGGCAAGAGAGTGTTTGACCCTATAAGGTCAAACTAGGACTATCATGGTGTTTATTCAAATCAGCAGAAGGGTGGTAACATATACTAAAATACGTTAAATCATCACAGATTTCAGTATAATGAGGGTCTTCTACTTTGGAATGTCATCTTTCCCTTACACTCCTGTCCTTGGTCCTAAGGACATTACCTTGCTGGACTCAACCATTAACTTACAGTGGTCTCAAAAATAAAACAAGACAAAAACTTACAGTGGTCTCCCGAAGTTCCCTAAGGCTCCCTCTCTATCTATAATCCCCAGTTGGATTTCTAAAACTACCTGTGTAACTATCCTACTCTATCCCTATCAAAACCAGACATAGAGTATAGGAATAATAAAAATTACAGGTATCACTCATGAAATATATATAAAAATCCTAAACCAAAAGTTAGCATATCAAATCCAGCACTAATTATCGGATGATAATTAGTGCTCCACTAAGTTGGAGTTTTTCCAGAAATTCAAGATTAAATCAACATTACAAAATCTATTAATGTAACTTACATTAGTAGTTTAAAAGGAGGAAAAAAAGTCATATAACTACTTCAATTAGATAAATTAACCTCTGTTGTAGGTTGCTCCTAAATGGCTCCCAATAACTCGTCACACAGAGTCCTTTAAACAAATTAAGGGTGTGCCTCACAGATCCTCTCAATTTAACAATAAGGCCTCTAGGAAGCTTAAGCACATTGTCCCTTAGCCATCTCAGCAGGAGCCCAAAGCAAAGAATGGTTTATCTCAAAGAGATTTGTGGGTAAAATTATTATCCAAATGGAATGAACCCCAGTGAGATTTACAGAGGACCCAGACGTTTCTGAGAAGTTTATCAGCAGCAACATTGCCAACTTGGACTGAAAGGGACAGAAACAGTATAAAATGGAAAGACACACTGGATTCCCAAAATTCTTCTGGCAGGAATTAGACAGATAAAACCACATAGCTACAAAATATGTGCCATCTTTCATGAAAAAGGAAGGATCACTCAAGAGCCCAAAGGGCAGAGCTGAGAGATATAGAAAATAATTCCTAAATTACTTACATTTGACTGAGACCTGCTCAAAGAATGTCTAATATTTTCTCAGATGGATTTCAGAATTGATATGAACCAATGACACCTTTTTCTTCCCCCTATTTGCCTTCATTTTAAATGTCTATTGTCCTATGCCTGTTCCATCACTGTATACTGGCATTGGGGGTGGGGTGGGGACATAACTTGTATCTTTAGTGCTATAGATCTTTTCTATTCAAGGACCTATATTTAAGGAACTACACCTAGAAGCTCCATCCACAACTAGACCTGATTTAGATGGCAAGATGAAGAAGGACTTTGAGCTTGTAACAGGATGAGAATTTTGGGACATGGGGAGGGGGGAAATGTATTTTGCATATGAGTCATTGGCAGCCTGAGAACAGACTGATTGGCTGCTTCTAAAATGGTACCCAAGAGGGACTTCCCTGGTGGCAGAGTGGTTAAGACTCCACGCTCCCAATGCAGGGGGCCCAGGTTCGATCCCTGGTCAGGGAACTAGATCCCACATGCATGCCACAACTAAGAGTTCACATGCCACAACTAAGGAGCTGGCGAGCTGCAACTAAGGAGCCCACCGGCCACAACTAAGGAACTGGAAAAACACAACTAAGACCTAGCGCAACCAAATAAATAAGTAAATAAATAAAATATTAAAAATAATAATAAATAAATTGAAAAATAAAATGGTACCCAAGATTCCCAACTCCTGTATTCCTTTATGTAATCTCCTCCCCTTGATTGTAGCTAGACCTAGGGATTTGCTTCTAATGAATATGGCAGAAGTGATAGGATGTCACCTGAAGATTAGGTTAAGAAGATGTGAATTCCGTCTTGCTCACTTTCCCTGGCTCTTCTCATTTGCTTGCTCTGATTAGGTCAGCTGCTGTGTTGTGACTAGCCATACAGAGAAAGCTTCATGGCAAGGAAGTGAGGTCCTCCATCCAACACCTATGAGGAACTGAATCCTGCCCAAAACCACATGATCTGGGAAACAGTCCCCTATCAGTTAAGCCTTGACTGCAGCCTGGAGACTCAGCTAAGACAAGCCCATATTCCCAACCCACTGAAACTATGATAAAATACATGTTTGCTATTTTAAGCAAACACTAAAGTCACTACATTTTGAGGAGCTTCCAGGTTGGTGAACATATCCACATGTCAGGAGGATGGAGCACCCTTGTTTCATGGGGCCAGAAGCTTCTGTCTTGGGACCCTTCCAGACCTCATCCTACGTACTTCTTCATCTGTATCCTTTCTAAGAATGGCTCCAAATTTTTTCTTAAATGCAGCCTTTTAAATGAGAAATAAGCCAAGACTCAGTGACAGAGTGACTTATGTAGGCTCATACTGCTTATAAAAGGCAGAGCTGGGATTCAAATCCAGGACTATCTCAGTAAGAAACCAAAATCTTAACTATCTTACTCACTGAATATGTCTTCACAGGAGCTAATTTTAATGTAGATTACAATCAGAATTTTTTTTTGTAAATGTCTGATTTAAAACTGTTAATGTCTACTTTTAATGAAATAAACGATTCATTTAATTATTTTTTTAAAAGATGGAATGGGGAATACCCTGGCGGTGCCGTGGTTAGGACTCTGTGGTCCCACTGCCAATGGCCCAGGTTCAATCCCTGGTTGAGGAACTAAGATCCCGCAAGCTGTGTGGCAAGGCCAAAAATAAAAAAAATAAAAGATGGAATGATATAATGTCCTGGATTTGCATTAAAATAATTCAAGAGTAGGGGAAGGGAGAAAGTTAAATGAAACACTGTTGGCCTATATTGATCATTGTTGGTGGTCATACATATACTATTCTTTTGAATATTTTTGTACTTGAAAATTTTCACAATAAAGAAAAAACTTATCTTAAGGTTTCTCAGCCTTGGCACTATTTACATTTTAATTGGATAAATCCTTTGTTGTGGGGCTTGTCTTGTGCACTGTAGGATGTTTAGCAACATCCCTGGTCTCTACCTATTAAATGCCAGCAGTGCAACCACCCCACCATTGTGACAACCAAAAATATTTCCAGACACTGCGAAATGTCCCCCAGGAGAGCAAATTGGCCCCATTTGAGAACCACTGCTTTAAAACAAGGTTGCTTGTTATTATAAGTCCTAGCCTAAACAAAACCACAAAACATTAGGAAAGCTGCAGGACATAAATATATACAAAAGTCATTTGTATTTTGATACAAGAGCAACTAACAGAAACTTTAAAAACAACAAATTATATAGAGGAATTCCCTGGCAGTCCAGTGGTTAGGACTTGGAGCTTTCACTGTGGGGGGCCGGGTTCAATCCCTGGTGGGGGAACTAAGATCCCACAGCTGTGCAGTACGGCCAAAGACAAACAAAAAATTATTTGAAAAAAACCACATTATTCACATTAACAGCAAAAAGGTACTCAAAAATTAATCAAAAGTACAAGACTTTTATGAAGAACATAATAAAATATCATCAAAAGATGTTGAAGACCTAAGTAAATGGAGAAGCATACTGTGTTATGGATAGGAAGGTTAATATTGATATAATGATAGCCATCCTTCTCAAAATTACCTACAAATTCAATGTAAATTTAATCATTAATAAATCATGCTTAAATAGAAAACTGAGGAATAAAGGGCTAAAAATAGCCAAGACATTCCTAGAGAAGAACTAAGCAGGAGGCTTGCCCTACTGGATATTAATACATTTCATAAAACTATAGTAATTAAAATAGAGTATAACTATGTTATATTTCACTAACAGAAAAATGCATATATGGAAACTTAATATTTAACCTAGCAGGTACTACAGGCGGCTAGGGAAAAAGAGACTATTACATAAACAGCTCTGGGGAACAAGACATCCATATGGAAAAAAATTAAATATGATCTGTACCCTCACACACAAAAAATAAATTTCATAATGATCAATAAATTCCAGATTGATTAACATGAAAGGAAAATTTTTCAAGTTTTAGGAAAAAATATGGGAGACTATTTTTGACCTAAGGGTAAGGAAAGAGTTCTTTACAAAACACAAAGTTCAAACCATAAGGGAGAGGCTGAACCAAGATGGAGGAGTAGAAGGATGTGCTCTCACTCCCTCTTGTGAGAACACCAGAATCACAACTAGCTGCTGGACAATCATTGACAGGAAGACACTGGAACTCACCAAAAAAGATACCCCACATCCAAAGACAAAGGAGAAGCCACAATGAGACGGTAGGAGGGGCACAATCACAGTAAAATCAAATCCCATAACCGCTGGGTGGGTGACTCACAGACTGGAGAACACTTATACCACAGAAGTCCACCCGCTGGAGTGAAGGTTCTGAGCCCCACGTCAGGTTCCCAACCTGGGGGTCAGGCAACAGGAGAAGGAATTCCTAGAGAATCAGACTTTGAAGCCTAGTGGGATTTGACTGCAGGACTTTGACAGGACTGGGGAAAACGGAGACTCCACTCTTGGAGGGCACACACAAAGTAGTGTGCGCATCGGGACCCAGGGGAATGAGCAGTGACCCCTGGGGAGACTGAACCAGACCTACCTGCTAGTGTTGGAGGGTCTCCTGCAGACGTGGGGGGTGGCTGTGGTTCACCACAGGGACAAGGACACTGGCAGCAGAAGTTCTGGGAAGTACTCCTTGGCGTGAGCGCTCCCAGAGTCTGTCATTAGCCCCACCAAAGAGCCCAGGTAGGCTCCAGTGTTGGGTTGCCTCAGGCCAAACAACCAACAGGGAAGGAACCCAGCCCCACCCATCAGCAGTCAAGTGGATTAAAGTTTTAGTGAGCTCTGCCCACCAGAGCAACAGTCAGCTCTACCCACCACCAGTCCCTCCCATCAGGAAACTTACACAAGCCTCTCAGATAGCCTCATCCACCAGAGGGCAGACAGCAGAAGCAAGAAGAACTACAATCCTGCAGCCTATGGAACAAAAACCACATTCACAGAAAGACAGACAAGAGGAAAAGGCAGAGGGCAAGGCAGAGGGCTATATACCAGATGAAGGAACAAGATAAAACCCCAGACAAACAACTAAATGAAGTGCAGATAGGCAACCTTCCAGAAAAAGAATTCAGAATAATGATAGTGAAGATGATCCAGGACCTCGGAAAAGAATGGAGGCAAAGATCGAGAAGATGCAAGAAATGTTTAACAAAGACCTTGAAGAATTAAAGAACAAACAAACGAGATGAACAATACAATAACTGAAATGAAAAATACACTAGAAGGAATCAATAGCAGAATAACTGAGGCAGAAGAATGAATAAGGACATTCCAACCAAAAACGCATAAGACAGAGGGTGGAATTCACTGCCACGGAACAGAATAAAGAAAAAAGAATGAAAAGAAATGAAGACAGCTTAAGATATCTCTGGGACAACATTAAACGCAACAACATTCACATTACAGGGGTCCCAGAAGGGGAAGAGAGAGAAAAAGGACCCGAGAAAACATGTGAAGAGATTATAGTCAGAAACTTCCCTAACATGGGAAAGGAAATAGCCACCCAAGTCCAGGAAGCGCAGAGAGTCCCATACAGGATAAACCCAAGGAGAAACACGCTGAGACACACAGTGATCAAATTGGCAAAAATTAAAGACAAAGAAACATTATTGAAAGCAACAAGGGAAAAATGACAAATAACATACAAGGGAACACCATAAGGTTAAGAGCTGATTTCTCAGCAGAACCTCTACAAGCCAGAGTGGGGGGCATGATATACTTAAAGTGATGAAAGGGAAGAACCTACAACCAAGATTACTCTACCCAACAAGGATCTCATTCAGATTCGATGGAGAAATCAAAGCTTTACAGACAAGGAAAACCTAAGAGAATTCAGCACCACCAAACCAGTTCTACAACAAATGCTAAAGGAACTCCTCTAAGTGGGAAACACAAAAGAAGAAAAGGACCTACAAAAACAAACCCCAAACAATTAAGAAAATGGTAATAGGAACATACATATCGATAATTACCTTAAACATGAATGGATTAAATGCTCCAACCAAAAGACACAGGCTCGCTGAATGGATACAAAAACAAGACCCATATATATGCTGTCTACAAGAGACCCACTTCAGACCTAGGGACACATACAGGCTGAAAGTGAGGGGATGGAAAAAGATATTCCATGCAAATGGAAATCAAAAGAAAGCTGGAGTAGCAATACTCATATCAGATAAAATAGACTTTAAAATAAAGGATGCTACAAGAGACAAGGAAGGACACTACATAATGATCAAGGGATCAATCCAAGAAGAAGATATAACAATTATAAATATATATGCACCCAACATAGGAGCACCTTAATACATAAGGCAACAGCTAACAGCTATAAAAGAGGAAATCAACAGTAACACAAAAATAGTGGGGGACTTTAACACCTCACTTATACCAATGGATAGATCATCCAAAATGAAAATAAATAAGAAAACAGAAGCTTTAAATGACACAACAGACCAGATAGATTTAATTGATATTTATAGGACATTCCATCCCAAAAGCAGCAGATTACACTTTCTTCTCAAGTGTGCATGGAACATTTTCTAGGATAGATCACATCTTGGGTCACAAATCAAGCCTCAGTAAATTTAAGAAAACTGAAATCATATCAAACATCTTTTCTGACCACAACGCTATGAGATTAGAAATGAATTACAGGGAAAAAAACGTAAAAAACACAAACACATGGAGGCTAAACACTACATTACTAAATAACCAAGAGATCACTGAAGAAACCAAAGAGGAAATCAAAAAATACCTACAGAAAAATGACAGTGAAAACATTACAATCCAAAACCTATGGGATGCAGCAAAAGCAGTTCTAAGAGGGAAGTTTATAGCTATACAAGCCTACCTCAAGAAACAAGAAAAATCTCAAATAAACAATCTAACCTTACACCTAAAGGAACTAGAGAAAGAAGAACAAACAAAACGCAAAGTGAGCAGAAGGAAAGAAATCATAAAGATCAGAGCAGAAATAAATGAAGTAAAAACAAAGAAAACAATAGCAAAGATCAATAAAACTAGGAGCTGGTTCCTTGAGAAGATAAACAAAACTGATAAACCATTAGCCAGACTCATCAAGAAAAAGAGGGAGAGGACTCAAATCAATAAAATTAGAAATGAAATAGGAGAAGTTACAACAGACACCACAGAAATACAAAGCATCCTAATAGACTAGTACAAGCAACTCTACGTCAGCAAAATGTACAACCTGGAAGAAATGGACAAATTCTTGGAAAGGTATAACCTTCCAAGACTGAACCAGAAAGAAACAGAAAATATGAACAGACCAATCACAAGTAATGAAATTGAAGCTGTGATTTAAAATCTTCCAACAAACAAAAGTCCAGGACCAGATGGCTTCACAGGTGAATTCTATCAAACATTTAGAGAAGAGCTAACACCCATCCTTCTCAAACTCTTCCAAAATATTGCAGAGGAAGGAACACTCGCAAACTCATTCTATGAGGCCACCATCACCCTGAGACCAAAACCAGAAAAAGATACTACAAAAAAAGAAAATTATAGACCAATATCACTGAAGAATATAGATGCAAAAATCCTCAACAAAATACTAGCCAACAGAATCCAACAACACATTAAAAGGATCATACACCACGATCAAGTGGGATTTAAACCAGGGATGCAAGGATTCTTCAATATACGCAAATCAATCTATGTGATACACCATATTAACAAACTGAAGAATAAAAACCATATGATCATCTCAAGAGATGCAGAAAAAGCTTTTGACAAAATTCAACACCCATTTATGATAAAAACTCTCCAGAAAGTGGGCACAGACGGAACCTACGTCAACATAATAAAGGCCATATACGACAAACCCACAGTAAACATCATTCTCAATGGTGAAAAACTGAAAGCATTTCCTCTAAGATCAGGAACAAGACAAGGATGTCCACTCTCACCGCTATTATTCAACATAGTTTTGGAAGTCCTAGCCACGGCAGTCAGAGAAGAAAAGAAATAAAAGGAATACAAATTGGAAAAGAAGAAGTAAAACTGTCACTGTTTGCAGATGACATGATACTATACATAGAGAATCCTAAAGATGCCACCGGAACACTACTAGAGTTAATCAATGAATTTGGTAATGTTGCAGGACACAAAATTAATGCACAGAAATCTCCGGCATTCCTATACACTAATGATGAAAAATCTTAAAGAGAAATTAAGGAAACACTCCCATTTACCATTGCAACAAAAAGAATAAAATACCTAGGAATAAACCTACCCAGGGAGACAAAAGACCTGTATGCAGAAAACTATAAGACACTGATGAAAGTAATTAAAGATGATACCAACAGATGGAGAGATATACCATGTTCTTGGATTGGAAGAATCAATATTGTGAAAATGACTATACTACCCAAAGCAATCTGCAGATTCAATGCAATCCCTATCAAATTGGCAATTTTTTACGGAACTAGAACAAAAACTCATAAAATTTGTATGGAGACACAAAAGGCCCCAAATAGCCAAAGCAGTCTTGAGGGAAAAAAACGGAGCTGGAGGAATCAGACTCCCTGACTTCATACTATACTATAAAGTGACAGTAATCAAGACAATCTGGTACTGGCACAAAACCAGAAACATAGATCAATGGAACAGGACAGAAAGCCCAGAGATAAACCCACGCACCTATGGTCAACTAATCTATGACAAAGGAGGCAAGGATATACAATGGAGAAAAGACAGTCTCTTCAATAAGTGGTGCTGGGAAAACTGAGACAGCTACATGTAAAAGAAAGAAATTAGAACACTCTCTAACACCATACACAAAAATAAACTCAAAATGGATTAGAGACCTAAATATAAGACTGGACACTATAAAACTCTTAGAGGAAAACATAGGAAGAACACTCTTTGACATAAATCACAGCAAAATCTCTTTTGATCCACCTCTTAGAGTAATGGAAATAAACACAAAAATAAACAAATGGGACCTATGAAACTTAAAAGCTTTTGCACAGCAAAGGAAACTACAAACAAGATGAGAAGACAACCCTCAGAATGGGAGAAAATATTTGCAAACAAATCAATGGACAAAGGATTAATCTCCAAAATATATAAACAGCTCATGCAGCTCAATATTAAAAAAACAAACAACCCAATCCAAAAATGGGCAGAAGACCTAAACAGACATTTCTCCAAAGGAGACATGCAGATGGCCAAGAAGCACATGAAAAGCTGCTCAACATCACTAATTATTAGAGAAATGCAAATCAAAACTACAATGAAGGCTTCCCTGGTGGCGCAGTGGTTCAGAGTCCGCCTGCCCATGCAGGGGACATAGGTTCGTGCCCCAGTCCGGGAAGATCCCACATGCCGCGGAGCAACTGGGCCTGTGAGCCATGGCTGCTGAGCCTGCACGTCTGTAGTCTGTGCTCCGCAACGGGAGAGGCCACAACAGTGAGAGGCCCGCGTACCGAAAAAAAAAAAAAAACTACAATGAGGTATCACCTCACACCAGTTAGAATGGGCATCATCAGAAAATCTACAAACAACAAACGCTGGACAGGGTGTGGAGAAAAGGGAACCCTCTTGCACTGTTGGTGGGAATTTAAATTGATACAGTCACTATGGAGAACAGTACGGAGGTTCCTTAAAAAACTAAAAATAGAATTACCATATGATCCAGGAATCCCACTACTGGGCCTATACCCAGAGAAAACCATAATTCAAAAAGACACATGCACCCCAATGTTCATTGCAGCACTATTTACAACAGCCAGGTCATGGAAGCAACCTAAGTGCCCATCGACAGACAAATGGATAAAGAAGATGTGGTACATATATACAATGGACTATTACTCAGCCATAAAAAGGAACGAAATTGGGTCATTTTTTGAGATGTGGATGGATCTAGAGACTGTCATACAGAGTGAAGTCAGAAAGAGAAAAACAAATATCGTATATTAACGCATGTATGTGGAACCTAGAAAAATGGTACAGATGAACCGGTTTGCAGGGCAGAAGTTGAGACACAGATGTAGAGAAGAAACAAATGGACACGAACGGGGGAAAGCCGTTGGGGGGTGGGGATGGTGGTATGATGAATTGGGCGATTGGGATTGACATGTATATACCGATGTGCATAAAATTGATGACTAATAAGAACCTGCTGTTAAAAAAAATTAATTTAATTTAAAAATTAAAAAAATAAAAGAATATCTAGGTCATCAAAAATACCGAAAGTCTGAGAAACTGTCATAGCTAGGAGAAACCTAAGGAGATATGATGACTCAATGTCATATGGAATCCTGGAGGGATCCTGGAACAGAAAAATAATATTAGGCAACATTGCTAATTTTACTATTTAACAATTTCCAGGACTTCCCTGGTGGCGCAGTGGTTAAGAATCCTCCTGCCATTGCAGGGCACACAGGTTCAAGCCCTGGTCCGGGAAGATTCCACATGCTGCAGAGCAACTAAGCCTGTGTGCCCCAACTACTAAGCCTGCGCTCTAGGGCCCGTGAGCCACAACTACTGAAGCCCTCATGCCTAGAGCCTGTGCTCTGCAACAAGAGAAGCCACCGCAATGAGAAGCCCGCACACCACAACGAAGAGTAGCCCCCGTTCGCTGCAACCAGAGAAAAGCCCACGTGCAACAATGAAGACCCAGTGCAGCCAAAAATAAATTTAAAAAGTAATATTGTTAAAAATTTTTCCATATTTGAATATATTCATTTGGGTTTCTGATTTGTTACATGAATTTTATGAACAATTATATCTCAAGACCACTTGTATTTCACAGTTTATCATGTTCAAAAATCAATGTCATATAAAGATTAAGATAAAACAAACAAAACAAAAAAAATCGTAAGGGAAAAAACTGATAAATGCAACAACTTGAAAATCTACATTCATCAAAACAGATTATAAAGAAAGTTAAAAGACAAGCTACTGAGAGAAGCAATCTGTAATATATCTATCAGATAAAGGATATCAAAAAGAAAAAGACAAACCTTACCCATCAGAAATATGGGCAAAAGTCATGAACAGGCCTTTCACAAAAGAGAACTATATATAGCCAATGAAAATATACGGTGCTCAAATTCATTAACAGAGAATTACAAATTGAAATTACAGTGAGGTACCTACCATTTACTCTTACCCAGTTAGAAAAATTAACAAGCCAGGCTGTACTATACAGTTAAACTAAATAAGAAGGTTTAAAAAAAAAAGCCAGGCTGGTGAGGTTATGGATTCCTGGGGATTTTTATATTGATAGTAGCAGTGTAAGCTACTGCAAACTCTTTGGAAAACAACTTGGCATTACCTAGTGAAGGTGAATATGCATATCCTCCATGACCCAGCAATCCTATGCTTAAGTGTGTATCTTAGAGAAACTCTTGAAGAGGACACCTTAAAAAATGTATATAGCTCGAAACCGAAAATGACCCAAATGTTCATCAATAGTATAAATAATTATATTTATTATTATTATATCATAGTATTGTGGCAATAAAAACAAATTGAAAATAGCTATACACCTCAAAAATATAAATCTCAAGATAATGTTAAGTAAAAAAAAAAAAAAAAAATGGACAGAAGAAAACACAGACTATGATCTCATTTATGTAAAGTTCACAAATAGGCTAACTAAACAAACAAAAATGGGAAAAACACGACAAAAATAATGACAGGCCAGGTATCATCATCAGGTAGTTTCAAATATTGCTAATGTAAGGCTGAAATTCCCAAACTGCCATGTCAGTTTCCCTAGTAGAGCTGTTAAAATCAGGTGCCCATTTTGTTTCATTAGTTAAACAAACATTCATGAGTTAAGACTATCTCTACCGTAAACAAGCTTATGGAGAATGTGTGATAACAAAAGCCTATGGCGCACTTGGTACCGTGCTAGGTACCATGCCAGCTGTTTTGCACTCATTTTTTTTTTTTGACAGAGCATAAGCATTTAATAACAATAAAAAATATATATACTATAAGTACCATTTATGCCAGGTGCTGTGCTAAAGGCTTTATAGTAATTTTAATTTAATCCTTACAACAACTCTATGAAGTAAATAAATACTATGACCTCCATCCTCAGTGGGTACTATCGATATTATTATTATCCTGATAATAATAATAATAAAGATAATAGGTAACATTTTTTTTTTTTTTGGCCACACCGTGCAGCTTCAAAGCGCAGAGTGAAAGCGCACAGTCCTAGCCAATGGACTGCCAGGGAATTCCCAACAGGTATTTTTGATCACCTACTAATGCCAGGCACTGGGCTAAGGCTTTATAGTCAACCTAATTTAATCCTGAGGACAGCCCGGCAAAGTAGGTATCATCCCTAATGGATATTACTTCCATCCCCATTTCCAGGATAAGAAAACTAAGGGGGAGGATGAGGAAACTAAGCATAAGCAAAATCAAGTAACTCACCCAAGGTCATATAACTGATAAAGGATAGAGCTAGGATTTGAAACTTTGTCTGACTCTTATCTGTCTGCCTGTGTTTAGCCACTTTCACACTCATTATTTTATTTAATATTCATAAGCCCTATAAAGTAAACGTAACATAGAGGTTAAGAGCACAGGTTCTGAAGATGGAAAGACGTGAGCCCTACATGAGCTCTACTATGTTCCAACTGTGGAACCGAGGACAAGCTCCTCAACCTCTCTGAGAGGGATATCCTTTGAAGGGATAGGCCCTTCATCTATAAAAGGGAGGGGTTTTTAAAAATATATTTATTTATTTATTTTTGGCTGCGTTGGGTCTTCGTTGCTGCGTGCGGGCTTTCTCTAGCTGCGGCGAGGGTGGGCTACTCTGTTGCGGTGCGCGGACCTCTCATTGCGGTGGCTTCTCTTATTGTGGAGCACAGGCTCTCGGTGTGCAGGCTTCAGTAGTTGTGGCACTCGGGCTCAGTAATTGTGGTTCGTGGGCTCTAGAGAGCAGGATCAGTAGTTGTGGCGCACAGAGTAAGTTGCTCCGTGGCACTTGGGATCTTCCCAGACCAGGGCTCAAACCTGTGTCCCCTGCATTGGCAGGCGGATTCTTAACCACTGCACCACCAAAGAAGTCCCAAAATGGAGGTTTTTAAAGTATCTGTGTGTAACTGTGAAAGGGTAAATATGAAAACTGAGATAAGGCATGCAAAGAACTTATAACACAGTGCCTGGCACACAACAAATATTCAATAAATATTAGATGATAACATCATGGTCATCATCACCATCTTCTCCATTTTCTTGATTAAAAAAATGGAGATACAGAGAGGGACAGTAGTTCATCCAATGTTACAAAACCAGTTGGTGTCAGTAAAAGAATTTTAAACATAGGTCTAATCAGCTTCAAAGTCTGAACTCTTTTCCACTTGCCAAGACACCTCATGAAGGCAAAGGAAGCACATCCTAGACAAAGGGAGATCTCAAGGAGCTCCTCCTTAGGGAAGGGAGACCTAAGCTGAATGCTTAAATACAACTTGACTTGGTCAGATGAAGTGAGAGAAAGGTACCGCAGACAGAGGGAGCAATACATCCAAAGGAGCTGATACAATGAACAGTGTGGACTATTTGAGTAGATACAATTATTTCAGTGTGGCTAGAGCCCAGAGAGTAAGAGGCAAAAAAGTTAGAGTCTACATATGAAGCAAACATAAGATGCAGCATGATTCTGAGCAGGGGTTCTTAAAGTGAAATCTCCAGACAAGGAGCATCACCACCTAGGAACCTGCTACGAATGCAAATTATTGGGGCTACACCAGGTCTGAATCAGAAACTCTGGGTCTTTTAAAAGGTCCTTCAGGGCTTCCCTGGTGGCGCAGTGGTTGAGAGTCCGCCTCCCGATGCAGCGGACACGGGTTCGTGCCCCGGTCCGGGAAGATCCCACATGCCGCAGAGCGGCTGGGTCCGTGAGCCATGGCCACTGAGCCTGCGCATCCGGAGCCTGTGCTCCGCAACGGGAGAGGCCACAATAGTGAGAGGCCCGCGTAACACAAAAAAAAAAAAAAAAAAAAAAAAAGGTCCTTCAGGGGACCCTAATGTATGGCTGATGTTTGAGAAGATGATTTTGATCAATGATGGCATGTAATGGTGTTTTTCAAAAATAATGAAATCATCCTTTATTAGATAACTCAGAAGAGGGAGAGGACCATAGTATCTGGATAGAAACTAGCTATAATACCTATGATGTGCTTGGTTTTTCTTTGATAGCAGTTAATCAATTTTACAGGTTATTCTACTTACAGATCAAATTTGCCCTATGTTCCACCTTAGAAAAACACCCCCAAACAGGCTAACATTTTAAATCTTAAAAATATTTTTTTTCTTTGTTTCATACCTTCTAAGTTTCATACCCTGAAAGGTCAAACTTAGGTCTATTAAAACTAAGTGTTTAGGGCTTCCCTGGTGGCGCACTGGTTGAATCCACCTGTCAATGCAGGGAACACGGGTTCGAGCCCTGGTCCGGGAAGATCCCACATGCCGCAGAGCAACTAAGCCTGAGTGCCACAACTACTGAGTCTGCGCTCTAGAGCCGGCGAGCCACAACTACTGAAGCCCGTGCCTAGAGCCCGTGCTCCGCAACAAAAGAAGCCACCGCAATGAGAAGCCCACACGCCACGACGAAGAGTAGCCCCCACTTGCCACAACTAGAGAAAGCCCATGTGCAGAAACAAAGACCCAACTCAGCCATACATACATACATACATAAATACATAAATACATAAAACAAAAAAACTAAGTGTTTGTAGGGACTTCCCTGGTGGCTCAGTGGATAAGACTCCGTGTTCCCAATGCAGGGGGCCCGGGTTTGATCCCTGGTCAGGGAACTAGATCCCACATGCTGTAACTAAGAGCCCGCATGCTGCTACTAAGAGCCTGCATGCCGCAACTAAAAGATCCCGCATGCCAAAACTGAAGGTCCCACAAGCCGCAACTAAAGATCCCACGTGCTGCAATGAAGATCCTGCGCGCAAACTAAGACCTGGTGTAGCCAAATAAGTAAGTAAATAAATAAATATTTAAAACAAAAACAAAAAAACCCTAAGTGTCTGTAGAAACCATTATGATCCCAGCCTCTTAAAAACTTACAATTTTTATAAATTTAAGAGGATGTTATAATCAACTTTTTCTTTTGAAAACAAAATAGAAGTGTCCCAATTCCATGAGTTTTACTTCAGTTTTGCTAAATCCAAGCAAAATTAAATGTTGCCACAAACCAGAGCCACACCACCTCTAAGTACTTTAGATACCAAGGTTCCTTATGAGATTTCATTTGAAAAGAGTGTCCCACGGATAAGACAAGTTTGAAACAACTGGTCTACAGGATAAAAGTTAAGATCTTGAGCATAAAATATAAGGCCCTCCAAAGCCTGGTCCCTCTCAGCTCTCTCAAGCCTATTCCCACCACTTCGTGCCTGGGTA
Organism: Tursiops truncatus; assembly: GCF_011762595.2. NCBI lineage: Eukaryota > Metazoa > Chordata > Mammalia > Artiodactyla > Delphinidae > Tursiops > Tursiops truncatus. The sequence goes on from NC_047048.1 coordinate 14,542,495, forward strand.
TGAACTCTCAAACTGCCTATAATTCCTCATAAATACCACAGTGTTTCTCATCTTTGTGAATTTGTCCATGTTGTAGCTTCCAAATGATTACTGCCTGGTTTTATTTTACTTTACGTTTAAACAATTATATTAGGCTATGGGAAACAAATGTGACATTCTGGGCCCAGGTGGGAGTGAGCTTGGATGACTTCCACTATAGAGTGGGAGGGCAGGGCCTACAGTTCAGGCATAACAGGTCCCAGCTGTTCTCTAGGTCCTTCTGTGCCCCTAGGTTGAGCCATGAGTCATGCCACAAGAAGCTCTCTATTCCACCTCTTCTCTTTGGACACTGTAGGACTAGAGTTAGACACAGACTGATCCTAGGAGTAATATCTCCTGATGGTTCATTTGGCCAAGGAAGAAAGAGGTGTTCTAAGTAATCAAGGAAGAACTACCACACTCCAACCATGGGTCACCCAAGGAGCACAATATCCTGTAAGTCAAAATGATCTTCCCTTTATCTGGGAGCTTGCCCCCCAGGGGGCATCTCGCAATGTCTGGAAACATTCTGGGTTGCCACAACTTGGCAGGGGTGGGGAGGGTTGCTACTAGTATCTACTGAGTAGGAGCCAGGGATGCTGCTAATTAAACATCCCACAACATACAGGATGGTCCCCCACAACAAAGAATTATCTGGCCCAAAATGTCAATACTGTCAATACTGTCAATACTGCCAAGGTTGAGAAACACTGCTTTATTTCTCAATTTGACACCACATCACCCAGGAAGGCCTTCCTGAACAGCCCAGACTAGGTTAGGTACCTCTTGTTGGTTTCCCATAGGAGTTCACACTGTATCATTCAGCAATCTGTGTCTTCTGTTAGATCATGGGTACCTTTAGGGCAGACTTCTGCACTCTGTCTGGCACATAGTAAGTACTCAGTGAAGTAGCAGAGACTGCTATCTGCCTACCCCAAAAAACAACCTATTCTTCTCAGTAAAAGAAACATCAACTCTCAGTTGGGCACATGGTCACTACATTCCTCAGCCTTTTATTTACGGCCATAAGACTAAGTTATGGCCAGGGCAACACACGGAGAAGGGCTACCTGAAAGCTTCTAGAAACTATTCTTAAAAAATACTTAAGGCTCCTTCTTATATGCCCACCCTACCCCTACCCTGCTGCCTAGGACACAGATAATATGACTGGAGCTCCAACTTGGACCTTGGGGGCAATGAGCTTCCAAACCGGTCTTGGTCTGCCTTCTTTTACATAACAGCCACTATTTTATTTAAAACCATTGTTATCTTGGATCTCTATCTTTTGCAAAGACACCTTAATCTAAATGATTTAATACCCAACTTCTATTTTTTGCCATCGATTACCATGTTCTTCAAGAAAAGTGAGAGTTGTGCTTTATATTAATTTATGTTCTTGTTCTTCTCATTCTTCACTGACATATTTTTAAATACAATTTTCCTCTACTGTTTTCCTTTTACAACCTGTTTTGCTGTCAATTGTATTCCTCGTTTATTCAATTACCCTTTTCCAGCTAAGCGTTCTCAGCTACTTAGCTCTTCAATTTGACTTGTAAAAGCAGCACAGCCATTTTCACAATCCCAAAGCATTCCTCTTAGATGGTATTTGATTAACAACTAAATTTATAAAGATAGGTTTACTGCCTTCACAAAGGATCAGTAATCCAAAGTAAACAGCCTTGCTCTATGATAATTTTATGGGGAAAAATGTAATATTTATAAAACTCCTCTGGGATATTTAAATCTGAGTTCACAGAGCTCAGCTAATCCTGATTTGCATGCTATTAATATTACAAACTATAGAAGTGATACTAATTTGCATGACTATAGCTTTCTCTTAACTTGCTCATAATATTCTTTTTTTTTTTTTTTTTTTTCCAGTACCGCGGGCCTCTCACTGTTGTGGCCTCTCCCGTTGCGGAGCACAGGCTCCGGATGCGCAGGCTCAGCAGCCATGGCTCATGGGCCCAGCCGCTCCGCGGCATGTGGGATCTTCCCGGACCGGGGCATGCACCTGTGTCCCCTGCATTGGCAGGTGGACTCTCAACCACTGCGCCACCAGGGAAGCCCACTCATAATATTCTTGTTATCCTTACATTTCAGAAATTTTTCAAGTCGACATTTTGTTATCTTTCTCTGGTAATCCTGTAAAATATAAAAATTTTTAATTTCCAAACTAAGTTCCATTTTGGAAACTAAAAAAAAATTAATATTCTAAATTTATTAAATAACTATTCTACTTCCTCAAAAGTATCTCCATTTCCAAAAATTTTTCTGCATTATTTTCACCTATTTAATGTGTTTTTTGCTCTGGATCTGATTTCTAAGTTTTTTCTCTGCTTTACACTTATTAGAAGCTTCAGAGTGTCATTTATTGTATTCTAATTTGTTCTATTTACCACTATTATTACATTTTTCATTCTAACCTATTTGTGCATAATAGTTGTACACCCTTTTTCTGCTCTTGGAGTAGATAACTCTTCTCTGAATTGTAGTTGTGATTCTTGTACTTATTCCTTTTAAGGGTTACCATTATATTATTTTGTTTTCCTGGCTTTGCTCTTTTGACTACTAAACTTATTTACTGATCATAAGTTACCTTTTTATTTCACTCACTCTTGAGTATACATATGGTTGGTGGCTTTTTTTTGTTGTTACTATTATTGATGATTTTTATTTGTTCCAGGTAATTCTATAGTATCTTTATCTGAGTTTAAGAGCAAAAACAACTCTGTGCACTCTAGTAACTTCCTGAATGCTTCCATATGGAGATGACTAAAATTCCACAATCCGCAGGAAGAGGTCTACATAAATAGTCTCAAACTTTACTTCTATTTCCTACTCAAAATACAAACTTCTATTTCCTACTCCAAACGCAAAATACAAATATCAAACAGAGCAGGCCTCAGCAGTAGATACCATTTACTGATCAGCAAAACCCTCCTCCAATTCAATCACTTGGAGAATTCTGCCGGAATACACCTATTTGCATAAAATATTTTCCTTAGAATGTGCCCCCCCACCTTTCTATACAAACATTTCTTGAAAGATAAAGGCAAAAAGACGTGTAGAAATACCTCAATTTTTTTCTACTCGCTATTAGTTTAGAAGAAAAAGAGAGATCAGCGAGTTCTATACATATTGTTTTTTGGAGCTATCATATTCAAGACTATGATTCAGTTTAATACGAAGTTGAATAGTATGGTTGAATAATTTATTAAAACAGAACGTAGCATTCAAACATAAAAGTTATAATGCCAGTCACTGGAGAAACTAGAACTACTACTGGAGTTGAACGACTACCTTAAAATATCAAGGATGACTAGTATATCTAAAATCCTAGGGACTTCCTTGGCGGTCCAGTGGTTAAGACCCTGTGCTTCCAATGCAAGGGGTGCGGGTTCGATTCCTGGTCGGGGAACTAAGATCCCATATGCTGCACAGCGTAGCCAAAAAAAATTAGTAAGTAAAAAAATAAAATAGAATAAAATCCTACAGTTTTACCTAAATGCAGAACTAAAGCTAAATTATCAGCCAGTCAAAGCAATCTGTTTTCATCCCTTCTCCACTCATTAAATATTTTGCTTTTATTTTCAATTTTGAAAAGTTTAGCTTATATACACTAATCTCTAATGAAGACTCCCTGGACCACGCCAGGATGAAAGTATGCTTTCTTCTATCAAACTCTTTCATAGACGACCCTTATACATGCTAGCAGGTGACTACCCTACACCTCCTACTCTTCTGTAACTGGAACTGACCAGGGAAGCAACAGATGAAATGAAAATAACTGAAAATTCCTAAGCAAAGCAAAAGAAAGCTTAACCTTCATAGTTAACAAGATAAGGCAGGTAGAACCATGAAGGCCCTTCTTATTGCTGTCGTCAACAATTTCTGCATCCTGAGCCATCTGGTGATATCTTCAAGCCTTCAAGGCTGCCTAAATATTTTCAGTATTTTTGTACTAAATAATATACTAAAATAAGTATTAAAATACTTACTTTAAACAATTTTCCCAGAATAAAAATATTTATAGGAAGGCAAAAGCACACAGGATGATTGACTCTGGGCTATGAATTCCTTATGGTCATGACTCTCAACTAACATGTAATATTTACAACCTGGTACTTAACTAATGGAATAAGTCTGTATGTTTTTACCTTATCCCCCAATTAGCTCTTTTTAAGAGCAGGGACTCAGTCTTAAAAGAGGCAGTTCAGTTTAGATTAGACCTGCTTCAACCACAGTAGCTCTGCTCTTATCTATTTTATACTGTAATGCTGGGTAAGTCTTTGTTTCAAAAAGGAGTTTAAATGTTATTATTTTGCTTTTAAGTTTAAAAACTACTTGCATCCCACTAAAATTAAAAGGACAATACCAAGTGTTGGCAAAGATGTGAAGCAACTAGAACACATTCATGTATAGTATAGTCACACATGAATGGTACAGCCATACATGAATGATACAGACACTCTGGAAAACTGGAAGTATTTGTTAAAGATATATAGATACATAGATAGAGATATCTTACGAGCCATCAATTCTACTCATTGTTATATACCCAAGAGAAATGAAAGCTTATGTCAACCAAAGGTTATGTACAAGAATATGCTTAGCAACTTTACACATAATTCCCCAAAACTGGAAACATCAAATGTCCATCAACGGAACAATGGATCAATTGTGTTATATTTACATATTGGAATATCAGGTAGTAATGAAAAAGAATGAACTACTGCTATGTATAATATTCTGGGTGAATCTAAATGTTAAATGAAAAAATCCAAGAACAAGATAATAAATAGACATGACTGCATTTATATGAAGTTCAAAAACAAGCAAGACTGTTTTTGAACTTTATATGCAACCTCATATCACCTCTGGTGAAAGAGATTGGAACAGTGGTTACTTTGGGGTTTAGGAGGATACTCACTGGGAAGGAGCACAAAGGAGTCTCCTGAGTGCTGGTAATTTTTTTATATCTTTATATGGATGGTGAGAACACAAGTGTGTAGAGATGTAAACATTCATCATATTGTACACCGAATATTTGTGATTTACTATATATGTTATACCCTAATTTTTAAAAACTCATATAGTGGCAAGAGTCTTGGAATAGGCATTGGAGGTTCTAGTCATGGTTCTGCCATATGTGATTCTTGACAAAGCATAAAACCTCACTGGGTCTGCATTCCATATACTTTATGCTAAGTAAGGTCTCTTCCCCCTCTAAAACTCACTGATTCAAAATTCCTATGAATTTCCTTGGTCTGCATGTTTGCAAAATTTTCTTTTTTCTTTTTTCTTTTTTTTGGCCACGCTGCGCAGCATGCAGGTTCTTAGTTCCCCAACCAGGGATCAAACCCACGCTCTCTGCAGTGGAAGTGCAGAGTCCTAACCACTGGACCACCAGGGAAGTCCCTGCAAAATTATCTTTTCCTGATTTCCACAGAAATTTAACTTGAGCATATCTCTTTAATCCCTACTTGGAGAGATGGTGGGGTGTTAATAGGCTTATTTTATATTAATGGATGGAACTAGCATCAGAATTTCTGGGCCAAAATACAAGCATACAAAGTAAAATGCTACCTAGGAATACAGGTGATTAGAAACTAGTGATGCTCTATTATTTGGAAAGAACAGTGAACTGTGATGACGTTAGCTAAAGCTGTAATTCTCTCTGAATCAATAAAAATAACCTGGAGCCACTGGAGTGATGATACCTAATAATTTATAATCAATAACTGAAAGCTTGTTGCAGAAAGGTAGCTGTTCCTTTCCAATTACCTATATGAGGAATCAATATTTACTGTACAAGTTCTATACTTTGAAAAAAAATCAAGAAGACATTCCTTGATAGGGGCAAGCAGGACACACAAGGGAAGTTCACTGCTTTTTCTTTTTCTTTTTGTTTTAGGTATTACTTTTATAAATGGAAAGATAAAAAATAAAATTTAGTCATAGCCAACTTTTCTTCATGAGGAGATGCTACCTGAATTTAACAGTAGTTTTTATATCCTTATATCCTTATTCTAGGTATAAGTCATCAAGTCAGGTTATCAGAGCAAGTCAGGCCACCCTAGTCATCACTTCATGAGAAAGGAAGAAAAATACAATGGTTTTAGAAATACTTGAATCCAAGGAACTTCTTGTATGAATTATGGATTAAGCTTCCAAATTTCAGAGATCCTCTAAAATTTTGTAAAAATCAAGGGAAGATGTATCCATCAGATGACAAAAGAAGCACTACATGTAATAAAATGCCATGGGAAAAAGCACTAGCCCATTAAGACCAAAGCATAGATTCTAATTCTGGCCCTGCCATTTAAATTTGAGTAAATCATTTTGATCTTTCTGACTCAGATTTCCTACCTGTAAAATGAAGGGAATGAGTTAGATAATTTTAACCTTTATTTTTCTCTCACTAAAATTTTCCTATATGCTGGAATTCACTTCATACCAACATGGTAGATGCTTTTCCTCATATTGACCCTCATCTACACAAAAGTTAACTATCCTTATTAACAAAAATATCTAGAAATTAAATATCAGAAGCCACTAAAATTGAATGATGGTCATTAAAGTCTGATGTCCTTTCACTGCTATAAATTGGGTTTGCTTCCATCAAGTACATAAAGAACAATTCATAAATTTTAAAATGAATTAAGTAAATGAAAGGGTCTATAATGAACCGGCTAGAGAATTTTTTAAAAACTCACTGATGAAGCTCTATTCTAGAAAAGGTCTACAGTTTCCATATACATATATATATTCCATATAGACACACACACACACACACATATTCTTTATTAGCTGAATATGGTCAAATAAAAAACATAACATCTACTCACTTCGACAGAGATACTCCCCCAGCTTTCCCAATCATCTCTTCATGGTGTAATACTGAGTGGTTCCAAGGAATTTGGAGGAACTTTAAGAGTGTTCTCATCCACCGTTCAGGATGTAAGACAAGTTGCTCATAGTGAACTAACATGCATTTTTTATAGCCAACCTCCATACACTGGTTATACATGGTCTCTATGGCACGATTCCACTTGGTCAAACAGTCCCTATAGCTGTTCAGGTCAAATCCAGCGATTGTAACTTTTCGAGAAATCATTGAATGTACTGATGCCCGGCCATCACGGACCATCAGGAGAAATTTGGCATTGGGGAATAACCTAGCAAGGTAAGTTAAGGATTTCAGGGCAAAAGGATCTTTATTACATAAATAAGGGGCTGGCTCCCCATGCTTAACAATGATTTCTAGTAAGAAGGCCTGCATGGCAGAATCCAGCACTTCATCGGTGACACCAGCCTCATCCAAGCGTATTTTCTCTTTACTCGACCGTGACCATATCTGCTTCAGAGCCAGGATTCGAGGAATGACCCTGGTTTCCTCTCCACAGCGAATATCAGGGTGTGCATCTAGCATGGCCCTCATGAGTGTGGTTCCACTCCGAGGCACACCTCCAATAAATATTAAAGGCATATCTTTGTGATAGGCAAAGGTTTTATTGGCTTTGATGTCCAGGCCAGTTCGCACAGTGGTCTTTGTGTTCTCCAATTTGAGGGGCTGGCTACGTTCTTCTATTCGGTGATGGCATTCCATGGCGTGTTGGCCCAAGTAAAATACAGTCACAGAACTAATCACCAGACATGCCAATAGTAAGTTCTGCTTCAGTTTTCCAACCATCTTGATGTGGTTATCTTGCTATTAAACAGATATTTTGCTACAAATGTTTTTCAGAAAACATTCAGGCCATGGAGATTCTACTTCAGAAAGATGATCAATATCTAATAGGAAAAGGAAAAAGTTATTTTACCATTACATTAAGATTGTTTACAAATTAATCATCAGTTATCACCATTGCATTTTAGCTAGAAAGAAGTTGAAGCAGTCTTAAATACACTGATACTCTTAGAATAAAAGTATATATAAATATAAGCAAAAATAAATCAATATTTCTAATCAGAAACAGCTTTTCTTAATGTAACAATTCTGAAGCTACAGACCTTGCACAGAATGGAAAAATAAATAAAATTATTTCTATAGTGAGTCAAGCAAATATTTAATATTCCCAAGTATGTTTGGAGTCTAACCCAAGGTTCATCTCTGATATTCAGAGTTGCTTCATCCCCAAGAAGCTTCATCCACATTCTACCATAAAGAGAAATTACAGAAGAAATATACAACTTCCAAATTTTTAACACAGATTCAGTTTATTCATATCTTACAAATTATTTATTTAGGTACTACAGTCCAGATACTTGGGCTTGGCTGAGGATAAACTTTGGAAAGGACAGCAGTGCAGTGACCCCTGCTCTCAGGAGGCAGACAAATATACAATGATAATAAAGTGTGATCAGTGTCTTAGTAGAAACAAGCAAAGGAGACAATGGTAGTATAATGAAAAGGCACACAGAAAGGAAGCTACCTCAGGAAGCTATAAAACCATATATAAAACAAGAGGAAGGAGTACGCTAAGCAATAGAAACTTGTGTGCAAAAGCACAATGGCATGACAGAACACAGCATAATTAGGTGACAAGAAGTAGTTCAGGAAAGCTGGTGTATAGGGTGCAAAGAAAACTGTGTGTGTCTGTGATCCAGCCTTATCTAGAATAGATAAGATTTGGGTACACAGAGCATTCTAAACTGAAGATACGCTATGACCAAAGACACAGACATGTAAAAGCAGGGGCATGTATGTAAAACATACGTACTATGTACATGTAAACTTACCCTGAACTTCAGAGGACAAGTGTGATGTTTAGTTTTATCTGTCAACTTGGCTAGGCTATGGTGCCCAGTGTTTGGTCAAACACCAGTCAAAATATTTCTGTGAAGGTATATTTTTTAGAAGTGATTAACAATTAAATCAACAGACTTTGAGTAGATTACCCTCCAAAACACAGGTGGACCTCATCCAACAATTGAAGTCCTTAAGAGAAAAGACAAGTTTCCTGAAGAAAAAGGGATTCTCCACAAGACTGCAACACAGAAACCCTGCCTGAGTTTCTAGCCTTGCTGCCCTGAGGAATTCAGCCTCTAGGCTAACATCAACTCTTACCTGCCCGACTGCTGTATGGATTTTAGAAATACCAGTGCCATAATCACATGAGCCAATTCCTTAAAAACTCTCAGTCATATACATATATATATATATATATATATATATATATATATATATATATACACACACACATACATATACATATGAATATCCTGACTGACAGTGAGTACACCTGGGGAAATGACTAATTACACCAGAAAAAGAATACATTCTGAGGGGCTGGATGTCTAGCTAGGAACTAAGGAGAAGGTAGGCAATTCTTCTCCCCAAAAAAACAAGTTATAAAGAGGAATGAAACTGACAAAACCACCCTTTCAGTCCTCTGGAAATTGACCAAAGGAATACAGCAACCCAAGAAGCATTTATGTTTGAAAAACTGCTCAACGTTCAGTAAGAACAGTGAGAGCTGTGTTATTTGTGCCCAAGACTACTCCCACCCCCACCATCCACCCACTCAGCAGGTACAGAGGTTCTGCAGGGCAGGGCAAACTACAAGGCCTGGAGGCTTTGCTGCTGGAATCAGTGGGAGATCACTCAATTTGAACTAGAGCGTAGCACACATGCCCAACTGTGCTGCCAGTGTAAGTGATGCTCCAGGCAGCAGGTGAGCAAGGACGGTGAAGAGCTCTAGTAGGCTGAGGCTGTAGTCGTGATCAGCAAGCTCGTGGCCAAAGCTGAGCTATATACAGGCAAAGAGGAGACATGAAAGGATCAAGTGGAAAGTAAACACCAGGGCAGATTTGAGAACAGCCTGAACTTTGAACATGTTCCTCTGCCCCACACGCAGATCCACTGGCAGAGGACAAGTCTTACTGCCTCAATAAGTTTGAGCACAACCGCTGTCCACTAAGCTATGCAGACAGGGGGGCAAACCACAAGAAAGCCATGCTTAAAAATGAAAACAATTGTGTGTGTGTGTATATGTATCTGAGCAGCTACATCAGCATACATTTATATGAAATGTTCACATCTGGCAAATTTACAGAGACAGAAAGCATGGGGTGGAAGCAGGAACTTATGGCAAACAGGCATGAGGGGACTTTTTCCAGTGAGGAAAATGTTCTAAAACTGGACTGTTGTGATAGTTGCACAACTCTATAAAATCTACTAAAAATCACTGAATTGTACCCTTAAAATGAGTAAGTTTTATGGTATATGTTACACCTCAGTACAGCTGGTTTTTCTTTTTCTGAAGAATACACTCAAAGAAATATTTTTTGAGAGTCTCAGTAGGATACAACAGTCAAGATCTGGTTTTTGTTTACTCATGTATTCATTCCTTTAGCCACATATTTGAAGACCTATTACTGTGCCAGGCACTGTACTTTATTATAAAGCTGCAACAAAGAACCACAAAGTGAGAAGAGGTTGAGATTAGAAGATCAGCTTGATAAGAAAAGACTGCAAAGAAAAAAACATTAATTAAGATAATTGGTAGCAATACAGCATTGAAATATCTATGCAGAAAACTGTATCCATGATGTAGAAGGCACACTTAAGATGTTACACCAGTATTTAATTTAAAGGGGAGAAAGTGGGAAGGAAAGAAAACAATGGAGAGAAAAGAGAGTAATAGAGAAAATGGAGAATTAATATTCAACCCTAGAAAAATAACATTTTGGTTAAAGAAACTAAAACTGTATCACAAGCACAAAGGGAAAAAGTCCTTTTGGAAATAGAAAAAAAGACATTAGTCTATTCAAGTGAGGGCCTACCTTTCAAGCAAAACAATGACAATAAACCCAATCTGGAAATATCCTGGCAATTTCAAATATGGCAATTTCAAATTTCAAATATAATTCAATTTCAAATGTGAAAGAAATAGTTCTTCAGGCTTCCAAACAGAAAAAGAAAATAAGGACCATAGGACCAAAAAACAAGCTGGCATTAGATGTCTCTGCAACATTAAATGCTTATCCTCTGGTTTCCTTGTAAGATACCTTTCCTTATTTTTCAAATTTGCTATGATGAACATGTGTTACCTAAGTGAGAAAAGAAAAAACAATATTTAAAAAATAATAGGGGGCTTCCCTGGTGGCGCAGTGGTTAAGAATCTGCCTGCCAATGCAGGGGACACGGGTTCGAGCCCTGGTCCAGGAAGATCCCACATGCCATGGAGCAACTAAGCCCATGCACCACAACTACTGAGCCTGCGCTCTAGAGCCCGCAAGCCATGAATACTGAGCCCACGTGCCACGACTACTGAGCCCACGTGCCACAACTACTGAAGCCCGTGCGCCTAGAGCCCGTGCTCTGCAACAAGAGAAGCCACTGCAATGAGAAGCCCATGCACTGCAACGAAGAGTAGCCCCCACTCACAGCAACTAGAGAAAGCCCGCGCAGCAACGAAGACCCAAGGCAGCCAAAACTAAATAAATTTATTAAAAAAAAATAATAATAGGAATAGCCTTTCTTAAAAATTGACAGGTAAAGATCTGAAGAATGAGCAGGAACTAGGTAAAGAGTGAAGAGAAGAGCATTCTAAGCAAAAGTAAATGGATACGCAAAAGCCCTGCAATAGAAAGGCATTTTAAAGCTTTCAGGGACTTCCCTGGCAGTCCAGTGGTTAAGACTCTGTGCTTCCAGTTCAGGGGGCACGGGTTTGATCCCTAGTTGGGAACTAAGATCCCACATGCCACATGGTGGGGGCAAAAAAAAAAAAAATAGTTTTCAAAGAGCAGGCTAAGGCAGTAAGCAAGAGAGAAAGTGAGTGAGAGATGAAACCGGAAAAATGGGCAGGGGTCAGTTCATAAATCTTGTGGGTCAGGTTAGGGATATAAAATTTTATCATAGATGCAATCAGATGTGACTGATTTAAAGATTCTAAGCAGTGAGTTACTTAATCCTATTTAGGTTTATACAATCTCACTCTGGCCAAAACTATCTTGAAAAACAAAAATGTTGGAAGATTCACAATTTCAAAACTTAATACAAAGTGATAGTAATGAAGACAATGCAATACTGGCAGAAAAACAGATATACAGATGAATGGAAGTCCAGAAATAAACTGTTACATTTATGGTCAACTGACTTTTGACAAGGGTGCCAAGATAACTGAGAGAGGAAAGAGCACTCTTTTCAACAAATGATGCTGGGACAACTGGACATCCACATGCAAAAGAATGAAGTTGAATACCTATTCACAAAAATTTACTCAAAATGAGCTAGAGACCTAAATATAAGAGCTAAAACTATAAAATTCTTAGAAGAAAACAGAAGTGTAAATCTTTGTGGCTGTGCGTTAGGCCACAGTTTCATAGATACAACACCAAAAGTACAAGAGACAAAGAAAAAACAGATAAATTGGACTTCATCAAAATTTAAAATATTTGTGCTTCAAAGGACAATATCCTAAAAGTGAAAGACAAACCAAAAAATGGGAGAACATATATGTAAATCATATGTCCAATAAGGGACTTGTAACCAGAATATATAAAGAACTTACAATTCAACAAGACAGGCAAATAACCCAATAAAATACAGACAAAAACTCTAACTAGACACTTCCCCAAAGAAGATATACAATAGTTAATTAGCACATGAAAAGAAAAGATGCTCAACAATGTTAATCTTCAGGAAAATGCAAATCAAAACCAAAATGAGATACCACTTCAAACCCACTAGATGGCAACAAAAAAAACACAGACAATAAAAAGTGTCGGTGAAGATGCAGAGAAACTGAAACCCTCATATACTGCCAGTGGGTGGAACTGTAAACTGACAGGGGCACAGTCACTTTAGAAAACAGTTCGGCAGTTCCTCAAAAGGTTAAGAGTTACCATATGATCCAGCAATTCCACCCAAGAGAATTGAATACACGTGTCTACACAAAAACTTGTACACAAATGTTCATGGCATCATTATTCATAGCCAAAAATAAGCAACAACCCAAATGCCCACTAAACAATATATGGTATATCCATGCAACAGAGTATTACTAAGCCATAAAAAGGAGTACTGATACATGTTACAATTTGGATGAACCTTAAAAATATTATGCTAATTGACTGAAATAACTCATAGAAGATCACATACTGTATGATCCCATTTATATGAACTATCCAGAAAAGGCAAATCTGTAGAGACAGAAAAATTAGTAGTTGCCTGGGGCTGAGGGGAGAAGGAAGATGGAAACAACTACCATGGTTTTTTTAATAAATTTATTTATTTTTATTTATTTAGTTAGTTAGTTTTGGCTGTGTTGGGTCTTTGTTGCTGTGTGCGGGCTTTCTCTAGTTGCGGCAAGTGGGGGCTACTCTTCATTGCGATGCGCGGGTTTCTCACTGCAGTGGCTTCTCTTGTTGCAGAGCATGGCCTCTAGAGTGCATGGGCTTCAGTAGATGCGGTGCATGGGCTCAGTAGTTGTGGCTTGTGGACTCTAGAGTGCAGGCTCAGTAGTTGTGGCGCACAGGCTTAGTTGCTCTGCAGCATGTGAGATCTTCCCGGAGCAGAGATCGAACCCATGTCCCCTGCAATGGCAGGTGGATTCTTTACCACTGCACCACCAGGGAAGCCCATACCATGTTTTTTGTTTGTTTGTTTAATAAATTTATTTATTTATTTATTCATTCATTCATTCATTCATTTATGGCTGTGTTGGGTCTTCATTGCTGTGCACAGGCTTTCTCTAGTTGCAGTGAGCGGGGGCTACTCTTCCTTGCAGTGCGAGGGCTCATTGTCGTGGCTTCTCTTGTTGCGGAGCATGGGCCCCAGGTGAGCAGGCTTCAGTAGCTGTGGCACATGGGCTCAGTAGTTGTGGCTTGCAGGCTCTAGAGCTCAAGCTCAGTAGTTGTGGCGCACGGGCCCAGTTGCTCCGCGGCATGAGGGATCCTCCCAGGCCAGGGCTCGAATCCGTGTCCCCTGCATTGGCAGGCAGATTCCTAACCACTGTGCCACCAGGGAAGCTCATGTGGTTTTTTTTGGGGGGTGATGAAAATGTTCTAAATCCAGGTTGTAGGAAAATTTATGGTGTGTGGATTACGTGTCAATAATACTGGTTTTTTAAAAAAACGACTACACACTTATTAGGATGATTCAAATAAAAAATGCTGACAGACAATATCAAGTGCTGACAAATACGAGGAGCAACTGGCTCTCACACATTGCTGGGAATGCACAATGGTACATCCAGAGTCCGGCAGATTCTAATGACCGATATGAGAAAAGAATCTAAAAAAGAGTGGATATATGCATATGTATAACTGACTCACTTTGCTGTACAGCAGAAATTAACACAACATTGTAAATCAACTATACTCCAATAAAAATTTTTAAAAAAAGTCTGGTAGAGTCTAATAAATGTAAACATACACTTACCATACAACCCAACAAGTGTACTCCTGAGAATTTGTCCTAAAGAAATGAAACCTACATTCACATAAAACCTGCACATGAATATAGCAGCTCTATTCATAAACACCAAAAACTGAAAACAAACCAAACGTCCCTCAATGGGTAAATTTGGATAAACTGTGGTACATCCACTTCTGGAATACTATCCAGCAGTAAAAAGGAACAAATTCTTGATACATGCAACAATCTGAATGAACCTCAAAGGCATTATGCTGAGTGAAAGAAGCCAGTCTCAAAATGATTCTACTTATAAAATATTCTTGAAAAGACAAAACTACATCACTGGATGCCAGAGGACTAAGTATAAAGGGATATAACACAAGTTTTCTGGGATGATGGAACTGTTCTGTATCCTGACTGTGGTAGTTGTTACATGAATCAATATATGTATGAAAATTCACAGAACTATACACCAGAAAAAAGTCAATTTTACTGTATAACAATTTTTAAAACAAAAAAAAATTTTTAAATCAAGAGAAATTTGAGGGGAAACATGGGGGGAGGAGAAGACAGATGACAGGAGAAGACCAAGAAGAGGGGAGCCTGTGACTCTAAATCTTGCAATTAATGTTTCTGATTAACATTATTTAATGGTGATAGGTTCAGTGGTGATAGGAAGACATGAAGTAAACAATGGGTTTTACTGAGAAAAGTAGAGAAATGATCCTAGAAAAATGATCCCCGTATTTTCCATTTTATGAACATTTAAATGAAATATAAATTCATTTAAATACAAACAAAGCAAACATAACTCATTTAATGAAGCAAAGAGGAATGCTCTTAGGGACACAATTAACTCTAGTCCATTTCATTTTATAGTTATACAGGAATGATTCCTCTAGTACATTTGTTTGTTTGGGGGGTTGCATAATGTACATTGCATGAGAGAAAAGCAGTGATCACTAAGAAATCACCCTGAAATTGCAAAGCTTTTTGATAAAATTTAGTACTATACATACTTTACATTTAACTTACCAACATCTGACATATGTCAGAATCCAATAGGTGACAAATGACTCAACTTCGTTCAAAAATTACATGAACAATTTAGAATTCAATTGTACAGAAACAACATAACTACTTCTCTGAAAACTTCCCCAAGCACATATTAGATACAAAATAGAATTCACCAATCTAAAGTTAACATGATAGGGCTTCCCTGGTGGCGCAGTAGTTGAGAGTCCGCCTGCCGATGCAGGGGACACGGGTTCGTACCCCGGTCCGGGAGGATCCCACATGCCGCGGAGCGGCTGGGCCCGTGAGCCATGGCCGCTGAGCCTGAGCATCTGGAGCCTGTGCTCTGCAACGGGAGATGCCACAACAGTGAGAAGCCCGCGTACCGCAAAAAAAAAAAAAAGTTAACATGATAGACCTTTAAGTTACTATAGCAGCAACCAACAGTATCTGATAACTTCCCATTAAAATACCCCAAATATTCCCAGTAAAATACATAAAGACAAAAATTAGAAATATATTATGAATGTATTTCTTTGTCCAGAAACATACTTGTAAATCATTTTCATGACTGCATAATACTCTACTGAAAAGGCTTTACCAATGTTTATTTGGCCAATTCTGTATTATTACTTACTTGTTTCTAAATTTTTGTGATAAATATTCTTGCATGTACAAACATCTTTGCACACATGATTATTTTCTACTCTGAATTTTTAAAAGGGGAATTGCTAGGTCAAAGGGTGTGAGATGTGCTTGATTTCAAAGCATTTAATACATATTTGATTTACCTCTTTCTCATACCCTACATCCAAATCTGACAAAAATTCTACCGGCTCTTTCTTCAAAATGTAGTCAGAATCCCACCACTTCTCAACACTTCTACTAGGACTGCCAGATTCTCTCACCAGGATTTCTGAAAGGTATCTTTACTTCTTCTCCTGCCCCCTAGAGTCTATTCTCAACTCAACAGCCAAAGAGATTTTTTTCAAAACTTAAGTCAGAACACGTCATTTCTCTGTTCAAAGCCTGGTATTATTTTTCAAAATGGTCTTGAAAAGGCTTATTTTAAGGCATCCAACACTAAATTTCTCTGTCTCTTTCTACTGATTCTGTCAATAGGCATCAAAAGCAGCACTGACTGGAGTCAGGCTAACACATCATTAACCCAAAACAGTAGTTTGTTGTTCAAAGTGAAATAACTGAGAAGGTACCTCTTCACATTAGAGGTTTAATAAGGACTCAAATGAAGGCAACTTCCTCTTTACTAAGGGACAATTTAGGGAAAAAGAAAACCCTGCCATACGTCCCATCATACTTGAGAGCTGTGTCAATTAACATAATTTGGGGTAATTTTTTTCAAGCCTTCATTCCTGTTGCATTTTAAATTAAACACTGAGACTTCCCTGATGGTGCAGGGTTAAGAATCCCGCTGCCAATGTAGCGGACACAGGTTCGAGCCCTGGTCTGGGAAGATCCCACATGCCACAGAGGAACGGAGCCCATGCGCCACAACTACTGAGCCTGCGCTCTAGAGCCCGCGAGTCACAGCTACTCAGCCCATGTGCCACAACTACTGAAGCCCGCGCGCCTAGAGCCCGTGCTCTGCAACGAGAAGCCACCACAAGGAGAAGCCCACGCACCGCAATGAAGAGTAGCCCCCACTCGCCGCAACTAGAGAAAGCCCGCGCGCAGCAACGAAGACCCAATGCAGCCAAAAATAAACAAATAAATAAATTTATTTTCAAAATAAATTAATTAAACACTGTCTCCCCCAACACACTTAGGGAAAAAAAGTATGTTCTATCTTCCCTTCAAGATGTTTGAAAGCAAATAAGACAGTGGTCAAAGGCCTTGTAAGGGATACTAAAAAGGAAAAGAAGAGGATTCTTGGCTTCCCCAGAAACATTCTCATTACTATTCATTCATTCATTCATTCAGCCTGCACCAGGTCTTAGTTGCGGCACATGGGATCTTTGTTGCGGCATGCGGAATCTTCACTACAGCATGAGAGCTTCTTAGTTGCAGCATGCAGACTCTTTTTATTTTATTTATTTATTTATTTATGGCTGTGTTGGGTCTTCGTTTCTGTGCGAGGGCTTTCTCTAGTTGTGGCAAGCGGGGACCACTCTTCATCGCGGTGCGCGGGCCTCTCACTATCGCGGCCTCTCCCGTTGTGGAGCACAGGCTCCAGACACGCAGGCTCAGTAGTTGTGGCTCACGGGCCTAGCCGCTCCGCGGCATGCGGGATCCTCCCAAACCAGGGCTCGAACCCGTGTCCCCTGCATCGGCAGGCAGACTCCCAACCACCGCGCCACCAGGGAAGCCCACATGCAGACTCTTAGTTGTGGCATGCGAACTCTTCAGTCCTGCAGCATGCATGCGGAATCCAGTTCACTGACCAGGGCCTGAACCCGGCCCCTTGCATTGGGAGCAGAGTCTTACCCACTGGACCACCAGGAAGTCCCTCATTACTTTTTCACTAAGTATATGAAGCCTAATTTTCTGTCTTTAGACGTTTCTTAACTTGAAGAATCATAGAGCATGACTGCTAAAAGGGCCCTTTACGTCATTTGGTCCAACGCTCTCATTTTACAGACACAGAAACTGAGGCCCAAGTAGCACATTCTCCTCACCACCTCTCTAAATCTTACCTCCTCTTCAAAGGTCACTCTTCATTTTACTGTGTGTATTTTACTTACTCCCAAAGATTTTAAACTCCTGAAGCTCAGAGACCTTGTCTATGTTCCGTCCCCTACCACAGCATGCTTAACAGAGCACCAGGTCACAGTGTACACTGAGTCTTCAAAATGTAAAAGTAAACTAATCAAACTGAGAAGAAAATGTCTATGGAAGAGAGATGCTGTAGAGCTTGAGGTCTCTACTCAGGCCTCAATACTGATTCTTCTCAAATTCTTGAAAAAAGTAGTCCTATAATTTAAGAAGAAAGTACAGTAAAAGCTTGTCTGACCATTACCCTTATATATTTGACCACTGTCCACAGGCGCATGCACGAATACACAAACACACACCGGCCTCTTTCCAATATCTTAAAGTCCAGGCCACTGTATTTTCAGACAAGTAGTATCAATATTTTCTCAACTGGGACATTTACAAAGCTGAGGCTGTGCTAGAAGGAAACACTAGAAAGTTCAGTCTCATTTTTATCTGCAGTAGAAGGAAAAAGCACTGAAACACAGCAACAAACATATCTGAAAAATTACTATTAATAAGACTGTTCTTTCCCAGCAAGCCAAATGAAAGACTCCCAGAAATAATGCTCTAGAGAAGAAGAGAATGATGACATTATACTTCCATACTTAGATCTTTGTAAATTTTATAAAGATTTCTAATCAAAAATAGTGTCAGTCAACAAACATGGGAGTGTAAGAGGTTGGTAGTCAGCAGACCATTTTCAACACTCAGCACATATACACAGGCCCAGGCACATGCACTCATGATCACATTCCTTACACCCAGCTTTTATAGTAGGAAAGTAGCCATGTGCTACGTACAAAGAGATGCTGGGTAAATTTCCCAGCAAAAGGTAAATTATAGGAACGTAACAATCCCCTAAATGCTTTCTTTCCGTTATTAATCATTTAGCTCCTTGCTTCCCATGCTTATTCATCCAACCAACGTGGCAAATGGCAACACCCAGTGACACTTTGCCTTCTGTCTAAAGTCCAATTTATAGCTGGTTTCTCTATTTGCTTCCAGCTTTTTTAGCAAAAGGAAAAATAACTGTTTCGTGTGCTTGAACTTGCCAATTAATAAGTGTCCAGGGTTTAATTTGAATGACAGCTTTGCATTCAGCAGAAATTTCAAATAAACCCACTGTTGTAAAACCAATCCTTATGTCAGCTCATGGTCAGAGTACCAACATGGGAACATCTTTTCCTAGCCACACCCTGGGGGCTGGCACTAAAATCACTGACAACAAATGTAAGAAAAATACAGTACACACAGCTGACGATCTTTGGGAGTCTGCTGGGACCCATCTTCATAAAGGAGCAGTGTACTGGAATTTTGTTTCCAATAAAACCCCATGGTCAGGAGGGAAAAGAGCTGGTCAAATACTAAGAACTGGACCTAATGCCTAGGACACAATTAGAGACAAGAGCACAAGTTAAACTCAAGCACAACATTTTTAAAAGTTCAAATTAAATGAAATGATGTCTGGGAATTACTTCAAAAATATCTGAAGGCAGATGTGGCAGGGGGAGGAAGGGTTTATATGAAATCAGATGACTACGAGTTAGTAACTGTTGAAGCTGAGTGATGAGTACTTGAGGGCTCAGTGTAATTTTATGTTTTTGCGTATGTTTGAAATTTTTCATAATACAGAGTTAAATGAAATAAAACAAAATAAAAAGTTTAAGTTACTAAGTTCTAACCTTCTCAGACCTATAAATCAGAGGGCCATTGTAGGCTAACCATTCCTGTTCTAGATTCTTCACTCATGTTTTTCGTCTGTTTAAATCATCCATGAGAGGGAGCACAAAGAAAAGAAAAAATAATTTGCTCAAATCATATACTCTCATTCAGTTACTCAATTATGCAAATTTTCCACCAACCTCCTAAGTTTTAGAATTAAAAGTAACTAGAATAGGTAAAGGAGAAAAGAAGATGGCATTGAAATAATGTAAAGGCAGCCTAGTATATTAGTCAGAAGACGTGGGCTCTAGTCTCAAGACCATTTTTTCTTAGCTATATGAAACTAGATAAATCACTGAGCATCAAGTCTCTCATTCATAAAACAGGAATAATGATAATCAAGCTCTTTTCCACATGTAATCAGAGTAGAAATTACAAGAAGACTGCAGAGAAAATGCAAAGATAAAGGAATGCCTGCAAGTCCTCTTTGCTTCCACAGTGCGGCTGTGGCCATCAGGTGGATAACGTGTGAAAGGACTTTTAAAGAACATGGGCCTGTGGCACCCTTCATACACTGGCTCCTGCTCTTCCACCAACTTCATCCCTTGGCACTCCTCCCATGACGCCTGCCCCCTTCAGGACCACCCCTCATTCAAACCAGACACCTTCACACACACCTGGCCTCTGCTCATGCTGCTTCCTCCTGTATCAAGTCCCTTTCTCTCTTTTATACACGCCTCCTCAGGGCTCTTTACTCATCCCCCTCACCCCCCAAATCAATTTTTCCCTCTTCTGTAACCTCAAGCACTTGGTAAAAACACATTGGCTTGCATGTTCATGCACTGTACTGTGGTTAGTGTACCCCACTAAACTATAAGCTCCTTTAAAGCAAACATTTAAAAAAAATTAAAAAAGCACAAATTAAAACCCATTCATCATTCATGCAGTGGGTGCGTTATTATCAAATAAAATATAAAGCAAGGAATTTATAGATGAATCAGCACCTAGTGAAATCTCTCTTAAATCTCCTTAACATGCCTACAGAGTCATCTGAAACAAATAATATCAAAAATGAAAAAGGAACTACAAACAAAACCAAAGTAATCTGGAGGCCATGACAAAATTTTGCAATCCCAGTCATTATTCCAACAGGATTTTTAAATTGAATCTACAAAATTCATAGCAGATGGGAAAAATAGCTTTTCCGAGACTTTGGAAAGAGCCAAACAGATATTAAGGTATTAACAAAAATATTTTAACTGCTATGATACTAATAGTAATCAGTGGCACAAAATAGAAAGCCCAGAAAAAAAACCAGCCTCATCTATGTACACAAATTTAATATGTATCAGAAGCAAACATCACAAAACAGTCACAAAACATTAATTTATGGTATTGGGTTCCCTCATCCACACTCCTACACTCATCCTGCTTCATCTATGGCTACCCCCTACTTATTTTCTGATGCCTCACAAATCTGCCTGCAACCAAAACTATGCTAAATCCCAAGACCTGACCATTCAAAGGCCAAGGGACAAATTCTATCTGAATGTTCCACTGGGCCTGTCAAATTCAAAGAACACCAAATGGAACATATCTTCCCTAGTAAATCAATCCTCCTCTTCATTTTCCTCTACTGGTAAATGAACCACTTCCTCCCAAATGCTTAAGCTAAAAATCTGGGAGCATTTATGTAGTTTCTCTCTTAACCTCTCCATACACAACAGGTATAAGTCCTGTCAACTCTTCCTCCTTCATAGCTCTTGAATCAATTCTCCTCCCTTTTCTTCCTCTGCTGGTATGGCTTTAATTCTCATCCTCATCTTATTCTCAAGGATAACTCCATAGCCTACTGACTGGTACTTTCTGACTTCCTTTAATCAGTTCATTCACTATCCTGTTTCAGGAGTGATCTTTTTTTTTTTTTTTTTAATTTATTTTATTTATTTATTTTTGGCTGCGTTGGGTCTTCGTTGCTGCGCGCGGCTTTCTCTAGTTGCGGCGAGCAGGAGCTACTCTTCGTTGTGGTG
Organism: Tursiops truncatus; assembly: GCF_011762595.2. Lineage (NCBI taxonomy): Eukaryota > Metazoa > Chordata > Mammalia > Artiodactyla > Delphinidae > Tursiops > Tursiops truncatus. The sequence continues at coordinate 14,564,302 of NC_047048.1, forward strand.
CGCAGGCTCCTCAGTGCAGTGGCTTTTCTTGTTGTGGAGCACAGGCTCTAGGCGCGCGGCCTTCAGTAGTTGTGGCATGTGGGCTCAGTAGTTGTGGCTCTCGGGCTCTAGAGCTCAGGCTTAGTAGTTGTGGAGCACTGGCTCAGCTGCTCTGCGGCACGTGGGATCTTCCCGGACCAGGGATTGAACCTGTGTCCGCTGCACTGGCAGGCGGATTCTTAACCACTACACCACCAGGGAAGCCCCCAAGAGTGATCCATCTAAAATGTAAATATACTTATGACACTCCCCTTCTTAAAACCCTTCAATGACTTTCTACTTCTTTCAAAAAAATCCTTACCATAAGGCCTTTCATGATACAGCCCTTGCCTGCCCCTCAGCCTCTTATTACTCCTCATCAACTCCCCTACACAGACACACACACACACACACACACACACACACACACACACTCACTCACTCAAAGCTGCCTTCATCTTCAACAATGTGCAGCATCTCTTACTCACAACTCCCATTCATCCTTCAATATTAGGTTTCAATACTATCTCTTCTAGGAAGCTTTCCTGACAGCTCTCTGTCTCATATGACGCAGTTGTCCTTCCTAGTGCTCTTGTACTTACCCATATCTTATTTCTTCTAATTTGTCTGTTTTTTTCAGTAGATTGTGAACTCCTTGAAAGTAAGGACTTTTGAATGAGTTCATGGATTCTTGATTGCCAATAAGTTAATGTAACTAGATTCTATGAGTGTAATTTGTTGTGAGTTCTTGGAAGGTACTGACTATATCTTATCCTTTTCAGTTTTCCCCATAGCATATAACATAAAATGCTACATGCATATTGAGCACTCAGTAAATATGCAATGAGTGACCCCACTAAAACTTTCTTTCTCACTAAAATCCCAGACAGCTAACTCTTTCCTATAATTAGAATACTGGTCTTTCCTCCTGATTCCAGTGTTAAAATATGGATCGACTATATTCAGAAAGACTAAAGTACAAAGTTCACCTCTTGTTTTTCCCCCCTCTGGCCCTTGCTCTTCGAATCCACCTTCTTTATTGATCAGTCTATTTCATCTGCCTCTATCATTTTACACTCTCATTAATGAATAAATCAGAATCTTATTTTTTTGTACTCCCTTAGACTCACTGCAACAAACCAGGAGTTAAAGTTAACATTTCTGTCCTAGAATCATTTTACACATAAGGAAAGTGAAGCTCAGAAAGAATAAGTAACTTACTTAAGGTATCAATACTTGGCAAATTGTTGACCAAGTTGCAAACCAGGTCTGACTCTAAAAGTATGATGATTATTCCACGGTTGATTCCCAGACATTAGGCTTGGCATGAACAAAAAGCAGTGTAGGCAACATATGGTGCAAATGAAGTGAATTTAAGACTCTGATAGTGTTATAAGGTTTTCATTAGCATATGGTTTAAAAAATGTACCTAGCTTTTGTTTTTTAATACATTTATTTATTTATTTATTTATTTTTAAATTTATGGCTGCGTTGGGTCTTCGTTGCTGTGTGTGAGCTTTCTCTAGTTGCAGTGAGCGGGGGCTACTCTTCATTATGGTGCACAGGCTTCTCATTGCAGTAGTTTCTCTTTGTTGTGGAGCATAGGCTCTAGGTGTGCAGGCTTCGGTAGTTGTGGCACGTGAGCTCAGTAGTTGTGGCTCACAGGCTCTAGAGCACAGGCTCAGTAGTTGTGGTGCACGGGCTTAGTTGCTCCACAGCATGTGGGATCTTCCCGGACCAGGGCTCAAACCCGTGTCCGCTGCATTGGCAGCCAGATTCTTAACCACTGCATCACCAGGTAAGTCCCTGTGGATTTTTGAATTATCCTATTTCGATCATCTTAGATCTAATTAGAATGATAAACGAAAACTCTAAATCCATGTATGCATTCTGCTTTATTTGCATAAATGAACAGCATGCATTTTTGCACACTTTCTGCAAGTCCCTGATGATTTTATCTAGATAGCATTAAGAACGGAGAGCTAAAAAAAAAAGAACAAAAAAAGAATGGAGAGCTAGATCTGGTCCTAAGAGATAACAGACATACACGGAAGCTAAAATCTAGCATGTCAAGAAGTAACTCTACATTTCCTGTGTTTTTTAGCAGTTTAGTTTTGCTTCAGCACAGTCACTCTCACATGTAAATAAGTTCCCACTTCCGTCGTGAGAAATTATGCCTCTGACACAAAGTTACTCAGAGCTGGAATTCTGTGATCTTCTCTATAAAAATCTGGGTATCAAATCTTTGATCAGAAACCACTATTATAACAATCTCTATGGGAAAAGCTGAATTTTGCCTTTATAGTCTCACCTTCCTGCACCTTACCAAGGATTATATAGTATAGTGTGTGTACAACTATGTATTGTTATATTTTTCCAGAGGAGACATTTTCCTTCAGTTCAAAAATAAATGAACAAAATGCAATTCCCAGTAAAATACCTAAAATGTGGAGCATTCTTGCTATGAAACCTTACACTTACACTTGAATTAAACAACCATTTACTGAGCACATAAGTAAGTATGATTCATCATTTGGCTTCAAAGAACTAGCAACTCAGCAGGGGAAAAAGACAATAAACTATGTATGCCTACTACACACACACACACACACACACACACACACACACACACACACATATACACACATGATGAAAGTATAAGATCATACAAAAGGTATGAAAAAGAATACAATTTTTCCAATAAAGGATCACATCCATGGGCTCATAAAAAGCTAAATGAAGAAAATGACATCAGAATGAATCTTAGAAGATATGCAGGACTCCAACTGTGGGACTGAGGGAAGAAAGAGTATTTTGAGCAGAGAAAATAAGATAATAAGAAGCCTCAAAGTGGAAGAGTATAGCATGTATTCAGAAAATGTTAAGTAATCAGTTTAACCAGAGTGTATGGGAACAAAAGCAAAGAAAACTGGAAAAACAAAAATGTATTATCTCAAAGTTGTCAGTAACCTAAAAAAATGTGCTAAAATCTAATGCATGAAACTCTTCTACTACATAAATGTAAGAAAAGGCTGAAGGAAACACATCCAGCATGGCAGAGTAGGACCTCTAAAAGTCTGATCTTCCATAAAATTAATGAGAACACTGACACAAATGGTCAAAATCAACTTTTTCAGAAATCTGAAAACCAAAGGCTTGCAACAATCTAAAAAACATTTAGTCATGAAAAGCAGCTGGATTTCAGCAAGCAGAGCAAGCTTTATGGCATTTCAATTTGTCCTATTTCCCTCCTTCCAGCTCCATGGAAGCCTGGGAAATCAACAACCTGCAAACACGGTAGGTGGGAATAACAGCAGTCCAGTAGCCACTCAAGGGAGCAGAAGAGGTTAGGCGCTCTCTCTGAAACCACAACCCCAAAGAATTGTATTACTTAACCAGTCTAGTAGTTCACTGGAAAAACTCCATTCTCAGGGCTTATCTTTATTGGACCTGAATCAGAGCACCCTCAATGTAAACAATTCTATCCCCAGGGCTTTTGTTAAAATAACCAGAGACAATTTTTTAATGCCATAGCTGTCTGCAGTGGCAATAACAATTGGGGCAAACAATATATTGATCAAAAAACTTAAAAGGAAAAACTGAGGAATGAGATGTAGAGGGTTTAGAAAAGCTCCAACATATTTTTAGTAATCTAGAAGGCATGCACATGCCCAGGAAAGACCTAGGAAGGCCCTATTCTCTCACCTCTGGCTGACCCTGATATTCTACACAACCAGGAAGTAAAGGCTAAGGCACAATGCAAACTTCTGGTGCATTAAGGGAGCCACAACACACACACACACACACACACACACACACACACACACACACAGTCCCTCAACAAGGTTAGGAGACTTATGGGTTCAAGACATAAGGAAATCTGCCCAATCATTAGCTAACCACTAAGCAAACCAAGCAGAGACTTCAGTGGTTACACGGGACAAAGAGTACAGGGTTTACAGAATTAGTCCAAAAAAGTAACAAAACTAATAGCAACAACAACAAACCCTGGGAGAGAGGGTGATTTTCAGAGTAGCTACATTATATTATTTAAAATGTCCATTTTCAGCAAAAACTATGAGACACACAAAGAAACAAGAGAGTATGACCCAAACACAGGGGAAAAAAGGGCAGTCAACAGAAACTATCCTTAAGGAAGCTCAGATGTTGGACTTACTAGACAAGGACTTTAAATCAGCTTTTGTAACTATGTTCAAAGAACTAAAGGAGGACTTCCCTGGTGGCGCAGTGGTTGAGAGTCTGCCTGCTGCTGCAGGGGACACGGGTTCATGCCCCGGTCCAGGAAGATCCCACATGCTGCGGAGCGGCTGGGCCCGTTAGCCATGGCCACTGAGCCTGCGCGTCCGGAGCCTGTGCTCCGCAATGGGAGAGGCCACAACAGTGAGAGGCCCGCGTACCACAAAAAAAAAAAAAAAAAAGAACTAAAGGAGATCATGTCTGAAGAATTTAAAGGAATTATGAGAATTTCTCACCAAATAGGGAGTATCAATAGAGATAAAAATTATTCTTTAAAAAAAGAACCAAGCAGAAATTCTGGAGTTAAAGTATAATAATTAAAATGAAAAATTCACTAGAGGGGCTCAACAGCAGATTTAAGCTAGCTGAAGAATCTGCAGACTTAAAGAGAGATTGATTTTCTAGTCTGAAAAACAGAAAGAAGAATGAACAAAAGGGAATTCAGCCTCAGATCTCTGGGATATCATCAAGCACACCAAAATATGCAGAAGTCCCAGAGGAGACAAAAAGAGGAAAAAATCAAGAGTTACATAAATAAATGGCTGAAAACACCCTAAATTCAGTGAAAAACATTAATCTTAACAACTGAGGAACGAGATAAACACCAAGTAGGATAAATCAAAGAGATATACAGCTAGACACATTATAATCAAACTGTCAGAAGCCAAAAACAGAGGTTATTGAAGGTACCAAGAAAAAAGTGACTCATCGCATTCAAAATCCTCAATAAGATGAAAAGCTGACTTCTCATCAAAACCACAGAGGCCAGAGACAGTGGGATAACATATTCGCAGTGCTAAAAGAAAAGGAAAAAGACTATCAATCAAGAATTCTAAATCCAGCAAAACTATCCTTCAAAAATGAAGGAGAGGGACTTCCCTGGTGGTGCAGTGGCTAGGAATCCACCTGCCAATGCAGGGGACATGGGTTCGATCCGCGGTCCGGGAAGATCCCACATGTCATGGAGCAAATACGCCTGTGTGCCACAACTACTTAGGCTGCACTCTAGAGCCCACATGCCACAACTACTGAAGCCCGTGCACCTAGAGCCTGCACTCCGCAGCCAGAGAAGCCACCACAAGGAGAAGCCTGAGCACGGCAACGAAGAGTAGCTCCCACTTGCCACATCTAGAGAAAGCCCGCGCACAGCAACGAAGATCCAACACAGCCAAAAAATAAATTAATTAAATTAAATTTTTTTAAAAAATCTAAAAAATAAATAAATAATTTAAAAACTAACTATCTCTTTTAAAAAAAAAGAAGAAAGAGAAATTAAGATATCCCCACTAAACAAAACTGAAAGAATTCATCGCTGGAAGGGCTGCTGTACAAGAAATAAAGGGAGTCCTTAATGATGAAATAAAAAGACGCTAGACAGTAACCCAAATCCACATGAAGAAATAAGCACTAATAAAGATAACTACACAGATAAATACAAAAGGCAGTATAAAGATATTTTTGTTCATAACTCTTTTCCTACATGAATTAAATGACAACTGCATAAAGCAATAATTAAATAACTGTTGATGGGATTTTATTATAAAATATGCAGTTTGAATGACAATAAGAACATAAAGAAGGAGGAAATGAACAGAACTCTATTAAAACAAAGTTTTTGCATACTATTGAAATTAAGTTGGTATTAATCCAAAATAGATTGCTCTAAGATACTAACTGTAATCACCAGGAAAATAAAGAAAATTATAATAAAAGAAATAACAAGCTAATTAAAACATATCCTAGAAAATATTTAATACAAAAAGGCAGTAATGGAGGAATAGAGAAACTAAAAAGACATAAAACATATAGAAAACAAATAGTAAAATGGAAAACATAAATCCTAATATACCAGTAATTACATTAAATGTAAATCGATTACACACTCAAGAGGTGAGGATTGGCAGAAGGGACCAAAACGAAAACAAAAAACAATTTAAAAAAATCCAAATATATGATTTCTACAAGACATACTTTAGACTCAAAGACTAAGTGGGCTGAAAGCAAAAGGAGAGAAAAATACACACACATAAACAGTAGCCAAAAGACTCTGGAGTAGCTATACTAGCATCAGATACAATGCACTGTAAGATAAAAATTGTTACTAAAGACAAGGAACATTTTTATAATTACAAGAGGACAAATCTATCAAGAAGATATAACAATTATAAACATATATGCACCTAATAACAGAACCCCCAAATATACGAAGCAACATCTGACAGAATTGAAAGGAGAAATAGACAATTCAACAATAACAGTTGGAGGCTTCAATACTCTACTTTCAATATGGATAACACAACCACACAAAAGATCAGCAAGGAACCAGAAGACTCGAACAACACTACAAACCAACAAAATCTAACAAACATCTATAAAACAGTCCAAGCAACAATAGCAGAATATACATTGTTTTCAAGTGCACAGGTAACATTCTCTAAAACAGGCCATAAAAGAAGTCTCCGTAAATTTAAAGGATTGAAATCATACAAACTATATTCTCCAACAACAATGGAATGAAATTAGAAAACAATAACGGGAAAATAATTTAAGAAATTTACAAAGATGTGAAAATAAACACCACTCCCCTAAATAACCAATGAGCCAAAAAATCATATGGGAAGTTAGAAGATATTTTGGGGGACATCCCTGGTGGTCCAGTGGTAAAGAATCCACCTCCCAACACAGGGGACACAGGTTCAATCCCTGGTCAGGGAACTAAGATCCCACATGCCATGGGGCAACTAAGCCCACATGTCACAACTACTGAGCTTGTGCACCTCAAGGAGAGAGCCTGCATGCCACAAAACTACAGAGCCCATGTGCCCTGGAGCCTGCATGCCACAACTAGAGAGAAGCCTGCTAGAGAAGACCGTGCACCACAACTAGAGAGAAGCCAACGTGCCACAACAAAAGACCCCGAATGCCTCAATGAAGATCCTGCATGCTGCAACTAAGACCCAACACAGCCAAAACAAAGAAAAATACTTTGCGATAGAAACCAAAACTTATGGGACGTGACAAAAGCAGCAAGAGCCATGCTATGAGAAAATTTATCGCTGTAAACACCTGTATTTAAAAAAAAGATCTCAAGTCAACATGTTACACACCTTAAATGTACACAATGTTATATGTCAATTATATCTGAATTAAAGATTTTTTTAATTTTAAAAATTAAAAAGATCTCAAATCAACAACCAAACTGTACGCTTTAAGACACTAGAAAAAGAAGAACAAACTAAACCCAAAGCCAGCAGACAGAAGGAAATAATTCGTGAAATAAATACAATAGAGAATAAAAGAATAGAGAAAATCAACAAAACAAAAAGTCGGTTCTTTGAAAAGATCAACAGAATTGACGATCATTTAGTTAGAGTGAACAAGAACAAAAGAGAGAAGACCCAAATTACTAAAGACCAAATTACTGAAATTACTACCAACTTTACATAAGTAAGAATGATTATAAAGGCTTGTATGGAATACTATAAAAATTGTAATATAACAAATTACAAAACCTAGGTGAAATGGACAAATCCCCAGAAGACACAAACTGCTTAAATCAACTCACAAAGAAGTAATTTGAATAAAGCTATAACAAGTAAAGAAATTGAATAAATAATCAAAAACATCCCACAAAGAAAAGCCCAGGACCAGATGGCTTCACAGGTGAATTCTATGAAACATTAAGAATGAACACCAGGGCTTCCCTGGTGGCACAGTGATTGAGAGTCCGCCTGCCGATGCAGGGGACATGGGGTTGTGCCCCGGTCCGGGAGGATCCCACATGCCGCAGAGCGGCTGGGCCCGTGAGCCATGGCCGCTGGGCCTGCGCGTCCGGAGCCTGTGCTCCGCAACGGGAGAGGCCACAACAGTGAGAGGCCCGCGTACCACAAAAAAAAGAGAATGAACACCAACCCTTAACAAACTCTTCCAAAATACAGAAGAGATGGGAACACTTCCCAACTCATCCTATGAAGCCAATTTTCCTGATTTCAAAACCAGACGAAGACAATACAAGAAAACTATAAATAAACATTTATTATATAAATGCAAAAATCCTCAACAAAATAGCAGCAAACCAAATCCAACAACATATATAGAGAATCACACATCATGACCAAATGTGGTGTATTCCATGCATGCAAAGTTGCTTCAACATATGAAAATCAATTAATGTCATACAAAAGAGCAAAAACCACATGATCTCAAATAGGCACTGAAAAAAGCATTGGACAAAATCCAACACTCTTTCATGATAAACACAATGAATAAACTAGAAATAGAGAACATCATCAACTTGAAAAAGGACATCTAAGAAAACCCACAGCTAACTTCACATTTAACGATTCCCCCTAATATCAGGAACAAGACAGGATGTACACTCTCACCATTTCTATTCAGTATTATACAGGGGATTCTAGCCAGGGCAGTGAGACAAGAAAAAGAAAAACAATCCAGATTGGAAGGAAGAAGTAAGACTATCTCTCTTCAGAGATTATATATCATGTATATATAAAATCCTAATAAGTCACTAAAAAACTATCAGAACTATTAAATTAATTTGGTATGGTTTTAAGGTACATGACTAATATAAAGAATTCAATTATATTTCTATATACTATCAATAAAAATCCAAAAACAAAATTGAGAAAAGAATTCCACTTACAATAGCACCAAAAGAATAAAATATTGGGCTTCCCTGGTGGCACAGTGGTTGAGAGTCCGCCTGCCGATGCGGGGGACACGGGTTCATGCCCCGGTCCAGGAGGATCCCGCATGCCACGGAGCGGTTGGGCCCGTGAGCCATGGCCACTGAGCCTGTGCGTCTGGAGCCTGTGCGTCTGGAGCCTGTGCTCCGCAACAGGAGAGGCCACAACGGTGAGAGGCCCATGTACCGCAAAAAAAAAATAACTAAATAAAATATTAATACATTTAACCAAAAAATGCAAAACTTGTACACTGAAAACTAGAAAACACTATTGAAGTAAATTAAAGAAGATCTAAATAAGTGAAAAGTCATTACATGCTCATGGATTGGAAGAATAATACAGTTAAGATGGCAATATTCCCCAAACTGATCTACAAGTTCAATGCAATCTCTATCAAAATTCCAACCAGACAAGAGTGCCAAGACAATTCAAAGGGAGAAAGAATAGTATTTTCAACATATGGTGCTAAGACAACTGAATATCTATAGCAAAAAATGAGGTTGGACCCCTATCTCATACCACATACAAAATTCACAAAAGTGGATTAAAGATCTAAATGTAAGAGCTGAAACTATAAAACTCTTGGAAGAAAACATCGGAGTAAGCTTTCATGACCTTGAATCAGGCAATGGTTTCTTAAATATGAAACATAAAGCGCAAGCAACGAAAGAAAAAAAGAAGACAAACTTGACTTAATCAAAATTAAAAACCTTTGTGCCATCAAGAAAGTGAAAAGAGGGCTTCCCTGGTGGCACAGTGGTTAAGAATCCACTTAACCACTGCCAATGCAGGGGACATGGGTTCGAGCCCTGGTCTGGGAAGATCCCACATGCTGCGGAGCAACTAAGCCTGTGCTCCGCAATAAGAGAAGCCACCGCAATGAGAAGCCCGCGCACCACAACAAAGAGTAGCCCCCGCTCACCGCAACTAGAGAAAGTCTGCGCGCAGCAACGAAGACCCAACACAGCCAAAAATAAACGAGTAAAATAAATAAATTTTAAAAAAGAAAGAAAGAAAGAAAGTGAAAAGACACCTACAGAACAGGAGATTTGTATCTGCAAATCATATCTGATAAGGGTCTAGTATCCAGAATATATAAAGAAATCTTACAACTCAACAACAGAAGGACAAATAACTCAATTTAAAAATGGACAAAGGAACAGATATTCCTCCAAAGATATACAAATAGCCAAAAAGCACATGAAAAGATGCTCAACATCATTAGCCATCAGGGAAATGCAATCAAAACCACAATGAGATATTACTTCATACCCATTCGGATAGCTAAAATACGAAGGTCAGATAATAACAAGTCTTGGCAACGAGGTGGAAAAATTGGAACCCTCATTTCTTGCTAATAGAAATGTAAAATAGAGTAGCCATTTTGGAAAACAGTCTGGTAGTTCCTCAAGATATTAGACCTACAGTTCTAGAGTTACCACATGACCCAGCAATTCCACCCATAGGTATATATCCAAGAGAAATGAAACATGTCCACGCAAAAACTTGTACACAGATGTTCACAGCGGCATTAGTCGTAACAGCCAAAATGTAAAAACAACCCAAACACCCATCAACTGATTAATATATAAATGTGGTCTATGCATAAAATAGAATACTATTCAGCAAGAAAAAGAAATAAAATATTGATACATTCTACAACATGGAAGAACCTTGAAAACATGCAAAGTGAAAGAAACCAGTAACAAAGGACTACATATTGTATGATTACATTTATATGAAATGTCCTGAATAAGCAAATCTATACAGAGAGAAAACAGAGTAGCAGTTGCCTAGGGATGGAGGGGATGACAAGTGGGAGAGTTGGAGGTGACAGGTAAGGAGTGTGCAGTTTCTTGAAAATGTCCTAAAATTGACTGTAGTAAGGGTTGCACAACCCTGTAAATATACTAAAAAAAATTTACACCTTAAATGGGTGAATGTATGGTATGTGAATTATAGCTCAATAAAGCTGCTACCAAAAAAAGAAAGTAGGCTGGGCCCTACGCATTAAACTTTTTAGGGTGACTGCCTACTAAAATAGAAGGCATTTTTTAATTGAAGTGTAACTGACTTACAATTTATATTAATTTCAGGTGTACAACATAGTGAGTCAATATTTTTATACATTACAAAATGATGACTACCATAAGTCTAGTTGCCATCTGTCACCATACAAAGTTATTACAATATTATTGACTATATTCCCTATGCTGTATATTACACCCCCAAGATTTATTTATTTTATAACTGGAAGTTTATAACTTTTAATCTCTCTCACCTATAAAATAAAAGATTTAAATAGGATCCAGAGTCTCCTAACAAAAATATCAAAACTGTCCAGGACACAATCAAAAGTCACTCATCACACCAAGAACCAGGAAAATCACAACTTGAATGAATAAAGACATTAACATAGACTAACACCAAGATGAATCAGATGTTGGAATTATCTGACAAGAATTTTATAGCAGTCATCATGCTTTAATGAGCAATGAGACATATTCTTGAAACAAAACAAACAAAATAGAAAATATTATCAAAGAAAGAGAAGACAAACAGAAAAAAATCAAATGGAAGTTACAGAACTGAAAAATACAATAACAAAACAAAACCTCACTGGATGGGCTCAACAGCAGAATGAATATGACAGAAGAAAGAAGGAGCAAACTTGAAACTAGAAGTAGAACATTAAGAATTACCCAATCTGAGCACCAGAGGAAAAAAAAAAAGAATGCCTCATGCCCTGTAGGACAGTAACAAAAGACCTAATATTTGTATCATCAGAGTCACAGAAAGAAAAGAGAGTGGGGATGAAAAGTTATTCTAAGAAATGGCTGAAAATATCCCAAATTTGGCAAATGACATTAACTCACAGTTCAAGAAGCTAACAGAATTCCAAATAGGATATACCCAAAAAAATCCATGCTAAGACGTACCATAATTAAACTTCTGAAAACTGAAGACAAAGAAAAAATCTTTAAAGCAGCCAGGAAGAGAGGATACATTAGCTATAGGGAAACACAAATCCCAATGACAGAAGATTTCTCATCTGAAATCATGGATATCTGAAGGAAGTGGCATTTTTCAAATGCTGAAAGTAAAGACCTGTCAACCACAAATTCTATAAAGAGACATAGCTGACAAAGTCTTAAGAAAACTAAGAAACAGGGAATCCATTGGTTTCCAGTGGTCCAGTGGTTAGGACTCAGCGCTCCCACTGCCAGGGGCTAGGGTTCGACCCCTGGTCGGGGAACTAAGACCCCAAGAGCTGCCCGGCATGGCCAAAAAAAAAAAAAAAAAAAAAACTAAAAAACGGCAAACTACTCTACAGTTTACATCTTAGCTCTGAGGAATTATAAAATATGCTGATATTAATATATGAGCAATTACAAGTTTTTCCTATAACAGTAATTAAATATTTGAGAATTACAGATTTTCCCCCCTCACCATCACCAATGCTATTCACATAGGTAGATGGCTTTAATCCTACTTCCTTAATTCTCTTAGTTAAAAAGAAAGCTCTGGCTTCCCTGGTGGCGCAGTGGTTGAGAGTCCGCCTGTCGATGCAGGGGACACGGGTTCGTGCCCCGGTCCGGGAAGATCCCACATGCCGCGGTGCGGCTGGCCCGTGAGCCATGACCGCTGAGCCTGCGCGTCCGGCCAAAACAGTGAGAGGCCCGCGTACCGCCAAAAAAAAAAAGAAAGTTCTGCCACTGTTCAAGATCTTTATCAATTGGACAGTTTTTATTCTAAAGATTCCAAAGCTTATAAGCCTAAAATCAGAGCTATTTGTTTAAAAGAGATATATCTGCTTCAACCATATGAAATAAAATCTATTTTAAATAGTATCTGCTAAAGAGGAAGCCTGAATGAACCTCTATAATACTGTCATAGTTTAACCATCTTAAAAGCCAAAGCATAAGAGCAAATATTTCTCTAATTTATAGAGTGTGTGTGTTTTTAAAACAAGAATGACTGTGCAGGTATGACCAGTGACCTGTTAAGCAGCCAAAAAAGAAACAGCTGGTCAGCTTGCAAAACCGTGAATTCAGTGATCTGTTTTACATTATTTACCAACTGATTCATTCAGCCAATTTTTATCATTTCTAAAATATACCAAGTATTGTGCAAGGCAGTGATGAACAGATAAATAAGGCACTGTGATATTGTGATATTATAAGATTTATTGTAGAATAGAACAGTGTATCAATCTTCATCCCTGGTTCCTAGCATAGAGCTCCTAAGACCCTTAAATTTCTTGATAGGGGTGAGAGGAACATCTTTTGTTATTCATAATAGGGTCCTTTCAACCACATCTGGGAAAATGGGAGCTGGTTGCCAGAGGAATCAACCCCTGACCTCTGGAAGGGGAAAGAAGCTAATAACCAGCAGCCAGTGATTTAATCAAGTATGCCTACGTAATGAAGCCTCCATGAAAATCCTAAATAAAGGGGTTGGGAAAGCTTCCAGGCTGGTGAATACACTGAGGTGCTGGGAGGATGGCGAGCCCAGAAGAGGCATGGAAGCTCATGGAAGCTCCATGCCCCTTCCCACATACCTTGCCCTATGCATCTCTTCCATCTGGCTGTTCCTGAGTTACAGCCTTTATAATACAGTAAATGGGTAAAGGTAAGTAAAGAGCTTTCCTGAGTTCTGTGAGCCATTATAGCAAATTACTGACCTGAGGAGGGAGCTGTGTGAAGCCCCAGTTTATACCCAATTGGTCAGAAGTACAGGTCACAATCTAGGACTTGTGATTGGTCTGAAGTTGGGAGGAGTCGTGCAGGACTGAGTCCTTAATCTGTGGGGTCTGCACTAAATCCAGGTAGTTAGTAATAATTAAGTTGAATTGTAGAATACCCAGTTGTAGCCTGGAGAGTTGGAGAAGTATTTAATGTGAGGGGAAGACCTACATGTTTGGTATCAGAAGTGCTCCGAGTAGTATAAGAAACAGTAGTTTACCTTTAGGCATAATCCCAGACCTCAAGGAACTCCTAGTCATGACAAAAATGGGCCCATGAGAAATAATTTAAATAAAATGTGATAAGTAGTTTAATAGGTACATGTACAAAATATCAGGAAAGTAGGCAACTAACCATGCCAACAAAAGTGACATTTATGCTGATTTATAAAGGATGAGTTAAATGCTATATATAGTTCCTCAGGGTTCTCACTCCCTCTTAGAGCACTCAAGCCAGTTCTCAGCCCTAGCTGCCTGTTACTGCCACATTAGAAACTTTTTTTTTCCATACACACACACTGTATTTTATTTTTACAAGAGGAGAAACATTTTTTAAATGAAAAGGTCTGGCCCCACACCAGACCAAGAATCAAAATCTCCTGGATGCCTTGATCCCCTCATCCTTAACCTTTAAAAGCTCCCCAGGTGGTTTTAAAGTAGAGCCTGGGTTGAAAACGGCCTACTCTGTTCAGGAAAAACATAACCCAGACCTCAACCAATCTTCTGGCAATGAGGAGAGAAAGAAAAGAATTTCAGGTAGGAACAATAGGATCTATGGTAGACTTAATGATAGGAAAGAAGAGGATTCTAAGGTTTCTAGGGTGAAGACCCTAAAATAGGAAGCTTGTGGATGAGCAAGATGAGGGAAGAGAAAGGAAAAAATAACCAAGTTTGAAGTACCAAGTATCCAAGTATAGTTACCCAATAGACAGACGAAAATACGAAACACCTGAAAGTTCAAGAAAAATGAGGACTGAATATACATCTTTGAAAACCAAAAATATACAGGTGCTACTTAAAGCCATGAAGGGAAGTGTACTCACACAAGGAAATTAGAGGACAGAAAAAAGAACAGAAAGTAAAACCCTAAGGAATACCACATTAATCTGAGGGAAAGCATATCAAGGCAATGTTTTGTTTTTGTTTGTTTTCGTTGGTGAAAACCTGAGCATGTGTGCAGGCTGAGAAAAAGAGAGAGAATATAGAATAGGAAAGATGTCAGTCAGCCTTAGAAAGTAACACCTTCCTCTGGTAAAAGGAAAGGAGATCAGATATCAGAGAGGTATAAGCACACAGAAAAATGACACACCCTTAAGAGTTCAGGGCTGATGCCCACCAATTTCTTCTGTGAAGTAGGAGACAAGATGAGCAATGTAGAGAAGTCAAGAGTAGGACAAGGAAAGGAGAACGGTAGAAACCTACAGACAGCAATTAGGTGTGGGTACATAAAAGGAAGCTGAGGAGTAAGTCAAAGCATCTCCAGACAGTGCAAGTGAAGTTGGGATCCAGAAGTCTAGAACAGCACCAGCGGCTGTTACACACTTTCCTCCAGCCTGCTCTGGAGACCCAAGGAGCAGAAAAAGCCGACTGTTTGATTCATCCAGGCTTGGAAACCATCAGAGCAAATGTGGCAAGAATGGCTTGAGGCCAGTAACACTGCTTTTATAATTTTAAAAAGTCAAACTTATTTTACTCTTTTTAAAAATCGACTATAGTCATTTCCTCTGAGAGCCAGAAAGGGGGACGGGGGTGGCTAATTCCTCTTTCACTCTTAGAGAACTTGTCAGAACTTCCACTCCTAAGCATTTTGGTCCCTTCAACAGTTGATTCCAAGAAATCTGAACCTGATTCCTCCCGGCAGACTCTTAAAGGATGAAAATTCACTGCAGACTGGACTATCCAGCTGGGAGATAAACATGTGAAATACTTCTTACACACAATGCTATTTCAACTAGGAGTTAGGGGCTATTTCTTCCCTAAAAAATAAAGGTTCAGCAAACACCAGACTGGGGGGGGGGGGTTTAAGGGGGCAATTACATTGCAAACATTGTTAAGAATACTTTACAAAGCCAATTATTATAAAACAACACATGGCACAAAGAGAGCAGAATTCAGTTCTTCGGGATGACTGCAGTAAGTAACTGACAATGTAATCTCTATCACACTTGGAGTTCACTAATTCATCCCGCCACCTCCTATACCACTCTTCAGGTAGCGCATCAATTCCCTTTGGATGCTGGACCTCTTGCTACCACCATGTGGAGAGTACAAAGGCCTGGAAGGAGGAAGATGGTAAGACGTGTGAGCACCTACCATGTACCAGGCCTACTGTGTGCCAGACTCTGGGCAATACACTTGACACGTTATGGGTGCAGCTCACTGAAAGACGAACTACGGTGTTAAAACTACAGACCGGGCATTCAGGAGAGTCGCAGTGCGTGAAGGTTTCAGTGTAAAGGAAAAGAAGTGCTAGCGACGGTGGTTGATGGAAGCGAAGGGAGAAGGGGCGAGTTGGGAAAGGAAGGCAACTGGGAGCAAAAGGGCAAAACCCAGGAATACTTGGCATGGGGGTGGGGGGGCGCGAGTGAAATGTCCAGAGGACACCGTATAGGAGGCAAGGATAGGGTGAGACTGAGGAAGGGAAGCCCGGGTATAGGTGAGGGGAAAAGTCCAATCCGGGGGGGCCAGGGCGTCTCATCCCCGGCAGGCGCCCCGAAGGACCGCGGGGTCTGGGAAACGATGCCAGCCCCGCGAGAGAGAGGGAAAGGCGCGGAGGGGGCGGGAGAGGGCGGGAGGCCGACCACGGCGGGGGCGAGCCGGGCTAAAAGGAAGCCCGAGACAGAGAAACGCCGGCGCTGGGGGAAGGGGTGGGCGCCGGGCCGCCGGGCTCTGCGCTGAGGGGGCGGAGCTGGACAACCGCCCGAGGGCAGAGGGGAGATGCAGCGGCCGGCGGCGACTGGGGCCGAGGGATGCCAGGACAGAGGCGGCCGGGACTCGGAGCTAGGTGAGCGGCGGAGGGAGCACAGCGGGGCCGGGGCGACGCTCCGACCCGAGCCGCAGCGAGCGCGGCGTCTCCCTTACCTGGGATG
Organism: Tursiops truncatus; assembly: GCF_011762595.2. Lineage (NCBI taxonomy): Eukaryota > Metazoa > Chordata > Mammalia > Artiodactyla > Delphinidae > Tursiops > Tursiops truncatus. Next base: position 14,581,116 of record NC_047048.1, read on the forward strand.
AGTGAGGAGCCGCCGCGCCGCCTCCCCAGCATCCTCGGCTCAGCTGCTTCTCCCAGCGCCCTAGGTGAGGGCCATTCCACCCATCCGGGAGCCCGCCCTCACCGCCAGGCGCCAGCTGCTGCCAGCCCGGCTCGGCCGCGCGGAGCTACGCCGAAGCGACCCGGGCCCGCGGCCGCCTCAGCAGCGACTCCCCCAGTCGCCGCCTTAGCGCCTGCAGCCGCCCTCCTGGACGGGCGCGGGATCACACACGTGCGGCGATTGGTTGCCCGGCGCCCGGCCGGGGGATATGTCGGACTCTCTGATTCGTGGGCTCCGCTGGCTGCCTTCCCCCCCGAGGGGGGCGGGGCTCGGCCTCCCTCCCGGTCTGACAGGCGCTGAGGGGCGGGGTGGGTCTGACGTCGGGGCCGCCCGGGCGTCCCTGCGTCCCTGCGTGTGCGCGCTCCCCGCGGGGTTCTGGGGCCGCCACCTGTGTGAGCGGGTTGTTGCCGAGCAACGGTGCGCGCGACCTAGCTGGAGGCGAGACGGGGGCAGGTGGCTGTCCACCGTAGCCCCAACCTCCAGCGTGGGTGCCTTTCAGCCTTGAAACCCTGGGACAGGACAGGAGAATGAGCTTTTCCAAGAAATCCTCTCTCTGCTTGTCCTTGCTTCAGAAACCACCTCTGTGCTGTTGCTGGCAGACGAGCTTTCATCTCATTGAGGTGACCCAAAAATATAAATATCAAATTCACACATTTCATTACACACAAAGTGAGTGATAGATTCTGTCCCCACCACAGGGGCGGGGAACTGATACTTGAAAGAAAGAAGTGAAAACTAGGAAAGGAGAAAAGGGCAAAGAGATGGGGGACATTGGGGAGAGGGCTGAAATTTCACAACTGAAAAATACCCGTTCGTGTTCACAATACCTACAGGTATATCCACACGAGGTTCTGTCAAAGCAATTATTTCAACTCTATGAACATACATTGGAAAAAGCATAGGCTCAGGAATATAACAGCTTTATTCACGATGCCTATCTACCGTCTTGGAATGAGTTTTGTTATCTATAGAAAGAGGTCTGTAGAATATGTACCTCAGAGAGTTGCTGTAAAGATCAAGTGAAGTCCACACAAAAATCTGTACACGAATGTTCATAGCACCGTTATTCATAGTAGCCAATAAAGTGGAAATAACCCAGATGTCCATCAACTGATTAATGGATAAGTAAAATATGGCAAATCCACACAATGGAATGTTATTGGGCCATAAAAAGAAGTGAAGTTCCGATACATGCTACAACAGGATGAATCTTGAAAATATCGTGCTAGGTGAAAGAAGCCAGTCACAAAAGACCACATATTATATGAGGCCCTTTATATGAAATGTCCGGAATAGGCAAATCCATAGAAAAAGCAAGTACATTAGTGGATGCCTTGGGCTGAGGAGATTGGGGGGAAATGGAAAGTGATTGCTAATGGCTATGGGGCTTTTGTGGGGGGAGTGATTGATGAAAATCATCTAAAATTGATTGTGGTGATGATTGTGCAATTCTGTGAATATCCAAAAAAATTGAATTGTGTACTTAAAGTAGGTGAATTGTATGGTATGTGAATTATATCTCAATAAGCTGTTATTTTTTAAAAAGAGCAAATAAGGTAACAAACCTCTGAAAGCCCCAGGCTGTGATGCCGCTCTAAGAACCAGGGCTCAGTATATCTAACTGTTTTCTCTTTATTCAATTGGCAAAACCTTGTAAGCAGTTTGACCTGAGGAAATTTAAAGAAATACCCACCACAATATTTTTCTATGGAACATTTAAATCAAATGAAGAAGATGATCTGATTTGACCCAAGCTGCTTTGGTGCGTCAGAAATGATCCACTAGGATTACAAAGCTCACCAAAAGAAAATGAACAACGTCGGCAGGCAGAAAGCAAGAGGAAAGGGAAAGGACACAGCATTCTACAAGGTGATTCTAGATACATCTGCACCAAAAGTCGTTTGTTTAACAAGTCTTTTAACTTCAAGTAAGAGCTGTGTCCCATTCCACTCCCTGCATTCCAGACCCTTTCAGGGAAACAGCTCACCCTGACCTGCGTAATCTTGAAGCCATGGCCAGCACCATGGAGTGTTAATCCCTTAAACACAGCCCCTGCCATCGTCTCTCCACAAGCCAGAAATGCAGCTCTGAGATGACCTCCACAATACCCAGAAAATACTTCACCTATCTACAAGACCTGAAAACAAAAATTTGAGTAGCCAGGTGGGGGCCTGCTGCTGGTATCTCACATATAAACTCTGAGAACAAATTCCAAACGTGAGGAATTCAGTAAGAAGCGGGGACATGAATCCCAGTGAAGTCTGGCAGGGAGGTTGACTCCCTGCCCGTCCTGTGGCAGGATGTCTCCCTGAGCAAGACAGCTTCAGGTGGCCCAGGGACCACACTGTCTGTAAAAAAAAACAGCCCCAAACAAGGAGCTGCTTGATCTGAAGCAAAGCTCAGGGTCATATGGGAACAAGTTTTTCTGCTTTCCAAATCTACCCCCAACCCATATATAAGAAAAAAGTCTCCAAAATATACTCTTAAGTGAAAAGAACAATGTTAAAAACAGTATATATAATATGTCCATTTGTATTTTTTTCAAGTACACACACACACACACACACACACACACACACACACACACACACACACCCTTGTAATTTTCAGAGACAATCTCCAAAAGGATGCACAGTAAACTGGCAACAGTGGTTGTTTCTGGGAGGGAAGCTGAAAAACTTGGGTACAGGAGAGGGAAAGACATTTATTTTTCACTATGTATATACTCTTTGGCACTTTTTAAAATGTTGTGCCCTGTGCTTGGATTACCTATTTAAAATGAATAAATACATAATTTTTTTTAAGAAAAGAACTCTTTTCTGGAAAACTCACTGATCAAGCCTATATGAATATCTGGTTTATGTGACATATGTATTGCTCTGTGTCATTTAGTAAGTCTCACACTGAGTACACATACTCTGAACACTCTGGATCTACTTTCTCTCTCCCCAGCTTTACCTCTTGCAGGTGATCAGCTCAGACTCAGAGAACCTCACCTGAGGGCCTAGACAGCTTCGTCCCCTGGCTGATAGGCAGTTCAAAGGCTCAGAGATTGTTTCTTCCAAACAGGCTGGTAGGCCCAAGGAAAGAGAGGAAGTACACAAGTGCTCACTGACACCCCAGTGAGTACCCGGAAGCCACTGTCGTCTTCTAGTTCAAACTTTGCCTGGCTTCTACTTCAGGGAGTCATCTCCCAGCAAGAAGGCCTGGCTGAGAGTAAGTGAGGACACCTTCCTACAGTCATCTCACCTCCTGGAAGGAGAGTCTCCGTGCAACACACCTAAGAATGTTCAGGCTTTGAGGAGAACTGAAGAGGCAGCCCAGCACTCCAGCACTTTTATTTTGGGAGGTTGTTGGCTTTGCTTTGGTTTCTTTTTTTTTTTTTGGTTGCACCGAATGGCTTGCAGGATCTTAGTTCCCCGACCAGGGATCAAACCTGGGTCCCTGGCAGTGAGAGCGTAGAGTCCTAATCACTGGACTGCCAGGGAATTCCCTGGAAAGACAAAAGTACAGCAGCTCCCCACTCATGGCACTTCCATTCCAGGATCTGGCATGGAGAGAGGATAGTGGTGGAGGTGGAAGGTGGATGGGATGGGGAGGATCTCAGAAATGGAAAATTGGGGAAGAGAATCATGCCACGTTCTACTTTTGTATTCTCTGTCTCAGCCCAAGGGAGCTGGAAATGAGGGCCGGGAGCAAGGGGTTTGGACGCAGATAATGGAGAGGGCAGGCTACCTTTGCCATGAAAGGGAAGGAACAGAGGTCTTTCAGAGAGCATGGACATGGCCTTGGGAGGAAGTGGAGAAGTGGGGACAAAGAGTTGTCAAGGGTAAGGGCAGAAATGGTGATGACAGAAAATGGTTGGTCAGCCTGACCCTCCATGCTGTCCCCAGCACAGGGCCTGGCACTGGTTGAATGAATGGATGGGTGAGTGAATGGATGATTAGCAAAAACTGCAGAGCTAAATAGACATTTCTCCAAAGAAGACATACAGATGGCCAAGAGACACATGAAAAGATTCTCAACATCACTAATTATTAGAGAAATGCAAATCAAGACTACAGTAAGGTACCACCTCACACCGGTCAGAATGGCCATCATTAAAAAGTCTACAAATAACAAATGCTGGAGAGGGTGTGGAGAAAAGGGAACACTCCTACACTGTTGGTGGGAATGTAAGTTGGTGCAGCCATTATGGAAAACAATATGGAGGTTCCTCAGAAAACTAAAAATAGAGTTGCCTTATGATCCAGCAATCCCACTTCTGGGCATATATCCAGGCAAAATTACAATTCAAAAAGAAACATGCATCCCTGTGTTCATAGCAGCACTATTCACAATAGCCAAGACATGGAAGCAACCAAAATGTCCATCAACAGATGAATGGATAAAGAAGATGTGGTACATATATACAATGGAATACTACGCAGCCATAAAAAAGAATGAAATAATGCCATTTGCAACAACGTGGATGGACCTATCATACGAAGTGAAGTAAGTCAGAAAGAGAAAGACAAATATCATATGATATCACTTATATGTGGAATCTAAACTATGACACAAATGAACTTACCTACGAAACAGAAAGGGATGCACAGACATAGAGAACAGACTTGTGGTTGCCAAGGGGAAGGGGGGAGGGGGAGAGATGGAATGGAGTGGGAGTTGGGGGTTAGCAGATGCAAACTATTATATAGAGAATGGATAAACAACAAGGTCCTACTGTACAGCACAGGGAACTATAGTCAATATCCTGTGATAAACCATAATGGAAAAGAATATAAAAAAGAATGTATATATATGTGTAACTGAATCACTTTGCTGTACAGCAGAAATTAGCTCAACGTTGTAAATTAACTATACTTAATTAAAAAAAACAAAAGCTGCTGCTCTTGATAAAGATGAAGGCAGCAGGGCAAAGCAGAGAGAGACACAGGGAAGAGAGTAGGAGGGCACTCAGGGTCCTGCCTGGAAGGGCAGGGAGACTGCAGGTGAGGGCTCCAGAGCCAAAGATCCTTGATGGGGAATTGAGGGTTAAACTTGCACTCAACTTGAAGCGACCCCAGAGCCCTGGCTGACTTGAGACACGATGAAACACTTACCTGCAGGCAGCATCAAAGAGCCCATGAACCGCAGGAGACGCCTCACAATTCTCTTGAAGCTTGTGGGTTAGAGGGATTTGAGACAAAAAGAAAATGGTGATACAATTTAAAGAAAAAGAGGAAAAAATGAGCATGCCTCTTTACTTTCCCCACCCCTAGATCCAGGAAAACTGGCCAGGTCAGACCGCTCAGCCACATCATCATTTTAAAATGAGAATCCAGCCCAGCCTATGAGCAGGCATTTTCCAAATGGTTACAGAATTCCTGCACCTTCCAAAAATACCTCTTCATGCAACTCCCGCTGGGGAGGGAGGGCCACATGCCCAGGCTGGAACCAACCAATTGGGCTTCCTGAGTCCAGAAGTTGCCCCCCCAGGCTCTGCAGACCCCAGATGCAGGAAATGCCCGCTGCTTCACGGGTAAACCTAGCTAGACAGCTACTGGTGCTGAGCCGAACGCTGGGAGCGAAGCTACCTCTGGTTCCACTTACAACAAAGAAGATTATATGACTTCCAGGAGGAGTTGCCAAACCTAGCTATGCAAGTAAACCACCTGTGCAGCTTTGTAAAATAGAAACGGGGCATCAGGTCAGTTTTATGAAGCAGACACTCTGGGAGAAGGATCCCCCCGACTCCCAAGGGAAAGAGATGGGGGTAGCGACTAGGAGGTGGCACTTGGGGAACTTCAGAGAGGCTAGCTGATGACATCCTGTTTCCTGACTTGGGAACTACCCGGTTTGGTCACTTTGTGAAAATTCATCAAACTATACACACAAGTGCACTATTCTGTATGTTTGTTACAATACATTTAAAAAAAAAAAAAAAAAGCTCCCAGGTAAATTCTGCTCCCCTACCAGGCGTCAGAACCACTGAGTTGGAAGTTCAGGATGAGGGGTTTAGGTTACACAAAAGAGAGATGCTGGGTGCTTTTGAGTATTGGCTAGAGTAGCTACAGGGTCTGCCTCCATCTGAGGCAAGTCTCTGACCCTCAGAGGAGAAAAGCTCCAGGGAGGGGAGGGGCCCGGATGGGAGGTGCTCCAGGGAGCAGGCAAACCTTCTCTGCCGGTGGATGCCGACCCATGACACCAGTGCAGACTTTTCCTGGGCGCTGCCTCTTGGACAGAGCTTGCTCAGACCTCCTGTGGTCTAATTCAAGAGGGCCATTTTCTCCTGTGGCTTTGGTTTTCCCTCCCTGGTTAAAGAGGCTGCAGAGGCTACCAGTTTCTTGCCACCCTCCCAGGTCCCTTTCCTAGGGCAAGCAGCTTCTTCGAAGAGCGTGCTACTCCCAGCAGGATCTGGGGGACTCCAGCACTTGGGATTTACCAATGTCCTGCACCAGGCACTGTTCTAGGTGCTGAGGACACAGCAGTGAACAAGTCAGTCCCAGCTGACTTTATTCGGCTTATATTTGTTAATCTAAAACAATGAAAGAGCCAGTTATTTTTATCAGCAAAATGAGTTTATCAAGGAGCCACAAAGAACTGCAATTTGGGACATGCAACTGTTGCAGGAGAATAGGGATGAGAGAATGGTCATATCCCAGGTCTCGGATGAGTCCCTGGGACCGCCAAGGGAGGGTCCTTGGCTTTGCACAGGAAAGAATTTAAGAGCGAGCCATAGTTAAGTGACAGTAAGTTTATTTAGAGAGATACATATTCCATAGACAGAATGTGAAGCGTCTCAAAATGCACAATTTTTAAGAATAAGACAACGATGAAGTCTGCTGCACTGACTGACTCTTCCTTTCATGAATGATTTCTCTGTAGCCGTGCAATACTGTTTGATAGCATGTTACACACAGTAGAACTTCCTCCAAAATTGAAGTCAGTCCTCTCAAACCCTTCCACTGCTTTATCAACTAAGTTTATATAATATTCTAAATCATTTGTTGTCGTTGCAACAGTCTTCACAGCATCTTCATCAGGAGTAGATTCCATCTCAAGAAACTACATTTTTGCTCATACAGAAGCACTTCTTCAAGCATTAAAGTTTTATCATGAGATTGTAGCAATTCAGTCACATCTTCGAGCTCTATTTCTAATTCTAGTTCTCTTGCCATTTCTACCACATCTGCTGTAACTTCCTCCACTGAAGTTTTGAACCCCTCACAGTTATCCATGAGGGTTGGAATCAACTTCTTCTAAACTCCTGTTAATGTTGATATTTTGACCTTTTGCTATGAATCACAAATATTTTTAATGTTCTTAATGGCATCTAGAATGGTGAATCCTTTCCAGAAGGTTTTCAATTTCCTTTGCCCAGATCCATCAGAGGAATCACTATCTATGGCAGCTATGGCTGTATTTCATAAATCATAAGACTTGAAAGTCAAAATTATTCCTTGATCCATGGGCTGCAGAATGAATGTTGTGTTAGCAGGCATGAAAACAACATCAATCTCATTGTCCATTTCCACCAGAGCTCTTGGGTGACCAGGTGCATTGTCAATAAGCAGTAATATTTAGAAAGGAATTCTTTTTTTCTGAGCAGTAGGTCTCGACAGTGGACTTAAAGTAGTCAGTATTTGTAAACAAATGTGCTGTCATTCCAGGCTTTGTTGTTCCATTTATAGAGCAGAGGCAGAGTCAATTTAGCATAATTCTCAAGGGCCCTAGGATTTTCAGAATGGTAAATGAGCATTGGCTTCAACTTCAAGTCACCAGCTGCATTAGCCCCTTACAAGAGAATCAGCCTATCCTTTGAAGTTTGAAGCCAGGTGTTGACTTCTCCTCTCTAGCTATGAAAGTCTCAGACGGCATCTTCTTCCAATAGAAGGCTGTTTTGTCTACATTGAAAAATCTGTTGTTTAGTGTAGCCACCTTCGTTTATGATCTTTGCTAGATCTTCTTGATAACTTGCTGCAGCTTCTACATCAGCACTTGCTCTTCACTTTGCACTTTTATACTATGGAGATGGCTTCTTTCCTTAAACCTCATGAACCAACCTCTGCTAGCTTTAAATTTTTCTTCTGCAGCTTCCTTACCTCTCTCAGCCTTGACAGAACTGAAGAGAGTTAGGGCCTTGCTCTGCATTAGGCTTTGGCTTAAGGGAATGTTGTGGCTAATTTGATTTTCTAACCAAACCAGTAAAACTTCTTCTATAAAGCAGCCGCATAGCACAGGGAGATCAGCTTGGTGCTCTGTGACCACCTAGAGGGGTGGGATAGGGATGGTGGGAGGGAGACGCAAGAGGGAGGGGATATGGGGATATATGTATATGTATAGCTGTTTCACTTTGTTATACAGCTTTGTTATACAGCTGTTTCACTTTGGTAGTTATATACAGAAACTAACACACCATTGTAAAGCAATTACACTCCAATAAAGATGTTTAAAAATAAAGAACTTCCATATCAGCAAAAAGGCTGTTTTGCTTTCTCATCATTTGTGTGTTCACTGGAATAGCAATTTTAATTTCTTTCAAGAACTTTTCCTTTGCATTCACAACTTGGCTAACTGTATGGCTCAAGAGGTTTATCTTGTGGCCTGTCTTGGCCTTCAACATGCCTTCCTCACTAAGCTTAACCACTTCTGGCTTTTGATGTAAAGTGAGAGACATGCAACTCTCCCTTTCCCTTGAACACTAAGAGGTAATGGTAGGGTTATAAATTGGCCTAATTTCTATATTGCTGTGTCTCTGGGAATAGGGAGTCTTGAGAAGAGGGAGAGAGATGGGGGAATGGCTGGTTGGTGAAACAGTCAGAACACATACATTTATTAAGTTTGCCATCATATATGGGTACAGTTCATGGCTCCCAAAACAATTATAATAGTAACATCAGGACTTCCCTGGTAGCACAGTGGTTAAGAATCCGCCTGCCAATGCAGGGGACACGGGTTCGAGCCCTGGGCCGGGAAGATCCCACGTGCCATGGAGCAACTAAGCCTGTGCGCCACAACTACTGAGCCTGCACTCTAGAGCCCGCGAGCCACAACTACTGAGCCCACGTGCCGCAACTACTGGAGCCCCCGCGCTTAGAGCCTGTACTCCACAACAAGAGAAGCCACTGCAATGAGAAGCCTGTGCACGGCAACAAAGAGCAGCCCCGCTCGCCGCAACTAGAGAAAAGCCCGCACGCAGCAATGAACACCCAACGCAGCCAAATTTTAAAAAAGCAACCAGTAACATCAAAGATCGCAGATCACCATAATGAACATAATAATGAAAAAGTTTGAAATATTACAAGAATTAGCAAAATGTGACACAGAGACATGAAGTGAGCAAATGCTGTTGGAAAAATGGTGCCAATAAACTTGCTCCTTGCAGGGTTGCCACAAACCTTCGATTCGTAAAAAATACACAGTATCTGTGAAGCACAACAAAGCGAAGCACAAAAAAACAGGGTATGCCTGTAATGTGCTGTTTGTCAGTTTAATTCTCAGGCTACAGCCACTGAACCTAAGAAGAGCAGAAGACAAGCACTGCCTTTCCTACACATACTTAACAAAGGCACTCAAGGCAACAAAGACTTGCTCACCACTCAGTGTGCCCCTGTCTCTGCTCTGGTCCTTGCTCATGCATAGCCTTCTACTTGTGTTGTACTCCTCAACCCAGCCAGTGAAAACTCAGTGCAACTCTACCAGTGCAAATTCAGCCAACCTTACATTACACTGAAATGCCAACTCCACTCGCAAGGGTCTCATCTCTGTGACTCTTGTGACCTGTGTCCCAATTTACACCTTTCTTAAGGCCTTTCTCCCATTCTACTTTGTATTCTTGTTCTTTGTGTATTTGTCTGGTTCTCGTCCCTCACCCCCATCAGATAGGAAGCTGCTTAGATGGGGGATGGAATTTTCCCTGCAACACCCAACACTGTTTATGGGCCCATAAGAGGCCTTGGAATGTTTGCTGAGATGGATTAAATTGAATGATGGGACAGCATCTCCCTGAAGAATCAACAGTTCACTTTGTTCTACATCTCTATAGTTCATAAAGCTGTTTTTTTTTGACTTTATTTTGAAATTTTTTAAACTAGAAAAAAATTGGTGAGAATAGTACAATTAACTCCAATATACGTACCCTTACCAAGTGACTGTTGATTCATCAATTGCTAATATTTGCTACAATTGTTTTAATATCTCTCTCTATCCATCTAGCTAGCTAGCTATAATGATCATTATTTTTAGTTATTGAACCATTTGAGAATAAATTACAGACATTGTGTCTTGTGTCACTTTACCCCTAAATACTTCATTGGTACCTCCTAAATATAAGGACATTCTCTTGTACCATGATCCAATGAAGGAAATTTAACATTGATATGATGCTATTTACTATCTACATATACAGTCCCTATTCAAATTCCCCAATTGTCCCAATTATGTCCTTCACAACCATTTTTTTCATTCTCATTGTCTACTGAAAAAAATGTACAACCTAAACGTTGAGAATTATGTTTTATTTGGAGGACTTTCTTTTTTTTAATATTTATTTATTTATTTGGCTGTGCTGGGTCTTCATTGCAGCATGCAGGATCTTTTAGTTGCGGCCTGTGGGATCTAGTTCCCTGACCAGGGATTGAACCCAGGCCCCCTGCATTGGGAGTGCGGAGTCTTAGCTACTGGACCGCCAGGAAAGTCCCTCAGAGGACTTTCTGAGCACTCAAGCCCGGGAGTAGCCTCGCAGATGGCTCTGAGGGACAGCTCCAAAGAGGTCAGGGAGGATCCAGGGTATACAGGCGTTTAGCAACAAAGACCTGGTAGCTGGCATATCAAAAGATTACTGTTGGCAGACCCTCCTGGTCTTGCCGGCTGTTCCCTTGCAGCGTACTTAATAAATCTCGCTTTCTACACTCAAAAAAAAAAAACAAAAACCTGTTAATTAAAGAAAACAACCAGACATCTGAAGGTAATGAATTTGGTGCTTTTCTATATACGGGAAGATGCAAGAGTCTGGGCTCACTGAAATCATTCCTTTGATAGGCACCTTAGCTATCCAGGGCCAGTATCCAGTTCTTTCCCATCCTGAGTTCCACAGGGCTCACCCTCGGGGGTGCCTGTAATGTGATGGCTTGATGGCTGCAGCATCCTTTGTTTACTGATAGGGCAGGTGACATTTTTGATTCACATCATCTATGTGTTGCATTTAGTTGTATCACTTTAGTCTCTTACAATATCGAACAGTTTCTCCCTCTTTCATTCTTAAGGCCTATTAGTTATTTGTAAAATAGCCTTTGACTTGACTTTGCTGTCTCAGGTTATGCATTTGGGGGGGCAGGAAGGCCCCGAGAGTGAGGCTGTGCCTTTCACAGCACACAGCAGCAGGAGGCACACACGAGGTCAGTTTGTCCCATTATTGGTGACGTTGACTTTGATGATCTGGTTAAGGTATCTGCCGGGTTTCTCCACTGAGAAGTTACAGTTTTTCCTTTTGCAATTATAAGCAATCTGCTGAAATGACTTAGCATTTCAGAGACTGTGAAAATATCCTGCTCCCTGTCTGATGATGATTCTTGCCTGGCTCTGATGTGCCTGCCAACCATTCAAGGAAAGTGGAGTTGGTCGGCGGCCCGGAGCTGAGGCTCTGGACATCACAGAGCCGGGATGGGCAGAGAAGGAGAAGCACTGGGGACAGGAAACTGTGTGGACGGCAGGGCAGGCAGCCTGAGTGCTAATGCTGGGAGCTGAGCTGCAGCTCACTGAGGTGTGGGTGGCAGTCACACCACACCAGGCACCTCAGGGCAGCCTCAAGGGTACTGGCCCCTTCACCAGAATCATGACCTGGAGAGGGACCAGTTTGCAGGAAGCAGGAAGACCATCCTTTCCTCCTTATTCCCTGGTGGCCCCTAGTGCTCAGTGGGGCGGAGGGGGGAATGCCTTAGAAGCATTATTTCCAGAATATTTCCAGGGGGCCCCCAGCGAATCTGAAGGGTTCCAGACCTCTGGGCCTGGCCTGGCCTTCCTTCCCAGCCAGGCTCCCTCACAGCCCCCTGCCTGTTTGCTCCACTCCTTACAAATATCTGCTCTGCTGTTGTACACAACCCTGGGCTGGCAGTCACGGTGGAAAGTAAGGGGTGCACACCCACAGGACACACACAGCCTGGGACAAACTGGCCACGAGTTCTTGTGTGCTGGACAGAAGGTGTATTCATTTTCTGTGGCTGCCGTAACAAATGACCACAAATGGGGGACTTAACACAAAAGGAATTTATTCTTTTACGGTTCTGAAGGTCAGAAGTCTGAAATCGAGGCGTCAGCAGGGCCGGGCTCTTTCTGCAGGCTCCAGGCGAGAATCTTTCCTCGCGTCTTCCAGCTTCTAGTGGCTGCTGGCAATCCTTGGCTTCCTTGGCCGTATCCTCCAGTTTCTGCCACTGCGGTCACATGGCCTCCTCTTCCTCTCTCTTATAAGGAAACTTGTCATTGGATTTGAGGCAGGATCCTAGGGACATCTAGACAATCCCAGATGATCTCATAGTGAGATCCTTAACTTATTTACATCAGCAAAGAGCCTTTTTCCACATAAGGTCACACTCACAGTTTCTGGGAGTTAGTACATATCTTTTGGGGGCCACCAGTCAACTTGCCATGGAAGGAATTCATGTATGCTCTTGTGTATACGTTAGTTTTCCACATATTTCTCTAACAAATTCTATATTGATGATTAGGAGTAATTAAAATAGTCCCTGATGGCTATTTGGGGCCTACCCAAATATTTCTGTCCTCCCCCTGCCACACATATACACACACACACACACGCACATGCACAAAATAACATATCTACACAGAGATGTTTACACATTGTACCCAGGTCCTTGTACAGAAATCTGCATGTATGCTGTATTCATTCATTTGACACATGTTTATTGAGTGCCCACCACGTGCCAGGCCCTGTGCAGGCACTGGAAACACAGCAGTGAACAAGGCAGCAAGCCCACACCTTGTTTACATTCTGGTAAAATATTTACACACACACACACAAAGAGCATAATACGGATGCAGAATCTGCAGGGCTTTTCCATGCCCAGGGCTCCCAGAAGGGCTGAAGTCAGCAATTCTAGGCCACAGGCAGCAGGGGAATGTGAAGGCCCTTAATGCAAATAAAGTCACCAGCAAAGTCATTTTTAAAACAACAAATCCTTGATTAAGTGAAACATTTGTGGGCAGGGGTGAACCCCAACCCCAAAATCTCTGCACTGCTGTGGAGGGGCTCAGAGTTCTGGGGTGTGAGATGGAGGAGTCTGAGCAAAGGGACCAGCTGGGCCTTGAACAGCCAGAGAGGCCTGAACACACGCACATGCTGGATTTGAGGTGGGCTCAAAGGACAAGGTGGGCAGGGCCACTTGGAGGGGAAAGATCCTGACTACAAGAGACACAGCCAGAAGCTGGGGGTCAGCCGTTGGCAATGATGTGCAGGATAAGGTGAGACTGATGACTATATCCTGGCATTATCTATCAAAACCGGCACTCACATTAGTGCAGAGGACGTGTGAAGTGGCAAGCTGGCTAGGCTGATCTACAGACTCCAAAATTCCCTTTCCAGTATGTTCCAGTTAGGGTGGGCTACCAGCGATGCTCTCTCATGAGAGTCAGAGGATGGAAGGAAGGCAGCACCTACTGTATAGCACACAGTTTCTCCCCGTTATTCACTTAATTGTTCATCTTTTCCCCCTGGATCTTCCTTCCTGTGTGCCTGTGAACAAGCTTCCGGCTGTGCCTTTGGAGCTCTAGCCTGCTTTTGACCTTCCCTTCCTTTATTTAGTGAAAACTGTGAGTAGTATGCTGCTAGTTTTTCTTTCTTTCTGACATTTTTTTAAAATGTCACATCTTGAGTGAGTAAGAAGTGGATCATTTCTAGACCAGAGCTTCAGAACAGACCACTATCTTGGCTTTTCTTGGCCCTTTGTATTTTCATATAAATTTAGAATTAGCTTGTCAAGTTCTATTAAAAAACATGTTGAGAAACAGACTCACAAACATAGAAAACAAACTTATGGTTACCAAAGGGGAAATGGGGAGGGGGAGGGATAAATTAGGAGTTTGGGATTAACAGATATACACTACTGTATGTAAAATAGATAACCAACAAGGACCTACTGTATAGCACAGGGAATTATATTCAGTATCTTGTAATAATCTATAATGGAAAAGAGTTGGAAAAAGAATATATATATGTGTGTGTGTGTGTATATATACATATATACACACACACGTATGTGTAACTGAATCACTTTGCTGTAAACCTGAAACTAACACATTGTAAATCAACTATACTTGAATAAAAAGTTGTCTGTTTTGAAAAAAAAAGAGAAAGTAAAGACCTAAATAAATAGAATATAATCATTTAAAAATTATAAATAAATACATAAATTTTACAAAATAAATAAAAATCATAATTTAAAAATGAAACAAATACCAAAAAAAGAAGAAAAAAACACGTTGAGATTTTGATAAGGATATGTATAATCTAGAAATCAATTTGGGGAGAACTGATCCTTAAAATATTGTTTTCCAATCTATGAACATGGCATATTTCTCTAGCCTCAGACATAGATCAACGAATACAAAAGAAGATATCAAAATGGTGGGATTGTTGGCTCAGTGGACACCCCACAGGAATGACTGGCTGGCACTGCTCGCCTTTTAGTTGCTGCCCTTGCTCCTTGCTTCCCGCTTCCAGGCTGCCAGGTTTTCATGTGACCTTGTCCACTGCCCACAGCTGATTGGCTCAAGGGAAGGCACCTGCCTCAAGCTGATCCAATGAATGCCTTCTCCCAGATTTTTTGAACCAGAGACTGATAGAGAATTGAAACAGGCTCTTGTTGGTGTCTGAGGTTGTAAAAATATAAAATTTAGGAGCTCGCTACAATCATGTTTCAGATGATCTGGACTGAAGGATTAGAGGCAGATGCATTGCTGAGAAAAAAGAGTGAAGCTCAGAGAGGCATAGAAACAAGACAGAGAGGCTGGTGGTGTTTGAGTCTCCGACTCCATATAGTTTCTGAGGCCCACTTGCATTCTTGCTCCTGGGTTCCAAGACACCCATGTTCCAAGAGATCCATTGGTTCCAAGGGTCCAGTGTTCCTTAAAGATAAATTCATCTTCAGGCTTAAGCTATTTTGAGTTTCTACCACTCACAACCAAGAGTCCTACCTAATGCAGTTGGGTAGACTGAAAACGGGTATTCTCAAACAGATTCCAGGTAAGTGAGCCTCGGCACCTGGCCTTAACAGGCTCACAATTTGGACTGCAGTCTGGTGCCCTTAGAGAGAACCTTCTGTAGCACAGGCCAGCACTCTTTTCCCCTCCTCTGCAGGAATTCTGCTGCCTCTCTTGGGATAATTAATCAGAGGTGATCGCCCTTAACCTCCTTTTTACACAGGATTTATCTATTCTAAGCACTTGCCTTATTTTTATGTGTGGATGGCAAACTTTGGTTAGAATTTAATTACCATATTTGTCACTATGATCACCCAGATGATCACTTGAGGGCTGTTATAGGCCCAACTGGCAAGTGTCCCATGGGTCAAGATATCAAGAGGCCCCCAAAATAAGATGCAAGCTCCAGATGGGACTTCAGGAGAAATACTAAAAGTCTCCACCACTTCTGCCACTCTTGATAATGACCCTATGCACCATGAGGCAGGGGTTGTTATAGTGACAGGAGAGTCAGCCTCTGAGTTTTCAGGAGATTGGAGGGAAGAATTTTGGAGATACGGTGCTGCAGGGAAAGGGTTTGTCCTATATATACAGACAGTCCTCAACTTTGCTAAATTCAAGACTTAAACAGTCTACACATTCATACATTTCATACACTATACACGGACAGACCTAATGCACTTTTCAGAGCCTGAATTTGCACTTTTATCTCTCATCTGACTCTGGATGATTTCAGGCTAAGTCCTGGGGGTGCTACGTGGCTGCCAAGAGTCCCATTTCAGCATCACCAGTGGTCATCATTCTCAGGACAGCAACTGATGTCGTTATTTAAATATCTAATTGAAGAGAAAAATACTATACAAATGACAGTGCTGGTCAGTGATAAGAAACAAAGGTCTCATGAACTTAACCCAGTCGAGACAGAAGTGGGAATGATGAGCTGAACTAAAATTGGTGACTCTTTAGCTTCAAGTCAGGTGTTTACCACACTGAAACTAGTCAATTGCATGTTTATTTGTGAAGGAAAAAAAAAAATTAACTTTTGTAGGACAATAAAAGACCCAGTAGACTGGGAAAATGCATTCTTTTGGACAGGGCCTGAAATGGTGTATGGCCTGCTTCCACGGCCTTGGGAAGCATGATAAAGATAGTCCAGTTTTCTATGATTCTAAAAGGCAGCCTATCGTTGGCATTTTCTAAGTTACTTTGACAGCTCCAAGAAGGTTCTGGTCACTAAACTTTAACAGGGTTGTAAAAATTGTATCACGTTCCAAACTTTCTAAATCAAGATTATATTATTTTTGTTAAGAACAAGACAACAGGCCCAAAATGGAGTCACTTATACTAAGCCCCATGACACCTAAGTGAGACTTAATAATTATAGTTTTGGGGACTTCCCTGGTGGTGCAGTGGTTAAGAATCCACCTGCCAATGCAGGGGACACGGGTTCGAGCCCTGGTCCCGGAAGATCCCACATGCTGTGGAGCAACTAAGCCTGTGTGCCACAACTACTGAGCTTGTGCTCTAGAGCCCGCGAACCAAAACTACTGAGCCCACGCACCACAACTACTGAAGCCCACGTGCTCTAGGGCCCGCATGCCACAACTACTGAGCCCGCGTGCTGCAACTACTGAAGCCTGCGCACCTAGAGCCCATGTTCTGCAACAAGAGAAGCCACCGCAATGAGAAGCCTGTGCACCGCAGTGAAGACCCAACACAGCCAAAAATAAATAAACAAATTATAAACTTATTAGAAAATAATAATAATTATAGTTTTGGCGTCTCCTGGAAATCAAATCTTAAATCAGTCAATGAGGAATTACCTGGTCAGTGAGGTAATCTGCCTGATAGACCCCTTCTCTCCCCTAAAGAAAGGTGACCTTGCTGAAACCAATCCACTTTTTGCTAGTTTAACTTCCTTACCCCCTTCCTTCTGCCAGTAAGTCTTTTATTCTGTACAGCTCCTGGGAGCTCCTTTCTATCTGCTAGATGGGATGCTGCCCGATTCAGGAATCATTGAATAAAGCCAATAAGATCTTTAACATTTCCTCAGTTGAATTTCTTAACACCCTGTAACATAAATATCTCTGCAACTGTCAATCTATATCTAGATGATGATAGAGAGATGACAGATACACAGATAGATGATAGATAGGGAACTATTCTCTGAGACTTATAGAACCTTTAATCAATGATGTCTGGGTCTGATTCTCTGGGAGAAAAAGGAACCAGACCTCAAGGACTGAGGATGGGGACTCTAGAATTTCTGAACCGATGAGTTAAAATAGCTTGGGAATGTGCTGTCTGTTGGGGAATAGCCACATGAGAACACATTTTACTCATTAATGCTGATGCAGGCCAGATTGCTTTCCAAGAAAGCCCGCCCTGTCACTTTTTCCAGCCACTCTTGTCCGAGGACACAGAGGAAATTAAGAGAGCCTGGGTATTCTTGGAAGGAATGCTATGCCTGAGCTTGGTGGCCAGAGTTTCAGCAGGGGTGTGTGCAATGCAGGAAGTGATGACAGAAAGAGCAACTCCCTGGGTCCTCCAGGCAAGAGAAGGGGATTCGGCAACTGGCGACTCCCAGAGACAACAGTTCCCCAGGTTTGGAGGCCTGAGAAGATTCCACTCCAGAATTCAAGTATGACCCTATTTCCCCTGTGCTTCTGAAACATGGCCAGGGATCATTTGGTAGCCAATTATTCTCTTTCAAGAGATTCTGCAACTTGGATAGTTGATTTGGAAGGAAGCAGCTAAGTACCCAGTAAAGTTAGCCCAGGGGACCTTAACTGAGAACACATCACCTGGAGAGACGTCTCAAAAGTCATAGGCCCTGAACCCACTGAATCAGAAATCTGGGGCCTAGACCCATGTAGTTTGGGGAAGGTTGTGGAGATTCTAATGCAAGCCCCGAGTTAAGGGCCAGTGCAAGAGAATACTGTGCCAGTAAGGCCAGGCCATGGCCTTGATATTTTTTTTTTCTTTTTATGTTAAAAATGTCAGTTTCGGGACTTCCCTGGCGGTCCAGTGGTTAACACTCCACACTTCCACTGCAGGAGGCACGGATTTGATCCCTGGTCAGGGAACTAAGATCCCGCATGCCGCCGTGTACTAGACCAGGCTTCCCATTTTAATGAGCATACAAATCACACATCTTGTTCAAGTGCAGATTCTGATTCAGCAGGTCTAGGGTGGGGGCCTGACAATTTACATTTCTAACAAGTTCCCAGGTGATGCTTATGGTACTGGTCCATGGTCCACACTTTGAGTAGCAAGGGGGCTGGGTCAGTGGTTCTTAACCTGGGGCGATTTTGTCATCAACACCCCCAGGGGACATCTGGCAGTGAGAAATGTCTGGATATGTTTTTGCTTGTCAACTGGAAGTGGAGGGTGTTAACCACCTAGCTGGTAGAGGCCAGGGACACTGCTAAACATCCTACAGTGCATGGACAGTGCCCACAGCAAAGAATTATCCAACCAAATTGTCTGTGGCTCTGAGGTTGAGGAACCCTGGGCTAAAACCAAATACAGAATTTATAAGGTTTCTGAAAAGTAGTTACTTTAGTCTTAACTCTTTGCCCCGTCAAAGGTCTGAAAAGGTTGGCAACTGGATTTAAGGAGGAAAATTTGGGGAGAGAATTTTCTGGAAGGAGAGGTGTGTTTGCTTCACATCTAGTGACTGAAGAAAAGGATTCCTCGGAGAACTCACCCAAGTACCCAAGCCTCAAAGATCTGGCTTTAAACATTCCACAAATCCGAAACCAACTCACAGCAGTAGTGCTCAAATAGAACTTTCCCGTTTCCCTTTTCTCTCTTCCCTTTTTTGTATTCCATGTCCAAGCTAGCTACTCAAAAGTTAACTACTCGGACTCCATTCCCCACTTCAGGCTTCCCACCTGGGTCCCAGATTACAGGCTTCACCCTGAGAATCCTCTCACCTCTTCTTAAGTCCCACCAGGTTTTTGGGGCCTCACTGAAACACTTTCCTTGACCATCCTAGCCTGGGGTGGTCTGGCTTTTTTTTTTCTGTTTTTTCTAGATGCTGTCACAGCACTCTATGTATGCCCCTGTGACCACAGTTCTCTTCGCATTGTATTCTTTAAAAAAAAAAAAACAGCTTTATAGAGATGTAATTCACATTCCATACAATTCACCCATTTAAAGCATACCATTCAATGGTTTTTAGTATATTCAGATATATGCGCAACCATCACCATAGTCGATTTTAGAACAACTTCAGCACCTCCAAAAACTAAATCCTGTACCTTTAATTATTACCCCTCATCCTCCATCTCCCTCTAGTCCTAAGCAAACATTAATCTACTCTCTGTCTCTATAAATTTCCCTATTATAGACATTTCATACAAATGGAATAATATAATATATGGTCTTTTGTAACTGGCTCCTTTCACTTAGCATAATGTTTTCAAGGTTTATCCATGTTGTAGCACGTATCAGCACTGCATTCCTTTTTATGGCCAAATAACATTTCATTGTATGGGTATGCTACATTTTGTTTATCCATTCCTCACTTGATGGACATTTGGGTTGTTTCCACCTTTTAGCTATTGTGAATAATGCTGCTGTGACATTTGTGTACAAGTTTTTGTGTGGACATATGTCTTCATTTCTCATGGGGATGTATGTAGGAGTGGAATTGCTGGGTCACATGGTAACCCTATGTTCAGTCATTTCAGGACCTGCCAGACTGTTTTCCACGTAGCTGCACCATTTCACACTGCCACCCGCAGTGTCTGAGGTTTCCACTTTCTCCACATCCTCATCAACACTCATGTGTTTTTCTGATTAGCCATCTTGGTCATATGAAGTGGTATCTCACTGTGGTTTTGATTTGCATTTCCTTGGTGGCTAATGATGTTGAACATCTTTTCACATGCCCTTGGGCCATTTGTATTTCTTCCTTGGAGAAAAGTCTATTCAGATCCTTTTTTGCCTATATTTTAATTGGATTATTTGTTTGTTTGTTTGTTTTTATTATCATTGCACTGTAAGAATTCTTTATATATACTGCAGACAAGTCACTTATCAGACATAAGATTTGCAAATATTTTCTTCCATTCTGTGGGTTATCTTTTCATTTTCTTGATAGGGAGCAAAGATAGTCCATAGAGGAATCATATGTTGGGCAAAAATATCCAGGTCCTAGTGTCCCTGTCATACGTATCATGGTCTGGGGCTGCCCAGTAAGACCCTGGCCTCAGTGTGAAAGCTGAGGCAGATCGTGAGATGCAGACAGCTGGAGGCTGTCAGCTACCTGCACACCTGGCAGCTGAAGGACACGTTCTTTCTTGAGGGAGATCCAACTATCACATCTCCATGGCTCCCAGCGCCTTTTGTTTCTAAAAGGATAATCCCATAAAATATATTTTCTTTCTCTTTTTTTTTTTCTTTTTTTCAGAAGCAAGATGAGGAGAGGCAGTGTTTCTTCAGATAAAAACAGAGTCCTCAGCCTGGGTCCTGCAAGCCAAGAGTGTCTGTAATGTGCCCTGGTGGGGTTCCCGGGATGAAGCAGTGTACCCAAGGGAGTAGCTCCGAGTGGCCCAGGGAGGCCAGATGCTAAACAGACCTGGAGTCCCAAACGCACCAAAGACCCTTGAGCACAGGTCCCTTGGAGCAGAATGTTTGAGAAACCTGCAGGCCTGGATTGTGGGTGAAGACGGAAGAAGACAGACAGACAGAACCAGCGTCAAGGGTGAAGCCAGGTTGTCTCCTAGGTGAGTGAGCCTGGCCTGGGGCCTGTACTCTGGTGGGTAAAAGAGTCCCCACTTAAACAAGACACCATTTCCTGCCTCCTTTCCCACTGCTTCCTCTTATGTCTTCTCATCCTATTCTTCCCTAGTTTCATATCAATACACTGTTCTGTGAATTCATGGGGGTCACTGTGATCCCCCTTCAGAAACGAAGATCCCCTTTCAGGAATGAAGCACAAACTACCTCAGAGCGACCCCCATGGATAAGCCTCAGCCACCTTCAAGAATAGTAGCCTCAGCTGAGGAGAGCCACCTTACCCAAGGTCACATCCTCACCTCAGGCAGCCCTCATCTAAGGACTGACTGACATCAGAGGATAACAGTCAGGCCCTCTCACTCCACCTCCCACTTCAAACCAGCTCTGAAGGTTTGTCCCAGCCTCAGCTAGAAGCAGCTCAGGCTCGGGGCTTCCCTGGTGGTGCCGAGGTTAAGAATCCGCCTGCCAATGCAGGGACACGGGTTCAATCCCTGGCCCAGGAAGATCCCACATGCCACGGAGCAACTAAGCCCGTGTGCCACAACTACTGAGCCTGCGCTCTAGAGCCTGCGAGCCACAACTACTGAGCCCACGTGCCACAGCTACTGAAGCCTGTGTGCCTAGAGCCCGTGCTCCACAAGAGAAGCCACTGCAATGAGAAGCCTGTGCACCACAACGAAGAGTAGCCCCTGCTCGCCGCAACTAGAGAAAGCCTGCGGACAGCAACGAAGACCCAACGCCGCCAAAAATAAAAAATAAATAAACAAATAAATTTATAAAAAAGAAAAAAAGAAGGAGCTCAGGCTCTAACAGAAACATCAGGAGATCCTGGCTACCCCTTCTCTCACTCCATCCTGCTCCACATCAAAGGAATCCCCCATCAGCATAGTTCTCCAGTCTCACAGCTTGGACTGGAATAGTTCATCCAAAGCTCTGGGCGAAGCCAAAAGTCACAATACATAGACGCTTAGAGCAGAAGTCTGTTCAAGGGGATGCTGAACACAAGAACCGGACTAGATGCTATTTGTGGTGCTCTGCAGATCCAGCAACACAGGAGTGGGTGAGGAGGAAGAGAGAAACATGCCACTCAGATTGTATTGCACTTCTCAGGTTGCTCTTCTGGAAAATTCAGCCCCAGGAAAGCAACCAGCCTTCTAGCTGTAAATCAATTTCAGTTATTTCTTCCTTTCCTCCCTCACTTCCTCTCCCTTTCTCTTTCTTTCTCTCTTCCTCCCTCACACCTTTCCTTCCTTCTCATTCTTTCTTTTTCTTTCTTTCTCTCTCTCTCTTTCTTTCCATTGTTCAAACAATTTTTTCCAAAGATAAAAAAAATACTTATTACAAACACCTTGGAACGCACAACAAAGTACTAAAATGGAAAGACAACTACCAATCAGAGATAATCACTAGTAACATTCTGACAGCTCCTTCTGGCCTTATTAACATACAGTTCTTAAAAATCATAGATGAGGGGGGCTTCCCTGGTGGTGCAGTGGTTGAGAGTCTGCCTGCCGATGCAGGGGACACGGGTTCGTGCCCCGGTCCGGGAGGATCCCACATGCTGCGGAGCGGCTGGGCCCGTGAGACATGGCCGCTGAGCCTGCGTGCCCGGAGCCTGTGCTCCACAACGGGAGAGGCCACAACAGTGAGAGGCCCGCGTACCGCCAAAAAAAAAAAAAAAAAAAAAAAAAAATCATAGATGAGGGACTTCCCTGGCAGTCCAGTGGTTAAGACTCTGCACTTCCACTGCAGGGGCCGCAGTTTCGATCTCTGGTTGGGATCCCGCATGCCGCATGGCACGGCCAGAAAAAAAAAAAAAAAAAAAAAGATGAGAACATATTTGAGGTAGACTCTTGCAGCAAAGGATTCCCTCTATCCAAGCCCTTGTCTGATGCCCTCCCACACTGACTCTGGGCTTGGTCATCCTGACTGGCTCTGGCTAACGTTGATGTAAAGGCCTGGATCTAAGTCCTTTTTTCCCTATATATAAATACAAATATATATATACATATTACATATATACATATATATATATGACAAGTATACCCCAAATATTTATTCTCATCTGGGATCACACATTATTACAGGTGTTTTTTTTTTTTTTGGCCGTGCCATGCGGCATCAATGTGGCATTGGTGCTGGTGCAGTAGTGGTCACAGTTGGTTTACATCCCTAGCATCAGTGCCGATGGGCTCAGTGCCCAGCAGTGGGAAGACTGGTTCCCTCATTAGGTCAGTTCTGCAACGTGTCTGGGCACTGTTCCTCGGCGCTCAGTGCCAAGGAGTTCTGAGAGTTCCCCAATGCTGACTGATAAATACCTTTTCTGTGCAGACAAGCTAGAGTGTGTTCTGATGTAACTGAGAATCTTGAATGACACACTGGGAAAAACTAAATTAGGGAAGAGATGTATCCAGAATGAATTGTATGTATTGTCTGGAGTCTAGAGGACCTTGATATTTAACGTGTGGTCCATGTGGACCAGTAGCACCAGCAGCACCTGGGAATTTGTTAGAAATACTTAATCTTACCTCTACTTCAGTCTTGCTGAATCCAAATTTTCATTATAACAAGATCCCCAGGGGATTCGTAAACACAGATTGAGAAGCACCGGTCTAGCAATTCCCAATGCTGCTGCACTTTAAAATCACTTGGGTACCATTTTAAACATTGATGTCCATTTACATCCTACATGACAACAATTGATTCAGGAAAGAGTCATCAGTGGAGCCAAAACCACGGGGCAAAATGTTGTTGGGGAATAGGTTTTCCCACACAGCTCAAAGAATTTCCCCACAGATGACTTACTAGTTATAAAGGGGGAAAAATGACCTTTACGGCAGAGAAATCTGGCAGACAATAGGCAAACAAGTGACACAACTTAACATCACAAATAATTAGTCAAAGTGACAGCATAAGCCTCCTGATAAGAACACGATATCACCTATGTAGAATTTCTGCCAAAAAATGATTAACCTGAATCTCATACTGCGGTGGCAAAAAACAGACAAATCCAAATTGACAATCTGAAAAACAGCTGCTCAGACTCTTCAAAAACTCGTCAAAGGGCTTCCCTGGTGGCGCAGTGGTTAAGAGTCCACCTGCCGATGCAGGGGTCACGGGTTCATGCCCCGGTCTGGGAAGATCCCACATGCCGTGGAGCGGCTGGGCCCGTGAGCCATGGCCACTGAGCCTGCGCGTCCGGAGCCTGTGCTCCGCAATGGAACCTTGTCAAAAAGTTTCACGGGAGTCTAAAAAGACTGAGAACTGTTCTAGATTAAAGGCAACTAAAGAGACATGATAACTAAATGCACTGTATAATCTCTAATTACATACTGACTTGAGGGGGAAAAGGCTATAAAGCACATTTTCAGGACAATTTTGGGGAAATCTGAATATTAGTAGAATTGTATCAATGTTAAATGCTCCAGGTGTGATAATTATAATGTGGTTTGTGAAATTAATTTTCTTAAACTCAGCTAAAGTTGGAGTTGGGACAGGCCTGTAGGGGGAGCTCTCATGACCGCCATGCATCATCAATTGCTCCAAACAGGAAGAGACCTCACCTACACCTCCCACCAGAAGGTGCCTCTACACTGCTATCCAGCAGGGAGAAGAAGACTCTTTCTGCCCCATGACAGCCCAGCTAATCAAAGACTAGCAGCCCAACCAATGAGAAGCCACCATACTTTGGACTCCCAGCTTCCTCCAATGGATTCTTTGGTTATCACAGACCCTCTCAACTCCCCACTTTTCCCCATAAAAGCAAGTTCCCCTTCCTTGTTCTCTGGATTTGCCTATGGTGTGCTGTAGTTCACACGTTCCAAATTGGAATTCCTCTGCTATCCCTAAATAAACTCACTTTTGCTGGTAAAATAGCTGGCTATTATATTATTAAAGTTGACATATTTGGTGTCAGAAGTGGGGTCCAAAGGAGGTGGACCTGAGAGATGATGGCTCCCAGAACTGAATGAGGTACCTGAACCAAGCCCTTTATGCTCATTGCTTCCGTGGGTCACCACCTGCTTTCAGTTTGGAGTCTCATCTTGGTTTCCAAGCTCCACTCTTTTTGCATTTTGAGCTCTCGGACTTCATTTGGGATCTGGAAAGGTTTTGTTCTTTCTGGCTCAAGGCTTCATCCTGGGTGAGTACTCAGTTGCTTTCTGGAGCATGGCAGTGAGGTCCTCTTTTGGGGACCAAGCTAACTGGGATATAAGATTTTGTTTTAGTCCTTTTGGAATCTGGGTTAGGACTCTAGCAACTTTCTTGGGTTTCCAGGAGAACTTAAGAAAATGAGACCCTGGCCATCTAAACGCTCTGAGGGCAGCCCTCCTTTGGGAACTCCAGCTGGTTTCATGTTTAAAAACTATGGGCTCCCCACATGCACATTTTTAACTAAGTGGGCTGAGAAAACTAAAGGTAATTCAGAATTACAGTGGCCATTATGGGTAGTTTTCAGTCTTCCCAAACTCATTTTTTTTTATAAGACTAAATTGGAGGTCCATGGTTTTAAAATTAAACAAAACAAATGGTATATTTATTTTTATTGGTACCTGGAAGCTTCCAAATACACACAAAACTCTAAAATTACCTCTTTGCAAGATACCGTTTCTAAATTGGCAGAAACAACCAAAAAAGTAGAAAAGAACAAAATGACTAGGACTTCCTTGGTGTTCCAGTGGTTAAGACTCCGGGCTTCCAATGCGGGGGGTGTGGGTTTGGTGACTGGTTGGGGAGCTAAGATCCCACATCCCACATGCTGCACAGTATGGCCCCCCCCAAAAAAAAAAAAAAAAAAAAAGAGAGAGAAAAGAACAAAATGACTTCTGAAACCTCATACTTCTTGTGTTCCCCTCCCCCAGGTTCTTTGTCTCAGGGGCCATCTTGTGTGTCTTCTCTGCCTCCTTTGTCTCAGACTCCACCTTGTGCTCTGGCCCCACCCCCAATGCCACTTTCCTCTTTCCTCTGGGAAAACCAGCCCCTTTAAAATCGAACCCTCTGAGGATCCAAATGCTAAACCCCTAGTTACTGTTTCTAAGTTATCTGGAGCAAATAAACAACTAGAAGGAAGGATTTAAATATCAACTGCCCTGGATTTTTGATAATAGGAGAAAAGTTGCTTTCTGTTTGTCTGTCTGTTGAAGCTTTTTGGTAAGTCACCCCACCCTGTTCAAAAGGGGGCACCTTGTTTTAAATAAGTCCAGGGCTTCACTGGTGGCGCAGTGGTTGAGAGTCCGCCTGCCGATGCAGGGGACACGGGTTCGTGCCCCGGTCTGGGAAGATCCCACATGCCGCAGAGCTGCTAGGCCCATGAGCCATGGCCGCTGAGCCTGCGCGTCCGGAGCCTGTGCTCCACAACGGGAGAGGCCACAACAGTGAGAGGCCCGCGTACCGCAAAAAAAAAAAAAAAAAAAGTCCAACTTACGGAGCACCCTTAAAAGAGAGAACTCCAAACTCTTAGGGAGACAATAAAATGCATTCTTTGATTGGTATGCAGAAGCTTCTAAAAGACAAATTGACTCCACCCATAAACAGCTCTAAAAGCATTCTTACAGCATGCCAGAGACACAATTTGGATCTAACTATTCTTTTGAGTTTGTATCTGAGACATGGCTAAAATTTAAAACAAACCTAGAAGGTCCCTGTTTGCATCTGTCTGTATTTTCATTTGTGTCTATGTGTATATATGTGTTATAGATGTGTGGGTTTTGTTTTTTCCTTTTCTACCTGTAGATGGTATTGCTAAAATTAATTTATAAAAGAGCTCTATTTAATTGGTTTAAAAACAAACAAGCACTTATATGAGTTAAAATATAACAGAGACTGGACCAGGTGCTTTTCAGGTTTACATGATCTGAGATTAATGTTGGTGAATGAAAGCTAGTTTGGGATTTAATTAAAATAGGCATATCTTTGGAGTTATCAACACTGAAAATAATGCAGGCATACCGTTTTTATTCTACCTGAGCTTACTGGTCAGATAAGTTCATGTTATCTTTGTTACAAAATTTGTCAGCAAGAAAAATAACTTGGTATGATAAAAAGTTTTGTGAGTGATCTAAACATGACTGTTGAAAACAAGTAAATTGGATGTGAATGAGATAAAGGTTTATAAGTAATGCTTTTAGGTAGCTTCCCCAAATCTTTTTGGTAACTTGGAATCTTACAGTTTTGCTATGTTAAATGATGGGTAATCATTAAATATCTACATCATTCCCAAGTAAGATAAAATACTGAAACATTACTAAAAATGGGTTCATTCACTTTGGGCTTCCTTTACAAAGGAATTAAAGATAGTTGGATCTATTGGTAAGCATGCCATATTTTGGAAATTTTACTGTGGGGAAAACATGCTTTTAGGAATTATGAAATGTATGCAGAAATTTGTCAATAACAGACCGTTCTAGTGAAGTTACTAGGAATAATAAGGGAAAATAACTCTGTACGCAAGGAAAGAAGAATATGTGCTTTTGGCATTAAAAGGTACGAGGAATGGAAATTTTGTTGAGGGAAAGAAAGTAATTTTGTCCTAAAATAAGGCTGATTGTTTCAGAATAGGAAAGAGGAAAGACAGGACAAAGCTAAATGGAAATAGTAAGTTGTAGAAGATTTGTGGAAAAAGAATCTTTGAAAAAAGAAACTTTATGTGTGGTCAAGCTGGTGAAGATTATAAAGGTTTTGAGACTAAGCTTTAAAATCAGTGGTGTACTTATATAAAACTAAAACAATTTTCTTTCATTTGCTAAAAGAACAAGATTTTCTTGGAATATTGATCTACTCCTGACAAAAAATTGTGAAAGGTTTTTCCTTACCTTTAAGTAATCGGCTTAGAAAACAGAGATTTCTATTTTACCAAAATTATTTCCTGTGCTTCATGTTGTCTTAGTCAAGTCTCTGATTAGTTAAGAAATCTTCTCAATATTAAAAGAGCTAAGTCTCCCTTACAACTATGTAACATTTTCTATTTGTCTTTGAAATCTTTGTTACTTTGATCAAAAAGATAATTAAGTATCATTTTATAATGATCTGTGGTCCTGTTTGTTAAGTTCTGTACCTATTGCTTGTTGAACCTTTGCAAAAATGACATGCCTAATAAGATGAGCTGGTTCAGCACTTCGAGGTAATTTCTAGCACTTACAACCTTGACTAAATATGGACTTTAAACAAGAAACGCCTGAGAGTTCTTCCTACCACCTTTCCTCGTTACTCAAATAGAGACTCAAGAGGTTTCTGATTTGTGTACTTCCCTCCCACATGGGACATAACAACCAGGGAAGATCCTTCCTGGCACCGAGGGACAAACCACTACGTGCAGAGATCCTGACTCTTGATCAGCAATGCTTTCCAGGAAAGATTTTGATCAAAAGGGGGAAATGTGGAAACAATTAAAGAAACCTCAGCTAAAACTGGAGTTGGGACAGGCCTGTAGGGGAAGCTCTCATGCCCCACCACGCATCATTGATTGCTCCAAACAGGAAGAGATATATACCTACATCTCTGACAGGAAGATGCCTCTACTTTACTATCCAGCACAAGAAGAAAACTTCTCTCCACCCATGACAACCCAGGCAATTAGAGACTGTAGTAGCCCAACCTGTGAGTACGCTCCATACTTTGACCTACCAGCTTCCTCCAATGGACTCTTTGGTTATCACAAGCCCGTCACAATTCCCTGCTTTTCCCTATAAAAGCAAGTCTCCCTTCCTTATTCTCTGGACTTGCCTGTTGTCCACCATGGTTCACATATCCCAAATTTCAATTCCTCTGCTATTCCCAAATAAACTCACTTTTGCTAGTAAAATAACTGGCTATTATATTTAAATTAGAGTTGACAGGTTATGTATAAGAGTACACTTATTCTTAGGAAATACATACTGAAATATATAAAGTGTCATGATTATCTACACTTTATTTTAAATAGTTTAGGGGAAAAATCCATATATAAAAGAGAGAGAAATAAAAACAAAAGTTACAAAATGCCAAATGTCAACATTTGGTAAACTTAGGTCAAGGGTCAGCACATTTCTTCTGTGAAGGGCCAGACAGTAAATATGTTAGGCATTACCGTCTCTGTTGCAATACTCAACTCTGCTATTTTAGTGTGAAAGCAGCCATATGTAAATAAACAGGCGATAAAACACGATATGGGAAATCGTGTACTAATTTTATCTCATTAAGATTAGAAAACAACCATTTCAAAAATTTCCTTCTCTGAAAGGACATGCACCAAAATGTTACCAATGATGACTCCTGAAGGAGCAGGGAGTTGGTGAAAGGGAACTTTATGTTTTACTTTATATATTTTTGTATTGTTTAAATGTTCAAAAGAATGCTTTGGGTTTTTTCTCTTTTTTTTTTTTCATTAAGTTGCTTCTTGGAATAGTCAGCTTTTGCTGCAGTAACAAACAACCCCAAATCTCAGTGGCTTATAACAACAAATATTTGTTTTTCATGTTACATGAGGGCTGAGGATAGGCTGCACTTTGGATCTGTGTACTTTCTCACTCTGGGACCCAGCCCAAAGGAACAGACCTATCTGAAACACACTTTTCTCATAGCAGAGGGCAAAATCACTAGAGACCAAGCCAAACTATGCAATTTTTTGCTTTTAAAGTTTCTGCTCAGACATTATATGAGTCATTCCTGCTCACTTGCCAAAAGCCATAAGAAGTAACATGGCCAAACCTCACAATGGACCACTTAGCAAGAAGGTATATATAATCACCTTGCAGGGAAGGGAAGGAGTAATGGTGAAACAATTATATATCCTACTATAGGTCTGTTGAATTAATTAAATCTACTTGGAGGAAATATATATTTTTTGTTCTTATATATATTTTTTCTATTGACTTTTTTTCTTTTTCTTTTTTTTTTTGCGGTACGCGGGCCTCTCTCACTGCTGTGGCCTCTCCTGTTGCGGAGCACAGGCTCCGGATGTGCAGGCTCAGCAGCCATGGCTCACGGGCCTAGTCGCTCCACAGCTTGTGGGATCTTCCCGGACCGGGGCACGAACCCGTGTCCCCGGCATCGGCAGGTGGACTCTCAACCACTGTGCCACCAGGGAAGCCTTTCTTCTCATTTTTTAATTCCCTATTTGAAGACAGAGACAGAAGAGTTCTCAGCAATGCTTTTCAAACTATGGGTGCTAACCCATTAGTGAGTCATGAGATTGCATGGAGGCATAATCAACGTATTTGTTTAAAAGGACAGACTAGAATACAATAGAAGAGAAAATTATAAGAGAACATTGTACATAGTAAAGATAAGGACTGTTTCATAAAACTTTGGTTTCAGTTACATATATATGTATGTATGTCCATATGCTGATATTAACTGTATATTTTGCTGTGAGTTTTAGTTAAAAAAAAATTTTTTAAAGCCGTGACCCAGAGGACAGGACAGATTGAGAGACTGACTGCTCCCCATTCCCATTTGGACTCAAGGATGCTGACACCAAGGATGAGGCTAACACTAAGGACCACAGGAAAGCCAAGAAGAACTTGGGGCACAAAGCCAGAAATGAACCAAGCCATAAACTCAGAAAGCTAATATTTGCTGGACACTGACTCTGCCAGGAATGCATTAGCCCTCTGTGAACACGATTTCATTTGATAACACCCCCGCTAATATCCCAGGAGGTAGTTACTCTGATTATTCACATTTCATAGATGGAAAGATAAGGAAGTTAAGTAATTTCAAGGTCCTGCAACAAGTAAACAGCAGAACCTGGATTTATCTGGCCTAGGGCTTGTACTCCTGCTAGGCACTCACCAACATGGCTTCCAAGAGCAAGGGCCAGGTCACTCAAAGGAGGCTGAAAACCAGAGAGAGTATTAAAGGGCATGTGAGGTGTATGTTCTTGCACAAAAGTATAGACAGGATTCAGACACTCAGAACAGCCCAATCGTAGTTGTCCTTTACTCAAGATACCTCATGGGGCTGCCCCAACCCTCATTCTCCAAGACATTGTTTATAGCCTTCACCGCTGTTCCCACACTGTCAGTGCCAAGAAAGTTCCTGATGGACTGTAAGGTTCTCTCCCATTCCTGGTAACCAGAGGCTGAGTTAGAGCCCCAAACTGTTCAGGCCTCTTATCCTGGCTCATGTGTGATCCAGGTGGGCTCTGGCCAGAACAACTGCTAGAAGGAGGGCTGGTTGGTGGGCATGGCTGAAAGTTCCAACCTTCTAATCACTTGGTCTTTCTGGTGACCAGCCCCATCCTGAAGCTATCTAGGGGCTCCACGCTATATCATCTCATTAGCATAAACTCAGGTGTGCTCAAAAAAATGGGCTCCTTATGAGTAACTAAAGATAATCCCATCACTCAGGAAATCTCAAGGGTCTCAGGAGCTCTGTGCAAGGAACTGGGAACAAAGACCAAATATATTTCTTATTATATCACACATATATAGTATGCTAACTTTTGCTTGAGAGTGAAGGGAAAATAAGAAAAATATACGTATAACTGATTATCATTACGAAATAAAACACAAGAAGGATAAATCAGGAAACGTCATTGGTTACCTACAAGGGGCGGAGGAGAATAGGTGGAAGTGATAGTCCTCTGAGCATACCTTTTTTTATAGATTTGACTTTTGAAAGTATGGTAATATGTCACACATTCAAAAATAAAATTAAATCAATAAGAATGGAAAGGAGGTAAGTTAAAACTGAAAGCAAACTGAAACAATGGAAATAATCAAATAAGCACCATAACCACACTAAAAAGAAAAGAAGAATCAACTCAAGTAACTTAACACAGTATTTGACTACATACCCTCAACTGGGGGCAGGGGTGTGGCGGGAGGGGGAAGAATTGGAAACAAATCCTGAACTCCTTTTGGTAGGTCTGCTGTTTGTAATGGTGTGGGCAAAGCAATTCAGAAACCATCTTGGATGTAATAAACCACTTTAGATGTAATATAGGATTGAGCAAATATGTTGATACGGTTGGGAGCCAGGATTCTTACTGAGGGAGGGACATATAAATACAGAGTGGGCAAAGCAAGAAATAACTCTGTGAGGAGGTATCAGTGTAAATTCATGATTTCTAAAATACGTATATGCATGTTGATATTATACATATGTATGAATATGCAAATATGTGTATGTATGTACATGTGCATACACAAGCATATATTTCCTAGCTCTGTCCATTGAAAGAGCCAGGAAGCAAAGGCACTCCAGTAGCAATGAGGACACCCAGTTCTCTGAACTTGATCTCTGATACCTTCACCACTACAAGGAGTCATGCTCCTCGCTGAAATGACTGAGTCCAGGCCTGGTACAAGATAGGCTTGGAACCCCACCCAGGAAGTAAGGCAGCACTTTTGAAAAAATGCGGTTTTGAGGGCAGAATGGAAGATGTGGAGGAAGTGCTGGAGTCAGCAAACCCGTTTTTTAACCATTGCGGTAAAGACTGGATTAGGGAAGAATCAGGGGATGCTCAATCTAGGGGGCAATTTTGTTAAGGAAAATTTGCATGGTCTCCCAGCACTGCTTATTCATTGTAAGGGAGAAAACACTAGCAATAATTAATTATATAGTATTTAGGTGTCAAGAGTCATGATGTATTTAACTCACTTTAAGATGGTTTGGGGGAAAAATGCATATTTTTATATTGTGCTGCTTTTATTTTTGCAACTTTTTGTAAGCTTGGAATTATTTCTGGATGGTTAAAAAAACAAAAACAAACAAAACAAAAAAATGCCAGTACACGGGAAGTGTCTGAGAGTCAAGCTCATGAAGAATGCAGTTTTCATCCAAGAGAGGGTTGGGGTCTGACTGAGTAATCACAGCAGATGAGGAGCTGAGCTAGGTGACCCCAGCTGATAGGATACAGAGGCTGAATCCCAGGCAGTGGAGGTGGGTATGGGCCTATTGGAGATGCCCAATTGTAGCTGGAGAGGTGAATGTCCACCACGAAGCCTGATCCAATAAGGCACCTGTGACTAATGCACACACCTGGCCTTGTGTGGCTTAGGCCACTGTCAGCCCTGGAGAATAAGCCTCCCACAGTGGAGATCTCCAGACACAGGTTCAGCATCTCCTATACCAACCTCATGTGATCCTGACCCAGTGGAGCTTGTTCTTGGCTCCATTTCTGACTGTGATCCCTCCTGTGACCTCACCTGCATGTGCTGACTTCTCCCTCCTCCCAGCAGTCAGATCATGGCTTTCCTCTAGGTTTTCTGGCTCAACAGGGTGCCCTCACCCTGACTCCTTGGTTTCCCTATGACTCAGGGCTCTGGCTCCCTGCCCCAGGACTCCACCCTGCCTATGTTCTGTTCCTCCCAGCTAAGGCCCCAGAGGAGGAAAGAGGGGGAGTGTTTAACCCAGAACCTGCCAGGTTACTAAGACCACCTCCCCCACCCCTATCATTGAAAGGACAACTTGGGACTTCTGGTTCTGTGAGCCCAGTTACTGACTCAACCATACCTGCAGAACACTGCAGATACACAGTGACCCAATAAACTGTAAGCAGATCAGTCCGGGTAGCTGGTACTCTATCAGGGGATTAGTTCCTGACTGCAGAACACACCCAGCACGTCACAGCCCATAGCCCTGAAGTCTGCCTGTCCTTCCCCCTCTCAAGGTCGCGGGTGTTTGGGAAACACAAGGAAGGAGCATCAAAAACAGGCTAGCTCAATAGACGTGATGCTTGGAGCCCCAAGTTTCCAGCTATTGCTTGCTTCCCAAGCTCTAGCACATGAGCTCTAGCTCTGGAGCAGACAGTCCTGAGTCTACTCCCATTTCTACTGCTTGCTAGGAGTCCTTACACTGTTATTTCACCTATTCAGCTTCAGTTTCCTCATCTATGACATAGGGATAATGCATGGTAGGCACCTAGCGCAGTATCTGGAACATGGTTGGTGTGCAAAAATAGTAGCCATTGATTCAGGAAAGAATCACTGATAGATGCTTGAATTAGTGAGTGAAAGTCTGATGAGGAAGAGGATATTTACATAATCTTAAAATATCTCTCCATAAATTATTTATTAATTCTAAAAGGGAAAACAATCAAAGGACACTATCAAGAGAGTGAAAAGATAACACACAAATGGGAGTAAATATTTCCAAATCATATATCTGATAAGGAATTAATACCCAAAATACATAAAGAACTGAACTTCTGCAACTCAACAACAAATACAATTCAAAGGACTCAAATAGACATATATCCAAAGAAGAAACACAAGTGCTCAATAAGCACATGAAAAGATACTCAACATCACTAATCATTAGGGAAATGCAAATCAAAACCACAATGAAATGACGCTTAATACTCCTGAGGATGGCTGTTACTAAAACAAAAGCAGAACTGAAAAACACAAATGTTGGCCAAGGATGTAGAGAAACTGGAATCCAAGTGCACTGCTGGTGGGAATATAAAATGGTGCTGCCACTGTGGAAAAATGGAAAAGCCACTGTGACAGTTCTTCAAAAAGTTAAAAACAGGGAGTTCTCGGGTGGCCTAATGGTTAGGATTCCAGGCTTTCCCTGCCATGGCCCGGGTTCAGTCCCTGGTCGGGGGACTGAGATTCTGCAAGCACAGTGCAACCAAAAAAAAAAAAAAAAGACACACACACACAAAAAAAGTTAAAATAGAATTACTGTATAATCCAGCAATTCCACTTCTAGATATATACTCAAAAGAATTGAAAGCAGGGACTCAGACAGATATTTGTACACCAATGTTCAAAGGCAGAAACAACTGAAGTGTCCATCAATAAATGAATGGATCAACAAAATGTGATATATACATACAATGGAATATTATTCAGTCATAAAAAGGAACAAAATTCTGATACCTACTACAACATGGATGATCTTGAAAACATTATGCTTAGTAGAATAAAGCAGACACTGAAGGACATTAAGTGCTTAGAATAGGCAAATTCATAGAGACAGAAAGTAGAATAGAGGTTACCAGGGGCTAGAGAAAGAGGGGGAATGGGGAATTACTGTTTAATGGGTACAGAGTTTTAGTTTGGGGTGATAAAAAAGTTCTGAAAATATACAGTGGTGATGATTGCACAACACTGTGAATATACTGAATTGTTAAACTAAAAATGGTTAAAATGATAAATTTTATGTTATATGTATATTTTACCACAATTTTTTAAATGTAAGGGGTACTAAGGTCTGAAGCAGTGTGGGTCCCTTTGAACTCTCTAAACTGACTGGCTTCCTTGACAGTGCCTCACAGTGAGAAGACACTGTGAGGGATAAAGTCAAAATTGAGCAATACAGGGACAATAGAGAGACAAAGAAAGTCAAAATTGAGCAAAACAGGGACAATAGAGAGACAAAGAAAGAAGAGGTCTAAATCAGGGCCTTAAAGGGCTAGACCATAATATTTTTGGCTTGTAGGCTACACGGTCCATGTTGCAACTGCTCAATTTTGCAGATTTGGCCTGAGAGCAGCCATAAACATATGTAAATGAATGAGCAGGGCTGTGGTCTAATAAAACCTTATTTACAAAAAAACAGGTGGCCTTTGCCAATCCTTGGTCTAAAAAAAAGAGTGGGAGGGGAACAGAGTCAGCAAGCCACCATATTTTTAAATATTATATGAAAACAACAAAAGAGGGACGTTTGTGAAGTTTGTAAAACCATCCTG
Organism: Tursiops truncatus; assembly: GCF_011762595.2. Classification (NCBI taxonomy): domain Eukaryota; kingdom Metazoa; phylum Chordata; class Mammalia; order Artiodactyla; family Delphinidae; genus Tursiops; species Tursiops truncatus. Next base: position 14,616,757 of record NC_047048.1, read on the forward strand.
AACCACACAACTCCTTCTAAAAGTTCCAGAAAAGTAATTTCATATAAAAATAAACAGCAGAAAATTATTGGGGTCAAATTTCATACAAGGTTATTATTAAAAAAAAAAAAGAGTATAACATTTCTATAAGCTAATGAGCACACCAGAAATACATGCACACGAAACAGCTCAAATTGCAACCTACTATTTTAAAACCAGCTAAAAATTAATAAGAAATGATACATGACATGAACGAACCACAGTAAATAAAGTTACAAAAACTCATAAATAAGAGTTTTACTTTACTCAGAGTAAAAATTAGAAGGGGAAAAAATGAAGACTAAATTAGAAGAAACATAAGACCAAATAAATGCAATTAAAAAAAAATGTCTTAAGGAAAATAGGAGGAAATTTTTTAAAGAAATCATAGAAGAGGGCTTCACTGGTGGTGCAGTGGTTAAGAACTGCCAATGCAGGGGACACGGGTTTGAGCCCAGCTTTGGGAAGATCCCACATGCCGTGGAGCAACTAAGCCCGTGCACCACAACTACTGAGCCTGTACTCTACAGCCTGCGCGCCACAACTACTAAGCCCATGTGCCACAACTACTGAAGCCCACATGCCTAGAGCCCATGCTCTGCAACAAGAGAAGCCACCACAATGAGAAGCCTGCACACCACAACGAAGAGTAGAGCCCGCTCCCCACACTAGAGAAAGCCCACGTGCAGCAATGAAGACCCAGTGCGGTCAAAAATAAAAAAAACAAATTTATTTTTTTAAAAAAAGAAATCATACAAGAGAGCAAAATGATCTGAATGAAAATGACAAATATGGAAGATAGGCAAAGAACTAATACAGAATATAGAAGTCTCTGAAGCAGAGAAGTGAAGCAAATGAACAGAATAAATATAAAAATCAAGAAAATAGGGCTTCCCTGGTGGCACAGTGGTTGAGAGTCCACCTGCCGATGCAGGGGACACAGGTTCGTGCCCCGGTCCGGGAAGATCCCACATGCCGCGGAGCGGCTGGGCCCGTGAGCCATGGCCGCTGAGTCTGCGCATCCGGAGCCTGTGCTCCACAACGGGAGAGGCCACGGCAGTGAGAGGCCCGCGTACCGCAAAAAAAAAAAAAAAAAAAAAGGGGGGGGGCAAAAATCAAGAAAATAGATAAAAAATCAAGGTATATATATCTTGGTATAAAATATGTATAAAATCAAGAAAGTATGTAAAAAAATTCCAGAAATGTTCCCAAATTGAAGAAAAAAATATCTGAAACTATATATACACCATACGCATCTAAGAATACTTGACTCAAACAACCACTGCCAAGACATATTCTAGTAAATTCACCAGACTCTCAGGAGAAAAAAAAAATCCTTTGCGCATCTAGGCAAAAAAAAAGAAAAAAGAAGAAAAGCAAGTGGCTTATACAAGAAACAAAATGAGGATACTGTCAGACTTTTTAACATAAGTGCTTGATGCCAGAAGAAAATAGAGTAACTGAATATTTTAAATTCAAGGAAAAGAAAATGTGACTCAAGGACTTTGTATCCAGGAAAATTGACTTTCAGATATAAAAAGCACATACTATTATCAACATGCAAGAGCTCAGGAGGGGTTTTCTGGAGAATGGCGGGTATGAGCCAAATCTTGAGTTACAACTTGGATACCTGAAGAAGTAATGTAGTATAAGCAGATGGCACAGTATTCACAAAAACATAGGGATAGGAAAACAAAGAATATTTTCAAGGAATGTTCTTTCTTTCACTAACTTTTACTCATCCTTCAAGTCCAAACATTCCTTTCTCAGAGAACCTTTCCTGATTCTACCAGACTAGGTCAGGTTCTCTGTTATAGGCTCTCTTAGCTCATTCTCACTTCTAATTCCAACTGTAGTTATAATGAAATAATGAATTATGAAACTGATCAGTTAGCATCTCTTCCCCTAGAACATAAAGCTTTCTGAAGGCAGGGGCTCCGGATGACAGAGTCACATCGTACCTTCACTGCCTTGCATGGTAGACACTCAAAAACGTGTTCAGTAAATGAATGAGTGGATCCATTCAGCTGGAACAGAGGGTTGTACAGGAGACTAATAAAGTTGGAAATTTTATTGGGAACCAGATTGGGAAGGACCTAGAATGCTAGTGTTAAATGCTTAGATTTTTATATATATTCACATGTTGTTTATCCACTTATCCATCAACAGACATTGGGGTTCTTTCTACTTTTTGGTTATTGAAAATAATACTGCTATGAACATGGGTATACAAATATTTGTTCAAGTTCCTGCTTTCAATTCTCTGGGGTATGTACCCAGAAGTGGAATTGCTGGATCATATGATAACTCCACGTTTAACGTTTTGAGGAACTACCATACTGTCTTCCACAGTGAATGAACCGTTTTACATTCCCACAAACAATGCACAAAGAGTCTAATTCCTCCATATCTTCACCAACACTTGTTATTTTGTTTTATTTTATAATAGCCACCCTAACTGATGTGGATCTCTTAGTGGTTCTGATTTGCATTTCCCTAACGACTAGAAATGTCCAGCATCTTTTTACAAACTTATGGAACATTTGTATATCTCCTTTGGAGAAATGTCTATGACATACTTTTTTCTTAAAAATTTCAATATTTCCAGGCTTTGCAGTTCATCCACAAGTTTTTTCAAATTGTTGCAAATCTCAAAAACATTTTCCAACGTGTTTATTGAAAAAAATCTACATATAAGTGGACCCACACAGTTCAAACTCATGTTGTTCAAGGCCAACTGTAATTTCAACAGCTTTGAATGTATTGACTTGTTTTGTGGCCTAATGTATGGTCTGTTCTGGAGAATGTTCCATGTGCACTTGAGAAAAGTGTATTCTGCTGTTGTTGGGTAGAGTGTCTGTAAGTCTGTTAGTTCCAGGTGGTAATAGTATTGTTCAGGTCCTTTATTTCCTTATTGATTCTGCCTGGTTGTTCTTGCATTATTGAAAGAGGTACTGAAATTTCCTACTATTATTGTGGAGCTATCTATTTCTCCCTTCAATTGTCAATTTTTATTTCAAATATTTTGGTGGTCTTATTACATACATAAATGTTTTAAACTATTATATTTTCTTGCTGTATTAAACTTTTTATAATATCTTTGTCTCATAATCTTTTTAAAGTCTATTTTGTCTTATTAGTATATTCACTCCCACTCTTTTTTGGTTACTATTTGCATGAAATATCTTTTTCGATCCTTTCATTTCCAACCTATTTATGTCCTTAGATCTTAAGTGAGTCTCTTGTAGAGAGCATATAGTTGGGTCATGTTTTTCAAATATATTTTGCCCATCTATGATTTTTTTTTTAAAGAATTTTTATTTATTTATTTTTGGCTGTGTTGGGTCTTCGTTTCGTGCGAGGGCTTTCTCTAGTTGCGGCAAGTGGGGGGCCACTCTTTATCGCGGTGCAGGGACCACTCTTCATCGCGGTGCCGCAGACCTTTCACTATCGCGGCCTCTCGTTGCGGGGCACAGGCTCCAGATGCGCAGGCTCAGTAGTTGTGGCTCATGGGCCTAGCTGCTCCGCGGCATGTGGGATCTTCCCAGACCAGGGCTCGAACCTGTGTCCCCTGCATTGGCAGGCAGATTCTCAACCACTGTGCGATCAGGGAAGCCCCATCTATGATTTTTGATTGGGAAGTTTAATCCATTTAAAGTAATTACTGATAGGGAAATACAACTTTTGCCATTTTGTTATTTGCTTTCTATATGTTTAATACCCTTTTTGTCTCTCATTTCTTCCATTACTGTCTTCCTTTTTGTTTTGTTGATTTTTTGTGACATGTTTGAATTCCCTTCTCATTTCCTTTTGTGTATATTCTGGATGTTTTCTTTATGCTTATCTTGGTGATTATATATAAAATCCTAAAGTTATAACAATCTATTTTTTATTGATACAAACATCTTAAATCACATATAAAAACACTCTCTTTTACAGCTCTGCCCTCCCCCTTTATGTTACTGATGTCACAAATTACATCTTTATATAATGGGTACCATTTAACATAGATTGATAATTTTTTATGCTTTTCTCTTTTAAATCCTGTGAAAGAATAAAAAATGAAGTTATGAAAAAAATTATAATACTGGTTTTTATATCTGTCCATGTATTTACCTTTACTGAAGATCTTTATATCTTCACATGACTTCGAGTTACTATTCAGAGTCCTTTCATTTCAACCTGAAGGACTCCCTTGAGCATTTCTTTTAAGGCAGGTCTAGTGGTAATGAACACCCTCAGCTTTTGTTCAGCTAGGAAACTCATAATTTCTCCCTCAATAAAAGTATTTTTTTGGACTTCCCAGGTGGCGCAGTGGTTAAGAATCCGCCTGCCACTGCAGAGGACAAGGGTTTGATCCCTGGTCCAGGAAGATCCCACATGCCGTGGAGCAACTAAGCCCGTGCACCACAACTACTGAGCCTGCACCCTAGAGCCCGCAAGCCACAAGTACTGAGCCTGTGTGCCACAACTACTGAAGCCCACACACCTAGAGTCCATGCTCTGCAACAACAGAAACCACTGCAATGAGAAGCACTTGCACCACAATGAAGAGTAGACCCTGCTCACTGCAACTAGAGAAAGCCCGTGTGCAGCAATGAAGAGCCAACACAGCCAAATATAAATAAAATTATTTAAAACAAGTATTTTTTGTGTGTGGAAAAGTACAAAATTTACTATCTCAACCATTTTTAAGTGTACAGTTCATTAGCGCTAAATACATTTACATTGTTGTGCAATGAATTTCCAGAACTCTTTTCAACTTGCAAGCAAAACTGAAATCTATAACCATTAAACAACAACCGATTATCTCCTCCCCCTGGTCCATGGAAACCACCATTCTATGTTTGTGTTTATGATTTTGACTATATCTCATATAAGTGGAACCATAAAGTATCTGTCCTTTTGTGACTGGTTTATTTCACTTAGCATAATATCCCCAAGTTTCATCCATGCTGTAGCATGTGTCAGGTTTTCCTTAATGGCTGAATTATATTCCAGTATATGTATAGATCACATTTTGTTTATCCATTAATCTGTCAATGGACACTTCATTTTGCTGCCACCTTTTGGATAGTGAGAATAATGCTCCTATGAACATGGGTGTACAAATACGTCTTTTAGATCCTGCTTTCAATTCTTTGGGTATATACCCAGAAGTGGAATTGCTGGATTATACAATAATTCTATGCTTATTTTTTTGAGGTCCTGCTATACTGTTTTCTGTATGTTACACCATTTTACATTACCATCAACAGTACATAAGGGTTCCAATCTCTACATCCTCCCCAACACTTGTTATTTTGTTTTGTTTTATAGTAGCTATTCTAATGGGTGTGAGGTGATTCTCTCTCATTTTTGAGGGATAGTTTTGCCAGGTATAGAACTCTCAGTTCAAAGTCTTTTTTTTTTTCTTTCAGCACTTTAAATACATCATCCTGTTCCCTTCTGGCCTCCAAAGTTTTTGCTGAGAAATTAACTGATAATCTTATTGATGATCCCTTGCACGTGATGAGTCACCTTTCTCTTGCTGCTTTCAACATTGTCCTTATTTTTCTATAGTTTGATTACAATGTGTCTTGGTGTGGGTCTTTCTGGATTTATCCTACTTGGATTTTAAACTTCTTTGATTTGTAGATGCATGTCTTCACAAATTTGGGTAGTTTTTGGCCAATATTTCTTCAAATAATCTCTTCCTCTTTCTCTCTTCTTCTGGTACTTGCATATACATATATTGGTCCTCTTGTTGATGTGCTGTTAAGTCCCTAAGGATCTGTTTGTTTTCCTTTTTTGCTCTTGTGCTGATTCTTTCTTCTGCCTTACTGCACTTTCTGCACTTACATTAGGTTCACAAAGAATGAACCTAATGTAAACTATGGACTTTTAGTAACGATGTACCAATACTGGCTCATCAACTGTAACAAATGCACCACACTAATGCAAGATGTTAATAGGGGAAACTGTGTTGGGAGGGGTGGGGACAAGGGACTATACAGGAACTCTCTGTACTTTCTGCTCAATTTCTCTGTAAACCTAAAACTCCTTGAAAAAACAAAATCTATTAATTTTTTAAGGTGCAAAGCATTTCAATAGGCATTTTTCCAAATAAGATATACAAGTGGCCAATAAGCACATGAAAAGATGCTCAACCTTAGGAGCTACTAGGGAAATACAAATAAAAACCACGAGATAGCACTTCACAAACACTAGGCTGGCTATAATCAACAAGAGGGACAATAACAAGCAAAAGATTGGATTCCATCATTTTTGGCCATGCTGCGTGGCTTGTGGGACCTTAGTTCCCTGACCAGGGATTGAACCCTGGCCATGGCAGTGAAAGCGCCGAGTCCTAACCACTGGACCGCCAGGGAATTCCCTGGATTCCATCTTGGGTTGTTGGTGGAAACATGAAATGGTACATGTACTATGGAAAACAGTTTGGTAGTTCATCAAAAAGTTAAACACAGGGACTTCCCTGGTGGTCCAGTGGTTAAGATTCTGTGCTTCCACTGCAGGGGGCATGGGTTTGAACCCTGGTTGGGGAACTAAGATTCCGCATGCCACAAGGCATGGCCAAAAAATTAATTAAAAAAAAAAATGTTAAACACAGAGTTACCATACGACCCAACAATTCCACTCCTAGGTACGTATATTCAAGAAAGGTAAACAGTCACAAAAGATTTATATATGAATGTTCACAGCAGCATATTCATAACAGCCGAAGAGTAGACACAACCCAAATGTCTATCAACTGATGAACTGATAAACAAAATGTGGTATATCCATTCAATGAAGTATTATTCAGCCATAAAAAGGAATGGTACAACACATTTGAGCCTTGAAAAAATTATGCTAAATGAAAGAAGTCAGATACAAGAGGCCATATACTGTATGATTCAATTTACATGAAATGTCCAAAATAGGCAAATACAGACAGACAGAAAGTAGAAAGTAGATTACTGGTTGCCAGGGACTATGGGTAATTGGGAATGACTGCTAACGGATATGGGGCTTCTTTTAGGGGTGATGCAACCATTCTGGAATTAGGTAGTAGTGATGATTGTATAATCTTGTGATTATACTCAAAACCACTGAGTGGTATATTTTAAAATGATAAATTTTATGGTACATGAATTATATCTTTTTTTTTAAGATTTTTTTGATGTGGAACATTTTTCTCTTTTATAAGTCTTTATTAAACTTGTTACAACATTGCTTCTGTTTTATGTTTTGGCCCCTTGGCCACGAGGCACGTGGGACCCCAGCTCCCTGACCAGGGAACAAACCCACACCCCCCGCACTGGAAGGCTAAGTGCAGCTTCCACTGGACTGCCAAGGAAGTCCCTGTGAATTATACCTTTATTTTTAAAATATGTAAAAGGATTTCTGGCCAGTTCTGGGCAGTTTTGCTTCCTTTTATGCCCTTAGTTCATTGTGTAATTAAATAAGATTGACGATCCTTTTCAGGGTATGTGGTCTGTTTTATAGTTTACTGAGAAATGATCCATTTACACAAGCAGTAATAAATTGATTTCAGGGGAGAAAATGATTTAGCAAAGAATATACGGGAGGATTGATCCTCTCATCTCTCATTAGGGTATAAGCTCTTGAGAGCTGGTATGCTTACACAATGACTGATTAGGAAAACAGTACCCATTATTTTATGAACAAGCCTTGAATAAGTGGCAAGTCCTCTGAGGTGGTAGTGGGTCATACAGTAACTTTTAAGCAAAAAGAGGCAAGGAAATTATTTGGATAAACCTCTGAGAGTCAACTTCATCTTTTAAGAGTTCAGCAGTACCTTCTTGAAAGATCAATCCCCTCAGTGCTGCGTCTCCCAGAGTGACTGGACTGGGTGTCAGTCTCCATGTTTGGGACATAACTTAACTATCCACTATACATTTAATAACTTTTGCAGAGGCCAAGGACAACATGGAAATAAAGATTTTTTTTTCTTTTTAAAGAATAAAACAGTCACCTGGTCAAAAACTGAAGCCATACAGAAGGACATAAAATGAAAAGCAAGTCTCATAGACTCCCAGCTCTCCTTTCCAGATATGATCCTGGTTAAGTTTCTGTGTAAATTACAACCTTTTATTTCTGAAATGTTGATTACTAATGCTATGGGAATATTACAAAGACCATATTTCTTATAAAGGTTAAGTCTCCTAGAGCCTGTCTGACTTAATCAGAAACTTAATCAGAGGCTAAATTCAGGTCCCAAATAAAGAAACTTAAAATTTTCTTGAAATCCAACACAAAATTTAGATCTAAATAGATTCAACTTAAGAAAAAAATTAAAATTAAAAAAATACATATATATGTTAGCTTTTAAGTCAGATTTCATTTCATTTCTTCCTATCCATGGCAAAACAAACTCTTCAAAGATTTATAAAAATAGCACAAGTTGGCAGTCACCTGCAAACAATTTATTATTAACTAATTAAGCCCTAAATCCATGAGGAAAGAGCACCTAACACACTCAAGGTCAAAATGCAACAAAAATAATACAAGCACATGCATGCTTTGACAAATCAACAGCTCCTGGTAAAATTCCTGATACTCAAAAGAGAGATTTAAAAATAAATGCCCTGGGCCTTTATCACCTTCTGAGATGACCCATACTCTGTCTGTGGAGTGTGTTTCTCTCTAAATAAATCCACTTCTTACCTATCACTTTGTCTCTCACTGAATTCTTTCTGCAATGAAAAATAAAAATAAAAATATAAATGCCCTGTACGTGTATGGCTGATTCATTTTGTTGTGCAGTGGAGGCTAACACAACATTGTAAAGCAAACATACTCCAATAAAAATTAATTTAAAAAATATAAAATAAAAAATAAATGCCCTGTTAATTTCAATGTTGCCTGTAAGCAGATCTCAACTGATCTTTAGATGATAAGGTTAAGATGAACATAACTGCCTATTGGCAGGGGTGGTGGGGAGGCTGAAATAACCTGGGAATTCCAAGGGGTGGGAAGTAATCCAATTAACAGAAGCACTGAAAATGTGATCTTACAACATGAGTACCAATTTGAAAAATTAATGTCTATGGGCATTTTCTTCCCCAAATAGGGAGCAGAGTGAAAATGGGAAATTAATTTTTAACAATATTCCTAGGATCTAAGGCAACTACATGTCTGGGGCTACTAAACTCTCCAAAGCCTGAATATTAACAAGTTCTTCACATGGTAATTATTCTAATATTTTAAATTCAAAAACTGATGCAACAGTCAACAAATTCAAATTCTTATTAATTAACCTCTAGCTCTTCATATTCCATCCACAAAAAGAGCTACATAACTGTACCCTCTTCATTTTGGGGTTTTTTTTTGTTTCGAGCCACAATTTGCACCTTGTGGGATCTTAGTTCCTCGACCAGGGATTGATCCCATGCCCTCAGCAGCGAAAGTGCAGAGTCCTAACCACTGGAACCCCAGGGAATTGCCCTTTTTAAAAGATGCAAACAATTTGCCCATTGTGCAAATGAAGCTCACCTGGCTTCAACAGGCAGCGCCTGTCACAGGGCAGGAAACTGAAGGTATTCAGAAAGGCAGGTGACACGGTCATTCAGTCTGGAGTGCCTCTTTTCAACTGGAGTGAGCTGGTGCCCTACCATTTAAGACTAATTAGTGAGCTGTAAACAAAGCCCAGGCCAGCAGAGGAAAGGGGCCTTTAGACCTAATGAAGAGTTGTCCAGGCGTTCTCTTATCTCTGCTGTTCTCAAGGAAAAGATTCCTCTAAGGTGAGCCCAGTTCAGTGGCTCATTTTAACTTAGAGCAACTATTTGCTGCTTCGGGAGTTTTTAGCCATCTAACAGGATTCTCGTAACTCAGCTCTCATCCTAGCAATGCTCTGCATGCCTGCTTGGGAAGCTCCTGGGGAAGAAGATGAAATTAATTAGGATATGGCCCATCAAAGCCAGTGCAAGTATTTTACCAGCTGTGTACAGGGACCTTCCCACAACCATGGCAAAGGCCACAGAAGAAATATTTTTACCACAGAGAGTTCCACAGTATTGTCCTCTTGGACTCACTCTTCCTCTCTTTAGCTCTCTTCCCTGACAACCTCAGCCTATCCACCATGTTTCTTCTTTCAGAGGCACAAGGATTTCTTTTTAGCTTGTTTTTGAGAAAGGCTTATTTTTGTGGTTTACCCAACTAACCAGGAAATCAGGCCTGTTGGGATAGAAGGTAAAACCAAATAAATAATCCTCTGAATGTCTGGGAAATGGCTGCTGGGCCTTTCAACTTCACGAGACACTTGGGCCAGTTGTGCTCTTCTATGCTGGGTCCTCTTCGTCCATTGTCACGTCATCGTTGGTATTTTGCTTCTGCTCAGCCTCTGGCCCCGCAGGGAGGATGCTTGTGACGGTGTGGAGCAGAGCTTCTATCTGCTCCTCTGTCAGCCGTTCTTCACTCTCCTCCACCATCTGCAGAAGGAAAGAAAACCCTCCAGGAGTTACAACGGGGCCTCACAGACAGGGCCCTGCCCATGTTGTTCCTGGTCCCGGCCCAGCCCCTCAGCACAGAGCTCAGGGCCTAGCTCCTGAGCTGCCTGGGGCCTCTAGGTCCTTTCCATCTTGGCCCTACGGGCGAGAGAAGCCAGCTCAAATTCCAGGGTAAGCCGATGTGGCCGCTCCAAACGGGTCAGTGAAAAAAGCGAGTTGCAGGTTAGCATTTTTCCTTAAAAAGCAAAGCCTAACAGTTCTCTACTCACTCATACACACACGCGGGCGCGCGCACACACACACACACACACACACACACACACACGAATACGCTGTTTATGCAAAGAAAACTCACCTCTGGGGAGAGAAATGGCATTTTATATACTTTTGTATATAACAACAAGCCCATCTGTAACTTATGAATAGTATCAACAACTCATTTGATGACTGCCCGCTATGTGCCAAATGGCCTGTGTATTTTTCTATTCCTCACTACTACCAACACTGACAAGACCCGTCAGGGAGCTCTTGTGCCTGGCACTGCGCCTTGCACTTCACACCCATTATTTCTTTTAAACCTCACAGCAAGTCCAGCAAAGGGCAGAACTACAATCCCAAGCCAGACGTGCCCATCTCTAACACCTACAATCTAACACACACACCGTGGCCTTGGTCATCTCCTGGGAATGCAGGAGTCTGATGAGTGACGGCTGGGAAAAAATCTCCCACCACCCCATCAAAGGTCCACTTAGAGCCCAGTTTCTGACATGGTCCTGGATATCTGAACACACAGATGATATCCACAATTTGTAGCCTCACCTCTAATTCTCAATATGTTAATTAATACAAACATGATGTCATCAACCACCTCTGTAAAAGCAGTATGCAGGCGGTCAAGTTACTTAACCACGCTCACTTGGTGGCGTTAGCCATCTATCACAAATAGCTTTCTCAGTTAAAGGTGTCCAGGGTCCTACCCTGTGGCATAACAATCCCTGAAATCTGGCAACTAAGACCAAAAGGAGTTTCAGAAAGAAATCCTGGCAGATTTGAGTAAAGCATGATGACAAGCTTGGCTCACAATCCTCTAAAGGACTTCAGTCTGACTGCCTAGCTTCACAAACAACAGTACAGAATCTAAAGAAGCCAGGTGACATGCCCAAGATCAAAGTCCTGGCAAACCACTGGTCTCTTCATTCACCTCAGTCCAAAAATGTTTCCACAACTAGAGAATAATCCTGGGTGCTCTAGAGTAAAGATCCAGGTGAACCAATGGGGCTTCTTCCCATCATACTGTGAAATAAAATGACCATATTCTAAAGATTCAAAGGTTCCATGTAACTTCTCTACTGAACAAGAAACAATCCTCAAAAGCCCACTTTTAGCATCAGCCATGTAAAATTACGGTCTGTAAAAGGAAATACTCTAACATACACCGCCTCCAAAGAATGAAGGAGGAGGAAGGAGGGATATATCTGACTTGATAACTTAATCTTGAGGAAAAAATGATCTCTATTTGGGAGAAAAGTGTCTCCAAGTTTATGAATAACTGGCACACACAGTTGATGATGAACTGTTTCCTCAGGGGAAGAGGGTGAAGGAGACTTAGACTGTTGTTAGACCAGTGACAACCTCCCTCCATTATCTGTGCTCCACAGTGGACCAGGGGTTTTCCTACAATCACTGCCACCAGAGCTTCTCTTCTCAATGATGCTGTACATAAAATGAGGACAATTTACAGACAAGCACATGGAGGCTCCGCATCACAAGGAAAACGTGATCTGTATCTCACAGCAAGCAGTGCAAGGTCTTTTGAGACTTTGAGTCCCAGCTCCTTCTAGAATACCACAGCCTCAAGTAAGAGGTTTCTATCATTTCCTCTCTTAGAGACATTGTATGGCACACCAGAGTCCACTGGTTTGAAAGTTTGGTTGTATGACCTCTGAGGGCTCTTTTAGAAAACCAAACAGAGAGGATTTTGACAGGCCACCTTCTTGCATCCCAATCTCTGGGTCTGACAGATCCAGTTTCAGCTAGGTGTGTTCTTAGCAACAGGGCTGACAAGCTTTACTAATTTTGCCAAAGTTGCCCAGAGCAGAAGCTTTTATCAGCAAACAACCCTCAGGGATAATTAGAGTCGGGAAATTTTCTTTCCCAGTCACAGGAAGAAAACCTGAGCTGTACTAAGCAGAATGAAATATACACAAAAAAGAAACTTGCAGAAACCAAAAACTTACTAACCCCTCTTGGATCGCTAGAGTAAATAATAACTATATTATTCCTCAGCTTTTCTTTCCAACACAGAAGAAACAGAGCCCAAATAAAGAAATGCAAAGCACCGTCTCAACGTTCCCAAACATTAAAGGGTTCAAGTTGTTCTGAATGTAAGGGCAAATGAAATGTAAAAATAAAAGTTTTTGTAGGCAGGTCAACATAAATGATAACTTTTTTATCACAGATGAAGACCACACTGGTTATCAGGCTGTCAGACTGGGCTGCTGCATTCCAAAAATGGTTGCTTCTCACTCTAAGCTGCCAGGCCTAACCTCCTACTTTCCTCAAAACAACGCAAAGTCTAACAACAGCAGACACTTCTAGCTATGTGACCCAGAACGGTTCACTTAACCTCTATATAGTTTGAGTTTTTCTGAAGTAAAACAAAAGTAACGCCTACAGTAAGGACCAAAGGAGAACATAATTTAAGCCATGGAACTATGTAATTCAAGCCTTTTTACAATCACTAAACTACAATAGGCACAGATGGTAGTGCCGTTCAGGACAGTGGCCTGTGAGGTCAGGGGGTTCACGGTCCTGTCTTTAGGCCAGAGGACTCACAAATGGTCCCAAATGAATATATAGCAGGGCATGGCAGAGGTCACAGAGCTGGTGGCTTCCTCATTTCCTCACACACAGCAGGCAGCTGGCTGTGGATCTGAGGATCACAACAAATCATGGCTGAAGTTGAAATAAAAAAAAGAAGCTTCAGTCTCCAAAAGTGAATCCTGACAAATGCTGAATATTGGGATTACTTCTGGACCCAGTGAGAATAAGTGGCTGTAAGGTTAACACAGGGAAATTCTCAAGTCCTCTGCACTTTCCACTCTAGGGAAAACCTCATTTATTATCCCTTTCTGGTGAGAAGAGACACTGCTACAAATCTTGGTAAATGATTTGCTAACCCTTTGTAGCCAAATCCCAGGCTAGGAAAAATCTAGCCAAAAAACAGTCCCACTGCTGGGAAATAACACACCCAGTTTTTAACAAGGCCTACCTTCCTGTGGAAAGGAGGGGATGCCACACACACACCTTTCTCCTCACCATGTAGAAGCACATGGCTTGGAGGAACAGAGTAAGGTTTCTGAATCAGACCCACTCAGCCACTCACTAACCAAGACTATGGTGAGGGCATTAAAAGTGACATATACAAAGCCCCTGGCACCAAGTCTGGCATAGAGCAGGCAATCTTAATAGCAGCTAATCTTATCAGGTAATGAGAGCTTTCTACAGCCTCTGGGATGAGGTCATGCTAATCCTCCTCATCTCTTCTCTCCATCTGTCATTAAGCCATGAATAACATATGTTGCTGATTAAAGTTGGAGGAGACATGACATGTGATCCTTAAACCAGAAGGACAGGGATTAGTTTCTTGCTGTTTTGTTTTTTCTCTTTTCTAAGCTGAATCTCCAACATAGTCGAAAGCATCAGAATAATGAGGATATAAAAAAAAAAAAAGGATCTCTGCTTAGCCTGAAGCCCAGTTCCCCCAGAAAGGTACCCTTTATAGAAGGAATTCTTCTAATTTAATTTTGGGTGCATTCTGAAGGGGAGAAACAAAATGCTGAGAAGACAGTAAAAGTTTTAGTCAAAAATTAAATACCCCACAATCCTTTTTAAAAAAGGTTTTTTTGTTTTGTTTTGTTTTTAAGCAACTCTAAATATCAAAGGTATTTTTGGCCATTTTCTTCTACATTTTTCTGAAGGAAACTTGACAAAGAGCTAAATACTTCTAAAACTGACTTTGAAAACTGCTTTATTCTCATTTTATTAATTCTTCAGCCAAACTTTTCTTTTACTCGCAGTTGAATGGCCTGCCTAATATTTGGAACTTAACAGTGCTCTCTGCCCTGTACACGGAAGGAAAGCGCGGCACATGCCAGTACAGCAACCACTGGGTCTGCACCACTGGGCCTCATCTTCACACTCTCCTTATACCATCTCCACCTTTTACTCTGGCTTCCCCAATTCTAAAGCTTTATGCTGTTTGCACGTGTTGAGGGTCCACTGAATGGTTTCATGCGGGGAAACAAGATGATCAAATGTGTGGCTTTAGAAAGTGAACTCTGATCGTGGTGTAGAAGATGGACAGGAGGGGGCTGGACTGGAGGCAGGGAGAACGGTGAGAGGACAGGTGCAAGAGCCGAGCTGAGAAACAATTACAGGAATTAATGCAGTGCAGTATGGAGAGAAGAAAGAACAAGAGGAGGGAGAAGCAAGAGAACCTGGGACTGACTCACTAACTAGGAGATAAAGGGAAGGGAATGACTTCTGGGCTTCTAGCTTGGGACACTGGACCAGGAGGGTAAGAGAGAGCGAGCATGCGGGAAAGTGCACTCCATTAACCAAGAGAAGATACAGGAAAAAGGAGGTTAAAGGGTGGGAGTGGGGGGAGATAAACACCAGAGTCATGTCGAATCTAATGTTTTTACCTGGTTGGCAATAACCTCTACAGGGAAGCAATAGCCAGAAGAGTGTAGGACACTGGGGAGACAAAGAGCTGCCAAGTCATAGCCCCAGACCCGACAGAAGGAATTGAATTTTCTCCAGTCTTTCCCTTTCCCGAAGTCCATACTAACTAGCATCAAATTGGTGAGGTTTCTTTTCACTTACAGAATGGGTGGTCTGGCAGTCTTTTCAAGTAATGGCAGTTCCTGGCTTGTCTGAGCTCAGCCTTTAGGACCCTTTCTACATCTCAGACCCAGAAACTAACCCGCCCAAATTCAAGCCTCCTTCACTCACCAGCTGGATCTCAACAGCAGTCACTGGCCTGTGATTCAACAGCTGAAGCTTTTCAGCTCTGTCAAAAGAAAAGTACAGAGCATTTAAAACTCTCATACCCCTAAGGATTTTGAGTCTTGACCAAGCTGTTTAGAGAACACTTTGTCAGATAACAAATGGAAGAACAACTTGGAACATGGCCCTCAGTTTCTTCAACTGTAAAACAAAAGAACGGGAGTAAGAGAGTCCTATATCAGTGACTCTTACTCAAGGGCACAAATGTGTATTAGAATCCTAATGGTACAGAGGCTTGGATTACAAGAAATGCATCGATAGCAGATAGCACAGGTGTAGTTTTAATAAATTTTATTTGGAAAATGTGAATAATGCTTTCTTAGTCCAAATTATAGAAAGTAAAAGATTGACAAAATCATCTTGGTTGGTCATCACTTAGAAATGGTTGAGAATTCCTTTTTGAGATTAAGATTAAATGTTATTCAGACTTGGCTTGTTATCTTAGTAAACAAAAACAAGGACTCTAAGGGGACAGGAGTTAATACACAGTAGTATAAGACACAGTCTTCTGCCCTCAAAGAGCTTACAATCCAGTTGGGGAAAGAAGACAAATACAAGGAAATTTCAACAAAAGGTTTAAGTAACAGTGAAGATACTCGTTATCATCTGTCACAATTTACAGCTCCTTGCTGAAGGGGTGGTTGAAATGTGTGGACTCTCAAAGATGACAGGACTTGAAAGAAAGTGGCTTCAATTACCACCCTTGTGCAGGTGACAATTTCTACATTTCTCTCTCAATCTGACCCTGGAGCTCCAGCTTCATCTTTCTTTCTTTCTTTTTTTAAAAATTTATTTATTTATTTGTTTGTTTGTTTGCACCAGGTCTTAGTTGCAGCAGGCAGGCTCCTTAGTTGTGGCATGTGAACTCTTAGTTGCGGTACTCATGTGCGATCTAGTTCCCTGACCATGGAACAAACCCAGGCCCCCTGCACTGGGAGCACAGAGTCTTACCCACTGCACCACCAGGGAAGTCCCTCCAACTTCATCTTTCAATTCAATAAACAATTCTGGAATAAAGTGATGAATAAGCCACAATTTCCACAGCCAGGTGTTTGGGGAAGCAGTACCAGATACTCAGTTCTCCCTAAGCCTTGGTTTCACCACCTGTCAAACAGGAATGACAACAATACTTACTGATCTCATAAGGAGATTATGAGGGATGAAAATCTTACCATTTATAGCAGGAGCAGCTACCATTTACTGCATACCTTCCATATAGCAAGCACATTTAACCCTCAAACTTGACATTGAGATGGTAAAGAAATACTTTGTCCAAGGTTACACAGCTAGTAAATGGCAGAGCTGGGACTCTGCGATGAAAGCCCATGTCCATAACCATTCATAGTGTTCATAATGACGACCCACACAGTAATTTCCCATAAACGGTAGTCACAGTAAAAAGGCGGCTGTAGTTAAACTCCACTCCTCACAGTCCCCCAAATATTCACTCTAGACTTCAGAAAGGAGACGACTCTTGCACTGCGCGCCCTTAAGGATTTTCTAGGCAAAAAGGAAAAGAGGAATGGGCGGTCAGGGAAGGAAGAGTACAAGTAAACACCCAGAAGAACAAAAATTCATGGAGTTTCAGGAAATGGCTGCTAGAGAGGCTGTGGGACACAGGTTGAAAGAGCCATCTGGGACAAGGTCACAAAGGCCTGACTACCAACAGGCCAGATGTTACTCTGTAGACACTGAACAGCAACTGAAGGAAGGAGTGACTTGCTGGGTCTAGAACACCTGAGAAAATGGAGGCAGAGACACTGTAATACTCAAAAGTTGTGAACCTGGGCAGCAGTAGCAGCAGCAGCAGGAAAGGAAATGAGAGTCTGGACCTGTGAAATGCTCCTGGTCACCTTCAGGTACAGTCAACAGGACCAGACAACTGCCTAGGTTGGGTCGGGGGGTGGGGTGAAGGAAATGCGAGAGTTAAGGCTTACTGTCAGATGTTTAGCCTGTTTGGAAAAAATGTATTAATTGAAAATTTGAATTTGAGTTTGTGGTACTTTTGAAACCACAATGAAGAGGTCTCAGTTGAACAGCCTGTCTAGTTTTAGTTCTAGTTTGGTCTAGAACTAAAGGAAAAGATCAGAGCTGGCTTTATTATCAAGGAGTTATGTGAAACCAAGAGAGTGGAAATCGTAGTCCAGAGACCAGCTGCTGAGTAAATGAAGACCCAGACAGAACACCATAAAACACCTCCATTCAAGGGGCCGGGAGAGAAATCAGCAAAGGAGCAAGGAGTGAAAAGAGAAAAAGAAAACTTAGGAGAGTGGTGTGATGGAAACCAAGAGAGGAAAAGTTCAGAACAGAGGGTATTATCAACAATGTCAAATGCTGAAGAGAGGAAAGTAGGTTGATGGTACAGAAGTCACTGGATTTGCCAAAAAGGAGGGCACTGGTGGCCTGGGCAAGTAGTTCAGTGTAATAACAGTTACGGTGACAACTGGAGTGTGGGGACTGGGGAATAACTGTGGAGGAAATACCTCTTTTTTTTCTTTGTACTTCAATTATCATCACTTTATTCAAATCTTCAAAACAGTCTTTATTCTACATTTTTAGTATAAAAAACCCATAAGACAGATGCACCACAGTGCAGCTAAAGACATACAACACTGAACTTCCACAACGAACATAACATGTAGAGAACACAAAATTTAGGTGAAATGAAATTATAAGATAAAATAAAATCCAATTTCAGAAAACAAAAATCAAAAGATTAAGGATCCCGAAATATTCTTAGCCCTAGTGAGATTTCACTGGACTCAAGTCATTTTGGAGTGAGACATTCACAATATGACCCCATTAACCCAGCTTAGGAATTCTTGGGAGCCATGAGTGGCCACATCAGGCACTCTGACAATAAATTGTAACCAATTTGTGATCTGAAAACTCCCCTTAATTTGGCTCTAAAGTCATCAGGCTTTTCAAAGGCATCCTCCTTGTTGCCCCTCTTATTTTAAACTGTTTCAGTACAGTTTGTATTGATATGCTTTGATATCAGGAAAAGTTGTTTTTCTGGCAACAAAGCAAATTTGGGTTTGGTTCATGTATAAAGAGATGATCTTTAAGGCGGGTCCAAAGGCACTCTCCACTTCTGCCTAAGGAGATCCAAAGTGGAAATAAAGGGGTCTGTGCTTAGGGCACAGAGGGAGTCTCAGAGGATCCTTGTAAAAGACTAGTTAAAAGATGACAAGTGGGGGCTTCCCTGGTGGCGCAGTGGTTGAGAGTCCGCCTGCCGATGCAGGGGACATGGGTTCGTGCCCGGTTCCGGGAAGGTCCCACGTGCCGCGGAGCGGCTGGGCCCGTGAGCCATGGCTGCTGGGCCTGCGCGTCCGGAGCCTATGCTCCGCAGCGGGAGAGGCCACAGCAGTGAAAGGCCCGCGTACCGCAAAAAAAAAAAAAAAAAAAAAAAAACAAACAAAAAAAACCATATATATATATATATATATATATATATATATATATACGACAAGTGGGAGAAGTGCAAGGAGAGAAGGAAATGGGTCTGACTGCTTTCCGTCCTGCACCACTGATTCAATGGAGACTGGTGGGAGGGAGGGAAGACTAGGGTAAAGGGTGGGATTAGAGCAAAGGGTGGAAAGGAAAAGGCAGACAACCAATGTGTTTCATTTATAACAAGTAATAAAAATCAAAGAATTACAGGAGATTAAAGACCAATCAGAATAATCTGGCAACTTTAATCAGAAAATCAAAGTTCTCTCCAAACCTAATTTCATGTTTTATTACTAAAAGCAAAGACCAGTATGGTACAGTATTACTCCAGAGAAACTAAAGGAAGGTCCCTAGGGCTGCTTCACTCACATTCATTTTATGAATGGATACACCCCCCTACATCAAAATGCTTCAGGGCGGTAATGCTACTACTATATATATGGTTTCTTAGTAAGTTTGAAAAGTGATTGAAAGTTTGGGCACCAGAAAGACACCTCAACAACATGTGTCTAAACCGCAACTTCAGGTTAATGTGACTAAAGCAGTTATATTGTGAGAAGCTATGTGATGTCTTTCCTGGCACAGAGGTGGCCTTGGTTCCTCACCGGATGGTGTAGTCACCATCTGAGCCACCCATGGAGAAGTTTCTCTTCCACTGAGTTACAAGGACATGGGCTCCCTGCATGACTGCAAGCTGCGCAGTGGGAGGATACCCGGTGCTGTAGGAGGAACCGTGCCAGCAGTAGCCTCAGCTCCAAATCTGGAACCTTCATCACATCCTCCTCCCACCGGCACTGTTGAGCCACCTGGAGATGGGACCAACCAGATACTAAGCCATGGGGACTCTGCAACCTAAAAGGCCAACGGCCACAGACTAGGCCGTGGGAAGATACCGTGAGGTGCCAGGAAAAGCAGCTGACACGGTGGGGACTGTGGCAGCCCCTGAGTGCACAAAGCTCGGATGGCAGACCTCTGAGCAGGCAGGTGAAGCATCAGTACAGGGTGGAACCTGAGGAAGATGCAAGGTCTGAGAGTACACCGGATTCCCAGGAGGCTGCGCAGGGTAGGCTGGCTGTGGTGGATACTGACCCTTGCCGTTCACGGAGGCTGTGGGCCTGGTTCAGCTCAGTGTAATGGACAGAAATGAGCTCTTGACAGGATAGAAGTAAAAAAGGAATTATGGCCTGAGGAGGGCAGGTTCTGAAGGGAAACTGAAGCATGTTTGTCGGCTAAGAACACAAGCAGGTGGAGAGGCTGAAATAACAGGAGAGAAAAGAAAAGACCCTCAAAAAAAACAAAAGTTCAAAGTTTCCATGAAAAGGCTCATGTTTCACTGAGATCACAGCAATGGGGAAAGAAAAAGCAAATTTTAGGAGATGTGAAGGGAAATGAGTTCATTTTGGATAGTTTTCTCAGTGAAGCAAAAGTGAGGTCACCATCTGAGAGGTCTGGACGTGAAGAGGGTTAACAGGACTAAAAGCTGCAGAGAATCGAGTAAGGAGGAGACTAGGAATAAGACTAGGAATAAGCAAGCAGCTTTGAAGGACCAGCTGAGTTGGAAAATATGAATCCTCACTCAAAACAAAATTATTTATTTTAACCACCATCATCTAACAGCATGAATAAAGAATAAAGAGTAGGAAAAGACATGGCTGAATAAATGAACATCTCAGCTACAAATCAATCAAAGCAACAGAACTCAGTTTATTGAACAGTCATTATCCTGCCAGGCTCTGAAATGCTGAAAATGTTCCTACAGTTGCAAAAAGGATAAGTCTTCTACCGACAAAATCATTACAGCTACTCCCTGAAAAACCCCAACCTGGAGTCAAACCAACCAGTCAAGTTCTCTGCTCTGCACCCCCAGGAGCTAAGCCCTGCTGAAGTCAAGTCCCAGAACCACACATACTGCAGGTGCCAGTTCTGGGGGCGGTGGTTACAAACATGCCCCCCGACTTCATAATCAGGCTTATTTTTATCATCTCTACTTTCTCTCCTTCACTTAATTCACTGCACTTTAGCTCCCCCCACAACTGGTCACCAAAACTGTTCTCATTAAAGGGTGCAGGGAGCTCCATGCTGACCACTTTTTTTTTTTTTAATTAATTTACTTAGTTTTGGCTGCATTGGGTCTTCATTGCTGCACATGGGTTATTTACAGACCTGGGTCTCAAAGGCAAGTCCTTCTACTCCTGGCAGACATGGCTGTACATCCTAAGGAGATCTCAGGATGAGACCTGGGGCTGCAAGCCAGGCTGCACTTCTTAAGAACAAAGTACCTCAAGCAAAAAAATTTAAATGATTAGAGAACCAATGCCTTGGGGAATTAACATGCTACAGGAAAAGATGACATAGGACTTAGTGTCAAAGTGATTTTAAGCTGAGTCTCAAAACTACCATTTTGCTGAATAAAGCTATAAAGTCAAATAAAACATGGTTCCTCCCAAATCTTCAAGAACTCTAGCAATGGAGGCTTTTAAGGAAATTAATGCAGCTCCAGTTTGTACTACTAGAACCAGACCACTTAAGGGCTATTATCTTGAACCTCTTCTTCCTGAGAGAATGGTAGAGAAAAACTCTATCGGGATAATCAGAAATAAGAATTAAAGAGCACTTCACAGCAGTTTCTGTTATAAATGTGATTCCTGTCTTAAACTGTACTGGCTAGCACAAAATGATCCAGGTCTTGATAGCATATGGCAAGCAGCCCCCTGAGTCACCAGGCACTGAGGCCAAATGAATTCCAGTGGGCTGCAGTAGTTGGCTCCCTCCCAGAGGAGCCGGGCCCAGGGACAGTGAACGAAGCCTGCCGGCCCCCTCTACTGTTGTTTTCAGAACAACACTGCCTGCAGCTTTTGCTTCCTACAGTCATAGATAACCTGTGTGTCATTAAGAACCCTGGCATGTTCATCTGTCCCAGGAATCAACCATTTAATGAAAAGTAAACATTAAAGGGTCAAAAAGGACTTTACAAATCTTCAAATTTAGGATCACAAATGGAAAAAGAGAACAGAAATAAATCCTCCCCTGAATATTACAGTCTACTTGAAATATATATAGATTATGGCCAATCATGAATCAGCTTGCAAGGCAACTGAATAGTAGCCAGGTGCATATTTATAGAAAAAGATGTAGGGATTGCGAAGCAAAACACCAGGCAAACAGCTGAGAAGAGGTCTTAAAAATCGACCATTAGGACTTCTGTTGTAGACAAGATGCAGTAAACCCACTAAAGCCTCTTTCTGTTGTTTACAACAACAACAAACGCAGGACAAAACACAAAAAGCAAAAACCTGGACTCTGAAAACAAAAGTAGGTGGACTGGAAAGGGAAACAAAACTTGAAGAAAGCTAGAACTAGTTGGTGGGACTTCCCTGGTAGTCCAGTGGTTAAGAATCCGCCTTCCAATGCAGGGGACACGGGTTCAATCCCTGGTTGGGGAACTAAGATCCCACATGTTGCCGGGCAACTAAGCCCGCGCACCTCAACTACTGAGCCCGCACGCCTCAACTAGAGAGCCCACGTGCCGCAGCGAAGAACCTTGCACTCTGAAGCCCACATGCCACAACTAGAGAAAAACCCGCATGCCGCAACAAAGTACCTGCACGCTGCAACGAAGATTCTGTGCTGCAACTAAGACCCGATGCGTTCAAAGATAAATAAAGAAAATAATTTTTTTTTGCTGTACACGGGCCTCTCACTGCCTCTCCCGCCGTGGAGCACAGGCTTCGGACGCACAGGCCCAGCGGCCACGGCCCATGGGCCCGCCCAGCCGCTCCGTGGCACGCAGGATCCCCCCGGACTGGGGCACGAACCCGCGTCCCCTGCATCGGCAGGCAGACTCCCAACCACTGTGCCAGCAGGGAAGCCCTAAAATAAATATTTTTTTAAAAAAGAGAAAAGAACTAATTGGTGTGGGGGATGGATGTGAGTTTCTTTCTTTTCCTCCTTTCTCTCATAAGCCCTGATCCTCAGGACTGCCCTTAGCAGTACTGCCCTACAGCAGTAGTTTCACATGGAGCTGAAACTCCAAGAGAAATTCCATCTTTCTGGCCAGAAGATTGGGAAAAGGGGCCCCAGAGATCTGGAGATCTAGGTAAAGCCCACAACTCGAGGGCAGTTCCTCAGGGAGCCCTAGCAGTGGGTATATCCAGGAAGGGAGCCACTGTGGTCCAGAGTGCCAAGGAATATCTTTTTTTCCCCTCTCCTCTTTTTTCCTACCTTCTTTGCCCCAAGGGTGGCACCAGTAACAAATGCAAACAAAGGCAGCTAAAATGATGACAGAAATCTAGTACTTGTGGCAGAGGCCTAAAAAAGGGGGCACATGTGCGCCTGAGAGTCTGGGGGCAATCCCAGAGAGAAGAGCAAGAGAGAGGATTTCCCTAAATTTGAGTACCAATCAGCACAAATCTTAGGTTTAGCCCAAGCTATTCATGTGTAGAACAGCCCCAAACAACAAAGAGCAGAGACCCAGCACAGCAAACACACTGAGAAGTGAACAAGTTAAAACATAACTCCAGTCTCATATGCAAAAAAGATCCAAAGCAGCAGAACAAACAGTTTAAAATCTAAACTGATATTGAAATCCTTGCCATGTAAGCCAAGAGACTTGAGGTGTGAACATAACTGGACGACCACCTGCTAAAAGAAACCAAAAAAAGCAACATTAACCAGAGGCATTTCACAGGATCCAGAGTTCTAAACAATATAATATTCAAAATGTTCAGGATACAATCTAAAATTATCTCAATGAGGGAACTATCACTAATTCTCAAGGGAAAAGTTCATCAACAGATACCAAATCTATCATGACCCAGATGTTGGAATTATCAGACAAAAACTTTAAAGTAGCTATTATTACAACATGAGATATACACAAATTCTTTTTTTTTAAACATTCTTGAAATGAATGGAATAATAAAAATTCTCAGGAAAGAGACAGAAATTATAAGTAGTAAACAAATGAAAATTTTAGAACTGAAAAATATAGGAAATTTTATAATTCACTATGTAGGCTTAATAACAAAATAGAGTTGACAGAAGAAAAGAGTCTGCGAACATATAGACAGTTCAGTAGAAATTACCCCATTTGAACAACAAAGAGGGAAAAAAATGAACAGAGAGGATTCAGGGAAGATGGCAGAGTAGGAAGAACCAGGAATCTGCCTCCCCACCACCTAGACAACAACCATCTAGACAACTAGACCTAAATGTAAAATGCAAAACTATAAAACTCCCAGGAGATAACACAGGAGAAAACCTAGATGACCTTGCATATGGTAATGACTATAATGATATAACACCAAAGACACAATCCACAAAAGAAATAATTGATAAATTGGACTTCGTTAAAATTAAAAATATTTGCTCTATGAAACACAAAGTCAAGAAAACAAGATAAACCACAGACTGAGAGAAAATATTTCCAAAAGACACGTGATAAAGGACGGTTATCCAAAACACAGAAAGAATTCTTAAAACTCAGCAATAAAAAAACAAACAACCAGGGCTTTCCCTGGTGGCGCAGTGGTTGAGAGTACGCCTGCCGAGGCAGGGGACACGGGTTCGTGCCCCGGTCCGGGAAGATCCCACATGCCGCGGAGCAGCTAGGCCCGTGAGCCACGGACGCTGAGCCTGCGCGTCCGGAGCCTGTGCTCCGCAACGGGAGAGGCCACAACAGTGAGAGGCCCACGTACCGCAAAACAAACAAACAAACAAACAAATAACCCAATTTTTAAAATGGGCAAAAGAACTACTTACAATAGCCAGGACATGGAAGCAACCCAAGTGCCCCATCAACAGATGACCGGATTAAAATGTGTGAGTGTATATGTGTGTGTGTGTGTATATGTATTTATGTGTGTGTGTGTGTATATATATATATATATATATATATATACACACACACACACACACACATATACACACAATGGAGTATTAGCTAAAAAAAATGAATGAAACACTGCTATTTGCAGCAACGTGGATGGACCTAGAGAATATTATGTGTAGTGAAATAAGTCAGACAGAGAAAGACAAATACTATACAATATCGCTTATATGCAGAACCTAAAAAAATAATACAGGGACTTCCCTGGCGGTCCAGTGGTTAAGACTCCATGCTTCCACTGCATGTAGGGGGCATGGGTTCGATCCTTGGTTGGGGAACTAAGATCCTGCATGCTGCACGGAATGGCCAAAAAAAATTTTTAATTAAACATAAAAAAAAATACAAATGAATACATATGCAAAACAGACTCACAGATATATAAAACAAACTTGTGGTTACCGAAAGAGAGGGGGAAGGAGAGGGGACAAATTATGGGTATGGGATTAACAGATACAAATTACTATACATAAAATAGATAAGCATCAAGGATTTACAGAGAAAATAATCTGTATGATACCATAACAGTGGATACACGTCATTACAGATTTGTCCAAATTCAAAGAACTGTTCACCACCACAAGTAAACCCTAATATAAACTATGAACTTTTGGTGTTAATGACGTGTCAATGTAGGTTCACTGATTATAACAAATTTACCACTCTGATGGGGGATGTTGATAATGAGGGATGCTATGGATGTGAGGGGGATGGAACATATGGGAAATCTCTGCACCTTCCCCTTATGTTGCTATAAACCTAAAACTGATCTAAAAACATGAAGTCTTTAAAAAAAAAAAAAAAATTCTGCAAAGGTGCCAGAGTAGGAAGTACCAGAAATCTGTCTCCCCGCCTAGAAAACAACTGTACTCCTGGAATCTGTCTGATATTAACTATTTTGAAACTCTGAAGTCTACTGAAGGCTTGCAACTTCCAGGGGAAGTTCTGGAAGGTAAAAAGCAGTTAATTTTGGTCAATTTTAGATCTTAGCACAGTAGCAGCACCCATCCCCCAACTCCAGGGGCAGGCAGCTGTGCCCACGTTCCTGGAGCAGCTTGTACACAGCTTGTGGAAGCTAGAGAGGGCAAAAAGTACCCTGTCCTCCAAATATCAGGGATCTGTGCTCTAATCACTGACTATAGCTTCTGATCACAGAGGTGCAAGCAAAGGGGCAGCAGCCATTGTTGTTGCGCCTCCCCCTCCAGCTGAAGTGACTTTTAGAATTTAAAGGGCTGGTGTCCTTTTTTCCCCCCCAACCCTTCTTTTTTTTTTTTCTCCCTAAAGTTCAGACACTAAAGGCTGGGACATTCAAAAATAACTGCATATATGGGAAAAAAATCAGAGTGACTGTGCATGCCTAGGGAAAGAGGCACACTCAGAAAAGACCTGAGAAGACCTTGCGTTTATACCTCAAGCTGATCTGTAGCACAGAAACAGCCTACAAGACAAAAACAGCAAACAATAAACAAAAATCAGCAAGCCTAGGGGAAGGAAGAAAATCTGATTTCCAGAGTTACAACATTATTAGATCAAATGTCCAGTTTTCAACAAGAAATCACAAGGTAAACAAAGAAACAGTTAAGTATGGCCCATTCAAAGGAAAAAAATAAATAGAAAACGTCCTTGAAAAAAACCTGATGGCCGGTCTACTAGACAAAGGCTTTAAAACAACCGTCTTAAAGAGGCTCCAAGAATGAGGGGCTTCCCTGGTGGCACAGTGGTTAAGAATCCGCCTGCCAAGGCAGGGGACACAGGTTTGAGCCCTGGTCCGGGAAGATCCCACATGCTGCGGAGCAACAAAGCCAGTGCACCACAACTACTGAGCCTGTGATCTAGAGCCCACAAGACACAATTACTGAAGCCTGTGTGCCTAGAGCCCGTGCTCCACAACAAGAGAAGCCAATGCAATTAGAAGCCCGTGTACCACAACAAAGAGTAACCCCCGCTCACCACAACTAAAGAAAGCCGCACACAGCAACAGACCCAATGCAGCCAAAAATTAATTAGCTAATTAATTTTTTTAATTAAAAAAAAGATGCTCCTAGAATTAAAGGAAGATGTGGAGAAAGTAAAGAAAACAATGTATAAACAAAATGGAAATATCAATAAGAGACCCAAACAAACAAACAAAACAAATTCCAGAGCTGGAAAGTACAATGACTGAAATGAAAAACACTAAAGGGATTTGAAGGCAAATATGAACAGGCAGAACAAAGAATCGATGAACTTGAACAGAAAAAAAGAAGATTAAAGAAAAGTGGACAAAGCCTAAGAGGTCTCTGGAGCATCAAGAAGTAGACCAACATATACAGTTTGGGAGTCCCGGAAGGGACTAAGTGTCCATCAAGAGATGAATGGTTGGGCTTCCCTGGTGGCGCAGTGGTTGAGAGTCTGCCTGCCGATGGAGAGGACACGGGTTCGTGACCCGGTCCGGGAGGATCCCACATGCCGCGGAGCCGCTGGGCCCGTGAGCCATGGCCGCTGAGCCTGCCCGTCCGGAGCCTGTGCTCCGCAACGGGAGAGGCCGCAACAGTGAGAGGCCCGTGTACCGCAAAAAAAAAAAAAAAGAGATGAATGGTTAAAGAAGATGTGTGTGTGTGTGTGTGTGTGTGTGTGTGTGTGCGTGCGCGCGCGCACGCGCGCGTGTGTGACAGTGGAATATTACTCAGCCATAAAAAAGAATGAAATAATACCATTTGCAGCAACATGGATGGACCAATAGATTATCATACTAAGTGAAGTAGACAGAGAAAGACAAATATCATATCACTTATATGTGCAATCTAAAAAAAAAAAAGATACAAATGAACATTTTTACAAAACAGAAAAAGACTCACAGACATAGAAGACAAACTTGTGGTTACCAAAGGGGAAAGGAGGGAAAAGGTGTGGAGGGATAAATTAGGGATTTAGGATTAACAGACACACTAGTATATATAAAACGGATAAACAACAAGGACCCACTATATAGCACAGGGAACTATATTCAATACCCTGTAATAACCTATAATGGAAAATAGTTCTGCAAAAGAATATATATATATGTATGTATAACTGAATCACTATACTGTATACCTGAAACTAACACAACATTGTAAATCAACCATACTTCAATTAAAAAGTTTCCTTGTCTTTAAACAACAACATAAAAAACAGAGGCTTGGGGACTGCAGAACAATTATCAGAGTTCTAACAGTTGTGTCTTTGGAGTTCTGAAAAGAAAGGAGGAAGACACTGGGGCAGAAAAAAATATTTAAAGAAACAATGACCCAAAACTTCACAAATTGGGTAAGACACAAAAATTTACATAATCCAGAAGCTCAGCAAAGATAAACTAAAAAAAAAAAAAATATATATATATATATATATATCATAATCAAATCTTCAAAGACCAAACATAAAGAAAAGTATTGAAAACAGTCAGAGGAAAATAATACATTACATATTGGCATGACCACAGATTTCTCATCAGAAACCATGGCAATCAGAAGACACTGAACTAACATCTTTAACGTGCTGAAAGAAAAGATCATTCAACCCTGTGAAACTATCCTTCAGGAATGAAAGAAAATAACAACATTCTCATTTGAAAGAAAACTGTAGCCAGCAGCCCTGTTCTAAAAGAACGATAGAGGAAGTTCTTCAGGCTGAATGATAAAAAGTAAACATGGAACAGGAATGAATGAAGAGCAAAAGAAATAGCAAAATTCTGGGTAAATATAAAAGACTGTTTTTGTCCTCTTATGTTCTTTAAAATATGTAGAAGTATAGAACGTAAGTAATAAAACACTGCTAAACACTATTTTCAACATATATAGATGTAATAAATATGACAACGGTAACAAAAGGGAGAAGATAAAATAAGAAGTGTTGATGAGGATGTGGAGAAATTAGAACCCTTGTGCACTGTTTGTGGGAATGTAAAATGGAGCAGACACTATGGAAAACAGTATGGCAGTTCCTCAAAAATTTTAAAATAGAATTATCATAAGATCCAGCAAACGTGGCTTCTGGGTATATACTCAAAAGAACTGAATGCTGGGTCTCAAAGAGATATTTGTACATTCATGTTCATAGCAGCATAATTATGTGCAACAGCCGAAAGGTGGAAACAACCCAGGTACACATCAGTTGATAAATGAATAAACGAAATGTCATATATACATGAAATGTAATACTATGCAGACTTCAAAAGGAAGGAAAATCTGACACATACTATAATATCAATGAACCCTGAAGACATAATAAATGAAATAAGCCAGTCACAAAAGAAAAAATACTGTATGATTCTCATATGAGGTACTTAAAGTAGCCAAATTCATGAGACATAAAGCAAATTGGTGGTTACCGGGGCTAGAGGATGCGGAATATGGGGAGTCATTGTTTAATGGCTATAGAGTTTTAGTTTTGCATGATGAAAAACTGTCCTGTGGATGGATGGCAGAGATGTACAACAATTAAATATATCTAATGCCACTGAATCACACACTTAAAAATGGTTAAAATAAAAAGACAACAATATTAAATAATATTCAGACTTTTTTTTTTAAGACAAATACTATATGATTCTAATTACATGAGGTATATAGAATAGTCAAATCCACAGAAACAGAAAACAGAGTGGTGGTGTCAGGGGCTGGGGAGAGCAGGAAATGGGGAGTTGTGTAATTGGTATACAGATTGTTTTGTAACATTTTAAAAGTTCTGGGGACTTCCCTGGTGGCGCAGTGGTGAAGACTCCACTCTCCCAATGCAGGGGGCCCAGGTTCACGGAACTAGATCCCACATGTGTGCCTCAACTAAGAGTTCGCATGCTGCAACTAAGGAGACTGTGAGCCACAACGAAGGAGCCAGTAAGCCGCAACTAAGGAGCCCGTGAGCTGCAACGAAGGAGCCTGCCTGCTGCAACAAAGACCCAGTACAACCAAATAAATTAAAAAAAAAAAAAATTCTGGGTATTGGTTACACACAATGTGAACACTATACTTAATATAGATGAACTGAAGGCTTAAAAGTGGTTAAGATGAAAAAAAAAAAGTGGTTAAGATGGTAGGGCTTCCCTGGTGGCACAGTGGTTAAGAATCCGCCTGCCAATGCAGGAGACTACAGGTTCGAGCCCTGGTCCAGGAAGATCCCACATGCCACAGAGCAACTAAGCCCGTGCACCACAACTACTAAGCCTATGCTCTAGAGCCTGCAAGCCACAACTATTGAGCCCATGTGCCAGAACTACTGAAGTCCGTGCGCCTAGAGCCTGTGCTCCGCAACAAGAGAAGCCACTGCAATGAGAAGCCCGCGCACCGCAACAAAGACCCAATGCAGCCAAAAAAATAAATAAATTTTTAAAAAAATGGTTAAGATGGTAAATTTTATGTTATGTGTATATTCTCACAAAAATAAAACAAACTGTAAACATACACACAAGCACACATATGCACACATTTGAAAGATGTTTGTCTTCAGAGTTCATTTAGAGAAGAGAGGCAAGGGGAGAAGGGCACTTAGTTTACTGATAGTGTATCAACTGTGCGCCTGAACTAACACCAACTGTTTCCTCCAAAAGAAAATTATTGTTATTCTCAATGAATGACAAAAGCTTTTTGGATTTATCAGCTCTAGTATCAATTCTAAAGACTATGGCTAGTTTTCTTCTCATGGAAACTTTTGATCTAATTCTTAATGTTTTTAATTCCTACAAACTTAACTTATTCAAGAAAGTCACCAAGAAAGTAAATGGGCAGTAGAAGAGCAGACAGAATATTATCAAGCCATTTTTGCCCCAAACACAAATGTCAAATGACTTAATTCATCAACTTTATAAAAAGCCCTTCAATTTGTGAATCCCGTTTTTCAACCAATTTAGTCTGAATGCTGGGAAGGGGTTATGGGAAGATTTTTGGGAAACATTTTTGAGATTAAAAAGCCCACTATATTCTGTTTCTGGCTCTAGAAGGATCCCAGTGTCTAAGTCTCAGTTGTCTCATCTACAGTACCATGACCCTGGGACTTCCCTGGTGGCTCAGTGAGAATCCGCCTGCCAATGCAGGGGACACAGGTTCGATCCCCGATCCAGGAATATCCCACATGCCGCGGAGCAGCTAAGCCTGTGCACCACAACTACTGAGGCTGTGCTCTACAGCCCGCGAGCCTAGAGCCCGTGCTCCACAACAAGAGAAGCCACCACAATGAGAAGCCCGCGCACAGCAACAAAGACCCAAAGCAGCAATCAATCAATCAATCAATAAATCAATAAATAAATTTATACAATACCATGACCCTACGCCCTGTGTACCGATTACAATTCAAAACCCAACCTAATATAAATACACAGTTGCTGAGGATGACTTTTATAAGCTGTCATTTTCATTATGTGTCAGTCTTTTCCCACTTAAGATTATTTTTACTTACTTGGTTAACTTGTGGCTTTTCACTGCTGTGAGAAATTCTCTCACAATCTCAGGACTCTGGTGCCTGCATGGTGTTTTTGATATGTATTTTAGTGTCTACAAAAAAAAAAAAAGGGAAAGGCAAGCATAAGACAAACAACCCCAAATGACAAAAAGAGAAGCCAATGGCTATAATTTAGTATTCTAAAATTTTGCTTCAAAAATCTTTTGTAAAACAAATGCCTTCAGGAGACTCAATCTTCATATAATAGGAATTCCTCAAAAATAAAACCAGTAGCTAGAACAAAAAGATTACTGAAATTTTAGAATAAAGCTTTTCTGATCTTAAAGAAAAAACTCAGTCTGACAACTGTGTTATCATGTATCAATTTTTTATAGACAGGGAACCCGAAGAATAAAATAAATAGCCTTAAGTCCATATATAAATGACCCAATAAATGGATTAGAAGGAACAACTCTTTCTTACAAAGAATTCTAACAATTAAACATAGAATGAGGGAAATAAATCACCATTGGGCAATCGCACCATAGGAATAATTAATGCAGGAAGGATCCACCAATGAATACTAAAATTAATGGGCAAAAGCTTAAGAAGTAGGATATTTGCATAGTCTCAAAGCAGTTTCCCCAAAATATTTATTAATTACTGTGGTAGTTTTAATGTGTGTCCTCAAATTCTTTAATATCCCTCCCTTAAGAGATGAAGCCTATTCCCCTTCCCCTTGTATGTGGGCTGGACTAGGTGACGCTTTGCTAATTAACAGAATATGGAAATGGAAAAACAGTAACTTTACAGGGGAGAAACCAGGCAGACACCACCTTAACCAAGTTATCAAAGTTAACAGCATCAGTAATAAGACACTGATACCATGTACTCTGTATCACGAAATGAGAAGGGCACATTTATTACCAAAGTAACTTTCCTTAAGGCACCAAAAATTAAAAGCAAGAACTTAAGAATTAATAGAGTGGGGACTTCCCTGGTGGCACAGTAGTTAAGAATCTGCCTGCCAGTGCAGGGGACATGGGTTCCATCCCTGGTCAGGGAAGATCCCATGTGCCACGGAGCAACTAAGCCCGTGGTCCACAACTACTGAGCCTGTGCTCTAGAGCCTGTGCTCCACAACTACTGAAGCTTGCGTGCCTAGAGCCCATGCTCCACAACAGGAGAAGCCACTGCAATGAGAGGCCCATGCACCACAACGAAGAGTAGCCCCCGCTCGCTGCAACTAGAGAAAGCCCACGTGCAGCAACAAAGACCCAATGCAGCCAAAAATAAATTAATTAATTAAAATTTTAAAAAAATTAATAGAGTGATAGTGAGCATAAACTAATTAACTGTGTAGTTAAGGGTGCTTGATAGTTTGAAATGTGTATAAAACTAATTACCAACAATCTTTATTTCCTTCTTTGAAAGAGATGAACTATATAATGTGAAAGAACACGAATGAATAAATGAACTGTAGGGTTCTAAACACACAATTAAATGAAAAAAATCAGATGGGAAGCAATGGTGACGAAAGTGTTAAATTCTTTATTTTCCTTAAAAGAGATTATGATACATTAATGCAAGTTTAAAAATGTCTTTGAAAAGAAAAATTAAAAGAGTTAAATCCAAACCTCTTTAAAGACAAAATCAAAATTGAAAGCAAATAACAAGAAAAAACAAAATGACAGATATAGAAATCAAACATTATATAACAAATACAACAGCTTAAGCATAAGATTGGGAGAGAATGCAACAAACTATCAACTAGATATTAAGATTATGAATTACTTTTGATTTCTTCTTTATGCTTTTTTGTACTTTCTAAGTTTTCTACCATAAAAAGTATCACTTTCTCTGTAATAAAGAATTTGGCTTCGCTAAAACGGAGAGTCTGGACTTTGCCCTCAGCTTTTGGGAGGTAATCTCCATGCTCCTGGAACATTATATCTAATAGGAGTATCTTTGTCTGGGGGCCTTATGTCCTAATGGATGGTCTTAACAATGAGACTTAGAGTAGGGGCTTTGGGTCATGCAGGATCAGTAGACCTGGAGGCTAACATGAACTACACAGGCAATCAATCATTCAATCATGCCTAGGTAATGGAGCCCCAATAAAAACTCTGGACACCAAAGCTTGGCCGAGCTTCCTTGGCTGGCAATATTCTGTGTGTATTAACACACACTGATTTCAAGAGAAATGTGCTCTGACTCCACATTAGAGAACAGCGGAAGCTCTGCATTTGGTATTTCTCCTGGCACCTGCCCCATTTGCTTCTTCCCTTGGCCAAATTTAATCTGTATCTTTTCCTTGTAATAACCTGTACCAGTGAACATAATAGCTTTTAGCAAGTTCCGTGAGTACTTCCAGTGAATTATTGAACCTGAGGGTGGTCGTGGGGCTCCCCGACTTGCAATTGGTATTAGAAGTGATGGCAGACTTTTAATTATTCCCTCCTCTGACTTTGCAATTGGTTAACATTCGCAATTGGCCAAACTCTTTCCACTTCTATAAACAGGATAAAAACTGGGTTACAGTAAACCTACTCAAATCAGATAATAGGTAGTCATGATTCAGTGGCCAGTCATCAGCAAGATAAACCAACCCCCTTCAATGGCAGTTTGGGTAGACCTTCCAAAAACCTAGACTTACTTCATACGTGATAGTATTCAAGTTCTGTTGCCCAGAACTGTGTTTATTCTTTCCACTTTCTTTACGCTGCTCTTTCATATCAGTTAGTAACTGGAACACCTAGGAAGAGATATACAAAAGATTTCCATAAATAAATTTGAGAAACGTATCTATTCCAAGGTCAATGATTTTAAAGGATAAAGAGAATAACATCTCTTTTCTTCTCATAAACCCTCCCCGAAACACTTGCATTAGAGCAAATAAGTCCGAGAAGCATGTGACTTGTTAAAAATGCTCTTGGGCTTCCCAGGTGGCACAGTGGTTAAGAATCTGCCTGCCAATTCAGGGGACACAGGTTCGAGCCCTGGTTCGGTAAGATCCCACATGCCATGGAGCAACTAAGCCTCTGCGCCACAACTACTGAGCCTGTGCTCTAGAGCCCGCAAGCCACAACTACTGAGCCCACGTGCCACACCTACTGAAGCCCGTGTGCCTAGAGTCCGTGCTCCGCAACAAGAGAAGCCACCACAATGAGAAGCCAGTGCACCGCAATGAAGAGTAGCTCCCACTCACCACAACTAGAGAAAGCCCGCACACAGCAAGCAACAAAGACCCAAGGCAGCCCAAATAAATTAATTAATTAAAGTAAATTTTAAAAAAATAAAATAAAATAAAAATGCTCTTTTATCTAAGTCAAATACTGCAAATTCATTTGTTTACATAAACTATTTCAAGTGTTTCCTACCAATACACACCATATAACTGATATCCTTGGCTCTCAAAAATAATATTCTGAGTATTTGAAAGTAAATTTTCCTATAATATGATCATCTCAATAGATGCAGAAAAAGCAATTGACAAAATTCAACATCTATGATCAAAACTCTAAACAAAGTGGGTATAGAGGAAACATATCTCAACATAATAAAGGCCATACATGATAAGCCCAGAGCTAACATCATACTCCACAGTGAAAAACTAAAAGCTTCTCTAAGATCAGGAATAAGACAACGGTGCCCACTCTTGCCTCTTTTATTCAACATAGTATTGGAAGTCCTAGCCAGGGCAATTAGGCAAGAAAAGGAATAAAATTTAGCCATCCAAATGGGAAAGGAAAAAGTAAAACTGTCACTATTTGCAGATGACATGGTATTATTTATAGAAATCCCTGAAGACTCCACCAAAAAACTGTTAGAATAAATGAATTCAGTAAAGTTGCAGGATACAAAATCAACATATAGGAATCTGTTATGTTTCTATACACTAATAACAAACTATTAAAAGAGAAATTAAGAAAACAATCCTATTTATTATAATTGCAACAAAAAAGATAAAATTAGGAATAAATTTAACCAAGGAGGCAAAAGACCTGTACAGTGGAAACTATAAGACACTGATGAAAGAAACTGAAGAAGACACACATAAATGTTCATGCATTGGAAGAATTAATATTGCTAAAATGTCCATACTACCCAAAGCAAACTACAGGTTCAATGCAATTCTCATCAAAATTCCAACTGCATATTTCACAGAAATAGAACAATCCCAAAATTTGTATGGAATCACAAAAGATCCAGAATAGTCAAAGCAATCTTGAGAAAGAAGAACAAAGTTGGAGGCATCACACTCCCTGGTTTCAAACTACATTACAAAGCTATAGTAATCAAAACAGTATGGTATTGGCCTAAAACAGATGCAGAGATCAATGGAACAGAAATAGAGAGCCCAGATATAAATCCACACATATATGGTCAATTAATTTATGATAAAGGAGCCAAGAATACACAATGGGAAAGAACAGTCTCCTCAATAAATGGTGTTGGGAAAACTGGACAGCCACATGCAAAAGAATGAAACTAGACCACTATATACACCATACACAAAAATTAACTCAAAATGGATTAAAGACTTGATGATGTAAGACCTGAAACCATAAAATTCCTAGAAGAAAACACAGGCAGTAAGCTCCTTGACATTGGTCTTGGCAATGACTTTTTGGATTTAGCACCAAAAGCTAAGACAACAAAGGCAAAAATAAACAAGTGGGACTACATCAAACTAAAAAGCTGCTGTGCAGCAAAGAAAATCATCAACAAAATGCAACCTACTGAATGGGAGAAAGTATCTGCAAATCATGTAGCTGATAAGGGGTTAATATCCAAAATATATAAATTCATACAACTCCAGAGCAAAACAAACAATCTAATTTAAAAATGGGCATTTTTCCGAAGAATACATACAGATGGCCAACAAGTACATAAAAGATGCTCAACATCACTAATCATCAGGGAAATGTAAATAAAAACCACAATGAGATTACCACCTCACACCTGTTAGAATGGCTATTATTAAAAAGTCAAGAAATAAATATTGAGGAGGATGTGGAGAAAAGGAAATCACTGTGTACTATAGGTGGGAATGTTAATTGGTGCAGCCACTATGGGAAACAGTATGAAGGATCATCAAAAAATTGAAAATAGAAGTACGGTATGATTCAGGCATTCCACTTCTCGGTAACTATCCAAAGAAAACAAAAACAGTAATTTGAAAGGATATATGCACCCCCATGTTCACTGCAGCATTATTTACAATAGTCAAGGTAAGGAAATAAACTAAAGTGTCCATTTACAGATGAATGGATAAAGAAATTGGGGCATATATATACAAAGGAATATTATTCAGCCATAAAAAAGAATGAAATCTTGCCATCTGTGACAACATGAATGGAACTTGAGGGCATTATGCTAAGTGAAAGAAGTCAGAGAAAGACAAATACTGTATGGTATCACTTATACGTGGAATCTAAAAAAGAAAAGGAAAAAAAAAAAGGGACTTCCCTGGCAGTCCAGTGGTTAAGACTCCATGCTTCCACTGTAGGGGGCATGGGTTCGATCCCCGGTCAGGGAGCTAAGTCCCCGCATGCCACGCAGCATGGCCAAAAATTAAAACAAAAACAAAAACAAAACCGAAACCAGAAACCAAGCTCATAGATACAGAGAACAAATGGTTGCCAGAGACAGCAGGGGGAGTAAGCAAACTGGATGAAGGTGGTCAGAAGTTACAAACTTCCAGTTATAAACTAAGTAAGTCATGGGGATATAATGTGCAGCATGGCAACGTCAGTTAATAATACTGTATTGCATATTTGAAAGTTGCTAAAAGAGTAAATCTTAAAAAGTTCTCAACACAAGAAGAAAAGAATTATGTAACTATATATGGTGAGTGATGTTAAGTAGACTTATTGTGGTAATCATTTTGCAATATATACAAATATCAAAACATTATGTTGTATACTTGAAACTAATATAATGTTGTATGCTGACTGTACCTGAATTTTAAAAAATTTTCCTAAAATATATATATACACACACATATATATATATATATATATATATATATATATATTTTTAAAGATCTTGCTTCTCGGGCTTCGCTGGTGGAGCAGTGGTTAAGAATCCGCCTGCCAATGTAGGGGACACAGGTTCGAGCCCTGGTCCGGGAAGATCCCACACGTCGCGGAGCAACTAAGCCCGTGCATCACAACTACTGAACCTGCGCTCTAGAGCCCACGAGCCAGTACTACTGAGCCCGTGTGCCACAACTACTGAAACCTGAGTGCCTAGAGCCTGTGCTCCACAACAAGAGAAGCCACTGCAGTAAGAAGCCCACGCACTGCAACAAAGAGTAGCCCCCGCTTACTGCAACTAGAGAAAGCCCGTGTGCAGCAGTGAAGACCCAACACAGCCAAAAATAAATAAATTAATCAATTATTTTTAAAAAAGACTTGCTTCTCTAACATGAAAATCTATTTTATTTCCGGAAAAGAAAAATTATGAAGCAAGCGATAAAAGTAGTTTACAAAAAAAAAAAAAAAAAAAAAAAGAAAGAAAGAAAAACTGCTATATAACTTTAGAAGTAAATTTTCTCTACAAGGTAGAAACACATGTGTATTAGTGCTAAGAAGGGTCAGGGGAGGAAATCTCTCTCCTGTTTTAGAGATTATACCAGAGAACTGAGAGAAGCATAGGATCATAAACACAGTAACGACTAGATAAAACGCAACCCATCCCCTGCCTGTCATTCCTTTCAGAAATAGGGGCATGAGACCCAATTAATGCAATGTTTCCCCAATGGATAAAACACTACACACCTTGTCCAGAGTCTAAGCTGGAGAAGGAGGTTCCTAAAAGCCAATGGCTTGGGGCTTCCCTGGTGGCGCAGTGGTTGAGAGTCTGCCTGCCAATGCAGGGGACACGGGTTCCTGCCCCGGTCCGGGAAGATCCCACATGCTGCGGAGCGGCTGGGCCCGTGAGCCATGGCCGCTGAACCTGCGCATCCGGAGCCTGTGCTCCGCAACGGGAGAGGCCACAACAGTGAGAGGCCCGCATACCACACACACACACAAAAAAGCCAACGGCTTGACCAACAACCATTTCCTTCCTATTATGAGCAGCAACCATTTAAGATGAACCTTTAGGAAGAAAAGAATATGGCCCACTGTGTTAAATCTACTACCTTCTACATATATCACAAAATGGAGACTCAAATCTCCTATAAGTCTTCCTGAGTTTAGACTCTGGCATAAGAAAAATGGACAGTGAATATATGAATGGTTTTTTCTATACCTGGAGTCAACCTATCAGATAGTTTTGCTAGTACCAAACAACACCCAGGCAAAATAGAAGGTAGGCAAAACTAATGTTCTCTCCTCCCTCTCACCAACTTCTTTCCTTTCTTTCCCCAGCAACCCAATCCTCAAGCCCCCAAATTCCAAACCTGTTACTTCCTACTAAGTTATTCGTAATGGTGAGTCACTAAACTCTCACTTCCAAAATGAAGGTGTTAATACTTATGAGACTATTATGAGGATCAAAATAATAACTTACAAAAGCATTTTACAGCTAAAGAGTGGTAATTAGGAAAAGGCGTTAAGCATTTTAATGGAAAACTTCTGCAAACAGAAACAGTTCCAAAACTGATGTTTCCATCACAGGAAGGCATCCCAAATGAAGATCTAAAATCTTTGGGATTTGGAGAAGATTGCCTACAGTAAACTAAAGGCTTCCCAGCTTCCCTGAATTACTGTATATAATTTACCAAGCTAAGACTATTCCAAGGTCCACCAGATGGTGCCATCTCTCCTATTTTAAAGTGGCAAATCTAAAGGAATTCAGTCATTTCTAACCAAAACGAACTGAATAATCTTCAGAAGCAAAGGGCAACCGATCATAGAGGAAAACACAATAGTCCAAAGCTATTTACCTCATAGTTACTGAGCAGCGCAGCGCTGGCATCCTTCCTGCAAAATAAAGTAAATTATCATCAGTCTGGGCTCACACCCCTCTGTGGGAATTAAATATCTACAAAATAATCCCTCTGTCAAGATTCAGTAGCACAGTTCAGAAATTTGGGGACTACAACCTAAAATTGAGAAACGTCCTAAGTCTTACTGGTTTAGCTGGCGATGGACAAATTCAGAGCAAATTCTCCTTTTAACAGGCACAGTATATCACACATCCAACACCAAGTAGGTGATTAAAATACTATACTTATCCCTGGTCCAAGCAGGCAAAAGTTGAGAAGTCAGATATCTAGGGGAAGATAGTTACAGGAAGAACACGGGGGCAAAACCACAGGAGTAGGGGGATGTCAATAAACAGAGGGTGCTAGAATTAACTGGAGAAACAGAGTGCCACCTCATCCCACAGCCATGTCCTCTCTACAGTACCATCTGCCTTCCATCAGCTATTGACATTTTGGGCAGCCAAGTCCTCCTGTTGAATCACCAGAAATGGGATCCTTAACACTAACATCACTACTGGAAATTCCAGCAACATCTGGAATCCTGCCAGATACCCACAAAACTCCCAAGGTGTTCATCTTTTCTATCAACTCAACCACTAAAGTTCAGGTGTTGAGCACTGGCAATGGTCCATCAAGGCAAAACGTCACCTTTCATGTATGAATGAGCACAGCAATGTGACGTGAATTAAATTACAACTGATCCATTCTACAGTATCACATCAGAAAGCACTTATAGTTTTTAACAGTCTGGAGGCAGTACAGTATAATAATTAAGAACATAGTTTTGACCTACTGTATAGTGTACAGCACAGAGAACTACAGTCAATATCTTGTAATAATCTATAATGGAAAAGAACCTGAAAAAGAATACATATATACATAATATATATATGTATAGCTCAATCACTTTGCTGTATACCTGAAACACTGTAAATCAACTATACTTCAATTTTAAAAGAATACAGTTTTGAAATCAGACAAATCTAGGTTCATATTCCAGCTCTGCCACTTACAAGGTATGTGAGTTTCAGTGAGTTAATTAACCCCCGTTAAGCATCCCCATATAAAACAAAAAATGCACATAACTAGTACCTAGAAATGTAGCCTGGATTCTAAACCCAGCTCCACCAACCAGTAGCTATGTGAATTTGGGCAAGTTATTTAACCTCTCTATGCTTAAATTTTCTCATCTATAAAATGGCAACTGTAGTATCAACCTTGTAACATTGTTACAGGATTGAGTTGAAACATGTAAAGTACCTGGAACACAGTATGTGCTCAATAAATACCATCTATTGTCACTACTGCCTGGGCTACCACCACCACAACCACCGCTTCTTCCTACTTCATAAAGCCGTTCTGAGGATGAAAGGAAAACAAATTTTAAAAGTGTAACACAGTTCTTGGTACTTATTAGGTTCTCCTAAACGAAGGCTATTACTGTTAAAAGATATCACCTCACTTAAATTCTCATTAAAAACCCTGTGATGTAGGAGCTATTATGATTCCTTCTTTCTGGATGATGAAACTGAGGCTCAGAGATTTAAAAACTTGCTCAAGGGCACACAGTAGAAAGCCTAACTGAAGTGGACAATAACTATGGGATTGTGAAAAATAAAACAGGATTGAACAAATGGAAACCAGTAATGCAGAATCCTAAAACTTCAGGAAGGAGTATGGACTTGACATAATGTACAACAAAGATTACTGTTTGTTCTTAAACTAGGAATGGGGCTATATGATGAAATTGAGGACACAAAATTTCAAAAACATGAGCCAAATAGATGGGTGGTTTCCCCAGTCAATAAATAAAGCAAAACAAGCAGGTGGTTAACGCAGGCTTCAACCAAGGCCTTAGGTCATCAGCACAGTAATGTCAGCACTTAATCAAATCAGCCCATGAAGCTTACCAAATGCTACTGGTCATTCAACAAACAGCCAGGATTTCACAAAAGTGCTGCTTTGCCCAAATGACCACAATGGAACTCAGGTCACAAAGAACACCATACTTAAAAGGAACCTAGGAGACTTCCCTGGTGTCGCAGTGGTTAAGAATCTGCCTGCCAATTCAGGGGACACGGGTTCGAGCCCTGGTCTGGGAAGATCCCACATGCCACAGAGCAAC
Source organism: Tursiops truncatus (assembly GCF_011762595.2). Taxonomy (NCBI): domain Eukaryota; kingdom Metazoa; phylum Chordata; class Mammalia; order Artiodactyla; family Delphinidae; genus Tursiops; species Tursiops truncatus. Next base: position 14,658,087 of record NC_047048.1, read on the forward strand.
TAAGCCTGTGCACCACAACTACTAAGCCTGCGTTCTACGGCCGGTGAGCCACAACTACTGAGCCAGAGTGCCACAACTACTGAAGGCTGCGCATCTAGAGCCCGTGCTCCGCAACAAGGGAAGCCACCGCAATGAGAAGCCCACGCACTGCAATAAAGAGTAGCCACCACTCGCCGCAACTAGAGAAAGCCTGCGTGCAGCAACAAAGACCCAACGCGGTCAGAAATAAATAAATTAAAATTTTTAAATAAATAAATGGAACCTAACACAGGAAGGATAATGCATAATTAGAGTATGTGATATGGCTCATTTAAAGCTGAAAATGACAGGACTTCCCTGGTGGCACAGGGGTTAAGAATCCGCCTGCCAATGCAGGGGACACAGGTTCAAGCCCTGGTCCAGGAAGATCCCACATGCCACAGAGCAACTAAGCCCGTGCGCCACAACTACTGAAGCCCGCAAACCTAGAGCCCGTGCTCCGCAACAAGAGAAGCCACCACAATGAGAAGCTAATGCACTGCAACAAAGAGTAGCCCCCGCTCACCTCAACTACAGAAAGCCTGCGCACAGCAATGAAGACCCAACACAGCCATAAATAAATAAATAAATAAATAAAATTGAAAATGACTCATCAAACCACATGTCATCTTTGCCTACTTAATCAGGAAGTCACCCCACAAGGCCTCCTATCTTTGCTTGAAACTGAATTACAACTCCCTTCATGCCCTAACATTCAGGGGAACTAAAACATCCCTTCCTGGAACAGGGTGACAAAAATTACATGTTATCTTTCCTCAAGGCCAGTGGATCCATCCCAGGTGCCACGGTGACAACTTCATTTCCAAATCACAGCCCCCCTCTGTCATGTAGATTATTCCATGGCCTGGGAAATCTGTCCTTGTCTCTTCCAAATTACTGCCCCACTGCCCAAGTCAATATTGTTAATTGCAAGAATCCAAAGAACATCTTCTGCCTTTTCTAGAGCCAATACACAAAGAAGGAAAGGAACTCTCTTTCATGTATATTTTCATGAACCTGTGTTTTGGAGCCAGGAGAACAATGGATGTTTAAAAAGTACAGCGTCTTGCATTCTGGTGGGCAGAAGCTGATTTATTCATTGATTCTTTTATTAGGAAGATAAATAATTTTTTTACCCAGCTAAATACTAATGGAGTAAATGCCAAAATATGCTAGGCATTCCTTTATTCAGTTAAATGTCAACGAGTACAGTATCTGCCTTTCCTTGAGTCCTAAATGAACTGTGTGTATTGGGAAATTTTTTTTGAAGGCAGTTTTTATCCTGAAAAAGTTACTGTAACCACCACGAAGTGGCAGGTTGTTGAGAACAGGATATGGCGAGATTTGACAGACATCAACTTAATCAAGTTATCCAATTTAACAGCACCAATAATGATGAGGTGATGCACTGAGAAGGAAACATCCCTTATAGCAATCCTGTCAGAAAATGTAGTTATGAGAATATAATCAGACAAACCCAACCTAAGAAACCTTCTTCAAATCAACTGGCCTAGATTCTTCAAATATCACTATCATTTGTCACGATGTCAATGTCACAAAAAGAGGCTAAGAAACTGTTCTCAGAGTAAAGGAGATTAAAGAACCTTGACAACTAAATGCAATGTGTGATTCTGGATTGGATCCTGAATCAATTTTTTAAAAAAATCCAGATAAAACATTATTAGGACAATTGGAGAAATTTTAATATAGGTTGCATTTTAATAATAGTGGTAATATCAGCACTAAATTCCCTGGGTGTGATGATGGTATTGCAGTTACACAGGAGAATGTCTTTTTAAGACTGATAAAATGACATCTCTACAACTCTGAACTGGTTCAGTAAAGAGTGTGTGTGGAGAGAGAATGTAGGCATGTGTAACAAAGAGAAGGCAGATATATCAAAAATGTTAACAAATGGTGACCCCAGGTAAAGGATATAAAGGAACTTGAGATGCTCTTTTTGCAACTGTTCCATGGGTTTGAAATTTTTCAAGGTAAAAAGTTGAGAAAAATGGAGATGTAAAACTAAAGAATTCCATGAAGTTAAAAAAAAAAATACATTAGTATAACTTGTAATTGAGGACATTCTCCTCCAATGTTTTTTTACTTCATACTCTCCTGTAGGACTTAGAATGGTACTGATTTTACTTACAGATGTTTAAAGCAAATATTCCAAGTGAATTTTAAAGACTGTCTGAATCTATACTTACAGGAAGGCAGTCACTTAATTTCCTTAAGTCATGAATTAGCTGACTGAAGCTGATGTACTATTTGAAATTTAACCTGTAAAATCTGCTTAACTTGCTGAGTCAATTTAATGGACACAAACAACTACTTCAGAAAATCAAATTCTGAATAAACAGAACAAAATGATCTACTGACAGACTTTCCTTAGAGACTCACACATGCACAAAAAAGTCCAAGCAAACAGTGCCTATTAACTGCCACAGAGTTAACTCTTACGAACACAATGACAAACAGAATTGCTCAAATTCTCCCATGTTTAACCTATGTTACTGACTCAAGTCCTGTTCTGAAAAGCTAAACTCTGGTCCAAGAAAACTGAGCAGCCTTCAAAGTCAATGAACAATTTAAACTGTAGCATTCACTTGGGAGCTAGCAAATTATCCTCTTTCCAGTCCTGTTACTGAATTGCTATAAGGCCTATTAGCTAACTTCTCTAAACCTCAGTATTTCCAGCTGTAAAAAGAAGGAAATTCTGACACTATCTCAAAAAGATGATGTGGAAGAAACTCCATTTTCTGTAACTATGTATACTAAGTTCAAGAATAAAAGGATGAACACAAAATTTTCCAGGCATATAAATAGTCCCGAGGCATTAGAGAAAGTTAGCCAAACAGCAAATACCTTAGTATACAAATACTTAATTTTGCTATGAATATTTTATATCCTTTTATCCGATGTGATGGTCAAAAAGTTTTTATTTTTAGGGCTTCCCTGGTGGCGCAGTGGTTGAGAGTCCACCTGCCGATGCAGGGGACGTGGGTTCGTGCCCCAGTCCAGGAGGATCCCACATGCTAAAGAGCGGCTGGGCCCGTGAGCCATGGCCGCTGAGCCTGCGCGTCTGGAGCCTGTGCCCTGCAACGGGAGAGGCCACAGCAGTGAGAGGCCCACGTACCGCAAAAAAAAAAAAGGTTTTATTTTTAAAGTCTATCGTTCAACCAAATAAAGCATAAATATTCCTTACCTTTAAAAAACTTCTAGTGTGTGTCTATCTATATGTATCACTCACACAGTAGGTAGTTACTCAGTGATTGAAGAAAAAAAAGTAGTAAAAACTCAGGGGAGTTTTCCATCCATGCCTCCTCACTGCAGGTCCTGGGAATGCCTAACAAAGGTACAATGTGTTTGCCCTCTCAGAGACCTAGGGGTCTCCTGAAGATCCTAAGGACCACACTCCCAGAGGTCACACCTCATACTGGAGGCCAGGCAAGAACTAGAATTAGGCCTCCAGGGACTTCCCTGGCGGTCCAGCGGTTAGGCCTCTGCCCTTCTGAGGCAGGGAGCACGGGTGCAATCCCTGATCAGGGAACTAAGATCCCACATGCCGCATGCTGGGGCCAAAAAAACACAGAATTAGGTCTCCAGACAGTCTCATTCCAGGGGCCCCCTCCACCCCCAAACCACATGCCTACCTCAGAAAACCTCATTTTCCCACAAACTCTAGCCACAAAATTCTTGATGAGTCACTGACTCCTTGGGAGAAGTTGACAGGTTACTATATAGGAGAAAAAACTCTTGATTGAAACCATTTCACTTAGGAAAATCAGAAAATCTATATGCTCAGCAATCAGGAAACTAGCTAAATAATTTATATTAATTTAATTTATTAAATTAATGAAGTATTGTTATATTACTTCACTCCACAAGTACAGTCAGCCCTCTGTGTCTGTGGATGTGAAACCCACGACTGGGGGTTTAAACCAGCAAATACAGAAGGCCAACTGTGTTTGCCAAAGGGCTACTGTGTGCCAGACGCGCTGCTAAGCACTAGGGGAACAGACACTGGTCCCTGCCTTCATGATACTTACACTCTCAAGAGGGAGACAATACACTAGACATGTAAACATACATCTATTATCAGAACTTGTAATTATTTAAGGGAAAAGTAAACAAAGGTTCTATGAGAGACAAAAAGCAGGACTTATTTTGGATTTACCAAAGAGGAAAAACAACATTGAAAAAGGACACTCAACCTGAGCTGTCAAAAAGATAAGAAGTGGGCAGGACAGGGGGAAAAGTCTACCAGGTAGAGGGAACAGCAATGCAAGGGCTTGGAGAGTTACCAAAATTACTTGACTGCCAGTGGAAAGTGTGTCTCTTTGGGGGAGGGGACAGTGGCAAGAGACAAGGTTGGTGAGTGGGTGAGGTTACATAGCGTCTTGTAGTCCTACTAAGAAATGCAGATATCCTCTAAGCACACAGAAAAGCAATGAAGGGTTTTTACACAGGGGGTGATTTGATCCAATTAATATTTTAATTCACTTTGGCTGCTGTGCAGAAAACAGAATGGAGGGGGCGGGGCAAGAGTGGAAACCAAAGGCTATTGCTTAATCTGGACCAGAGATGATGAACTACAAAATTAGCAGTGGGGATGGTGCTCCATTCAAAATACATTCTGAACGTGGAGATGACAGGACTGGCTGATGGACTTGATTTAGCGGTGAGGAAAGAGGGTTAGATTTCTGGTTTAAGCAACTGGATGGATAAGAGAAAAGGGCTAGAAATATATTCTGGGGAATCATTTGCATACAGATGGGTAAAATGACCAAGGGAATGTGGAGAGAAAAGGTCCCAGGACTGAGCCCTAAAATACTTCAACATTTAGAAGCCCAAGCAAGGAAGGAAGGCAGGACTAGGAAAGAAGACTGAGAAGTAGTCCTTGATGTAGGAGGAAATCCAAGAGAGCACGTCACAAAGCCAAGAGAGTGTCTTGAGTTTCTGTATCAATTGCTGCTAAGGGATCAAGGAAGTTGAGGCCAGAAAATCAACTTCTGAATTTGACAAGATGGAAGGCTCAGGTAACCTACCTAAGACCCATTTCTGTAGACTGGTGAGGATGAAAGCCCAAAAGAATGATTGAGAGAATGAGGGGATAAACAACATTTCTAAGAAGTTTTCTGGTGACAGGAAGCAGAGAGGGAGCAACAGGTGGACATGGATGTAGGGATAGACAAGGGATTTTTCTTTTAAGATAGATAAATTAAAGCTGGTCTGTATGCTGACAGAAAATGCTTAATAAAGAGGGAAAAATTGACAATGACGTCTTGGGCTAGAGTAATATTATGCATGTTTTTCAAATTGCAGATTAAACCCCATTAGTGGATTGCAAAATCAGTTTAGTGGGTCTACACCCTATTTTAATAAAAGAGACTATCAGAGTGTACTGCACACTGCATTGTCTCATGAAGCTTTCGTTTCAGTTACATATACATACAGTGTTTTTTTAAAAGTCTGAAAAACAGTAGTACATGTAGACATTAAACAGGCTAAAGAACATAAAAGAAAGTATCAATATTAAATAATCGGTGGCAAAGAGAACACAATATAGTATGCCTACAAGTTAACGTCAACCGTGCAAAAATCCACATACAGAGTAGCTACAAAAACTTCCATTTGCACCCGGTACAATGAGCAGACACGGAAAAGACCATGTGGAGTTAAAACTGTTAGAATGGCTTTTACTCCCTCCCTACACACACACACAAATAGCTAAATGCTTCTCATCAAACTTGGACAGCACCTGTTCAGAGTTAGGGTTCCAAAGGAGCCCACTGCCCCTAAGCAAAGCTCTACCCCAGCATTTACCCATCTCTCCTCCAAGTACTTCCAGGCCGGACTCAGGGCTTTGTACCTTCGAAGTTCCCGCTCCAACACTGGGCCAGGCTCCCCACCGTGACGCCTGCAACGCTAGTGAGTGGATGAGGGAGGGAACAGGCACCCTGAAAGGCAGCCGAGACAAGTGGCACTCGGCCCCGTGTGCTGGGCACGCGGTGGGCGTGGGGGCGAAGGTTCGGAGGGACAGAGCGAGAGTCCCTTCCTCCCTCGCCTCCCGATCCGTCGCCCTCCCCACCGTGACGAGGGGTCGCCCCAGGCCCATGTCTCCCGGCTCCCAGGGTCTAGCGGTCGCCAGCTGTGGGCGTCGGCCCAAACCCAGCGACGCGCCCCGAGCTGCTTACACTTCCATGTCGACCCCGCCTCTTCGCCTCCGGCCGACAGCACCCGCGAAGCTCCACACAGCCCCGCCGCCGCACCGGGCGTCCACGCCGAGCTCCCTGGGGCCGGCTCCGCGCGCCGCGGTGCACGCCGGGATCGCCGCGCTGCACACCGGGAGCCTGGAGGACCCGGCGGGGCCGCGAGCCCTGCATGTCCCTCTAGCCATCCGAGCCCTGTCCTCTACGCCCAGCTCGACTTCAGACTGTTAAGCGTTTGCAGACAGGATTTAGCTCACGTTTTCGTGGTCTAAGTTATATCTAAGTAGTATGAATAAAGTAAATTTCCAAAGACGTAATCGGATTAGTAGGCCTTTGCGTCATTAAAACCCCACCCAGGGGGCTTCCCTAGTGGCGCAGTGGTTGAGAGTCCGCCTGCCGATGCAGGGGACACGGGTTCGTGCCCCGGTCCGGGAGGATCCCACATGCCGCGGAGCGGCTGGGCCCGGGGGCCATGGCCGCTGAGCCTGCGCGTCCGGAGCCTGTGCTTCGCAACAGGAGAGGCCACAACAGTGAGAGGCCCGCGTACCGCAAAAAAAAAACAAAACCGGGAATAGTAACAATGGCAAGGGGTGAGACGGCCCGGGGCCGCTGGAAATGCTCTATTTCAGGACCTCGGTGCTGGGCACGCGGTGTGTTCTGTTTCTAAAAAGTCAGTGAGCTGCACGCTTATGTGCATTTTTCTCTATGTGTGTTATAATTGAATAAAACGTTCTAAAAAGTGGGGGAAAAAAATCTCCGCCTCCCTTCTCCCATTTCCCATTCTTCAGAGCTATTTGGCAGGAAAGTACAAAGAGCTTGAATGACAAGCAGTCTGTGACCTTCCAGCCTTCCTAGGAATTTGTCGAAAGGGAATTATCAGATGCTTGAAGAAAGATCGATGTGTAATGATAATTTTGCTGGGAGACAGCCTAAATACCCAACAATGAGAAATTGATAAATCATGTTTGAACCATACGGTATAATATCAATATATGTGACCATGAGAAACCATGTAGCATAATTTGATATGCTAGGGAAATGCTCAAGATAGGATTTAAAAGATGGAAAATGATGTGGTGTGACTCTAATAACCTAAGGAAAAATAAGCATAGGGAAAAAAATACCTAAGGGTATGGGAGATAGAGCCACCTAATCTACTAAATTTTGTGTTCTTAAAAAAAAAAAAGGTGAAAGGTTGATGTCTATTATTTTCTGGAATTTTGGTATGGTTTGAAATATTTCCTAAAGACTGGAAGGAAATATGCCAAAAATTAACAATGGCAGATGTCTTTTTTCCCCACTTTTTAATAGTTATATCAGATCATTTACTAAACACATTCTCTTTGCAAGGCCCTTGATAAGTGCTTTGCTATTCCGTGATATTAACAGTAATAGTGCAGGCTTTGCAGGCAGCCTGTGATTCTATTTACCTCCATCAATTTCTTAGGGGATGTTTAACCCTGGGAGATTACCTAACTTCTCCTAACCTCAGTTCCCTAATTTGTAAATCATAGATCTATCTGTTAGATACCTAAAATGCCTGGCACATACTTAGTGCTCAACAAATAATAATTACTGTGACAGTACAACCATGATACTCTATGAGGTAGATTCCTTTGTTATTCAAATTTTACTACTGAGGAAACTGAGCCAAGCTTGGAGAGATTATAATTTACCAAAAGTCATTCCTCTAGGAAGTTGTCCAGTAGAGATTCAAACCCAGACAATCTGAACAAATACAGGAGGTGTATTAAATTGTTAATAGTGACTAATGACTGGGACTTCCCTGGTGACACAGTGGTTGGAAATCTGCCTGCCAGTGCAGGGAACACGGGTTCGAGCCCTGGTCTGGGAAGATCCCACATGCTGCAAAGCAGCTAGGCTCGTGTGCCACAACTACTGAGCCTGCGCTCTAGAGCCCGCAAGCTACAACCACTGAAGCCTGGGCACCTAGAGCCCATGCTCCGCAACAAGAGAAGCCACCGCAATGAGAAGCCCATACTGCAACGAAGAGTAGCCCCTGCTCGCCACTAGAGAAAGCCTGAGCACAGCAACAAAGACCCAACGCAGCCAAAAATAAATAAATACATTTACTTTTTTAAAAAATTGTGCCATGACTGGATAAATGAAATATGCAATATTAATACAATGGAATACTATTTGGCAATAAAAAGGAATAGAGTACTAATACATGCTACAACATGGATGACCCTCAAAAACATGCTAAGTGAAAGAAGCCAGACACACATATTGTATGATTCCATATATATGAAATGTCCAAGAATAGGCAAAAAAATCTAGAGACAGGAAGTGGATTAGTGGTTGCTTAGGGCTGGGAGAGGGGCTAGGGTGGTGATGGAAAGCTGATGGATACATTCTTTGGAGGGAAACAGAAATATCCTAAAATTAGATTGTGGTAGTGGTTGCACATCCCTGTGAATACACTAAATAACACTGAGTTGTACACTTTAAATGGGTGAATTGTATGGTATCCAAATTATATATCAATAAAGCCATTAAAATGTTTTTTACTGGTATTTGCCTGTGGGGATTGCTTGGAAGAGAAGTGAGGGGAATTTTTAACATTTAATTTTACACATTCGGAATTTAAAAAAATTTTTTTTTTTTTTTTTTTTTTTTTGGGGTACGCGGGCCTCTCACTGTTGTGGCCCCTCCCGCTGCGGAGCACAGGCTCTGGACGCGCAGGCTCAGCGGCCATGGCTCACGGGCCCAGCCGCTCCGCGGCACATGGGATCTTCCCGGACCGGGGCACAAACCCCGTGTCCCCTGCATCGGCAGGCGGACTCTCAAACACTGCGCCACCAGGGAAGCCCTAAAAATAGTTTTCGATATACATGTTATTTTTAAACTATCAATACAAAAGAAAAAAAATTTTTTTTGGCCACGCCTCACAGATTGTGGGATCTTAGTTCCCTGACCAGGAATTGAACCCAGGGCCACGGCAGTGAACATGCCAAGTCCTCATCACTGGACTGCCAGGGAACTCCCTACAAAAATATTTTTAAAACAACTAATTTACTTTAAAAATCAACAAGTAAATAAAATGCCAACCCAGACCCAGCTGGCCTAATTCATGTGGAAAGTCTCCATTGTGTTATTCACTCAGCAAACATGTACTGACGGCCCATTTGGTGGTGATGATACCAATATGAATAATACACACCTCCTACCCTGCCTACCTGACAGCCTAGTTGGGAACGAGCTCTGGACATCAATAACTACGATATGCTGTGTTTAGACGCTATGGAACAGAGGAGGAAATGACTAATGAGGTGGAGAGACGTCCCAAAGCCAGGGGTGTTTGAGTGGGGTGCAGGAAGGAACACACAAGGCCAAGGCTTCAGGGATGGGCTTCCACAGAAGAGAAGCTAGTGCCTTTGTGGATAAAATGGCTAAGCTCCAGGTTCTCCAAGGGATGCTACCCTAAGACTTTGGGGGCCATATGCAGCCACCCAACCTATGGCATGGAGGCAGCCAAGTAGTCAGGAGAGAGGCCCTCCCCCAAGGGAAGGCTGCCCAGAAGGAGCCTGCGCAACAGGTAACCCAGGGAACAAAGCTGGGCCGGTCCATAGCTGAAATTCCTGCCTGGCAGTGTCCCCACTCAGGGCCTCCCTGAAACTTTCCTAACTTGAGGCTGCCTAACGAGTCTCTGTTCTTTGCCACCCAAATCACACCACCCTAGAAAATGACTTTTGTTTTCCTTAACAGCTGGCTTTTTAGGCAGAGGTATTAAATACATACAAAGGGCTAGAGAATGAGCAAAGCCCGTGTGCCCCCCAAGTGGAAATGTCCTGTTGAACACTGAAGCTTTTAGGTTTAGAGCTCAGAAGAAAATAAGCAGATAGAGCTTTTGAAAGTATAAGTAGAAATTGAAGCCTTTAAAGTGAAGTTACCCAGGGAGAGTCTAGAATAGTAAGACTTGCATGCTTACCAGCTGCCAGAGAGTTGATCTAAGCTCTTCACATGTGTATACTCATCTAATCCTCACAAAATCCCTATGGGGATGCATGCCAGGCATGGCGTTAGCGGAGTCTCATTCACTTCTCTCGGGAGTCCTCAGAGTTAAGCACTATAATCAGCCCATTTCACAGAGAGGAAAGTGAAGTTCAGAGAGGAGTCAGGAAGTGTCAGAGCCAGGGTTCTCACTGTTCTCTGGCCAACTCCAACCTCACCTCTCCTGTCAACATTAGGGATTCCTCCCTGTTCTGCACTAGACCCTTCCAAGACTCTTTTGCTGTACCAAGGTGGAAATTTTAGGGGAGAGAGGCTGGGCAAGGTTTTCATTCTTCCAAGGCAGGTAAATTCCGTACAGCACTCAGCCCTCAGCTGAAAATGGGTGTGGTCCATTGTCTGAACAGTCATGGACCCCCAAGCTGGCAACGAGAATGGACACAGAAGGTTTCCCTATGGTCAAGGCTCCTCAGACGGATGTTATTGCTGCTTGCACAGAACACAGGCTTCGTGCCCAGACTACTGGTAGTCATTCTCAGCTCTGCCACTTCCTAGCTGGGTGTTTTGGGGCAAGTCACTTAATCTCTCCCAGACTCAGTATTCCCATCAGCAGAATGGGAGTAATTATAGCATTGACCACAAAGGGTGGTTGTGAGGATCTAAGTACATAATCACTATATGTTTTTTTTTTTTGTCAGTACCGCGGGCCTCTCACTGTTGTGACCTCTCCCGTTGCGGAGCACAGGCTCCGGACTCGCAGCCTCAACGGCCATGGCTCACAGGTCCAGCCTCTCCGCAGCATGTGGGATCTTCCCGGACCGGAGCACGAACCAATGTCCCCTGCATCGCAGGCGGACTCTCAACCACTGCGCCACCAGGGAAGCCCTATAATATGTTTAGCATAGTGCCTGGCACACAGAGCTCAACAAATATCAGCTATCGTTGTTGGTTTGTTTCTTGTTTTATTTATATATAGGAAATGCCTCAGGCTGCCTCTAAATTTCTTCCTTTTTTTTCCCTCTGGCAGGAGTCAGAGCTTTGGATTTCTGAGGATGATGCTCAGGAGATGTAATAAGGTAAGAACCTCTCCCTTTCCTCCCTGACTCCCTCTTCTCCTGGAGCACAGTTATTATTATCAATAATAGCAATGAGGGACTTCCCAGGTAGCGCAGTGGTTAAGAATCCGCCTGCCAATGCAGGGGACACGGGTTCGAGCACTGGTCCGGGAAGATCCCACATGCCGCAGAGCAACTAAGCCTGTGCACCAAAACTACTGAGCCTGCACTCTAGAGCCCGCGAGCCACAACTGCTGAGCCCACGTGCCACAACTACTGAAGCCCGTGCGCCTAGAGCAACTAGAGAAAGCCCGCGTGCAGCCAAAAATTAAAAATAATAATAGTAATGAAAGCACATTTATTGAGCCCCGACTGTATACCTGCCAGACCTCGTGTTGAGATTTTACATATATTATTAACTCAGATTCTCACAACAAATCATACAAGCTAGGTATTTTTACTCATTTATTCATTCTATTTTTTTTTCATTTAACAAATACTTATTGTGTTCCTTCAATGTTCTAGGTACCTGGAGTACATTAAAAAATAAAACAGACAGAAATCACTCACATTCTAGTGTGCAGGGACAAGTGCAAATAAACAAATAGATGACAAATACAGTATGTCAGAGAGTGATGGTGCTGTGGAGAAAAATAAAGGTGAGGAGGCGAGAGAGAAGCAGCAGCAAACTGCTCCTTTAAACAAGGTAGTCAAGGAAAGTCCTCACTTTCTGAGAAGGTGACATGTGAGCAGAGACGTGAAGAAGGTGAGGGAGTGACACACACCGAACAGCAAGAAGTACAAAGACCCCATGGCAGGAAACTCCCTGGTGGTCCAGACTCTGCGCTCCCAATGCAGGGGGCCCGGGTTTGATCCCTGGTCGGGGAACTAGATCCCACATGCATGGTGCAACAAGAAAGTTCAACTGAAAAGATCCGCATGCCTCAATGAAGATCCTGAGTGCCACATCTAAGACCCGGCGCAGCCAAATAAATAAATATTTTTACAAAACAACAAGCAAACAAAAAAAAACATGGCAGAAACACCTGTTTGTTTTGTTTTGGTTTTTTTTTTTTTTTTTGCCTCACCGCATGGCCTGCAGGATCTTAGTTCCTGACCAGGGATCGAACCTGTGCCCCCTGCAGTGGAAGCATGGAGTCTTAACCACTGGACCGCCAGGGAAGTCCCCAGGCCTGGATGTTTGAGGACCACACCGAGCCAGTGTGGCTGGAGTAGAGAGTGAAAAGTCACAGGAGGAGAGGACAGAGACGTAAGGAAGGAGGAAGCGGGGCAGGTCACTGAGTTCTAGGCCACTGGAAGGATGTTGGCTTTCACTCTGAACAGAATGGGGAGCCAAAGGAGTGTTTTGAACAGAGAAGTACCGTGACCTAACTTAGATTTTAAAAGGATCCTCTGCTCCTGTGTTAAGAAGGGACCTTCCAAGGGCAAGGGTAGAAGCAGGGACACCAGAGGAAAGACTGTTGTAACTAAGAGTCAAGGGAAAAGATGATGGTGGCTCAGTCCAGGAAGAAGCAGTGGAAGTGAGAGAAACAGATTCTGGATATAGTTTGAAATAGATCCAACAGGATTACATGACTGATCAGATTCGGGTGTGAGGAAAAACGGGAGTCCAAGGGTTTTGGTCTGAGCAAATAGATGGTTGGTGTTGGCATTTATTGTCATGGGAAACACAAAATGACAATCACAGTCAGGAGTGCGGAGATCAGGGGTTCAGTTTTGAACATGTTGACTTTTAGATGTCTTTTAAACGTCTGAGGAAAAAGATCAAATAGCCATTTGGATATAAAAGACTGCCCTGCCCCCATTTTACAGTAAGTGACAGAGTTGGAATTTAAGCCAAGGTAAGTTTGACTCTGCCACCCTTACCTTTTGTGTTAAGTATCTGCCACCAGACTTTTGCTCCTGGCCAAGATAGAGTCAGTTGGGATCTGATTTACCATCACACGTGAAACAACCAAAAAGCAAAATTAAAAAGGCAAAATAGGGACTTCCCTGGTGGTCCAGTGGGTAAGACTCTACACTCCCAATGCAGGGGGCCCAGGTTCGATCCCTGGTCAGGGACCTAGATCCCGCATGCATGCCACAACTAAAGAGTCCACATGCCACAACTAGGAGTCCGCATGTCACAACTAAGAAGCCCACATGCTGTAACTAAGACCCAGCGCAGCTTAAATAAATAATAAAAATTTTTAAAAAGGCAAAATACATGAAACAAAGTTTTTCAATGAAAGACAGTGATTCCTGGGAGACAGGAAACAAAAGAGGTGAGCCCTATAGTAATCCAGCTTACTATTTTGATAAAGTTCCAAGGACATGATGCAGGGAGGAAGAACCGAGGCAGAGTCTGGCAGACCCCCTGAGTTGAGAAAAAAAAGTGGAGCCTAGAGAGACAGAGGACTTTAGAGTTCATCAAAAAGAGTAACAGGGAGAAGAGAACTGTGAAGGTCTACCGAGGGTTCCCTGCGAGTATTCAGTGCATTACTGATTAGTGCACGCATGTGAGGAAACTATCTGAGTTTGGGGAAAGAACCATCCAAAAGGATTAAAAAGAATAGTGCCTATTCCTACCAGCCAGACTGGGAAAACTCATAATTCACTGGGTAGAGTATTCAAGAAGGTCTTTCCTTACTAGTGGGGAATAATTAGCTCTAGACTGTGCATTGCTTCTGACCTAAGAGATAATGAAAAGCAAAACCCAAAAGAATCAAACTGTTTCCAAGTAACTTAACTGCATCTCAGAGAAAAGCTCAAAAAGATTTATAGGAAGACAAAAATATCCAACGCCTAACAAGATAAAGACCTCGTGTCTAGCATCCAAAAATTTCTAGGTATGTAAAAAGACAAGAAAATGTGAACCGTAATGAGGAGAAGGATTAATAAATCAGAGAAGGACGTTAAAAGTTATTATAACTATAATCTAGAGAAATTGGCTCATGCTGATATGGAGGCCAAAAAGTCCCCAAATCTCATCTGCAAGCTGGAGGACCAGGAAAGCCAGTGGTGTAATTCAGTCCAAGTTCAAAGGCCTGAGAACCAGGTATTTATGCAAGGGAAGTGAAAGCATATGTCCACAGAAAGACTTGCACATACAAGTTTTATTTGTAGCAACCACAAATTGGAAGCAAATCAAATGTCCATCAACAGGCAGCTGGATAAATAAATTGTGGTATATCCATAGAATGGAATATTATTTATCAATAAAAAGGAATGAACTATTGACACATGTACTAACATTGATAAATTTCCAAATAATTATGCTGAGTGAGAAAAGACAAATGAAAAAAATATAATAATTTCATATATATAATAATTCCATGTATATATATAGAGAAGATGTAAGCTAATCTATTGTTACAAGCGCAGCAGTGTTTTCTTGGGGATGGATGGGGAGAGGCAGGAGGAGATTATGAAGAGGGCGAAAAGGACAATTTTGGGTATGATGGGTACATTCACTATTTTGATTATGGTGTATTTTCATGGGTGTACATATGTCAAAACATACCAAATTGTACACTTAAATATTTGTATATTATTGTGTATCAATTAAATCTCAATAAAGCTGATACATCCATCGTCTATATGTACATATATGTACACACACACACACATCCATACATATCCAGATTCATGAGGCTTTTAACAGTGAGACTGAGCATTTTTTAACACTTCCCCAACACCCTTTCCAGCCTCAATTCATTTGCCAAAGGGTTTGATCCCTGTATGTTGCTGGGTATTCAGCAGTGTGACCTCATATTTGCAAAGTACCTCTGGCTTTGACACTTGACCTCCCAGGAGGGGATGTCAGGCCTCAAGACACTAGCAGGTAGATCCCAGGGGTTTGCCACAGCACTCTCTCAGTTGTCAGGACCACATGGCTCACAGCTGGTCTCAAGGGCTTCCCTGCCCACCTAGGGGCCTGCTGCAGCCCTGTTCTGGGGCTTTTGTGGGAGAAGACAGGAGAGGTTAGGGGGTCACAGAGATAAAGAGGATGAGGCCTTGCTTCCAAGGAGCCTACAATTGGGTGGGGGAGAAGACCCAGAAACCACAACTACAGTGCTCCCAATTCAGGGAAAGACTGCTAGATGCTTCTCCAGGATCGCATGGGAGCCCAGAGCTGGATACCTGGATCAGCAGGGAGTCTTCCCAACGTTGATGATGCTTCGCTCAAATGCTGACAGATGAATGGGAGTAGCAAGACAGACAGTGAGGGAAGGCATTCCAGGCACAGGGAGGAGCATTTAGGAAACCTTGCAACAGCCTGATGCATTCTAGGAACTCCAAGTAATTCCACTCTTGAGTGAGGGCTAAAAACCATCAACCCATGAGGTATCCCAGCTACTGGTCCCTTCTCCCCTCCATTCCATCCTCAGTACTGTTGCCAGAAGTATCTTTCTAAAAAAATTTTGGCTCCCTCAATTTTTAACATCTGTTGGCTCCCTATGACCTATGGGAGGATCATAGGTCCTATCAAGACCAAACCCTCTCGTTTGACATTCAAGGCCCTTTACAATCTTACCCCAACCTACTTCCCACCTCTCCTCCCCACCTCCATTCTAAAGCCCTTGACCCTTTGTTATAGCCACTCTTGGTTTCCTGTTCTACAAGCAGGCCATTCACTTTCTGGCCTCTGGCCTCCCGGACTTTGCCCAGGCTGACCCCCCCACCCCCCACCCCGGCGCAGGGAATGTTCTAATCCCCTTTTTTGCTGAGCTAACTCCCTTTTATTTCCAAGACTCAACTCAGGGGACATCTCCCCCAGAATGTGGAACTTCCAGGACAGAAGTTCTAGGGCCCCTAAGGCCAGAACCCAGGCTGTCTATTTTGTTGAATAATTAGTTAATTAATCGTGTCAGGGAACCCTTCCCTGAGTACCCCAAGATGGACGCCCCACTCTGCGCTGCCCTCTGTGCCCCCTGCACACCTTATCCACGCTTTGTTAGAGCTTCTTGAGGCAAGCATCATTTCTTATGCTCATTTCCTTTCCTTCAGTGTCTAACTCTGTACCTACCACATAGGAGGTGCGGGTACGTGTTTGTTGAATGAACGAATGATCGGGCGTGGCTTTTCACCTTGTGTCTCCTGTGAGCCCGCCAGGCCTGCTCCAGTGTCTTTACCTCTATCCCTAGCCCGGGTCTCCCTCCAGTGCCCGGAGCAGTCTGCAGCCTTGAGCACTGCCGCCCTGGGGGTAGGGGACCCTCACAGTCGCCTACCGCCTCCCTAGTGCTGCTCAGCCCAAAGCCGCTCCGCAGACGGCTCCGCCCACAGCCGGCGTTGGAGGGCGGAGGCAACGCCCACGGGGCCGGGCTGCCTGGGATTGGTGCGGCCGCCGATAGGAGGCGGGGACAGCGCTGGGCTGCTGTTGACGCTCTCCCGGCCGGAAAAGTCCAGCCCCGCGGCTGTGGAGAGACTCACCGCGCGGCCAGGCGGTGGTAAGTGCTCGGCGGCCGAACGGGCTGGACGGGCGGGACTGACGGGAGGGGAGGACGCAGAGGACCCGCGCGAGCGCTGGCTGGGCGCTGCCCACGTCCGCCTCCGCCACAGGCTGCGCTCCAAAGGCAGTGCCCCAACCCGGAGCCGGCCCCGCCCGAGGGACACCGCCCGGTGGCCGACGAGGTCGTCAGTTCTGCCCTGTCTTCCAGACCCAGAGGACCTAGGCTCCCGGACGGCAAGGAACCGCCCAACATGGCATCGGAGGTGAGTGGGATCTCGAGGACGCCGGTCCTCCAGGCCTCCAAACGAGGGGGAGGGGCGCCCTGGGCGCCAGCCGGGACAGTGACCTGCGCACGCGATCTCCCCGAGCCAGACCTGTCGCCCTCCACCCTCCTGGTAATTGTCCTCGCTGGCTCCAGGCAGTGGGTACGCCCCGGCGCACCTGCCAGAGCCCTAAAGAGAGCTTTGCCCCGACTTCCCGGTATCCCCACCACCATCTGCTCTCCCCGGTCCCTCACCCCTCCCTAGGCAGGCTTTGTGGCAAATGCACCAACCCACACTGCTGGGGAAGGTGGCCCTGACCTGACCGTGATCTAGGCCGGGCGGGAAAGGTGCGGCCCACTCATTCAGCACCCTCACCTCTTCATTCCTTCCTTCCCGCCCCCCACCCCCCGTCCTCCTGGCAGTCCCCATCCTGTGCCCCTCTCCTACCATAGCAGTTGTCCCTGTGTAGCAGAGTCCACAGGACTCTTGCGTGTGCTAAGAGCCAGG
Source organism: Tursiops truncatus (assembly GCF_011762595.2). Taxonomy (NCBI): domain Eukaryota; kingdom Metazoa; phylum Chordata; class Mammalia; order Artiodactyla; family Delphinidae; genus Tursiops; species Tursiops truncatus. The sequence continues at coordinate 14,675,569 of NC_047048.1, forward strand.
ATGTAGGGGACCGTGCCGTGTGGCCCCAGGACCTGGTGGCTTCCTGTCTCATTGGCCTCTCTCCCTCAGAGCCAGAGGACTCCTGGGTTCTCTTTCTGACTTAGTGGCAGGAGTCTGAGGCACAGGTTCCTTTCCCTGGGCCTCAGTTGATTTACCCAGCAGATGGAGATAATATTAGCTGTCTGCCTTCTCTGTAAGGTACTGGATCATGAGGTCATTGCTTTGAACCCTTCAAGTAAAAGGGACTGTTTGCTTGATGCCAGAGAAGGGAACCCTGGGCCTGGGAAGCAGGAGGTGTGGGTTCCAGTCCCTCCTGGCCCCCATTAGCTGGCAAGTCACTTCCTCTCTGGGCCTCAGTTTTTTTTGAATAAATGGGTTAAGACTGTCTGCCCTACTAGCTTCTGGGTCATGGTGGAGGGCCCGTGGCAGGGCCTGGACTTTGGGGCCAAACAAACTTGGCTCTGAAGCAGTCACTCGACCTCTCTGAATGTCTTTCCTCATTTGTAAAATAGGGGTAACCTCATAGGAGGGTGTAAGAGCATCTGGAGAATGCCTGGCACAGGGCGAAGCAATAGTAGGTGCTCAATAAATCATGGCTAATGACACTAAGAGGGACAACGCCGGTATTTCCCATGTGTTCTAAATTGGCTGTTGCTCTTTCATCCCAGCCTGAACCAGTGTCCCTGTCCCCTTGCCCCAAAGGGATCCTTCTGGCCCAGATGTACCCTGGCTCACAGCAGTGCCCTCTCCCACCATCTCGCCCCTCTCTCAGTGCCCAGGTGGTGGCACGTCACTCTAACATCCTCCTGGGGTCCTTTTAAGACTGCCAGCAGGGTAGGAGCTTGGCCCCAATGCGGAGTGGGCTGCCTTCAGGAAACCAGGGTGCCAGGCGACCTCTGCTTTCCCCAGGCCGTCCTGTGGGTTGGCACTAATTGGTTTGGCTGCGGCCCCACTTGTTAAATAGTTGTTATTACTAACAACCCACGAAGCGAGTCCAGGGGCCTGCTGGGGGAGGTGATGCCAGGCCCCTGGCTGAAGGGCAGCCTGCCTCCCCATCCTGACTGGCTGGCCCTGGCCCTCTGGCCCCAGTGGTCAGGACCAGGGCCCCACGTGGTGCTTTGCTGGAGATCTAGGCCTGGCGGGGCAGCAGGGGGTAAGGGGCAGGTCCAGCTCAAAAGGCTGAGTGGGGGCAGAGGCTACATCTGCAGGGCAGAGTCCTCTGGCAGCCAAGGCTGCTGGGCACTGAGGGGTCAGCTCACAGCCTGGGGCCAGAGCACCCCCTGGGGCCAGAGCACCCTGGGGCCAGGTCCCGGGGGTGCACACAGGAGTGACGAGTGGAGCTAAGGCACACCCTGACCCTGGCAGCCCTCGGCCCCTCCCTTAGCAATACCTAGAACTTACTGAGTACCAGGCACTGTGCTATGTATGCAGTTAGCTTAATCTAATGGCTTAATCTAACAATTCCATCAGATAGATGCTATTATTATTCCTATTTTATAAAGGGACAACCCTGAAGGTTAGAGAGGTAATATAACACTCCTATGGTCAGGTGGCTAACTGAGGTCTACGACATTGCAGGGAGACAGAGCAGAACATATGTCCCCAATGGCCACTGTAGACCCCTTCCACAGAAAAGATGCCAGCGAAGTAACATTCCCATCTCCACCCCAGACCACTCTCCTCCTGTCCTTGGCTCACTGGGCACTAGGACTGCCCCTCAGGGGTTCTGCGCTCCCTCCCCCATCTGTCCCATGCCCTGACCTATGCCCTCTTTCAAAACAGAGGTGTCTCTGTCCCATCCCTCTGCCCTTGGCTCCTGGGGGGCAGAGGGTCAGCTAGTGACCTCCTAGAAGGCCAATGATAATGGGTGTGTCTGGGGTGCTCTCCAGAGGAGTGGGGGGTTGGGACCTTAGGCCCCACCCCAAGCTGGGGGAGGGAGATGCAGGTAATTTGAGACTGATGGGGCCCCTCAAGTGCCTCCTCACCTGTTCCTGCAGCAAATGTTCAGAACAGCAGAGCCAGCAGAGAGGTCCTGGTGGCATGTGGGGTTTAGAGCAGGGCTTCGAATTCCGGCTGCCGAGGTGCAGTCCGGGCTCTGCCGCTCTCAGCAAGGGCAAGGTAAAGATCTGCTCTGTGCCCCAGTTTTTCCTCTCTGTAGCAGGATAGTATTGGTACCCAGTTCACAGCGTTGCCGTCTGCGTGACGAGCAAATAATGGTGCCTGGCAGACAGTGAGAATGCGACGTATGTTAGCCAGCATTATTGTCATTATCCCTGGTACATCAGAGCTGGATTCCAGAGTAACTTCTCACTTTGGTCAGTGGCAGGAAGGGTCCCAGAAGTTCTGCTGTGGTCTCAGGGGTGCCTGCCACCATCTCCCTGGAGCAGCGCCCCATGGTGGGAAAGAACCTAACTTCAGTGTCCAGCCAATTTCCCACATTCACTCCCTGAGTGACTCTGGGCAAGTTCCTAACCCTCTCTGAGCCTCAGTTTCCTTATCTGTCCAGTGAGAATAACCCTGCCCGCTGGCTCCCACTGCCGTCAGATCTGATAACTCTCCTGAGGGCCCTTTGTGGGAGGTCCTGTTCTCAAGGGGGGAGGAGACTAATTGATCATGCCCTCCTGGCCAGAGCGGAAAGCTGTGGGGTGGCCGGTTTGTGGGCTCAGTGGACCCCATCATGGAGAAGTTCAACTCGTCCATCACCTATGACCAGCACCTCTGGGAGGTGGACGTGCAGGGCAGCAAGGCCTACAGCCGGGGCCTGCAGAAGGCGGGGATCCTCACCAAGACCGAGATGGACCAGATACTCCAGGGCCTGGACAAGGTACTCTCCACACTCCCAGGCCCAACCCAGCGTCCCTCCCTGTGGTCCCAGGCTTTCACCAAATCCCCGAGCGAGCGCAGGCTGCGGTATCATCCCAAGCCTGTCATCTCCCCTCGTAGTGATCATATGCCTAGAGAGGTGCCCTTTAACCACATGCTGTGCTGACTGTCTCTTCATCCCTTAATGCTCCTGTGGTCCTATGGCTCCTGAGCAAACGTGCTCTTGGTCTGTGATTCTCCTCGGGGGTGGAGCGCTGCCAGGATTCAACTGCTGATGCCACCCTCCTGACCCCCGTGTTGCTGCTATCTGCTACAGGTAGCTGAGGAGTGGGCCCAGGGCACCTTCAAACTAAACCCCAATGATGAGGACATCCACACGGCCAATGAGCGGCGTCTGAAGGTGAGGCCACCCCCACCTCACCCCCCACCCCTGCCCCTCCCCTCTCTGGGCCACTTTGAGCATAAGCACCATCATTCTGTTCCCTTCATCACTGGGACCTCAGAGCAGGAGGCCTTAGCAGAGATCGGGCAGAACCAGGGCACCCCGGGGCAGGGAGGGAGGGCCACAAGCAGGCAGACCCCGACTGCGTGCCTCCCTCCACCCCCAGGAGCTCATCGGTGAAACCGCAGGGAAGCTGCACACAGGACGAAGTCGGAACGACCAGGTGCCGCCAGCCTGCCCGGCTCCCCGCCCTGGGCCTTCCCAACCTCGGGGGGTCCAGACAGCAGAGCTGGGGCTCAGCAGCGGTCCTGGCTCCCCAGGGAGGCAACACATCTGTGGTCCCTGAGTGCCACATCCTCCTCCCAACAGGTGGTCACAGACCTCAGGCTGTGGATGCGGCAGAACTGCTCCACGCTCTCTGCCCTCCTCCGGGAGCTCATCAGAACCATGGTGGATCGGGCAGAGGCGTGAGTGCATGCAACACCAGGTGGCAGAGAGGGGCATGAGGGCATCCAGGGTCTCCGCTCCCCCGAGACAGGCAGCCTGAATGCCAGACCTAGGTGGCAGGGGTGATGAGGGTAGGGGGGCCAGGCTCTGGGGTACAGGGGTACAGTCCAGAACTCCTGGACTGAGTGAGGCAGAGCAGCCAGGAGTGGGGATTTCTTGCAGCATCCCTGACCCCCAGCCAGCCCAGCTTAGCAGGCAGGGGGAGCTCACCCTTTGAGGGTTCACAGGCCAGAGGCTAAGGCACTAGGCAGATGGCCCGAAGCCCGCGGAAAGGGGCCGGCTTGCCCGGGGCAACCAGAGAGTCACTCCTTGGCCTGCCTGTGCCCCATGTCCCCTGTCCCCACACAGCATGGCGGGCAAAGGACAGAGCTGAGGGCTGCCTCCCGCTGGCCTCATCCCAAGCTTTGGCTTCTGTGACATGACTTCTGAGAAGTCTCTATTTGGTGTCAGAGACAGGGTTGACCCCTCCTCTTCCCCAGCTCCCTGTGACCCCTGTTTCACTGACTTCACTGGGGGAAAACAAGGGCCCCCAAACTGTCATCCTCGGGGCAGGGTGGGTGTTGGGAGGATTAGGGACTGACTGCTAATGAGTACAGGGTTTCTTTCCTTTTTTTTTGTCTGTGTTGGGTCTTCATTGGCGCACGCAGTGAGCGGGCTTCTCACTGCTGTGGCTTCGCTTGTTGCGGAGCACGGACTCTAGGCGCGCAGGCTTCAGTAGTTGCAGCACGTGGGCTCAGTAGTTGTGGCGCACGGGCTTAGTTGCTCTGCGACATGTGGGATCTTCCCAGACCAGGGATCGAACCCATGTCCCCTGCATTGGCAGGCGGATTCTTAACCACTGCACCATCAGGGAGGTCCCAGGGTTTCTCTCTTGGGGTGATGGTTGTACACTAAATGTACACTTTAAATGGGTGATTTGTATGTGAATTATATCTCAATAAAGCTGTTTATTTAAAAAACTTAGAACCGTCACTCACAGCACCTGTGCCACTGCCCTGCGTACTTTAAAGTGCCCCCAGCTATTCTGGGCTCCTCTGGAGTTCCTCTCACTGCCAGGTGGTACCTGCCATGCACCTCCCCTCCTGCCCTGGCCCCTACCCAGATCTGCTGCCAAGGTGCAGAGGCCCCAGCTGAAGGGGTAATCTCTACTTCGTCCTACGCTCACCCTCTGGACGCCCCCCAGCCATGGCCCAGTCACAATGCCCCACCTCCCGACCCTTCCCTTACACCATGTTTGTCCCCAGATCACTTGGTCCCTTGTGCAGGCAGATCCTTGGTGAGCCTGCCCTGCTCTTCCCTACAGGGGCCCAGGCCTGCAGGGTCCCAGGGTCCCAGGCAGGCCTCGCCTGAACCTCCTGAGCCCCTCAGGCTCCCTGCCCCTACTTTTCCCCCACAGGGAACGTGACATCCTCTTCCCAGGGTACACACACCTGCAGAGGGCTCAGCCCATCCGCTGGAGCCACTGGATCCTGAGGTGAGCGGGCAGTGAGGGAGGGGCGTGGTGGAGGGGAGGGGCCCAGCCCAGGCTGCCCTGACCCTCCTGCCTCCTGGCTTCCCACAGCCATGCTGTGGCACTGACCAGAGACTCTGAGAGGCTGCTGGAGGTGCAGAAGCGGATCAACGTCCTGCCCCTGGGGAGGTGAGTGAGGCCCAGTGCTCCAAGGATGGGGCTGCTGCCACATACTTAGCATGTTCCTTGGGCTTCAAGAGAAGAGGAGGGGCCAGGAAGGGCAGAGGGGGACAGAAGCCAGGCAGTCAGCCTCCCCAGCCACGGTGGGAGGGAGACCACAAATGGACCCTCAGCTCTCTCTAAGAGGGGGGCGATGAGTGTGTCACAGCCACGCCAGAGCTCTCCAGAGAGCCAGCCAGCTGCTCACATCGTGCCGTTTCCCCCGCGTGGGGACAACTGTCTGGCACCCAAGCCGACCAGGCCGCAGCCCTGGCAACCAGAGCTCAGCACAGGTGTGCGTGCAAGTACATGCCAGGGCCTGCCTGCCGGGAGCCCCGGTCACTCAGAACCCCTCCCATCTCTGCAGCGGGGCCATCGCAGGCAACCCTCTGGGTGTGGACCGGGAGCTGCTCCGAGCAGGTGAGGCACCCTGCCCCTCCTTTCCCAGGAGACCACCCTCAGCACCTGCCAGGTCTCGCAGACACACACTTAGAGAGGGCAGGGGTCCGGGTAAAACCCTGGTCTATTATCTATGGCCAGTGAGGCTAGAGAGGCAAGGGGAGGCCATGGGAGAGGTGTGTGGTGCCGGGGAGACTCAGGGCTCCCGCCTCCCTCCTGGGACCTGTACCAAAGACCTTCCCAACCTCCTGCCCCTCCCTACTCCTCCTCCCTGAGAGGGGGTCATGGGGGGGTGCTGGGCAGCCTGGTTGGGGGGTGGGGGTGGGGAGAAGGCCCCTCCTCGCCCTCCAGCCCAACCCTATTGCCTTCCCCTTCCTGAATCGGCCAGAACTGAAATTTGGGGCCATCACTCTCAACAGCATGGATGCCACCAGTGAGCGAGACTTTGTGGGTGAGTCCTGGGCGCTAGCCCGCCCGCCCTCCAGGGCCAGTCCCCTGCAGTGCGTGCTGCCTTTGTCCCCCCGCCCTGCCTCCTCTCCAGCTTCCTACCACCCCCGTATGGCCCACCGGACCTTCTCCAGGCTGGGTGAGGGGCGAGGCCTGGTGACCAGACAGCCTGCTCTCCCTCTCCTCCCACAAGCTGAGTTCCTGTTCTGGGCTTCGCTGTGTATGACCCACCTCAGCAGGATGGCCGAGGATCTCATCCTCTATGGCACCAAAGAATTCAACTTGGTGCAGCTCTCAGACGCCTACAGGTAAGGCTGCGCCTGCCCTCCCCCAGCTCTGCGCCCACCAGCATGGCTTCTTTCCTCCTCACCCCAACCCCCGGGCAGAGCTGCCCAGCAGACCAGCCAAGGGGCACCGGAGCCCCTTCAGCCCCGGCATCTCTGTCTCCAGCACTGGAAGCAGCCTGATGCCCCAGAAGAAAAACCCAGACAGCCTGGAGCTGATCCGTAGCAAGGCGGGGCGAGTGTTTGGGCGGGTAAGCAGGGCAGGGAGTTGGGGCGAGGCCTCTGCGCTGACCCGGAGGGTCCTGAGGGAACGTCCAGGACAGGCTCCGAGGTCCAGCCCCCTGATCCTCCCTGTCCCCTCAGTGTGCTGGGCTCCTGATGACCCTCAAGGGACTTCCGAGCACCTACAACAAGGACTTACAGGTGCGAGGCTGGGGACCCAGTTGCACACACACCGCATACCAATTCTTGGGGTCCTGGCTCATCTGGGCAGGGGCCCCACAGAATTGCCACCTCCTGTCCTGCGCACCCAGCCCTGGGAGTGCTCTCCTCTCCCTTGGTGCGGGGTGTACAAGGTGCTGAGTGTTCCCAGTGGAAGGCAGTGGGAAGGCCTCACTGGGCACCAGGCTACTGGGCCCTTACCTCCTGCCATGTGCCTCCCAGGAGGACAAGGAAGCCGTGTTTGAAGTGTCCAACACCATGAGCGCCGTCATCCAGGTGGCCACTGGCGTCATCTCTACACTGCAGGCAAGACACGTCTCTTCTCCCCGAGGTCCCTAAGCTCAGGGCTGGGATGCCAGGAGGGCGATCTTGAGAGGAGGCAAGCGTGGGTGGGTCCAGAGGCCGTGGGGCAGAGGGAGGGGCCATGTGCTTGTTCCTGCCCTGGGAAGAGCGAAGAGACATATTGCAGTAGAATGGAAGTGGGTTAGACTCAAGGAGCCCCATCAGCTGGCCTGGCCAGATTTCTTCTTTAACCATTTACTATGGGAAATTTCAGTATAAACAGTTGAGAGGCTGTGTATCATGAACCCTTATGTACCAACACTCGGCTTAAACAACAATCAACCCATGGCCATTCTTGCTTCAGCTGTCTTTACCCACTACCCCCTCCACCGTTGTTTTTAAGCAAATCCCCCTCATCATTTCATTCCTAAATAGTTCAGGATGTGTCTCTAAAGCAGTGGTTGTCCCGGGATCAGCAGCAGCAGTATCACCTGAGAACTTGACAGACCTGCAATCCTAGGGCCCCCTCCAGACCTGCTGAATCAGAGACTCTGGGTTAGGCCACGGAGATCTGTATTCATTATAAATCCTCCAGGTGATCCTGATGCTAAAGATAAGGAGGCAACCCCAGTAGCACAGCTAATAATTATCAATAATTATGAAATGATGGTTCAAGCAGAGAAAGCAGAAGAGGGTGGGTAAGAGGGGATCTGCCCAAGGCAGGGGACTTCCTGGCTGAGGGGGGGTAGGCCTTAGGCTGGCAGCTCCAGGACCAAGGGCCCCCCAGATTCACACTCGCCTGGCCTGCTGTCCCCAGATTCACCGTGAGAATATGGCACGGGCTCTTAGTCCTGACATGCTGGCAACTGACCTCGCCTACTACCTGGTCCGCAAAGGGGTAAGTGTGGGGCAGCCAGGGTGGAGGGGCAAGGGGACAGGGATGTTCCTCAGGCTGGGGGTGGCGGTGGTCATGGCGCAGGGGGAGGGCCGGCACCCCCAGCAGAACAGGGAGCTCAGGAAGCCTGCGTCAGCACCACTCTCCTGCCCCCCGCGCCCCCAGATGCCATTCCGCCAGGCCCACGAGGCCTCCGGGAAAGCCGTGTTCATGGCCGAGACCAAAGGGGTCGCCCTCAACCAGCTGTCGCTGCAGGAGCTACAGACCATCAGGTGTGCTCCCCTCCCCTCCCCTCCCCTCCCCTCCCCTCCCTCTGCTGCCTTCCTCGAGGCCAGCCCAGGCCCACCTCCTCCTTTCCCCCCAGCCCCCTGTTCTCGGGAGACGTGAGCCACGTGTGGGACTACGGACACAGCGTGGAGCAGTACGCAGCCCTGGGGGGCACTGCGCGCTCCAGTGTCGACTGGCAGATTGGGCAGGTGCGAGCTCTCCTAGGGGCACAGCAGGCCTAGAGCCCTCCCCATGCCTCTCCCAAATAAAGTGGGCCCAAGAGGAGGCTGTGTGTGTTTCCTGCCCAGCCTGTCTGCCTCGGTCGGTGGGGATGCAGTTAGGGGCCATAGAGGAAGTGGAGGAACTGGACAAGCATGGCTAGAGTCAGGGATGGGGAAGGGTGGAGGGGATGCGCATCAGAGCCTCCACCCTGCGCAGGCCCCACCCCCTTCACCGTGGGCCTCACAGTGACTTCCTGCCTTGGGTGTCTTGGCGGGACTGGCTTCCTTGGAGCCCTGGTGGGAGCTGACGGGCTGGGTTAACCCAGACAGCCCCGTCCGTCCCCCTTCCTTCCAGTGTCCTTCCTAGGCTGCCCTGCTCACGTTGTCCCCTTGCTTAACCCACCCTTCCCTAGACCATCAGGGTCCTGTACCCTCTGAGGGGAATGGTGTATCTGGTGGTAAAGTCGGTCATCCGGCTAGCATGTGATGCCAGGCACTAGGTGAGCTGAATACACAGGTAAAGAAGACGCTTCCTCCACCCTGAAGAGTAACGTACAAATTCCCAGACACTAACCGTGAGGTGAGGGCCACGGACAGGTGGTGCCAGAGGGGCCTGCCCGTGCTGCGGTCAAGGGAGGGATGGTCTCACTGAGTCTGCAAAGAGCCCAAGGCCAGGCCTAGGACATGGTAAGGATTCCATAACGGTGGTCCCCAGAGCCAGCAGAGATGCAGAGGCCTCGTCTATACAAATCTCACCAAAATCCTGCTAATAAAACACAAATTTCAGACGTTTCTTAACAACAGAGGTAAGCAAGCTAAACACAAAGAAGAATGAGTAACTCCTCCTGAGCGACTCTGGGAGCAATGAGAAGACTGTAAGCTAAAGAACCAGAACTCCAGCAGTGGGGACACTGCACCAAGTTCCCAAAAGGGTGAAAGCTGTGGGTCACACATAGAATCTTCTAGAGTGGTGGTTCTCAAAGTGTGGTTCCTGATTATTATCATCGTCATCTTCTTCAAACTTGTTAAAAGGAAAATGTTCAGTCCGCACCGAGACCTACTGAATCACATTCCGGGTGGGCCCAGCAGCCTGTGTTAACAAGTCCTTCAGGTGATGCTGACGTGTGCTCAGGTTTGAGAGTCACTGATCTTTAGAACCTTGTTACACAAAGTTGCTGCAGACGAGCAGCATCAGCCTCCCTGGGCCCCCACCCTAACCTACGGATTCAGAATCTGCAGCTTAACAAACTCACCAGGTTATTCGTGTGCACATTTAGAGTCAGAAGTGCTGATCTGTAGATATGCAACAAGGACTTATTGTATAGCACAGGGAACTATATGCAGTAACTTGTAATATCCTATAATGGAAAAGACTCTGGGAAAAAAAAAAAAAAATATATATATATACATATATATATAACTGAATCACTTTGCTGTACACCTGAAACTAACACAATATTGTAGATCAACTATACTTCAATTTTTAAAAATAAAAAATTAAAGAAACTCAAAGGGGTCAAACAGAAACAAAATTGTAGGAGTAAAAAAAATAAAAAGTGCTAATCCAGAGAATGCCTAAAATCTAGTCTCTGAAATGAAGGAGGGCCTCACCCATCCAACAGCGGACAGGATTAAAATAACTAATACATTTAGCACACGGAGAATTGGAATAGAGGGAGGCAGGAAGTTGCTGCGATGCCTCCCTCCATCTCTACCGCCTCCACTGAGGGGGCACACCCCAGTCTAAATGGAGACTCTTTCCAGACAATCCTGTTAAAAGTTCCTCCTTAACTGAATTGCAGTCAGCCTCGCTGGGCTTCCCACTCAGGAGCCTGGCCTGACCAGAAGGAATGGCCTGTCCTAGCTCAGGAAGGGCAAGAGTTTGTGCAGCTTTTCTCCCAGACTCTGTCCATACATGACTGAGCTACTCCACTTATCTGCCTCTTTCTGTTCTGCTACAGACTGGCTACATACTTTCCTCCTGTCTACTGTGTTTTTAATCTCAGAAGCTGTTTACACCAAAGCTCAGTGTGACCTTGTATTGATTTCCTATTGCTGTAACCAAGTACCACAAACTTCATGGCTTAAAATAACATAAACACTGTTTTATAATTCTTGAAGTCAGAAGTCTGAAGTGGGTTTTTAAATTTTTTAAATTTATTTTTGGCTGCGTTGGGTCTTCGTTGTTGCATGCAGGCCTTCTCTAGTTGCGGCATGTGGGCTTCTCATTGCGGGGGCTTCTCTTGTTGCGGAGCATGGGCTCTAGGCGCGCAGGCTTCAGTAGCTGCAGCACATGGGCTCAGTAGTTGTGGCTCGAGGGCTCTAGAGCGCAGACTCAGTAGTTGTGGCGCACGGGCTTAGTTGCTCCGCGGCATGTGGGATCTTCCTGGACCAGGGCTCAAACCCATGTCCCCTGCACTGGCAGGTGGATTCTTAACCACTGTGTCACCGGGGAAGTCCCTGAAGTGGGTTTTATTGAGACAAAATCAAACCTCAGCAGGGCCATGCCTCTTCCAGAGACTAGAGAAAAATCTGTTTCCTTGTCTGTTCCAGTTTCTAGAGGCCACATGCATTCCTTGGCTTACGACCCTTCCTCCATTTTCAAGGCCAGCAATGTAAAATTGTCAAATCTCTCTTTGACCCTCTGCTTCCACTGTCACATCTTTTATTTTTTTAATTTATTTTTTATCGATGTGTAGTTGAATTACAATGTTGTGTTAATTACTACTGTACAGCAAAGTGACTCAGTTATACATATATATACATTCTTTCTCTTTTCCATTATGGTTTATCACAGGATATTGAATAGAGTTCCCTGTGCTATACAGTAGGGCCTTGTTGTTTATCCATTCCGTGTATACCAGTTTGCATCTGCTAATCCCAAACTCCCAGTCCAACCCTCTCCCACCCCCTGCCCCCTTGGCAACCACCAGTCTGTTCTCTATGTCCCTGATTCTATTTCTGTTTCATAGATAGGTTCATTTGCATTGTCACATCTTCTGACTGACCTTTCTGCCTCCCTATAAGCACCCTTGTGATTGCATTGGATCCACCTGCATAAACCAAGATAATCTCGTCTCAATATCCTTAACTTAACCACATCTGCAAAGTCCCTATTTATCATGTTAAAGTAACATAGTTACAAGTTCCAAGGATTATTATTCAGCTTACTACATTCTGTCTGGCTCTCAAAGATTTATGTCCATCCCACATGCAACATACATTCACTTGATCCCAAGGTCCCCCAAAGTCTCAACACATTACAGCATCAACTCAAGTTCAAAATTTCATCTAAATCTCATCCGCTCAAAAGTCCCATATCTCATCATCTAAAAGGGTATGACTGAGATTCTGGGTATGATCCATCCCGGGGCAAAATTCCTCTCCATCCATGAACCTGTGATTGTGCTGAGGATTAAATGAATTCACAAACAAAAATTCAAGAAATAAATTATCTACTCACTTTCTAAAGTAAGATGCTGGTTTAGGTACAGTATAACAGTTATAGACATTTCAATTTAAAAAGGAAGAAAATGGGAATTCCCTGGCGGTCCAGTGGTTAAGACTCAGCACTTTCACTACCATGGGCCTGGTTTTGATCCCTGGTTGGGGAACTAAGATCCCACAAGTTGTGTGGCGTGGCCAAAAAATATAAATAAATAAAAGGAAGAAAATGGATAACACAATATTGTAAATCAACTATACTTCAATTAAAAAAAAAAAAAGGAAGAAAATGGAAAGAGAAAAGGAGTCACTGGTTCCAAGCAATTTTGAAATCCAGCCTAGCAAACTCCATTAGGTTTCAAGGCCTGGAAATAATCCTCCAGGGCTCTCAGCTCTACCCTCTGGACCTGCACCTCCGTCCTCACAGTCACCGCTCCTTTTTCTTGAAGAGTAGCACATGTTTGTAGCTGAGTAACATAGAAGCATATTAGCATATTTCCTAGTATTTTGAGAGAACTTTTAGAGCTTTCTTTAATTTCCCCCTCTCTTGTTCCTTTTAGTCCTTGCCGGCAGAGTTTTTGCTGATATAACATCCTCAAGAACTTTGTGGGTCTCCTGTGTATGTCACAGGACACTTCACTGGACAAGAGAGTCCTCTTTCCTAGATAATCCCATCTCTGTTCCTGGCTTCTGCTGAAATATCTGGAGGGATCCATGAGTCATGTGCCAAATCTCTTAAAGAGCACTCTTAACAGGATACTCTGGCCTTCTGATCCTTTCCAGGCAGTAGCAAGTTTGTCCAACCACACCCTAGGCTTTCTCTCTAAAGCATGTTTTCCTAACAGTGAGTCTCCTAATTTTAGCATCTTTTGCAATCTAGATAGGCTGAGAATTTCCCAAATCATCAAGTCCTGGTTTCTTCTTGCTTACCAGTTCTTACCTCAATTTATGTCTTTATTCTTGCATTTTATACTCAAAGCTGCAAGGGATGCTGAGGAAGCAAGTACCTGGCAAAAGGGAATGAGGTTGTCTCATTGGCTCTTATACTAAACTTTAAACATCCCTTGGGGATTGGGGCAGGGCCCACTTCACTGCTCCTGTTGTCTTCTGAACAATATTAGGGTCCATAACTAAGGAAGAAGGGAGAGGAGAAATGACTGTTCATTGAGCAGCCAATGGAGTCCAGAGTGGGTGATTACTGTCCTGTTGAAGCACCAAGATTGCACTGACATGTTTGGCAATCACAAAGTTAGTAGACTTCACAGGACCGGGGTCCGGTGTGGAGAGCCCTTCATACAGGGACACAGGGCACGGCTGGAAAGGCAGCCACCCCGTTGCCCATCACGTACCACACGTTTGTGGGGAACCTGTGCTAGATCATTCGTAGACGACCTGCTTCTGGGCCGGGGTTTTGTACGTAGCAGAGCAGCTCCCTTGCTGCCAAACTTTTTTTTTTTAAACTCGTGATTTAAAAAAAAATAAATTTATTTATTTATTTTATTTGAAAATTTTTGGCTGCACTGGGTGTTTCTTCGTTGCTGCAGACGGGCTTTCTCTAGTTGTGGTGAGCGGTGGCTACTCTTCATTGCGGTGCACGGGGCTTCTCACTGCAGTGGCTTCTCTTGTTGCCGACCACGGGCTCTAGGCGCACGGGCTTCAGTAGTTGTGGCTCATGGGCTCTAGAGCACAGGCTCAGTAGTTGTGGCACACGGCCTTATTTGCTCCGCGGCCTGTGGGATCTTCCCGGACCAGGGATCGAACCCGTGTCCCCTGCATCGGTAGGCGGATTCTTAACCACTGCAAAATATCTTTTTGAACTATAGTGTTGTCTGGGTATATGCCCAGGAGTGGGATTGCTGGATCATATGGTAATTCTATTTTTAGTTTTCTGAGGAAACTCCACACTGTTTTCGGTAGTGGGTGCACCAACTTACATTCCCACCAACAGTGTAGGAGGGTTCCCTTTTCTCATACCCTCTCCAGCATTTGTTATTTTATAACAGCTCTATTGAGCCATAATTCACATGCCATAAAACACAACATTTTAAAGTGTTCAGTTTAATGGTTTTTAGTATGTTCACAGAGTTGTATAATCATCACCACAATCAATTTGAGAACATTTTATCATGCTAAAAAGAAGCCCGGGCTTCCCTGGTGGCACAGTGGTTGAGGGTCTACCTGCTGATGCAGGGGACGCGGGTTCGTGCCCCGGTCCGGGAGGATCCCACATGTCGCGGAGCAGCTAGGCCCATAAGCCATGGCCGCTGAGCCTGCACGTCTGGAGCCTGTGCTCCGCAGCGGGAGAGGCCACAGCAGTGAGAGGCCCGCGTACCGCAAAAAAAAAAAAAAAAAGAAGCCCACAAGAAACTTGCCCTTCAAAGGAAGCGCAAAGAAACACAGAACAGGTATGTGTAAATCATATACCTGATATGGGTCTCATATGCAGAATATAAAAAGAACCTTTAAAACTCAATAATAGAAAAGACAAATAACCCAATTAAAAATGGACAAAATATCTGAATAGGCATTTCTCCAAAGAAGATATATAAATGGCCAATAAGCACATGAAAATACGTTCAATATCATTAATCACTAGGGAACAGCAATGCAAAGCCAAAATGAGAAATTACTTTATACCCACTAGGATGTGAGTTAATTTTTGTATATAGTGTGAGGAAAGGTCCCAACTTCATTTCTTCTCCATGTGGATATGCATTTGTCTCATCACCATTTGTTGAGATGACTGTTTGTATCCAATTGAATTGTATTAGCACCCCTGTCAAAAATCAACTGACCAGGAATTCCCTGGCGGTCCAGTGATCAGGACTGGGCACTTTCACTGCCAGGGCCGGGTTTGATCCCTGGTCGGGGTTCTAAGATCCCAAAACCTGTGTGGCACGGACAAAAAAAAAAAAAAAATCAACTGACCAATATAAGTGAATTGTATGGTATGTGAATTATATACCTCAGTAAAGTTGATACCCTTCCCCAAAATTGATTATTCTTTTATTTTTAACAAATAAGTGTTTTCTACATGCGCCAGATGCTGTGAAGGCACACTAGTCTATTAAAATATTTGTGGGATTCACCTTCTTCCCATTCTTGAAAACTTAACGGTCCTTCCAGCCTACCATGGCTCACCAGCAGCTACCACATTGCCCACGGTAATTCTGCAAAGTCATCAGCTTGTTCTCAGTTACCCTGATCTCTTACCAACTCCTGCGGCCATCTGAATGTACAAGGTTGGGCTTATAAGCTCAGCCAAACATTTAGTTTTTCACTTATTCTTGCTCAACTCTTCCTGCCCTCTTCTGAGGGAAGCTAATCCAAAGATTTCACACCTTCTTCAAGCTCCCAACCTAATCCAAACATCTTCCCCAAACCCCCGGAAACTACTAATCTACTTCCTGTCTCTGTGGACTTGTCTATTTGACTTTCATATAAATGGAATCACATAGTATATGGCCTTTCGTGCCTGGCTTCTTTCACTTCATTCATCCATGTTGTAGCATGTATCAGAACTTCATTCCTCTTTATGGCTGAATAATACTCCATTGCATGGATATACCACATTCATGAGTTGATGGAAATTTGAATTGTTTATACTTTTTGGCTATTATGAATAGTGCTGCTAAGAACATTCAAGTACAAGTTTAACAAAAAACCTCTTAATAACAAAATCCCCTTCAGTCCTTCCCCTACTTGACCTCTCTGAGGTTCCTGACACTGCTGACCATTCCTTCAAGAAATCTTTTCTTTAAAAAAAAAAAAAAAGTGCACTATGCCACAGTTTTAAAAATAACAACATTAAAAGGATTATATATCATGACCGAGTGGTACTTTCCCCTAGAATGCAAGAATGGTTGAGCATACAAAAATCAGTGTACTATACCACATTAACAGAATGAAGGGGAAAGAAAACCACATGAATATCTCAATTGATGCAGAAAAAGCATCTGTCAAAATTCAACACCCTTTCATGATAAAAATACTCAACAGACTAGGCATAGAAGGAAACTAACTCAATATAATAAAAGCCGTATATGAAAACATATACACAGCAAACATCATACTCAATGGTGAAAGGAAGTTTTTCCTCTAAGATAAAGAACAAGATAAGGACGGCTCACTCTTGCCACTTTTATTCAACATAGTACTGGAAGTCCTAACCAGAGCAATCAGGCAAGAAAAAGAAAGAAAAGTCATTCAAATTGGAAAAGAAGAAATAAAATTATCTCTGTTCACAGATGTTATAATCTTATATGCGGAAAACACTGAAGATTCCACAAAAATCTGTTAAACCTTATAAACAAATTCAGCAAAGTAGCAACCTACAAAGCAACACACAAAAATTCCGTTGCATTTCTATACACTAACAATGAACAAGCCAAAAAAGAAATTAAGAAAATAATTCCATTTATAATAGCACCAAAGAGAATAAAATATTTAAGAATTAACCAAAGAGGCAAAAGATTTATACCATTAAAACTACTGAACATTGCTGAAAGAAATTAAAGACATAAATAAATGAAAAGACATCCCATGTTTGTGAACTCTAAGTGATCTACAGGTTTGATGCAATCTTTCTCAAAATCCCAATGACATAGTTAACAGAAATAGAAAATCCCATCGTAAAATTCATAATGGAATCCCACGGGACCCTGAATAGCCAAGCAATCCTGAAAAAGATGAACAAAGTTGGAGGTCTCAAGCCTTTTGATTTCAAAACTTACTACAAATCTACAGTAATCAAAAGAGTGTGTTGAAAGATCACTGGCATAAAGATAGACATATGGACAATCAATAGAGTCCAGAAATAAACACTTGCAAATATAGTCCAGTGACTTTCAACAAGGGTGTCAAGACCATTCAATGGGCGAAAGACAGTCTTCAATAAACAGTGCTGGGAAAACTGGATATCCATACGCAAGAGAATGAAGTTGGACCCTTACCTAACACTTTATACAAAAATGAACTAAAATTGATCCTTGACCTAAATGTAAAATCTAAAACTATAAAACTCTTAGAAGAAAACGTAGGGGAAAAACTGCATTATGTTGGATTTAGCAATGATTTCTTGGATATGACACCAAAGGCACAGGCAACAAGGGAAAAAATAGATTGCACTTGATGAAATTTTAAGAATTTTGTGCATCAACAGGCATAGCAACAGAGTAAAAAGGCAACCCACAGAGAAAATATGGGAGAAAATATTTGCAAATCATATATCTGATGAGTTAATATCCAGAATATATAAAGAACTCCTACAACTCAACCACAGTTAAAACAAACAAACAACCTGATTCAAAAATGGGCAAAGGGGACTTCCCTGATGGTCCAGTGGTTAAGAATCTGCCTTCCAATGCAGGGGATGCGGGTTTGATCCCTGGTTGGGGAACTAAGATCCCACGTGCCACAGGGCAACTAAGCCCTCACGCCACAACTAGAGAGAAGCCTGCATGCGATGTAGAGCCCACGCACCACAACAAAGACCTGACACAGCCAAAAAAAAAAAAAAAAAAAGCTAAAATACATTAAACAAAAAATGGGCAAAGGAGTTGGATAGATATTTTTACAAAGACATACAGATTGCCAATAAGAACATGAAAAGATGCTCACCATCACTAATCAATAGAGAAATGTAAATCAAAACTACAGTGAGATACCACATCACACCCATTAGGATGGCTACTATCAAAAAACAGAAAACAGCAAGTGTTGGCAAGGATGTGGAGAAATTGGAGCCCTTGTACACTGCTGGTGGGAAGGTATAAGGACACTAGTCAGGCTTCCCTGGTAGTGCAGTGGTTAAGAATCTACCTGCCAATGCAGGGGACACGGGTTCGAGCACTGGTCGGGGAAGATCCCACATGTCGCAGAGCAACTAAGCCTGTGCACCACAACTACTGAGCCTGCGCTCTAGAGCCTGCAAGCCACAACTACTGAGTCCGTGAGCCACAACTACTGAAGCCCGTGCACCTAGAGCCCGTCCTCCACAACAAGAGAAGCCACCGCAATGAGAAGCCCACACACTGCAACGAAGAGTAGCCCCCGCTCGCCGCAACTAGAGAAAGCCCGCACGCAGCAACCAAGACCCAACGCAGCCAAAAAAAAAAAAAAAAAAAGTTGGTTCTTTGAAAAGCTCAACAATGTTAACAAAGTTTTAGCTAGACTTTCTTAGTCTGGTCAGGCTGCTATAACAAAATACCACAAACTGGGTAGCTTATAAACAACGGAAACTTATTTCTCACAGTTTTAGAGACTGGAAGTCCAAGATCAAAGTGCCACGGTGATTAGGTGAGGGGCCTCCTCTAGGTCGCAGACTCTCATTATCTCATGTGTAAGGAGCCAGGGATTTCTCTAGAGCCTCTTTTATAAAGGCACATATCCCATTAGTGAGGGC
Organism: Tursiops truncatus; assembly: GCF_011762595.2. NCBI lineage: Eukaryota > Metazoa > Chordata > Mammalia > Artiodactyla > Delphinidae > Tursiops > Tursiops truncatus. The sequence continues at coordinate 14,694,093 of NC_047048.1, forward strand.
TTTGCCCTTATGACTTAATCGCCTCCCAAAGGCCCCCAACCCCTAAAACCATCACATTCAGCATTAGGATTTAATAGACGAGTTTTGAGTGGACATAACATTCAGAATATAGCACATACTTAGAAAGGAAAAAGAGAAAGCTGCAAATAACTGAAATCAGAAGTGAAAATGGGGGGCTTCCCTGGTGGCACAGTGGTTGAGAATCCGCCTGCCACTGCAGGGGACACGGGTTCGAGCCGTGGTCCAGGAAGATCCCACATGCCGTGCAGCAACTAAGCCCGTGCACCACAACTAAACTACTGAGCCTGCGCTCTAGAGCCCACAAGCCATAACTACTGAAGCCCACGTGCCACAACTACTGAAGCCCAGGCACCTAGAGCCCATGCTCCACAACAAGAGAAGCCACCGCAATAAGAAGCCTGCGCACCACAATGAAGAGTAGCACCCAGTCGCCACAACTAGAGAAAAGTCTGCGCACAGCAATGAAGACCCAACGCAGCCAAAAACAAACAAACAAACAAATAAATAAATAAATAAAATACAGCTAAGAACATAGTCATTAAAAAAAGTGAAAATGGGGACATTATTACTGAGCTTTTTGAGATAAAAAGGGTTTATAAGAGAATATTCTGAACAATAGCACACCAACAAATTAGATAACCTAGAAGAAATGGACGAATTCCTTGAAACACACAAATTACCTAAACCAACTCAAGAAGAAACAGAAAATGGAGAAGAAACAGAAAATCCCAACAGGCCTATAACAAGAGATTGAATCAGTAATCAAAAACCTCCCAACAAAGAAAAGTCCTGGACCAGATGGCTTCACAGGTGAATTCTACCAAACATTTAAAGAAGAGTTAACATTAATTGTTCTTAAACTCTTCCAAAAAACTGAAGAAGGAGCAGTCCCCAGCTCATCCTCTGAGGCCAGCATTACCCTAATACCAAAGCCAGATAATGACATCACAAGAAAATAAGATTACAGACCAATTTCCCACATGAATACAGATGCAAAAATCCTCCATAAGATATTAGCAAATTGAATCCAATAACATATTTAAAGAATTATTCACCATGACCAAGTAGGATTTGTCCCAGGGATTCCAGCGTGGTTAAACATAAGAAAATATGGAAATTCCCTGGCAGTCCATTGGTTAGGACTCTGCTCTCACTGCCAAAGGCCCGGGTTCAATCTCTGGTCAGGGAACTAAAATCCCACCATCTGCGCAGCGCAGGCAAGAAAAAAAAAAGAAAGAAAAAGGAAATTCAATCAATGCGACATATCACATTAGCAGAATGAAGGAAACAAAACTGCATGACTCTCTCAAACGGTGTAGAAGAGGCATTTCACAAATCCAACATCTTTCTATGATAAAAACTCTCAGAAAAGTAGGAATAAAGGGCATAATTCTCAACATGATTAAGGCTATTTATGAAAAACCCACAGCTAACATCATATTGAAAGACTGAAAGCTTTCCCCTTAAGATCAGGAACATGACAAGGATGCCTGCTTTCACTGCTGCTATTCGACACTGTACTGAAGGTTCTAGCCAGAGCAAATACAGTTGACCCTTGAGCAATGTGGAGGTTAGGGACACCAACCGTCTGACCCGTCAGAAACCCACATGTATAACTTTATAGTTGGCCCTCCGTATCAGCGGTTCTGAATCTGCTTGTTAACGTTTTATCTCTTGTTGTGTGTGTGTTTTGCCCCGTCTCACGCTCTCACTATAAGCCAGGTCTCCATTTGGCACTGGACCTTTGTTTCTGTCATCCCTCTACTCCAGCTCAGCCAGAACAATTCCTTCCCCCCCACCCCGGCTCACTTGAGATTGTCCAAGTAGAATCTGGGTTTTGAGGTCTCCCGAGCCATCCTCCTTCTTAGAGTATCTATTTCACACCGCGAGTTGGCACTGCAACAGGTGCTCACTTTCTTTTCTTCAGGATCTTAGTTCCCCAACCAGGGACCGAACCCACGCCCCCTGCAGTGGAAGCTCATAGTCCTGACCACTGGACCGCCAGGGAAGTCCACAGGCACTCACTTTCAGGTCTTGTCCTAGAGTCATACGATTCCCGCCCAATATTTGAGACAAAGGATTGTCATTTTCGCTGGGTAAAGGGACTATGGTGGAAGCAGGGACTTGGTTGACCTTCCCTAAAGGTGAAGTCAGAAGGAGAGGGTCAGTTTGACGAGTTCCCTCCTGAGGGTCGGCACCCAAGCAGAGCTTCCACGTACCACCTTAAGAGATGTCCGTCCTGTGGCTGACCTTGAAGGGTACCCCACCCTCTGCAGTACGCTGGGGCCCCCTAGGCAGTCTTGAGAGCTGGCTGGGCCTGTTGGCAACTGCCTCGTCTTCAGCTCTTGCTCTGATAATGCTCCCTCCTCCGGGCAATGGGACTTTCACCTCTTCTCCACTCTTGCCTCTCTGCATGTCCGCCTCTAAGGTGTCCTTGGGCACTCTTCCTCTGGCAGGCAGCTCTGCAGTCTGCACATGGGGGAGGAGAGGCAGCCCTGACCCACCTTCCAGCCTTTGCACCACAAAGGCGGGCTCAGACCCCACAGCAGGCAGGGCCTGGAGATCAGGGGTCTGGATGGTGAGAACCTCAATAAAAATTCAAAATGTCCCAAATTCCCTGGGTTGTCATTTGTCCTTCTTTTCATTTTGTTTCCCCTAGAATGATCTCTTAAAGAAAGAGTCTCTGGGCTTTCCTTCAGAGAAGGGAGGAGAAAATATAACTTACGGGTTTGCTGTAATGTTCTGCTAATCTTGAAAAACGTGTAAAATCACAGGGCTAAAAGCACTGTTTCTGATGAATTCTGGTATAAAGCAGAATTACAGTGTAAACACATTTAATGTAAAAACATTAAGAGGCAAAAGATCACATATTACATAATTTACATAAAACATCCAGACTAGCCAAATCTGTGGAGACAAAAAATAGATTAGTGGTGGCTTAGGGCTGGGTGGGAGGGATAGAAGGATAGATAACTGAAAGGCACAGGGTTTCTTTTTGAGGTGATGAAAATATTCTGAAATTGATCATAATGATGGTCATACATATACATGAATATACTAAAAATCATTCAATTGTACAATTTAAATGGATAAATTATATGATATGTGAATTATATCTCAATAAAACCGTTTAAACACAACACTGTAAATCAACTATACCCCAAGAAAAAGTTTTTTTAATCTGTTTAAAAAATAAACCTTAAGGGGACTTCCCTGGTGGCCCAGTGGGTAAGACTCTGCACTCCCAATGCAGGGGGCCGGGAGGTTCGATCCCTGGTCGGGGAACTAGATTCTGCATGCACGCCGCAACTAAGAGTCTGCATGCCACAACTAAAGAGTCCACATGCCACAACTAAAGATCCCGAGTGCAGCAACTAAAGAGTCTGCATGCCGCAACTAAGACCTGGTGCAGCCAAAATAAATTCATTCATTCATTTAAAAAAATAAAAACAAAAAAATACCTTAAGATGCTCTCTTTGCTGAATCCACCATGAGAATGAATCCTATTTTCAGCAACCAGACTGTCGACATTCCAGAAAATGTCAACATCACTGTAGAAGGACACACAATTATTGTGAAGGGCCCCAGAGGAATCCTGCAGAGGGACTACATCAGTATAGAACTCAGCCTCCTTGGAAAGAATAGGAAGGGACTCCAGGTTGACAAACAGTGGAGAAGAGAAAGGAACCGGCTCCAGTTCATGCAGTCCCAAGTCCAATACAACACATGATCAAGGGTGTTCCACTGGGCTTCCATTACAAGAGTACGTCTGTGTATGCTCACTTCCCCACCCACGTCTTTATTCAGGAGAGCAGGTCTCTTGTTGATACTGGAAATTTCTTAGATGAAAAATCTGCAGGGCTCATATGAGGCCAGGCATTGCTTATTCAGTATCTCAAGCCCAGGAAGTGATTTGCACTGACTTTGCATCAAATTCAGCTGCTTTGATTCAGCAAGCCACACAGTTAAAAATACGGGTATCAGAACATTTTGGATGTTATCTATGTCTCTGAAAAAGGAACAAATCATCAGGCTGATGAATAAGATCTAAGAGTTGTCTTGCTATGGAAACAAGAAGATACCAAATGATTCCCAGGACCTCTTTGTGGTATCTTTAAAATGCAGTGAAACTTATCTATTGGAAAAAAAAAAAATGAGAAGTCTCACACTTGTGCTCTGATCAGCTGAGCGTCCTGTGACTTGCTTGTTATAGTCAAGGCTGGAACCCTCACATCTTTTCATGGACATTTTGTGTTGATGCACCTCACCACCAGGGCGAGCTTATTCTATCAATATTATCTTCTGTCCTAGATATTAGAAAGTCTTCTGGACGCAGGGTAATTTGGGGGAAGGAGAGGAGTGAATGTGCCAGCAACAATGGTAAATGTACGGAATTCCCTGGCGGCCCAGTGGTTAGGACTTGGCGCTTTCACTGCCAGGGCCCGGGTTCAATCCCTGGTCCGGGAACTAAGATCCTGCAAGCTGTGCCCAAAAAAAAAAAAAGAAGTCAATGTATTTCGGGTGTGTTTCCTTGAGCAAGTCATTTCATCTCTCCTCTCAATTCAGCCTCAATTTCCTCATCTGTAGCAGAGAAAGAATAACTCCATTTGACAGTCTTTCAGAGCTGTAAGAATCTCTTAGCAGAGTGTCTGCTGGCGGGGAGGGGGGGCAGGGGGCTGCTGATACTACTGTTATCAAGCGGTTGGAGTCCAGTGGACACCCTATAGGCCCCAGGTCACCTTTACCCAAGTGATACTCTGAATGCTCTCGCCTATGGCACGAAGCCCACATCACTGTGGTTACGAAAGGACGGTCAGTTGCCAGAGAGTCACAGTTTGGCTCAGGACAGGCAGCCAGGACTCCAGTTCAGGACCCTGACTACAAATGCAGTGACAGCTGCTTATCCTAGGAGCAAGTCCTGTCCCCATCAGGAAACAAAAGAGCTGGCATGTGAGCCAAGCTTAGAAAAATGACCCAGAGAAGACGAGAAAGAACTATGCCGCCTTCAAGACAAGCCTGGGAAGGTATCTCTGGGGCCAAGGAGCAAGTGTACCAGTAGAAGGGCACCCAGGGATGGGGGAGATGCATAGAAAAGTCACTTAGGACAGACTTACAGTCAAATAGCATCATGACTCCATGCTTCAGACATATAATAAAGACGAATAAAATCTAGTCAAGATAAAATCTAGTCAAGATAAAAATAAGGAAGACCTCTTTGTGAACCAGACACAAGCAGAAGTGGTGAAAGGGGAGACACAAGGGCCTGCGCTGGGTCCAGTGAGGGGCTGGTGGCTGGGTGTTTTTCTTTAGCTTCCATGGGGTAGCTGGGAGGAAAAGCACTGGTGTGCACAGCCCCCGCGGAGAGTGCTCAGCCGTAGTAAAGGGGAAGATGAACAGAGCCTCCAGCCTAGCAGCAACATCCCTAGGAAACACCTGGGGAAAGTCTCACGTGTGAGCACAAGGTCAGGAGGTACATGAGGAATGTGTTGATGGAAAGTGAAAAAGGGCAACCACCTAAATCCTCAACAGGAAAACGGGTGAAATCAGTGGTGGTGTATTCACACAGTGTAATAGTCTCCAGCCATTAAAATGGATGGGCCTGAGCTACATTTGTCAGCACGGCTAGAGCTGGCCAAAGCACGTGTCCGGCATTCTGGAAAGGAAATGGGCACAGTCGTTTCAGATCGTGAGAAGTGTCAGGGGTAGATCAGGGAGAGGTGAGAAGGTGATGGGAGAGGTGCTAACTTCTATCAGGTGTATCTTTTTCTTTTTTTTTTTGGGCTGTGCTGCCGGCTTGTGGGATCTTAGTTCCCCCGACCAGGGATTGAACCTGCCCCCTCAGCAGTGAAAGTGGGGAGTCCTAATCACTGGACCGCCAGGGAATTCCCTACCAGGTGTATCAGAGAAGAACGTTACATGCCCCTTATTCCTCTGGCTTAGAATTCTCTTTTGCCTTTTTCCTTTCCATTGGGCGGGTATGGCGCTCCCCCGAACTTTCTTTTCTCTAGGTGCTAATGGAAAGCTGGTATTGAGTTTTGAAAATGTTGCAAGAGAAAAGGAATTTCAGGAATTTCCTGTTTCCAAGCAGCAGAGGGTAGACACCATTCCAGGTCATAAAATTGGTTCAAAGACTCTTATCTGAATAAAGTATGGAATTGGGAATAGTTATGAAAGTTCTGCCCAGAACCGAAACTTGTTCTATTTTCTGTTACTAAAAACTGTCCTTGGGAATGACATATTGACATGTGCAATAACATGGAGAATCTCAAAAACATTATACTGAATGAAAGAAACCAGACACAGAAAAGCACCCTGTATCATTCTGTTTATGCGGAGCTCTAGAAAAGCCCAGTCTACTCTATGGTGACACAATGTCAGTCAGTAGTTGCCTGGGGTCAGGGGTGGAGGCAGGACAGACTGGACAGGGTCAGGAGGGAGCTGCCTGGAGTAATGGAACTGTTCTGAATTTTGATAGTGCTGGTAGGCACTCAGGTGTAGACATCTGTCAAGCCTTATCAAACTGTACAGTTAGAATGCGCGTGCACTTCATTATTTGTAAACTATACGTCAAGAGAGTTTGTTTTAAACAATTTAAAAAAAAAGTCCTTGGAAGTATTTCTACAAGGTGGGGGAGGGTCTTTTTAAGACACTCAGACTTATTTTCAGATCTTGTAAAAATAACCTTTAACTTCTAAAATATTTGTTATTCTAGGGAATTCCCTGGCAGTCCAGTGGTTAGGACGCCGTGCTTTCACTGCTGTGGGCCTGAGTTCCATCCCTGGTCGGGGAATTAAGATCCTGCAAGCCACGTGGCACGGCCAAAAATTTTAAAAAAAGAAAACAAATTTGTTATTCTAATTGGTTGTTACACTTGATAATTGTTGTCCTGGTATTGATATTAAAATAGCAATCAATATATCAAGTGACATCCTTGTATTCCTAAAAGATACACACACACACACACACACACACACACACACACTCTCACATTCTCTCTAAGGATGAAAACTGGCAGTTCCCTTTTCTCTATATATGTATGAATATGTAATAAAACCCATGACTCTGTCAATCCCTTGTTCAAACATGAGTTTGAACGTCTTTTAGAGGCCGTATAGCAGAATGACCAAGAGCATAAATCTCTAACCAGGTTCAAACTCTACCTCTGCCCTTTACTTAACTTTTCTCAGTCACTGTATTAGTAACATGGGAATAATAATAGTACCTACTTAATGTTGTGAGAAGTGAATGAGTTAATACATGGAAAACACCCAGATAAGTACCTGGCTCTATAGGGTATAAGTCTGGATAGGCTAGCTATGCTGTAATAGCAAACAACCCCACAATCTTAGTTGTTTGAAACAATAAAGGTGTTTTTTATTTTTTTTTACCATTTTATAATTTATTTGATTAGAAATTGCCAGATTCATGATGCACACTTCTCAAACAAAATTAGATTGTAATCATTAGCATGATTCTAAACATGCTAATTTATAGATAAAGTAATGCTTAAAGTTAAGACAAATTTGAGACATATCATTGAGAAGAAATAGGAAAGGATTTTGAATTTATAAAAGCACAAGTTCTATCCCGAATTTGGCTACAGGTTTTTCTCTGATCTTGGCAAGTCACTAGCTCCATTTGTCTTCGTGTTCCCATCTGTAAAATTGTGGTCATGATCCTTGACACTGCCTTTCTTAAAAGAGAATGTTATGAGGATGAATAAGGTAATGCCTTGTGGTAGAAATAATAAAGGTTTATTTCTCACTCATGCCACACATCCATCACAGGTCGGAAGGGAAGCACTGATCACCCTCAGTCACTCAGGAATTCAGGCTGATGGAAGCTCAATTTGGACACATGCTTCCATGATCGCCAAGGCAGGGAAAAGGGATGTGGCAGCTCAGCGCTGGCTTTTAAATTTCTGCTGTCAAAATCTCATTTGGCAAAAACAGCCACATGGTCACACGTAACTTCAAAGGGGCAAAGACCATGTGTCTAGAAAGGCGGAGGACCAGAAAAATGTTTGGTGAAAAGCACTAACGACTACCATGGTTAACTTTTTTTTTTGGCTGCACCTTGTGACATGTGGGATCTTAGTTCCGCCAACCAGTGGAAGTGTGGAGCCCTAAACACTGGACCACCAGCGAAGTCCCAACCACTGGACCACCAGTGAAGTCCCGTGGTTAACTATTATAATTGAATTTTAAAGTAGGCAGAAGAGGAGAACGCAATGAGGAGGTGACATTTAAGCCAATGCCTGAATCACAAAAAAGGGGAAACTAGGAGAGCATTGTGTGCAAAGTCCCTAAAGCAGGCATGGGCCTGAAGCATTTGAGGAACAGGAGAATGGCTCAAGTGTTTGCAAAATGGTGAATGAGAGTGAGAGCTGGCAGGGCTGGGTCACACAGGCCCTTGAAGGCCACAGCAAGCAGTCTGAATTTTACTCCAAAGTGTACTGGGAAGCCACTGTTTAACCAGATAACATGGTATAATTATTATAAAGACCACTCACTCTGCTTGCTCTGGTGGGATGGGCACGTGTGGAGGAAGGGAAATCAGTGAAGAGGCTACAATCCAGGTGAGAGATGCCTGTGGTGTGGACCATACTGGTCTGGGCCAGTATGATGTTGTGTGGAACCCACGGTCCCTGTAGATTATACTGACAGAGGATAAACACAGCGTAGGCCTCAGGCTAGACAGTGAATGTCTACCACTGCCCCATGTAATTACGACCTGCTTTTGATCCTGTCTTGTTGCTGAGGATTGAAAAGAACACGTTTACCACATCATTAGCCACATATCAAGTGCCAGAGGCTGTGTTGATATATTCTAGCAAAGAAACAGCTTCTGAGGGGCTTCCCTGGTGGCACAGTGGTTAAGAATCCGCCTGCCAACGCAGAGGTCACTGGTTTGAGACCTTTGCTCCATGCTTCATCCCCTGTACTCATAACGTGGGGTGTCTTGGGGCTAATGTGTGAATCTGTTCTCCACCCGCACTCATTTCTTTGGTGACCTTATCCATTCTCACTGCTGAACAATTCCCAAATTTTCATCTCCAGATCCATATGTTTGTACCAGGCTGCAAAATTAGTGGGGAAGGAAACTGGCCAATGGGCTTTACCCATCAGTATCTGGTCGTCAGGTTCAAACGTTCAGAAACCAAGTTATGTCGCAGAGCAACTAAGCCCGTGTGCCACAACTACTGAGCCTGCGCTCTAGAGCCCGCGTGCCACAACTATTGAAGCTGCTTGCCCTAGAGCCTGAGCACTGCAACCGCAACTACTGAGCCCATGCACCGCAACTACTGAAGCCCGCGCGCCTAGAGCCTGTGCTCCGCAGCAAGAGAAGCCACCGCAATAAGAAGCCCGCGCACCGCAACGAAGAGTAGCCCCTGCCCTTGGCAACTAGAGAAAGCCTGCGTGCAGCAAGGAAAACCCAACGCAGCCAAAAATAAAAAATTAAAATTAAAAAGAGGAAAATCAACTTGTACTAACTAAATATATATATAGGTTGACTCACAAATGGAAAATCAATTTATTAATTTATAGAAGCAGATCGACCTTTAATTATTTTTGCCCATTTGCTAGTTTTAAAAGGCTCATTGGTTTGATTCTGATTATAAAAATAATGCATGTTCATGATAGAAATTTTCAAAAAATCAGAAAATACGAAGAACAAAATGAAAATCGTCTATAACACCCATAATAACACTTTACAACTATCTAGATCTGTGTGGATATAATTTTAGCACTATTGGGATCATACTATATATACTTTTGCATCTTACTTTCTCTTATGTTTATATGGTAAGCATCTGGGGAAAAGAAAAACCTGTAGGCCTTGTCATTTCTTACAATATATTTATTTTTACCACCCTGGGAACTACTTTTTTTACGGCGTCAAGGTCCATTACCAGAAGGTTGCTTTGGTGAACATGAAATCAGAGCAAAAATTAATAAATTAAAAATAAAGTAATTGTACGAACAATTGCATCCAGGCCAGGTTACCTGTACCATAGACCCCCGCTCCTTGCATCTTTATGTGTGTATCCGCAATGCCAAGAGGGAGCGCCGGGCCCCTGGGTAGGGGTTCGGGGCCCAGGGGACCGCAGGTGCAAGCCCAGGGTCAAGGCTATAAGCCAGGTGGGCCTGCGCGAAAGGCACTAGGATGCTGAGGCTTCGTCTGAGCTCACCGGTGTCCCGCAAGCATAAGCGAGTGGAGGTGTCCCAGGTCGGCCTCCTCGAAGCATCAGTGGTACCCCGGCCATCTCCCGGTTTTCGCTGCGGCCCGCGGCCCTGGACCAGCCGCCCTGGGCGCGAGCAGCCGAGTATAGGAGGGCGAGGGAGGGCGGGGGAGGGCGGAGGATGGCAGTGACCTCGCGGGCGCAGAGCCTGCCACCTCCGCCCTTCGGGGCCTGGGGTGGATCTCGGGCTCCCCGCGGGCCCTCCCCCGCCGCCACCCTCCGTCAGGAAGGCGGGCCTGGAACGGCCTTGTGGGCGCGAGCCTCACGGGGTGCCTCCGAGCCGCGCAATCGCTTTCAACGAAGATGGCGCGGGGGCGGGACACGTGACTTCAGGCTCCACCCCGGCCCCGCCTCCCGCGCTCACGGCGTCGGGCGGGGGATGCTGGCAGCTAGCGGCCCGCGGGAACCATGCTCCGGGGGTTGGCGGGCACCTGGGCCGTGCTCGGCGCGCTGCTCTGGGGCTGTGGGCTGGCGCTGCTGCAGGGCGGGATGCTCTACCCCCAGGAGAGCCGGTCGCGGGAGCGCAAGGAGCTGGACGGCCTCTGGAAGTTCCGCGCCGACTTCTCCCAGAACCGGCGCCAGGGCTTCGAGCAGCAGTGGTACCGGACGCCGCTGCGGGAGGTGCGGGCTCTGGGGACGGGGACCAGGGCAGGGAAGCTCCTGGAAGCCGGGTCGGGGGTGTGGGGAGCCTTCCCCTGAGCCCTCGGAACTGCCGGCCAGGAGGAGGTTAAAGATGGACGGGCCTGTGGGGGCGTGGGGTCGACCCACCCGTAGAGTGACCGGGAACGAGCAAATGGGCGGGCCCGATGTCGGTGGGGGAAGCGGAGCCGGAACAGTGTCCCGGCACCGACCTGGGGGCGGGTGGCCGCGCAGTGGCAGGAGGGGAGGCTTTGGACGTCTTGGGGCCAGCTCTGCCCTGGCAGGAAGGACCTTGGGTTCCAAGGTTCAGGTAGAGGACGGGGCTTGGCATCCAGCCGAGGATCCCCCTCTAGGCCTCCCCTCTGACTTGGATCGTGTGGGCTGAGAACAGGAGCAGGAGCAGGCCTGTGTGCCCATCCGACACTCACCTCACTTAGATCCTCTTTTTAAAGTCTTTGCCGCCCAGCCCTCATCAGCGGAGGAAGAAAGGGGCGGGCGGGGGCTGGTGCCAGGCACTTCTTGCGCAACTCAGAGTTTCCTCAGCAAAGCGGCCCGTGCGCCCCGGCCAGCCTTCCTCCCTCCCTGGGGCAGTCAGTTGGTCATCTTCCTCTTAGTCAGGGTCTAGATTGACTTTGCAGATCCTTCTTGCCCTAGCCTGGTTGTGGCCATAGGCTCACCCCATTCCATGGAGACCCTGGTGCCTGCTGCCCGCTACCCTGAGAAAGAACTTATGGCCTCACCAGACCTTGGACACAAAGCATCCTAGCAGTTGGTCTCTCATCAGCAAGTTATCCATCCATTCATCCAATATTTGTTGAGTCCTTACTATGTGGCAGGGCTTGTGCCAGAAGCTGGGCAGACAGCTGTGAGGGACAGGAAATCCCTGCTTCCTTGGACGTCACGTGTGTCTTCAGGAAGCTCTTCCCCAGGCTGCTTCCAGACTCACTGAGTTCTCTGCCCCACTCCTGCCTTGCCTTCTCCCTGAGGTGTTCAAGGGTGCGGAGGTTCAGGGGATTCCCTGCGGGGCTCAGATTCACCTGGTTCTGCCGGGACGTCCAGAGGTCGTATCTCAGGGGCCCTGGCCCCTAAGATAGTCCCCTGCCATGCTCCACGCTCTCTTCGTAGAGCTGCTCACCTGGCAGCAGAGGCCTTGTTCACTCTTTCATTGCCAGCGCCTAAAACAGCATGTAGGTGTTCACTGTGCACCACTGAGTGAGTGCGTGCGTGCGTGCGTGACTGGGTCTGCTTCATGGAGTCGCGAAAAGTAACTGAGTCCGTAAAAGACATTGATCGGTTGCTGGTGGGGTGGCCTGGAATCCGGGAGGGTCTGGGAGAAGTCATCTCGTCCAGCTTCTTCCCATAAGTGGGGCTGCTGGGGAGGGCCCCTTAGCTTCCCAGGTGATCTGGACCTGATTCCGGTCCTTGTCTCCTCAGTCGGGCCCCAGCCTGGACATGCCGGTTCCCTCCAGCTTCAACGACGTGGGCCAGGATGGGCGGCTGAGGAGCTTTGTCGGCTGGGTGTGGTATGAACGGGAGGCCGCCCTGCCCCAGCGATGGACCGAGGACCTGGGCACACGCGTGGTGCTGAGGATCGGCAGCGCCCACTACTACGCCATCGTGGTCAGTGCAGCGAGTAGGGTGCCTGGCTCCCAGCCGTCACCCGGCAGCCTGCCTCCTGCGGTGCCCGTGGGGTGGGGGGCACACTCATGCCCCGCACTGGGGTTTGTGCCCTGGGTGGGGAGGGTGGCCTCATCTATTCCCCCAGAGCTCCCTCACTCCACCTCTGAGGCGGGTGGCAGCTGGCAGCCCGTCCCACCCGCTCCCCCCATACTGCACTTCTACGTGAGGGAGCGCCTGAGGTGGCAGGGCCCCCTCCTCATATATCCCTGTGTCTGCAGTGGGTGAATGGGGTCCATGTGGCAGAGCACGAGGGGGGCCATCTCCCCTTCGAGGCTGACATCAGCAGGCTGGTCCAGAGTGGGCCCCTGTCCTCCTGCCGCATCACCATCGCCATCAACAACACGCTCTCCCCCAACACCCTGCCGCCAGGGACCATCCTCTACAAGACGGACACCTCCAAGTGAGCAGCACCTCGCCCCCCTCCCCGCTCTGCCCAGTGGTCTTCCCGTCAGGGGCAGGGTGGCCTTAACAGAGGTGAGGCCCTGGCTCCGGGAGGCCAGGGAGACGTGTGAGCTGAGGTCGAAGGACCCAGGGCAAGGCCACTGTCCTGCCATCCTAGGTACCCCAAGGGTTACTTTGTCCAGAACACAAACTTTGACTTCTTCAATTACGCGGGACTGCATCGGACTGTGCTCCTCTACACCACGCCTACCGCCTACATCGATGACATCACCGTCGCCACCGATGTGGACCAAGACACTGGTGAGGCTCCTGGCAGGGTCTGCCGTCAGCCAGGCCCCCAGCGGCTTTGTTCCCTGTTTGGAAAGATCCCCTAGGAGAAAGACTGTCAAACCCACCCCAGCAGCTGGAATCCAGCCTGTCCAAGCTGGCAGGGGCAGCGGAAATCACCCATCTGCTCTGACTTCACTTTGGGAGGAAGCGGGGCTTGCCTCAAATCATAGCTCGTGGTGAATGACAGCCCAGGATGCAGGAGAACCCCATGTCCCTTTCCCACTGTGCCGCTCTCACTTTATCTCCCCTCGCTGCAGATTAAGCTCAAAAAATTAACGGCTGTCAGCTAGGGGCTCCTCAGAAAGGTGGCCTCAGGGCACTCTCATCTGTGTGACCCCAGGTCACATCCCTTCCTTTTCTCTCTTGTCTGATCTGTCTTGTCTCCTGCAGGGCTGGTGAATTACCAGATCCTTGTCCAGGGCAGTGAGCACTTCCAGCTGGAAGTGTGTCTTCTGGATGAGGAAGGCACGGTCGTGGCCAAGGGGACTGGGGGCCGGGGCCAGCTGCAGGTGCCCAGTGCCCACCTCTGGTGGCCGTACCTGATGCACGAGCACCCTGCCTACCTGTACTCGTTGGAGGTAATGGTGGTGAGGACTGGGCTGTGGGAGGCCTTTTCCCCCCATCCAGCAGCTCTGGCTTCAGCAGGCATGGTCCTCTGATCTTCCCAGTCAGTTGGATTGAAGAGTCCCCAGCCTGCTTTTTTCCAGCCCTTGGTGGGGAGGCCCAGTTTGAAGAGCAGGCCCCAGGGGCAGGGTGGGCAAAAGTTCCTTCTTTTTTAAATTTTTTATTTTTTTACGTATTTATTGGAGTATAATTGCTTTACAATGGTGTGTCAGTTTCTGCTTTGTAACAAAGTGAATCAGTTATACACATACATACGTCCCCATATCCCCTCCCTCTTTCATCTCCCTCCCTACCCTCCCTATCCCACCCCTCTAGGTGGTCACAAAGCACCGAGCTGATCTCCCTGTGCTATGCGGCTGCTTCCCACTAGCTATCTGTTTTACATTTGGTAGTGTGTATATGTCCATGCCACTCTCTCACTTTGTCACAGCTCACCCTTCCGCCTCCCCGTATCCTCAAGTCCATGCTCTAGTAGGTCTGCATAAAAGTTCCTTCTTGTTCATGGCGGATGCCTGTACTTCCTGCATCTCTCTACCTGCTGTTCCAGAGGTGGGCTGCCGTGGTTTGCAAGGGGCCATCCTGCTGAAGTGTGGGCTGCGTTGTGTTCAGGCCATCCAGGATGCCTCATGCCCAGTGCTTGGCTTTTGCAGGTGAAGCTGACCGCACAGACGGCTGCTGGGTTTGTGTCTGACTTCTACACCCTGCCCGTGGGGATCCGCACCGTGGCTGTCACACAGAGCCAGTTCCTCATCAACGGGAAGCCTTTCTATTTCCACGGGGTCAACAAGCATGAGGATGCAGACGTGAGTTGGGGCTCCTGAGTCCCTGTGGGGGGCCATTTCTCGCCATCCCTTCCTCCGCGTCCCTTGAAGTGGTTGAGGGCAGCTCAGAGCAGTTAAGCAAACCGCTCAAAACCACTGCCCGATGGGGCCTGTGCTTGGCCTGGATAGCGGGCTAACAGGGTGACTCTGAGGGGCCCAGCTCTAGTAGGAAGGGCATCTTCAACGGGGACAGGGGGCAGGGGCTCACTCTGCTGTGCTGTCCCCTAGATCCGAGGGAAGGGCTTTGACTGGCCGCTGCTGGTGAAGGACTTCAACCTGCTTCGCTGGCTGGGCGCCAATGCCTTCCGCACCAGCCACTACCCCTACGCAGAGGAGGTGATGCAGCTCTGCGACCGCTATGGGATCGTGGTCATCGACGAGAGTCCCGGAGTGGGCATCGTGCTAGCGTGAGTGCCCGCCAGCCGCACAGCCCAGCCCGCCCAGCTTGGCACCCTGTGACCCGCTCCCTTTCCTCCCTCGGCCCCGCAGCCAGAGCTACAGCAACGTGTCTCTGCAGCACCACCTGGAGGTGATGGAGGAGATGGTCCGCAGGGACAAGAATCACCCGTCTGTTGTGATGTGGTCTGTGGCCAACGAGCCCGCTTCCTTCCTGAAACCAGCTGGTTTCTACTTTAAGTGAGTGCCCCTGCCTTCCCCGGGTCAGGGGTGAGACCTCAGCCCGCTGGCCCAGCTCAGCCTCGGCTGGTAGCTGCGGGAGAGCTGCAGTGGGCCCTGGGGTGGGCGTGGGCTGTGAGAGGGTCAGCACCTGCTCCCAGCCCAGGTGCATCCATACCTGGTCAGTTCAGGGGACCAAGTACCCACCCACCCAGATTGTGATTTCAACCCAGTGTCTCCTTGACACACCTGAAGTGAAATCCAGAGTTAACCTAACCCACTTATACACATAACTTCTAATTAAGAAAGAAAAAAAAATAGTGATGTGGCCTAACCGTAGTATAAGGGAGTCATTTGTTAAATAATCCGTGAGTGCATGGGCCTGACTCCCCGGAAGATGCAGTGAAGGGGTCAGGAGCTTGCATCTAGATGTGGCATCTCCCTGAAAGCACAGCTACAAAAGCTGATGGCGGGGGCTGGAAAGCATAGCTGGTGAGTCTGATCCCGTTAGCAGCATTTTCTTCAGTGCTGCCCTCTTCTAAAACACTGAGCCACCCCAGGTAAAGTTGCAACCAAAACCAAGTATAGTCTTCCCTCGATTTTTATGGTATCTCCGTTCCTGGGGAATTTAGTGCGTGTTAAAACCGCACAAAACCGCTTCGTGATGCTTCGGGTTCATCTGTAAAGGGGAATTAAGCTTTATAAAGCCGGCTTACCTAGGCATGTAATTATAAACAGGTTTGAGATGACGTGCGTGTTCTAACCATTCTAAGTTACATTGTTGGACGGGACCAGGCCATCTAAAGTTCATGGTCCGCTCACTGAATGCCAGTAGCTCCCCCCACCCCCCAGGCATTGCTGTGGACAGAAATCCCACTTAGGGGTCATCTCCCCGCCCTGGGCTGGCTCCCCTCGGGGTGTTCCTTGGTTCCTTCTCTCTCTTAACGATCATGCAGTTGTAGTGTAGCCTGGAGAGGGGAATTATTTCACTTCCTGTGGAGGCAGCAGAGGCCATGGAAATACTCCCTGGGGCAGACACTGCCTGCATCCCAGTGTCCCAGATGGAGGCTCTGAGGAGTGGACCCACCCGGGTGAAGCTGAGCTCCGGACACACAGCCCCAGAGCACGTGGCACAGGGATGTTGAGCCAGGCTGGTGGACGGAATTTTTTCTGTGAACGTGAAAGGATGATAAGCTTCCAAGGAGCAGGTGCCTGAGGTTTCCTGTGAACCTTTCTGGGAGGTGCGGAGAAGAAGAGGCTTGATTTGGGAGCAGTGGGGATGGGGCAGGATGTAAGTAGGGCTGCCTGGGCCGGAGGCGCTCGGCTGGGCTTTGAAGCTCCCCAGGTGACAGACAGGCTGTTTCGGACAGTGGGTTAGGGACTTGCAGGTCGCAGGGCACTGTTCTGGCCTGTGGAAACCACAGCCTTCGAGTGAGAAGAGTTATAATGGGGGGGGGGTGTCAAGGAAAAGAAAACCAACTGTGAGGAAACAGAAGAGGAAAATAGGCTTAAACAGTGAGTGAGGGTGACCTGCGCTGGGGAGGCTGAGCCCTGACCACAGACCAGCCCCTCTGTTGGGAAGCATCCTCTCGCCACCCCTCCTTGGTTAGCAGGACTCAGTGTAAATGCCGTGTCTTCAGAGAGGCTGTGCTGACGGTCTGGTGTCGGGGATGTGCCGCCTTACGGTCTCATAGAACCCCGTGCTTCCCCTTCATCATTCCCGCCAGCGCTTGTAATTTGTTACATTCGCCCGTGTGGCTTCGCTCCATGGAGCTTCACGGCTGTTTAAGTTTCTAGTGAGTGCCCAGCGCACAGCCTGCCTCCCAGCCCCCGACTTACATGCTAAGTTAATATCCATCCTAATCCACACCCCGTCCTATTTTCAAGAGCTTCGCCAGAGATGCAGAGCCCAGCTTTTGGCAGTGCCCAGCCCAAGGACCTCTGCTGTGTGTCTCCCGCCCCTGGAGGATGGCCTCTCCTCTGGGAGGGGTGGGGGACTAGGAACTGGGGAGGGAGGAAGGAGGAAAGAATGATGTCAGGGAACGTGATGCCTAGAAGAACATGTCTGCTTACCTGAAATACCCTGGAAGGCAGGGAGGAGAGCGGTGTCTTGGGGGTCTTTTTGGCTGGGAAGATGAGAAGGAGAGGATGCGGAATGAGAGTCCTCCCTGGTCTGACTGACGGTGCTGTGTCTTCTGCCCTCCGTGGACAGGACGCTGATTGCCCACACCAAAGCCTTGGACCCCTCCCGGCCCGTGACCTTTGTGACCAACTCCAACTATGAAGCAGACCTGGGGGTGAGCCTGGGGGTCTCCATGCCACGTCTCCCCTCTGCCTGTCCTCTCATCCTGCCCAGATGCTTGCTGACATGAGCCGCTGGGAGGGACCACAGCAGCCAGTCCACCCATTTCCATGGATGGTCTTTAGGTTAAAGAGGACTGCCCGTTGACTTGCCAGGCAGTGTGGCTTCTTGAATCTAAGGAGGCTGGGCACAGGGAGGTCGAGTTCATTCTCAGTTCAGACTCATCCGTTTTTATGCACCTCAGTTTAATTTTATGCCCCTCAGTTTAATAGGCTCAGAAAAGGGTAGAGGTTTAAGGGAGCCTAAAGTCATCATCGTCCCGTTTCTCAAACCTGGCTGATCGTCAGAACCACTAAGGGAAGCTTTCTGAAAGTGTAGATATCTGGATTCTGAGATTCTGATTTAGTAAAGTCCAGGGTGGGAATCTGAGTTTTTAAAAAACTCCTCAGTGATTCCAGTCATCAACCCAGCTTTGGGAACCGGACTAGACTAGACTAGATCCAGACCCTGGGATTGAGAATCAAAGGAACAGGCTCACACAGCCGGCCAGACCCCACGGCCACCCTCGCGGTCCCTGGGCGCAGCAGCCCCTCAGAAGCCGTGTTGAGTTGCACGGAAGCTGTAAAACATGGGAGCGAGAAGATGCTCCTCCGCTAGAGAACTGAGGCCGGTACTTAAAAGTGCCCCAGAGAGAGAAATCATGTAAAGGAGAAAGAATGGATGAGAAAACCTATGCACAAGTATAAATTGTGAGCACTGTCATTTTGACATGGATGGGACAGTTTGTAGCCCTGGTGTTCCTGTGCCATCCCTCGACAACACCCCCTTGAAGGAGTGCGAAGACTGTGGTCAAATACCAGTGTGACACAGGCAGACCTGGACTTTCTCAGAGCCTAAGTGGTGTCCCTTCCCATTCTAGTGGGCAGGGGAGCCTCTGCCGGTCCCCCCAGAAGGTTGCCAGGCTCACCTGGTGGGGTTTGTGAGCCATGGTCATGGTCACGTGCCCACCCAGAGGCACCACTTTCCACTTGCATCTTTCCGCCACCAGTTCGGAAAGGTGCCGAGGTCACTTGGGAAAGACGGACCACGACAGTCACAGTGCAGACTTTGGAGGTGAGTGTGGGTTCAGGTGAGCTTTGCTGCCCACTGAGCACCACACTGTTCAGATTCGAGGCAGTCCCACCCCATCATCTGGGCTACCCTCCTAGGAGGGAATTTTCCAGCCACTTTATGGCCCACAGTACTAGCTCAGGAAGGTGAATCAAGAGCCTTTGTGAGGAGAAAAACTGCTTTTGTCCCTTAGTTGGGAATACTTCTCCAGGGCCAGGGGGACAGCCAGTGACAGGAGCACAACCTAAAGAGGAACACAGTCGGGTTGGGATGGGCCCTGGGCTCCCACTGGGGCCAGTGCGCTGGGCACCCTCCCCTGAGCCCAGCTGCAGCCAGGTCGGGGGCACCAGCCCAGAGTTAAGAGACTTGTTCCATTCAGGTCTTTTCTAACCCCACGTCCTATACGTGTGAGCATCCAACTCATTTCTTTTTTAAAATTAATTTTATTTTTGGCTGTGTTGGGTCTTCATTGCTGCACACGGGCTTTCTCTAGTTGCGGCGAGCGGGGGCTACTCTTCGTTGCGGTGCGCAGGCTTCCCATCGCAGTGGCTTCTCTTGTTGCGGAGCATGGGCTCTAGGCTCATGGGCTTCAGTGGTTGTGGCACGTGGGCTCAGTAGTTGTGGCTCGTGGGCTCTAGAGCGCAGGCTCAGTAGTTGTGGCACACGCGCTTAGTTACTCCACAGCATGTGGGATCTTCCCAGACCAGGGCTCGAACCAGTGTACCCTGCATTGGCAGGCGGATTCTTAGCCACTGTGCCACCAGGGAAGTCCCCTAACTCATTTCTGTGTCCCCTTCTTACCACCTGTGCCAGAAGTGCCGCCCCACCGCCCAAGTGTAAGTCCGACGCTATCCTACACTCTCCTGGTTCGTGAACACGTTTTAACACTCTTCCAGGTGCCTTATGTGGACGTCATCTGTGTGAACAGTTACTACTCCTGGTATCATGACTACGGGCACATGGAAGTGATTCAGCTGCAGCTGGCAACCCAGTTTGAGAGCTGGTATAAGACCTACCAGAAGCCAATTATTCAGAGCGAGTACGGAGCAGAAACCATCACAGGGTTTCACGAGGTAAGTAGTGTAGACATTTGAGTTATTTTTTCACTGTCTTGGACAGTGATGTCATTCACTGCCCCAGGCTAGAAAGGTGCCTCCTTCCCGGTCCCTCACTTGTCCTGATGACCTCCTATAGCTCACCAGGCTCACCTTAACCTACCCCTCCACATGGCTGCCCTGGACTCAGCCTCTGCCTCACTTGAGTGGTCCTCAGACAGCCTCCCACTAGCTGGCCAAATGGTCTTTGAAACAAATCCAAACCTTGGGAGTCCCGTCACCGGCTTCTCCTGGCCCACAGGACGAAGCCCTAATCTGTGGTCAGGGCTGTCAGCATCCTTTGCCCTGTGCCATCTCCCAGGTCTTCATCCTCCTCTGCCTTCAGTCCTGGACCCTGGCCTGTTTTCACTGTGCTCACTGGCTTCTGCTCTGGCTTGGCCTGTTCCTTCTACCTAGAATGCCCTTCTTAGCACCATAATCATCAACTAATGGATTCTGTTTTGTTTTTTTTAAGGGATTATTTATTTATTTGTGTATTTATGTATGTATGTATTTATTTATTTTTGGCTGCATTGGGTCTTCGTTGCGCCGCGGGCTTTCTCTAGTTGTGGCAAGCGGGGGCTACTCTGTTGCAGTGCACGGGCTTCTCATTGTGATGGCTTCTCTTGTTGTGGGGCACGGGCTCTAGGCACGCAGGCTCAGTAGTTGTGGCGTGTGGGCTCAATAGTTGTGGCTTGTGGGCTCTAGAGCACAGGCTCAGTAGTTTTGGCGCACGGGCTCAGTTGCTCCGCAGCATGTGGGATCTTCCCGGACCAGGGCTCGAACCCGTGTCTCCTGCATTGGCAGGCAGATTCCTAACCACTGCACCACCAGGGAAGCCCAACTAATGGATTCTTACTCAGCATTCGAGCCTCAGCTTGGGTGGCTCCTCTTTGGTGAGGTTTACTCCACCTGCCCGGGCAGAGGAAACTCTTCCCCCTGCTCCGTCTCTGTCTCAGCATTTCTCACTGTGCACTGTCATGATCTCTTTGGCTCTCTCCTTGACCAGACCGAGGGCTCCAGGAGGGAGACTAAATCCTATTTGTCGTTGCTTCCCAAGCACTCAGCAGGGTCCGGCACACAGCAGGTGCTAAATGATACTTGTTAAGAGAAATGAGTGAGATCTTGGAGCAAGATTTTGGTTTTTTGGGGAGTTTTTTTTTTTTGGCTGTGTTGCACGGCATGCAGAATCTTAGTTCCTCGACCAGGGATTGAACCCACACCCCCTGCATTGGAAGCGTGGAGTCTTAACCACTGGACCACCAGGGAAGTTGTTGGAGCAAGGTTTAATCACTAGCTTTTTCTCCTTGTTTTGTCCATTTCCTCACCAAAGATAGGCTGTTTTGTGGGGATTGTTTTCATGTGGATTCTTGAACCCCAGCCAGCCGACACCTGTCACAACGGCTGGGGTTCCTTGTTGACACATTTCTTCATTTGCTGATCCTCAGTAGGTTGAACAGTAACCCAAATGGACTCCCTTATTCTGTTCACACCCTTAAATTCATCTTGCCTACACAGAGTGCCACTTGGACAGACTAATGTAGGGGGAAGTATCTTATGAAGACAAAGTACATACATTTGTCCTCCCTCTTTGAAAAGGTGACCAACTCTGAATTTTTAACAAATTCTGAAAAGGACTTCCCTGGTGGTCCAGTGGTTAAGACTTCCCCTTCCAATGTAGGGGGTGTGGGTTCGATCCCTGGTCCGGGAGCTAAGATCCCACATGCCTCCCGGCCAAGAAACCAAAACATAAAACAGAAGCAATATTGTAACAAATTCAATAAAGATTTTTTTTAAAAAAAGTAAATTCTGAAAGAGTCTGGGTCAGCACTCTCTGAACGTGCCTTTGTGGTGATGGAAATGTTCTAGACCTGCACCGTCCAGAATGGGAGCCACTGCCACGTGTGACTTTTGAGGACTTGGAACGTGACTAGCGTGATTGATGTAGTTTAAAGTAGTTTTATATTTAAATAACCTCTTGTGGCTAGTGTTAGACAAGGCAGGGTCATTTCCATTAAAACACAGAAGGAACTCGACATCTTGCCCTGCCCTCAAATTCTGATTTGGAACTGCAACAAAACAGGGCTCAGTGGCACAGTCGTATCTTCGGTGTATATTAGCTTTCACTGTTGTCGTTCTGTATCTTTTTTTTTTGGCTGTGCCGCGAGGCATACAGTATCTTAGTTCCCCGACCAGGGATCGAACCTGTGCCCCCTGCAGTGGTGCAGTGGAAGCACAGCATCTTAACCACTGGACTGCCAGGGAAGTCCCTGTAATAGCATTTTTTTCCTATAATAGCATTTATATTTATTTATTTATTTATTTTGGCTGCGCCAGGTCCTAGTTGTGGCACTCGGGATCCTCGCTGCGGCACACAGGATCTTTAGTTGTGGCATACGGGATCTAGTTCCCTGACCCTATCTTTCTAGTTTGTCACTTTGTCTCCAATGCCTGCCATATAAGCAGATACTAAATAATTATTTGTTGAATGGATGAATGGGCTAAACAGCAGCTACTTACCCAGAAGAGATACAGAAGAATCTGAGGCGAGTTAAATCTGAGTCACTCTAGTTCTCAAGTTATGCACCGGCAGCTACTTCAAACTTGGGTTTTAAACTTATTATCCAGAGACATACTTTTTCTCCTAGTGTAGTTCAGCTTTAAGACTGCACTGGGGAATAGAGATGTTAAAGATAAAGCAAATATTAAATTCTGTTTATGGGAATTCCCTGGTGGTCCAGTGGTTAGGACTTGGCACTTTCACTGCCGAGGGCCCCAGTTCAATCCCTGGTCAGGGAACTAAGATCCTGCGTGCCACGCAGTGTGGCCAAAAAAACCCAGTTACTAATTAAGGTTTTTTTTTTTTTTTTTTTACCCTGGGCTGTGTCATACCCTGGCTGTGTCCCTACACCAGCAGCAGCAAGTCCTGCAGTCACTATAGCCCACCATGAGGACAGATATTTTGGTCATCACGTGGATCTTTATTTTTATCTAACATTTACAGTCCTGCTTGTTCTGAGTCCTAAATTCTCTTTGCCTTGACTTCCAGGACCCACCTCTGATGTTCAGTGAAGAGTACCAGAAAGGCCTGCTTGAGCAGTATCACGTGGTTCTGGATCAAAAACGAAAAGAATATGTGGTTGGAGAGCTCATCTGGAATTTTGCTGATTTTATGACTGACCAGTGTAAGTGGCAGTTCGGTGAATGGAATGTACCGCTCTCCTTTTTTCAGGTTGGCATTTTAGTTCAGGACGTTTGGTTGTAAGAACCCTGGAAACGAGAAGGGGGAAAGCTGATGTAATCAATGCAGGCTACATAGAGGATTCCCTAGGAGAAGTAAGTTGCTTTTAGCAAGCAGCCATCACCTGCTGGCTGCCTAAATCATTTTAAGGTAAACAAGCAAATGGGAGAGGCTACCGTCTCAAGGCAGAGGTGGCTAGCTTACCTCTGTGTTTCACCACAGTATGAGGAAAAAGTGGACCTCGTACTGGATTTATTTGTGGGATATACTCATTATTCCAGAATAAGGTACAAAGCCCGAGGAACTTCAGATATTTCAGTCTGTTTTATATTTTTCACTTATAAAAGGCAAGTTTGCCAAATACAGGTTAAGTGTCAAAAGGTTTTGAGTGTGGGAGTGTTTAAAAGCCTTCAAGGTGAATACGACCTGTACTTTCTCACGTGGGGATAATGAGGGCTACTTCACAAAAGTTCCAAATGAGTTTCCCATTTCTTTCTACCCCTCTAGGTAACTAGCTTCTTGATATACCATAAACTTAGGATAGCAATCTGGGGAAGAAGGGAAGGATTTGGTAGTAGTGGGAATTACATTACATTACTTAGGGGGAAAGACAGGTTTTTAGAAGGTTAAAGTTTTGTTTTGTTTTGATATATTTTTATTTATTTATTTGGTTGCACCGGGTCTCAGTTGTGGCAGGCAGGCTCCTTTGTTGCAGCTCGCTGGCTCCTTAGTTGTGGCATGCGAACTCTTAGTTGCAGCATGCATGTGGGATCTAGTTCCCTGACCCGGCATCAAACCCGGGCCCCCTGCATTGGGAGCACGGAGTCTTAACCACTGTGCCACGAGGGAAGTCCCTAGAAGATTAAGGTTTAATTAAAAATCCGAATGGGAGAGGTGAAGAAAAAAAGAGACAGCATGAGCCTCCACTCTGCTTTTGGCAAACGAGATTAACAGCTCCTGGAAATAAGCTTGGATGGAAGTCTAGTTTTGTGACTAGGTGCACTGCTTCGCGTAGTAAGGAATTAGCTGTGTGACCTTGTACAAGGTACCTACCTTTTCACAAGCCTGTAAAGTGGGGCTAACGCCTCCCACCTTGCAGGTTGACACAGGGATTCCATTTGACGAAGCGCTTGGCACAGTGCCTGGTGTTTGCTTTTCGTGGAAGAAATTATTGTTGTCTTGAGCTTTTCAGTGGGAAAGACCTGCTTTCCATTTAACAGAAGCGGTGGTTTCTCTAGGAGATGGAGGGGTTCGCTGGGAGTGTAGCTGCTCCTTTCCCAGCTCCAGCTCTGGCGGACTTGCCACCAGGGGTGGGGACCCAGCTGAAAGTCTGCCCAGCGGGACTTTAAAATCTACGAGTAGCTCCCTCTTAGGCGCCTGTGACTGGTCAAGTCTCTGGCTCCCACTAGCACAGTTGTCTCCTCAGATAGGCGCAAGCCTTTCCAAGGGGAACTCTGTCTCAGCCCTGCTCCAGTTACCAGGCAGGTGGGTACCCATAATGTCTTAAACCTTATTTTGCAAGTAAAAGATAAATAATTTTGGATTATTTCCCTAACAGAAGAAAAATTAACACACCAGGGAGCTAAGTGTTTTTGGGGAGCAGTGGTATTTAAATCTTTAACCCGTTAAGGAGCCACTTCATCAGATACCACTTCAGACCAAGCATCTCTAAACCATGAGGACCTCTCTGTTTAGTGCCCAGCTTGGCTCCAGGCTGGTTGTGATTTGGCCCATCAGAAGTCATCTGAAATACCTTTTGCCTTGTTTTTAGCACCACAGAGGCCGATAGGGAATAGAAAAGGGATCTTCACTCGTCAGAGACAACCGAAAAGTGCAGCATTCCTGTTGCGAGAGAGATACTGGAAACTTGCCAATGAAACCAAGTGCCACCGGTCAGCTGTGAAGTCACAGTGCGTGGGAAACAGCCCGTTTACTTTTTAAGCAAGAACTACCTCTCTGCTGACAAGGGCTCTGTCAGCCCCTCCTTCCCAAGTAGGGGGCGACTTCCACAGGACACAGAGCAAGCGCTTCCTGGACTGTGCATGGCAGACCGGGAAGTTTTCTGGTCTGGATTTTGTGGTCATTTGCTAGAACGGAACGTTAGAGGTGAAAATAAAGGCTTTTGTAGTATGAGAGTAAAGAGTGGGCTTAAAAGCGACCATCCATAAATTCAACGATCTGTACTGCTGAAGCGTCGGAAATGGTTCTTCTGCGTCAGGCCGTTTTCACGGCCTTAACCGAGTACGGAGTCTTGAGAAACCTCTGCTTCAGCACTCGCCACCGTCAGAGTCGCTGGTTACAGACTGTGTGCTGCCACAGGAACAGCCCTGCCGCTTTAGGGCCACCTGTGCTCAGATGCCACCTGTGCTTTAGGCCGGCCTTGACTTGAGTGGGTGACAGTAAAAGACAAGTGCTAGTAACTCCACAGATAAGCCGAAGTCCCAGCACATTCACAGAAAGTAGCATCATGCTGGAATAATGCACAAGGTCGACGTACCAGTTTCCAGAGTTAAGTTGACACGTAAGCATAAGAAAGGTAAGAGTTGAGGAATGTCAGAATTGGAAGGGAGCTGAGAGGTTACCAGTTCTTCTGGGACATTCTTCCAACCTCAGCCATAGTTTTTTCTGGACTGAGAGGGATAGATGGGCGTAGAAGCCCACTGGGCCATCACAGCTGACTGCAGTGAATGTGATGAGGCCTCTTTAAACGGGCTGGGCCTGCAGACAAGTAGGACAGGCTTTTGTACCTCTGGGTGACGCCACCTGCTCTGCTCCTGAGGATGGTCTTTCCTTATGGAATCCTTCCTCCTCCTCCTCCTCTTCCACAGGCTCCATTAAGGCAAGTAAGGCACATTGTAAGAGTTCAGTGTTCATCTATCTTGGTTTAAAGCTGAAAGCTTTGGAAAAACACTGTCCAATCAAATAGAAGACCATGAAACAATACAATTCTTAATACAGAGCTTGATCCACTTCACTTGCAGGGGATTTCACATCTCAGCACATGCCCTTTTTTACCCTTCCTTTCCAAGCTCCGTGAAAGGAACAGTACAGATAATTTAACCTCATTTTAGTGGCCGTCTTTAGACCATTTTTAAGAAATGAGAGTATAGTCAGTTCAAATAATAAGTTAGGAATTCTAGTGGTTACATATTTCTTTCATTACCACTAAACTTAAGTCCCTTGGAGTAATCAAGTTTTGTGTTCCAGTTTAATGTCAAGGAATAATATATAAAACTCTTTACTTGACAAACATTAAAAAAAAAATTAAACATCACAAACACATTTAAATGTTTTACAAATTAGAGGTAAGGTCCATTTCTTAAGTCCTAAGGTTCTAACACAGGGCACATTTGTTCTATTCAATAAAATATGGCTAACTGCATTTCAAATGGAATCATCTTTCTTACAGATGTTAACTTTTTAGATTATAACAGTGGAGTGTTCGAGATGAGCTAAAGTAAAGCAGTGGAAAAACAGCTGATTAATACATTCTATGTGCTTACAGGACTGTAAGCAGTAACATCTTTTTCATTAATTCTTGACAACCACATACATGATAAATCAACAGGAATTCCAAGAACTAGAATCTGAGAATTCTGCTTGTGTCTTCTCTAAGTTACATATAATTTAAGAGAAGAATCAACTCAGTACACCTGTAGAAATACATTCTACAGTACACCTGTAGAAATACCTGTAGAAATACATTTCAGTACACGTAGAAATGAAGCTACAGAAACAATTTCAAGAATAATTTATAAGACTGAATTCATTTCTGCTTCCTTTTTGAAATGCAATACTGCAGTATAAGAATGAGGGCAGCACAACTTCCACAGGTAACTTCTACATTTATTTTATACCAAAAAGTTATGTGCAACAAATAAACATTCTTACATATTTACATTTGTTTTTACCAGTTAGCAAAACTGTGTCCTAAATCTCTGATAAAGAATATTTCTATCTATATTAAAGGGGAAATCTGCCCAGTGAACTCCATTTTAAATGAATGTTTACTCTGGAGCTTAAAGCACTAGTAATAAATATTTTTGATGAAACGTACTATACAGATCATACACCTAATACTTAGGCCATGCTTAATAGTTTTATAACAAGACATTTCACCTTTTCTGGGCTAATTTGTCGAAAAAAATGTTTAACCAAGTAGCCTGGACTCCTACCCCCGCCCCCTTTGATTTACTGAAGGGTAGCTCTCACAAATTAGGAATCATAAGTGCTGCCTAAAATATCTGAATAGAAATGTTTCCCCAGTGCTTGCCTGTTGGGGAGAAATACACGAGGACAAAGACTGAATATCAGGTATTCCTTCCCAAATAGGTTACCAAAAATAATAGTGGGTTTCTTGTTGGCATTTGTTCAATACTGATTTTTCAGGACAAGATCTGTCAGCATTCATTGGTGTCAAGCTTTGCTGAAGACAACTTTGCACTTTTGCTGATAGTCTTAAAAATAAATGAAATACAAGAAAACTAAAGCCAACTAACAGTTTTAATTTCACTGTAGTCTTGGTCCTGTATCCTACCTAGTAGGTCCAAAGATCTCTTGTACCAAATGATAGATCTTTGTCTCTTTGTAAGAAAATAGTCAATGCTTTCAACATCCTTAGAAGTAATGGATTTAAGGAGAGGCCCTATACATCAAGTAAAAGTAATTCCTGGCACACAGCTAGTTAAACCTGAGTGATTTCACCAGACGTTTACCCTCACTGATAGCAACTAGCTGCAATGAAAAATACCAAATCCTCCAAACCACCTAGATTCCCTAGAATTTATCATCTAACTACAACTTCTCTTATTTCTTCAAATGATAGGACTGTCAAATAGATAAGAGGCTTCGTTGTTACAAATCATTTTGAAAACCAAGAAGCAGAAATGCAATTTCTTCCCTAATCTGTTCTTCCACATTGGTGGCTAATAATGTTGCAGTGTTTAAATATTCTGTCTAAAATAGTCAAAATAGGGGGCTTCCCTGGTGGCGCAGTGGTTGAGAGTCTGCCTGCCGATGCGGGGGACGCGGGTTCGTGCCCCGGTTCGGGAAGATCCCACATGCCGCGGAGCGGCTGGGCCCGTGAGCCATGGCCGCTGAGCCTGCGCGTCCGGAGCCTGTGCTCCGCAACGGGAGAGGCCACAGCAGTGAGAGGCCTGCGTACCGCAAAAAAAAAAAAAAAAAAAAGTCAAAATAGCCCTCAGATTTTATAACATGGGGTTTTCCCCCTCTTCTGGGGTGTAATTGAGGATGTAGAGGGAAGCCTAAATTCTTCCCGTGCAAAAATACCAAATCACACGCATGGGGGAGGGGGGGCGCGGGGGACGGGGGCGGGTCCTTTGCTTACAGCGAAACAGGCGTCACCGCGCTGGTATTTCAGGCAGCACATGGTCATCACCCAGTGAAAAGGAGGATATTAATTCTGGGGTCATAGGAATGTGGCAACAATTTTTCTACAACTGAAACAGTGGTTTACCCAAGGCTTAGAAAAGCAAAGGAAAAACTCGAAGAGTCTGGCTGAACACTAACGTTCTCTCATGTAAGAGTTGAAGATGTTCGCAAGAACGCAACATCAAGACAAGCTTTAACTCTACTCTAACTGATTGATACAAAATATGGTGAAAAACAATTTTAAATTGGTACACGAGGAACTTGTTTAGCACGACCAGAGTTATATATACCACGAAGTCTTCACCGTGAAGCCAGTTCCACTCTAGCAGAGAAAAGAGAAGCAGTAAACTGCTGGGTAGACGGGAAGCACTGCTACAAGATGACCTCGTTGCACGGTTTTCCAGCATTAGGACTTGTTTCTCCATACATATCAGACATCTAATCAATGCTTTCTAGAGTTCTTTAACTATAGAAACAAGAACAATACATAGATAATATTGAAATATTCACATTCTTGGGAGAACATAAGCCTTGATGAAATCTGAATTAAGCTATCTTTTACAAAACTGGTTTAAACTGGTTGAAAGTACATTACAACTCAGATTTTATACCTGCCTTGGGCCAGAATACACTGCATCAATTATGACAGTTAGTTGGAAACTGCTGAACAGTTGCTGACTCTGCACGTTACAGTTTACAGAGCAGAGCCTGTCCCCTCCCTTCAAAAGAAGGCAAATAAAGCACTCAAAAGTTACCCGGTCTCTTTTTAACATAATGATGAATGGAATTGGAGGCAAAAACATGGCTACTACTTCTCAATCTAAGGAATAAAATGATCATACAGAACCTTTCTATAGAATGCAAGCTTTCTACTTCATGCTAAGAAAGGAAGGAAGGACACTTCTGCCCAAGTTCAACACACAAAATATTTGGTTTGAGATTTAAGACAGAAGGCACTTTTAACAATCTGATATAAGATGTTAACCATAGAAACATACTGTCACTATTTCATTTGGGTTTATTCAGATCACTTTCACAAACTCTGCATTAGAAAGAGTACTGTATTTCACCTTGAGATATTTCTACCTTTAGTACTCCTCTCCCAGTTAAGCAAACTGAGCAGCATGTCAGCCCTAAAGTTTACAAATCCAGTATCTGACTCTAAAACAATTAAACTAGACGTCTGGTTAATTAGTGTAGAAAGAAGCAGGGAAAACACTACAGAGCTACCCAAGAGCAATCCTGCTCTGGAGCGACTGGGCTTCTACTGATGATTTCAAAATCAATACTGTTTGGTTGACTGGCACCAATGTTAAGGAAAATCATCTGCATGAAAATTCAACTGTTGTAAGAGATTTTACCTAAAAATGCCATATTAATATTTCCAGCTTTTCTCCAAAGAAATCTACCCATTTTCCCATCTTTAGTATCCTGAAGGCCTTGGACTTGAAAGTCTGGTCACATGACTCATTCTGTAAGGTTATAATTGATCCAGTTTTATGACTAGGTACAAGCTTGACTTGAATGTCCAAATTTAGTTTCCTCCTTTCAGAGGAAGGAGATGAAAGGGAACCAATCACCCTATTATTTTTGCTGTCAATGCTAGACCCACAGCTCTCAGTGCTTTTCACAAGATGCTCTGTATGGACTTACTATTTTCACTATTTCTTCAGTCAACGTTGAGCTGACATTTCTTCATTGCTACACTTCAACTAAACTGTACAGTAAGTTCTGCAGGGATGGATCCAATATTTCTACCTTTATTTACAAATATCACATGAATGGATTCTAGTTGAATCTACATGTTTAAATCCATCAGCTAAAAACATTACATATTGTAAACATGGCAATATTTAATACAGTATCTATTCTAAAATATTTTCATGTCATGATCACATTTGTTATAGCTGAAATGTAATTTATACACATTAGAGAATTACTAGCAATCGTTGCTCACTTTACAATTGAGGGAAGGAGGCTAGGGCTACATTTATTATTTCAGAAACATCTCCAAAGTAAAGTTAAAGCTTGTCTTTGATTGGCTCGGCGTATCCTTTTTTTTTTTTTTTTTGTATCCATATTTAAAATGAAGATTGACACAAAATAGCTAGAGCTCCTTCTAATTTACAGGATTTTAAAAAATCAGTTTAAGATTCTTAGGGAAAGTGTCTGTTGTGAAGAATTAAAAAAAAAAACAACAACAACCAAACTGCTGCAAAATAAACTTAATGGAAAAAGGGACTTCAGACTGTCAGTTAAGAGTTCGTCAGGTGGTTAGTCCTGCTTGGGCTGCAGTTGCCGTTTCCAGGCCTCATTCAAGTAAACTAGTCGTTTGTAGTTGATGATAAGAAGAATGAAGTTCAGCACATATGTGATGACGCAGATTATGCAAAACTCCTTCAGCACAAAGTACAGGATGTAGGCCAGGTACAAAGACCCCACTACAGACATGATGGAGGATGTCATGAGGATTAAAGCTGCAACTGCACTTGCTGTCAGGCCTGCAAGAGAAAGAGACACTTGGCTCAATCAGACCTTGACACTGGAGAGAGAGTTTCTGAGTTAAAAGGTAACATTTTGTGATTTGCTGCAGTGTTGGAATACTGATCTTACAACAAAACATTCTGAAATTGGAGGACAAAAACTACAGGTCTATTTTGTTAAGATTATGCAGGTTGACTCTGCACATAGGATACCAGTTTTATAGCTGCAATATTTTTGACTTGTCAATATTCTAGATGAAATATTAACTTATTTCATAAACCAGCCTCAGTTAAGGCACACAAAGAAAATATGCAGTCTCTCAATCACATTATGCAATGAGCAGATTTGTAAAACTGACAGCCCTACCTCCTCTAATGAATAAAATAACACGAGGACCACAAGCTTCTCATCCAAGCAGGACACATTTGATGAGACCCTCCCCCTGACCTTTTCACTATAGGTAGAATCCCCACCTGTGGAAAGTAAAATTTGCTTTCCCATGTTTAGACAAAAAAAAAAAAAAAAAAAAAAAACATAATAAGAGATGATTACACCAACATGCTGCTGAAGAAAAAAAAATCATGATAAACATTTCAGAAAGGGCTCACCCTAGGGCATAACAGAAACCGCATTTGGCCAGTTGGCCACATGTGGGTCAAACCAGATCAAGTTATGTGTGCTAAGCTTGGTTCTCAAGACAAAGGCTTGCCTGAATTCTTGATGCTACCTGACATCTTCACATGTATTGTTTTGTAATTTCCTGTAGCCAACAGTATTGAAAACGTGCATTTATTTTCAAGGACAGAGGAGACAGCAGAGCATATTAAACTACCTATACCCTCCTACCCAGCAAGTAATGGATAAGGATCACGGAAACAGGAAAAAATAAGAATAGGTGGTAGTGGTTTGAAGAGGTTAATTAAGAAGCTGAAATCCCTGCTGCAAGTAGAATGAGAAGTTGCCTGTGGACTGCAGCTTGGCCATGGGGGCCGACTTGCCCCAACACCAGTCAGTACTAGAGAACATGATGCTTTAACAAGGCTCTTTAAGACTAAGATGCTGTTGCATTACTTATGCCACCTGCTTTTGTAAATAAAGATTTATCGTAACCCAGCCACGCTTATTCATGTATGTAATGTCCATGGCTGCTTTTGCACTAGAGTGGCAGAGTTGAGCAGTTGCAACAGTCAGAAAAGCCTAAATTATTTCCTATCTGGCCCTTTACTAAAAAACATAGTTTGCTGACCTCATCTGTGCTAACATCTAAAACCTCAGAAATTAATGCTGTCAGGGACTTCCCTGGCGGTCCAGTGGTTAAGACTCCGCACTTCCACTGCAGGGGGTGCGGATTCGACCGCCGGTTGGGGAACTAACTAAGGTCCCACATGCCGTGTTGTATGGCCAAAAACTGAAAAAAAGAAAAAATTAGTGCTGTCACCTTAATTTTATCTAAGAAATTTCATTTCAAAATGATATGGGCGAGTTATTTACTCTCTCTCTGCAACTCTTTTCCTTAACTGTAAAACTGTGATGATAATCATGACTGCCTCCGAAGACTGTTGTGCAGATTAAAAGAGCTAATTCCCTGGCAGTCCAGTGGTTAGGACTCGGCACTTTCACTGTGGTGACTTGGGTTCAATCCCTGGTCGGGGAACTAAGATCCTGCAAGCTGAGAGGCGCGGCCAAAAACAAAACAAAACCAAAAAAGGCTGTATCTAGAACAACTTAGAAGGAAGTGAAGATGATGTGCTCTGGAAAACAATGTTTGAGGAGTTCAAATGTGCCACAGTGGTAAAGACACTGACACTAAAAATGCATGTGAATGCATAAAATGTGAATAGAAAAGATACATATGGGGACTTCCCTGGTGGTGCAGTGGTTAAGAATCCACCTGCCACTGCAGGGGACACGGGTTCGAGCCCTGGTCCGGGAATATCCCACATGCCGCGGAGCAACTAAGCCTGTGTGCGACAACTACTGAGCCTGCGCTCTAAAGCCCGCAAGCCACAACTACTGAAGCCCGCGTGCCGAGAGCCTGTGCTCCCCAATAAGAGAAGCCACCGTAATGAGAAGTCTACGCACCGCAACGAAGAGTGGCCCCCGCTCGCCACAACTAGAGAAAGCCCGCGCGCAGCAATGAAGACCCAACGCAGCCAAAAACAAATAAATAAAAATAAATTTAAAAATAAATTTATAAAGATGCATATGATACACATGATTTAAAATGTGTATATAATGAAATTAACAAATTAAATATTGTAAACAAATTTGTTCAACCCCTATCTCCAAGAATTAACACAGTCAAAGCTTTTCTTAGGTTATTTTAATATGGGCTTATACTTTATATTCTTCAGAAATCCAAACAAAACAATTAAATGGAATAAAAGTGAAAGTCTCCACCCCAGCCCCCAACCACACCATTTTCTGTGCATTTACATGCATATATATAAACATATATTTATCCTACATCTATTATACCACAACTTGCTTTTTTCACTAAACTATGTCTATATCTTCCAGGGTTTGTACACCTACTTTTCCCTTCAATGGCTACATAGTATTTTCTAGTATGCTTGTAACCTAATTTATTCAACCATTACGTTTTGCTAAGCTACTTCCAGTTTTTTGCTATTTTAAACTGTACTGCTGTGAATATTCTTGTGCGTATTTTCATATTTCTGCAGGATATACAGATATGGAATTGGGCAAACATGACGGGAGTTTTGAGAAAAATTGATACACAATTTGCCTTGTAATAAATCTACTGCACCTAGACAGAAGACCTGGCAGATAACAGGATAAAATATTAACAACTGAAATGCAAGGACAAAAAAGGACAGATTTAACTCTAAAAGTATGAAAACTCTTGTACAATCAGAACTCACGAAACTGACATTAAAAAGGCTAAAGAATGGGTAAAATGTCTGTAACAAATATGAAGTGTACTATTATCAGGATCCCAATAACTAAATTGGCAATAAAAGTAAATTAAAGTACAGTAAAATTAAAATAATGGCTACTAATATGTAACTGCTGAATTAGAAATTTTACAGAAAAAACTTTAAAAAATGAGGATAGATGAAGCTTTGGGGAAACCTGACAACTGAGGGAAAAGCAGTTTGGTTATACCTATTAAAATCCATACCAAAAAAAAAATCTTTGTTTGTTGATTCTTTCATCCTACAGTTAGATATTTATTTTGCAGAAATAATTCAAAGAGGGAAGGGGGTATGAGAAGGGGACTTTAAACAAAGTTGATCAGTGCAGTGTTATTTAGGATATTAAAAAATCTGAAGCCTTGATGTTCACAATAATAAAACACTTAAGAGGATAGACAATATAAGAGAGTTCACATAAAATTAAGCGAAAAAAGTAGACTACAATGGCAATAGTGGCTATGTAAAGGTGATGGAATTATGACTGAATATCATATACCATTAATGTTTTCTCAATGCATAATATTTTAAAATAGCTACAGAGTATACAAAATAACAAGGGAAAAGGTTTCCAGGGCAAACTGTTTGGAGTAATAATTTCCCTGAATGGGACTTGTTTTTCTAGGCATTATGGGATGCTGCTATCCCTGATTAAACACCAACAGATACCACGTTCAGCATGAGCTTTGTCAAAATCTTAGTGAACCAAGTTTTCACAACACCAAAATGTGTTACAAACCAGTTGTTCTATCACTAACATATGCTTTTATTTAATATAAAGACACATCAGGGCAAAGACACAAAGTACTAAATGAAATATAACGAACTTATTTTTGTATTTTGCTGTAAAATACTTACCAAGTAATAACTGTAGTATATAAAATATAAGTCCAAAGACACTGTTTGGCTGGTTTAATACACCATCCTTTCCAAAAATGGAACCCAAAAGACCAAATCCTCGACCCCATCTGTAAAATAAAGAAAACCAGTAACCCTATACTTGAGTTTTCCTATTTTAAAAAATGTAGAATTATCTGAGCATATCATGCCCACATACCCATCTGAATCTCTAAATTGCCCATTTCTATATAGTCTCTTTTCCTGACAGCATTAGTATTTGCAGAGGAAGGGCTCTTTCGATGTAAGCCAGGGTCTCTTAGCAGCAGCACCACTGACATGCTGGACTAAACGCTTCTTTGTGGTGGAGGGCTATTCAGTGCCTTACAAGATGTTCAGCAGTATCCGTGGCCTCCACCCGCCTGCCAGCTGTGCCTCCCAAAATGTCGTCAGCCATTGCCAAATGTCCCCTGGGGGCAAAATCACCACCAGTTAAAAGTCACTGATGTAAGCTCTCCTAACATAGACCATAATGTTGCTTCCTGACCGGGACATGCATGAGGAAACATATCCTGGGAACATACCTTTAAATGTACGATAGAATATCAGAAACTTAAAGTCTTTCCCTAGAATCTTATCTCAAGAGTAAAAAGTTGATACATTATTTGCCCCATTAGTTTTTATTTGCAGTTTAACTGAAAATGTTGCATTTGACTTTACATTTTCAGAATCTTATTTTCTTATTAAAAATTAAATTCTGATTTAATAAAATTTGATACAAATATCAAACTAACATTTACTTTGGATAAAAACCTTTGATAATAACTTTAACTCTGAATGAAAGTGCTTTTTAAAATACCAAAAAGAAAATGTTTTCAGTCTGTAGCAAATTACTCAATAAAATCTAAACTTGGGTTCTGAAGACAAACTACCTGAAAATAAGGATAAATAAGTGATTCCTTACTAGTCACACGACTTTAGTGTCTAAGAAAGAGAGTGAAATCTCTTCATAATGATGATGTTGGGAGATAACCCTAGTTTTACAAGTAAGTGAGAACCATGAAGATTGTTATTATACAATTATATGCGTCAAGGAACGCAAAATAATCTCGATCATATGTGTTTATTCTTTTACACATCAAACACTCATTGAGTGTGTTCCAGGTGCAGACAGTGGGTCAGGTGCTGACTTGTCCCGAGTGAACAAGTCAAAGTGGTGCCCTTGTGGGGCTCATATTCCATTTAGGGAAAAGTAATAGACAAGTAAATGACTAACTTATCTTCAGCAATGGATGCACTATTAACAGATACACAGGAAAGTTGAGAAGGTTGGTTATTCTACATCAGAGCTTTTGAAAATTTTAAACAGCATGCAATCACCTTGGAGTTTTGTTAAAATGCAGATTTTACTGCAGCTGGTCTGTGGTGGGGTGTAGGACTGCATTTCCAAACAAAACAAAACAAAATGCTCCCATGTGATGCTCATGCTTCTGGTCTGAGGACCACACTCCGCACCACTGCTCTAGACGGAGAAGGGGTGGAAGGAGCTACTCCAGCTAGATGGTCAGGGAAGGCCTTTTGCAGGAATTAAATCCTGAAGAAATCCTGAAGCAGTTAATCTCATGAGGAATGCCAAGTACAAAGGCCTGGAAAGAGCTATGAGTGTGTAAAAGAAGACCATCAAGGCTGACACTGATGAGGGAGAGTGGCAAGAGAATGAGGCACCGTTCCATCATTTATATAATTTATAGCCTTGTTTGTAGGCCATGATGAAGAGTTTGAATTCTATTCTAACTGCAATGGGAAGGCAGTCAGTGGCTTTTAAACAGGAGAGTAATATAAGCTTATTTATGATCGCTCTTGACTATTGTGTAAAGACCAAACTGCAGGAGGGCAGGGACAAACTATGCAATCACACTTTGAAGCCCTACTCATCTGAAGTAGGAATTCAAATGTAAATCACCAACTTTGGCAATGGAAATAACTGGGCATAGTGCCAGAATTATCATACATAAACAGAATTTTTATATTCTAAGCATTGGTCTATGCCTAATTATTCACATATGATCCTGTGGATATTTTCCTTGAAAGCAAAGCAGTAATCCATAGAATGAATGCATCATTTTATCAAAGTAATACATGCATAAGGTTTAAAAATCAAGTAACACTAAAAGCCTTATAAAACAAAATAGAGATATTTCCTACTCCAGGCCTCTCCACACTCAGCTCTGATCCCCATAGGCAACCACTTTGATACCTTTTAACTGTTTTTCCCTTCTATTTACTTCCACGTTTCTAAATAATACGCTTACACTGCTATTTCTTGATTTATCCGTTTTAAATGCTATCTTTTGACCTTCTAATATGGTAGACCAAAATGTTGCTTTAAAAAAAATACAAACATTTTGACATGGAAAGCTTCAAATGTATATACATAAAGTGAAAAGAACAGTGTAATAACCTTAGGTCCCTATCACCCAGTTTCGAAAACTGTGCCTTTCTTGTTTTATCTCCACCTCTACCCCCAACCACCTGATGATTATTTTTAGATTTTTTAAGGTAAAATGTACATATATTTAATGCACAAATCTTAACTGTATAATTTTGACAAATACATACACCTGAGTAACCCTGGTATACAAATTGTAATCCTGGTATACTAGTCCTGGTACAGTAATTCTGGAGTGTGAAGTAATTCCAGGAGTGTGAAGTGAGAATGTAAGTACCGTTCATAAAAAAAACAAAACAAAAAAACACCTCAACATTCTACAGAGTGCTTCCATCTCCCAAATTAAATTGTTAGTCGCTTTCCAGCAATCCACACTCCTCTCCACCCATGAGCAAAATGCACATGGCTGCCTAGGCTTGTAGGAATCTAGTCTCGGAACCAAAATTAGATCTCTGGTCTCTTGGATCGCAGTGTTGTGCTCTTTCTCTCATGTTGCATTAAGTTATAAAATGCAGTTACCATTCCAGCATTTTCAACCAAACAGAATAATAGCTTAATTCCTTGATAAATACAATTAATAAAGTTGAATAACGCTTAATAAACTTTGATAAGGCTGATGGAATAACTGTTAGCAAGTGAAATCACTAGCAAAGTAGACTGGCATTACATAAGATTATTTTCCTAGGAAAGGTGAATAAGAGCAGATTTTCATAAATGACACTATACTTCACAATTGCTAAGGATGGTGTGAGTAATTAAAAACACTTAGTGAATCTTTTTTTCAAGTTGGAACATTTGAAAATACTGTAGTTTTCTCCCACTTCTAAAAGCTATACAAAAGTGTATGAAATAAATTTTATGTGCTAACTTTATGCTTG
Source organism: Tursiops truncatus (assembly GCF_011762595.2). Classification (NCBI taxonomy): domain Eukaryota; kingdom Metazoa; phylum Chordata; class Mammalia; order Artiodactyla; family Delphinidae; genus Tursiops; species Tursiops truncatus. Next base: position 14,732,190 of record NC_047048.1, read on the forward strand.
GCTTTATCTTAGTTTCTAACCTTTTTCTTCTTGTCCCATCTATATTCAAAACTCTATTATACTAATTATATGCCCCAAGTACTTTATGGAACAAGATGGGATATTAATCAACGGAGCAAAAAGAAATGTTTTCTTAAAGTACCACTTATACAGATGTTCATTTTGCTTCAGTATACTATTGAATAAAATCAATGAAGTGATCATGCAAATGAGACCTTCTCTTTAATCTCTGACTCTAAAAAAAGGATCATCTTTGACCCAAATAGTAACTTCCTTGGATATTCTGTATTTGGGTGCATAAACAACCCATAGCTCTTCCCTAGGTATTATGAGAAATTGTTGAAAGGTTTCTAAACACTCCTAATTTTGCCAGAAACAACAAATCTTAAAACCAATTGCTCTCCAACTTGGGTATCCTAGGTCCCTGAGGATAAATCTAAGACATTCTTTGCCTCCTTCATTATCATTCTCTCATAAGTGTATAGGGGAGTTTTCCAAAGGCTACATGCAACACATGTGATAATGCAATAGACTGAATATAGGAGCTGATATGAGAATCCAACAGTCTTATCTTATGGCAGGCTTTAAAGAGATTTGCAATAAGAGAAACTAGGCAGTCTTTCCACTATTTTGTGTGTGTGTGTTTGGAAAAAGTTATTATTCATGAAAATATTTTGTTAACATGTAATGGGTTTATTACGTTTCAATGAGTGAATACATATTTAAATAATTTCTCAGTTTGTAACTTCTAATACAGTAAATACCAAAGATATAGGGGCTTCCCTGGTGGCACAGTGGTTAAGAATCTGCCTGCCAACGCAGGGGACATGGGTTCGATCCCTGGACCAGAAAGATCCCACATGCAGTGGATGTGGGATCTTTCCACAACTGCTAAGCCTGCGCTCTAGAGCCCGTGAGCCACAACTACTGAGCCCATGTACCACAACTACTGAAGCCCGTGCTCTGCAACAAAGAGAAGCCACCACAATGAGAAGCCCACACACCGCAACGAAGAGTAGCCCCCGCTCACCACAACCAGAGAAAGCCCGCGCACAGCAACGAAGACCCAACACAGCCAAAAATTTAAAAAATAAATAAATATTTAAATAAATAAACCCCACAAAGATATAACTCACACAAACAAAACCTTTTAGGGGTATTCAATAATTATTAAAGATATAAAGGGGTTCTGACATCAAAAAGTTTGAAAAATCACTGCTTTTGACCAATTCTCCCCACCCCAACAAAAAACAAATCACAGATCAGACAAAATTTTAAAAACTGGGGTGAGATAAAGTAGAAATAGAACAAGAATCCTAAAGTTTTTGTGAAATCACAAAAGACCCTGAAGAGCCAAAGCAATGTCGAGAAAGAAGAACAAAGCTGGAGACATCACAGTCTCTGATTTTCAACTATACTACAAAGGTACAGCATTCAAATCAGTATGGCAGTGGCATAAAAAAGAGACACATAGATCAAAGGAACAGAATAGAGAGCTCAGAAATAAACCCACATATATATGGTAAATTAATTTACAATAAAGGAGCCAAGAATATAAAATGGGGAAGGATAATGTCTTCAATAAATGGTGCTAGGAAAACTGGACAGCCATATCAAAATAATGAAACTAGACCACTATATACACCATACACAAAAATTAGCTCAAAATGGATTAAAGACCTGAATGTAAGAACTGAAACCATAATACTCCTAGAAGAAAACATAGGCAGTAAGCTCCTCGACATTAGTCTAGGCAATGATTTTTTGGATTTAACACCAAAAGCAAAGGCAACAAAAATAAACAAGTAGGATTACATCAAACTAAAAAGCTGCTGCAGGGCAAAAGGAACCATCAACAAAATGAAAAGGCAACCTACTGAATAGGAGAAAATATTTGCAAATCATATATCTGATAAGGGGTTAATACCCAAAATATATAAAGAACTCACACAACGCAATAGCAAAAAACCAAACAATCTGACTTTTTAAATGGGCAGAGAAACTAAATAGACATTTTTCCAAAGAAGACAGATGGCTAACAAGTACATGAAAAGGTATTCAACATCACTAGTCATCAGGGAAATATAAATCAAAACCACAATGAAATAACACCCCATACCTGTTAGAGTGGCTACTATCAAAAAGACAAGAAATAAGCGTTGGTGAGGATGTGGAGAAAAGAGAACCCTTGTACATTGTTGGTGGGAATGTTAATTGGTGCAGCCACTATGGCAAACAGTATGGAGGTTCCTCAAACAACTAAAAATAGAGCTACCACATGATCCAGCAATTCCACTACTGGGTATTTATCCAAAGAAAACAAAAACACTAACTGGAAAAGATGTGTATTATGTTCACTGTAACATTATTTACAATAGCCAAGGCATGGAAACAACCTAAATGTCCATCAATGGATGAATGGATAAAGGAAATGTGCTGGCTGTGTGTGTGTGTGTGTGTGTGTGTGTGTGTGTGTGTGATAATATATATATAACAGAATATTATGCAGCCATAAAAAAGAATGAAAGCTTGCCATTTGCAACAACATGGATGGACCTTGAGGGCATTATGCTAAATGAAATAAGTCACATAGAAAAAGAAAAATACTGTATGATCTCACTTATATGTGGGACCTAAAAAAACAACAAATAACAAATGAACAAAAAAATTGAGCTCATGGATATAGAGAACAGATTGGTGGTTGCCTCAGGGAGGGAGTGGGCAAAACTGGTAAAGAGAGTCAAAAGGTGCAAATTTCCAGTTACAAAATGAATAAGCCCTGGGGATATAATGTATAGTATGGTGACTACAGTTAAGACTACTGTATTGTATATTTGCAAGTAGCTAGGTAAGTGGATCTTGAAAGTTCTCATCACAAGAAAGAAATTTTGGGGCTTCCCTGGTGGCGCAGTGGTTGAGAGTCCGCCTGCCAATGCAGGGGACACAGGTTCGTGCCCCAGTCCAGGAAGATCCCACATGCCACGGAGCGGCTGGGCCCGTGAGCCATGGCCGCTAAGCCTGCGCGTCCGGAGCCTGTGCTCCGCAACGGGAGAGGCCACAATGGTGAGAGGCCCACGTACCGCAAAAAAAACAAAAAAAAAGAAAAGAAAAATTTTGTATACCTATGTATGGTGATCGATGTTAACTGGACTTATTATGGTGATCATTTTGCAATATATACAAATATCAAATCAATGCATTGTACACCTAAAATGATATGTCAATTATACCTCAATAAAATAAATAATATACCTTTTAATAAATTATATTTTTATAGATTCCATGGCTATAACTTTTTTTAAAAAAAAGAAAATAACAAATGTTGGCGAGGATATGGAGATACTGGAACCCTTGTATACTGCTGGTGGGTAAAATGGAGCAGCTGCTGAGGAAAACAATTTTTTGGTTCCTCAAAAAGTTAAACATGGAATTACCATATGACTCAGCAATTCCACTCCTAGGTATATACCCCAAATATTTGAAAACAGGTATTCAAGAAAGTACAAGTACTTGTTCACAGCAGCACTATTCACAATAGCCAAAAGATGGAAACAACTCAATGCCCATTAAGTGATGAATGGATACACAAAACACAGTATATCCATACAATGGAATATTATTCAGCCATAAAAAGGAATGAAGTACTGATACATGCTACAACATGGATGAACCTTGAATACATTATGCTAAGTGAAAAATGCCAGACACAAAAGATCACATTTATATGAGAGTTCCAGAACAGACAGATCCATAGAGACAGAAAGTAGGTTTGTGGTTGCCAGGGGCTGGGAGAGGGCGCAGTGAGAAGTGATTGCTTAATTGGTACAGTATCTCCTTTGGGGGTAACCAAAATGTTTTGGAAATGGGTAGAGATGATGATTGCACAACACTGCAAGTATACTAAATGTCACTGTACCCTCTAAAATGGTTAATTTTGTGCCAATCTTTCTCAAAGTCTTCCAAAAAATTTGAAGAGGCCAAACTCATCTTATGAGGCCAGCATAATCCTGATACCAAAGCCAAAAAAGGATACTACCAGAAAAGAAAATTACAGGCCAATACCCAGATTAATATAGATGCAAAAACTGTCAATAAAATATTGCTAGCAGGGACTTCCCTGGTGGCACAGTGGTTAAGAATCTGCCTGCCAATTCAGGGGACACAGTTTCAAGCCCTGGTCTGGGAAGATCTCACATACCGCGGAGCAACTAAGCCCATGCACAACAACTACTGAGCCTGCGCTCTAGAGCCCACAAGCCATAACTACTGAGCCCGTGTACTGCAACTACTGAAGCCCGCGCGCCTAGAGCCTATGCTCCGCAACAAGAGAAGCCACCACAATGAGAAGCCCGCACACTGCAATGAAGAGTAGCCCCGCTCGCCACAACCAGAGAAAGCGTGCGTGCAGCAACGAAGACCCAGTGCAGCCTAAATAAATAAATAAATAAATAAATTTATTTTAAAAAGTATTACTAGCAAACCAAATTCAGCAGCATATTAAAAGGACCGTTCACCATGAACAAGAGGAATTTACATTCGGGATGCAAGGATGATTCAATATATGCAAATCAATGTGTCATCACATTAATAGAATGAAAGAAAAAACCATATAATAATCTCAACAGACAAAAAGCATTTGATAAATTTTACTGCAAACAATCTTTCATCATGGAAAATCTACCAAGGCTCTAATATCATGATTAAAACATTCAGGAAGGCTTCCCTGGTGGAGCAGTGGTTGAGAGTCCGCCTGCCGATGCAGGGGACACGGGTTCGTGCCCCGGTCCGGGAAGATCCCACATGCCGCGGAGCGGCTGGGCCCGTGAGCCATGGCCGCTGAGCCTGCGCGTCCGGAGCCTGCGCTCCGCAACGGGAGAGGCCACAACAGTGAGAGGCCCGCGTACCGCAAAAAAAAAAAAAGGAGTTCCTCTGGTATTTTCCTTACTCTGAGGAAGAATTTGTTGAGATGCTTGCTTACACATACCACTTAAAAATATTCTCTCCTGGTTGGGGAACTAAGATCCCAATCCTACATGCCGTGCGGCATGGCCAAAATTAAAAAAAAAAAATTATTTTCACTTATAAATATATGTAAGGACTTCCCTGGTGGCGCAGTGGTTAAGAATCCGCCTGCCAACGCAGGGGACACGGGTTTGAGCCCTGGTCCGGGAAGATATCACGTGCCATGGAGCAACTAAGCCTGTGCCCCACAACTACTGAGCCTGCGCTCTAGAGCCCACAAGCCACAACTACTGAGCCCGTGCACCACAACTACTGAAGCCTGCGAGCCTAGAGCCCGTGCTCGGTAACGAGAAGCCACCGCAATGAGAAGCCCGCGCACCACAACGAAGAGTAGCCCCCACTCACCGCAACTAGAGAAAGCCCGCACACAGCAACAAAGACCCAACGCAGCCATAAATAAATAAATAAATAATTTTTTAAAAAATCTATGAATTGCACTTTTTCCCCTGGAGACACCTTCCCTGTAACCCTTGACCTTCCTGATCCACTCCAGAGGACTTGATTTGGGCTGGCTGCTCTCTGGGCTTGCTGCACAGCTGTCATCCTAAGACTTCCAATCTCTTCCCTACACTGAATCTTTCATTTCTTAGGTTTGGCATGCTCCTTTCCCCCTGAGTTTAAGCATCTGTTTTGGTGAAACAATCTTCTAATAGCTTCCTTGAGAAAACACATACTAGAGGTAAAATTTCTGAGATGTTGAAAGTCTAAAAATATCTTTCTAGGGAGTTCCCTGGTGGCCTAGTGGTTAGGATTCAGGGCTTTCACTGCCGTGGCCCGGGTTCAATCCCTGGCTGGGGAACTGAGATCCTGCAAGCCATGTGGCACGGTCAAAGAATATATATATATATATATATATATATATATATTTCTTCTACCATCACACTGGACTGACATTTTGTTTGGGTATATAATTACAAATTTAAAATAATTTTCCTTCAGAATTTTTAAAGACATTGTTCCACTAACCTACTTCCAGAGTTGGTCCTTGAAAAATCTGATGCCACTCTGACCTTTGAATATGACCTGTTTTTGTCCCTCCATGAAGCTTTAAGAAACTGCATGTTAATTCTAGTGATATAAAATTTCACAAAGGATGTGCCTTGTTGTGGGTCTTCAGTCATTCATTGTGAAGGGCCCTTAGTAGGCTCTTTCAGTATAGAAATTTGTGTTCTTCAGTACAGACAATTTTCACATTTGATTTAGGCAACTGCTAGACTTCTAAAACAGAACCTCTAATTTTCTTTTACTTTTCCATCTCTCTTTCCTTTGGTTCCATTTTCTAGGAGATTAACATGATGTAATCTTCCAAGTAATCTTAATTCATTTATTAAACTTATTGCTACCATACACTGGATTCTTATTCTCTGATGGTTCCTTTTACATAAATAGCATCTTGCTTTGTTTCTGGGTAACCACTTTTTTTTCTCAGATTTAATGAGATAAAACCATTTATGTTTATTTTAAGTTTACTTCAGGCAGCTTCATTTTCTGTTTCCTCTGAGTTCCTTGGTGTGTGTCTATGTGTATCTGTCTCTCACACTGAAGACTTTTCTCAAATGTCTGAGGACCCTTAACTGTCAAGTCATCTGTAGACCAAGGCATTAAAAATATGAATGCTGGGACTTCCCTAGTGGTGCAGTGGTTAAGAATCTGTCTGCCAATGCAGGGGACACAGGTTCGAGCCCTGGTCTGGGAAGATCCCACATGCTGCAGAGCAACTGAGCCCGTGCACCACAACTACTGAGCCTGTGCTCTAGAGCCCGTGAGCCACAACTACTGAAGCCCTCATGCCTAGAGCCTGTGCTCCACAACAAGAGAAGCCACCGCAATGAGAAGCACGTGCACCACAACGAAGAGTAGCCCCCCCACTCGCTGCAACTAGAGAAAGCCTGCGCGCAGCAATGAAGACCCAATGCAGCCAAAAATAAATACATAAATTTATAATTAAAAAAATGAATGCCAATTCCAGTGCTGGACAAAATAGATTACGCCCACCATAGCCTCTCTCTCTCACTGATTACAACTGAAAATTGGAAAGAATATGAAAACCAACCACCTGAGAACTCTAAAAAGTAAAAACAGTAAGTGAACAGGGGAGAGAAGTTGAAACTTGAACAACCAGTACTGTGGAGTTTTCTGGGGGTTTTCCCCTCTTCTACCTTCTGCCTTCGAAGCAAGAGTAGCTCAAGTTTCAGAATTGCCCAAAAAAAGCTCCTCTTTCTGGCTAGAAGATGAAGAAAAGGGACCCATGTGAGCTGAGTAGTGTGAGGGGGGCAACCACAGTTTGTGTTCATATTATTTTTTCCCTCCTGGCATTGCTTAAAGGTGAGCAAGGGTTCTGAAACTGCAGCTCAGGGATGACAGTCCAGGTATCTCAAATTGAGAGAAAACCTGTCTCTGCCTGGAAGAAATGAGAAAAGGGGCCCCTGTGGTCTTAAGCAAGTAAGGGGAATCCTGTCATTTTTGTTCTCTTTTCTCTCACTGCTTTACCCTGAGGGTGAAATCTGTCATGTGGAACTATGTGACAGCAAGGGGAGTAAAATGCTCTGTGAGAAACCTGTCTTTCTAGCTAGAGAAACTGGAAAAGGGGCCGCTGGGAACCAGAGGTTAGGAAGAAAATCCCAGCAAGGAGGAAGCCAAAGAAAGGATCTCCTAATTTTGTGTAGCAACTAACACAAGTCCCAGTCTCACCCCTGAGCTGCAAAATCATGGAACAGAACCAAAGAAGCCCACCAAAGTCTTTGAGAACTAAACACCACTCAAGATGAAGACTGACTATTGAGTGGGGCATGTGAGGGCAAAGGCTTTGAAAATGGAAGTGACATTGAAACTATCACCCACAGAGGAGGTAGAACTTGTAGTCTTAATCTAACTGGTTTGATTGCGTGTTAAAACAAAAATCAATATTCTCAAGATTTTAACAGAAGCCAAAATATTCAAGATACATTCCAAATGAGTTGAGGATATATTCCAAAATTATATGACGTACAACGAACCGAAAAAAGAAAAAGTGACCAATTCTCAGGGGAAAAAAAAGGTGTCAATCCTAAAATGACATAGATATTGGAGTTATCAGAAAAAGATTTAAAACAGTTGTATCTATGTTCCACAAGGTGAAGGTAATGAAAAATGACTGGAAAGATGGAAGTTCTCAGAAGAGAAAGAATAACTATAAAACAGGAACCAAATGGAAATTACATAACAATGAAAGATCTGAAATTAAAAATTCACTAGATGAAGTCAAAAGCAGAATGAAGATGGCAAAGGGGAAGATTCAGTGAGCTGAAAGATTGATCAATAGAAATTATCCAACCTGAAGAACAGAGAAAAAGAAAAAAAAAATGAACAGGCACTTAGGAACTTCTAGGACAATACCAAACAGTTTAACATTTATGTTACTGGATTCCCAGAAGGGGACAGAAAAAGAGATAGAGGCACAAAAGTTTTTTAAGAAATAGTGGCTTAAAACTCCTCAAATTTAGCAAAATACAAACATTATGGATTAAAAACAAAAAACTCAGGGACCTCCCCGGTGGCACAGTGGTTAAGAATTCACCTGCCAATGCAGGGGACATGGGTTCAATCCCTGCTCCAGGAAGATCCCACATGCCGCAGAGCAGCTAAGCCCGTGTGCCACAACTACTGAGCCTGCGCTCCAGAGCCCACATGCCACAACTACTGAGCCCGAGTGCCATAATACTGAAGCCCATGTGCCTAGAGCCCGTGCTCTGCAACAAGAGAAGCCACCACAATGAGAAGCCCACGCACTGCAACAAAGAGTGGCCCCTGCTCGCCACAACTAGAGAAAGCCCACGCACAATAACGAAGACTCAACACAGACAAAATTAATTAATTTTTTTAAATTAAAAAAGAAATATTAAAAACATTAAAATTTAAATTTAAAAAAAACTCAGTGAAAATAAAAGTGTTGATAAACTCAAAGAACATCATACCCAGACCAACCTGATCTGACATTTGTAGAACATTCCACCCAACAATAGCAGAATATATATTCTTTTCAAATACACATCAAGATAAACCACACTATAAACAAAACACAAACATATTATATACAAACCTTAACAAATTTAAATAATTAAAATCATACAAAGTATACCCTCTGACCATAATGAAAATTAAACTAGAAACCAGTAACAGAAACGTATCTTAAAAATGCCACCAATTATTTGGAAATTAAACAACACACTTCTTAAAAAAAATCCACAGGTCAAAGACAAAGTCTCAAGGAAATTAGAAAATATTTTGAATTGAATAAAAATATAACATATCAAAAGTGGTGGTATGCAGCTAAAGCGGTGCTTAGAGGGAAATTTATAGTATTAAAAGAAGGAAGGAGGGAAAATAAGATTAGAGCAGAAATCAATGAAGTTGAAACAGAAAAACAATAAAGTAAATGAAATAAAAAGCTCGTTCTTTGAAATGATCAATAAAAATTGATAAATCTCTAGCTACGCTTGACAAAGAGAAAAAGAAAAAGAGACAGAGAAGACAAAAGGTATCAATATCAGAAATGAAAGAGGGGATATCATTACAGACAAGTACAGACATTAAAAGGATAATAAGGGAATACTACAAACAATTCTATGCCCACAAGTTTGACAACTTAGATGAAATGGACAAATACTTTGAAATTCACAAATACCAGAACTCACTGAAGAAGAAAAAGAGAATCTCAATAGCACTATTAATAGTTTAGATCTTTCAAGAAAACAAAAACTCTCTAGGTCTAGATGGTTGCACTGGCAAATTCTAATATATATATGGAAGAAATAATACCAATTCTACACAATCTCTTCCAGAAAATAATCTCTTCCAGAAAACAGAAGAGGATGCAATACTTCTCAACTCAATTTATGAGGCGAGCATTACGTTGACATCAAAACCAGACAAAAACATTACAAGAAGCAAACAAAAACAAAAAAAATTACAGAACATCTCACTCATGAAAATAGACACAAAAATCCTCAACAAAATATTGTAACTCAAATCCAGCAATATGCATATAGGATAATACATCATGACCAAGGGGGATTAATTGTGAGAATGCAAAGCTGGTTCAACATTCAAAAATCTATCAGTGTGATTCATCATATTAACAAACTAAAGAAAAAAAACCACATGATGATCTCAGTAGATACAGATAATGCATTTGACAAAATGCAACATCCATTCATGATTTTTTAAATGCTTAACAAACTAGGAAGAGAAGGGGTTTTCTTTGATCTGATAAAGGTCATCTACAAAAAACCTACAGCTAACATCACATTCAATAGGGAAAGACTAAATCTTTTTTTCCCTAAGATCAGAAACTAAATTAAAGATGTCTGCTCTCACCACTCCTATTCAACACTGTACTGAAAGTCCTAGCCAGTACAATTAGGGAAGAAAATAAAGGCATACCAATTAGAAAGGAAGAAATAAAACTCTATTTGCAAGACCACAGGATTGTCTACATAGAATTTCCCAAGTGAGAGACTGAATATACAAACAGACAATAGCCAGACCACATCCAAAAACAACTCTGACCCACAGCCTCTGCAGCAACCAGTCCAGGAAGCCAAACCACAACTTCTGTAGCCATCAGATCCAAACAGCCAGGCCTTGATCAATAACTGCCAGCTTCCCTAATTTTTGCCCCCACTTCCAATTTAGGACCAACCAGAGAAAGCCAAATATGCTCCCCTAACCAACCACACAGGATGCCCGACTTCTAGTTAGGCCTGCTTCCAGCTTCCCCATGGCCAACAACTTCCAATTAAGACAACCTGAAGCTTTCCCTTTTTTCCATTCTAATCTCCTTTTAGATTTCCTTTTGAGTCTGTGCCAAATGCAAGTAATGGTGGCTGGTGCCCTACTTGTTCTTATTTGGGTGGTCTTCATTTATTTCCATACCATGAATCTACTAAAAAGCTCCTAGAATTAACAGGTGAGTGAGTTTATAAGGTTATACAACACAAGGTCAGTATACAAAAATCAACTGTATTTCTATATATTAGAAATGAATTATTGGAAATAAAACATTCAAAATTATAATTTACAATAGTACATAAACACAAATAAAATACGTAGGTACGAATCTAACAACATATGTGTAGTTTCTGTATGCTGAAAATTAGAAAACATTGATAAAATAAAGAAGACCTACATAGATGGAGAAAGACTGGAAGACTCAATATTGTTAGGATACTAACTCTGCTCAGACTGCAATGCAGATTCAATGCAATTCTGATCAAAATACCAGTGGGATTTTTGGTAGACAGTGACAAATATTTACATAGAAAGGTAGAGAAGGGAATTCCCTTGCAGTCCAGTGGTTAGGACTCTGCACTTTCACTGCCAAAGATGCAGGTTTGATCCCTGGTCAGGGAACTAAGATCCTGCAAACCACGTGGCTCGCCACTCCCCACCCCCCCAAAAAAAGGTAAAGGAACTAGAAAAGTCAAAACATTTTTGAAAAAGAATACAGCTGGATAAAACACTAATTTCAAGATATTGTAAAGCTATAGTAATCAAGGTAGTGTGCTACTGGAAAAAGGACAGACTCAGAGATCACAGAGCAGAATATAGAGCTCAGAAGTAGATACAATTGGTGATTTTAACAAAAGTGCAAAGACAACTTAATGGAGAAAGAAACCTCAAGCACTATTCTCAATAGAGAAGGTTAGAAGGTGGACTTTGAAACTTAAAAACATTTGCTTTGTGAAAGGTACTGTTAAGAAAATGAAACGATAAGCCAGAGACTGAGAGAAAATACCTGGACATTACATATAAAACAAAGGACTTTTATCCAGAATACATAAAGATCTCTAAAACCTCAACCATAAAAAAAAACCCAACTTAGGTTAAAAAAAAAAAGCAAACGATTTCAATAAGCACATCACCATATAGAGAGAGATGACATATAAGTACAGGGAAAGATGCTCAACATCTTCAGTCATTAAGAAAAATGCAAATTAAAATTCCAATGGCATACCACTACACACCTACCAGAATGGTAAATAAACACAATAAAACAAAACATACACACTGAAGTGCTCATAAGGATTCAAAGCAAATGGGACTCTCATACTTTGTTGGTTGTCATGCAAAATGGTATAGTCATTTGGAAAACAAACTGGCAGTTTCTTATGAAGTTAAACATACACTTATCATATGACCCAGCACTCCCACTGGTTGTTTACCCAGAAGAAATGAAAACTTATGCTCACACAAAAATCTGATTGTAAAAGTTTATAATAACTTCATAATGGCCAAAAATTGGAAACAACCCAATTGTCCTTCAATAGGTAAATGGATGAACAAACTAGTACATATCACGGACTATCACTCAGTCATAAAAGGAAATGACTACTGATACATGCAACAACATGGATCAACTACAAACACATTATGCTAAGTTAACAAAGTCAAACTCAAAGCTAGATACTGTAAAATTCCATTCAAATGATATTTTGGAAAAGGCAAAACTTATAAGGACAGAGAATAGATCAATGTTTCCCAGGGGTTAGGGATGGAAGAGGGGCTGACTAAAAAGGGGAACTGTTCTGATGTTGATGGTACTGGTGGCTACCTGACTGCATCTGTCTAAATTCAACAAACTGGAAGCCAAATAGCCAATTTCCTTTATGTAAATTTAAATTAATTTTTAAAGTAATTTAGATTTTAAAAGCAGAATGGAATTTTTATTATTATGTATGGTTTTGTCAACATTAGATGTTACTATAGGTGGGTTATTAGGTAGAGAGCTAATCATATCATTAAAGGTCCCTGAATGTCAGTATCCGTACTTCTTCTTTTTTTGGAAAATAAATGTTTCTCTAGGGAAAAAAAACCCCACCAGTCTCCTACTGTTAGGGGTAGGGATATGGCTGAAGATGCCTGGCTGCTAGTCTTCTTAGAACTGTGTCTACTTTCCCATTCTTTTTGTCTTTGTGGTTTTATACAATTTCTTTTATTCCTTTACTCTCATTTCCTTGGAATTTCCTGAGGGTGTAGAGATAAACACATGCATAAAATCCATTATGTTTATCCAGAAATCTAAAATTCACTTATTCAAATTTTATCAAATTTATCAAAGCAGTAGATGTTTGAAGCAGTAAGGCTGTGAAGTTGGACATATAAATGCATGAAGCACAGTCCATACCCTCAAGAAGCTTTGTCTTAAAGAACAGAGAGAAAAATGACATCCAGAAACATAATGCAAACTAATAAACACTGTAAAGTACCTATGTTCCTAAGTGAAGAAGGTTTAATTCTGCCTGAGAGGGTTAACAAGGGATTGTGGCACTGGTATATAGCACAGATTGATCCAAGGGGTCAGAATTCGAAACAGTGAGACCAATTTGTAAACTACTGTAATAATTTAGGGGAAATATGAAGGTCTGAACTAGAAGTAAGAGTACTAAAGATGGATCCAAAAGATCATTAGGAAGTAAAATTGAGGATTTGATAATGTACTGAATTATGGAGGAAGGATGACTGACTCCCAAGTTTCCAGGATGACTGGGTAGACGGTGAGGACAATCATGAGACAAACAAAGGAGGAAGAACGATGGAGGATGGAGTTGAGTTTTGACATTTTGAGCTTTCATGTCTCTGAGCCACACACATAATTGTGTTTAATAAGCAGCCAAAAAGAAAAATCTGAAGGATTATAAATCGGTCTAAAATGTGGATTTAGAAGTGTGGTTCTAAAAACTACAGCCACAATTAAGATGGCTCAGGGAGTCAAGTTAATTGGGACAGATCATGTGGCCCACAAAACCTCAAATAATTGCTATCTGGCCCTCTAAAGAAAAAGTCAGCCACAGAGAAATACAAATATCATAATCTAAAAAAAAAATAATACAAATGAACTTATTTACAAAACAGAAATAGACTCACAGACTTAGAGAATGAACGTATGGTTACCAGTGGGGAAGGTTGGGGGGAAGGGATAGATTGAGAGCTTGGGACTGACATGTTCACACTGCTATATTTAAAACAGATAACCAACAAGGACCTACTGTTAAAAAAAAAAAGAAAAAGTCAGCCAATCTTTGTATTTGACCAGAATAATGTCACTATTGATAAAGACTATGCAGTTACAGAATGTAAAGATAGACTGTCCAGACTAACAGAGGGTAAAAACTAACCAAAAAAAAAAGAAAAGAAAACTACCAATTGTGAGGCCATCAGAGGTCTCACAAACTGCTATTTAGCTTGGTGCATTGGTCATGGTCAAGGGCCTCACTTTGGGTTTCAAATCTCAAAACCCTGAAAAGCCTTGAGAAGCTATTTCCAGACTCAGTAAGCCATGAATGAAGATATTAGACCATTGAGTCTCCACTGCGAAGCCTGCCCTCGCTAAGTCACCCTATCCAATAAGCTCATAAGAACCAATACATTAAAGCTCTAGGAAGGCACCACCTCATTTCCCCATACCTGAAGGGGAAGCCTTCATAATCATGAGAGGAAATCTGGTAGGCCATCTTTATCTCAGAAACTATCAGAACCCTTCTCATTATGCCTCACATCATCCCTTTTACCTGTCACTGTCAGAAGGTCAGACTTCCTAAATCAGGCATCATCACATGAATCTCACACTGCTCTGTACTTCCCATTAAAATCTAGTATCTCATTCTTCTCCCCTACCTCCCAAACCTCTCAGTTATATCTTCTGAAATCCTGTTCACTGACCCGTCAGCTCTTCACTTTAAAAAAACCCTCTTCTGCCTTCTTTAGCTCTCTGACAACATGAATTCCTTTACAGCCCATTCACATGCTGACATGTTTTTGTCTCATACGCATTTGTCAGAGCCAGGAAGGAAAATATGCTCCTTCCTTCTAATTTTTGCTTTCAAGTCTTTACCTCTCTTTCCCTCTTGCAAAACTCCCTGCTCCTTGCAGTTGTGTTTCAATATACAAGCTCAGCCACCACTCTCACTGTTGCCACCTACCAACTTTGTAATCCCATTGACAGTCATACTGTCAACATTCTTATATTCAAGGAAGCCTTTGGCTCCTGGTTCATAGGCTTTCTCTCCTCCCCAGCTCCCATAATCTTTTTGAGAGACTTCAACATCACACAGATGAACCAGCCAACCACATCAATTATCCACTTAGTAACTCCAAGTCAGTCATCCATTCCCATGATCAAACCTTCCACTTTGTTGTCACCAGAAACAGAGGAGAAAACAGGACAGAAACAATATTTGAAGAAATAGATAATGGTTAAGAATTTTCCAAAACTGAAGACAAATACCAAGCCATAGATTCAAGAGGTGCTGAATCCCAAGCAGCACATCTAAAGAAAAACACACACAGAAATATCATAGTAAAACTCCAGAAAACAAAAGAAAATTAGACATCTTAAAAAGCAGCCAGGGGCTTCCCTGGTGGCCCAGTGGTTGAGAGTCCGCCTGCCGATGCAGGGGACGCGGGTTCGTGCCCCAGTCTGGGAAGATCCCACATGCCGCGGAGCGGCTGGGCCCGTGAGCCATGGCCGCTGAGCCTGCGCGTCCGGAGCCTGTGCTCCGCAACGGGAGAGGCCACAACAGTGAGAGGCCCGCGTACCGCAAAAAAAAAAAAAAAAAAAAAAAAAAAAAAAGGGCAGCCCGGGTGGGGCTGGGGGGCATAAAAGGACACATTGCTCTTAAATCAGCAACAATAAGGCTGACAGCTAACACCAACAGAAAGGGAAGCCAAAAGACAATGAACTGCCAACCTACAATTCTATATCAAGTCTAAATATCATTTGAAAATGAAGGGAAAATACTTTCTCATATGAGTAAAAACTGAATGTGTTCACTAGAAGATCCACACTAAAAACAGTTCTTCAGGCAAAAGAAATATGACCCCAGAAAGAAGCACGGCAAACTGGAAGAATGAAGACAAAAAGGAGAAATATGAAGGAAGAGCTAAATGAATACGGACTATACAGAACAATGTTAATATCTTGTGGGGTCACAGATACGTAGAATTAAATGACAATAACAACATAAAAGGTAGGATTGTGGTAGATGAAGCATAAATATTCCAAGGTCCATGCACTGACAGAGAAGTGATAAAACTATTAATTCATACTAGACCTCAATAATCCAAGGATGCATGGCATAACCTGTAGGGTAGTGACTAAAAGGATATTAATGAATGTATATGAATAAGATAACACAGTGGGGAAATGGAATAATAAAAATGTTTGATTAATCCAAGAGAAGACAAGAAAGAAAAATAAACACAACTGGTGGGAGAAACAGAAATTGTTAGATGTTATTTTTAAATCCAAATATATCAGTAATTAAACTGACCACGTAAAAAGTCTGTTAAAATACCTACTAAGAATATCACTACCAACAGTTGTGGGTTTTAGCTAACACTGTTTAAAGGGAATTTACAACCATAACTGCATGCATTAGTGATATAATTATTAATCTCAGAAAGTTAGAAAAATAACAGCAAATTAAACCTCCCCAAAGTGGAGGAAACTAATAAATGTAAGATAAGTAGTCAGTGAAATAGGAAGCAAGTATAATGGCACAAACCAAAGATCAATAAAAGGGATCAATGCCTATAAAGGCCCATCTTTAATTAAAAAAAGAGGAAAACAGTTTCAGGAATGAGAAAGGGTAAGCCACTTACAGAAACTACTTAACTTTCATCTTTCAGATCCCAGCTTTTGACACTTGACCAGGGAAGCGCCTCCCCACCCCTCTTGTCAGCTTCCTAGGTTTTATACTCTCATACAACCAAGCTCCTTTCCTGGAGAGCTTTTATCTCAGATTCTGTACATACATTTATGTGCTAATTACTGTGTTGCTGTACTAGTCTATGCTCCATACTCCATGAGGAGAGGGACCACTCACTACTGACTACCCAATGTCTAGCACAGTGTACAGCATGCCATAGAGTAGGCACTCAACACTCATTTCCACAAATACTGAATGCCCACCATGTGCTTGGTACTGTTTTAGATGCCCAGAATACAATAAGCAAAATAGACAAAATTCTATGTCCTCATGGAGTTTACATTCTCATGGGAGGAGAGACAAGCAAACAAGTAAAATATGTACTATGCCGGATGGGGATAAACAGAAACAAAGTCGAGATGAGTTTAGGGCTGAAAGAACTGCAATTTAAACTTTACATTTAAATTGTGAAGTCGGGGGGGGGGGGGGGGGGGGGGCGGGGGGGTGGTGGTCAGGGAAAGCCTCCCTGAGGTGAAAAAGCAAACCATGTCCACCTGGCAGGTTTGAAGAACAGTCAGGAAGTATGGATGGAACAGAGTGAGCAAATGAAAGAAGGTAATAGGAGATGAAGGAAAAAAAAAGAAAAAACCAGGGCAAGGGTCACAGAAGATCCTGTAGGGTGTTTAGGCCATTATTATGACTTTGACTCTTACTCTGAATGAAACAGGAAGCTAATTTGCGGGTTTAGCCACTGTTTACATTTTTAAAGGATCACTCTGACTGCTGTATTTAAAACAGTCTATGAGGGAGAAAGCTGGAAATAAGAAGTCCACTTATGAGATTACTGCAATAATCCCAGAAAGAGATTATGGAGGCAGATGACGGCAGTGGAGATGACGGCGAAAAACGGTTATTCCCAGGATAAATTTTGAAGATATAGCCACCAGGACTTGCTCACAGACTGGTTGTGCAGTGTGAGACAATGAAAATGGTCTAAGATGATACGAGGATTTTGATTTGAGCCGCTAGAAATCTGGCTCTTTTGAGATGTGAAAGAGAAGACTTTAGGGAAATGACAAGAGAGAGAATCCAGTTCTAGAAACATCAAGTTTGACTTGCCTTTCATATATCCAAGTAGAGATGTCAGGTAGGCAATTGGATTTATGAGTTTATAGTTTAAGAAATTTGGGAGTTGTCAGCATATAGGTGGTATTCAAAGTCATGAGACTGAAATGATATCACCAAGTAACTTTTGATATAAGTGAATCAATTCATCAATCAATGACTAATAAACATGACTATTAGTCATCAGAGCTGTCAAGGGTGAAAAAGTGGTGGTTAACTTGGGAACCTGAGCTTCTGCTGGAGTGAAAAAAACTATGCTATTTGTTTTGGTTTTTAAAGAATCTTTCTTTGCCTTCAGATATTCTCAAATACCACCTTCAAGGAAAAAACTGCATAGCCAACATTAAGGCAAGGCAAGTTTCTTCTTATTTGTTCTCCAAAGTTAGTAGATTTCCCCTTAACTGGCACCATGTTATCTGCACTCTGTATATACCTTGAAATGGATGCTGTACATGTCTTATCAAATCCTGGCTGCAAAAAGTACCCTTTGTGGGGAATGTCTGAAGATCATCCCAAACATTCATCTATGGATTTTAATTTGAAATCAACTTGGACCATCAGAAATCTATGCTTTTGGACAATACTGTCTCTATGTAAAGTTGCTTGCACTGAGTTTCATGTTGGCATTATGTCTTGGTGATTCCTAAAGGAAACAGTCATATGAGTGAACTCCTTTACAATTGACCCTTGAATAACACAGGTTTGAACTACATAGGTCCACTTATATGCGGATTTTTTTCAATAAATACATATAGTACTACATGATCTGAGATTGGTTGAATCCGAGGATGTGGAACCATGAATACAGAGAGAGCCAACTGTGGGCCTTGAGCATCTGTGGATTTTAGTATCCACAGCAGGTCCTGGAGCCAATCCCCTGTGGATACCGAGGGAATACCTGTACTTTGTTTCCTATAGGAATGCTGCTGAAAACATTGTCTACATGTCTGTGTCCTTTATGTGAAACCTGCAAGACATTTCTTTTATAGTTAATAGGGAAAAAACTGCCTCCCCTGATGAGTTATAGGCAATGTTTTGTTTTGGTTTTTTTTAGACAAGACTGCCATGAAGTATATAATGTGTATATAAAGTATGTAATGTGTATATAATGTATATAATGATCCCATTTATATGATATTCTAGAACAAGCAAAACTATAGTAGGAAAAAAACCCCACACCAATGGTTATCTCTGGAATGTTAAGGGGTAAGGGGGGGATTGACTGGCCAGAGAAATGATGAAACTACCCAGGGTTATGGTAATGCTCTACATCAAGATTTCTCAAAAGTGGCACTATAGACAAAGAACTGTAACTAGACTCTACCCACTAGATGTCAGCACTACCCCATCCTTGCCCTGCCCAGCTTGGACAACGAAAAATAGCTCCAGACATTGTCAAATGTCCCCTTGGAGGCAAAACTGCCCCTAAATGAATACAATCGCCCTATATCTTGACAGAGTTTTGGCTTACACAGGTGCATGATTTGGTAAAACTCAGAGAACATACACTTGTAATCTGTGTATTGCATTGTATGTGTATTTTAGCTCAAAAGAAAACAGACTGTAAACAAACAATAAACTCTAGTTAATGACATGTATGTTGACATTTTTAGGAGAAAGTTTTTAGTGATAGCTGGATAGAGGTATAGATACTTGTATAGGCATGTAATAATGCAAGTATAGTAAAATGTTAAAGGCAGAATCTACGTGGTGGGTATACAGGCACTCTATAAAATTCTTTAAACTTTTCTGTATGCTTGAAAATTTTCATGACAAAATGTTGGGTCACTCTTACACATTTCATCACACATTCTCATCCATTAAATAAATCAGAAGATACCCAGTGGTGCTAGTTCACAAACGTGGGGGTAAGTATGCACTGAAAAGTAACAGCTGTGGGCTTCCCTGGTGGCGCAGTGGTTGAGAGTCCGCCTTCCGATGCAGGGGACACGGGTTCGTCCCCCGGTCCGGGAAGATCCCACATGTCGCAGAGCGGCTGGGCCCGTGAGCCATGGCCGCTGGGTCTGCGCGTCCGGAGCCTGTGCTCCGCCACAACAGTGAGAGGCCCGTGTACCACAAAAAAAAAAAAAAAAAAACTGTCAGCTGTAAGCACTGTGATCTTGGAAAGAGCCACAAGTAACACCACACAGTGGTTCTTTTCTTGATGGCTTCTTGGGAAAGAAACAATACTGTACAGCTGCACCATCACTAATAAGTTACATTTGCAAATTCACATCTCACAAACATTTAAGAATAGCTCACATCTACTTTAAATGTTCTGAAATTCCAGTTAAAACAGTAGATGCCTGCACATTTTTTCACAAAAGCACTGTCAAATATTTGAAAATTAAAGTATAATAATGACTAAATACAATTATGGTATTTCTTATTGTTTCTAATAAGATATTCTTTTACCTTAATATTATCTTATTATGGAATTACATCTTAATAGTGTGTAATTTGTTCTGTTGTGTCATGTAATAGGTATCAAATAAATCCTTTTAAAAGATGCAGTGAGGCTTCCCTGGTGGTGCAGTGGTTGAGAGTCCGCCTGCCGATGCAGGGGACACGGGTTCGTGCCCCGGTCTGGGAGGATCCCACATGCTGTGGAGCGGCTAGGCCCGTGAGCCATGGCTGCTGAGCCTGCGCGTCCGGAGCCTGTGCTCTGCAACGTGAGAGGCCCGCATACCACAAAAAAAAAAAAAAAAAAAAAGATGCAGTGAAACTGATTATTTCCTATAGATTTAAGTACCAGTGCACATAAAGCACTACTCTATTGGTAGTCCACTGCCATTGAAAGCATGGCTCACACACTAGTGATGGTCTATGAACTATTTGTTATAGATCCGTGATGAGATCAGTTCAGAAACTGAAACTAAACACTTGGAAGCTTTTACAGACATTTGACATTGCCATGACATCAAAGCACATGATTAGTGGATTTGTCTTGTTGAACAGCATACAGATAGATCCAAGTGTTATCAAACTTATCAATTCAATAGTGAATTGCATCTGGCATGATGTGCTAATGAGGCACAGTAGAACAAAGTTACATGTATTATTTTAAGGTTATTTTGTCAACTACCTAAAGGTGTATAAAAATCTGAGAAAAAACACAGGTTTGGAGCTTCCCCGGTGGCGCAGTGGTTAAGAATCCACCTGCCAATGCAGGGGACACGGGTTCGAGCCCTGGGCTGGGAAGATCCCACATGCCGCGAAGCAACTAAGCCCGTGCGCCACAACTACTGAGCCTGCACTCTAGAGCCCGCGAGCCACAACTACTGAGCCCACGTGACACAACTACTGAAGCCCGCACGCCTAGAGCCCGTGTTCCGCAACGAGAAGCCACCGCAATGAGAAGCCCCTGCACCGGAACGAAGAGTAGCCCCTGCTCGCCACAACTGGAGAAAACCACACGCAGCAACAAACACCCAACACAGCCATAAATAAATAAATAAATAAATTTATTTTTAAAAAAACACACACACATCTATAAAAAACAAAAAAAGCCACAGGTTTACTCATTTTTAATAACTAGTTAATTTTACAAACATTTTAATCTTAATCATGCCTGCTTTTTAATTTATAATTTAATATCATTAGCTAAATGAGAGAAGTGAAATTTATATTATTTTTAACCAAATTTACATGGGGACAAACACAAGCTTCAGTAGATTTTTCAGCGTTCTTTTAGTGGAAAAGACACACCTTTTCTGAATGCACCAGCAGTAGTAAACCAAATAAGGGTAAAGGAAGTGATTCCAAACAGATGAAGACCAAAGAGGCCTTCTTTCATTCAGGAGTATGACCCCTTACATACTGAGTTCAGTTTTGTAGCCATAATTGATGGTGAAGTGCTAACATCAGTGTGTTAACTGCAGAGATATACTAGTTAATGGAGCAACAAAAACATCAAAATTTAAGGAGCATTCACTTACAAAATATACACAAAAATAAGCTCACAGACAAAAGAATTTTTTGAAAGAAAAAGCACTGAATTAAAAAGGCTAACGGAAGCAGATATTCAGTATTTCATCGATAAATGTTCGTTTTACAGGCTTCCTATCCTTGCACTTCGGGTTGCAAGACTAAAGTGCTAAATACAATTGTTAAGAGACAAGTGAACAAGTACATCAAAGATATTTGCTTGGAAATACTGGGTCAATCTGCACTTTCCAATGATAGCACAGCTCACCACATTTAGAAACTAATGACATGGAAGACCAACTTGCAAAGTATTTTTCATTGCCCCTTGACAAGTGCACAGATATTGCTATTTGAACATAATGGTGATACGGAGGAAGAACTCTTGTTCTCAGTTTTATAGCCAACAAACACAATCTGCTCTGGAAAACTAAAGAATTACATCATCAACAAAGGTTGTCTGGAGTTTTGTAGAGAAGAATGTTCTGATGGCACAGCTGCAAAGACAGGAAAACATTCTGGAGAAATTCCCCAGATTAAGAAGAAGCACCAGAAAATAAATCAACACAGTGCTTCTTTTGTTGACAAAGTCTTGGTACAAAAAAAGTCAGCTGAACTAAACAGCATGTTTAGTGTCACAATAAAAATCATCAAAATGTTAATGCTAAAGCATTAAGTTAGAGATCATTCTCATTATTATATAATAATAAAGAAGTATCTTATAAACGACTGCTAACGAACTAAACGTTAAAACAATGTCAATGTTAAAACAATGGTTTTAAGGGGGTAAACTGGAATTACAGAACACACTCTCAGTGTTTCTACAAGACAAAAAACAGGTTGCTTCCAACTTTAAAAGATGTAAATTGGATAACCAATTTGTCTAATATCTTCAGTACTTTTAACAATCTTAAGACTTTCTCACAAGGAAGAAATGATGGATGCTTTTCAGTGACGGGTAAAATTAAAGGGAAAAACAAAAATTGGAAACTTGAAAGAACAGTTTCTACAGATTACCACCATACACCTCATAAATGTCATAGAACATTTTGAAATTTAATTTTCCAACCAAATGAGATTCACAGACAGTAAATGTAATAGAACTAAACCCATTTCTTTCATTTAAAGATAATATAACTATTCACCACATAAACTGTTGTAATTGGCTACTGTTCAATGGTAAAGGATACATTTGAGACTACAGCACCACTTTTTTTGAATAAAATTCTAAATGAATATACTGAGCTTGAGGAAACTGCCTTTAGTATCTCTTCTTCCAATCCCATCAGCATAACTCAGTAAAGATAGTTTCTCTACTTGAGTATTACTAAATCAAAGCACAGCAACAGTTTAGCTATATTATTACCTGAAAGTAGTGCTGTCTTCCATCCAACCTAGAGAAGTTAACAAGCAAGAAGTGAGCCTGTCACATCAAAACTTTAAATAGTGATAAAACAGTGTTTATTCAAGTGTATGTTAGGTGTTCAGAACACCTAATTGCTATTGCATAACTTTATTTAGTTACAATCACAAAATTACATTAAGAATATAGCAGAGGGCTTCCCTGGTGGCGCAGTGGTTGAGAGTCCGCCTGCCGATGCAGGGGACGCGGGTTCGTGCCCCGGTCTGGGAGGATCCCACATGCCGCAGAGCGGCTGGGCCCGTGAGCCATGGCCGCTGAGCCTGCGCATCCGGAGCCTGTGCTCCGCAACGGGAGAGGCCACAGCGGTGAGAGGCCCGCGTACCGCAAAAAAAAAAAAAAAAAAAAATATAGCAGAGAAATTCACCCTAGTAATTGACTATACATACATAGTGTTTTGGGTTTTTTTTTTTTACAGTTTTTGTAACTCTTTGTGTTCTACTGTTATTTTACTGATTAATCAGTAAAATGTAATTTTGTGAGATGTCTAAACTACTTGAGCTCGTATTTAGCATGTCTGTTGTTTTCACCTATTTGTTAATAATTCATTTTGTAAATATACCCGTCCATAATGGACTGGAAATTTCACTCTTCCTTCATCACAGTTTGAGAAACACTGGGCTAGCCTCAAACAGTGAATCCAAACTTGTATCCTGAGTTTGTGTCAACAGAGTAAATTCATGTAAATCCTGAACACATCTTTATTGAGATTTTGTGAAGTAAACCTAAATTTTTAAGTATCTAGAAATTTGACGGGTCTAGGAAAACATCTTAACCAGTTGTTGGTATTTATATGCAGAGTACTCATGGCCCCCAGGTAGCGGAGGAGTTAGCAGGCTTCACATATTGCTTGCTTGTTTTCACAGTAAATAATGAAAGCTCAGACTAGAGCACATTTTCATATTTAATCCAGTGTCCTATCCATTGAAACTGTTGTCTCTGATAGGAAAAAACAAAAAAGCAAGGAATATTCCCTTAAGAACAAAACTTATCTAGTTTAGAGTTCAACAAACTGAAGAAAATTGTCTTTGGAAATATCAAAGTGTTCTGATTTTAATGTCAGACTCCCTGAAGTTTAAGTATATTTCAACTTGAAAACCAATGAAACACCTGGTTCGGAGATCTGCAGATCATTAGCCAGCTAGTATTGATGAGAATATTAGACCTTTCCACCACAATTAAAATATAAAACAAAACCAGTAGTATTCACAGGGGCATATCTGCCAGTCACCAAAACTGAACACTAGGAGGTCTTCTGTGGGTCATTCTGTAATGTGCAAGCAAATCTAAGCCATTCTTTCAAGACAGTAATCAGTGTTGGGAAAGAGGATGCCAGAGGCCATCAGAAATACTGCTACCATGAATAGTTTTCAGGTATGAGGAAAAACATTTTAAACTTCCATTTTAACTTGAGGTTTTGGTAATTAATTTCACATTAAATATGAAAAGTAATGAGGATTCTAGCAGTTATATGCACAAAACTGAGTTTGATTGTCAAGCACTTTGTTGCTCAGTCCCATTTTCCTTCAAATCACCTTATCGAATCAACACATTACTGTCAGTTTCTACCCCTACATGAAGACTCACACTACTAGAAAAAAACTCTTAAGCATTAATTTGTAATTTTTTTACTCATCCCAGGTCCAAGTCTATTACTCCAAAATGCAATCTCAAAGCTCCTTCACTCTGCATAAACCTCTCCTGGCCTCTCTCAGTAGAAAATGGAAACCAAGAATTACGGATCTGCCTCACCATCTGGTACACCACCATAACCACCACCACCACCACCCTTCTGTCTAATGCCAGACAAAGGTGATGGACTCCTTGAGAACAGAATTGAAAAGAACTCTTATTCACCTCGGGGTCCCCAGGGTCAAATTCCAAAGTGTATGTAATTAAAAAAAGGAATAACTCCAACTCTTTCAAGTTCTGAATATGTGGTCTTCTCAAAAATAGATAGTTTGTATTCAAACTTTCTTTGATTACTTGCTTCTTTGATCCAGTTCTCTACCTTTGGAGGTCTCAAAAAATAGCTCAAAAAGTAGGTGTTTTCTAGAACACTCCCACATGGGAATATTTGCAAATAAGAACTCTTGAGCCTAAATTTCTACTACTAAAAATCTTGTGATACCACATTTAAATTGTGCTGAGGTGGTTGAAGTAAAGGAAAATGACAAAACTAATCAACAAATGGACACTCCATTTTCTTTTATTTCCCACTGAAGTTTAAATTCCCTAGAGTTGACAAAAAGATATAAAAAACTGAGTCTCAAAAAGCTGGTATAAATTGAGGAGAAAATAATAAAATGCAGAGTACTTAATGTTTTAAAAGAATTTGAGGGGCTTCCCTGGTGGCGTAGTGGTTAAGAATCCACCTGCCAATGCAGGGGACACGGGTTTGAGCCCTGGTCGGGGAAAATCCCACATGCCACGGAGCACCTAAGCCCACATGCCACTACTACTGAGCCTGCGCTCTAGAGCCCGTGAGCCACAACTACTGAGCCTGCGTGCCTACAGCCCGTGCCCCACAACAAGAGAAGCCACCGCAATGAAAAGCCCGCACACCACAATGAAGAGTAGCCCCCACTCAACGCAACTAGAGAAAGCCCGTGCGCAGCAACAAGACCCAACGCAGCCAAAAATAAATAAATAAATTAATTAAAAGAATGAGAGAATTCTGCCTATGTAAATCATCACAAAGTGGGAATAATCTAAGATGAGGAAAGATTTAACAGAGATGTAAAGATTTTCCAAGATGAAAAACACAATTTGCCAAATTTGAAATAACAATAGAAGCAGTGAATGGCAGGTGAAATATTACCAAATGAAAATCAGTGACATAATAAAATAAATGGATAAATTGTCCCACAACTCTAATCAAAAAGACAAAATAGATCAATAAAATGAAAGAAAAAAAGTCAGAATTATACAGATCAATCTTCCAATAATAAGAGTTTTAGAAAGAAAAACAGTATATTCTTCTACAAATTTATTGAGCATTTAGTATACTATAGCCAGGCACTGAGGAGACAACAGTGAACAAGATAGACATGGAAAAGTTCACATTCTAGAACAAATGAGGCTGAAGCAATAACAAAAGAAATGAAAACTCTACTGCTGAAGAAGAGAGAAAGGAAGAAAAGAAGGAAGGAGGGAAGGAGAAGGAAAAATGTCCACATTTTGTCTTCTAGCTAAATTTAATACAAAGACATTCTGGGAGAATTTCAAACTTCAAAGATAAAGTATCCTATAACCATTCAGAGTGGAAGTCAAGTTACCTACAATTAAAAAAAAATCTGATCGGCAATGTTTAACTAATATTACATGTGGACAAGGATGAGGTTAAATTGGCACTCCTATATGCTATAGAGGGAACATAAATTGGTAAAATTTTCTAGAGATAAATTTGACAATTCCACTTCCAGGAATATAGCCTAGAAAATAACCAAGGAGGTAAACATTTAGATAAACATGTACGAGAGTGCTCATCACAGCATTATTTAAAATGGCAAATTAAAAAACAACCTAGGACTTCCCTGGCAGTCCAAGTAGTTAAGATTTGCACTTCCAATGCAGTGGGCGCAGGTTCGCTCTCTGGTTGGGGAACTAAGATCCCACATGCCGTGCACCACAGCCAAAAAAAAACTACATGGCAAACAATCTAGGATGAAACAAATCACATTTTGGCCATTCAGTGGAATACTATGCAGATATCAAAAGCTGTTTTCAAATATTTTATTACATGTCAAAATGCTTACAATGCAAAATTAAATGAAAACAAAGAGCACAGTCTCAACTTTGTTTCTTAAAAAAAGCACATATTTATGTGTATACATAAACATTTGTATGAATATACATATATACATGTATATATGTATACACATACATATGCATAGACAAAAATCAACTGGAAGGAAGTGCACTAAAAATGTTAATCGTGGTGACACTGGAGATAATATTTATCTCCTTTACTTTGCAAATTTTTAAAAAACCAGAATAAAATTTTCAAGACCATTTACACTCAATGTAATGACAGACCAATATGGCTGGGTTTAAGTCTACCATCTTGCTGTTTTCTATTTGTCCCATTTGTGCTTTGTTCCTTTTCTCCTCAATTCCTGCCTTCTTTCGGATTAACCGAGTATTTTTTAGGATTCTGTTATATCTCCCCAATTAGTTAACTAGCTATCACTTGTTTAATTTTTCTAGTGGTTGCTCTAAGCTTTACATTATACATATTTAACTTCTCATTCTACTCTCCTATGGTATACCTCTTCATGTATAATGTAAGAACTTTACAACTGTATGCTTCCATTTACCTTCCTCCCAACTTTTGTGCTGTTGTCAAATGTTCTACATGTTGTAAAACCTATGTCATTATTTTTGCTTTAAAAACAAAGCATCTTTTTTTAGTTACTAATTCCAAAACATTTCCATCACCCCAGAAGAAACCCTATACCTGTTGGCAGTCACTCTCAGTTCAATCATCTTTTAAAAGGATTAAAAAATAAGAATAAATTTCTGTATATCTGCCCCCACATTTACCACTTCCGGTACTTTTTAATCCTTTGCAAAGATTCAGATGTCCATCTTAAATAATTTTCCTTCTGCCTGGAAAACTTCCTTTAACATTTCTTGTGTGGGTCTGCTGGCAACAAATGATTTTGGCATTATTAGATTATTCAAAAAGTATTTTGCTCCCATTTTTGAAAGGCATTTTCCTAGGTAAGGAATACTAGGCTGTCAGTTTTGTGGGTTGTTGTTTTTTTAAGCACTTTAAAGATGTCTCTTCACCATCTTCTTCTTTTTTTATTTTTTTTAAATTTTATTTTTGGCTGTGTTGGGTCTTCATTGCTGTGCATGGGCTTTCTCTAGTTGTGGCCAGCGGGGGCTACTCTTGGTTGCGGTGCGCAGGCTTCTCATTGCAGTGGCTTCTCTTGTTGTGGAGCACAGGCTCTAGGTGTGCGCGCTTCAGTAGTTGTGGCACGCCAGCTCAGTAGTTGTGGCTCTTGGGCTCTAGAGCGCAGGCTCAGTAGTTGTGGAGCACCGGCTTAGCTGCTCTGCAGCATGCAGGATCTTCCTGGACCAGGGATCGAACCCATGTCCCCTGCATTGGCAGGCGGATTCTTAACCACTGTGCCACCGGCGAAGTCCCTCTTCACCATCTTCTGATCTGCTAAATTTCTGATGAAAAATCTGCTGACATTCTTATGTTTGTTACTCTGTACATAATGTGTGTGGGGTTTTTTTTGCTACCTGCTTTCAGGATTTTTCTCGTTATCACTGGTTGTCAGCAATTTGACTATGATGTTCCTTGGTGTGGTTTCCTTTATATTTATTTTCCTTGTAAATTTATTGAGCTTCTTCGGTCTGTGGGTTTGCAGTTTTCATTAAATTTGGAAATTTCCAGTCATTATTTTTAAAAGTATTTTTTGTCCTCCCCTTTCCCTCTCCAAAAAGGGCTCAAATATATGTACATTAGACTGTTTTTTGTTCCTGACTTCTGTCTGTTATAG
Source organism: Tursiops truncatus (assembly GCF_011762595.2). Classification (NCBI taxonomy): domain Eukaryota; kingdom Metazoa; phylum Chordata; class Mammalia; order Artiodactyla; family Delphinidae; genus Tursiops; species Tursiops truncatus. The sequence continues at coordinate 14,760,884 of NC_047048.1, forward strand.
TCATTGGTGATCTATTAATTTTCCCAACATTTTTCTCTTTTTCTCGTTTCAGACACTTTCTCTATTGTTACATAAGTTCACTGATCTGCTGTGCCTCATTGTTGTCAGTCCCATCAGTGTTATTTTTTCATTCAATTTCCATCTCTAAAAGCTATATTTAGGTCTTTTTTATATCTTCCATTTCTCTCCCCATTATATTAATCATTTTCTCTACCTATCTGAACATACAGAACATATATATATATATATTTTTTAACAACTTTATTGGAGTATAATTGCTTTACAGTGATGTGTCGAACATATTTATAACAGCTGCTTTAACATCCTTGTTTGTTAATTCCATTATCTCTGGGTCTATTTCTACTGATTGATTTTTCTGATTATAGGTCATATTTTCCTGGTTCTTTGCATGCCTGGTAATTTTTGATTGGCTTGTGAATTTTATGCTTTGGGTGCTGGATTTTGCTATATTCCTTTAAATAGTGCCTGACTTTGTTCTGGTGTACAGTTAAGTTTCTTGGAATCAGTTGGATCCTCCAAGGCTTGCTTTTGTGCTTTGTGAGACTGAGTCCAGAGCAGTCTTTAATTTAGGGCTAATTTAGCCCTATTACCGAGACAATACCTTTCTGATGCCCTGTGCATGCTCTGGCAAGTGAGAACTTAGACTCTTCCCAACCTGTGTGAGCTCCCACCCACCATTTTCCAGTGAAGTTCTTTCTCTGGCCTCAGGGGGTTTCCTCTCATGCATGTGCAGATCAGTACTCAGCCAGACTCAAGGGGACACCTCTGCATATCTCTGGAGTTCTCTGTGCAACTCCCTCCTCTATTGTCTGCCCCACAAATCATAGCTGCCTTCAAACTCCTGTCTCTGTCTTCTCAACTCAGTGAGACCACTGGGCTCCCCATTCCTGCTCTGCAGCCTGAAAACCACCTGCAGATAATAAACTGAGGCAACCATAGAGCTCAGAAGGTTTGCTTCTCTTCTTTCAGTGATCACAGTTCCTGTGCTGCCTGTTATCCAATGTCTCTTAACTGTTATTTCTTACATTGCCTAGTTTTCTAGTTGCTTAAGGTAGCAAGGTAAATTCAGTCATTGTTATTCCCTCATTGCTGGACAGAATAAGTTTTGTAAATCAACTAACTATTTTACAATTTCCTATCTAAAGCCTTTTTCTTAGTTCATTCAGCTCTACTTCTTTTAAAAAATATATCTAACAATGCTAACTACTCCTTTTTTTTCTTAGAATCTGCTCCACTCTCAGTTTGACACTAAACTCTTTTAATTCTACTTCTCTGATTATGACTTATTCTTGAATCCTCAAATACAGGCAAGTTTCCAAAGTTCTGTCCTTGCCATATTTTGTTCTCCATCTGTGCAGGATCTCACCATGTGTAATTTCAACAAGCCCCACAGTTTCCTTTATGACCTCTTTTGCTGCTGACTCTTAACACAACAGAAGCACCATATGTAACTGGCCTTGGACTTCTTCATTCATGAATAGAACACAAAGAAAAAAAAGGCAGAATACAAAATGTAAAATCTCAACTACATCTTAAAATGTGAGTTTATTTATATACATTTATATGTATGTAACCATAAAAAAACCCACGAGTTAATTCAATTAAATGTTAAGAATGATTATCTGTTTTATGAATACTTTTTATTCTATATACTTTTCTGTATTTTCTATACCCACATACACACATAAACAACAAATTTATAATGAGAAGTTTATTTTCTAAATCCCCATGTCTAGCTCACAGCTCCTGCTATTTCACAGGCCAGCATCTCAAACCAAAATTTTCAAAAACCAGTCACATACCTTCCACCTAGAGCCTGCCTGTCTCTTTCTGTTCTATTTAATGGTACAAAGTCCTCCCATAAACTCCAAAGCCATTTCAACTTGTTCCTTTGTCTCCACATCAATCCCCACAGTCAACAATTCCAATGAAACAATGAGTTTCAATTCACAGGAAACAAGATTACTGAAGAAGGCTCTAGACTAATGATCGCAAGCAGTACTGAACAGCTAGCAGAAGGAGAAACCCTCTTAAACAGATCAGAGATAGAGGAGAAACCTGCAAAGAGGAAGCAATGCCCTTGGCAGAGAACCAGGCTGTGCCTGGGGTAAAGAACTAGATTTTGAGATCAAAGTTGGACAATAAACCCAGGGTAAAAACTACTGAGCAGACTGAGGGTCAAGAGACTGGGGACTGGATAAGCCTGCATTTTGGTTGGCACCTACAGATGAAAAAAGGAGAAACAGATGAAAAAAGGAAAAAAAGGAGAAAAAGGAGCAGACTGAGGTTCAAGACACTGAGGACTGGATAAGCCTGCATTTTGGTTGGCACCTACAGATGAAATAAAGCTTCAAATGGCACGTTGGCATAAAGTTGTTTTGCTGCCCAAACTGGCATTTTTGGTTAAGGTGAATAATACACATTATCAACTTTTTACCACATAATTAGCCAGCTCTGAATAATAAGGTCATAACTTTTTATTTTAATGATCTTTTAAAAATAAGTAATAAATGGACAAGGTACAGAATTCAAAGGTCACAAATTGGTTAAATGAACTTTGAGGACATTATGCTAAGTGAAATAAGCCAGTCACAAAAAGACAAGTACTGTGTGACTCTCCATTGATGAGGTATCTAGAGTAGTCCAAGTCATATAATCAACAAAAGTAGAATGGTGATTGCTAGGGGTCAAGGTGAGGAGGAAATGAGTTATTTAATGGGTATGAAAAGGTTCTGGAGACTGCTTGCACAAAGATGTGAATATACTTAACTGCACACTTAAAATGGCTAAGATGGTAAATTTTATGTTATGTGGATTTTGCCACAATTAAAATTTTTTTTAATTTAAAAGTCACAAAACAGTATGCAGAGCAAGTGTCTCCCACTTTGCCCCCAGCCATCCACTTCTCCTCAGAGAAAGCCAGCATTAGTATGTCTTTCTATCCTTCTAGAGATACCACTTTGCCCCCAGCCATCCACTTCTCCTCAGAGAAAGCTAGCATTAGTATGTCTTTCTATCCTTCTAGAGATATTCTATTTATATATGCTTGTATGTACATGCCTTAAAAGAAAATACCCAAATGGAAGTGGTAGCATACTACATATAGTGTTCATGCACATTGGTCTTTTCATTTAATATATCTTAGAGATATTTCTAAAGGAGTTCATAAAGAACTGCCTTACTCCTTTTAAGAGCTACTACTAATTCACTGTATGACTATACCATTAGTTATTTTACCAGTTCCCCACGGATGGATAAATAGGTTTTGTCCAAAATTTTACTATTACAAACACAGCAGTTAATATGCTCATATTATTTAACCTCCATATATACAAATGTGTATGTTTATGTATGTGTGTGCTTACAAGCATAGAAGGGAATTGCTAAAACAAAGGTATGTGCTTTATGACTACGTATATACACTTTTTATTTTAATATTGAAGTATAGCATACAGTCACAAATCCTAGGTTTATAACTTCATGAATTTTCCCAATGTAAACACAACCGTGTAACCAGCACCCACATCAAGATACAGGACATTACAAGCCCCTCAAAGCCCTTCTTGTGTTCCCTTTCAGTGAGCTCCATCAAGGGTAACACTACCCTGACTTCTAACACCATAGATTAATTTTGTCTGTTTTTTTTTTTTTTTTTTTTTTTTTGCGGTACGCAGGCCTCTCTCTGTTGCGGCCTCTCCCGTTGCGGAGCAAAGGCTCCGGATGCGCAGGCTCAGCGGCCATGGTTCCCGGGCCCAGCCGCTCCGCGGCATATGGGATCTTCCCAGACCGGGTCACGAACCCGTGTCCCCTGCATCGGCAGGCGGACTCTCAACCACTGTGCCACCAGGGAAGCCCCTTATCTGGTTTTGAACTTAGGTGTTTGGCTCTTCCACTCAATATTACGTTTGTGAGAATCATCCATATGGTGTATGAACTGTCATTCATTCTTTTTTTTTCCTGCTGCGTCACAGGACATGTGGGATTTTAGTTCCCCGACCAGGGATCAAACCCGCGCCCCCTGCACTGGAAGCACGGAATCTTAACCACTGGACAGCCAGGGAAGTCCTGTAATTCATTCATTCTTTCTCTCTGTAATATTCCATTGTGTAATACATCACAATTTATCCATATTACTCTTGAGGTACATGCATTGTTAATTTTAATGGATATCGTCTGCTCTACATAGTTTAGAATCCTATCATTACTAAATGGAAGTAGCTATTTCTCTACGTCTTAGCTACATTAATCAAACTTTTTTCTTTGCCAATCATATATATTAAAAATGCTTTCAATATACTTTCAATTTGCTTTTCTCTTATTATGATTGAAACTGGGGATCATTTCCTGTTTAAAATTATTTGTTTTTACTTTCAACTGTCTTTGAATGTCCTGTCCCACTTGTCTACTGAGTTGTTGGTCTTTTCTGAATTGATTTAAAAGGACGCCCAGATTTTCTGATTTTTCTTTTTAAAGAAAATTAGCTCCTTATATATGATGCATGGCAAATTTTTTTCCCAGTTTATCTTTGGAGTTCCAACTTTGTTTTATGCTAGTTTTTGCCACACATAGGTTTTATCTGTCTTTATGTGAATTCATCAACTTTTTCTTCCTTATGGTTTCTGGGGTTCTGCAACACTTAGGGCAACTGGAACTGTCATACGTTGCTGATGGGTATAAGCTGGTACAGTCACTCTGGAAAACTGTTTGGCAATATATACTAAAATTAAACATACACATATCCTATGACCCAGCATTTCCACTCAATTCCAACAGAAAATGAGCACTTGTGCTCCCCCCACAAACATGTACAAGAATGTTCTCAGCAGTTTTATTCATTTTACCCACAAAAATATGAACAACCAAAATTTCTATCAACAGAATAAAGGGTGGCATATTAACACAACATAATACGACACGAGTAAAAAAAGAACTGCTACATGCAACATAAATAAATCTCACAGACATAATGTTAAGCAAAAGAAGCTAGACACAAAAGAAGACATACTATATGATTCGCTTTATTTGAACATCAAAACCAGGCAAAACTAATCTCTGAATAGTGGTTATCACTGGTGGAGGCGGTATTGACTGGCAAGAGCATAACGGAGAATTCTGAGATGCTGGAGATAGTCTATATCTTGATTGAGGCGGTGAGTACTTTGTGTATACATACATAAAAATTTGTTGAGTTGGTCCCTTAAAGTATGCATACTTTCCTGTGAATTGTATCTCAATAAAAGTTTTTCTTTTTTTTTTTTTTTTTTTGCTGTACGCAGGCCTCTCACCGTTGTGGCCTCTGCCATTGCGGAGCACAGGCTCCGGACGCGCAGGCTCAGCGGCCATGGCTCACGGGCCCAGCCGCTCCGCGGCATGTGGGATCTTCCCGGACCGGGGTACGAACCCGTGTCCCCTGCATCAGCAGGCGGACTCTCAACCACTGCGCCACCAGGGAAGCCCAAAGGTTTTCTTTTTTAAAGTGAGATAGCAAGCTAGCTTTTTTTCCCAAATAGCTACTCAGTTGACCCCATACTATTTACTGAAGAATTGTTTTCATCCTTATCATATATAACATTTCTATAAATGAGGCTACTTAAGTACTCTCAACTCTGTCCAGTGATAACTTGTCTACTCTGATATTCTTAATTACTTTAGCTTTAACACAGGCTTTAATAGCATTAATACCTCCTTCATGAACACTGGTTTTCATAATTCTTAAAATTCCACATATGTCCTTTCATATGAACTTTAGAATCAAGTTTTGAAAACCCTGTTTGAGATATTGTTATTACACTGAGTTTACAGATTATATTTTATAAACTTCAAGATACCTTCGATGTGAAACTAACATAACACTGTAAATCAACTATACTCCAATAAAAACTTTTAAAAAAAGATACCTTCGATGTAAGATTTACAATTATTTTTATGTAGCACTAAAAAATAAGACATTGCCCAGCTATGACATAATGCTGAGGATTTTTATTTTATGCCTATTGTTAAATTACCTTTTTCTCTTCAAAAATTCTGTTAGGAAGATATGCAAAACCTCTTTTTAGAAATCTATAAAACATTATTGAGAAAAAAATTAAAGAAGACCAAAACACATGGAGAGAAAATACTCATGAATTGGAAGACTCATCGGTATAAAGATTTCGATTACCACTAAACTCATCATTGTGGAACCTCACAAGCTGATTCTAAAATGTATATGCAAATGCAAGGGGCTCAAAATAACCAAGAATTATCTACTGCATATCAAGATTTATAAAACTAGAGTAGTAATTCTCATACTTTTTGGTCTTATACTCCTACAAGTTATTGAAACTCTAAAGAGCTTTAGTTTATGTGAGTTTATTTTTTTTCACATTTGAAACTGAAGCAGAAAATTCTGAAATATTTATTTATTCATTTAAAAATAAGAAACCCATTACATGCTAACAGAAATAACTTTATGAAAAATAACTGTTTTCCAAAACAAAAATATTTAGCAGGAAGAGTGGCACTGCTTTACATTTCTGTAAATCTCTTTAATATCTGGCTTAATAGGAGACAGCTGGATTCTCAAATCTGCTCCTTTATTCAATCTATTTCAATATCACATGTCATGCATCCTCTGGAAAACCTATTGTAGACTCATGAGAGAATGAGAGTGAATAAGGCAAATAACATCTTACTATTACTACGAAAATAGTTTTGACCTCAGAGACCCCCTTAAAGGGTCTCAGGGACCCTAAATGGTCCCAGGAGAACTACTGAAATAGACTATTTAAGACAATGGCACTTTGGCATAAGGACAGACAAAATAGAAAAATGGAAGAAGAGAGCCCAGACAAATCCTCGTACATACTATCAGCTGATTTATGACAAAAGTGACTCTACAGAGCAGGGGAGAATGGACATTTTAAAAAGTGGTGCCACAATAACAGTAACTGGACAGTCATACAGGAAAAGAATTAAACTGACCCCTATCTCACACCATTAAAAAAATTCCACATAGATTGTTGATCTAAATGTGAAAGGCAAAACCTAACAGAAAATAATATAGAATATATCTTCATCACCAGGATACAAAAAGTTCTAATTATAAAGGAAAAGACTGACATACTTAACTACATTAAAATTAAGAATTTCTGTTAATCCAAATATACCTTTAAGAAAATGAAAAGGTAAGGCAAGCCAAAGAGTGGAAGAGGATAGATATCTGCAATATGAGTATCTGAATACACACACACACACACACACACACACACACACAAATAAGACAAAGATAGAACACCAGATAGAAAAATGGGCAAATGACTTTAATAAGCCTTTAATCAGCCTTTCGAAAAGACGATGGTCAATAAACACACGAAAGGCTGTTCAACCCTACTGGTAATCAGGGGAATGCAAATTAAAACCAAAGAGGAGTGTTAAGTAGTACAACCACTTTGGGAAACTGTTCTGTAGTTTCTAATAAAATTAAACGCCTACCTGATGCCCCAAAATCCACTCCTCGATATATAGTCAAGAGAAATGAGTATGTATATATAGAAAGATGTGCATGAGAATATTCATAGCAGCTTAATTCACAATAGCCAAACTTAGAAACAATAATCAATAAGAAAATGATAATCATAAAATGGGACTAAGCAGTAAAAAAAGAATAACTAATAAAACCAACAACTTGGATGAATTGCAAAAAACATTATTATGCTGGGCAGAAGAAGCCTGACACAAAAGAGTTCATACTGTTACAAACCCATTTACATGAAGTTCAAGAACAGGCAAAACAAATTTATAGTGGTAGAAGTCAAAACAGTTTTGTCAGAATAATAGCTTCTGACTGGAAAGGAGTATGAGAGAACTTTCTGGAGTGATGGAAATGTTCTATATCTTCATATGGATATGGTACATGCATATGTAAAATATTCTTCAAGCTGTACATTTAAGATTTTTGCAACTTATTGGATATGACATATACCTCAAATTACACAAAAAAATCCATTACATATAAACCAGAATGGTTACTTTAACAGATTGACAATTCCAAGGCTTGGCAAAGAGATGGAATAACAGGAATTCTCATACACTGCTGGTAGGAATCTAAACTAGTGCAATGACTTTGAAAAATAGTCTGGCATTACCAACTAAAACTGAAGAATCACAGAAGTGTTCACAGCAGTATTATTCATAATTGCTGCAAAGTAAAAACAATTTAAATACCCATCCAAAAAAAGAGCAAAACAATCAACCGTGATATATTTGTATAAAAGAACATTCCGCTGGGCTTCCCTGGTGGCGCAGTGGTTGAGAGTCCGCCTGCCGATGCAGGGGACGCGGGTTCGTGCCCCGGTCCCGGAGGATCCCACATGCCGCGGAGCGGCTGGGTCCGTGAGCCATGGCCGCTGAGCCTGCGCGTCCGGAGCCTGTGCTCCGCAGCGGGAGAGGCCACAGCAGTGAGAGGCCCGCGTACCGCAAAAAAAAATACCGCGTACCGCAGTGACAAACTACAGCTCCATCACACACAGATGAATCTCACAAAATAATGTTGAATGAAAGCAGCCAGAGTAAAGAATACAAAATGAATGGTTCATTTATATAAGGTTGAAAAAGCAGGCAAAACTAAGCTACCAAGTTCGGGTGCAACCTTAGGTAGAAAAGAAAGTGATTATCATAAAAGTCAGGGCAGAGCTTATTCTAGTGAAGGAGAAGTATACTTCATAAGGAGGGCTTTCTGCAGTGCTGAAAATTGTCTGTTTAATGACCTGAATGTTGGTTACAAGGCTTATGCTTTATAACCACCACATCAAAACAAGATGCACAGATCAATGACTTTTCTGTATGTAACAGAACAAAACCAAAAAGGTTACAAATCAGAAAAAAGGTTTAAAAAAGTCAACTGGACCTGGTGACTGATTGGGTTGGGGTGGGGGTTAGTAAAGGCAACCAAGGAAAACGCCCGGGTTGCTGACTTGCACAACTGTTTGGGTGGGATGCCTTTCACTGAGACAGGAAACAGCATTTCAGGGGAAGAATATGAATTAAACTTTGGACATGGTGAATTTAATAGTTCCTTTGAGACATCCAAGCAGAGATGTCCAACAGGCAATTACATATGCAGAACTTGAGCTCAAAGGAGAGGTCCAGGCTAGAAATATAAATTTTGGATTCATCTGTAAGTGAAATCATGGGCAGGGATGTGATTGTTTAGGGAAAGAAGACTGACGAGAGGGTGTACGGCTGATTCCTGGTATGTCAGCATTTAATGGGCAGGTAGAGGATGATAAACCGGTAAAGAAAACTGAGAAGGAATCGAGCGGCGGGAGGACAATCAAGAACGTGTCATGAACCATTAAGCAAAGGAAGAGAACATCTCATGAGTAATTAGTCATTCACTGCAGGTTGATGCATAGTTAAGAAAACATATGGGTTATGTGCAATACTCAGCAAGCCAGTTTTTACTCCACCTCTCTCTGGCTGATTTGAGAGAAGCAACACCCAGAGAGAAAACCAATGCTTCTGAGAATGGTTGCAAGTTTTTGTGTTATCTTTAGAAGTGAGGAATTAAGGCCCCTCTCACTCTTCTCCCTGACTCTCAGGAAGGAAGAAGACAGATTTGGGAGCACTGATAGGTCTGTGTGCTACTGGGTAGAATCACCATGAAAAGGTCAGTACACACGTGCGGGCTCATTTTTCTGCTTCTTCCATGTGACTGAAGTGGTATGAGACGCCTTCAAGAGAGGACTTCCTCTATTCCAAGTGACAGCCAGGGCCAAACCTACTACTTGGGCAGAAAAGGCCAGAGGCAGGTGGCCAAGACCAGATCAGCAGTCAGCCAGGGCAAATGGGCTCTCTCTGGTTACAAGGCCCTGAGCACTGATAGGAATGAGTTAGAGCAGCTTTGCCCACATCGTAAGGGAAAGATCTAGCCACGTTTGAAAACTGGGGAGATGGAGGGTGTCCATCCCATGGCCTGTTTCAGTTTGAAACAAATGAAGCTTAACTAAATTGAGAAAAACAGCATCTCCACATGAAGCAGCTGGGTTCATTCCAGTCTTCTGTCTTAGAGTTTGATGCCCAAGTCCTACTCAAGATGCAAAGTATTTTGGTTTTTCATTGCCGGTACAAATATAAACCTCTCTCTTAGGGACCCTATAGACCTGAAAATAATGGCTGTGGACTGGAGGGAATTCTAGTATTCCTGGATCCCACCGGAATGCCATCATAAAATTTCTCAATTTCTAGCACCACATAAATCACATACAAAACAAAACAAAACCACAATGGGCATTTGGTTAAAATGGCATCAGATTAGCAACTCCAGAACAAGTAGAAAGTCGCAATATGTTTGTTCCTTGATACAAAGATTTTAGTGAAGGTTGTCTCCTTCCCAAATCACCTATAAATTCAGTACAATTCTAATCAAAATGTCAATGGGATTTTTTTTAGAGCTTATCAAAGTAAATTCTAAAATTCACCTGAAACAATACATGCATGAGAACAGCCAAGAAAAATTTGAAAATGAGCATATTTGCTCTATCAGGTATCAAACTGTATTATATAAAGCTACAGGGGAAAGGGGGGCTGTGGTAATGGAATTCTGCAGAAACATACACAAACAAATCACTGGAACTGAACTGAGAGTCCAGAAAGAGGCCCTATGTATATAAGGAAATTCTTGCACCATTTCAAATGTGGACAAGTCAATAAGTGGAATTAGGCAAAAGCTTATCAATTAAAAAAAAAGTACGTTAGATCCCTACCTCACATCCGACAAAAAAGTAAATTCCACACAAACTAAAAGAGTTAAATATGAAAAAACAAATTTCAAATATAACATACAAGAGTTTAAAAAAAATCTTTGGGGGACTTCCCTGGTGGCACAGTGGTTAAGAATCTGCCTGCCAGTGCAGGGGACACAGGGTTCGAGCCCTGGTCCAGGAAGTTCCCACATGCTGCAGAGCAACTAAGCCCGTGCACCACAACTACTGAGCCTGTGCTCTAGAGCCCACGAGCCACAACTACTGAAGCCCACGTGCCTAGAGCCCGTGCTCCGCAACAAGAGAAGCCACCACAATGAGAAGCCCGCACACCGCAACGAAGAGCAGCCCCCGCTCGCCACAACTAGAGAAAGCCCGCGTGCAGCAAAGAAGACCCAACACAGCCATAAATAAATAAATAAATTTATAAGAAAGAAAATCTTGGGACTTCCCTGGCAGTCCAGTGGTTGGGACTTCGCCTTCCACTGCAGGAGGGTTTGGGCTTCCCTAGTGGCGCAGTGGTTGAGGGTCCGCCTGCCGATGCAGGGGACACGAGTTCGTGCCCCAGTCCGGGAAGATCCCACATGCCGCGGAGCGGCTGGGCCCGTGAGCCATGGCTGCTGAGCCTGCGCGTCCAGAGCCTGCGCTCTGCAACGGGAGAGGCCACAACAGTGAGAGGCCTGCGTACCGCAAAAAAAAAAAAAACAAAAACAAAAACAATGCAGGGGCTTCCCTGGTGGCGCAGTGGTTGAGAGTCCGCCTGCCAATGCAGGGGACACGGGTTCGTGCCCCGGTCCGGGAAGATCCCATGTGCCGCGGAGCGGCTGGGCCTGTGAGCCATGGCCGCTGAGCCTGCGCATCTGGAGCTTGTGCTCCGCAACGGGAGAGGCCACAACAGTGAGAGGCCCGCGTACTGCAAAAAAAACAAACAAACAAACAAAAAAAAAACAATGCAGGAGGGTTTGATCCCTGGTCGGGGAGCTGGGATCCTGCATGCCTTGCAGCCAAAAAACCCAAAACATAAAACAGAAGAAATATAGTAACAAATTCAATAAGACTTTAAAAATGGTCCACATCACAAAAAAAAAAATCTTAAAAAAAAAAAAAACTTGGGATGGTAGAGATTTTGATAAACAAGATTAAAGAAAAAACAAAAAAACTCAAAAGCTACAAAGAAGTCGAAGATGGGACCACATAAAAAGTTTAAACTTCTGTATGAATAAAAATACCATAAATGGGTTTCCCTGGTGGTGCAGTGGTTGGGAGTCCGCCTGCCAATGCAGGGTACATGGGTTCGTGCCCCGGTCCGGGAAGATCCCACATGCCGCGGAGCAGCTAGGCCCGTGAGCCATGGCCGCTGAGTCTGCACGCCCGGAGCCTGTGCTCCACAACGGGAGAGGCCACAGCAGTGACAGGCCCGTGTACCGCAAAAAAAAAAAATAATAATAATACCATAAATGAAATTAAAAGACAAGTGAGAAACTAGGAGAAAATATCTGTAATACATATAACAAAGGATTAACTACTTTGATATCTAAAGAATTCCTGCAAACCAATAAGAAAAAACGACAACACTGCAGGGAAAAATTGGGCAAAGGCATGAACAGGCAATATCCAGAAGGAATATGAATGCCCGTTAAACATATGTCTGTACAAAAATTAGGTTACAGACTCATCTAACACCTGATAAGCTACATTCTAGATGATTAAGAAATTAATTTTTTCAAAACTAAGAGAAATTATAAATTCATCAGATATCAGAATGAGAAATGCCCTTCTAAACTTAAAACCTATAAGAAAAAATTAAAAAGAAAAATAATTAAATTTTATATACTTAAAAAAAAACCCGGCTTCCTTGGTGGCGCAGTGGTTGAGAATCTGCCTGCCAATGCAGGGCACACGGGTTCGAGCCCTGGTTTGGGAAGATCCTACATGCCGCGGAGCAACTAGGCCCATGAGCCACAACTACTGAGCCTACGCGTCTGGAGCCTGTGCTCCGCAACAAGAGAGGCCGCGATAGTGAGAGGCCTGCACACCGCGATGAAGAGTGGCCCCTGCTTGCCGCAACTAGAGAAAGCCCTCACGCAGAAATGAAGACCCAACACAGCCAAAAAAAAATAAATATAAAAATAAATAAATTTTTAAAAAACCCATAGTACTGCAAAAATTAATGAAATTGAACTAAACTGGCAAAAATATTAACAAATATAATAAAATATTCATATCCTTTAAGTATATAAAGCATTTGTCTAAATCAATATAAAAATTCTAAGATCTATACAGGCAAGACTGGAGAAGAAAGGCAAACAGTTAATAAAATGTGAAAAACATTAAACCTTACTTATACCTTGGGGGGAAATGCAAGTCAAAACAATGAGAGTTTCATTTTTCATACATGAAACTGATAAAGGTCTAAAAAATGAGAATGCCCAATATGGCAGGGGTACAGGGCACTTGACATTCTCTTACATTACTGGTGGAATTTTTAATGACATAAGAAAATAGTTGTGACATGTTAGATGAGGAGAAAAGATATAAAGTACGTACAGTATGATCTCAACCGTATTTTAAAATAAGAGCTAAGTTTTATGAGCACTTACTTCTGTGCCTGGCACTGTGCTAAGACCATTTACAGGTATTGGTGCATTGGTGCACTTCATACAATAATCCTGAGTTAGACGCTATTATTATCCTCATTTTACGGAGGAGGAAACTGCGACGAGATCAAGTTATGGAACCAAGGTTTCAACCCAGTTACACTTGCTCTAGAGTCTATGATAGTAACTATTAGCACAAAGCAGAGGAGGAAATAAATCAAACTCCTAAGACAAAGTGATGTTGAATATACTCCACTTAATTCCTATTTTGTCATGGATTTTCCATTTTACTTCTCAAACACAATGATGGTCTTTAAAAGGTCAATAATCACACAACAGTGACAACAGCATCCTTGAAATGCCCCTAAGTTACAGGTGCTAACAACAAAAGAAACTTTATAGATCATAATCCAGGGTATTTAAAAATGTTGTTTAGCAAAAGAACTTTTTTGTAAATGAAAATTTAAATGGATCTATGATATGAGAAACAGATTAAAGCAGTATTGCATTGTATTAGTGTATTTGAAAAGCTCAAATTTATAACATTTACAATGAAGCTCTTCTGGTGAATACAAACTTCAAATTATGGATGATTAGGGCAGTCGAATTTGTTTTGTTTGACTGCCCAGTATCAAGAAAAACCTGATTCACAGAGAGTAGCAATTGCAAATAAGAGTTTTTGTGATTCTTTAAAAAACAGCACATAAATGCTATCTGAGGATTTTATTACACCTGTCCGGAAGTCCAAGTAGAACATTTCTAAGTTAAACCTCTAATAATATTAGGAATGAGAATACTTGGTAACCACAAATATTTTGGTAAAAAATAAAAATCTTAAAATATATACTAATCATGACATCAAGGCATTATACATAAGGCAGTCACATGTTATTGCACAATGCAATGAGAGTTGTCTATAGGAGCAAACTTGCTCATATAATTTTACAAAAGCAAATAAGGACTGATCTGAATTTTTAAAAGACCAGTGTAAAGCTACAATCTTTCCAATCAATAAAAATTTTAAAAATTCAAGTATAGGCACAAAGAAAGCAAGAAACACTATTATAAGGATTGTTATCTGGCTGTTGGCGTTATGGATAATTTTCATTTTTTCTTTTTGCTTATTTCCCCTCAAACACCCTAAATACGCTACTTTTTTTTTCTTTTTTACTTTTATTTTTAAAATAGTTATAAATCACAGGAATTTTCAAAAAAATGTACAGGAAGGTCCTGAGGACCCTTCACCTAACTTCCTTCAATGGTAATATCCTACATAGCTCTAGTGTAAGATCATAACCAGGAAACTGACCTTGGTACAGAGTTTACTCATATTTCACCACTTCTACATTCGTGTGTGTGTGTGTGTGTGTTGTGTGTGTGTTCTATGCAATTTTATCACATTTGTAGCTTTGAGTAACCACAGCTGAGATACAGAACTGTTCCCTCCCCACAAAGCTCTCTCGTGCTGCCTCCTTAACCACCCCTTCCCCCATTCCTAACTCCCAGCAACAGCTAAGCTATTCTCCATCTCTATAATTTTGTTATTTCAATAATGTTATATAATGCAATCCTATAGACTGCAACCTTTTATGATTGAATATTTTTTTTACCTAGATAACCCGGCAGTACAAATCAGCGGTCTCTAATGTAAAATTTAGCATGAGATACATCTGAGTGTATATAAATGTTTATAATGTTTTAAAGTTTACAATGTTAAAAATGTGACTCAAATGCTTATGAAATCCCTGTTGTACCACCACAGAACTAAGATTCTGGGGGATGAATTTTAAAAATTGATAATCTAATACAAGTCTAGTGCAATCTAGTACAAACACTGTACAGAAGAGAAACCCAAGGCACAGTGCTTGTTAAGTTTTATCTATGTTTACAAGAACACGTGGCTTACAAGAATGCCTGGTTTTGCATTCTTCTGGCCAAGATCTAGATTCCAGTCCTCTCCCAACCCAGGTAAATCTACATTACATTCAAATATGACCATTTGCTATTCCCCTCAAAATGGTCACCGTTTTCTGCCTTTCCTCATGTTGTTTCCTAGAATCCTTCCAAATCATCAAGGAAATGAATTCCTCTTAAATTCCTGGTTCTGGTGACTTAACCCCACCACACCCCAGGCCCAATTCTTCTGTTTCTCTATGCAGCAGGTCCTTATGACTCAACACCTCTCTCAGGAAGGACTACCCCACCCCAGTACAAATTCATACTAACATTTTCCCCTCCCCTCTACACCTCCAGGTACGTAGATCCACTTTATCTTTCTTCTCTCGGCTATTCTGTTAGGTCTTCCTGATAGCTCACCCCACTCTATACCTGTTCACTCACTAGGTGTGACAAATGCCTTATCTTCACAAGTTTAGGCTTAGAAGGCAAAGACTCCAGGGATTTACTTCTTGAATACCGTGCCTTCAGAGTAATGTTCTTGCTTTTCCAAAAAGATTGCTCCCAATAAGTAAAAGCTAAAACACAAACATACAGATGCAAAAAAAAAAAGCATAGATGTTTGCATATTTTTAAAAATTTGGCTGATATGGGTATCACTATATCAAAATCAGATCAAATGGAATCTAAAGTAGTGGTAAAGAGCCAGATTGCCTGGGTTAAAATGTGGCCTCTGCCACTGTACTATCTAAATCAAGTTTCATTTACATTCTGTGTGCTTCAATTTTCTCATCTGTAAAATGGTGATAAAAGTGCCTCACAGGACAGCTGTGAGAATTAAATAAACTGCATTTAGAACACTGCCTAGTACACAGTAAACATTATCCAAGTATTAACAACTATCTCTAATGCATGGCAATCCAAGTTCACCTCTTTGTGATATCCCTCTATTCCCCTTACATTCTTTGAAGTCCATACTGCTTCTGAAATTTCCATACCAAGAAACAATGGTCACGTAAGAACCTGTATTTTATTTATTAAATTCATCTTGGTCAAAACTAACCAGTAGAACAAATTGTTTTTAACATAGTGGTAGCAGTTATTAACATTCACCAAATATGAATGTAAGCACTTAAAAGTATGGTGGTGATGGAAAGAATGCTAGCAAAGAGTAAAGTACAGATCAGAACATAGAATATGGTAGTTTTATGTGTAAAAAATGGGGAGACTAATATGGTCATATTTATGCTTGTATATGCATAAAATGGCTCTGTAAAGTTTCATGTCTGCTTAAGGAAAGGGAGAACTACAAGTCTGGGGGCAGGGTTCTGAAGGGGACGGTTCGCTATATATGCTTTAGTATCTTTCAAACTTGAAGCAGTGAATATATTACCTATATAAGAATTTAATTTTAAAAATGGAGGAGGGTGGGGTGGTGGTCCCTCTAAACAAGTACTCTGGAAGCCAGGCTTCTAGTCCCAATCTGCCACTAACTGTGTTACCTTGCACAAGTCATTTAACCTCTGAGTCTAGCTGAACTAAGCAAGGGGCAGCACAGATTCCTAGGTTCTATTCTAATTCTAAAAATGTGTCTCAAAGAGGGGGGTAGTAAACAGATGGTACCATTTTTAAGACATGAGAGGGGTACTAGTCCAACATTTTGCGAAATAAGGCAACTTTTTGAGGACCTGAATTGTCAAGCCTCTTCATCTTTCAAAATCATTTTTTTCTTACATAAAAGCTCTTCTTAGAAGGGGTCTAATGCAACGTATAGGAAATACCTATAAAGAATATTCTACACATTATTTTGTGTCTCTTGCCACACTTTTGGAGTTGTTTTAAATGGATTTTAAGTCTTTATACTATGCCATGGAGTGAGCAATAAAGTACTCTAAAACAATTTACATTTAAAATACATAAATGACTACACCTAAGACAAGTAACTTGTACTATTTAAAGGCGTTTATGATCAGACATTGCAAAAAAATAATCATACCACCTCCAGTCAATAACAGCTGTAACTAATCGAGTACATACTTTATTTCAAGTATCATCCATTTATTTATTCCATGTATCCTCCTTAATCCTACCCATTAATCTGGCAAAGTAGGTTTTAATATCCCCATTTAACCAAGAAGCAACTGTAGCTCCATGAAGATGAGTGACTAGCTTGAGGCCACAGTCTAACAAGTGGACGAGCTAGGAGTCCACCCAGAACCTTTGGATCTGAACTTAGTGCACTGGACAGGGATTAGCAGGCAGGCTGGTGCAGACTTGCAACAAGCTTTTAGTAATTTAAATAAAAATGAGGAAAAATGAGAAGAAAGTAAACTTTTTAATAAACCTAAGTGATTCAATTTAAAGATCTTTCATACTGAGATTCAGTTCTTTCTAATTATTTGAGTTAAAATATCCTTACTTACAATGAAATGACAGTGACAGCAGATAGTGGTATGGGTTACTGTTGCTGTTTTTATTGACTATAGCCAGCCAGCAGAACAAACTGGCACCTCTATTGCAGCCTCCCAATTTGGGGGGGAATACTTCTTTTGAAATCCAAAAATCTGAGAACTACTTCCTTAGACAATGATGCCTCCCAAAATAATAGAGGACTTACACACACACACACATATAGCCCTCAAGATTCTCTCATTAATCTCTACTTTATTTGGATTAGAACTCTTAAGGATTAAGAAATGAGAAGAAAGTGAGTTTCAGCAATCCAAAATCACATGAGTTAACGCTGGATTCTGGCAGAGAACCTTCCTCAGGATTTCATTGGTTAATTTTTCTCATGCTTTATCTTTAATTCTACTCAAACCTGGGCTCAAACTTTCTGTTCCTAAAATAGTCACACTTTGGGACTTTCCTGGCGGTCCAGTGGTTAACACCCCACGCTTCGGGCTTCCCTGGTGGCGCAGTGGTTGACAGTCTGCTTGCCAATGCAGGGGACACGGGTTCGTGCCCTGGTCCTGGAAGATCCCACATGCCGCGGAGCGGCTGAGCCCGTGAGCCATGGCCGCTGAGCCTGCGCGTCCGGAGCCTGTGCTCCGCAACGGGAGAGGCCACAACAGTGAGACGCCCGCTTACCGCAAAAAAAAAAAAAAGAGACTCCACGCTTCCAATGCAGGGGGCGTGGGTTCGATCCCTGGTCAGGAAACTAAGATCTCACATGCCCCTGTGGCATGGCCAAAAATAATAATAATAAAATTTTTTAAATAAATAAAATAGTCACATTTTTTACTACTACTGCTAACTGGCAATCAATACTTAAGTCAAATAAAAAGAACTACAACTTGAGGTCTCCAATAATCTGCTTTTATTTAAAGCCTTTTTCACTTTGACAAAATAAAAACTTTTAATTATGTTTAGTCTACCTACTTCCAAAAGAAAATTGATCTATAAATTAGACTCAAGCCACTTTAATTTCCAAATTTCTGTATCTCCATCATATATATATAATATATATAGTTTATATATATATAATGTATATATGTATTGATATATATGGTTTTGCAAGCAGTTTATAAACAGGTTGGTCAAACTGTCTAAATTTCTTGAATTTTATTGTGTACACAGCAAATAAGCTATTTATTCCTCTTACTAGCATGTCTTATTTCTTACCTATCTTCCTTTAGTGAGCATCAAATTTAAAATATTCTATGTACACAGCTACACAATTAAACATTAGTGTCAGTCACAACATATTAAATTCACACTTAAAACTATAAAGAGATCCAGATATTTTTAGTCTTACACATATACTTTATATATAATCTCACTTGATGTTATTTATATTATCTTATGGTGCTTTATTAAACAGACATCAGAACACAAAAACCTGGACCTTGCAGGATACATAACTGAAAATATTTATAATCTATACTTATTACATGGTTCAAAAACACGCTTTTTTAAAGGAAAGCCAATATTAAGAACTTAAACATACAGTCTGGATAACATAAAGCACTCTTTCCAAGTCCAAATGTTAAAAGGTCTGGTTAAAGTTATGATAGACTATAGTGTTTCCAAAAGCTAAAATTGGTAATAATTCTGCTTAAATTCCATATTAATCTAATATCAAAAGTTATTTTTATTCCTTTTTTCAAATACCTGAAATACACTGCTGCTTTGTCTTTTCATTATATATTTAGTTAGCTAACTTTGGGTGCAAGGTACTTTAAATATAAAAGTCCTTTCCAATGGATAGTGAAAATAATATAAAAATGTTTGTATAAAATACACTCAGTGATTCTCAAAGGATATCTGAGAGTCTATTAGGTCTATTAACTTGGTTCAAAATACCCAACAACAAATGTGAGGTTTTGTCACATTGACATATTTTAACTGTTAACTGGTATCTACATTTTAAACACATTATGTCTAATGTAGCAATAATGATGACTATTTTTCCACTAAAAAGCTACAGGATTTTGGTTTAAGAGCAAATGAGAAAGAGTACGTGGCTCACCAAGAAGGCTGTCAAAGTGGAAAAGATCAGCAGTCTGAAATTTGTAAATAGTAACAAGACAAACTCCAGTGCTAGGTCGTTCATGTAATCACCAATATGTAGGTCAAAATAAACTAGTGAGCTATACATTACTGTCTACGTAGTAATTTACAGAACAATGTGAGAGGAAGAAACTGCTCAAATGTGACTACTGTTAACAAACTCAAAATATTAGGCATAGTAATGTCTCTATTAAAATTATAACTTATCAATTGTGAAATAATTTTTTTCACTATTTCTACTTTTAAAAAATGAACCCTCCTCAATTAAAAAAAAAAGAGCAGCCACTTTTAAGATGTAAATTCCTCTTTTTTTCAAAGTAACTTACCCAGAAAAATCTAATGCAGAAAATAAAGTGTAACAGATAAATCGACTACAACATTTTTAAAAACCTAAAAGTATCAGTAAAACAAACCAATCCCTCCAGTTTAGCAATGCGTGTATTTTTAAGCTTCGGTGGGTATACCATTATAATAACCAACAACGTTTAAATGGCACCCTAATGCCCCAAACATCATCATTACACATGACATACTCGTATTTTACTCAAATTATGCTTAGACCAGATCCAAACTCAGGCCATTCCCCCCTCGCGGGCACACTGAAATATACGAGGGGGAATCCAAGAAATCAGATATGTTAAGTGCAGGTATCTCCTTCCAGAGTAGGGTCAAATTCTTGTTTGCCCGCAAATGTCACTGTCTCAAGAAGTCTGCAAATTCTCATTAGCGCTACAGAGTACAAAGAGGCCTGACCACGGAAACACCTGTCCTAACACCGGGAAGACAGTGGGAAATGCAAACCCCGAGCCCACGCCGGCCGTACAGCCTTGGGCAGCAGCAGCGACCCCAGACGAGGGGTGGACACTGACCTCATGGCTCCCTCGGGCAGGCTCCCACACCCCCGACTCGCCTTCCCGGGCGAGAACCACTAAATCTGTCAAGCCGGCCGGGACCCACCCTCCGCGAACCCCGCTTGCTCCCTCCGAGCCCGGCCCCAGCCTGCCCAACTACCCCCGGTCCGCTCCGGCCTCGCGGCTGCACTCTGCCACCTCATCCCTCCTTGCCGGTCTCGCGGCCCCGCCACCTCAGCCTCGGCGGCCTGCACTCGGGCCGCCCCACCCCGGCCGCCGCCCCCCGGCCCCGGCCAAGGCTCCCGGCCAGGCTCACGGCGCCGTCGGTCCCTTCGCGGCCCGATCCCCGCCGCCCCCCAGGCCCGAGCTCCCGCCGCGCGCTCCCCACCCCCAGCCTCCGCCCTCGCCCCGCTCGGCCGCTCCCGGCCCGCTCCCCCTAGCCGGGCTACCTGGAGGCAAGGGCGGCAGAGCACTTCACCCAGGGCCCCAGGTCGCAGAGGGCCCGGTGCTCGGGGTCCCGCTCCTTCTCTCGCTCCACGTGGTAGGCGTAGATGGAGAGCAGGATCCCGGCGGCGCACACTGCATACCGGGCCACCCGCTCCCAACGCGGCACCGACACTCTCAGCAGGACGGGCGCCGCCATCTTCCCCCCTCCGCCGCCGCCGCCGCCTCCTTCGCCGCCGCCGCCGCCGCCTCCCTCCGCCTCCACCTCAGCCGCCGCCGCCCGTCGGGGCCCGACCCAGCCGCCGCCGCTACCGTTACCGCCTCCGCCGCCACCGCCACCGCCGCCGCCGCCGCCGCCGCGCCCCATTGGCTCGACCGCCTCCTCCGGGCCCCGCCCCCACAGGCGCGCGGCCCAACCGCCCCAAAAGGAGAGATCCTGGCGGGGCGGGGAAGGCGCGCGCGGGCGCGGAGTGGGGAACGGAGTGCGCAACCGGCCGGGAGGCCGGCCGGGGGGCGGAGCCGGAGGCAGTGCGGCGCGCGCAGCGGGCGGGGCCGAAGGAGGGGCGGGGCCATGGGAAGGGAAGGGCGGGGCTCTGGGAGGGGAGGGGAGGGGAGGGGAGGGGAGCGGAGCGGTGGCGCGGGCGGGCCCTAGGGTACCCGGTGAAAGGAATAAATTTCAAAGATACCACCGTGTGTGACTGGATAAGCCCTTGGCCCCACCTCCTGCGGGTGGTAATCAATTGCCATACTTTCTGCCTTTTTTTTTGTCATTATCACTTGATATTTTCTGACCCAATCCAAATTAGCCTTGGCCATTTCCCAGAGCTCCAGAGCCAAGCTCCAGAGCCACGTTTACATTACCTGATATTCCCCAGCATCACCTCCACTCACTTCGTGTTCAACAAGTGCAAACTTAACTATTTTTAAAACATTATTTCTGAATGCCTTGCTTCCCTGTAAGCTGAATTTGAGATGGCTTAACATAATTCGTGTAATATAGTAAAGTATAAAAATGAACTAAAAAATCAGGACTAAGAAAAAGACAAATCAAAATAAAAGACCAGGGGCTTCCCAGGTGGCGCAGTGGTTGGAAATCCGCCTGCTAACGCAGGGGACATGGGTTCGAGTCCTAGTCTGCGAAGATTCCACATGTTGCGGAGCAACTAAGCCCGTGCGCCACAACTACTGACCCTGCGCTCTAGAACCCGCGAGCCACAACTACTGAGCCCACGTGCCACAACTACTGAAGCCCGCATGCCTAGAGCCCATGCTCCGCAACGAGAAGCCACCCCAATCAGAAGCCCACACACCGCAACAGAGTAGCCCGCCGCAACTAGAGAAAGCCCGCGCGCCGCAAAGAAGACCCAACACAGCAAAAAATGTAAATGAATAAATTTATAATAAATAAATAAAAGATCAGGAGTAAGAACACAGACAAGGGACTTTGCTGGTGGCACAGTGGTTAAGAATCTGCCTGCCACTGCAGGGGACACGGGTTCGATCCCTAGTCTGGGAAGATCCCACATGCAGCAGAGCAACTAAGCCCATGCTCCACAACTATTGAGCCTGTGCTCTAGAGCAGGCGAGCCACAACTATTGAAGTCTGCGTGCCTAGAGCCGGTGCTCCACAACAAGGGAAGCAACAGCAGTGAGAAGCCTGCACACCGCAACGAAGAGTAGCCCCCACTCACTGCAACTAGAGAAAGCCCACGTGCAGTAACGAAGACCCAACGCAGCCAAAAATGAATGAATGAATGAATAAATAAATAAATAAAATGCATTAATGGCTCAGACCAATTAAAAAAAGAAAAAGAATCCGTCTTGCAAATAAAGAATCCTTCTTGCAATGCAGGGGACTTTGGTTCATCCCAGTGGGGGAACTAAGATCCCACATGCAGTGGGGCAACTAAGCCCACACACCACAACTACTGAGCCCGCGCTCCTCAACTACAGAGCCCAAGCGCTCTGGAGCCCACACACCACAACCAGAGAAGCCCGCATGCCACAACTAGAGAGAAGCCTGCGCACGCACTGCAATGAAGCGAAGAGCCCACCCTCCACTGCAAAAGATCCCGTGTGCTGCAACTAAGACCCGACAGCAGTGAAAAATAATTAATTAATTTTAAAAAAAAGAACACAGACAAGCAGCCCATAGAGTATCACATAATTATTAAAACCGAGCCATAAATTTGGCTCTGAGCTTCCTGGTGGCCAAAACTAAAAGAAAAATACATGTATGTTATTCTCACTGTCTCTAAGAAGAAACACACTGTTCTTGGAGATTGCTAGATTTTTCCTGGTTGCCGCTGGCCAAGAGATTTCAGTTTTATATAGTGATTTTGAGTAATTGATGTCCTATTATTTATGTATTGTTGGGTAACAAATTACCCCAAACTTGCAGCTTAAAACAACAACAACAAAAATCTCTTATTTTCTCATAGTTTCTGTGGGTCAGGAATCTGGGTGTTATTTAGCTGTGTCCCCTGGATCAGGGTCTCTCACAGGATGCAGTCAAGATGTTGGCTGGGGCTGCAGGCATCTCAAGGCTAGAGAATCCTCTTTCAAGCTCACTCACAGGGCAGTTGGCAGGCCTCACGTCCTCTCTGGCTGTTGGCTGGATCCATCAGTTCCTGGCCACTTGTACCTCTCCATAAGAAGCTGCTACCTTCCCTTAAAGCAAGGGATAAGAGAGAGTGAGGGAAATGGAAGTCACAGTCTTTTTAGTAACCTAATCTCAGAAGAAACAGCCCATATTACATATTCTGTTACTTAGAGCTAGTCCATGGATGTGTCCATGGATGAATGGATAAAGAAAATGTGGTATGTACCCACAACGGAATATTATTCAGCCACAAAAAAAGAAGGAAATCCTATCATTTGAGACAACAAGGACAAACCTTGAGGGCATTATGATAAATGAAATAAATCAGACAGAGAAAGACAAATACTGTTGACCGTTGAACAAGGCAGGGGTTAGGGGCACCAGCCCCCTGTGGAGTCGAAAATCCAAATATAACTTTACAGTCAGCCCTCCATATCCGAGGTTTCACAGCCACAGATTCAACCAAGGATCGTGTATTACTGTCCTATGTGTGTATTGAAAAAAATCCACATATAAGTGGACCTGTGCAGTTCAAGCCTGTGTTGTTCAAGGGTCAAGTGTACTATACAATCTCACATGTGGAATCTAAAAACGCTGAAATCATAGAAACAGAATTGTTTGGTGGTTGGCAGGGGCTGGCAGGTGGGGGAAACGGAGAGATGTTGGTCAAAGGGCACAAACTTCCAATTATAAGATAAATAAATTCTGGAAATCTAATGTACACTATGGTATCTGTAGTTAATAATATTGTATATGTGAAAGTTGCTAAGAGAGTTGCTAAATCTTACATGTTCTCATTCCCTCCCTCCAGGCCAAAAATAAAAAACGGTAATTATGTGAGGTGATGGGTGTGTTAACTGATCTTATTGTGGTAATCATTTCACTACATATGTATACCAAATCATGTTGTACATCTTAAACTTTCACAATGTTATATGTCAATTATATCTCAATAAAACTGGAGGAGAAAAAAAAGCTAGTCCCTAGGTCCAGTCTACATTGAAAGGGAGGGGATTACACAAAGGCATGGATACCAGAAGGGAATCACTGGGATCATCTTTTTTTTTTTAAGAATTTTTTTTTTTTTTTATGGTTGCGTTGGGTCTTCATTCCTAGATGTGACAGCAGGGGCTACTCTTCGTTGCAGGGCTCGGGCTTATTGCAGTGGCTTCTCTTGCTGTGGAGCACAGGTTCTAGGCACGTGGGCTTCAA
The DNA here is from genome assembly GCF_011762595.2 of Tursiops truncatus. Lineage (NCBI taxonomy): Eukaryota > Metazoa > Chordata > Mammalia > Artiodactyla > Delphinidae > Tursiops > Tursiops truncatus. Next base: position 14,785,761 of record NC_047048.1, read on the forward strand.
TAGTTGCAGCATGCGGTCTCAGTAATTGCGGCACGCGGGCCCTAGAGGGCATGGGCTTCAGTAGTTGTGGCTTGTGGGCTCTAGAGCACAGGCTCAGTAGTTGTGGCGCACGGGCTTAGTTGCTCCGCAGCATGTAGGATCTTCCTGGACCAGGGATCGTGTGTCCCCTGCATTGGCAGGTGGATTCTTAACCACTGCACCACCAGGGAAGCCCTCATTGGGATCATATTAAAGCCTGTCTACCACTGTCCTCAAAAAGATCGACTCTCTAACGCTCTGGTGGTTTTCATACTTCTGAGTGGACTCATTCTCCTGGAGCCCCCTCCTTCTGGATTCCTTTACTGACTTGATAAGATCTATTGATTATCTGACTTCTTTTACTCATCATTATGTCTGTGAGGGTTTATCTATGTTATTGTACACAGCTGTGTAATAGTCCACTATATAACTAACCACAATTTTATTTATCCAGTCTGTCCAGTGTTTATGGACATTTGGCCAGTTGTTAGCTATTTTGAATAAAGCTGCTGTGAACATTCTGTAAACATCTTTTGGTGGCTGTATGTAGTCATGTCTACTGGGAACAATCCAGGGGCGGAACTAGAGTCAGACAGTATTAGTTATACTGCCTCAGTCAATTTAGGTCCTCCAAGGAGAAGATGCCAAAGTGAAATCAGATGTGTAAGAGATTGACAGGGGGCAATTCCTGTGAAGGATAAAGGAGACAGGGAGCAAGAACAGGCATAGAAAGCCTCCAGATCACAAAGCAGGTCTGACCACTGTGAAAGCGCTGCAGTCTCAGCCAGGCTGACAGGGAGCAAGGCAGGAGTAACCCCCTATCTAGTAGCCCTGCCAGGCACAGTCATGGGCTGGGAGCAGCCTGGGGAGAGCATGGCCTCAGCATGAATGTTGTGATCCATCCAGAGGTGTAGCCGGCCACTGGAGGCTACTGGCCAGCTAGCTTCTTTGCAGCAGACTCTCTTGAAGGGAGACTGACTGGTGTACCACCAGGGCCACCACACTACCAAACAGTCTTCCAAAGGGGTTGTACCAATTTAAGCTCCCATTAGCAAAGTATGAGAGTTCTGGGTACCCCACATCCTCACCAATCCTTGGCAAGGTCAGTGCTTTCCGTTTTAGAAAATTTGGTGGCTCTCTAGAGGGATCGTGGTGGTTTTAAAATTGCCTTTCCCTGAAGACCAACGAAACTCCTTTCATATGCTTTTTGACTACTTAGATGTTCTCTTTTGTGAAGTGCCTACTTAAGCCTTTTTCGCACTTTAAAAAATGGGTCATCTTTTTCTTATTGGTTTGTAGAAACAAAGTCTTTATATAGTCTGCATACAAATCTTTGTCAGTATGTGTATTGCAGATATCTTCTATGCTTTTTTAAAAAAAATATTTATTTAGGCTGCGCCGGGTCCTAGCTGTGGCAGGCAGGATCTTCGTTGCGGCATGCAGACTTAGTTGAAGCATGTGGACTCTTTAGTTGCAGTATGCAAACTCTTAGTTGTGGCATGCATGCAGGATCTAGTCCCCCAACCAGGGAGCATACAGGATCTAGTTCCCTAACCAGGGATCAAACCTGGGCCCCCTGCATTGGGAGTGCAGTCTTCCCACTGGTCCACCAGGGAAGTCCCACCTTCTCCTATACTTTGGCTTGCTGTTTTCCCCCTTTTTTTTTTAACTTTTATTTGCTTTTATTTTTTTGCAACATTTATTCCTGGGCCATAAGTTTCTGTATCTTCTGTTTCTTCTGGGATATCTTTTTCTTCTGTGCAACGTCCTCTTCTGGTTTAGGAACAATCTGGTTTTTTTTAGTAAAGATCATCTCAATGTGGCAGGGAGAGCTCATATATGGTTTGATCCGACCGTGAACTCTGTAAGTTCTATGTCCCATCTTGGGGGTTTTGTTCAGCTGGATGTTCTCAATGACCAGAGAATCTACATCTAAGCCCTTGAGTTCAGCATTAGTCTCTGCATTTTAGAGCATGTGCAGTAAAAATTCGGCACTCTTTTTGGGTCACCGACCCTGCATCCAGCCCCACTGTTTGGCCTGGGCACACCAACCAACTCCACCACTGTAAAGATGGAATGGCACACGTTGCTTCTTTAAAGTGACATCCTTCAGATACTTGGTGGCTTTTTGGATATGCATACCCTTAATGGCCTGGGCAGTTTCATGAATGTTCTTAAAGTGAACACAAAGATCTGAACTTCTTAGTTTGCATGATTCTGTGGGGTTTTCTGGGTCAAGTGAATAGCACACCATTTTTAGAGGTCACCTCAGGCCGCTTACCGGAAAAAGTGCCCTTTCTCCTTCTTAATGGTGTTTTTTGCTGAACAACTGAAGAGACTTCTTTGAATTCCTCATACACATTCTACTACCTTCACCTTGGAGCTTTCAAACTCCTACCTACCCACATTTCAGATACCTCTTTCTCCTTGAAGGCTTTCCCACTTCTATTGTACTAATCGGGCTCACTAGGCCAGGGATTCAAACCCCCTCAAGACTGTCTCTGTCCACTTCCTACCTCTGTGTCAATTTTGTTCTCTCAGGCCAGTTTTTTGCCTATAGAAGGAAAAGTGGTCCCATAGTTCCTCCATTTGCATCTTTGTTTTCTCCTGCCTGTAAGGGACTGCCTCTCCTCCCTTAAATCCAATTTTTAAAATCCTGATGAAGAATTCAGACAGCTCGACCAGACTCAGGTCACTCATGAGCCCTGTAGCTAGAAAAGAAAGAGTGCTGGAGACGGCAGCCGCCCCCCAGACCTACAAGAGAGTCTATGCAAAACCAGTTCTCCTAAAAACAAGAAAGTGCTGTTCCCAGAAGCAGGAAGGGGTAGGTGGGCAGACCCAGCAGGAGGAAGCTGCTGTGGGAGGATGCTGGGGGAGGTTGTCACTGTTGGGGGCTCACAGGGAACAGCCCTTGTCTCTGTCCAGAAGAAGCTCTTCTGCTCCGTAAAGCGGTTTATCAACCTTTCTGTAGTGCCAAGAGGCAGCTGAGGCCTTCTGTGCTTGGTGGGCACAACTCTGGGAGGTCACTTTGTGCCAATCCAAGAATGTGAACTTCAAAACTTGTACATAGGGAATTCCCTGGAAGTCCAGTGGTTAGGACTCTGAGCTTTCACTGCCAAGGGCCCTGATTCCATCCCTGGTCGGGGAACTGAAATCCCGCAAGCCGCGCAGGGCGGCCAAACCAAACAAAAAAACTTGTACATAGATGGAAACTTCATACATTGCTGGTAGCAATGTAAAATGGTGCAGCCCCTCAGAAAACAGGTTGGCAATTTCTCAAAATGTTAAACATAGTTACTCCATGGCCCAGCAATTCCACTCCTGGCTATATTCCCAAGAGCACTGAAAACATGCGTACACACAAAAACTTGTACATGAGTGTTCATCATAGCATTATTCATAATAGTCAAAAATGCCCATCAACTGATAAATGGATAAACAAAGTGTAGTATATGCATACAATGGAGTATTATTATTCAGCCATAAAAAGGAATGAAGTGGGGAGTTCCCTGGTGGCCTAGTGATTAGGATTCTGGGCTTTCACTGCCATGGCCCCGGTTCAATCCCTGGTTGGGGAACTGAGATACCACAAGCCACACAGCGTGGTAAAAAAAAAAAGGAAGGAAATACTGATATATGCTATAACATGGATGAATCTTGAAAACATTATGCTAAATGAAAGAAGACAGACCCAAACATAAAAGGCTACGTATTATGTCATTACTTTATTTTTTAATTGAAGTATAGTTGCTGTACAATATTAAATAAGTTACAGGTGTGCAACATAGTGATTCACAATTTTTAAAGGTTATACTCCATTTATAGTTATTATAAAATATTGGCTATATTCCCCCTGTTGTGCAATCTATCCTTGAAGCTTATGTATGTAACACACCTTTTAAATGAAATGTCTAGAGTAGGCAAGTCCCTAGAGAGAGAAACTAGATTACTGGTAGCCAGGAGCTGGGGTGATGGAAAATGTGGAGTGATTGCTAACGGGTATGGGGTTTCCTTTTGGGGTAATCTAACATTCTGGATCTAGACAGTGGTGGTGGAAGCACAACTCTATGAATATGCTAAAACCACTCTAAAAGGGTGAATTTTATGGTATGTGAATTACACCTCAATAAAACTTATTTTTTAGGGACTTCCCTGGCAGTCCACTGGTTAAGACTTCGCCTTCCAATGCAGGGGGTGCGGGTTCAGTCCCTGGTCAGAGAGCTTAGATCCCACATGCCTCGCAGCCAAAAAAACAAAAAAAAAAAAACTGTTATTTTTTAAAATGTGTACATAGAGCTTCCGTGTTGTAATTGCTCACTTAATGTCTGTCTCTGCCAATTGCAAATTCCGTGAGGCCGGTGGCTGGGTCTTTTGTATTCTCAGCAGTTGGGGTAGTGCCTGGCACAATAACATGCGCTTGAGAATTATTTGGTGAATGGATGACTGAATGAATGATACCAGCTTAAATGCCACCTCATTCAGGAAACTCCTCCCCCTGTGCTCCCGAAGAGCACCCCCCCACCACCATTCTCTCACTGGAAGGACAGACTCAGGCTGGGAGGAGTCTCCACTCCAGTTTATCACCCTAACTTCTGGGGCCAGCTCCCTGGCCACATCCCCTCGGGCCACTGCAGCTGCAGCACTTCATTCCTGGGGCTGGTTTTAGGGTCCCTTTCATCAACACGTGGAGATGTGCCTTTCTTCCTACTGAGCTCAGCTGTGTGTTTAAGCTTTTCTTCTTTCTTTTTTTTTAAGATCTCCTATTTATTTATTTATTTTTAATTTTTGGCCTTGCCACACGGCTTATGGGATTTTAGTTCCCCAACCAGGAATCCAACCCAGGCCCTCGGCAGAGTCCTAACCAGTGGACCATCAGGGAATCCCCTAAGCTTTTTTTCTTAGAAGGTTTTATCTCGTATTTCTGTATTTGTATTTCTGTAGTTTCTGTGTTGACTCAATCCATCATACCAGAACCAGAAATCCCAAGAGGCTTCTATAAGCTTGTTCATGACCCCAAACTTGCTTTGCTGGGTTAGAGCACTGTATATTTTCTGTCCAAGTTTTAAGAAAGGTCACAGCAAGGATACAGCAGGACGCTGTAGGTGTGGCAGTTGCTGGCTAGAAATCTCTTTTTTTTGGCCACACTACGCAACTTGTGGGATCTTAGTTCCTCGACCTGGGATCCAACCCGCACCCTCAGCAGTGAAAGCCCAGAGTCCTAACCACTGGACCGCCAGGGAATTCCCTAAAAATCTTTTTATAACAGAGTCTGTGACATCCCAAGCCTCCCAGTGTCCTTCGGGAAAATCCCACTCAAAGTGAATATCCTATTGAAAGGGGATGGATGTGTCATTTTTGCTTTCAAGCGATAATGGATTCTGATATCATTTCATTATTGTCAGCACAGATGAAATGCTCTTTTTATAATACTGGAGGAGGAGTGGACTAGTAAACATCCTATGTACATAGATGACCTCCCGACCCACCAGATGAAGAGGCCGTCCACTGAGCACACATCTACATACCAGGCACTGTGTTGGCTTCTGATATTTCATATTTAAATTTCATAAGCTCTGTACAAGGTAGATGTCATTATCTCCAGTTTCCATGGGAGAAAAGTAAGTCTCAGAGGGCTAAGTACCTGGGCCAATTACTGTAAGAGGTAGAGCTTCAATTAGTACCCAGGCCAATCTGGTTTGTGTTCCCCATCTTTCCACCAGCCTGTGTGGCTTCTCTCTGAGAAGGCATCTCTCAATTTGACATGGATGCTCTGTTTGTTCCCAGATGTATGAATGGATTCTTCACCAACCCTCCCCTTCCATTCTACTCTATGCATGTAACCAAGTTCCAAGGTCTTTCCCTGTTCCTGTCTCAATGTAAAAACCAATATATCCCTGTGGTCTGTGGTAGGCTGGACCCAGGGTTAAATGCTGACGTCTGCTGAAATTCCATCTGCTCACTGCCGTCCCAGATACCACGCTGGGGCAGCCTGAGGCTCCACTGAGATCATTTCCTCCCAAGATCCATGAATCTCAGCATGGCCACCCTGACCACCCAGCGTAAACTTGGTCCCAGAGCTCCAGTAGGAACCCTGAAGCTGGTGACGTTCCCCACCAGGCCCTCACCCCTGCCATCCTGTTCTCAAGATCTTTACCTGTATTTAATTCCGACAACAACCTTCGATGTAGGAATTATTGTCTTCTGTGTTTTACAGATAAGGAAACTGAGGCTCAGAGAGGCTAAGTAAACTGCCAAAAATCACACAGCTAATAAGTTGTAGAACTGGGATTCAAGCTCCAGCAGGCTGGCTTCCTGATCTATGCTCTTAGCTTCTGTGCTATGAGCTAATACACACAGAGAATTTAGATTTCTTTTTCCTTAGCATTTACCACCATATAACATAATATATATTAATTTTTTAAAAATCTCTTTTATGTCTGTCTCTCCCACTAGAACGTAAGCCCCCCAAAGGCAGAGATCTTTGTCTGCTTTGTTAGCTACTGTATCAGCATCTAGAATAGGACCTGACCACAGAGTAGGTACCCAGTAAGTACATTTTAAATGAATGAATGAATGAGCACTGAAAAAATGTTAGCTATCAGTATCTTTGCACAAATAATAAGCCCACAGCAAATATCTTTTTCCAAATAAAAGAGAAATTCTCCCCCCAGAGACTACTTTTTTCACCACCCAGTAACAAAAGGCAAAAACTCAAGAAAGCCTTTATAATAGAATTTGACCTCTCCGCCTTCAGCACACCTCTCTCAAGTCCTCTGCTTTCCTGAGGATGTCCGTGTCCTTGTGAATGGCCATGCCACTCTCCTGACTCATTGTCCCATATCTTCCTCAACTCTGATGACCTTTGCTTCCATTCTACTTCAGCTGCCCACAGGAGTTGTCCTTGTGATCCTTTTGAATGGCCAGATTTCTGAAATCTTAAACACCTATACTCTGCTCTTTGTTCTTCCGTATTATAGCAGATTGCATTTTCCAAGATGGCAGCAATAAGATCTCCCATCCTATGTGCTCTTCTTCACTGTGATATTGGCCCTGCTCCCGTCCAGAGTTTGGGGCTATGTTCCCTCCCCTTAAATCTGAGAGTCTGACTGTGGCAGAAATGATGCTCTGTGCCTTTTGAGGTCAGATCATAAACCATTCCTCCATGGTCTTCTTGGGGTGCTTGCTTGTTGAAGCCAGCCACCATGCTGTGAGGAGCCCCAGGACACATGGAGAGGCTGCACTTAGGTCTCTGAGCCAACAGCTGCAGGTCTTAACTGACAGCCAACATCAATCGCCAGACATGGGACTAAAGAAGCCTTTAAGATAACTCCAGACTCAGCCACAGCAACAGTATCAGAGACCCAAGTGCAGACCACCTAGAGGAACCCAGTCAACTCCCAGAACCATGAAAAAAAAAGATTATTGTTTTAAGCCTCTAAAGTTTTGGGTTTATACATTATGAAGTAAGAGTAATTGAAATACCCTTCTTTCCTTCTACTCTCTCCCTAGAGACCTGCTGTGTCCTAATCAACGTTTTCTCCATTGTCCCAGCAGGAGACAGGTTGGGACATCTCCCTGATCTTTATGGCTATTTCAAGACCATTTTTCATCCTGCTTGGTTAACCTAAATGTCTCTCTTTTCTCCCACAGTCTATCACCTTAAATACTCAATCTACGTGACGGTAGCAAGCCCTGACTTTGCAGGGTTCCCTCCCTAAGAATTTCTGAGATTCTCCGAGGAGGGTCATATGCCACCCATAAAGAGATGAGTTAATTTGTCCATGGTCCACACTCCAGCCAGCAGTGAAGCCACATACAAGCTGCACCTGGCCCTCCCTGCACAGCACACTATCTCTTCTTGCATATATTTTTACACTATATGAGGATGAGAACACTTTTGAGCTAACCGATGTGCGTGCTTTCTGTTTAAAGGAAGACAATAAATAACCCCTGCCAAGTTGCTGAATTCCTAGTGGGAGTGAAACCCAACCCCCCTAAAAGTGAGTTCCCTTATGGAGTCTATGATTAATCTCTCTCCAAAACTTTATTCCCTTTCTTGTCCCCTCTGACCTCAATCCTCTGCTAACTGAACACTCATCAGAGTCAGATGACAAGAATGGCTATTGTCAGTAACATCGTTAATGTGCTAAAATTGTTATTATAGATATCATCTTAATGTACAAACCCAGGTTGTTTCTCCACAGCAAGATGAGCTAACAGGCCCCAAACCATGGACCACCTGGCCAGCGAATCATACACCAGATACATCCTGACTCCCAAAACTATGATTAAGAAATGTCACAGAAAGCAACCAACTCAGCTAGGTTTATTTGTGAAACAAGGAAATAAAGGCTTACTTCTCTTAAAAGAGAAAGAAAGAGAGAGAGAGAGAGAAAGAAAGAAAGAAAGAAAGAAAGAAAAAGGGAGAAATGTCACAGAAAATTGGAGTAGCCACTAAGGAAAACAGCATGGAGTTTCCTTAAAAAACTAAAAATAGAGTTACCATATGATCCAGCAATCCCACTCCTGGGCATATATCCAGAAACAATGAAAACTCTAATTCGAAAAGATACATGCACACCAATGTTCATAGCAGCACTATTTACTACAGCCAAGACATGGAAACAACCCAAGTGCCCATCAACAGATGATTGGTTTAAGATGTGATACACACACACACACACACAGGAATATGATTCAGGCATAAAAATAATGAAACACTGCCATTTGCAGCAATGTGATAGACAGAGAATGTCATACTAAGTGAAGTAAGTCAGACAAAGACAAATATTATATGATATCACTTCTATGTGGAATCTAAAAAATAATACAAATGAATCTATATACAAAAAGAAACAGACTCACAGAAATAGAAAACAAACGTATGGTTTCCAAAGGGGAAAGGGAGGGAGGGAGGGATAAATTAGGAGTATGGGATTAAGAGATATAAACTACTATATATAAAATAGATAAGTAACAAGGATTTACTGTATAGCACAGGGAGCTATATTCAATATCTTGTAATAACCTATAACAGAAAATAATATGGAAAATATATATATATAACTGAATCGCTTTGCTGTACACCTAAAACTAACACAATATTGTCAATCAAATATACGTACTTCAATTTTTAAAATGTCACAGAAATGTCACAAGATGATGATTAATCTCAGCCTTTTTGTTCTTCCCCTTTAAAAAATCCCCAAACTCAAAGCCCAGGATGGAGTGGATCTGAGGCTTGTCTCCCACTCCCTTGTTTGGTGCCCTGTAATTGCAGTAATTCCGTACTTTGCTGCTAACTTCTGCTGGCAGTATGGCTTTCTGCACCGCAGGCACATAAGCCCTTTGCTCGGTTTCAGGATCAGGTGTTAAAAACATGTATATGTATAATTGATTCACTTTGTTATAAAGCAGAAACTAACACACCAAAAAAAAAAAAAACCACAAAAAGCCTTCAAATATAACTCCTATGAATGTTTATCCTTTGTTTATTTTAAAACTTCCTAATTAGAAGCTTTCCAAGATACTCTGTGAACTCCTCAACAATTCAGAGGAAGCCCAAGAATAAATTATTCAAAAATCGTTAACAAAAGGCTTTACCTTCTCTCATAATTTAGTTGGCAATCCTTTCTTGCTGGTATAGAAAATATTTTTTAGAAGGCTTGTGTGTTAGGAACAAGGCTTCTTCTAGCAATCTTTTGGCCAAGGAGATAGCAATAGTACCTGTCTCAAAGTGTCTGAGGAGGATTAAATGCATGGTGGCTGGCACACAGTAAGTGCCCAATAAATGCTAATTATCGTAATCTTAATCCTTGTCTCTATGGGTAAAAGAAAAATGAAGCATTCAGTGAAATTTAATTCTTCCAGAAGTGATGGCTTAAAAAAGACAATTATTGACTCCATGAAAAAGAAAGAGAAGTACAAGAAAGGTAAAATAAAAATAATAGACTAGGTGATGGGCTAAACTGCTATTTGAAAACTAAAATTATCATATTGGGTAAATGCTATCCAAAATTTAACTGATCTGTATTTCAATAACTCCATGAAACACATAAATTTGTGTAGTTACTTAGAAGAACATTTAACTTTTTTTTTTTTTTTTTTTTTTTTGGCCACACTGCACGGCTTATGGGATCTTAGTTCCCCCACCAGGGATTGAACCCGCACCCTCAGGAGCGAAATCACAGAGTTCTAAACACTGGACAGCCAGGGAATTCCCTTAACAACTAATTTAAAGTGCACATTCCTGGGCTTTGCTTCTTCCCTGATTCCCAGCAGAGGAGAGACCTGGGAATGTGTACTTTTGTCAAATCCTCTAGGTGATCCTTACAATCAGACAAATTCTGGCAGTAATATTGACTGGAGGGTTAATGAGCGCATGGCTTTCCTGGGGAGGCTAATTAGTACCCCTACCTTGAATATTCTCCAGGTTACATGATGTTGGCCCTAGAGCGGCTGTTTTCAAATTCTAATGTGCTCAAAAATCACCAAAAGAGTTGTTAAAAATTCAGATTCCTGGTCCTACCACCAAGAGATTCTGATTCAGAGATCTGGGGGGCACTCAACAATCTACATTTTTCAACCAGCCCCTCCCCTCCAGGGCGAGTCTTTGAGAAGCACTTTCAACACTGGTCATTCACACGCTAGAGAGAAGCCAGACATATTTTTTAAAAGAAAAAGTCTGACGTTGCTGTGTAATTTGAATTTCCCAGACCTCATCACTGTGTGCAAATAAACAAGATTACATAAAAATTGTAACTGAGGTTTGTGAATTTTGAACACCAGATGATTGTGCAATAATCAGTTCTCCTCCCAGGTTTATCTGGAGATCTCAAAAAAAGTGTCTTCGGGTATGCGTGTGTTGTCTTTTTATTTGCCACACTGACGGTTCAAATCTCAGCTCCATTACTTAACAAGGGGGGCAAGTTACTGTTGCTTATCTATTGCTGCCTCACGAATTATCCCAAAACTTAGTGGCTTAAAACAGCAACAACCGTTTTGTTATTTCTCAAGGTTTCTGTGGGTTGGGAGTTTAAGAAGGGCTTGGTTGGTGCAGCATCTCCCCATATGGTTGAAATCAGACAGGGGTTAGAACTGGGGCAGTAGGGGGAAGGAGAAGCAAGGGCTGGCTGGGTATCTCTCACTCTCCCTCTTCATGTAGTTTCAAGACCTCTCTATGTGGTCATACCAAGTGGGTTAGTTTGAGCTTCCTCACAGCATGGCTTCCTCAGGCCACTCCTTCCATGGCAGCTCAGGGCTTCAGGATAAGTGTTCCAGTAAACAAGTTGAAAAGGGCATCTCCTTTTCTGACCTAGCCTTGGAAGTCACACTGCCCCATTTCTGCTGCATTCTGTAGGTTACAGGAGAGTCAGAAGCCTTCCCAGATTCAAGCAGAGGGGAATAAACACCATCGCTCAGGACAGTGGATCATCGCTCAGGTAGGAGGATCAAGGGCACATTGCAGAATAACATGTGGGTTAGGCAATACCATGGCAGCTTTGGAAATCTTTGGAAATCTCAATCTGCAACATAACAACCTCTATCCAAGCCTAACTTTCTCATCTGTGAAAGAAGGATAATAGTAGTATCTACCTTATAGTGTTGTAGTGAGGACTAAGTGAATAAATACATGGAAAGCACTTAGAATAGTATCTGGCATGCTGCATAAACACTAGCTATTATTATCACCGGTACTATCATCAATATTTCCATTGCTCACTGAACCAGGACTATGCAGTCATGGCCCTCCTAGGTCCTCAGAAGTGCCTGAGTTCAAGTACACCACTGCCTCTGGCCTCTATTTCCCTAATCACTGTCACTGTCTGTAAATCTTCCACCATGGCTAGTGTCCCTGCTGGCTGGGCCAAGACCCTGCAGCCACTGGTTCCCATAACTTCTCAGAGATGCCAATGAGTGGACCGCACAGGACTGGCTGCAATCCACTGCTGTCACTGCCTCAGTGTAATTATTGCCACAATCCCAAACTCTGGCAGGTAGCCCAATACTTCCACAGAGGAGGGTGTGGGGAGACCCACAGGCCTTGTGTCAGGGACGGTAGATGCAACGGCAGCATTAGTTTCTGGAGGTGACAGTGACAGGGCTCTGGTGCCAGTGGGGGGGCAGGCCAGGTGTCCAGCTAGGGCATCAGGGAGGGGTGTCTTCACCAGAGCAGCCCTCAGACAGGACCTGGGCCCTTCTTGCTGCCTATAGAGCTTCCCATCATGTTTTCCCTGACCATCCAGCAATTTTGCAAACTGTCCAATATCTTTTTAATAAATTTCTGTTCTTTTTAAATTAGTCAGAGTTGATTGTGATGCTTGCCCATAGTGCCTCGACCAGTACTGGAACTTTTAGCATTTTTTAACTTCAGAAGCTTCAGAGCACAGTGCCCTCAGCAGGGACACCAGCGCTATGAGAATGCCCTGGCTCAGAAGACGTAAGGCCTGTCAAGGGGCTGTGGGCATTAACCAAGGAGGCCAGAGCAGGGGGAATGAACATGGTGATGCCCTGGGGTAACAAACCTGCCAGTTCTCAGGAGTACCAATAAGACACACTAGAAGACTCCCTCCAAGGGCAGGAGGAGGCAGGAGGAAGATCCTATGACAGCAGGTGAGGCTAAGACCCAGAGGCATTTGGGATGTTCACAACTATTGACGTGACCTTCTATTTACCCACAGGCTGAGACAGGCCCTAGGAAACCTGTTAGTCCACAACAACCTCCACGGGCCACCAGGAGGCCCGTTGCCCAGGTCCTGGCCACAGTACGTAACCTCAAAATAGGGGCCATCAAGGCTTGTTAGAATGTCTGGGGTTGAGAAAGAAAGAATTCTGAAATTCGTTGTTTGTTTACATTTTTAAAAAATTATTTATTTATTTTTGGCTGCGTTGGGTCTTTGTTGCTACATGCGGGCATTCTCTAGTTGAGTCGAGCTGGGGCTACTCTTCATTGCAGTGTGCGGGCTTCTCATTGCGGTGACTTCTCTTGTTGCAGAGCACGGGCTCTAGGCGTGTGGACTTCAGTAGTTGTGACACATGGGCTCAGTAGTTGTGGCTCAAGGGCTTAGTTGCTCCATGGTATGTGGGATCTTCCCAGACCAGGGCTCGAACTTGTGACCTCTGCATTAGTAGGCGGATTCTTAACCACTGCGCCACCAGGGAAGTCCCTAAATTTTTAACTGATATATATATATATATATATATGTATGTATGAACTTAGGTTTTTTTAAAACAAACAATGTTTGTTTGTCTTTACCCGTAGCAGATGACACAGGAAGGTGGTATAAAGAGAGGGAGAAAGGGGCAGAAAATAGGGAAAATAGAAAAAGAGAGAGGGAAAATAGGTTAAAGCTGACGATATCACTTTCATACAACTCTAGAGAATTTAGGTAGCAGCATGAAATGTCCAAGTCAGATGATTCAGGGTGTGCTGGCAGCATCATCACCATCCTCAGGGAAGCCTAGAGTTCATTTCTCAATGAAGATACTTCAGGGTTGGGATGCCCAGCCATAGGCAGGGAGGAGTCCAGGATCTGTCCAGGAGGGGGTCACTTAACCTCTCTTTGCCTCAATGTCCTCAAAGGAACAAGACAAGTGAGGACTCAGGCACCTGTTCTCGAAGAAGAAAGAAAAAAGGAGTCACAGAAGTATCTTTAACAAGGCTACGGGACTTCCCTCGTGGTGCAGTGGATAAGAATCCGCCTGCCAATGCAGAGGACATGGGTTCAAGCCCTGGTCCGAGAAGATCCCATGTGCCTGGAGCAACTAAGTCCGTGCACCACAACTACTGAGCCCATGAGCTACAACTACTGAAGCCTGTGTGCCTAGAGCCAGTGCTCCACAACAAAGAGAATCCACCACAGTGAGAAGCCCACGCACTGCAATGAAGAGTAGCCCCCGCTCGCCGCAACTAGAGACAGCCTGCACGCAGCAACAAAGACCCAACGCAGCCAAAAATTAATTAATTAATTTAAAAAAATGCTACGTGACAGTTCAGTTCAGGAACAGAACTGCTAAAGTACAGTTTGTTCTGTAAAGGAGCTACTGCAAAGGAGCTTGTAGGGGTCACAACTGCACTCCCTGCCCCTGAATCCGCTCACACAAGCAGCCCTCTGCACAGCTGGCCAGTGAATCCTGTACCAGCAACTGTGGCCACTTAAGCCTTCTTATTTCATGAGGATGAAAAAATGAATGCTTGGTTTTTGGAGCAAAGAATGTGTCTCTGAAAATTACAGCTGAAAGGAACTTTCTAGATGACTGAGTCCAACCCCTTTGATAGCAAATTTCAGTCAAATTCAATCTAAAAGCAAAACACTTGATACACTAAAAGGAGTTCTGGTCAATAAAACAATGTTAAGAGAGTGACGGTTTTTGACAGTCTTGAATGATGTATTGGTTATTTACTGCTGCATAACAAATTACCCCCAAACCTTAAACCTTTAGTGGCTTAAAACAACAATAGTTATTGGAACTTCCCTGGCAGTCCAGTGGTTAAGACTCTGTGCTTCCACTGCAGAGGGCGTGGGTTCGATCCTTTGTTGGAGAACTAAGATCCCACATGCCTCGTGGTGCAGCCAAATAAATAAATAAAAATAAAACAACAATAGTCATTCTCTCACAGTTTCTCTCAGTCAGGAATCTAGGTTCCCAGGAATCCACAGCTTAGCTGTGTCCTCTGTCTCAGGGTTTCTCACAAGGCTGTGTCAAGCTTTCAGCCAAGGCTGCAGTCTTATCTGAAGGTTTGACTGGAGAAGGGGCTGCTTCAAAGCTTCCTCACATGGTTTTGGCAAGATTCAGTTCCTCACTGGTTGTTGGACTGGGAGCCTTAGTTCCTTGATGACTGTTGCCCAGAGATCAACCTCAGTTCCTTACTATCTGAGCCTCCCCAGGTAGCAACTTGCTTCATCAGGGTAAGCGAGCAGAGAGAGCAAGAGAGAGTGCCAGCTAAAAGAAAGTGGTAGTGAGATGGAAGTCCCAGTCTTTTGCAAGTAACCTAATCATGGAAGTGACATCCGATCATCTTTGTGTATTCTATTCCTTAGAATCCAGGAATCAGGTCCAACCCACACTTAAGAGGAAGCTATTACACAAGGGAGTGAATACCAAGAGGCAGGATTATTGGGAGTCATGTCAGAAGCTGCCTACAGATGGTGTATAGAGGTAGGGAAGGGGCTAGAATCATGGAAATGCAGAATTTTCTGGTTGAGAAGAAAAGGCCCTGTAAATCCCGCCACCCACGTGATGCCTGAATTCCCAATATAGCTCCCTGACAAGCGGCTTCTCGTTCTACATCTGCACAATGACATGGTTAGAAATGGTCTCCTGGTCATACTGGACGAGAAACCATCTGCCTATGATGTTCACCCATGCCCGTGCAGGCACCTTACAACCTGCGAAAATGGTGGAAAGGTCAGAAGATTCTATTCTCTTTAAATGATGGCTAGCTGCTTTCGCAAAAGCTGAAAGGTAAATTACAAATAAAGATTTGGTCTAATTTTTAAAGTAACCTGGAATATGTAGAATGTTTCTGCAATTATTAGTCCACGTATTTTGACATATAAAACACCAAAGATCTCTCAAAGGAGCTGTACAAATCAGCAAGTGTTAAAGAAAGCAGCAGTGGGAGTGTCTAGTACAACCAAACCAGTCATCAACATCAGCAGTTAAAAATTCCAGAACAAAGAAAATAAATGGATCAAAAGAAAGGGAAGGCCCTTGTGCTTTACCCCTTTCACACGCAGGATATTTTTCATGTGTAATTCTGAATTTGGCAAAGATGTCTGAACTGTGACTCAGTGACTGGCAGACAGCATTTCAGAGTTTACAGCACGCTCTCTGGGAAACTGTCGTAGCCAAAGTTATGGCATCATGTTTGACCCTCACTTATCCACAAGACCTAGCTCAAACGGCTGTTCATAAACGTCAACTTTAGTGTCAAAAGACATAAGATTGTAGAAGGTAATTAAGGTTATCAAAAAGCAATGAAGCCAAGAAGGAAGGAAAAAAGGAAGGAAAGGAGGAAGGAGGGGTGGAAGGTCCCTTCCTTCAAGTACTTCCTCCTCATTTTGGATGAATCCAAGATTATAGGAATACATTAATATCTACCTTCACGACCACAGCACTGTTTTGGGGGGTGTGCTTATCGGAAAACCAATCAGCTAATTAACTCATAGAATGGCCAAGATGAAAAGGATCTTGAGGAACATGTGGTCTTATCCTTAATTTCAAAGATGAGGAAATCAGGTTCCACAGAGGCTAAATTACTCACCAAGTAGACAGAGAAGAGGGACACTTAGGTCAACCATTCCCACAAGGGGTCCAACGAGGAACAGCTGAAGCCAACACAGTAGTGTCTCCTCCTACAGGGACAACCAGTTCCCTTTGCCTCTCACACACCCTCCAGCAAGCAGGATTTCTCAACCTTGTGTTTGTGCAAACCCCTGAGCAGCGCCAGCTGCTGCACCAAGAGGCTCTCCACTCTGCAATGGAGGGCAAAGGCTGCGATGGTTCGGCCCGCTCCCAACTCTCTCCACAGAGGCCTGAAAACACATTTGTTGTTCTTAGTTAGGTGAGTAGAGACTAGGCCCATCGAGGAGGGGTAAAAGTGGCCAGACAAGCCTCAGGGATTGTGAGGTCCTGTCCTGATCCCTCTGATGGCTGGAGAGGGCAGTGAGGACTGGGCCACCCAGAATGACTGCCCAGCACCACAGCCAGCAGGTCCCTGGGGGTCCAACCCAGGAGGCACCTGCCAGTCCTAACTGAGTGCTCTGAGCTGGGTGGCCATGCCAAGTGACATCCCTAGGGGGCCTCCAGGGTGCCCCCCAACTCCAGGGTGAAGTCAAGGTCAGCCCCAGGCACACACGGTACTGGTGCACAGCAGTGAAAGAGGACAGTGCTGGTCCAGATCTGGCTGAGGGTCAGTGGGGACAGTTGTGGGCCTGGAAGAACCCCCAGGGAGAAGCCAAGGCCAAGAGCAGGCAAGGTTGTGGCCAGACGCCTCCCTAGTACAGGGTCTTTTCTCCTCCTGTCCTTTCTCTGCTTGGAGTGTGATTCCTCACGTGTGCTAGATCCCATGCACCCTGTTGTAGGCCTCTCCTTCGGGTATTGTGTCACCCTGTGCTTTTCCTTGCACTCCTCTCTGAAACGAGCTCATTCCCTTAAAAAAAAAAAAAAAGAGGGGTTAAAGTTACTTTCCTCTTGAAGTAAAAGAAACATAGTCAACCAGAGGAGAGCATTAAGTGTTACTATTCTAGAAGACTTCAGTGGCCACCACACAGGGAACAGACGGGAAAGGGGGTAAACCCTCAAAGAATTTTGAAGCTAATGTTACTGAAGGTTGAAATAATTTGTCTGCTTTTCTATATGTTTTCCCTCAGCCCAAATGAAACCTAACTTTTAGTTCTAGATACAAGATTGAAAAAACACGGAATGCAAGACAACACGTTGAAAAGACCAAAGAGTGGAAGGAAGACGGTTGTATCCAGAGGTGTTCAGTGAAATCTGATGCTAAGAGATCAGGAAAGGAGAAAATGGAGGGTGAAGAGGGGGACATTTCAAGAGTTGAGTGGGTTATTTTTTATCAGACATAGTGTTTACTGGACTCTCCTCCATTAAAATATTGCCCATGGAGGGCTTCCCTGGTGGCGCACTGGTTGAGAGTCCGCCTGCCGATGCAGGGGACACGGGTTCGTGCCCTGGTCCCGGAAGATCCCACATGCCGTGGAGCTGCTGGGCCCGTGAGCCATGGCCGCTGAGCCTGCGCGTCCGGAGCCTGTGCTCCGCAACGAGAGAGGCCACAACAGTGAGAGGCCCGCGTACCGCAAAAAAAAAAAAAATATATATATATAGCCCATGGAAATAAGATTAATATTTATTCCCTAAGGTTCCCAGAATACCAAAAAAAAAGGGGAGAGAAAGACAGGGGAGGAAGTTAGAAAGAGAAGGAGAGTTTGAAGGAGAAGTGGGGAAATCCCCAGAAAATTCAAGGCAGGTCTAAGCCCTTGCTTCACTACTCTCCCCTCCAATTCTGTATTTACCTCCAGAAAGGATTCCAAGCCCGATTTTGACTTCTCTCTCCTATTTCTCAATCCATGCTTGTTCCTCAAGTATTTAGTTAGGGAGGAAAGCTGTGAGCTAGTACAATCTGCTCCCCTACCACCTCTGGAATTTTCCCCGTGGAAATTGGACACAATAAACTCAGACAATGGAAGCATTCACTCCAGGGCAGCCAGGGATGCCTTTGTTCTGGTGAACCAGAATGAAGCTTAACTAAATATGCCATGGAGCAACTTAAAGTGGAAATGGAAAATGACTTTCCACTTGGAGAGAGAGTAAAACACATTAGCAAGAGATTTTGGGTCTAAGAAAATCCAATGAGTTACAAAGGATCATTTTCATTCTGGCCTAGTGAGATCACAGTCGAAGTAAGTTAACGATTAAAGTTTGAGAAAAGTGCCTACATATTTCATTTCTTTAAAGTTGTATTCCCCCCACCACTTTATTGAGGTACGACTGACATATAGAAAGCTGTACATATTTAATGCATACAACTTGATGTGTTTGGGGGGTACAACTGTATCCTCTTTTGGATCATATGGTAATTAGAATGCTTAAACATTTTAGACACACAGACATGGTACCTGGATCATTTAAAAGGCAATGTGTCGTTATACTAGGAAGTGTCTACATTTAGCTGTTTTGTAGAGAGTTCTATCACTGATTAAAAGAGGGAGTTTAAAAGACTCCAACTAGGAACTATTGCACTGCTCTGGGCCAGAAATGATAATCGCTAGATTGAAAGTATGATGGTGGGGATGACGGAGAGGAAGAGGCAGACAAGAGAGATGGTCCAGAGATACAACCAAATGGGACCTGGAGAGCAAGTGGATCTGGTGGCATGGGTGAAGGGAGAACTCAAGAAGGCTCCCAGGTGCCCGGGTGAGATGGCCTGTTATGACACATGGCAGTGACAGTCACTGAGCTGGCAGATAAAGCTGGGAGAATACGTACCATCACTCAGCCATCAATACACTCTGACCAAGAGCCTGCAGAGGGCCGCGTGTCTCCAGCCCCATGACAGACATCTCACCCGCCCTGATTGCCTGTCTTCACGGTTACAAAATGAAGCTTGTTTTAAGAACCCAATAACATCATTGTGTTCAACATTTGGTGTAGATATTCAGAAGTCCTCAGACAGTGCACATTTAATGAATCTTATAAGTAAAAAAATTAGATAAAAGTAAGTGAACTCCGTGAAGCCAAGAATTATGCCTTTTGGGTGGTGTTCCATTTGGTAATCCCTCCTTCTGCACCCTGTGCCACTTAACAAGCATGCTGGGAGAACAGGGGATGGAGGAGGTGTGCAAGGGGCAGAGGGACACAAGCCACGGTGACACCTCCTCCACCTGGCCGCCAGTTTGTCCAT
Organism: Tursiops truncatus; assembly: GCF_011762595.2. Lineage (NCBI taxonomy): Eukaryota > Metazoa > Chordata > Mammalia > Artiodactyla > Delphinidae > Tursiops > Tursiops truncatus. The sequence continues at coordinate 14,805,202 of NC_047048.1, forward strand.
TCCTTTCTATAATCCACTCATTTAAAAACAGTTTCCCAAGTGTAAAGTATCACCTTTGTTCAAAGACAAAATGGATACTCAAGGTTTGAATTCACTGAGAAGGAAAACAACTCAAAAACCATTTGGGAAATTTTAAATTCAGAGAAACTGAAAAAAAAGTTCAGAGACAATAGTGGAAGTAAAACCAATTTTAAAGGACACTGTGTTGATCCAGGCAAGCCTGGTTGGTTTCTTGGCCAATCTCTTCCCTATGTCTTTGTCCCTCTCAAAGTGTGGGTGTCATTTTCAAACTTGGGAAAAGAGCTATTGGGGAACTTTTGTTCTTTAGAAGCCCACTGCTGCCGAAAGGCTGTTTTGACTCATAACTAAGCCACACCAACTGGGAGGCAGCCTGTAACAATGATTTCTGTTTGAGCAACACATGCTCTTGAGCTAAGAGACACTCCACTCTGTTTGCAATTGGATGGAGCAGGTGTCTGAGGAGAGACAGACCATTGTCACCAGTATCGAAGGAATGAATTAACATGTTGATTTCAAGGAGCCTGCAGTTTCCCGAGAAGCCTCCACAGTCTGGACCCACTGGGCCTCCCCGGACACTGAGGTTGAAGGTGAGGGGACCTGGGGCTGGGCCATGTTTTCTCCGAGGCCCTGCTGAAAACTTGGCCTGGAGTGAAAAGGAGCTCCTCACCAGTTATCCTCCTCCCTCTCCCCTCCTTGTCCAGTTTCTGGAATGTTCTTTTAAACAAAGATCAGTTACTTTGAAGCTCACAACCTTCAAACAGCCTCCCATAGTTCTTAGAGTAATGACCAAAGATCTTACTAGGGTCTCAGAAACCCTTCCTGACTGGCCCCTGTGACCCCTGTGACCTCATCTCCTGCCCTTCTGTCCTTCTTTGGCCATACTGGCATCCCAGCTATTCCTCAAACACACCAGGCACACACCCTTCTCAGGGTCGTGGCACCTGCTGATCCATCTCTTTGCAGGAGGACTCTCAGATCTTCCTGCGGCTCCATTTCTCACTTCATTTGGGTCTTTGCTCCAGTCACCTCCTCAGACAGGTCTTTCCATCTAAAACAGTCCCCCTAAAATACTCACACTCTATCCCCTTGCCCTGCTTCATTCTTCTTCATATATGTATCACATCCTGATATTACATTGTACCTTTAATACTTATTGTTTGTTTACCTCCACCTTCTGGGAGAAGGAATCTTGTGCTTGGTGAATGAACGAATGAATGACTAAATGAAAAAAGTGAGGACAACCAACAAAAGGTTATTCTCTTTTAATTAGTCCAGATTCAATACTAGGAAATGTCATCAAATGGAAATTTTCAACGCTTGCTAGGATTTCCATATAAAGGAGGTAAATCACAAAATCTCCCTCCCTTGATACGCGTTCATTCTAAAGACATTTATTGTGTGCCTCCTATGTGTCAATTACTAGGTTCTGAGAATGAACAAGATGAGACTCCTGCCATGTGGAGCTTATGTTCTAATTTGGGGGGAAGGACATACAATTTTTTTAAATAAACAAATAATGAGCTAATTTTTGAGTGTGGTATCTGCGCTGAGGGAACTAAGCAGGGTGGTGTGACCAGAAGGAGGATGAGTTCCTCCTTTAGACAGAATGAGAGAGAAATCCTCTGCAGAGGTGATGCTTGAGCGAGGCCTGAAAGATGAGAAAGATCCAGCCATGGTGAGAGGTATGGGAAGTCCATTTCATGCAGGGAAGAGCATGTGCAAAGGTCCTGAGATGAGGAAACACTTGGTGCTTACCGGGCTGGAGTACAATGAGCAAGAGGGAAGAGATAGATGGAAGGTGGGGCCAGATCATGCTAGGATTTTGTTTTGATTTTACTTTAAACTCAATTCGAGGGAATTCCCTGGCAGTCCAATGGTTAGGACTCTGCGCTTTCACTGCTGAGGGCTTGGGTTCAATCCCTGGTCGGGAACTAAGATCCTGCAAGCTGTGTGGTGTGGCCAAAAAAATAAAAAAATAAACTCAATTCTAAAACATTCAATGCTGTCAAGTAGGGGAGTCACATAATATCATTTATATTTGAAAGTCACTCAGTGTATCAGTTATCTATTGCTGTGTAACAAACCACCCCAAGCTTAGTGATGTAAAATCACAATCACAACACTCACTATCATTCTCACAGTTCTGGGGCCTGACTAAACTCAACTAGGTGGTTCTTGATCAAGGTCTCTTATGTGGTTGCCTTTAAACAACAGCTGGGCTGGAGTCATCTCAGGGTTTCCTTGCTCAGATATCTGGTGGTTAAAGTGGGCTGTTGGCTGGGACCTCTGCTGGGGCTGTCCAGTGCAACATACACAGGCAACCTCTCCACGTGGCCTGGGCCTCTTCCCCATTAAGGAATGGGGAACAGGTCCCAAGAGCAACCATCACAGGAGAGAGCGGCAGGTGGAAACCATATCGTCTTTTACGATCTAGCCTTGAAGGCATGGGTATTCTATTCTTAGAAGCATGTGACTAAGTCTATATTCAAGGGAAGGAGAACTGGATTCCACATCTTGATGACAGATGCGTCAAAGAATTTGCAAACACGTTTTAAACCACCACATCCTGGTTCCTAAGTGGAGAATAAATTATAGGGGGGCAACGGTGGAAGAAGGGAGACCAGTTAGGAGTCAGTGGAATATCCAAGCAGGAAATAACGATGGGGTGGAGATGAAAGAGGTGCAGAATGCTAGGGCACACTTGGGAGGTAGACATAATAGGGCTTGGTCGGGGACTGGACATAGGGTGTGAGGAGAAGGATGTCTGTGAGGCCTTTTGCTTGAGGAACAGGGTGAATATTGGTGCCATTTACTCTAATGGAGATGATTGAGGGAGGAAGAGTGACTGGGAGGTGGGAGAAGAAAACCAAGACATTCGTATAGGACATTTGGATTTTGAGATGCATATTAGCTTTGCAAGTGGAGATGTCAAGAAATCAGCTGAATTTTAATTTGAGTTCAAGAGATAGGTGTGGGCTAAAGGTATAACTTTGCCAGTCATAAGCATCTACATGGCATTCAATCATAGGATAGAAGAGATCACCTAGCCAGAGGATGTAGGCAGAGAAGGGAAAAGGACCAGTCCTAGAGATGCTGCAGGATTTAGAACGCTGTTTGGAAGAAAATGCCCCTACAAGTGCTTTGCACTATAGATGAATCAGGAAATAAGAGCACAAGGACAAGAAAATAGCACCCCAGTATGAGATGAAAAGGGAAATTATAGAACTACGGAAGCAAAGAGAGGGAATTCCCTGGTGGTCCAGTGGCTGGGACTCTGCACTCTCACTGCCAAGGGCCCAGGTTCGACCCCTGGTCGGGGAACTAAGATCCCACAAGTGGCAAAAAAAAAAAAAAGGAAGCAAAGAGAGGACCAAAACACCACCATGAAAATCTAATCAATTAGATACAAGGAAGAGAACCAACATGATCAAAAATCAGATTAACGAAGGATGTGGTTGAGATAATCATAGTGAATTCACAGGAGAAAAGAAATAGGTAAAAGCACCTGGAAAAAATCATAATTGTGGAAATTAGAAAGAGACGATCCAACACTTGGTTGTAATTGATGACTCAGAGGCAGAGAACCTAAAAAAGGAAACAGGAAAAGTATGCAGAGATATAGAAGGAGGTAATCAGCAGTCGAAGGGCTCATCAAATACCTTGAAAAATTAATAGAGTGACTGGCCCAGAGAAAATCCTGGCTAAGCTATTGAACTTCAAGGAAAGAGAAAGCATTCCACAGGACTTCGGGCAGGAAAGCATGACCTACATCTGAGAAGAAACTTCAGCTAACCTCAGAACTTTCCATAGCCTCTCCCAGCTCAAAGGAAGGGCTGGAAAAAAAAATGAATCAACAATATTCCATCCAAAATGATGTCATCCCAAGTATAAAAGCTTTAAGCAGAAACTCTCAAACATGTACCAATTTGGTAAATAAATATGAGCTAAAACGGACACTGCAGTTTAAAAAGAATCATCACGGGCTTCCCTGGTGGCACAGTGGTTGAGAGTCCGCCTGCCAACGCAGGGGACGCGGGTTCGTGTCCCGGTCCGGGAAGATCCCATACGCCGCGGAGCGGCTGGGCCCGTGAGCCATGGCCGCTGAGCCTGAGCGTCCGGAGCCTGTGCTCCGCAACGGGAGAGGCCACAACAGTGAGAAGCCCGCGTATCGCAACAAAAATAAATAAATAAATAAATAAAATAAATGTGCTGTGTCCCTTTAAAAAATATATATATTTTTTATGATCCTTTTTTCACAACCTTAATGAATCTCAAAGAAACAAATATCACTTGTACATAAGCATTTCTCTGAAGTTCAGAAAATCTTTCATCTTATTTTCATTAGCTCCCAAGGAAAATTAAAGTTCACATTTGTATTTCAACTAAAATACATACATAATATGTATGTTATTTTTAATCCATTCATTTATCCAACTACCTATTAAACTACCTATTTCATACCACAGAAAGAGGTATGAAATGATTATCACCTAGTGTTAAAAAGATATTTCCTGGTGGTAGGAAATTTTATGATTTGTTACTTTCTTCTTCGTGCTTTTGTATATGACTTGAATTTTACATAATCTCAAATTATTTTTACAAAAACAATAGTTGTTCTAAAAATTCTTAAATTAAGCAGTCATTAAGAATGTGCTACAGGAAATATTTAGTCAACCCCTATTATGTATTAGATATTTTGCACATATTGTATCATCTAATCCACATATAACTAACTCATCAAGGGAGGAATTATCATCTTCATTTTCCGAAAGAGGAAACTGAGGCCCACAGGTATTTGTTAATTTTCTAGAGTCACACAGCTAGGAAGGGCAGAGTCAGAACTTTTCCCAAAGCCAAAGCCGATGTTCCGCTTAGCAGGTTGCCTCCTCCTGGTTTTATCAAGTTCAACCACCACCTCCACCCCCACCGTGTGCACGTGAGTGTTCGCACACACACACTTCTGCAATACTCCACCTGCCCAAGCCAGGAAACTGTTATGACAAGCCAAATGCAATACTCATATCCTGAACAAAGCTGTTATTCAATAACTCTATGATTGGGGAAATAGCTGGTGACTTCACCCTGACAAGGGTCATACTTAGGTCTTAAGAGAAGTCATCGTCACAGAGCCTCCTGACCTCTGTGAAAGGGTGTGATGTTCAGATATATATCCAGCCCTTTGAGATGCTCTGCTGGAAGGTGGTTGAAGTACAAAGTACTATTGACTCGTCACCTCTGTCCACTTTCATCAGCAATGATACTTTGTACTTCTTTAGTGTTTGTTACAAGGGTTGTTTCAAAAGCTGAGGAAACTTATCAATTTCTGGGTATTCAAATATCTCTTTCGTAATGAACATTTATATATAGTCACACTATATGGATCAAAAATTCTTAATGATACATGAAAAGCAAATGGCAATAAAAGTGTCACCCACGTTTCCCAGGCCATGCTAACACGAGCCTGGAGGTGAAAAATGAGTCCACCATCATAGTTGTAAGAGAATGTCATGGTTTTGGTCCTACCCAGCTTGCTCTCTGGAAACTCCTACTCATAAAATCTTGAGTTGCCCAGGGTGTGTATGACACGTGTTCTAGGCTACCCCACTGGATCTTCCTCTGATGTGGCATGCTCATAATCATGTCTCCCAGCATCGTGAGAGCCCCATGTAGCAATGACTACCAGGGCCATGGTCCACTTGAGGTCACATCACTGCCACAGGACCCACACAAATCTGACCCTACTTCCACGTGTCCCTCTACAATCTTGTTTCCACAAGACAGAGAGTAGTGGATGTAAAACATGAATCAAGCCATATAATTCCCTGGCTCCAAACCCTACAGTGGGGTCCCACCACACACCCTGAATGGCTCACCATGGCCTGGGAGACCCTGCAGCTTCTGGCCCCATCTGCCTCTCTAACAGCATTTCTCTCTGGGCTGTGGGCTGGAAGATGATGAGAGGAACAGACTGAGAAGGCAACTCAGAACCACTTTCCCTTGATCCTGGCCCATCACTCTTGAACCAGACATGTGTGCCTTGGTGCTCTTTTCTCCTGTTGAGTCCCCTATAAACAGACCCTGACAGCCTCGCACCAAACTCAGGTGTGCCAAGGGCTGGGTGCCAGGGTACTTCAGTAGCCTCATCACCTTCAACACCTCCACTAAAGTCACGCCAAAGAAGTCCCTAAATGGGAGCTCCCTGGTGGTCCAGTGGTTAGGACTTGGCACTCTCACTGCCGTGGGCCTGGGTGGCACAGCCAAAAAGTCCCTACAGTCTAAGCAAAAAGTATGTGTTTAGTAGTAAGACAAATCAGGTAGCTGAAGCTCCCTCCAAACCCAACTACCCCAACCAGATTTCTGCCTCTATGTCTTCTGAGGTGGAGATTCTGGAGTTGCCACTAATGAAAATGCTATGGTAAAAATATGAAAAAAGGGGCCACAGGATCTTGGGCAGAAGTCTCCAACTTCAGCTGGAAAAGTAAGAGAAGGTAGCACAGGTAAGAGGTGGTTTTTTAAAAAAATTTTATTGGAATATAGTTGCTTCACAATATTGTGTTAGTTCATACTGTACAGCAAAGGGAATCAGCTATACGTATACATATATCCCCTAGAGAGGCAGTTTTTAAGCCAAGTTTTTGTTTGTTTGTTTGTTTTGATGTGGACCATTTTTAAAGTCTTTATTGAATTTGTTACAATATTGCCTCTGTTTTATGTTTTGTTTTTTTGGCCACGAGGCATGTGGGCTCTTAGCTCCCCGACCAGGGATTGAACCCACACCCGCTGAATTGGAAGGCGAAGTCTTAACCACTGGACCACCAGGAAAGTCCCTAAGCCAAGTTTTATTGTCAAATAAAAGATATCATGTAGGCTTCGATGCCAAGCTAAGCAGTTCATTTGTCCAATTAATAAGTGGTATTCAAAATGGGCAAATACTCCCCCAGGAGATTCCAAAAATAACTATTGAGTGTGGAAAGAAAATACCAGAACTTCTATTCATATTTATTTTTACTTTGCACATTTTCATTCCTTTTTTGTATATATTTTATTATATTCATAATTTTTACCCACTGGAATGTATTTTTAAATTTTTTATTGAATTATAGTTGATTTACAATTTTTCAGGTGTATAGCAAAGCGATTTAGTCATATATATACATATATATAAAACCGTGTGTGTGTGTGTATGTATATATATATATATATATATATATATATATATATATATATATATATATATATACTCTCTTTTGGATTCCTTTCCATTACAGGTTATTCCAAGATATTGAATACAGTTCCCTGTGCTCTACAATAGGTCCTTGTTGTTTATCTATTTCATATATAGTAGTGTCTATCTGTTAATCCCAAATTCCCAATTTGGGAATCCCAATCCTTCCCCCCATATTCATAATTTTAAGTAGAGCAGAACATATATATATAACTTAATGTACACAGACTGTGGTTGCATGCTCAAAAACGTTTCACTGATGCGATGTAGGAACAAAGTTTGGAGACAACTGTTATAAGCACCAGGAACCCATCTGAAGAACTTAAGCTAGGGAACAACAGGATCCGATCTTATTTTAGTAAAATCACTCTGTCTGAAGTGTGGAGAGTGAATTAATAGAGGTGAAAATACAGGCAGAGGCTGTAGGCTAGGAGCTACTCAAACCCTGCAAGCAAGGCTTGAACAGAAGCAGTGGGAGTGGGCATGGAGAGGGGGTAGGGGTGGGGGGCAGAGGGAAGGAGGGATGAGAAATATTCAGCAGACAGAATCCACTTGACCTGGTAGTCAACATATGGGACAGCAGGGGAAACTGAAATGTCAACTGACTCTCGGGTCAACTGAATCACTGAGTGGAAACAGCATCCAGGATAAGGAAGCTACCTGTGAAGCAAGAGCTGGGTACTGGAGAAGCTGCTCACATCACAGGAGTCTGCCAACAGGAGCACATCAGAAGCAGGAAGGAAAACTTCTTCCTCTTGCAATGTCTCCTCAGTACCTCTGCTGACAAAGCTGGACATCATACTAGCTGGCATAGAAAACATATTTAAAGGACCCATCTTTATTTTTGCAGAGCAGGCAATGAAGGACGGACTTGGATCTGAGAAGCAATAAATTAATAACTGGATAATCCACCCCTTTGGCTTCTCAGCTTCCGTGAGAAATCGTCACTTTCATCTGGATCCAAACATACGTTCCCATTCCAAGTTTTAGAATCCCATTCTTTACCAATTTATGCCCTAACTTTCACATGAGAAACGTGGTGAGACTGTGAGCTCAACTCTTGCTGTAATTCAACAACCCACATACTTAAATTTGTGTTTGATTTTCAACAATATTAGCCCTGTTGATACAAGAAATAAGAGATGCTTGTATAAGAATAAGAGGGCTATCATGGCAATCTCAGGTTCTTAAACCATGACTTAAGCTGAGAGTTAAAGACTTGAGCTTGTGGTTCTTCTCTCTATAAGTGCTTAAGTACACTCACAAGAATCCGTCTCATACCACAGTCTTCAAAGTCATCATTACTGTTGTAACTGTCAAGTGCAGCAGCCACTTAGTCTCCAAGGTATGTGCTTCAGTTGGCATTTCATCACAATAAACAATAGCTTGATTAATTGCAACCTCACTTCATGTGATAAATTACCAGCATCCCATTTTCCATTGACAAGGAGCTCAGCACTGTACTCAAAGCCAAAGCCATGACCAAACCTGGTACCACTGCTTGTACCAATCCTGTATCTGTCAGGATCCAATCAGGAGACATAAACCACACAAAAATTAAGCAAATAAAGAATTATTGTAACACAGGATCAGAAGAACTAAGGACTGGCTAACAAGAAGTAAAGAGAACTCTAAAGAATATAAGAATAGCAGATGTAAAGAGTAGCTATGATCCCTAAGGAAGGATCCCCCCGCCCCTCAGGGCTGAGATCCAGACCACATTGGTGGGGAGGCGGGACGGGCACAGTCCTGAGTAATTGGATGGTAGAGTTGTGGTGGGTGGGGTGTGCTAGAAATCCGCCTCCTGGAACTTGCTGGAAATCTACTTTTCGGGGTGCTAGATTAAGCGGTTAATGAAGACATGTCTCACTGGAGGCAGTCCATTATAAAATCACCCAAGGTGTGTGCTGCGGAAAGCTGCTGGCCGTTAGGTGCTGCTAACCAACGCGCACCACAGGTGCCTGGGAATAGTACACCTGAACTAGAGAGAAAAGCCCTGTGTCCCTGCAATGGATCTCTATTGCCCTCTACTGACAATACTTAATATTGCATCAGCTCACAAGGAAACGCTTAAAAGGACCCATCTCCACGTTTGCAAAGCAGACCATGAAGGGTGGATTTGGAGCTAAGAGGCATCAATTGGTAACTGGTACATGATACATCATTTCCACCTGCCAAAGAAAGGAGGGAGGAAAGAAGAAAGGGAGGGTGGAAGGAAGGAAAAGAAAGCCGGCCCTTTCAGGTTTGCAGAGCCAGTCTGAGAAGGACAGGACAAAGACCCCATAACCACATAGGTTGGGGCCACTGTAACTTGATGACTGCCACCCTCCACTGGACCCATGATACTTCCAAGGAGTTGTTTGCATGTGTGCCAGCTTTTTATCTCCCATGTTTTCCAGATGCTTCTCTATGCTCTTCATCTGCCCCTCACTTGCCGTCAGTGACCCCATCTCCTATTTCACAAAAACTTGGAAGCCATCAGACAGAAACTCTCTCAACTTTTTGCCCCTAAACCTACATATTATCCTGTATTCTGCCTTTCCTCCTTCCCTCATGTTATAAAGAAAGTGCTAATCCCCCATCTGGGGGGTTTCCTCTCTTCCTGCCTTCTCTGGAACCTCACACCAATTTTCTTCCCACTTTCCTGTATCTTTAACCTGTCCCTTTTTTTTTAGCTCCTTCTCATTAGCATTTAAACTACTCAAGTTTCTTCCATTTCGAAAAGCCCTCCCTAAACTCAGTGTGTTTCCCTGCGGCTACCCCTCTATTTCTTCCACTTCATAGCAAAATTTCTTCAGGGAATTGTCTGTGCTCAGTGTGTCCACTTTCTCCCTCCCCATTCCCTCCTCAACCCACTCAATAGATTCTCACCAACAACCTCCATGGGCCCAAAGCCATAAGACCTTTTCTAGAATTTACCTTGCTCTTCCCCTCAGTAATAATCACCACTGTTGACCACACCCTCCTCCATACATGTCATTCTTCTGGTTTCCATTATGTTTCTTCAATTCTCTCCTATCTCTAGGCCCTCTTGGTTTCTTTCTGCATTTGTTGATTTACATTCTACTATATGAAGAAGAGTTTCCCTTCCCCATTTATTTGTTCATTTTTTTTAGATCCGTGTAGACTCATGAATTTCTGTATTTTTTCAATTGGTTTTAATCAATTATTACCCTTATTTACTTTTGTGGTCCAATTATCTCAGATTTGGCAAGTGAGAGCCTTCAAATCACCTTCTGTGTCTTTTGACACGTTCCCATCATTATTTGAACACTTCTTCCACAGCAAAATTTTCCAGGTCCATCTTATACATTCCCGAGCCTTGACTGAAATTAGTCATTTTTCAAGGAGCCTTGGTTTCATGTGCTATCAGGAGTCACAGCTCCCAGGCTCTTTCAGTGGATGGAACAGGGAATAAATATATGTATACCCCCCCACATACACTTTTATATCCCTCTTTATAGGTATATCTTTCTACATTATAAAGCATGAATTTACACCAACAGTTGCAATCCCAAGCCAGCAACACAGGGCCCATTCTCGTTTCCCCTTTCCACCATATTTCTTCCTCTCTTCTCCAACAGTGAGCAACTTGGCTCCCAGTATCTCAATATATATTCAGAATCCGTCTCCACGTGCTTGATCCTCTCTATGTCGCCAATTAGTTGACCCCGGTGGGCTGTCCCTGCCACCCCATTTCTTTGCTGTCCTCACACAGGCCACCATGACCACCTCATTTGGGCTCGTCAAGCCTAATTTTGGACTGAATTAGAATGGAATAATGAAAAGGAGGAAGGGGAAGGAAGCAAAGAAGGGAGTGAGGAAGAAAGCAAACAAGGGAAGAAAAGGAGAAGGAAGGAAGGGAAAGGAAGCTGGCCCCTCCAGTTATAGGAGGCTGAGTCTGCCCTTCCAGCCCCTCCAATGTTTGTGCTCCTTATCCTGTGACTTCTTGACTTTCACTCTGCACCCTCTTCCTGGGTGAAACCATCCCCTCCCATGGCTTTCATCTAGTTGATGATCACACCAAAATAGGCATCTTCATCCTAGACTCTTCTGGGTCTCTGACTTCCATACTGATGTGCCTACTAGAATCCACATTAGGATGGCCACAAGCATCCCAAATTTAACGCTTCCTAAAAGCATCTTATTACAACCACCGCCCCACCCCCACCCCCACCCCCGCCACCGCAATGTGACCCTATTTCTGCATTTCTGTCTCTGTGAAAAGCACAAACAGAAGCACCTGTTGCCCAAACAGAAACCCAGGCATTCCCTTTAACTCCATTCACCACCCCTGATGATTCTGTCTCCTCAGCATCTCCTACATCCATCCATCCTTCCTCTCCATTTCTGCGGCCTTTCCCCTGGGCCTCTCCAGTTCTCCCACTGAGCTGTCCGCTCCTGTCAGTGCCTTCTCTACACAGCAGCCCGAGTGATGCCTCTACCCCATGAATCTGATCGTGTTGCTCCCCCATTTAAATACCTTGCCTTTGGGATAAAGTCCAGACTCCTTAACGGTCCTTGCTCTGTCCTACCTCGCAACATCACTGTTTTCCCCTCTCCATTTTACCTGCTGTCTAGCCCTCCTGAATCTCTTCTGCCCCCCAAATCCCCCATGCTCTCTCTTCAGGGAGCTTCTGGAGTGTGTTATTCCCCTCTGCTCGGAACATTCTGCTTAAACCCCTACTCTCAACTGGCCTTGCTTCTGCTCCTGCTCATCTGACGCTTGTCAGCTTTGACATCACCTCCTCCTGGAAGCCCACTCTGATTTGCCAAACCTAGGTGAGGTGTTCTCCCCATGAATGAATGGAGATTAGGGAGCACGAGTTATTCATGCTTAATTTCCCAGTGCTGAGCTCAGCACTTGGTCTTGTTAGCACAATGACAAAATCGTCACTGTGGGAGGCAAAATAATGCCCCCCACCCAAGACATCCATGTCCTAGTCCCCATGTAACTATGTTATGTTACACAGGAAGGGCGAATTAAGGGTGCAGATGGAATTAAGGTTGCTAATCAGCTGACCTTAAAAGAAGATTACTTTGGTGGAAAATCTTATCTAGGTGGGCCAGGTGTGATTACAAGGATCCTTTAAATGCAGAAGAGAGAGGCAGAACCAGAGGGATGGCATCAGGAGAAAAACTCGACCACCATTGCTGGCTTTAAAGATAGGCCACATGGACTACCCTGGTGGCACTCTGGTTAAGGATCCGCCTGCCAATGCAGGGGACATGGGTTCGAGCCCTGGTCCGGGAAGATCCCACATGCTGTGGAAGTAACTAAGCCCGTGTGCCACAACGACTGACCCTGTGCTCTAGAGCCCGCACACCACAACTACTGAGCCCACGTGCCACAACTAATGAAGCCCGCGTGCCTAGAGCCCGTGCTCCGCAACAAGCCACCGCAATTAGAAGCCCACGCACCGCAACGAAGAGTAGCCCCCGCTCGTCGCCAATAGAGAAAGCCCGTGCAGCAACGAAGACCCAATGCAGCCAAAAACAAATTAAATAAATAAATTTTAAAAAAAAAAAAGGTCCCAAGAATCAAAGTGTTTCATGGCCACCTGATGTGCTGTGTTTTGTGTCCTGCTGGAGATCTATAACCCAGCCGCTCCCTGATGCTGGGCTCCATGCACCTCCATATCAGAGCTGATAGGCTCTCTTCACCACGACCAAGCATTCCCAGAGGGCACCCAGAGGGCACCGGTCTATATATTATAAGCCATTAATACTGTATTTCAAACTAAGAGCTTGTTGCTATAAAGGCCCAGTAAGCACATTTACAATTTTTCTGTTTTTGCAAATTCTGAAGAAACCAAGAACACAACTCAAAACTGTGTTTTATTTTGTTTTCCTTTATGACCAGCTACTCTTAAAAATAAAAATTGATACCTCTGCATTAGTGTTCCTTTATGGTTTATTAGACAGTATTACCCCATATATCAGTTTATTTGGTGCTTGGAACAACTTGCAAATTATGATTATCCCCATTTTTCAGGTGAGAAGTCAGAGGTTCAAAGATGTTTTGTAATTTGCCCAAGATCACACAGCTAATAAATGGCAAAGCCTAAAAACTAAAATCCAGGTCTTTGGGTAGAAAATACTACTCTCTCTACGTTGGAAAGAACCTTAGTGATATTTATTTATTTATTTATTTATATTTATTTATTGGCTGCGTTGGGTCTTCCTTGCTGTGCACAGGCTTTCTCTAGTCACGGCGAGCGGGGACTGCTCTTCGTTGCAGTGCGAGGGCTTCTCAGTTCGATGGCTTCTCTTGTTGTGGAGCACAGGCTCTACAAACCTAGGCTTCGGTAGTTATGGCATGCGGGCTTCAGTAGTTGTGGCTCGCGGGCTCTAGAGCGCAGGCTCAGTAGCTGTGGCGCACGGGCCTAGTTGCTCCGCAGCATGTGGGATCTTCCCAGACCAGGGCTCGAACCTGTGTCCCCTGCGTTGGCAGGAAGATTCTTAAACACTACGCCACCAGGGAAGCCCCTTAGTGATATTTAACTCTGATCCCAAATGAGAAACTGTAGCTCAAAGAGACTAAATGGCCTTCCCCAGGTCATCTGTCTGGCAGGCTCGTTTACGGCAAAGACAAAACTTTCAGTCTCCACTCTTCACCCTCTACCCTAAGGATCTGCCATGTTCAAAATCACCTATATACCCAGAGGTAGAGAAAGGACTTGAATCATTAATCATTTAGTGATTAGGTTGAATAACCTGAGAGATATGGGTCACATTCTCTTATTACAAACCTCCAAGGGACCCTCCAAACATCTCAGTTCTACTAAAATATTGTACTAAACATGCTTTAAAAAAGTGGGCTGAGGGACTTCCCTGGTGGTCCAGTGGCTAAGACTCCGTGCTCCCAATACAGGGGGCCTGGGTTCGATCGCTGGTCAAGGAACTAGATCTCACATGCCGCAGCTAAGAGTTCGCATGCCACAACGAAGATCCTGCACGTGGCAACGAAGATCTCACGTGCCGCAACTAATACCTGGTGCAGCCAAAATAAATAAATAAATAAATAAATAAATAAATATATATATATATATATATATATAAAATGTGTGCTGAAATCATCTTGGGACTGTACTGTGATATTCCCATGATGCTCAAATAGTATTTTTCTGGGTTTTGGACAATGAAATTGATGTTACAGGGATTTTGTGACCTCTCTGCCTGATGTCACAATAGATATGGTCTGTGAGAGTAAAATCTATGGATGTTCAGAAGAGGAGAGACTTAAATAAACTTCTTTGATAGAAGTACGGTAAGGGACTTCCCTAGTGGCGCAGTGCTTAAGAATCCGCCTGCCAATGCAGTGGACACAGGTTCCAGCCCTGGTCAGGGAAGATTCCACATGCCGCAGAGCAACTAAGCCCATGTGCCACAACTGCTGAGCCCACGTGCCACAACTACTGAAGCCTGCGTGCCTAGAGCCTGTGTTCTCAACAAGAGAAGCCACCGCAATGAGAAGCCCGCACACCGCAAGGAAGAGTAGCCCTGTTCACCGCAACTAGAGAAAGCCTGCGCACAGCAACGAAGTCCAATGCAGGCAAAAATAAATAAATAAATATTTTAAAAATAAATAAAAATAAACACTATGTATCAATAAATGCAGCCAAAATTCGGTTAACTCTCTTCACTGTTTGAAAAAATAAATAAACAAATAAATAAATAAAACGGAATCTTCTTTAATAACAACACCCAGAATGTTGCAGGCTAAAAAAGCTCTAATTTCACATTTGCTCAAGCATTGATTTGATGTCGCCAATATGACTCCAATCTTGGATAAAGTATGCAAACAACATAATTTTATTTCCTCATTTATCAAAACTGATTAGGGAAAAATTAATTAATGAGGGAACCAATAAGATGTTACAAGCTGTTCAAAGAATTCCCAAAACTGCATGTATACAAGACTATCAAGAATGATAAAGATGTGGAATCTAAAATATGACACACATGAACTTATCTGCGAAACAGAAACAGACTCCCAGAAATAGAAAACAGACTGTAGTTGCCAAGGGGGTGTGGGAGTGGGGGAAGGATGGAGTAGGAGTTTGGGATAAGCAGAAGCAAACTATTACATAGAGAATGGATAAACAACAAGGTCCTACTGTATAGCACAGGGAACTATACTCATTATCCTGTGATAAAGCATAATGGAAAAGAATATGAAAAAGAATGTATATATATATGTATAACCAAATCACTTTGTTGTACAGCAGAAATTAACATAATGTTGTATATCAACTATACTTCAATAAAATAAAAATTTTTTAAAGAATGATAAAGTAAGTTTGATTAATAGATGAAAAACAACAACAACAGGCACCAACTGCAGGGGTCCCTCCTAATTCTTAGTAACAAAAACCTGATTGTATGGTTGGGGTGTTATAAGGGCTGTATAGTCAAGGAGGGACTGGTCTGACTTGAGATTTCTTTCATCTAGCTTCCCATTCTTGGTAGGATTGGGAAAGGCAGCATTATTTTTAAAAATCATTTAAGAATTCCACAAAAATAAAGACTATACTTACAGGGATCATTTCTATAGTTTGTTACTAGAGAAGTTTCAGAAACCATAACTCAAAAAGAGTCATGTACCACAATGTTCATTGCAGCTCTGTTTACAATAGCCAGGACATGGAAGCAACCTAAGTGTCCATTGACAGGTGAATGGATAAAGAAGATGTGGCACATATATACAATGGAATATTACTCAGCCATGAAAAGAAATGAAATAGAATTATTTGTAGTGAGGTGGATGGACCTAGAGTCTGTCCTACAGAGTGAAGTAAGTCAGAGAGAGAAAAACAAATACCGTATGCTAACACATATATATGGAATCTAAAAAAAAAAAAAAAAGGTCATGAAGAACCTAGGGGCAAGACAGGAATAAAGACGCAGACCTACTAGAGAGTGGACTTGAGGACATGGGGAGGGGGAAGGGTAAGCTGGGACAAAGTGAGAGAGTGGCATGGACATATATACACTACCAAATGTAAAATAGATAGCTAGTGGGAAGCAGCCGCATGGCACAGGGAGATCAGCTTGGTGTTTTGTGACCACCTAGAGGGGTGGGATAGGGAGGGTGGGAGGGAGGGAGATGCAAGAGGGAAGAGATATGGGGATATATGTATATGTATAACTTATTCAGATTGTTATAAAGCAGAAACTAACACACCATTGTAAAGCAATTATACTCCAATAAAGATGTTTAAAAAAAAAAAAGTCTGTGAGGAAGTAGAGGTGAGCTACAACCTTGGGTAAGAGTCTCACTGTTCTATGTATATAAAGAAGTTAGAATGAACTACAGTGTAGTACATTAATTATAGCTATCTAAGGTATTCGGATAATAAAAATAAAATATTCTCATTTTAATAAAAGGAGAATATTGAAGTTATTTAAAAAAAAGGATTCCACAAAAATAAAACTCAACCTTGACACCCCATATCCAGTCTGTCAGGAAATCCCGTTGATGATCAAAACGTATTCAGGATCTGACCACTTGTCACCACTGCTATGACCCTGGTCAGAGCCACTATCATCTCCCACCCACATGTTGCTATAGCTTGGTCTCCCTGCTTCTACCCAAATCTTCCTGGAGTCTTCTCAACTCAGAGCAGCCAGAGGGTCCTTTTAAATCAGGAGACAGATTGTCTCACCTCTCTGCTCAGAATCCTTTCCTGATTTCCATATCAGTCAGAGTAAAAGCCAAATCCTGGCAATGACCTCCAAGCGCTCACATGATCTGCATGGACCCCAGCTTGTCAACTCTCTGGCCTCTTCCCCCACTTCTCCCTCCCTCACTCTCTCTGCTCCACTGGCCTCCTTCCTAAGCCCCAGACACACCAGACAGTTCCCTCTTAGGGCCTTCATTCTGTTCCTTTTACCTGAAATGCTCTTCCCCCAGGCAGACCATTAGCCAGCTCCTTCACTTCCTTCAAGATTTTGCTCAATTTTTACTTTAATGAGGCCAACCCTGACCACTCTACTTAATACTGCTGTCTATGCCCACCCCCACTATTAATTTCCAATTGCTGCTGTAACAAATTACCATAAACTTAGTGACTTGAAACAACACAAGTTTATTATCTTACAGTTTTGGAGTAACAACCAAATCTGCCTTTTGGAGAGAGAACTTTGGGGGGCAGCATGGATGATGGATTGGATGGGGAGACAAAGAAGAAGAAAGGAGGGAGGGAGAGGAACAGAGAGGAAGGGAGGAAATTAGATCATTTCTATTTACAGTTGACCCTTGAACAACACTAGGGTTAGGGGCACCCAACTGCCCAGTGAAAAATCCTCCAATAACTTTATAGTCAGCCCTTGGCCCTCTGTGGTTCTGCATCTGGATTCAACCAATTGCTCATCCTGTACTACCGTATATATTTATGCAGTGGGAAAAAAATCCACATATAAGTGGACTTGTGCAGTTCAAACCCATGTTGTTCAAGGGTCAACTGTACTAAGATTTTTCTGTTATGTTTTGTTTTGGGGGTTTTGTTGTTGTTGTACTAAGATTTAAATAATTGTCATACACAGGACTTGACAATTTCAGTTGCCATAACCCAGACGGTAACAGCGGGCTTGAAGAGAAAGCATCCAGAGATTCTTAGAAGGTAGAATCAATAAGGTTTGTGATGACTGGTTTGATATGGTTGGTGAAAGACTAGGAGGTCTTGAGAAAAAGGGAATCAGTTTTTGTGGGTGCGTATAATGAGTCTGGCTGGAGAGCTGTTGTCTTGGAAATACAAGGCATCTATCTGGATAGGAGTAGAAGGCATCTGGGGAAGAGTTTGGTGCTAAAGAGACAGATTTTGAAGCAGATAGGGAGGGAGCAGTTGAAGTTATGTCAGGGGATAATAAAGCAAAAAATAAATAAAGGGGTGGGGGAACTGATTCCAGAACACTGAATATCACCTTCCTAGGGTGGGCACTGGAGGAGATGTTAGAGCTGAGGGGGTGTCCCTCCCACGCCCAGCACACAGGAGCCATGTTGCCTCCTCAGTCTTTCTTCCTAGATGGTGAAGCCCAGAGTAGAGCAGAAGACACCATGAGAAAAAGAAGGAACACACAGACACTATAAGTTCTTAAAAGTTTTAAATGGTGTGTGAAAAGTTAACAACATTCAAAGGTTTATGGGGAAAATTTAGAGAGGAAAATGTTACCAGGAAATGTGAGATATTTTCATTTTTTTAATGATGTAAAGAGCTCATAGCAAATGTGAGAAGGAATCTAAAAGCCTACAGGAACTTGTTAGAAAACTGTAATCCATCCATATAATGAAACACGACGTGACCACAAGAAAGATTAAGGTAGATCAGTAGATATAAGTATAGGTGTCCATGATATATTAAAGTGGAAAGTATGAAGTGACCTCCCTCCCACCACCCCCCAAAACTTTTTTTTAATGTGCCTCTTTTTTTTTTAATTTTATTTATTTACTTTTGGCTGCGTTGGGTTTTCATTGCTGCAGGTGGGCTTTCTCTAGTTGCGGTGAGCGGGGGCTACTCTTCGTTGAGGTCACAGGCTTCCCATTGCAGTGTCTTCTCTTGCGGCAGAGCACTGGCTCTAGGCGCGTGGGCTTCAGTAGTTGTGGCACACGGGTTTAGTTGCTCTGCAGCATGTGGGATCTTCCTGGACCAGGGCTTAAACCCATGTCTCCTGCGTTGGCAGGCGGATTCTTAACCACTGCGCCACCAGGGAAGCCCCCAAATTGTTAACAGTAATAATCTTTTAAAATAAGAGCATGGAGCTAAGGAGTAGAGGACAATTCTCACATCTTTATTTAAAAATAAGTATTGGGGGCTTCCCTGGTGGCACAGTGGTTGAGAGCCCGCCTGCCGATGCAGGGGACACAGGTTCATGCCCCGGTCCGGGAAGATCTCACATGCCGTGGAGCGGCTGGGCCAGTGAGCCATGGCCGCTGAGCCTGCGCGTCCGGAGCCTGTGCTCCACAACGGAAGAGGCCACAACAGTGAGAGGCCCGCGTACCGCAAAAAAATAAAAATAAAAATAAGTATTGGGACTTCCCTGGTGGCACAGTGGTTAAGAATCCGCCTGCCAATGCAGGGGACACAGGTTCGAGCCCTGGTCCAGGAAGATCCCACACGCCGCGGAGCACCTAAGCCCGTGCGCCACAATTGCTGAGCCTGCGCTTTAGGGGCCACGAGCCACAACTACTGAGCCCACGTGCTGCAACTACTGAAGCCCTTACACCTAGAGCCCCTGATCCGCAACAAGAGAAGCCACTGCAAAGAGAATCCCGCGCACTGCAAGGAAGAGTAGCCCCCAATCGCCGCAAGTAGAGAAAGCCCGCACACAGCAACGAAGACCCAACGCAGCCAAAAATAAATTTAAAAAATAAAAATTTAAATAAAAAAAAAACTGACTTCTAAAAAAATAATAATAAAATAAAATACATTTTTAAAGAAAGAAAAGTGGACAAAGACTTGAATGGCAGAAATGTGTGGGCTGGGTTAGCGGTTCAGACTTGAGCAATGCACTTATATCTTATAAAGGAAAAATTATGAGCCTCAAATGTTGACCTATATTATTTTTATTATGATGTTACTTAAATATGTACAAACAGAAAAGTAGATATAAATGCCTTATTCTAAAAAATAAAATAAATGCCTTATTCTTATAGCTCCTTGTACAAGGATAAAACCAAAGCAAGTTAGAAAATTAAATGTAATTGTACAGTAATATAAATATAAAGTATATTAAAGAAACAGTAAAATTCAAATGAACAACATTCAGTTAATATGATGGATGATGTTTTCTGAAAAGGAAATTCAAATTAAACCCACAAGGTACTATTTTCTACCCACTAGAATGGCTAACATTGAAAACAATGACAACGCCTACCCTGGTTGGCAAGGAAGAAGAGCAACTGAAACGTTCACACATTGTTGGAAAATGTAAGATGGTAAAACACTTTAGAAAATCTGACAGCTAGTCATAAAGCTAAATGTCACCTACCATATGACCCAGCAATTTCACACCTAGATATTTTCTAGAAGAGTAATGAAAATATATGTTCACAAAATATACATGTACAAAGTCTTTTTATTCATACCATTTTTATTCTTAACAGCTAAAGATTGGAAACAACCCAATGACTACAAACAGGTGAATGGAAAAGCCAAGTATGGTATATTCATACAGCAGACTTGTACTCAGCAATAAAAAACAAGAGAATGCCAAAGCCTGATAGTGCAAAACCAGCTCCTGACTGTAACAAATGACATTTTCTTTCTCATTGGGTGGTTACCAATGGACACATGCATTTATCAAATAAACCAATGAATTTGCAAAACCCAGTGAATGGGAACCCTCTTACACTATTGGCGGGAATGTAAATTGGTGCAACCACTATGGAAAACAGTATGGAGGTTCCTCAAAAAACTAAAAATAGAGTTGCTATATGATCCAGCAATCCCACTCCTGGGAATATATCCCAACAAAACTATAATTCAAAAAGATACATGCACCCTTATGTTCATAGCAGCACTATTTATGATAGCCAAGACATGGAAGCAATCTATTTACTTATTTATTTTTTTAATTTTGGCTGCCCCGGGTCTTAGTAGCGGCATGCATGCGGGATCTAGTTCCCCGACCAGGGATCGAATCTGGGCCCCCTGCATTAGAAGCCCGGGGTCTTACGCACTGGACCACCAGGGAAGTCCCAAGACGTGGAAGCAATCTAAATGTCCATTGACAGATGAATGGATAAAGAAGATGTGATACACACACACACACATACACACACACACACATTGGAATAGTACTCAGCCATAAAAAAGAATGAAATATTGACATTTGCAGCAACATGGATGGACCCAGAGATTATCATACTAAGTGAAGTAAGTCAAAAAGAGAAAGGGGGGCTTCCCTGGTGGCGCAGTGGTTGAGAGTCCACCTGCCGATGCAGGGGACACGGGTTTGTGCCCCGGCCCGGGAAGATCCCACGTGCCGCGGAGCGGCTAGGCCCGTGAGTCATGGCCACTGAGCCTGCGCATCTGGAGCCTGTGCTCCGCAACGGGAGAGGCCACAACAGTGAGAGGCCCGCGTACCGCAAAATAAAATAAAAAAAAAAAAAAGAGAGAAAGGGACTTCCCTGGTGGTCCAGTGGTAAAGAATCGCCTTCCAATGCAGGGTACCCAGGTTCAATCCCTGATGGGGGAATTAAGATCCCACGTGCCACAGGGCAGCTAAGCCCCTGAGCCACAACTACTGAGCTTGCGCACCTCAACAAGAGAGCTCGCGAGCCGAAAACTACAGAGCCCACGCGCCCTGGAGCCCATGCACCACCTAGAAAGAAGCCCGCACGCCTCAACGAAGACCCGATGCAGCCAAAAAAGTAAAAGAAAATAAATAAAATAAAATATTTTTTTAAAAAACAACAAAAAGAGAAAGATAAATACCATATGATACCACTTATATGTGGAATCTAAAAAAATGATACAAATGAACTTATTTATGAAACAGAAACAGATTCATAGACATAGAAAATGGACTTGTGGTTGCCAAGAAAGAGGATGAGGTGGGGGAGGGAATCGCTTTGAGGTACACCAGAAACTAACACAACATTGTAAATCAACTATACGTCAATTAAAATAAATAAATAAATTTTAAAAAATAGCGAATGAAGCTTTTTCCATGTAAGTTTTACTCAAAATATGTATAAATATAAACATATAAACATTAAGAAGTAATAGTATTTCAGAGAGTCTGAGTGGAGCTAATGAACTGAACGTTTGTGTGACTGTCACTTGAAGACAAATGGCACTGGCAGCATGGTTGACCAGCTGAAGGGAAAGCAGAGTGCAGAATTGAGAGAAGCTTTCCACTATTTGACAAGGATGGTGACAAACATCAAAAAATTGGAGACTGTAATGAGGCAAAATTCCCTAGAAGCAAAATTTCAGGATAAATTAATGAAACAAATGGTGATGGAAATAGTACAATTGACTTTCTGGACTTTCTGACAATGATGACAAGAAAAATGAAAAACATAAAAAAGAAATTAGAGAAACATTCCTTGTGTTTTATAAGGATGACACTGTCCGTGTTGGTGCGACATAAGTACATCACATGATAAAACACCTTCAAGAAAAGTTAACACATGAGAAGATTGATTAAATGATCATGGAAGCAGATATTGATAATAATAGTCAAGAAAAAACTGAAGAATTTGTATAAATGATGTCAGCAAAGTGAGACCACTGTACAGAATGTGTTAAAGTTCCTGTGCAAAATTATTTGCCTTTTTTTTTTTCTTGTTGTCAAAAGAATATACATGAGTAGTCATTAGGACTTACTTCTCTGTGTTTTTCTTTTTTTTTTTTTCTTTTAATTTTAATTTTTGGCTGCATTTGGTCTTCGTTGCTGTGCGCGGGTTTTCTCTAGTTGTGGCGAGCAGGGGCTACTCTTCATTGTGGTGCGTGGACTTCTTATTTTGGTGGCTTCTCTTGTTGCAGAGCACGGGCTCTAGGAGCGCAGGGTTCAGTAGTTGTGGCATGCGGGCTCAGTAGTTGTAGCTCGCGGGCCCTAGAGCGCAGACTCAGTAATCGTGGTACTGTGGGCTTAGTTGCTCCACGGCATGTGGGATCTTCCCGGACCAGGGCTCGAACCTGTGTCCCCTGCATTAGCAGGCGGATTCTTAACCACTGTGCCACCAGGGGAGCCCTATGTTTTTCTTCTTTATCTCACTATCACTATCCTATACCTTATTTTTTTTAAATACATCAAGTAGCAAGTTGCACATGGCTTGCTAAATTACTGGTTCTCAAATTTTGGACGTTGAGCATCCCTTTACATTTTAAAATTTTATGAAGATCTCTAAGACTTTTTGTTTGTATGAGTTATATATAATAAAAGTTTCCATATTAGAAATTAAGACAGAATTTTTTTTTTTTTTTTTTTTGCGGTACCCCGGCCTCTCACTGCTGTGGCCTCTCCCGTTGCGGAGCACAGGCTCCGGACGCGCAGGCTCAGCGGCCATGGCTCACTGGCCCAGCCGCTCCGCGGCATGTGGGATCTTCCCGGACCAGGGCATGAACCCGTGTCCCCTGCATCCGCAGGCGGACTCTCAACCACTGCGCCACCAGGGAAGCCCAAGACAGAATTTTAAAATATTTGTTCATTACAAAATAATAACAAAACCATTACAGGTTGACATAAGTATTTTTAAAATAATTATACTTTCCAAAACAAAAAAAACACACTAGTGAGAAAAGTGGACTCATTTTACATTTTTGCATATCTCCTTAACGTCTGGACTAATAAAAGACAGCTGGATTCTCATATCAACATTCAATCTGTTGTGATATCGCACTTCATGTAGCCTCTGGAAAATTCCACTCTACACTAATGAGAGAACAAGAGTGAGAGGCAGATAATGTCTTTAATATTGTTGTTAAAATGGTTTTTACCTCATGGGTCCCCTTTGCTCACACTTTGAAAACCACTAACATACGTCCTTCAACACATCTAAACTTAGATGGAGTTGGTCAAATACAAGAACACCTAAGTTACACCTTTTTAAAAATAGTTTCCTTTAGGGACAATCAGCCTGTTGTATATTTCAGAATTCTGAACTATAGACAATCCACAGTATATACCTAAAGTTGTGCTATTGCAAAGTGGGTTCATTATCCAAGTACTCATACATCATTATTTTTTACTACTGATCCTATACCAGAAGCTTTGTCTTATATTGATACTTGCTTTTAAAGATTTGTTTGGCTCTTAAAGAAAATCTGCTTGTGGTACTATTTACCTCAAACAAGTTATATATTTGATTTCCAACTTAAAAATTACAATTAGTTTTGTAGGAAACTGCCATACTATCTTTCAAAATGACTGTACACTTTTACATTCCCAGCAGCAACGAATGACAGTTCCTGTTGCTCCACATCCTCACCAATGTTTGGTGTTGTCAGTGCTTTGAAATTCAGCCATTCTAATAGGTGTGTAGTGGTAACTCACTGTTTTAATTTGCAATCCCCTAATGACATATGATGTTGAGCATATTTTCATATGCATATTTGCCATCTGTATATCTTCTTCGGTGAGGCGTTTGTTCAGATCTTTTGCCCACTTTTAGTCAGGAAGTTAGTTTTCTTATTGTTGAGTTTAAAAGAGATTTTTTAAAATATATTTTTGATACCACTCCTTTATCAAATATGTGTTTTGCAAAGATTTTCTCCCAGTCTGTGACTTGTTTTTTCATTCTGTTAACTGTGTCTTTCACAGAGCTTAAGTTTTTAATTTATATTATTTTTTAATGCATGGTTTTTTAAAGTTATTTTATTTTATTTACTTATTTATTTATTTATTTTGGCTGCACCGGGTCTTAGCTGCGGCACACAAACTCTTAGTTGCAGCGTGCATGCGGTGTCTAGTTCCCCGACCAGGGATTGAACCTAGGCCCTCTGCATTGGGAGCACGGAGTCTTACCACTGGACCACCAGGGAAGTCCAAGTTTTTCATTTCATTTCATTTCATTTTTTTAAATGTTTTATTTATTTGTTTGTTCGTTTGGCTGCACTGGGTCTTAGTTGCAGCACGCAGGATCTTTTATTTTTGTTTTTTAAATTGTTATTGGGGCTTCCCTGGTGGCGCAGTGGTTGAGAGTCCGCCTGCCGATGCAGGGGACGCGGGTTCGTGCCCCAGTCTGGAAAGATCCTACATGCCGTGGAGCAGCTGGGCCCGTGAGCCATGGCCGCTGAGCCTGCGTGTCCGGAGCCTGTGCTCCGCAACGCGAGAGGCCACAACAGTGAGAGGCCCTCGTACCGCAAAAAAAAAAAAAAAAAAAAATTGTTATTGGACTATAGCTGCTTTACAATATTGTGTTATTTTATACTGTACAGCAAAGTGAATCAGCTATATGTATACATATATCCCCTCTTTTTTGGGTTTCCTTCTTATTTAGGTCACCACAGAGCACTGAGTAGAGTTCCCTGTACACGGGATCTTTTAGTGGCGGCATGCATGCAGGATCTAGTTCCCTGACCAGGGATCGAACACAGGCCCCCGCATTGGGAGCACAGAGCCTTTTTTTTTTTTAATTTATCTTTTATTTACTTATTTATTTTTCTTTTTGGCTGTGTCGGGTCTTAGTTGTGGCACACGGGATCTTTGTTGCCGCACACAGGCTCTTCGCTGTGGCACGTAGGCTTCTCTCTAGTTGTGGCGTGCGGGGTTTCTCTTCTCTAGTTGTGGCATGCAGGCTTCAGAGCACGTGGGCTCTGTAGTTTGCAGCACACGGGCTCTCTAGTTGAGGCACGCAGGCTCAGTAGTTGTGGCGCGCAAGTTTAGTTGCCCTGCGGCATGTGGGATCTTATTCCCTGACCAGGGATCGAACCCACATCCCCTGCATTGCAGGACAAATTCTTTACCACTGGACCAGCAGGGAAGTCCCAGGAGCATGGAATCTTAACCACTGGATCACTATAGAAGTCCCTAAGTTTTTAATTTTAATAAAGTCCAACTTATCAATTTTTTCTTTCATGAATCATGCTTTTGGTGTTGTAACTGAAAAGTCATCACCAAGCCCAAAGTTACCAAGATTTTTCACCTATGTTATTTTCCGGGAGTTTTAGTTTTGTCAGAGGTTGGGGAAAGGGAGCGAAGGACAAAGAGTGGAATACAGAGGATTTTTAAGGCAACGAAACTATTCTCTATGATACAGTAATGATGGGACAAATTTTCAAAACACATACAATGTACTACACAAAAAGTGACCCCTAATATAAAATATTGGACTTTAGTTAATAATAATGTATCAATATGGTTCATCAGTTATAACAAGCGTAACACAATATTTCAAGATGTAAATGTAGGGAAACTGTAGGAGAAGGGGAACAAAAGAATAAACTGTTATCAACCAGGAGAAGAAACAATAGCAAAGATAACAAATCAGTTGTAAAGACTCTAAGTTCTGTTTCAATGGTAAAGACTAGCCTGAAGCACTTTCTTGAGGTGTTTTGCAGAATTTAAACCCCCCTAGGGACTCAACTACCAGATCAGCTGAAACCTAAGGGATGATGATGTTGACCTTTTCTGACCCTTGATACTTCAATCAACTAAAGCTTGGACTCTGTGGACAGCCCAAGCCCCTTCATGAATATGTATACACCCTTAGCTTAAAACCTCCCCAATTTTGCTCTTTGGGGAGACACACTGCTTTGGGAAAGATCTCCAGTGTTCTCTTTACTTGCTGCAAGTAATAAGTCCTCCTCCCGCTCTGTGGCTTGATTGTGACTTTTGGCTCCACACCTGCCAAGAGGCAAGTCCAGTTTTCCCTAACAGCACCAACCCCCGTCTCTGTGGGGCACTGTGTGGCCACGGCTGCCATATACCCTAGGAGATGCTATATTCCAGCCTCCCCTTACATTTTATATCCCCCCACAGCTCCTGGCACGAGGCCTTGCAATATGGCAGGCTGCTGAGTCAATGTTGCAGCTCTGACTTCAGATTTCATCAGGGCAGTTTGTGTTTCAGAAAGCAAACAGGAGAGGATGGACCCAGCCCGGCAACGGCCAACTTAGCTGTCTGAAGACGTGAGCTGTTCAAAATGTGGTTGATGCCTCTGATTTTCTGAGTCTACCTTTATTCCCAGGGCTCTTTGAATGAAACAAATTCACTTCTCCCGAGGAATCCTCAAAGCACACCGCCACTGAGGGTGGATTTATCTTTCTAGAACTCATATCTTAAATCCCCCTCTTTAAATCCCCTCCCTCTTTAAATTACCTCCCATCCATCTGCAGGGATAGCAAACACAGATCTCAGTGAGGCAGGCAGCCAGCTTCAATGAGGAAAGGAGGCCCATGTAATGTGGGGACCAGTGGGAATTGTGGCAAACTGAAAGGCATACACATTCAAAGGTTCTTAAAACTGTGCTGGTCAAACCAAATGTATGAACAGGAAGCCCAGTTCAATCACCAGCAGTCAATGTGGGGTGTTTGATTCATATTTTATAGTACAAATTGCTCAGTATAAATTACAGGGCCCTTCAGGTCCAGCCACTCTTACCCACGTCCCTACACTCTGTTTATATGACATACTTTCACACATTCTCCCTGTTATCTTTGCTGGTTCATTCTTTTCCCCCCAACTTTTATTGAGCACCTAATATGTACCATGCACTATAATATTAATAGATGCTTAGGAAACAAGGGTGAACAAGAGTTTCAGTCCTCATGGAGCTTGTAGTGTAGTGTCGACAAAAAATTAATCAGTCCATCTAAGAAATGGAAAATTTTATTCAAGCCAAATTGAGGATTATAACCTGAGAACAGCCTCTCAGAAAGCTCCAGGAACTGTTCCGCCCATTAGAAGTCAAAGCAGTTATGTAAGTTTTTTGAGAGAAGGGGCTGTACATTAAGTGATGTATTATTGACAGTTTACACAATCCAGATCTGTGAGTGCAAAGTAGTGGGTCATCGTGACCCCTTACAAAATCAGGAAGGAATGTTACCTTTTAAGGAGTTGTCTTGTTGGTGCTCGGAGAATGTTGCTCTTTATGGCTGAGCAGGTATTTCTGCCTGTGGGGAGGTTTGGTCGATGCATAATGCAGATACACAATGCACACTAGAGGGGAGAGAGGAGGCCAAAAGGCAGAGAAAAGTTTTTACGTTTAAATTTTTCTTTTCTTGCCACGAAGTATGAATTTCATGTCATAGTAGTGAGGGGACATACATGTTAACAGTTACCAGACTGTGATAAGCATTATGAGAAAAGTACCGGGTTTGACTGAAATATACACAAGGGGCGCCTAGCCAGATCAGAGAAAGATAGGTTTGGGAAGTCTCCTCCTCCGAGTAGACATCTTAGCCGTGGCTAAGGATGAGCTAAGGAAGCAAAGATGAGAGTGAAAGGGTGAAGGTGGTGGTAGGGAGAGGGTTTCCTGGAAGAGCGAACAGTACTAATAAAGGTTCCTAAGGAAACGAACATTCCATGTGGCTGGAGAGTAAGAATACAGGGAGGGGTGGCACAAGATGAAACTGAAAAGGTGAGCAGAGGCCAGATCTTTCCAAACCTTGTGACCAAATGAGTCAGATTTTGTCCTTGGGGGAATGGGCGAGACCAACAGTTTTTAATCAAGGACTCACATTTGTCTTTTAGAAAAATCTCTCTGGCTTCATTGTGGAGAACAGGCTGAACAAGGGGTGGAAGCAAAGACGATAGTTAGAGGGCCCTCACGATAAACCAGGCAGAGACGATGATGGCCTGGCATGAGATGCGGCAGTGGGGTGGAAAGCATGGACCAGACTTGGGAGATAGAATTGATATAACTCAGAGATTTAGTGATGGTGGGAAGAAAGACAAGAGGAGGTGTTAATGATGAACTTGGAGTGCCCTGATCCCCTCCTCATCCTTTCAGCTTAATTCTCTCAGTCTTCATGGACCCTCTAGGCATCTTCTTACCCACTACCTCCAATACTCTGTCCCACTACTGGAGTAGCACACCATATTGTATAATGGTGAGAGACTGGGTGTCCTTCTTCCTTGTTGTGTTGGGCAGAGACCCTGTATCACTCAGGGTCAAATTGGGAGACGGAAGCCACACAGCAATTTGAACAGCGAAATTTTAATACATGTAAGTGTTAACTATAACAGGGCATTTGAGTAAAGTGGGATTGGCTGCTAGCCAAAAAGTAAAGAGAACTCTAAAGGATACAGGATTGGCATATGTAAGGTGCACCCATCACCCCCTAAGCTAAGGTAGAGGACCGGGGCTGAGATCCAGACCTTGTGGAGAGTTACACAGCTGCGGGTAACTGGATGGCACAGAAGTCGCTCAATGCTGGGCCAGTGGTGAAACCGAGAGAGGCCCTGTGAGGCTCCCAGGTATAGAGGCCCTTTTGTCCCCTGTTTCTTATAGGCAAGACTCCAGTCTCCATGACCCTCCTGGAATTCCAAAGGGCAGATTCGAACAGTTGCTCATCAAGGGAGGAGCAGGCAAGAAACCAGCTGAGGTCAGATGAAAGGAACCAGAGAAGTTCATCCAGATTAGGAGACCCACCATCTGAGACGAGATTAAGGGAGTGCAAGCGGGCGCACTCACCCTAATCTTGTCAGAGACCCCACCTTTGAACCATCGTTGTAAAACCCCTCATCAAATCCTCCCAGGTTGGGACACATAGTTTTTCCAGGCAGGAGTCCCCCTTTGCCTGGCAAAGTAATAAAGCTATCCTTTTCTACTTTACCCAAAACTCTGTGTCTGAGATTTGGGACCGGTGTACAGAGAAGCTGAGCTTTACACAGCAATGGTAGTTGCTGGAAATTTGCCCTCCAGAACTTGCCAGAAACCTACCTTCTAGGGTGTCAAGAAAAGTCATTCTTGGAGAGGTGTCTCAGTGGAGGCACCCTGACACAAAGGCAACCAAGGATGGGAGGATTCAGGGGAAAACTACTGGCTGGGTGGTGCTGGCCACTGTCACTGCAGGAGCGGGGCTCTGGAAGAGCTACAGGAGCTGCAGAACCCTGGTGCTGGGGAAGCCATCTGCACTGCAGGAGCTGAGCATTAAGGAACCCATGCATGCTGCAGGAGCCTGCTGAAAGAGGACATTAGAATGAGAAAGGAAACCCCTTCCTCCTGCAATTACTCTCCGGAGCCCTCACCTCACAAAGACTAACATTGTGCCAACTGGTAAAGAAAAAAATACTTAAATGGTCCAGCACCAATTTTTGCACAGCAAGCAATGAAGGGTGAATTTGGAGCCAAAAGGCAATAAATTGGTAACTGGCACAGACCCCATATTGTTTATCACAGCTGCTGGAGTACCACAGGGGGCTAGAAATCAATATGGCAAGGAAGGTTAGGAAAGGAGAAATGTATATTCAAGTCTGTTGCCTACTTTTAAACTGGGTTGTTTTTTGGTTGTTGTTGAGTTGTAGGAGTTCTTCATATATTCTGGATATTAAACCCTTATCAGATAAATGATTTACAAATACTTTCTTTCATTCCATAAGTTGCTTTCTCACTCTCTTCATAGTGTTCTTTGATGCACAAAAGTTTTCAAGTTTGATGAGGTCTAATTTATCTATTTTTTCTTTGGTTGTCTGTGCTTTTGGTGTCATATCCAAGAAATCATTGCCAAATCCAATGTCATAGGCTTTTCCACTATGTTTGCTTCTAAGAGT
Source organism: Tursiops truncatus (assembly GCF_011762595.2). Taxonomy (NCBI): domain Eukaryota; kingdom Metazoa; phylum Chordata; class Mammalia; order Artiodactyla; family Delphinidae; genus Tursiops; species Tursiops truncatus. Next base: position 14,835,614 of record NC_047048.1, read on the forward strand.
TTTATAGATTTAGAGCTTATGTTTAGGTCTTTGATTCATTTTGAGTTAATTTTTGTATTGGATGTAAGGTAAAGGTCCAATTTCATTCTTTTGCATATGGATATCCAGTTTACCCAGAACCAAATGTTGAAAAGCATTTGATCATATATGCAAGAGCTTACTTCTGGGTTCTCTATTCTGATTCATTGGTGTATATGTCTGCCTTATTCCAGTACTACATGTTTTGATTACTGTAGCATTTGTCTCTTAAATCCTGTGAAAAATTAAAAGTGGGGTTACAAAAAAATTTATAACAATAGGTTTTATTTATTTATTTATTTTGGGCTGTGTTGGGTCTTCCTTGCTGCGTGTAGGCTTTCTCCAGTTGCGGCGAGTGGGGGGCTACTCTTCGTTGCAGTGCGCAGATTTCTCATTGTGGTGGCTTCTCTCGTTGTGGAGCACGGGCTCTAGGCGCGCGGGCTTCCCTAGTTGCAGCACGTGGGCTCAGTAGTTGTGGCTCACGGGCTCTAGAGCACAGGCTCAGTAGTTGTGGCGCATGAGCTTAGTTGCTCCGCAGCATGTGGGATCTTCCCGGACCAGGGATCGAACCCGTGTGTCCTGTATTGTCAGGTGGATTCTCAACAACTGCGCCACCAGGGAAGCCCCAACAATAGGTTTTTATATGTGCCCATGTATTTACCTTTAACAGGGATCTTTATGTCTATATCTGGCTACAAGTTACTGTCTCGTGTCCTTTCATTTCAACCTGAAGGAATCCCTGTAGCATTTCTTGTAGGACAGGTCTAGTGGTAATGTGTGGGAGAGTGGTATGGGGGGGAGGGGGAATCGGATGAAGGTATTCAAAAGATACAAACATCCAGCTATAAGACAAATAAGTACTAGAGATGTAACATACAACATGATAAATATAATTAACACTGCTGTATATGATATACAAAAGTTAACAGAGGAAATCCTGAGTTCTCATCACAAGGAAAAAAATGTTTTTCTATTCAATTTTGTATCTATATGAGATGATGGATGTTCACTAAATTTACTGTGGTCCTCATTTCATGAAGTATTAAGTCAAATCATTTCACTGTACACCTTATACAGTGCTGTACATCAACTATATACCAATAAAACTGGAAGAAAAAAGATATATCAGGGTAACCAAAGAGTCTGAATTCATGAGGGAAAGAATTCTAGCTAATAAGTGTGGAAGAAAGGATTGAATTAGAAAATTACCATTTCACAGCCCCTAATGAGATAATAGCAGATGAACAAAACAGCAAATAAAGCAATGAACTATGGTTGAAACTATTAGATAAAAGCTTAATGTGGAACTATACAATTGCAGGGGCAGGCTGTCACCACCTGAGCCTACTGATCACTGAAACTGGGACCATGAGCTATTGCGGGTCTCCTGGTGTGATACCAACACACATCACCTCCTAGCCTCTAGAGCCAACCTCCATTTACACAATATGGGAGAGAGAGGAAGAAGTTAAATGACACGACAAGGAAACAGAAAAATCCACAAAGTGGGGCATTTTACAGGACAACTGACCCAGTTTTTGCAGCAAGTCATGACAGGAAAAAATGAAAAGGGCAGGGGCCCACCCTAGATTATAAGAGACTTAAACACCATACAAGAAAATTTCATGTGTAGATTCTGTATGTATTCTGAGTTGTATGTTTTCTATTGTCTTTCAGACAATCAGAGAAATTTGATTCTGGACTGGGTTTTAGATGATAACAGGGCCAAGTTGACTTTGTCAAGTATGCAAATGGCATTGAGGTTATGGAAAAAAGTCTAGTTTTTTAGAGCTGTATATTGAGATATACAGGAGTAAAATGACATAAGGTCTGCAGCAGAGCAAAACAGAAAGGGGTAAAGCAAACCTGACAGGATCTTGATAATTGTTGAATCCATGTGATGGGATACGGGAGTTCTTTGTTCTATTTTCACTTCTGAGAAGGTCTGAATATTTTCATAACAAATTCTAAAGAGAGTTTTTAAAAGAGATGATGTGTGGGAGGGTGGTAGAGGGATAAATATTAGCTTCTCTTTCCCAGCAGCAGGTGTAAGACACGTGGGTGGAAGAGAAAATCCTCTCTGCGTTTTATTAAAAACTCTCTCTTGGGATTTGCTCATTTAAGGAACTAACAAAATTGCCCTCAGAGCGTGGTATGTAGGCCACGCCCCACCAGGGATACTTCAGAGAGCAGAAAAAAAACTCAAATTGCCAACTTGGTCACAGACAGAAACTCAGCAAGATCAAATACCTGAAAAGGACTTTTTTTTTAAGTATTGAATTATTTTCGATCTATTAAAAAGAAAATCCCCGAGGGGATAGATGCAATTTTCCTGGGAAGAGAATTATCTGCGCTAGTTAAACCAAACCAAAACAAAGGCATTCTTCGCAATAACTCCCTGAGAGCAGCGTTTACCGAGACAGTAATTAGGTAATTAGACCGGGTAGTCACCGCAGAGCCTCGGGTGCCGCAGGGTGTTAATGACTCCTGCTCAGCTGTGCAGCTGCCCTCGGCGAGGAGGTAGGTCTGGACTTTTCTGAGCGTAGGCCACTCGGCCTGATTCCTCTCGCCTTTGCAGCTCTCGGGGAGCATCCTTCCCCCAACGCCCGCGGGGCTGGGCGCACCCGGGGCTGGCGGGTGGGACGCTGGGCTCGCGCTGGTTCCCCCGCGCGGCCGCTCCCAACTCTCGGCCCTCACCCCAAAACTGCCGGCGCATCAAGCTACCACAATTTTAGCGTCCCCTGGCCGCAGGGCTTGGGCACCTGCTGATAATCCGAAATTGCACGCGGTTCCCGGCCTTGCACCAGGCAGGGTGACTTTCCCTTCTTAATCGCTCGCTCGCTTAATACAGTTAATTCGTACCCCTTATCAAACACGTGGACTGTGGAAAGGAAAAAAGAACTAATGTGTGTATGTCCCTACCAGCCAGAAATACTTTTAGCATTCCACCGCATTTCCTTTCACTCCAGACATGTTTTAAATATATATTACTGGGATACCAGAGATATTACTTCAGAAGCTCATTTTTCACTTTGCATCATTTATTGAGCACTTACTCCTGTCATCAAATAGCCTAACAAAATGTTCAATGCTGATAAAAGTCCGCCGGAGTAATGCACAGCTCCCTGACACTTGATACTTGGATAATTTCCCATTTTTGACCGACATAAACAAGTGTTTGGTCTAATTTTGCCAAATACCCTTCTCGCTCAGGCGGCGCACAGGCCGGGATGGAGGAAAGGATCATGGTTCCAGGTGCCAGATCGCAGAGGCCTAGCGCTGAGTACCTTCCCGGTCCTGTGACGTCAGCCCTAGGCCCCGCCCCCTTCGGCGGAGCCAATCGAAGCGCTGGGGGGGGGCCTCCACAAACTTGCGCGCACGGGCGCGCTAGCGGCAGACCCTGAGGCTAGGCGCGATGGACTTGGCGTTTCCTGGTGTCCAGGGTCAGGCCCAGCTGCCGCCACCCGAAGCGTGGCCGCTGGTTGGCTCCAAGGAGGAGCTCTATGACTGTCTGGATTACTACTACCTGCGCGACTTCCCGGCCTGCGGGGCCGGGCGCAGCAAGGGCCGGACGCGGCGCGAGCGGGAACTGCGCACCAACTGGCGGGTGCCCGGCGGCCACGAGCGCAAGATCGCGCAGAAGCTCCTCAACGGCCAGCGCAAGCGTCGCCAGCGCCAGCTGCAGCCCCGGCCGCGCACCCGTCTCGCCTGAGTGCTGGTGCGTGCGGGCCCGCGCGAGCGCCCTGGTAACGCTCCGGTCCGCCCCCTGCGACTCGAACGGGGCACAGTCGCCCCCTCCTGAGGCTGCCCCGCGTAGCGAGTCATTAGCTGGGCTCCCTAAACTCCCAGCCTGTCTCCCGGTGGCAGTTAAAATTCTACCTTTTGGAATTTTTTAGTTGGGTAGAAGGGGCTAGGAAACGCAGAAAACATCTTTCTAAAAATACAAGTAAGGGATTTACTTCCAGTGTTTATGCACGGACTAAAGAGAATTGATTTTTGTTTTTGTCTGGTTTTCAACAGGATACCCATACCCAAAGGACCTGATAAAAGTATTTTCTCTGACTCCAGCTATAACTCCGGTCCTAAGGGGAACAGTCCATGTTGGTCAACAGAACTTCTTTTCGACATCGCTTAAGTTCAGTATCTTTTCCTCACTAATTGTTAAGTAACATCCAAGTGGGTATGCCTGTTTAGGGTTTTTAATTAAAAGAGCAGCAAGAATGGCATTTTAACTCTGCTGGTGTTTTTTTTAAGTTGCTGTGGTAACTTGTTTCAAGTACACAAATATTTGAGTTCTTATCTGCAAAGAAGACGTCACAAAGACGAATGTGGGCAGAACAGAGATAGGAATTCTCTGCGCTTTGACCCCACAGCAATCCTTTGAAGCGAATGCTAGCTCCATTTTACGGACGGGATTCTGAGGCACAGAACTCAAGTAACTTTCCAGAGGTCATACAGCTAATTAGAAAACCTGGCATAACAGATACTCAAAAACATTCACTCTTCCCAGCATCACAGTTTTCCTCAACTGTAGACATCCTTCTGTGGTTCAGAACCACCCACAAACTCCATGTCCAAGAACTAGGGTTATAGTTTAAAAATTATGCAGAGTATGGCAGGGTCCCTCTTCTTTCTCTTCACTCTGCATTCAGTCAGGTCTCTGCGCCCAGCGGTGAGTCCTTTGTTGGGGGAGAAGGGTGGTGTTCTGGAAGGAGCAACTTGAATTTTAATCCTAGCTATGGGTGTTCATCAATCTGGCACTCAGCAAACTTCTAAGTGGTAGCTACTTTCAAGTTCCACCATGCTTCAGGTTTTGCATTTGTAAAATGGGAATAATATTGGGTTACCTCGCCAAACAGGATTATAGATAAAATAAATAAAATGTGACACCCTTAAGGGCTTGGCACATAACCGGTGCTCAATAAATAGTAATTATTATTATTTTTTTTTTTGCGGTACGCGGGCCTCTCACTGTTGTGGCCTCTCCCGTTGCGGAGCACAGGCTCCGGACACGCAGGCTCAGCGGCCATGGCTCACGGGCCCAGCCGCTCCGTGGCATGTGGGATCTTCCCGGACCGGGGCACGAACCCGCGTCCCCTGCATTGGCAGGCGGACTCTCAACCACTGCGCCACCAGGGAAGCCCCAATGGTAATTATTTTTAAGTTTACAGAACGTGATCCCTCTTCTCCTTCCTCTCTAGTCACGAAGTCCTTTTTTTTTTTTTTTTGGGCCGCACCATGCGGCATGCAAGATCTTAGTATCCCAACCAGGGATGGAACCCTTGCCCCCTGCATTGGGAGTGCGGAGTCTTAACCACTGGACTGCCAAGGAAGTCTTAAATTCTTTCACTCACTTCATTATTTTAAAATGTCTCCAACATTCAGGCAGTGTGGTATGGTAGGAGTCTTCACTTTGGAGTCAAACACCTGTATGGACTTGGGAAAGTTGCTTAAACTCTAAGCATCTGTTTCCTTACCTATAAAATAGGGATGATACAGTACCTATTTCAAGAGTTCTTGTGAGGCATAAATGAAATAACGCACGTAAAGCTCTCAGTGCCTGGTATACAATAGGCACTCAAATAATTAGTAATAATGTCCACATCACCACTGTCTTAGCCTTCAGGATTTTTTTCCTTACCCCTAGTCTCCCTCTGCTATATCTCAGACATGTCCAGATTAATCTTCAGAAGACCATTTTAATAATATAAAGATCCTCAGTGCTGCTCTAACCTTGCAGGCCAAAAAGCTTAGATGCCTTATATTGTGCTGCAAATCATCTATTGCATTTCTGTTTTTTTTTTTTTTGGCTGCATCGCGTCTTAGCTGTGGTACATGGGATCTTCATTGCGGCACATGGGATCTTTCCTTGCAGCGCGTAGGCTTCTCTCTAGTTGTGGCATGTGGGTTTTCTCTCTCTAGTTGTGCCACGCAGGCTTAGTTGCCTCGCAGCATGTGGGATCTTAGTTCCCCGAACAGGGATGGAACTCGCGTCCCCTGCACTGAAAGGCACTGGACCACCAGGCAAGTCCCCATCTATTGGATTCTTAGGTTTGTTTCTCATAACTTCCAAAAACACACTGGTTCGTGACACATGTCTTCTGTCCTCTAACTTCACCATATTCAATTCTGCTTCTTCCTTTGAATCTGTGCTGTGCTACTCAGTGTGCCCTTTACAATTTTAATTTTTCTAAAACTAATTTCACCTAACTGAAAGTGGCACCAAGTGCCACTTTCTCCCAGAAGCATTCATCCACACTGAATGTCCATTCCTTTAAAATCCTTTAGAACTTCATATAAACACCACTTAACCATTTGTTTTATAGTATTCTGTACTTTCAGATCAACAGTTCAATTCATTCATTCATTCTTTTTTGTCTGATATGTGCAAGGCACTATATTCATATAACGATGTCTTAGTTATCCAAAGAAAAAACTGCATTTACAGTGTATGGACCTTAATGTCTTAAACATCTCAGTTCCTACACAATTCCTGCTGTGAAGTACAGCATACCCAGACATGAGCTATGTTAAAGCAACACTGTAAGATGTTCTAACTAGATTTTGCTCATTTTAGATACTAGAGCTTTTAAAATTTAAATATGCTCACTGTAGAAGTTATGTGTATTAGTTACTTATTGCTGTGTAACAAATTACTATCTCAGTTTCTGTGGGTCAACAATTTGGGAGTGGCTTAGCTGGATGATTCTAACTCAGGGTCTTTCAGGAGGCTGGAGAGGAATTAGGCTCCACCTTTTGAAGGGAGTGTCAAGGAATTTGAGGACATATTTTAAACCACCAATGTAGGTTTAATTATTGTGTGTTCACTGTAGACAAATTGGAAAATACAGACAAGCCAAAAAAAAAAAAAAGGAAGGAAGAAAGAAATCACTATCCAATGAATAACATCACTACTGGGATGTATATAATTACAGCCTTTAAAATATAATAGAACTTTCTCAAAATACAAACATACTATGTGTACTACTTTGTAACCTGCTCTTTCACTTGGTGTTTTGTGAAGATAATTCTCACTTCACATATTCTTTCACATTTTAAATGGCTGCATAGCATTTCATTGTATGTATGTATTACAACTTATTTAACTAATTGTATATTGCAGGACACTTAGGTTATTTCACGTTTTCCCTATTTTATACATTTTGTTAAATCAACATCCTTATGGCTAATTTCTTTCACATTCATGACTTTCTCAAATTCTTAGACATGGAATTTCTGGAACAGAGTTTGCACAGTTTTAAAACTTCTGATATTTACCACCTAATTTCAGTAGAATTTTTATTGCAATCATCAAAAGTCCACTCAGCCAAATATCTGTATCAAATATCTGTAACAATGCCTGCAAGAGTTCGTTGTTCAAATTTTCATCACTGTAATTGCATTTGTTGAGGATGACTGTGATCACTACAGAATAAGTTGGTATATAAATTTTACTAAAGTGTGAACTTCGGCACACCTAACCCACCAAACTGCAAATGATAGGTAGCAGAATTCTATTTATTTTCAATTCCCACTTTTTTGCTATTCATTTTAACTTTTTACATGTTCTTTTTTTTTGAATAGAGGTAATACATTAACTGTTTCAAAATCCAAGAGATAGAAAATGTTATCAGTAAAAGTCTCACCCCTATGCCACTGCCTGAAGGCAACCAGTGTTATCAGCTAAAGATATTTTATGCATGGACACTATGGGCTTTTCTCTCCATTTCACAAACAGCACCCTATACTCAATTCTGCCCCTTGCTTTTTTTCTCTTGACAATTTACCTTGGAAATCATTTCATATCAATACACAGAAAAACTTCTTTCTTTTTTATAGCTGCATATTGTGTGAATGTGCCATAATTTTTTTTTACCTGTATTCTGCTGACAGGAATTTAGATTGTTTAATCTTTTACTATCACAAAATAACCTTGTACAAACATCTAATTTTCTCTCTTCAATTTAGGAATTAGTGACTTAGCTAAGTATGATTAAAATTGTCTCTGTTCTGGTCTGCATGCCTGTCTGTCCAAAGCTCTGCTCACTCTAAGCTCTTCTGGTGCCAGAATGTTCTTTATAAATAAAGTTCCTTTCTCCCATCTCTTTTTATGAATTATCCAAAGGCGAATACAAAGGCTTATCATTTGTAAACCTTTCATTTCTTTAAAAAGTTCTGTGAAAATAAAACTTTGTTTTTCACAAAAGTTTTTTGCATTATTTACCCCTCAGTTCCACAAACATTCTGCTGTTGCTGGAAAGGCTGTGTTAAACTCTGCTACCTCTGGTGGAAGGGGGAAATTTCTGATTGGCATCCAAGCATAAATGGAGGTTCTACCTCTGCTTTCTCTCCTCCATAAATCCCACCCCACCCCCAAGGACGGTCCCATGAAGCCCCCCATGAAATGCCACTAGTTAACTTGTCCCCTACTGCAGAGGCGCTAAAATGTACTGTTAAAAGCATTTCACACCAAGTATCACTGAAGCACAGATCCTTGGGGCCTTTGCAGTTGCCATTCCCTTTGCCAGGAATGCTCGTACCCTTGATAAACACGAGGCTTGCTTCCGCACTTCCTCAAGGACTCCATTCAAATACTTCCTCTTCAAAGACTCATGCCCTCTCCAACCCCTAACTCCCTACCACCCTTACCCTGCTTTCGCTTCATATCACCACCATCTAATTTATGTAGGTGTTTGTCTCTTGCCTCCCCGAATTTAAACCCCTTGGAGGTAGTCTTATTTCCTGCTCTATTTCCAGAACCTAGCTAGCACTTGGAGATCATTCAGAACATCTCACTTAATTATCAGTGAACGAATACCGTATCAATTACGGGCACAAATTCTATAATATATGAAAGGGGTTTGAAAATGTATGAAATACATAAATGTAAGGCATTATTACTGTCTGAATTTAACTTTTGTTGACTGGATCCACGGACAAAATACAAGTAGAACCAACTCAGCTCTGTCGATCCCTAAAGTTTTCCGTCTTATTATGTGCCCACATTGTGCCTCAAAAAATATTTACCCAAATGAGTAACTTAATGGTGAGAACGGTTAAGTAACTGGCCCAAGGTCCAGCGACAATCACGCCAGAGCTCTGACTCACTCACTCAAGATTGGAGCTGACCTACCATGTTAATAAGGCAAACGTTTGAAGGTAGTAGCGACGGTCCTTGTGCCCTAGGAAGCAAACAGCTAGCGGTTGTGACTCGCGCTAGGCTCGGAGGACAAGGTCTGCACGACAACCACGGCCACTTCTGGTTTTCTAAACAGTCCTGGCGCCGAGCTCCTGACGTAAACCGTGCACGACAAGGCGCCGCCATGACGTCCTGCTCTTCCTGTGACCTTCAGACCCGCGGAGACGTCGGCGAAAGGAAGGCCTCTGCCTGTGCTCTGATTGGCCGCGCGCTGAGTCCAGCCCCGCCTTCCAACTTCCGCTCTCGCGCGTCGCAGAAGCAGCCAGGGTTTCCTGCGAGTGTTGCGTTTGTAGACCCTGCTTCGTCCCGCGTTTAAGATGCCTCGTGGAAGCCGAAGCCGCACTTCCCGCGTCGCCCCTCCGGCCAGGTGAGGCTACCGCGAGGTTTGGGGCCCTGCCGGCGCCGTGACGCAGAGGGAGGTTGCGCTGGGCCTCGGGGCGGCTGGGCGGCGGGGGACTGGGGCGTCCGAAGGTTGGGGCGGCGTGGGCCCGCATCCGGTCGCCGTAAGCTGGTTTGGCTAGTTTTCCCGTTAGTGGCAAACTTGTTAATTTGGAATGTCCATGAATTATTACTTAAAATACTTAGAGTCCATTTTAAGTTAAAACAGGCCACTTCTAGAAGGAAATGGACATTCGTAAGTGTAATCTGGCTGAAACGTCTAAAATAGCAAGAAGAGCTTCCCTGGTGGCGCAGTGGTTAAGAATCCGCTTGCCAGTGCTGGGGACGTGGGTTCGAGCCCTGGTCCGGGAGGATCCCATGTGCCGCGGAGGTGCTGGGCCTGTGCGCCACAACTTCTGAAGCCCGCACACCACAACCACTGAAGCCCTTGTGCCTAGAGCCCATGCTCAACAACAAGAGAAGCCATCGCAATGAGAAGCCCGCGCACCACAATGCAGAGTAGCCCCCCCTCGCGGCAACTAGAGAAAGCCCACGCGCAGCAACGGAGACCCAATGCAGCCAAAAATAAGTAAATTAAATAAATAAATTTTTTTAAAAATAGCAAGAAAAAAAGTGCAAGGTAGTATAATCAGGAGAAACGATAGTATTTCAATTAAGCAAATAATCTTTGAGCATCTTCCAGGAGCAGTGAGCATTCTAAGGGCTCGGCCCAGTAGGGGACACAGTCACTAAGGCCTCACATGTACATGACGTTTTCTAGTTGATAAAATACTTGTAAAATGTACTGCCAGTTGCACCTCCTGATAGCCTCAGAGGTAGATATTTTCATGTTTTACAGGAATAAGGAAACTGGAGACTCAGAATAAGTGACTTGTCCAAGGTCATGCCACCAATAAGTAGAGAAGCCAGGTCTTAGACCTGAGTTATCCGGTGACAAATTCAGGACATTTAGCAGAGGACCACGTTGCTTCTCTAGACTAAGGTGAATTGTGTTCAAACTGCGTGCTAGGAGCGTAGGGAAGGAGTTCACGTAATGGAAAGACGCTGCTATCCAAAGGAAGGGAAACCACAATCTAAAAATGCAGAAATCTTCTGTGTGAAAGATTTTTGGAACAACATTGGACATATTAGTGAAATTTTGAAGGCATCCAAATGTTCTACAGATGGGAAATAGTTGAAATCAGTTTAGGTATAACAGTTCAGGCAAGTCACTTCCACTTACTGGGCTTCAGTTTTCTAATCTGTAAAATGAAGGAATTGGATTAGTTTATTTCCCCAGATAGCTATCTTTCCGTGTTCATTCAATTGTTACCAGCTTAGCGAGACCTCCCTTGACTGTCTTAAAATTGCAGTATGCCACAACATGCTGCCCTCGCTCTCAATATTTTTTTCTTAACATTTATTTGATCCCTCAATAGGATGTCAGCTCCACGAAGGTAGAGGCTTTTGTCTCATTAACAGTTATATTGATTTTTATGATGTTGGAATAACTGTTCTCTAAAGATACTATAGACTTTGTGAATACATGGAAATGGTTGAAAAAAAGCAGGGAAAAAAACATTTATACTTGGTGATTACAACCGTAAAAGGTTAAAGAGAAAATGATGTAAATAGTTCAGGGAATTGTGTTCTGTAAGGTTTTCTTGTATGTATGTAGTATTTGCACTTAATAATTTAAAATGAAATCCTGAGGTTATTTTAATATACAAGGGGTTTTCGTTTGTTTGTTTGTTTATTTAAGTTGACAATTTCCTGGGACTTCCCTGATGGTCCAGTGGTTAAGATTCCTTGCTCCCAATGCAGGGGGCCTGGGTTCAGTCCCTGGTCAGGGAACTAGATCCCTCATGCCATAACTGAAGATTCCACATGCTGCAACGAAGATCCCGTGTGCAGCGACTAAGACCCGTACAGCCAAATAAATAAATATTATTTAAAAAAAAAAGAATATAGCATCGACTTAATATCCTGTTGGATTTATTAAAAAAAAAAAAAAGTTGACAATTTCCAAACTTGGTTGGGAGTGGGAACTTTATACTTTCTGTTCCTTTCTTTCACAGCCGGGCGCCTCAGATGAGAACTGCACCCAGGCCAGCGCCCGCAGCTCAGCCACCAGCAGTGGCTCCACCATCTGCTGTTGGCTCACCTGCTGCTGCTCCTCGGCAACCAGGTCTGATGGCCCAGATGGCAACCACTGCAGCCGGCGTGGCTGTGGGTTCTGCCGTCGGCCACACTCTGGGTCATGCCATCACTGGTGGCTTCAGTGGAGGAAGTAATGCTGAGCCCTCAAGGCCTGACATCACTTACCAGGTAAGATTTGGGGCAGCATTCTCTTCGGTGGTGTATTTATGAGAAAACCTAGTTAGTTGTAAGTGCCTTATGTATTGGGACTGTCTGCACCTGTGGAGAATGGTTTATCCATATTTCGCAGCAGTTGAGTTAGTACCTTACTTAGGCCAGCGTCAGAGAGTCCTGGACAAATGGTATTTCTTCTCAAGGAGTAGAATTGTGGCAGTTCAACCTGATGGACTGTCAAACAGCCACCTACCCCTCATTTTAAATATTTTGGGGGATTCCCGGGTGGTCCAGTGGTTAAGACTTGCCGCTTTCACTGTCGTGGGCCCGGGATTCAATCGCTGGTTGGGGAACTAAGACCCCAGAAGCCGTGTGGCCTGGCATAAATAAATGAATGAGTGAATGAATGAATGAATATAAATATATACATATATATATACACATATATATGTTGTGTTTGTCATGGTCACACTTAACTAATTCAGCCTCAATCTTTGTTAAGTGTTCAGAAATATTTTTGATGACTCTGTGCTCTCTCATCTCTTACCTGATATTTGCCACTGCCCTTCTTTCTGAGATATGTGAATTTTCTCCTCTAAGGAGCATGGGTGTATACTCTACTGTATTTCTAATGTACTTAAAACTCTCATCCATCTATTTTTCTGTAGTAGGCCCATTTTTTCCTCCATGAAACATCATTGAACCACTGGTGTTTAGATGCCTAGATAACCACTTAATTTGCATCTTTGTTCATGAATCTTTCTGATGACAACTGGGATTTTTGTTAAAGCTCATTTCTTTCTGCCTTTAATTTTTTTCACTGTCCACGTTATTAGATAGAAACTTTAATTTGCATCTGGTTCTAGTTCTGTTCCCCCAATTAACCTCAAAGAGTGGTTATTGCTCTTTGTTCGGGTATAAGTCTGATTTCCATTCATTCATTCATTCATTTATTTTTGGCTGCGTTGGGTCTTCGTTGCTGCGCGTGGGCTTTCTCTAGTTGCGGCGAGTGGGGGCTCCTCTTCATTGTGTGCAGGCTTTGGGAGGGGGCTGCTCTGCTGCTCATTACAGTGGCTTCTTGTTGCAGAGCACGGGCTCTAGGCACGCGGGCTCAGTAGTTGTGGCTCACGGGCCCTAGAGTGCAGGCTCAGTAGTTGTGGCTCACAGGCTTAGTTGCTCCGCGGCATGTGGGATCTTCCCAGACCAGGGCTCAAACCCATGTACCCTGCATTGGCAGGCAGATTCTTAACCGCTGCGCCACCAGGGAAGTCCCTGATTTCCTTTCTTAACAGTCCTGAATGTTATGCCTTTGCAGGAGCCTCAGGGAACCCAGCTGGCACAGCAGCAGCAGAATGGCCCATGCCTTTTTGAGGTGAAACAGTTTTTGGAGTGTGCCCAGAACCAGGGTGACCTTAAGCTTTGTGAAGGTTTCAGTGAGGTGCTGAAACAGTGCAGACTGGCGAACGGTAGGTGATAGATACATCAATCCATGGTTGAACTTGCATCTGCTTAATTCACTGAATGGTACCCCTGGACCTTATAAAACTGTGTTTAATAAATTAAACTGACAAATTAGAGGAGATTTTGTTTAAATTACTCTAAAAATAATCTAACAAGGAGCTGGTCCAAAGTTTTCTAGTCATTATCTTAGGCTTTTACCTGCTTAAGGAAGAATCAGATTCAGTTACGTTCTGAATCTGATTCTTTCTTAGGCGGGTATAGATTAGTGTGCCAAGATCTTATTGTAGTTATTGCATAGCCTTAGTGCTGATTTCACCAAAGGCCAGGACTGAGCACAAGATCTGATAGAGCATTGTCATTCTGCACACCTCGTTGGAGAGAGACAAGTTTATTAAATCCCTCGGTGGGACTTAGAGATATAGGTTCTCTGGAATGTTGGCAGTCAACTTGTTTTTGTGTGATTTCCTCCTATCAGTCTAAGAGTTCACCACCTATTAAAAATGATTATTTTCATTTTCCCGCCTGCATTTTTATTTATTTATTTATTTATTTATAGTTCTGCAGATTTTATTTAGAAACTTAGAAAGGGTTTTTGTGGATAAATCTATAGTTGATTCTCATGGAGTCACAGAGTATATTTAATATATACAGAGTCATTTTTCAGGCTTCTTATACTGAATTGGTCTAGGCCAGAGGTTGACCACCTATGGTCCCTTTACCAAAGCCATCCTGACACCTGTTTCTGTAAGTAATTTTATTGAAACACAGCCGTCTCCTATTCATTTAGGTGTTGTGTATGGCTGCTTTCCATGGCAAAGGAAGAGTTGAGCAGTTGTGACAGAGACTATATGGCCCACAAAGCGAAAAGTATTTACCTGATTGATTACAGAAAAACGTTTTAAAACCCTGGTCTGGGCTAGTGGTTCTCAAAATTCCCCACCTTCATTTATGTAGGAAATAGGGATGGGGAGAAGTTAATCCTTATAGGTGGTCGAATTGTGGAATTAAGACATTGCATGGCCAAGTTTATCAGAAGTCTTTGATGAAACTATGTCTAATACCAAAGTAACTATATTTCTGCTTCAAAGTGTAGAGTTGAAGTTTTATTGGTTGCAACCTTAAACAGCTTATGAAAGAAACTAATAACCTTGGGCTTCACCCCTGCTTTCATAATTTGGAGGACTTTGGTTTTGTTGAGAATATGTAGCTAGTGCTCTTCTAACAAACCTTTTCTGTTTGCAGGGTTAGCTTAATCAAGAAGTTCCAGTTGAAGGCATGAAAAATCATCTCTCATGACCAGGTTGATTTAGCATTAAAAATATAATTGATAGTGAAGATATAAAGTGTGAAGCCACCAGTTAACCGCTCCTCAATCATTAGTAGCTTTTGTGCTTCAGGATTGCAGTGGAAGAGGGTATTCTCACCATATAGAAGCTCCCTGAGATGATATTGAGTTTGGGGCTAGGCGAATGTTTGTGTGGCCTCTTAAACATGCTTTTGTTTGTGAATTAATTAGAATAAAGTGATTTTATTTCCAAATGTGTCTCTTAAGTATAAGGTTATAAATCACACATGGTATACACATGGTGAACAGAATGCATTTTGCAGAAGAACACAGTTGTCTCTACATGTCTTTATGTGTATCTAGTCTGTAGTCTCTGGATATTAAAGTAGTGGCCGCCTGGAGGATCTGGCAGAGCTTCCTGAGGAGCTTTGGTAGAGAAATAGTTATGTAAGGAGTAGCTCCCTAGCAAGCGTGCTGCTCATTAAAAAGATTCCAGGTGCTACAGGCCTTTGGAGCCAATGTGCAGTAAACTGAGCAGTAATGAAACTAAAATACTAACTGTTGTAATCAGGTGAATGATACAGGAAATGTGGGAGCAGACCCATTACATGTGTGGGCTCCCTGTGGCCAGGTCAGCACTACACGTCATTGTTAACCTAGATTATCCAATTTATTGGTTGGAGATGAAAATTCATTCTCTTAATATAGGCAGTTTCCCTGCAGATGTTTTTATTCTACTTAAGGCATTGTAGCTTTCTCTTCCTGAAAGACTCAAGTTGCCCTCTCCAAGCTGTCTTAAGTCCATGTTGGACTCAATTTGGGGGGCATGATTTTTTTTTTTTAAATGAACCCAGCTCCATCCCTCACAAAGAGCTCAAAATTTCATTTACTTCTGGGAGTTGACCTCCAGTCTCCATTATGCTCTGCAGTTTTCCTACTTTCAAATATACCTTTCAGAGTTTCCATTATCTGATTTTTTTTTTCCTCTCTGTTACTGCAAGGTAAGTGAAGTGCTGTTGAGTAAGTGAATTATTCAGTTGTTACCTCGTTCTCAGCGGTGTTCTTAGAGTGCTCCATTCTGTACCTAATCATTCACTTCCTGAAAGAGGCCAAGACTACCTTGCTCAAGGACCTAAATGACCACAGACAATTCACTACTGGCCAGTCCCCCAGCATATTCCCTCCTGGGTTCATCATTGGGCTCTTGCCCATTTTCCTAAAGGCTGAGTTCATAGTGTTAACGCCCCTTATGTCCAAGGCATGATGCTCTATGGTGGGTACCGAAATATGGTTGAATCACTGAATCAAAGGAAAATGAACCACTGACAATAAAATGCAAGAGTCTGGCTGACCTGGCCTGCCTCTGGTGGGAGCCGTGGCTACACAGAGAAGGTCACAGGGAATAATCCACCAGGTGTATTGGCCTTTTGCCCTAAAGTCAGAAGGGATTTTTGTCATGTATTGAAAGTGTAAGCCAGCAGGCGTCTGCAGCTTAGAATCGGGGAAAAAGGCTTATTGACAGTAAGTAAAAGGAGAATTCAGTGTTTTCATCTTTGGAACCAGATGTTGCATCTCGATAAGCTGGAGGCCTGTAAGGATAGGGACAAAGTCATTTACCAACTCCTATATAACAGTTCAGCAAAGTATTTCCCCAGAGCGGAAGAGATGGCGAGTTTGATACAATGGAAAGAGCATGTGAGCCTACATCTGAGGTTCACCTAGGCCCTCCTACTCACCTCATCGAGCAAGTCACATTCTCTCTAAAGTTGGCTTAATACCAGAGTTTTGGGGCCCCAATGAAAGTGCATATGAAGTGCATTGTAAAATGCTCGTTAAATGGGTTTTTGTGGGCTCAGCACCTGTATGAAGCAGTGTATTACCCCTTTCTTCGTTTGGTATATTAGAAGAACCAGGGGTTTGAAGAACAGGTAGCTTTAGAATGAGGGTGAGCATTTAAAAAGTGTCTGCTTGTGTGCCAGCATGTTGCATACATTATTTCCAGCTCTGTCAGCCTCTTAAGCTAGACTCACACCGATGAGGACCCTCACCCAAACAGCCTAAAGCCACACACGGTTAGAGCCCATGTGCTTTTCCTGGCACATGGAACTCCTCTCATTCATTAGAAACTGCAGGCTGAAGTTAAGGATGCAATGGAGGCAGATCAGAGATGGAGTCTCCCTAGCCTTTGAGGTCTGCATTGGGTCAGGCAGCCACGCAAACTGTAGCTGAGCGGGTCCCTGTAGCAGCCAGGGCTGCAGGGTGGGCACACCAGTGTGCTGGGGTGTCTCCAGGGCTCTGCTCTCAGCACACACAGGAGTGGCTCCCAGAGAAGCCAGCGTGTTCCCAGCAAGCTGGCTTTATCTCCTCTAAGCCTGGAGGTTGAGTGAGCTCCACAGGGAAGATGGGTCACCTTGTGCTGTCCTGCCTGCTCCCAGGCCACCGGAGCTTCCCTCACCCTCCACCAGAGGTCACCCCTGCGGAGCCTCGGCCCCGACTCGTGCACTGTCACGCTGGGCCTTGCAGCTGGGATTTATTTTTGGCACATCAGCCTTCCGTCCTCAAGTAGCAAAGCCTGAAGGAAGAGCAGCAAGATATCCTGTTCTGGCCACAAGCGTCGGCTCGGGACACGCTTCAGCCCTCTGTTGTCCCCTGTCCCCAGGGGGCTCCTGGACCTTTGGGATTCCTGTCACGTTTATTCCAGGGCCTGCGAGGACATAGAGGTGAGTAGCTGTGTGGGGAGTGGGAGAGGCTGTGGCATAGGGAAGACAGAACCCCCCACGTCCCTTAGACCCACCTCTCCCTGCTTCTGAAGGTACGTGGGCCCAGAGGCATGGCAGCACTGATTCTCTAAGTTTCAGGGAGGGATGTCATGTTCCAAAAAGGACCAGGCTACCTACTCCTGTTTGGGGACCCTTTCCAAAGGCATCTTGGTAAGGCATGGGGAATGCAGGCAGGGGCAGTGGACAGAGGCGTGAAGTTGGCCCCAGGTTAGGCCTAGAGTAAGGGGATGAGGCAAGATAGACCTCCGCCACCCACCCCAGGAGAGGGAGTGTTGCTGGGGCTCAGTGGGGCCGGTTGTGCCAGGGAACGGACCCCGACGGGACGGCATCCTGGGCTGGGTCCACATACACCATCTGCGCGGGGAGGGCTGCAGGAAGGGAGAGACCTTTCCTTACCCAGCTTTGGGAGGTGGGGGGAGGAGGGAGAACAGATGCCCCTCGTGGGAACTTTAAGCGGCTTACCAGGAATTGGGCTCGTTTTTATGGGGAACAGACACTCCAGTGCTCAGCTGGGGTTGCTGATGGGGGTGGAGCAGAGACAGCTCCAGAGCCTGCTGCTGGCAGAGGAGACTTGTTATTCTAATCCTTCCTCTGGTAACCAGGCACCCAGCAGTGGGGACACCAGCCTTCCTGGAACAGCCAGCCTGTCCTGAGGCAGCCAGGGCTGCTGCTTGGCTGGTCAGCAAATGGGCCTCTTTGACAGGCCAGACCTTCTTGGACCCAGAAAGGGTGGTGGAAATGGGACCAGAGGCATCTTTGGCCCTGCTGAGAGGCAGCTCGTGCCCATTTTCTATCTGTCCCTCTTCCTGTTGGTACAGCATTTTCTCCATTCCTCAAATCCTCCGTGTGAAGTAGGAGTTCGTACCCAGTGGCCTCTGTGTTCCTGAAGTAAAGCCGGCCAGCTCCTCTGGGTCTAGGCCTGAGTGTCCTGGCTCCGTTCTGCCCCACACTGCAGCAGGACCACTCAGGGCTCATTGGCCATCGTTAGGTAGGACACAGGGCATTCTGAGGACATGGCCATCCTGCTGGCAGGAACCTGGACCAAAGGGACACCTCCAGCCATTGACATATCTACGGAGCAGCACCTGTGACACACCTGCACTGGGCACAGTGGGGAGGGATGGTTGGGATGATCTAGAGATGATCACGGTGGGAAAGAGATGAGAGAACAAGTGATACCAGAGGCTGGGACCAGGACTCACTCATCAAACTCTGCTTCCCTCAGAGCACCTGGCACAGTACTTCTCAGAGTATGAAAGGAAGAAAGGAAGGAGGAAGGAAGGAGGGAGGGAGGGAGGGAGGACGGAAGGAAGGAAGGGTGAAGGAGGGACAGTGATCACAAAAACTAAGGGCAGAATGGGTGAAGAAGCAGCAATGGGAAGCACAGCAAGGCTGTCGCAGAAGGAGGGGTGTTTTCTGGGTAGGACAGTTACAAGTGGGGGAGATAAGGAGAGGTTATGGGAGCAGCATATTTGAAAATGAAACCATGAAGCTTCTCACCTTTTCCAGAAGTGCAGAGAGCAGGCCGAGGAAAAGCAGGACCAGCCACGTCGCCTCAAAGAGGAAAGGAAAGAGCACTTTAATTTGTCCTTTGCAGAGTTTCTCGGTGGTGCTTTCTAAACTCAAGCGTGTGCTGGCCCTGTCAGAACTAACCTTGCAGCCTGGTGGCCCGATTCCTGCCTCGAGCCTGGGCTTGGGCCTGGCTGCCCATCTGTTGCTCCTACCGGGGAGCAACAACTAACAACGAGAACATGCGGGGAGCCACATGGTCACCTGGGGTCACGGGAGCTTACAGCCAGTGGGGAGAAGCAAGTTGGGCTCTTTGCAAAGCTTTTTTAAAAATTCATAAATATTTATTTTGAATATTCACAAGAGGCCAGACCGATGCCAGGAAATACACAGACGAGGGAGAGGGACTTCCCTGGCAGTCCAGCGGTTAAGACTCAGCACTTCCAGTGCAGGGGGCACGGGTTCGATCCCTGGTTCTGCTGGGTGCCTGGTTACCAGAGGAAGGAACTAAGATCCCACATGCTGTGCAGTGCAGCCAAAAAAAAAAAAAAGGGAGAAATGGTTTCAGCCCTCAAAGAGCACACCCCCCAGGTCAGGAAGGCTGACTGCTTCTTTCTGTTCCCCTCTTTAAGGAGCTGAACATGACCCAGTACAAGACACTGCCAGACTCCCGTTCCGCACAGAGCTTCTATGAGAACTACGAGACCAAGGAGATCCTGGGCAGGTAAAGCCCAGACCTTCCCCATGAAGTTCTGTCCTGGGCTCCGGCCGGCACTGCGGGCGGGATCAATCTCTGCATGACCCTGAGCACTGACCCCATTTCCATCCTGAAAGCTCTGTCCACTTGGAGAAACTCTCAGTTCGGGGTCCTGCCCTCCTGCAGCAGGATGGAGGAAGCGGGTATAAGAGCACCCAGATTAGAGACCTCTCCCAGCCAAGAGCTCCCCCAGCTTGGGGCCAGGGTCAGGAATCAGGTGTCAGAGAGAAGCGTATGGCCCTGAGAGGGTACAGCTTCTTCCTCCGTGCCGAGAAAGAGCACTGAACTAGGAGCTAGGAGGCCCCAGAGCAGGCTTCTTCCTCTTGGACTCCAGGCAAATCGCCCTCTCTGTGCCTTCTTCATCTTACCATCCCCCAAAGCTCACAGGGAGTTGGGGGACAAGGCAGGACATATCTGCTGCAGCCTGGATCTGGGCCTCCCCCTGGGGTGAGGGGCCCCGGGGATGATCTGTCCTCTGCACCCCCAGGGGAGTGAGCAGCGTTGTCAGGCGCTGCATCCACAAGCCCACATCCCAGGAGTACGCTGTGAAGATCATCGACGTCACGGGTGGGGGTAGCTTTAGCCCCGAGGAGGTGCAGGAGCTGCGAGAGGCCACGCAGAAGGAGGTGGACATCCTGCGCAAGGTCTCAGGACACCCCAACATCAGTGAGTGATGGCCCCGAGCCGCGGCGCGGTGCCCTGCCATGGGTGTGCTCTGATAACCCAAGCCGGGGAGTGTGGCCCCAGTGCAGGGAGCCAGAAGCACCAGAGTGTCTCCTGCACCCCGAGGCCCTGAAAGCCTAGTGCCCAGAGGCTTGAGGCTCCCGGCTCCACCCTCACTGCTCTCGGGAGTCAGCTCTAAGCCCCCTCTTCCAGCCCCACAGAAGGGGTGACAGGCAGGGCCGGGTGCAGGTGCGGGAATGGGAGTGTGAAGTCCCTGGGTGCCCCCTCCCCTGGTGCGCCTCCTTTGAACACCATCGCGATACCCCTTCCAGCTTCTGAGTCCGGCCACAGCGGCCTTAGTTCCCTTGCCCCCGCCCTCCACTGCCCCCGCCTGGGTTCCTCTGTTGCCTGAGACGAGCGAGCCATTTCCATTTCAGTACAGCTGAAGGACACTTATGAGACCAACACTTTCTTCTTCTTGGTGTTTGATCTGTAAGTACCCAGGCCTGGGGCCTATTGGAGAGGCTTCTATTGTAGTCCCCCACCCAGGGCTTCCTGGAGACGAGCAGCCAGCCCCTTACACTGTGGATGCCAAATAAGGTCATAGACGCTTTAGGCAGACCAGCCCCTGGAGTCAGGCTGCCAGGTTTTAAATCCTGGGTCCGTCACTTATGGGCTGGATGATTTCTGTCAGTATCAGCTTTCCCATCGGTATTGCAGGAGTAATAATGGCACAGTGACTGGCACAATGTAAATGTTAATAAATATGAACTACCATGATGATGACCATGGTGGTCATCCAATACTTATTCTAGACCTTGAGGATACGCAATCCTACTTCATGCACTAATTTTCACAGGGCGTGAACAGAAAGCAATCAAGTCATAAAGCACACACAGAGTTATACATATACACATATATGTAAAGCTGAGCGGGGGTCAGAGGGAGTGGGCAGGGAATGCTCTCCAGGAGGTGACCTGAGCAGAGACCTGGATGAAGGAGACCTCTAGCAGAGGGAACAGCCAGAGCAGGGGCCCTGCTGGGTGGGCTTGGCATGTTTGAGGCTTGGCAAGCAAGTCAGGATGGGGGGGAGCAAGCCTGTGGCGATGGCAGGATGCAAGGTCGGTCAGTACCAAAAAGCAGATTATGCAGGCATTTGGGAGGTAAGAATTTTGGAGAGCTGAGAGCAGGAGGGTGATGTGATCTGACTGACTTTTATAAAGGATCCCACTGACTGTAAGGGGCAAGGGTGGAAAGGAGGAAGCCAGCGATATGGGGGCAAGAGGCCCACCAGGGAGACAGGTGGTAGAGATTGTATTTGGGATGTGGTTCAAAGATTGACATCATCGTCGTTGTCATCAGCAGGAGCATCAGCGGCAACGTGTCACTATTCCCCTGCTTGTGCACCAACAGGGCTATTGAGATGAGCTCCTTGTCACAGGGCCCTCTGCCCCCAGGGACCAGTGGGCCTTTTAGCTGGGAGAGCTTCTGTTTTCCCAGGAAAGGAAAAACGATACTGTCCATCTCACCAGGCTCCAAGCATCAAATTCGAACAACACAAAGTGCTCTGTGAACCGTGCACTCAGACTTCTTACCATTGTTACTGGAAAAGGTTCCCAAGGAAGGGAACTCTCCAGCTCCCATGCCCCCGCTCCATTGGAGTCCTCACTAAAGAACACACACCTCTGTTGCACGAATCATTGTTGGAGAGCTGTCTTGACTTCTCCATACATAACTGCTAATTTAGGGACTAGCTTTGAGAAAATTATTCAAGGAGATTTTGTGTTGCTGGAACACTTCATTTTGTAGCCATACCGAACACGTGCAGTGTTAAGTTTTTCTTGGAGACACAATTTAACTTGGCCTGTGTGTACAGTTCAACCACCAGCTCCAGGAAGGCAGGAGCCTGCTGATGGACCTTGCCGGGGTCCCAGTGTTGACTGGTAAATCTTTTTGCTGCTGCTGCTATTAGTGAGTTCTCCTAGCGTGTTTAAAATGGAATTAAAGTGATCAAAACTGGAGGCACACACTGCCTTTTGGGGACACAGTACCAATCGTGTATGAAACAAGGCTCACTTCTGTAATTTCTGGGTTGCTCCTCAAACAGAACTCAACTCCCCGCCCCACCAGTTAAGTTCAAGGATTTTCTTGCCTCCCTCAGATACTGGCCAGAATTCTTCCCTTGGGCCCTGCTTTTCCTGGAGGGGCAGGCAGGATGCACCTTTCCTATTTAACCAAAGGAGACTTTCCTAGGACCCCTCCAGACTCGCCCAGCTCTAGCTGTCTCAACTCGGTTCGGTGGCACTGTCCCGTAGAGCCCTTGGGGGCAGCTCAAATGTCTCTAACCTTTGAAGAAGTTGCTTGGGGAAGCTATTTTTAATGCTGCCCCAAATTGCCCTTCAGGGTATAACTAGATGATTCTAGCAGAAACCTCTTTCTAGATCATCCCAAGTGAGAAAATGGAACCGCAATTCTTAATCCTGAGAAATCCTAAAATAGGTAAAACTGCTCTTCCATCACTACTGTTGCTTCTCTTTGTTCCTGGGAAAAATCAGGATACTCCTGTCCTTCTGATCTGGGTCTGGGGCCTTGTGCCAGTGGCTCAAGTTCCCTCCCCCCTCCCAACCCTGATTTTGACCCTGTTGGATCCCAGTCCATGCTGTCACTCCCACACATGGGGGGACCTTCGCACGGGTGCCATCCCCCAGCCCCCAGTCTCCCTTGTTCTTCTTTCAACCTTCCGAGACAGCCTCTCCACTCACTTCCCTAGCTCCTCCCCACAGACCTTGGTCCCTTGTGGGGAGCAGCCCACTTTGCCCCTGGAAGTGTTAGGGTGGGTAACAGTTTTCTGGGAGCAGGGTAAGGAGGGGGTAGCCTTGGGGCACATCCAGCTACAAACCCTCTGTCCCCACAGGATGAAGAGAGGGGAGCTCTTCGATTACCTCACTGAGAAGGTCACCCTGAGTGAGAAGGAAACCAGGTGAGGGTCCACTTGCCCCTCTCCCTACTTCTGGCCTGAGTCCCTGGCTTAGGCACTGAGGTCTTGGAGGAGGCGTGGCATGCACCCGTCTGGGTCGGCAGTGTGCTCCGCTGGCTTTGGTGGCCTCCTTTCCTCCTTGACTCAGCCAGGGTAGGCCTGGCCTGTCTTGAGTCCTCCCTCACTCGCAGTCCAGCTGGCTTACGGGCTTTGGTGTCCCTGCCTGTTACCTGACCCTGCAGAATAGCAGATGAAAGTAACCTGTTCCTGTCCCACCCCAGAAAGATCATGAGAACCCTGCTGGAGGTGATCTTCACCTTGCACAAACTCAACATCGTGCATCGGGATCTGAAACCTGAGAACATCCTCCTGGATGATGACATGAATATCAAGCTCACAGACTTTGGCTTTTCCTGCCAGCTGAAGCCAGGAGAGAAGCTGCGAGGTCCGGTAACATGGCCTTGGCCCATGTCAGGGGCTCAGGCTCTCTCCTCAGCTCTCCTAGGAACAGAGGTTGCCTGGGTTTCCCCCACAAAGTAAAAATCCTACCATTTCAGGGCTGGGTGTTTCTTCCCCGGACTGGGCTGAGCCAGGTTCCCACTGCCTGCATTCCAGGCCAGGATAGCTAGAAGTGACCAGGCCACTGACGGTGCCCCATCGGGTGGCCACAGGACCCAGCACCCTGGCCCTGCCCTTGGCCCTGGGCCAGGCCCGTGTTCAGAGAGTCCCAGCCCAGCCACCACTTCAGTTCCTTCTCCATTGTCTCTTTGGGCTTTCCTCTTCCAAGTGCCTCTGCTGACCTCTTCCGATGGAAACTGTCCCTGCAGAGGTCTGCGGGACCCCCAGTTACCTGGCCCCTGAGATCATCGAGTGCTCCATGGATGATGCCCACCCTGGCTATGGGAAGGAGGTGGACATGTGAGTGTGTTGGGGGGAGGGAGGTGACCTGTAGGGACAGGGATGCCCCCATGGCTGGGAGCCCCTGGCTGGGGAGGAGGGCACGGTGGGAGCTACAGCTGGCCCGCCTGCCTTCCTCCCCGCTGCCCGCTGCCAGGTGGAGCACGGGGGTCATCATGTACACGCTGCTGGCCGGCTCCCCACCCTTCTGGCACCGCAAGCAGATGCTGATGTTGAGGATGATCATGAGTGGCAACTACCAGTTTGGCTCACCAGAATGGGATGATTACTCGGACACTGTGAAGGACTTGGTGAGAGGAAAGGCCTCCTGGCTCGGGGTTCAGGCGAGGGGCACGTACAGTGGGGAGAGGGGAGTGTACCGTGCATGCCACGGGTTGGAGGCCCTGCCAGGAGGGACCCCCCCCCATAGACGTCTTCCGTTCTGTGTCGTTCTCTCAGGTCTCCCGCTTCTTGGTGGTGAGTCCCAAAGGCCGCTGTTCGGCAGAAGAGGCCTTAGCGCATCCCTTCTTCCAGCAGTACAAGGTGGAGGAAGTGCGTCACTTCAGCCCCCGGGGGAAGTTCAAGGTACTTAAGCTCGCCTGCCACTCAGGGCCCCGGGGTAGGTGCCACAGGCCCCTGAAGTCGAAGCTCCAGGTGCCCTTCTTGGGGACTCCTTACGCCCACGGGGTTTCCAGAGCACCCGCCCTTCTCCTCCCGCCCAGCCCTGTGATGGTTGCAGCTCAACTTCTGGCTTCTGGCTCCGACAGCCTTAAGCCCTGCGCCTGCTGTTCGGGTGGGAATGGGGGTAACGGGGGAGGGGGGAGGGCAGGCGGGAACGCTAGGACAGGCCCAGCGGAAACCACACAAGCCTTCGTGGCAAACAAGCTCAGGGCCTGCCGTCACGGACCGGACCGGCAAGGAAACAGGCCGCGGGGCGGGTCCAGCTCTCAGGCCAGGCCCTCCGCAGGTGATCGCCCTGACGGTGCTGGCTTCCGTGCGGATCTACTACCAGTACCGCCGGGTGAAGCCCGTGACCCGGGAGATCGTGATCCGAGACCCCTATGCCCTCCGGCCCCTGCGGCGACTCATCGACGCCTACGCTTTCCGGCTCTATGGCCACTGGGTAAAGAAGGGGCAGCAGCAGAACCGGGCAGCGCTCTTCGAGAACACACCCAAGGCTGTGCTCCTCTCCCTGGCTGAGGAGGTCTACTGACGGGCAGGCCGGCAGGCCAGGTGGGACGGGGGTCAGGCCGGGAGGAGAAGCCACCGATATGGAGGGCACAGGAGTGAGAGCGGGTGCAGGCCTCTGTCCAGAGGGGGCACTTGGCCCCAGCCACTCTCCCCTCTTGGAGGCGTCACGCGGTGGTCAGTGCAGTTGGAGCCAGGCCCACGGAGTGGGTGGTCCAGAACCCACTGTGGTCCAGAACCAGAAGCACCCTGCCTCTCCACAGCCCAGCTATACCACCATGTCCGCTTGTCCTCACGGGAGGCCCACAGTTACTGACACTCGGTGCACTGCCTTTAGGGTCCCAGGGTGAGGATGAAAGAGAACAGTCTGAGAATCGCAATCACAGGAGCTTTTACTGACCTCACAAAGTCCAGTGACAGCACGGGAGCAGGTTCTTCTCTGGGGCCATGTTTTTAGAGGCACAGGGCAGCCCTTACATAATTAATAATAGAAAGGAAAGCTTCTGCTGTTTGTCTTTGTGGAGTATTATTCACTCTGTGCCTCCCGTGATACACAGTTGCGCCTGGTAAATCCGTCGTTCTCCTAGACCCTTTTAAGACTGACAGTGTGCTTTAAAGAGCCCACAGAACTGCATTTCACATACGGTGGAAACTAGGTTCCCTCGGAGGTGCATGAAACCCCACAAATAAGGCAAATGAAGGAATCATTTTCCTTCTACAGCAACTTGCTGGGAAAACAAGGAGACCTGGGGAAATTCTGCCTTGAGCAAACAATGTCAGGTCCCCGGGTCAGACAGTGAGAAAGTTGGAGGGAGCAGATTTAAAATATTTTCACAAACCGCCTTTCAGAGCACTGCGCCCCAAATGTTTTGAGTATGTGGCCCCCATACGGTCAGTATTTGACCTCTAAGAGAAACGTCCGGCTCCTGGACACAATCAGTAAGGTGGGCCCCTTCTCCAGGAGACAGTGGTGCCCCTCCGTGGAGGTCAGGGTCCTTTCCTGCCCGGGGGAGAGGTGTCTGCCACAGGGAGGGGGGAGGGGATGGACGCAGTCCCGAGTTTGGCTGTGTTTGGCATGTGGCCAGGGAGTGCCACGGGTGCCACGGGGGACTCTCCTCATCTCTGTGTGGCTGCTCACAGCTCCCCAGGTGGTCGGCCTGCACTGGAAGCACAGCGGAAGCCTAGGTTGTCTGAGGCTGAATCTGGAGTATTGCCCATTCTGCCACCAGGGAAGGGGAGAGAGAATGGACATTTGTTGAGAAAGGGACCCAGGGCCTTACCCAACTCTCCTGCTCCAGCTCCCAGGGCCTGCTGTGGTCTGGGGCGCCTGGGGACTGGTGGGGGGGGCATACACAGTCTGGTGTGTGAGGGTAGGGCCTGAGGGTGTGCCATTCCTGGGGGAAGGGGGTAAGAAGGGACCTTGGGTGGAGGAAGTGAGGGTGGTCCTGAGAGACTGAACTGGAAGGAAGGAAAGGCCACAAGTAATAACTTCAACTGTCGGTAGTTTAGAATAACTCAGCCAAAAAAAGCCTGTCGGCAAGAAGTGAGACTATCATAGCACCAATCGGTACCTCACACTTTCCAGAGAAGTTTCACACGTATTCCTTCAATTGCCATTTCCCTTACTGCTCTGGAAGGTGTGTTTTGTTCACCATCTCACAGACCCAGAGTCAGACACTAGAAAGATTTAAATGTCTTGCCCAAGGCCAACCACTGCTTTAGTGGCACAACAGAATCAGTGGCAAACCCAGTTTCCTGGTCCCCAGGCCAATACTTTCTCCACTACTTTGTCCTAAAGAAAAAGGTGAGGAAAATCCAGGGGCTCAGTGTATCAAAGAAACGCCTGCAAACCTGACACACTGAGGCCACAGGAACAGTGGCTTCTCGACAGTCCTTCCGGAACCCAGGAGCAGGAGGAGTTGCAGGGAGATTAACCAAAATAAATCCACAGATGAACAAGGTGGAGGGTCCTAGAAGGGGACTCGGGAGCCGGGGACTCCACCATTCAGGTGCCACCACTAGCCATCTGTGTGAAATGAGCAGGCTCCAGGACCTCCCTGAGCCTAGTTTTTCTTGATTGTAAGACAAAACGGTTGTAGAAAATGACTTTTCATGTGCACACTCGTTGGAAGAGTCAATGTTTCCATGACCCCTGGCCATGACCTATCGATGTGGCCATTCCACTTCCCTCTCTCTGCAAGCCTAGCTCGGAGGACAAGAGGGGAAACCACATAATTAAGATGCTGGACACAGAGTCTGCCTTGGGGCTGACAGCTGGCAGGAAAAGGCACCAGCAGTCCCGGGCTCTTGGCTTTCTATGGCAAGTGTGGCTTGCTTCCTCTTCTGAACCCACAGCCCCCAGTGGAGGGGGAGGCACGGCAGCGGCAGCCATGCCAGATCTGGTGCCACCTGTGCTCTGGGAGACCAGGACCCAGACCCTCAGCCCCCAGCTACCGAGCCCCTCACCTGGTGGTGACCCGGGCCCGGTGATTGGCAGAGCCATCGGCCGTGTCGATCCAGGACGCCCCCCGGAGGACACGCATGTCCTGGTCGGCAGGCTGGTATGGTGACGCTGTCCACTCCCACACGTTGCCCACGAGGTCAAAGAGCCCTGAAGCACAGCGGCAGGTCTGGCCCAGGCTGGGGAGCGCCACCCGATGGCCCTGGGGAGCTAATGCTTCCCTGTGCTGCTTCTCTCCACCTCACTTTTCAGGCAGGACCATCCCACCAGCCGAGCTGTGAACGCTGACATGACAGCAACCCGACGAGCAATCTTACCGTAGTTGTTCTGTGGGGGGAAAGCATTCACCGGGGAGACTCCGTGGAAGCCATCCTCAGCCTTGTCGCCCTTGGGGAACTTTCCCTGAGGGAGGGAGAAATTTAGGCTCAAAGATTTACCATCCCGTCCCAAGGCAGCTGCTCCCACCTGCCCAGAGGAGTTTAAACCAAGGCCATCTTGCGGTATCCTCTGCGGTAGGGGAAGGGCACGGGGCAGTGACCCTAGGTTCCCACCCTGAGCTCCCTAACCAGCTGCCTCGTGTCCTCTACTATGATCTCCTGGCTGGATTAGGAAATGTGTCGTTTCCCCTGTGTCCACACCAGTCTGCCCCACTCCCATTTTCTCGACTTCCTCCCCATGTGCCTTGAGAAGAAAGGCTCTGCCTCCCCTCCTCCATGACCGGCACCCGTCTCCTCAGGAACGAGACGCTCATCCTGTGCTCCCCTGTACCATCGCTTTCCCTTCTATCACCAACAGGCTTAACTCTCCCTCATCTGCTCTGACCCTGCCTTCCTCACCTCCTGCTTTTTACCGCCAACATTCTGGAAAAGTAACCTGTATTTGCTGATGCATTTTGTTCAACTTGTTCATTCTGTTTCTCATTGAAATTGGAGTTCAGCTGCCCCTGCTCTATGGGGGCTGATCTTATGAAAGGGAAGATGAAGGGGCTACAATTTACTCATCGCCAACTATGTGCTAGGGCTGCTACATCTATGTCTTTAATCCTGACCAGGTTGTGAGGCAAGTATTTTCTCCCTTTAAAAAGCTAGCAACTGGGACTTCCCTGGTGGTGTAGTGGTTAAGAATCCACCTGCCAATGCAGGGGACACGGGTTCGAGCCCTGGTCCGGGAAGATGTCACATGCCACGGTGCAGCTAAGCCTGTGTGCCACAACTACTGAGTCTGCACTCTAGAGCCCACAAGCCACAACTACTGAGCCCATGTGCCACAACTACTGAAGCCTGCACTCCTAGAGCCCATGCACCACAACAAGAGAAGCCACTGCAACGAGGAGCCCGCGCACCGCAACGATGACCCAATGCAGCCAAAAAAAAAAAGCTAGCAACTGAGACTCAAAACAGTTAATTTAACAAAGATCCCATGGTGAATAAGTCAGATAAGACTTTTTGCAAAGCTCTGATCCCAAGATCATCTAAAAGGTCAGTCTACCCCTGAGGCCCTTTTCAAGGCTTCACCCTAAAATGCTGGTGCTGGGCTCCCCTCATGCTGCAGAGTCCCCTTGGGGGATGTCATTCCTGCCTACAGTGTAAGCTGTTGACTCCAAACCAGTTGCTCTGACCCAGACCTCTGTCCTAAGCTCCAAACTCATACTTTCAACCTCTTACTGAGCATATCCATGACCCAAAGGCAGCTTAAGCTAGGCTGATCCTAAACTGACCAAGTTCTATCCCTCTGACCCCCAACACGCATATTATCTATTCTGGATAATGGTCACACCAGCACCCTCTTGCCCAAGCTTGGATTCATGCTTGAGTCCTTCTCTCTTCCACTCCTCCATGTTTGGCGAAGTACCAAACCCTGTCTCTCCTCTCAGGCAGGCGTCTCCCACCTGGCTTCCTCTCGATTTCACTTCCACTTCATGCAAGTGTTCACATCCCTGGGCCATGGCTGCAGCCTCGGATTCAGAGACCTCCTGCAGCTCTACTTCATTTGATCCCACACAAATTTTCAACAATCAGCATCCCCCAAATCAAAATGATGTTGTCGCTCCCCTGTTTCAAGACTTCTGTCGGCTCCCCACTGCCTGGAGGGTAAAATCTAAAACCACATCTTGGCACCCCTGGTCCTTCATAATCTGCCTCCAATCCACTGCCTACTTCATCTCCTATACCTCCTGTTTCCCTGTGCGCTAGCCTCTCCGAGTCTGGCATGTCTCTGAACACACAGCACCCTTTCCTTATCCACTGCTGACATGCATGTTGTTTCCTCCACTTTTCTCATGGCAAACTCCGGTTCAGTCAGCTCAAATGGCATGTTCACTGTGAAGTCACGCCCTGCTCTTGCAGCACAAGAGAGCACACTCCCAGCACACCCCCCAGCACACGCTGCACATCTTCACTATATAGCCCCACCACGTTGTCTTCTGCTTTACCCCTTTACCAGCTTTCAGTTCCATTACAACACGAAGGCCTCTGAGTCCCACAGCCTAACACAGTGTCTAGCCCACAGCAGGTCTCAATCAACACTCTGAGAAGGGACAGGAGTGAGGAACGTGTGTCTTACCTGCCACAGGTTGGTGCGGTTTGGCTGGAACTCGTTTCCCCAGGGGTAAACCTGACCTGCCAGGAGGGCAAGGAGACAGCGGAGGAGGGAGAGGTGAGGAGTTGGGGAAGAAGGGAAAGGTAGAAAGAGCGAGGCAACCGAAAGGAAGTGATGAGAACAGAAGAATAAGATTACTTACTTTTACTTCCCACGCCCCTCCCTTCCACTCACAGTATTGCACTCGGAGGCCCTGGCTTCTGATTTGCTCCAGGACAGGACAATTCTAGGTGTGGTTCTGACCAATGTCATTCTGCAAACTATTTGTTACCAGCTCATGCTGGGATAAGTACAGAAATTGAGAGTAAGCATGGAGAAACTTGTTCTTTAGACTTAGACTGGATAAATGAACAAGCAACCTCATTTATCACATTAATAACTTTGACTATTGGTATAGCCAGTGTTCATTCAAAGACTGTGTAGAGGTGTTGAATATGGGAAATTGCTATTTCACTCTAACTTTCTGTTTAGCTAGGATTGCAAACTAACAAAGTTATAAACAAATAGCAATGTTATATTAATCCCTATACAGCTATGGAAAAGGTATACAGTATAGGTAATCCTTTTCTTTTTCCCTATGCTATGTTGTTCTGATTATACTTATTGAAATGGAACTTGTCTGTAGACTCTCCAATAATTAAAAAAATATGTCTGTTTTTTTCATTTCATTTTCCAGTTACTAATTTTTACGCTATTTTATGGAAGTATTGGTCTGAGATGGATTAGAAATAACACCAACAACTGGTCCATCACTACACAGTGTAAGAAGCACTGCTCGGGGCTTCCCTGGTGGTGCAGTGGTTAAGAATCCGCCTGCCAATGCAGGGGACATGGGTTCGAGCCCTGGTCCGGGAAGATCCCACATGCCACGGAGCAACTAAGCCCGTGCGCCACAAAGACTGAGCCTTTACTCTAGAGCCTGTGAGCCAGAACTACTGAGCCCGTGTGCTGCAACTACCAAAGCCCGCGCGCCTGGAGCCCGTGCTCCGCAACAAGAGAAGCCACCGTAATGAGAAACCCACGCACCGCAACGAAGAGTAGCCCCCACTCACTGCAACTAGAGAAAACCTGTGCACAGCAACAGAGACCCAATGCAGCCAAAAATAAATAAATAAAATAAAATTTAAAAAAGAAGCACTGCTCTAGGGAGCACAAACCTATCCCACCCTTTAAAGCCCCCCATGCAAGGTAGGATGGGGAGAAAGAATAAAGGGAAATCGCTTGGCATCTCTATACCCTTCAAGCCCCCTCGGGCAGCAAACTCCCACTCTTCTTCAATGGGCAGCCGTTTCCCCCGCCAAGCACAGTAGGCACGGGCATCATTCCAGCTCACGTGTACCACTGGGAGCTCCAGTTTCTCTCGGATGCCAGAGCCAGGACCTGCAGGCTGATAGCCAGGATGAAGTGAGACAAGCTTCTGGGAGCTCGTGGAAGTCTGAGGAAGGCTAGGCTTAGGGTGCCTGAGTTCAACTTTTACCACAGATGGAGCAAGGAAGTGGGAAGAGAGAGCCTGGTGAGTGAGGAGAGGTCCAGAGTCAGAAAGAAGGACTAAACATGAGACGAAAGGGAGAAATGGGATGGGCCAGGGGTAAAAGGATTAGGGCAGAGAAAACAGGGTGGCTTGGCTGCTTCCCTAAAATTTCTCTGTCATCCTTTTAAACTCAGTATTTCTAGATGGGCAAGGGTCTAGGGAAGCCAGGCCTCCCAAGAGTCAACAGGGGGAGAAAACAAAGTAGAGGAACCAACCCTTACCTGCCTCCAGAATGCCCTTTCCACTGGAAGCCACCAGAGGAGAGACTGCAAAAAGGAAGGAACATGACTAAAAAGATGCTCTGACCCAGCGAGGGCACCTTCCTGACTGACACCCAGTAGGCAAAGCAGAGACTTCAGGCTGAGACTCAGGTGGTCCAAGTGAGGCTGTGTCCAAAATCTCACCACCCGTATTGGAGGGAGGCTTCTCAAGAGGTTCTCTTGCTGGTCCAGGGAGTATACTGAACGCTGTGTATGTCTGCATCTTTACAGAGTCTCTCTATACAGAAACCAGCACAGGGTGAACTTCCTGGGAGTGTGTGTTCATCTGACTCTTCCAGCGTGGGTCTCTCTTGCTTCCTCCCTGCCTCTGGTTCTCAGGTTTGATTCTCTACTGTGGCCCAGGGGACCCCAGATCCCACAGGATTCTCTGTCTAGGTCCCACTCCCATCCCCTCAGCTGCAAACCTAGGTTCTCTTACCTGCATTTTCTGGGTTGCTTTGTTTCTAAGCTCATCAGAGACAAGGTCCTCGAAGACAAAGCTCCACCCAAACACCTCAGCCTCTGTCTGGTACTTTTTCTCCCTGACAAACTCCCTGAAAAGAGATGTTTCATACGGTTTAGTTAATAGGGTTCTGTGCTCCACCCTCACCCTCTCCTGTTCCAGAAAACCTCATACACCCTTATCCTATTAGTCACACATCACAGAATTTTCATGAACTACAAGGAATTCACCTGAGAGTCTGAGCAGATTTTCTTTTAAAATCTGTTGCTGTGTGTGCAGTTCACAAACAGGAGAATTCACTCTTTTTGGTGTATAGTTTTGTGAGTTGTGACAAAGCACGTAGTCACTATCACAATCAAGATACAGAGCAGCAGTTCCATCAACCACCCCCCAAAATTCCCCTGTGCCTCTGCAACCACGGATCTGTTGTTTGTCTCTATAGTTTGGCCTTTCCCAGAATATACATTCACATAAATTGAATAATACAGTAGTATGTAGTGGGGGGCAGTCTGGCTTCTTTCACTTAGCATACTGCTTCCAAGATTCATCCCTGTTCCTTTTTTTTTTTTTTTTTTTGCAGTTTGTTGCCTTTCATTGCTGAGTAGTATTTCATTGGATGTATAGGCCATATTTTGTTTATCCATTCACCAGTTGCAGGTCATCTGGGTTACCTCCAGTTTTTGGAGATAATAAAGCTGCTGAGAAGATTCAAGGGTGGGAATGGGTCTCTCTTCGGAAAGGTCTTCGTCACATACCTAATGTCACAACAATCACAGGAGGGAGGCAGAACAGGGGTTATTATCTCCCTCTAACAGATGAGGGAGATTGAGTCAAACAAAAATGACTTGCCGAGATTTTAGAATGGATTTTCATATAGTTTGGTATGGCTGAGCAAATTTCAGCAAGCAGATTTCCAGGGTAAGATGGATTGTTTTCACTGGGCTAAGTGTACTCCATCTGTGCTAGACCTCTGATATGAGAAGACATCGTTCACCCATCAAAGGGACATTGAGAATGGAGGAGGAGATGAGATTTGGTAGCAACAGCTATTTACCAACCTCTGCCACCTGAACGGTTTGAGACTCTTTTACCAGAGAGGCGAAGACAGATTATGGGTTCTAAGCAAAGTTTAGGGGCTTCCTGGAGGTGACATTATATTTCCATAATATAAAAGGTCAATTTAAAATATGAAAGAATGCATCTAGGGCTTCCCTGGTGGCACAGTGGTTAAGAATCCGCCTGCCAATGCAGGGAACACGGGTTCGAGCCCTGGTCCGGGAAGATCCCACATGCTGCGGAGCAACTAAGGCCGTGTGCCACAACTACTGAGCCTGCGCTCTAAAGCCCGCAAGCCACAACTACTGAAGCCCGCGTGCCTAGAGCCTGTGCTCCGCAACAAGAAAAGCCACCGCAATGAGAAGCCTACGCAATGAAGAGTAGCTCCCGCTGGCCACAACTAGAGAAAGTCTACACGCACCAACGAAGACCCAACACAGTCAAAAATAAATAAATAAAATTAAATTAAAAAAAAAAAGAATGCATCTACCTAGCTAGCTATTTCTGGTTGTCATGATGCGGTGCAAGCCTGATCAGAAGTGATTTCTCCTTTGATTTTAATAACTTTCCTGTTTAAAAATATTTTTTTAAAGCATATATAACATCATATTATAGAAAAACAAGGAAACAGAGGTAGGTAAAAAGAAAAAAACTAAAATCATCCATTATCATACCAACTAAGATATACCTGTCCATATTCTCTCCCCCTTCACCCCACAGCCAAGGATTTTTAAATAGCTTTCAGAAGGTGCTTCCTGTAATCATTTTCCTTTGGAAGTTACAAAAACATGAGCAGAATCCGTCACCTAATGCCACGTTGCATCTTCCAGGTCTTTCTTAATGCATATACATTCTATACATATAGTTTTAAAAAATGGGATCATACCCTATTTAGTATTTTGTAACCTACTTTCTTCACTTAACACTTCAGAACTATCTCTTTTTGACAACAGGATTTTTAAGGGCTGCTAAGTAGTCTGTTATATTGATACAATATGTTTAAGTAAGTGATCCTAAAGTTGTTAACATTTGTTTACAAGATGACATTGTAAATGTATTAGCGTTGTATCAATAGCTAAACGTTTTTTAGCTAAATGTTTTTGGGCAACTTTTAATTCTTCAAGACAAATCCCTAGAGGTGGAAGCAATGAGTCAAAAGGCCTGAGGAGTATACTGACAATCCTTATGCTTATTTCAGCCTGTGTCTCCTGAATCAAATTTTCCCCAAAACTTTTTATCCTGAAAAGTTTTAAGTCCACAAATGTAACATTAAAGTCATTTCTCACATTTGCTTTATTGTCTTCCCATCCCCTCCTCTTCCTTTCCCTCTCCTCCCTATATACTCCCTCCTCTACCATTTGAAGGTAGTTATAGGTATGTCCTGGATCATTTTCTACTTAAACCTACACAAAACATCACCTTGGGGACACTGACGCAGCTCAACATGGCTTCTTAGATTAAGCTGGAACCAAAATGTTTGATTCTGGAAACAATGCCATTTCCCTAAGTAAATGTAAAGGGAATTTAAGGGACTCTCAGCTACTATGACCCTTCTCCCAATTCCTTCTCCCCTGTTGCAGAGGTTTCTGTTGAGTGTCTGACTTCTGCCCATATTTCTCAGTGCTATGCCCAGTGCGCTGGACAATCCACTGGCTCAAGAGTCTGAGGATCTCAGTTCCAGGCCCAGCTCTGCCACTAATATCTGGACTTCAGATATATATATATATATATATATATATATATATATATATATATATATATATATATATATATATTTTTTTTTTTTTTAATTTTGGCTGCGTTGGGTCTTCGTTGCTGCACGCAGGCTTTCTCTAGTTGCGATGAGCAGGGGCTACTCTTCGTTGTGGTGCACGGGCTTCTCATTGCAGTGGCTTCTCTTTGTTGCGGAGTATGGGCTCTCGGTGTGAGGGCTTAAGTAGTTGTGGCTCGTGGGCTCTAGAGCACAGGCTCAGAAGTTGTGGCGCACGGGCTTAGTTGCTCTGCGGCATGTGCGATCTTCCCAGACCAGGGATCGAACCCGTGTCCCCTGCATTGGCAGGCAGATTCTTAACCACTGTGCCACTAGGGAAGTCCCTGGACTTCAGATTCTTCATCTTAAAAATGTAGATAACACTTATCTCACTGTACCATTGCAAAGATGATATGTGGTAGTGAACAAGCTAATCTCCTTTTAAATATTATGAAGATTAGAAAAGCCTTTACTTCTCCTGGAAGAACACTGGATGTACCTGAAGTCTTTGTTGGTGACAGGAAATATGTCGATGGCAAAGGGTTTTACCATCACCTCCCGGACAGGTCCTTCACCATCTCTGCCATCTGGTGAATTCGTTCCCATCTGGAATCTCCCACCTGGTAGCTGGACCATGTTGGTCATCTGCCCATTCCCTGCAGAGAAAAAAAGAGTCTAATATATATAAAAGAAGTGGCAATATTTGGATCATATGTAAAACTCATAATGCTATAATGAAAAAAACAATGGAAGCTTAAAAAATTTGGCTTTAGGACTTCCCTGGTGGCAAAGTGGTTAAGAATCTGCCTGCCATTGCAGGGAACATGGGTTCGAGCCCTGGTCTGGGAAGATCCCACATGCCGCAGAGCAACTAAGCCTGTGTGCCACAACTACTGAGCCTGCACTCTAGAGCCCGCAAGCCACAACTACTGAACCCTTGTGCCACAACTACTGAAGCCCACACGCCTGGAGCCCGTGCTCCCCAACAAGAGAAGCCACCGCAATGAGAAGCCAGCGCACCGCAACAAAGAGTAGCCCCTGCTCATCGCTACTAGAGAAAGCCCGCGTGCAGCAACGAAGACCCAACGCAGCCAAAATTAAATAAATAAATTTATTTTTAAAAAAAATTTTGGCTTTAAATTCTTGTTCTGTCACTTAATTTGCTGGGTGACCTTGGGCAAATTACTTAGTCTGGATTTCAATTTCTTCATCTACAAAATGGGGATAATATCTAACTCAAATGCATGGCTGTATTAAAATAATGTGTGAAATGTTTAGCACATGGTAGGTTTTCTTTCTTTTTTTAAAAAATTAATTTTGTTTGCCCCGGGTCTTAGTTGCGGCATGCAAACTCTTAGTTGTGGCATACATGTGGGATCTAGTTCCCTTACCAAGGATCAAACCCAGGCCCCCTGAATTGGGAGCACAGTCTTTTTTTTTTTTTTAATTTTATTTATTTATTATTTTTGGCTGCGTTGGGTCTTCGTTGCTGTGCACGGGTTTTCTCTAGTTGCGGTCAGCGGGGGTTACTCTTTGTTGTGGTGCGCAGGCTTCTTATTGTGGTGGCTTCTCTTGTTGCAGAGCACGGGCCCTAGGTGCATGGGCTTCAGTAGTTGCAGCACACAGGCTCAGTAGTTGTGGCTCACAGGCTCCAGAGCGCAGGCTCAGTAGTTATGGCACACGGGCTTAGTTGCTCCGTGGCATGTGGGATCTTCCCAGACCAGGGCTCGAACCTGTGTTTCCTGCATTGGCAGGCGGATTCTTAACCACTGCGCCACCAGGGAAGTCATCAGGAGCCCAGAGTCTTAACCACTGGACCACCAGGTAAGTCCCAGTAGGTTTTCAACAAATGTTTAGTTCCTTTCCTTACCTCTCTATTCTTCTGCACGACAACCTTTTGTCCCAGCGAGATAAATCTAGACACTATACTCTGAAACACATCTATCAATTTTCTACCCATACTACTGCGCATGTTTCTCTGACTCTTCCTTTTCACTCGTTTGAACTCTTATCAATTCGTAATGATTTTCACCATTATATCATATGCTCCAGAAAGAAAAGAACTACATCTGTTGCCAGTGTATCCCTGGCACCTAGCACAAGTGCACAATAATTATCATCAAATGACTGAATGAACTGCTTTACACTTCCTGTTTGGATACCTCCAAAAATCATAGAATTAAAAGGATCTTTATTTCAACCCCCTCATATGACAGGGGAAAACCAAAACCCAAAAGGGAAATGACTTAAAGAGCTATTTTACAGGAGAAACCCGGGTCTCCTTACTTCCAGGTCAGTGCTATTTTCAAAAGGTCACACTTCTCTGGCTTGACATACTATTTTGTTATGTTTCTACCTAACAGTGTCTAAGTACTATAATTTCTCTAAAGGCAGAGTCCTCATCTTTTCATGTTCCCCAGTATCCCATCTTTGCCCCTTTTCTCATTCTCATTCTGACACACTCACACATGATTTCGTCCACTTTAAGGGGGGTGAGCGTTGGAATAAAGAAAGCAGGAAATTCTCAGATTAAAAGGGAGTTAAGAAACAACACACAGAGACTTCCCTGGTGGCGCAATGGTTAAGAATCTGCCTGCCAATGCAGCGCGACAGGTTCGATCCCTGATCTAGGAAGATCTCACATGCCGCATAGCAACTAAGCATGTGCGCCACAACTACTAAACCTGTGCTCTACAGTCCTTGAGCCACAGCCACTAAGCCTGCGTGCCACAACTACTGAAGGCCATGAGCCTAGAGCCCGTGCTCCACAACAAGAGAAGCCACCGCAATGAAAAGCCGGGACACCCGCTCGCGGCAACTAAAGCCCACGCGCAGCAATGAAGACCCAACACAGCCAAAACAAAACAAAACACACACACACACACACTAACAATATATTAATTTTATTCAGACACTAATTCAACTAGTAAACTATAATTTTAAAACATTTACAGTAGGTAAACTTGAACACTAACTGGATGTTTAATGGTGTTAAGGAGTACGGTTAATGTTTTAGGTGGGAAAGTGAGTGATACTTTTTTTTCCCGTGACTTCTTGTCTTTTTGGCTATTCAAGTTAAATATTGAGGAATAAAATTGTATCGTGCCTCGATTCACTCCAAAATGAATTTCCCAGGGGAAGGAGAAAGTGGGAAGGGTCCCAAAGAAGCAAGGTTAAAGCCATAAATTGGCAACCGTTTAAACTAGGCAACGGGTACGTGGTGGACGGGAGAGGATCGTTTTATTCTTTTTTTATGCTCAAAAGATTCCAGAATAAGTTAAAACTATAGAAGAAGTGAGATACACCTCGCCAAGTTGGCCGCCTCTGGGAGGCACCTCCGGCCGCTGCAAGATAGCGCAGGACGCTGGCAGACCGGCCATCGTCTCTTTCCCCGCAGGGGCCGAGCGCCCCACCCTTTTTCTCCTGCCTCCAAGGACGAAAGGCGCCAGGGGCAGTTGGGCAGGCCAGCACACTGACCTAGTTCGAGCCACGGGCCGGAGAGGAGGGACAGCAGAGTCAGCAGCGGCGACAGCGAGGTGCCCATACCCAGAACACGACCCCTGGAGCCCTACGAGGAGACGCGCCACCGTGCAGGTCCTCTGCGCACGCGCTCCGCGCGCATCACGTCGGCGGCCGTGCCCTGCGCGCGCGTGCGCACTACTCCTCTACGCGGCCCCACCTAGAAATTAGTCCTGGGGCCGAAGCTCCAGTGTTGCCGGGCCAGGTAATTAAGTCAATTTTCTCGGCGTTGGGATCGAGAGACCCTGCCATTCCAGAAGCCCCTTCTTTAGCTTGTGAACATTTGGACGGACTGATTTCCTTCCCTTTTGTGCCCTGGAGTACCACCGCAAGATCACAGAAAAGGCTTCAACTTCCAATTTATTGTACGCT
The DNA here is from genome assembly GCF_011762595.2 of Tursiops truncatus. NCBI lineage: Eukaryota > Metazoa > Chordata > Mammalia > Artiodactyla > Delphinidae > Tursiops > Tursiops truncatus. The sequence goes on from NC_047048.1 coordinate 14,875,049, forward strand.
CACTGTAGGCAACTGCGAAGTCCTAACGCAAAGCTTAGCAACACAACATCCCTTTCAAGGTCTTCAAATATACCTACTGTATTTTGTAGCAACATGTAGAACAGTAATTTGGGTGAGAAAAATAGGACACTAGAGGGTTTGGGAGGGATATCAGCCTAAGCAAGGTTCCGATGTGCAAAAATACCGTCTTGCCTGAAAATCTCTTACCTCACCTGGTCCTCAGTCACTACGCCTTCAGCCATGTATTTAACCTCTGCCTTTCCTATTTTGCCACTTTAGACTTGCAGCTCTTTCAACTCCCTTGACTCTATTTCCATCTTTCTACTCACTACAACGTAACATTTCTGGGAAGCAGTTTAGCAAAGCTACTTCAAAAGCATGAAAAGTCCAATTTATCCAATAGTGTTTTTTACTCAAAAGCAGCTGTCCCCAACCTTTTTGGCACCAGGACTGGTTTCACAGAAGAGTTTTTCGAGGGGGGCGGGGATGGTTCAGGAAGTCATGCAAGCGATGGGGAGCAGCAAATGAAGCTTTGCTTGCTTGCTCCCTGCTCACCTGTTGTGCGGCCTGGTTCCTAACAGGCCGCTGAACAGTACTGGTCCTCTGCCCAGGGGCTGGGGGTACCCCTGCTCAAAAGGATTTATACTAAGGAAGCAGGAATGCTTTCAAAACCTTAAGTTACTTAAGTCTTACTTATAACTAGCATAAAAATTGAAAACTTAAATGCTTAATGACGGGGAACTATTGGAGATAAATTAAAATACATTCATTAGAAGATTAAACCATTAAAATGTTTTTCAAGGAATATTTAATACGATAGATAATATATGCTTATCTAACATGTATTTTTATATCACTGACGCTAAAGCAAAACATCCTGTTTATTGGTAAGTATGGCCTGTATGTGTACACTACAGTGCAATTTAAAAAATATTGTAATTATAATTTCAGAACTTCAGAATCTGAACAGATGCCAGTGTTCTCTCCTTTTTTTATATGGGAAAAGAAAATCCTTTGAAAATCATTTGAAGCTTGGACAAAACTTCCATAGCTATATTCTTAGGATCACTCTGTAGAATCTTCATGATTCAGATGATACAAGGGAAGCTTCAATTCAACCTTTTAGAGAAGACATTCCAGCTCTCATGATCTCATCAACCAGGAGAATGTTGGTGGCAATCACAGTGCTGAAAAGGGGGGAAAAAAATCAGACTACTCAGGTTTGAGGTATGAACTCTAATTCAACTCACAATTCAACTCAATCTCCAACTAAATTGCACAAATTATATCCAGTCAGGTTTCCCCTTTGCTTTCCATACACAGAAGGCTCACTTAGTTGCTGCCTTTGACTGATTACCTTTTCTTATGGAAAGAAAATTAAACATACCAATTTTAAAGAGTATGAATATTCCCCAAATGTTATAATTTTGGCTTTCCCAAACTTACCAGGAATGAAGAAGCTGTTTCTTTACACAATAGTTATCCCATACGCCTACTTCTGCTGCTACCATTGGCTCACCTGAAAAGTAACCCAGTATTCTTAAAATCATATAGAGCAGGTCATATGATCAGAATACTGTCTGAAAGAACTAATAAGAGTATTTTGTGCTGCTTCACTCATCAATGGTCACTCATTTCCTCCAGTATTATCTATGAGAACCCAAAGTTCCTCAATTTAGCCCAATGTTGTACTCCAGACCATGACTCCTGTGCACAGCAGCTTTGATGAGCGACTGACCTCTACTTAGAATGCTTCCAGTGATAGGAATGCTCTATTTGGTTATCAAATTTTTGAACATCTGTTTTTCTGGAGACGTTCCTATTTATCCATATTAAAGTACAGCACCTGAACTATAATCTGGCAAAACAGGCTTATCATTACCCTCATTCCAGAAATCTTTTAAATTAATTGGGAGACTGGGACTGGCATATACACACTACTATATATATATATAAAATAGATACTAACCTACTGTATAGCACAGGGAACTCTACGCAATACTCTGTAATGACCTACATGGGAACAGAATCTAAGAGTGGATATATGTATATGTATAACTGATTCACTTTGCCATACAGCCGAAACTAACACAACATTGTAAATCAACTATACTACAATAAAAGTTAATTTAAAAAAAAGAAACCTTTTATATTAACTTGAATGTGAATGATGCTGTTCACAATAGGTCTTACACATACTGCACAGATGTATCTCAGTTATCTCTCTTCCACTTTGTACTTGTATAATTTGGATTACACTGGCCTAAGATCAGGGTTTCACTCATTTTATTAGATTTGGTTCCCTCTTCCTGCATTTTTTGCTATCCTCAGCCTTTTTTCACCCATGAGTATGATCATGAAATGTATCATTTTAATCAAAGTCCCTGATAAAAAACAGTAAAGCAAGCTCAACATGAAACCCTTCAACATTAACCCAAACCACCTACCACAACTCAGCAATATCAACAAATCTGTACTCTTCTAAATTATTCAAATGTCTCCTCAATTCCCTTTATTTCTGTATCTAGTCATTACATTTTTGTGTCATACTTTAGAACCCAGAGATCCCGGATAGCACTGGTGTCAAAGAGCAAAAGCAACTCCAAGATTCTTCTCTCTCCCATTTTTTTTTGTCCTTCCTGGTCTTACCTCACCTATAGTATCTAGTTCACCCCCTACAAATAGTCACATCCTCCTTACCTGTGTTCAAGTCTACACCCACAAGTTGACCTGATTCTGAATGCTCTGCTTTAACTTTAACTAGTGTTTCCTGAAGGTCAAAACCAGAGTTCTGAGCAAGAACCTAAAGGAAACAAATTTATTTAAAAGACAGGACCTAATAACAGATAGTCAAGTCTGTAATAAATGAACAGTATTTCCAATTAATAGTTAACAAAACAAAACAAAAAACCAAACCTTTAATAAGTGAAAACAGACAGGTATTTATGTTCACTTTAGAGAATGACTAGATATACATTACCAACCAACTCACTAATCCACCCCAAGCCCGGCAATACACTGGTCATAAACTGTACCCTCAAGTAAGCATACAATAGAAAAATCACAGTATTAGCCTTAGTTTAAAACAAAAACAAAAAGCAAGTTTGTACCCCCGCACACTGCAAACCCTCTTAAAACAGCTATCTCTTGCCATCTGAAACATCAGATATTCAAGCCTCCCCTCCAGAGGAACCAATACATTCAGATAATAAGAAATACCTGTTCTAGTGTTAGGGTGAAAACTGATGAACCCTTTTTATTCAAAATCCACATTATGAAAAAACCCACATTAGCAAAAAGTTTTCATCAGATGAATCATTTTGGTGTAGTTTAGAAAACAGTTAAAGCAGTCACACCTTGGGAATAATGAGCAATGCATCAGCAAATGCTTGAACTCCAAGTTGGGCCCTGCCCTTTACACTGGGCTTGTATTTAATCAGGGCTTCTGCCATTGCCACTTCCACTGCACCAGCACCTGGAACTACACAGCCTGTTGGGTGGGAGGAAGAGAGAAATGCTAAGCTACAAAGAAAATAAAACTGTATGGGCAATTGTAAGAAAATATATAAATTAAAACACACAGGAAATCCATTAATTTGAGAATTCAGTATAACCACAGCAATTTTAGTATTACATTTGAAAGCAATACAGGCAACATTATCAAACAGCAGAATGATTTAACTAGCACATGGAAAATCCTGAAAGCTCTTAGTATTAGTTCATTTATTTGTACCTTCTTTTAACAACAGCATGCCATGAAAAAACTTAGCATACCATCATAGCCATTTTAAAGGTAAAACTTTACTTTTGCATGGTGTCTGGCTGTGTAAACTACTGATAAAAAGAACACAGTATTCAGCCATGCCTTTTAGACTAGCAAAAGAATATAATTTAAATACAGTGACGATCTTACCATCATCAATAGCATTTTTAACAGCCCTCAAGCCATCTCTTATTGCATCTTTGATTTGAGTAAGTGTGTGCTTATTTGGTCCTTTGATCAATAATGTGACGGATCGAGGATTGTTACAGTTCTCAATAAAGGTGAACTTCTCTTCTCCCTGTGTGAAGAGACAGTATTTTCAAAAACCAGGATACGGTTGTGCAAAGAATGACCAAATGAGAGGGCCTTATGAAGGAATAAGTAGCATATTAATAGGGCACAGCACTGATCACATTAAAGCAAGTAACTTCTTTTAAAAAGTCACATAAAAGAAATGTGATTTTCCCATCAATGGCTTATTACTACATATAAATCATCAAAATGTATATTAACAAAGCAAAAATATCATCCGAAGTTTGAATGAATTTTTAACTACTGAAGAATTCATGAGCCAAAAAGTAGTATTATTTTGGAAAGAAAATACACTTACCAATGTATATTCATAGACAAGTCCTGCATGTCCCAAACAATCAGGATTTAGGTCTTCAAGAGAATTTAGGGCTACCCCACCACAAGCAAGAGTCAGCCTGAAATATTCAAGTGTTTTAAGGGAGATGCAGAAGGGATTTTATTAGTTATGTTTAGAGATTAATATTTTTAGAAAGCAATCTTTATCAGAATTACATGCGAAAATTATATTCTAAAATAGATTTTAGCTTAAGCCTTTCCATTCACCACCAACTAGCTGAAAACTGGTCTTTTCTCCTAACTCTCCATTTAAGCCACTCTTAAGTCAGCAAATACTCCTCTGATATGAAATCTAAAGGTGCACAGAGCTCTTCATCATGGTGAGCTCTTTGGAAGAAAGTATTCCTCTGAAACCCTTGATGCTGTCTCTTGACATGGAAAAATATGTACGGTATAGGTCATCATTTAAAAATAAAACAAGTATATCAACAATCATAGCAGCACTATTCACAACAGCCAAGGCAGAAACCCAAATAAATGTCCACTGACAGATAAAGGAATAAACGAAACTAAATGTGGTATATACCCATACAGTGGAATATTATCTTTAAAAAGAAATGTGATCCTGGAAAACACAGGTAATGTGATAAATTTTATATTATGTATATTTATCGCAATAAAAAATAAGAAAAATCACAAAAATAAGAGGAAAAAAAGGAATAATTTAAGTTGACTTGCAAAATAAGTTAAATTCACATCACAGATAATCTGTATCCGTACCTTTCCATATTTCTCCTTTTAGCTCTGCGCAGAGCTACTATGCCTTCTTTTGCAAGAGCATCTAAGGAAAAGGGGTCAATTCCCTGTTAACAACAACAAAAAATGTTTCAATATTTTACCTTTAAAATAAAAAGATACACACTAGTTTATGAAACAAAATTTCTCACCTTTTGATTAATAACAACAAATCCTTTATCTGAATCACCACAGACTTTCTTTTTCAGGTCTATTATTTTTTTAACTCTGTCTTCAATGAATTTTCTTTCAGCTTTCACTAGTTTCTCTCTCTCCTCTGCACTCTTGTAAAAAAAGCCAGAATTCACTTCTCTAAAAAAAGGAAGTTACAGAAAGGGGAGGAAATATTTAGCAAATAGTCACCGAGCTCCAATTCTACCCCTGGTACGTTTTCAGAGACTATTTCCTGTAATTTTCCGAAACCCCATCGAGGCATTATTGTCCGTACAGCCGGGAAACTGATTCTCACAAAAAAGTGACTTACCCCAAATATCAAGCTCTTCCACCTCTCTTCCATTTTTAAGGAGATATATATAAACTCACGTTTTTTCATATTCTAATGACACGTTGCATGTGAGGATGTACACATCTTCTACTCTCTTTTTCATATCAGGATGCCGTGCCCCATGGTCCAAAACAAGACCTCTGATCAAGCTGTTACAACACATAAAAATTATATTCTTATTGATTTCCAGATGGGGTGTAACATATGCTAACAAAACTAAAACAATGAATTGAGACTGTATTGATAATTTTCACACAATCAGCTTTATTTCTTGAGCTATTTGAATAGGACTTTTGGGTAATACGTAGCAAGGTTCAATTGTGAAAAAGCAGAATTCCAGAACATGACAAAAACAAGCCATTCAAATGAAAGTAACAACCCCGTCTTGTGCAGACGATTCTGCAGAGAAATAGTCACAAGTTTGGTAGGCTATTAAACTGTGATCACCTCATTTAAAAAACGCTTCCAAACTAGGTCTTTTAAATAATTTTCTTTAAAATTCCCTGAAGTCTCCCATATGCTTTGTTCAATAAATGCCAAATGACTGATGTAGTTGACTATCCAGAATCATTCTATGTAAAAATACATACCATTAACTTCATTTCAAGAGGAAACAGATACTACTGAGTAAATGAAATACTCATCTAGGCAATATACGTTAATTCAAAGACAAAAAAAAAAAAAACAGGCAAAATATATGTATTGTATAAACTCCTTCAAGTTTGTAAACACTCTTTATTTCATAGCATTCTACCACCTACCTTGTATCGGTTTCAGATTTATGTTTCATCTCCATGATCTCAACCATGAAGAGGTCAATAGGTTCATCTTGTTTTTTAATGGCTAAAATGGAGTCCACTACAGCCTGCAACAGAGTATAACCATTCAATGAATTTGACTAGCAGAAGTTGAGACACTTATGTTGTTTGTTTAATCTTCAGAAAAGTTTAAAGCAGACAGCTTCTCGTCTTTAAAAATGTCTGTACTGATCTAAGTCTTTTTTTTTTGCGGTACGTGGGCCTCTCACTGTTGTGGCCTCTCCCGTTGCGAAGCCCAGGCTCCGGACGCGCAGGCTCAGCGGCCACGGCTCACGGGCCCAGCCGCTCCGCGGCATGTGGGATCTTCCCGGACCAGGGCACGAACCTGTGTCCCCTGCATCGGCAGGCGGACTCTCAACCACTGCGCCACCAGGGAAGCCCCCCAAGTCTTTTTTTTACACGCTAATAGAATGCATTATTTGTAAAGGGCTGAAGTCATCTACATTTCTGAAACCTCAATGTGTAATTACCTAAAGAATCACTGACATCTCTACTACTAGTGGCTTTTTAATAAGGAAATCTCCATTTTAGAAACCTCTTTTACTGAAAGCTCTGATTATACCTTCATAACCTGGCCAGGTATGCTATTACGATTTTCTCACTTTACTTATTTTTTCTATTTTTAGGGCCACAGATCAGGTTATCACTGCCACAAAAATGAACCTACTTACTCCACAGAGGATGGTACTGTGAAGACTTCAGATGGCACTCTATAACTGGAATTAGTAAGAATACTGATGTTTCCAGTTGCCAGGGGTTTTCAGTATAGATGTAATGTACCAGACACATATCAAATTTAACACATACCTCTGTTAAGACATCAGCAAGTTCAGCATGAACTTTAGTACGTAGAGATGTTCTGGCCACATCTATAAGTGTTTCTCTGTCCATCTCTTTGCTTACTTTGACTTGTTCCAAAAACTGAAGTGCCTTTTCCTTTGCAGCTTCAAATCCTTCCGTAATTATTCTGGGATGAAGACCCTATAATAAACACACAATTACAAAACCGCCACTAACAACAGAGACCTTCAGTTAGATGCAACTATAGCTCACGATAAAGCAAATTTATGAAGGGATATTCTGGATCATTCATACCCTTAAACACAATTAATATAATGTGCTGACTTTCTGAATACATTTAAAAGGATAAAGAGTCCTTTCAATGCAGAGGAAAAGAACAGACATTGCTCTAGCACAGAGTCAAAGCCAAGGGAACTATAAAGCACACTTGGGTGTTCACTGTGCAAACCACAAGGGATAACACCCAAAACTCAATACTGTGTCATAACAACTGGCAGTCAATAGAACCATTATATCTTTCCTATAGGTGATATGAAATTAATTCACACCATTTACTAATAAAATAAACAGGGAGACTAAGAGTCTGCTTTCTCTCTCTTCCCAGGAATTCTTCCTAACATCAGATTAGTACTCACTGAGGTTTGCTTTAACCTTGGAACTACTGAGGGCTAAAAAAGTTGTAGTATTCTTATTTAAATTCAAGGTTTTTGTTAGCTTTTTCCTTAAAAATATGCCTAATCCTGAATATTCCATTTCTACATCACAATTATTAATCTGTTATAGGCATATAAAAACTGTATATGCAATGCAACTTGATAAAAAACACATTTCAGGCCAAGGAAGATTCTTCAACTCATCCAGGATCATAGTAAATTTGTGTCAGAGTAGGATACAGACCCTTGTTCCCATATTTAACCCCATGCTCTTTACATTCTATTATATGGCCTCAGTTACCACTAGCACATCAGTTTTTATAAGTAAAAGTAAGATTATTTCCTATACACAACAAAATATCACAGAAACACGAGAATCATGTATACTTCAGAAATGTAGAGATCCGCCTGCTTCAGGAGCTCTCCAATAATTAGGACATTGGAAGTGGTACCATCACCAGTTATGTCATCCTGGGCTGTTGCTACTTTGGCTATTAAGGAGGCTGTTGGGTGTTGAATTTGCTGCAGGTAGAGAAAGAAAAAAATTCGTGGAACAACTTAAAAATGAAAACAGCCCAAATATACCTTAAAATGTGTGAAAGGCTAATCTATCTGCACAAAATGCCCAAGTGTACAGCTACATATTACTCTGATTAAAAACTCATCATTAGCTATCAGTTTATGATGACAGAAACACCTTCCTATATAAATTTGTTTCCTTCTTAGATTATCTCCACTTTACTAATGAGGAAATGTGAGACCCAGTTAAGGTTAACTCAAGGGGATAGAACTAACAAGAACAATAATTTCAAATCCATGTTCCATGCATGCCTCTTTATGACAATTTTAAGATTCTTGTGAGAATAAACCAAGTGCCCTTTAAATGAAAGCCTGGCTGCCCAGTTTACTTGGCACTGAACAAATAATTAAAATGAAAAAAGAAAAGAAAAGAAAAACTTAGCCTCTTTAGCAAAGATCATCAGTGGATGCTAAGTAACTCTGGAAAGGTTTTGGAAAAACAGAATATTCATTGTTTGTCACCCACAGATTCTTAATTACAAAGGCTCCAACATGGCTCCTGCACTGCTTTTGTCTTCTTATACTCCTTTAATCCTGTACAGTTGTCCAGTCTTTTATGTCTTTGGGGACACTCACAGTTTTAAGAATCTAAGCAGACTATCATTCAATTAGGGAAAATTTAAAAGTCATGTAGAGACGGCTTTTCTGACATCAAGTTTAAACTAACTATGGCTCCTACTGTTCTCTGCTAGCACAGGCCACCACTTAAGCCACGGAACAAAAACTACACCTTCTAGGTTAGCTATTCCTTACTGAAGATATTTACAAACACCTGGAATGTTGAAGGCATGATATGCTATTATCAAAACTCTAAATTTTACTCTAAACTCAAAACATAGGCAAGTCATTTCCTTTTCTAGGATTTGAACTGTTAGGTTTTGGAAACTTAGGGATGAGTAAAATGACTGCTCTTCTCAGTTAACCTCAGATTCTTAGTCACTGGGACTTTAAAAATGGTAGTTTTATTTCTCCTCCAGTTGGTGGTGGAGAAGTGTGATATAACAAAAGAAATGCTGTTTGAAAAAGTATAACCATCCTGTCACATTTTGCTTCCCTGATTATGTCAATTGCTCTCAGTTTTTATTAGAATTTTAGTAATTAAAACCCTTTAACGAAGGCTTTAAACGGCAAGGGCAGGGGATTCAAAAGGAAGTTTATTAGATTCCAGGGCTCTCACTGTATCCTACTGTCAACAACAGTACTGATTACATTTTTTCTACTTCTTCTGTTGTCTGGAAAACTACCTGTTGAGAAGGATGAATATGATTTTCTCCTACTTTGTAAAATAGTAAAAGTCTTCCTACAAATCAAATGTACTACGGAAAACCAAGACATTTTGGACCTAGTCTAGCAGCCTCTCACCATTTCATGAAGCAGCACATTTCCATCTTTAGTGAGCTTGATGTCTCCAGCACCAGAAACAAGCCTGTTCAATGGGCAGAAATGAATCACAGTGTGACTTTTTCAATAGAGACTAAATTAAGAGGCCCATAAAAATCGGGCTTTACCCAGATCCTCAGGAGCTGGGGCCAAGGGTTGGTTCTCTAATTCCGGTAACAGGAATGGTGCAATGCCCACCCCTCCCGTCTGGGAAACAGTCCTCAGGGTCTCTTAGGTCCCAAGCGCGCGGGGCGGCGAGGGCCGCGCAGCGCACGCGGGCAGCTTTGTTCTCGGCGGAGGCGGCATCGACCACCAAAGGAAACGGCCAGGGCAAGAAATAGGACCGACCCGGCACAATGCGGGGAAGAAAGGCCGCCGCGGCGAGCGCAGAGGCCCGGAGGCGGCGGGCTCTAGGCCTCAGTCCCCGGCGCAGGCCCGCGACAGCGCGAGGTGCGCGATGCCAGCCCAGCCCTCCCCGCCAGCCCCGCCTTACATCTTCATGGTGCCCTTAGGCCCCAAGTTGGTCCTCAGCACGTCCTGCAGCCCCCGGGCCGCGCTGATGTTGACCGCCAACGCCGCCTGGGCTCGGGCCACCTCAGCCTTGGGATTCAGGGTCTTCACGGCCGCCATAGTTGACCCAGCAGAAGAAAATGAGGGAACCCGGTATCCGGAGAGCTCAAAGCCGGTTCAGCGTGGCTGTGAGGCGCTATCCGGGTCTTCTGGAAAAGTCGGGCGCGCCGGGCCCGCCTCCAGCGTGCCCGCGCGCCGCCGCCATTGGGCCTTGGGTCGGCCGGTGCCACTCATTGGGTCGCGGCCGCACGTAGCCCCGCCCCTCTCATTGGCCGCGGCGCCATTGAGCTCGGGAGGAGCGTTTCCCCCTGGCAACCAGGGCTCGCAGGGTGCCCCGTGCGCTCCCTAGCGCCGGGTTTTGCTGACCCCGGACCAGAGGGCGTAGGCGGAGCGGGCTTGTTGGCCGCGTGCGTCAGGGCGTGAGGGGAGAGGCGGCTGCTCTTTCCCGGAGGTCTCCGGCCGCAGGGTGTAGGGTGGGCCTCCTCCCTCCCCCACTCGCGCCGTTTGCCCTTTTTATCGCCTTGCTGCTTTCATCCCGGTCAATAGTTTTCTTGACTGTGTAGTGTGTGCTGGACGGTGTTTTAGGTGCTGTGGGCGGGGAGGTAACAGAGTGGATCTGATAAGGACCCTCGACCAGTATCGTAGGTGTTTTAGGCGTAGGGAAGACGAAGAGATATAATGTGAGGTGGAAAGTGCTAGAAGCCTTTAGAAAGCTACGTGATTGGTGCGATGGCAATTGAGGAAAAGCAAGAGTCAGTCCACCCTTCGGGCACACGACACAGTGCTGAGGCTTCAGGCCCTCAAGGCAATTTTGAAAACTCAAACTTTGTTGAGCAGTGGTGTCCGGCCTTTGAGAGGACTCCTTTATTCTGAAAGATGTCCACAACTGTTTTCTCGTATCCAGTTCTCGCCCCCTGCCTAGATACCAGGTATTCACTGATGTTTTGTATTTTATTTTTATAGGTAATGACTAAAACTGTTCAGAATTCAGAAGGTGCCAAAGGGTATATGGTGAAAGGTCTTCCTACCTCCTCTAGTTCAACTTCCTCCTGGCAGGTACCTTTAGCTACATAAGTTTCCTTTAGATAGTGTGAATTCCCCAGATGCTCTCTGAATTTCTAAATAAATACGTATATAAATATAAGAAATTTCCCCCACACAAAATGGCAATTTATAATATGCACTATTGGGTGTGTTACACTTAAAGTATCTTGGAGATTGTTACATATCAATACAAATACGTCTTCCTCATTCTTATTAACAGCTGCATGATATTCTTTGTAAGAATGACCTGATTAGCCAGTCACCTACTGGTTAACATTTAGATTGTTCCCAGTTTTCTCCTAGCGACTGCCTTGGTATATAATGCTTTTAAGTGGTTTTGTGTATTTGAGAATCGCGAAAGCATCTAAGTTTGAGTTACATAGTAGAAGGAGATGCATGATTAGTTCTGGAGATCCTTAATCCTCAAGAAGCAGGTAGCCTAGTTAGGGAGATAAACTTGTAAAAAAATGACAGTAAAGTATAGGATGTTTTATTTAAGGGATGAATGCAGTGCTCTGAGCACAAACGTATTAACTCAGAGTATCAGGGAAGGCTTCTTGGAGGAGGTAAGTTTTGAATGATACATAGATACTTTGCAGGAGAAGAGGGCTTAGGAGAGTGATATCAGACAGAGAGCGACAGTGGAAGGGCCTGGCATGCCCAGCGGAAGGTGGGTGGATAAGATTTGCAAGAGACAAATCTGGTGAAGTAGCTTGTCCTGACTGTTAGGGCCTGGTTTGCTAGTTAAGAAGTCTGGGCCTAAGCCTGCCAGCTGGATTCTTTGGTGAGAATCCACCCAAAGAACTAGTGATGAAGGTAACACTGGAGGTGGAATGGAGGATGAACTAAGGGAGAAGACTGAGGATAGGGCAATCAGAAAGAAAGGGGTTGAAAAGTCCATGCAGAAGGTGATGAAACATTTTTAATAACATAAATAAGGGGGAAAATCATGTTTTAAATAGCATGTATAATATGTTCTCAGTTTTTAAACCATTCCCCTTGCATCTATACAAAAAAGGACAGAGGATATGCATCAAAATATTAACATTGGGGACTTCCCTGGTGGTCCGGTGGCTAAGGCTCCGCACTCCCAGTTCAGGGGCCCCGAGTTCCATTCCTGGTCAGGAAACTAGATCCAACGTGCTGCAGCTAAAAGATCCTGTGTGTTCAACTAAGACCCGGCGTAGCCAAATAAAAATTTAAAAAGATACTAACATTGACTATATTAAAAAAATTTATAATGTTTTCATTTTTGCAGCCCCCCCAATTTATGTATCTATAAAAGCGGGATGCAGAATTATATACATGAACATATGAAATATACAAAGTATACCCAGTGTCTTATTTTTATGAAATCATGTATATACACATATGATTTCATAAAAATATTAAATATTTAGGGTACTTCCCTTGTGGTCCAGTGGTGAAGACTGCGCTTCCATTGCAGGGGGCACGGGTTCGATCCCTGATCGGGGAACTAAGATCCCATGTGACACTGCCAAAAAAATACATATATATATTAAATATTTATATATATAAAGGACAGGAAGGATATCCTCAAAATGTTGAACATTTTGTTTCTACCTTTGCCAATTTTATAGGTGAAAAATGGTATCTGAAAGTTTTGGGGGTTTTTTTTGGCTGCACCGTGCAGCTTGCAGGATCTTAGTTCCCCCACCAGTGAAAGCGTGGATTCCTAACGACTGGTCCACCAGGGAACTCCCTTATAGTTTTGTTTGTTGAGGGTGAGGCTGAGCATACATCTTATATGTAAGATTCGTTTGTAGGTTTTTTTCTGTGAACTGTCTATTTACATCTTCTGTTTTCCTATTTGGTTTCTTATGGATTTGCAGGAGCTCTCTTGTGTTTTCTGTGTTGCAATTAATTTGTCCCAGTGTTATTTATATTTCGTATTTATGCCTTTTTTTCCAATTAAACGTTAAAATTTTTTTCAGGTAGTCAGTTGTATTTTTTTCAGGTAGTCAGTTGTATCTTTTTTCTTTTATGTGTGTTTGAATTTTGTGCTATACTGTGTAAAACAAGCTTTACACCCAAAAAATATTTTTAAATTTCTCCCATGTTTTCTTTTGTATTTTTAAGGTTTTGTGTTTCATTTTAATCTTTGAGTCATTTGGAATTTATTTTATTTTGGTAAGGAATGAGATAATCAGTGATATAATAAAAATATATATTTGGTCTTTGTCTGTGGTTCCTGGAACAGAACTAAACCATTTGTTTTCTGAGAGATAGGAGTGTCTTTTGTTATCCATTACAGTCCCCTTTAGAATATACCTGAGTCTGTGCTATTGAGGTGAGTCAAGGTAGGGACCCTAGATAGCCTCAGGGTGGGGGCTGGTCACTAGGAAGACCAAACATGTGATTAGAGGATGGGAAGTCTCAGCCCCGTGCCTCCAACCTCTGGAGAGTGGAGTGGGGCTGGAGATGGGTTATAAAAATGCTTGAACAATCAGTGTGAGTGAACCCATTGATGTCCTGGCAGGGTGGTACACCCAGAGGGCATGCTAGCTCTGCGTCACTCCCCCAGTACCTTGTCCTGTGCACCTCTTCCATCTGGGTGTGCCTGAGTTGTATCCTTTCTAATAAGCTACTAAACCTAAGTCAAGTGATTTCCTGAGTTGTGGGTCAGTCTCAAAAATTTTCAGTTTCCCCTAAGGAGGGGATTTTGTGGGAACCCCCGAATCTGTAGCCAAGTTGGACAGAAGTGTGGGTAGCTTAGGGACCTGGGACTTGCAACTAGTGTCTGAGTGGAGGCAGTCCTGTGGGTCTGAACCCTTAACTGTGGGGGTTGCCCTAACTCCAGATAGTGTCAGGATTGAGTTGCTGGATGCCCAGTTGGTGGTAGAGAATCAGATAGTTGGTTTCTGAGAATTGGTGCTTGGGAAAAACACAGAATCCAATTTAATTTTTCTTCCAGAATAATTAATGTTTTCCACCATTAATGTGTAATATAATTATTAGCATATGCTACATTCCCAGATGTATCTGGATCTACTTTGGACTATATTCAGTTCCATGCTGTTGTAAGTTTCAACACCATATTGTTTTATTTACTATAGTTTTACAGTATGTTTCAAAATTTGGTAGGGCCAGATCCTCTTCATCAATCTTTTTTCAGAAAATTTCTGGCTATTTTGCATGTTTGTTTTTCTTTTTAAATAAATAATAGAATTAATCTAGTTTTTTAAAATCTTTTTTTATTACTTTTTAAGTAAAATACATGTTTTAACAGGTGGAATATTCAAATTTATGCAATGGAAGTGGAGATAGCAAAAGGCCAGGGGCTAGAGGCATTTCTGATATAAAATTGACTGAATTTCGAAACATGTGCTACATAGTTACCATTTCTAGTCTAGGAGTCTGAAGAGGTCAAGGAAATTCCAGAGAAGGGGCAGGTTTTGTATGGGGAGGTGGGGTAACAATATTGATTTTAGGTAATGTTTCTTCTGTTGTTGGCCATTCATTCTCTGAGTGTCTACTGTGTTGCCGAGTACTGTGCTTGGAGTAAATATACACATGAAAAGAGAAGGCCCCTTCAAAGACTTCCCAGTGTAGAGAGACAAACACACAATAACATACATAATATATACAATATACTAAAGACCTGTTGTGGTATGTATAATCTCAGTGCATGCTATTTAGAGAAGACTTCCTAAAGCAAATCTTTTTCTTAACTATTGAAAAAATATATTTGATTTTCTTATTACAAAAATAATACATAATCATTATAGAAAAAGTAGCAGAAGCAAATAAATTTAAAATAAATTCATAATCTCATTGCTCAGAGGTGACCATTTGTGATGGTTAATTTTATGTGTCAATGTGGCTGGGCCATGGTGCCCAGATATTAGGTCAAACATTACTCTGGACATTTCTGTGAAGGTGTTTTTTTTTTGGATAAGATTAACATTTAAATTGGTGGATTTAAAATTTAAACATTAAATTTACTCTATTGTAAAGCAGAGTATCCTACAATAACGGGTGGGCCTCCTCCAATCAGCCGAAGGCCTTAATAGAGCAAAGACATATCTCCCCTTAGCAAGAATAAATTCTGCTAGCAGACAGCCTTTGGGTTACCAACCCTCTATGATCATGTGAGGCAGTTCCTTAAAGTAAATCAATCAATCTCTCATTTTAACGTGGATGATGCCCTACATGTCTTCACTTTAACAGTAGATACGCTGTGAGGCTGTATATCTATATATCTAGATTGATATGTATAGATAGATATCTAGATACACATTCCGTTGGTTCTGTTTCTCAGGAGAATCTTGACTAATACAGATTACAGTGCTGATAAGGCTTCTAAAGGAGCAGAATCTTAAGGATGAATTTTCTGAATTGGTTCTGGGGTTTTTGGAATTGGCTCTCTAATATTAGATTTAAAGACTAATGATTCTGTTTCTAATAATAAAGAGAGTAGTAGTAGTGGTATAGTTCATGGCATGTTATGAAAATAGAAATATGCAAAATATCCCAATTGGATGCTCCTAATCAAACACAAGGGGCAAGGACCTGGGTAACCATATATATGATACCTTCGAACATTTTTGACAAACTAATGCATATAATGAGGTTGGCTGGTTGCTTCTAATGTCACTGGACAAAGTCGGGGAAGAAAAGGATGAGATCAGGGATTCAAATTCCCAGCTTAAGCAATATATAAATCACCTGAAATCTTCTGTCTATCCTGAAAGAGACTTTTAGCTCCTATAGCCACAGGGCTGAGATTGCTGAAATCTTATCATGTGAGTGGCTGAATTACAATGCAAATTGAAAAGTGAGGGCATTATGAGGAAGGAATGGGATCTGAAATTTGGAGTGGGACGTGTGAGAATACCCTGATGAAGCTGGGGACATTGAGCGCCTACATACTGTTGAATCTTCTTTGCCAGTAGAAGCAGCCTCTCTAACCCTGTCTGTGGAGATTTACGCTTCGTTGCTCTGTGAAACTGTAATGGCCTCCCCTGAGGCAGTTGCCTTGCAAAATACTGGTGATTCTCTTCAGGACTCACCCCTTTTTGCTTCTGAAGCTGTAACTAGACTAAAGTCTCAGTAGGCCCTGGAGGCACAAGTAAGTTACATGAAGAAGTGGCCTAAATATCCATGATCCCAACTCATGCTATCTTACCTTCTCTCTCTCAGCCTGCACCTATGGCCTCATAGGAAGTTCCCTGTGATCAGTTGACAGAGGATGAGAAAACTTGGGCCTGGTTTACTGATGGTTCTTCAGGACATGCAGGCTCCACCTAAAAGTGGACAGCTGTAGTACTATAGCTCCTTTCTGGGACATTCCTGAAGGATAATGGTAAAAGGAAATCCTCCCAGTGGGCAGAACTTCAAGCAATGCAACTGGTTTTTCATTTTGCTTAGAAAGAGAAAAGGCCTGATGAGTGATTATATGCCAGTTCATGGGCTATGGCCAGTGCTTCGGCTGGATGGTCATGGACTTGGAAGAAACATGATTAGAAAATTGGTGACAAGGAAGTCTTGGAAAGAGATACATGGATTGACCTCTCTGAATGGGTGAACAACATGAAGATATTTGTGTCCCATGTGAATGCTCACCAAAGGGTGACCTCAGCAGAGGAAGATTTTCGTAAGTGGCTAGAATAATTTATTCTGTGGATACCAGTTGGCCTCCTTCCCTAGCCATCCCTGTCATTGCCCAGTGAAGTTATGAAAAAAGTGGCCCTGGGGGCAGGGTTGGAGGTTATGCATGGGATCAGCAACATGGGCTTCCATTCACCAAGGCTAACTTGACTACCCCCACCGCTGAGTGCTCAATCTGAGCACTGAGATTGAGTGATATGACACTCAATCCCTGATATGACACCATTCTCTGGGGTGATCAGCCAGCTACGTGGTGGTAGGTTGATTACACTGCACCATACGTCTGTCATGGAAGGGGCAACGTTTTGTTATTGGAATAGACACTCTGGATATGGATTTGCTTTCCCTGCATACAATGCTTCTGCCAAAACTACCATCCGTGGACTTAGAGAATGCCTTATCCACCATCATGGTATTCCACGCAGCATTGCTTCTATTCAAAGAACTCATTTGATAGCAGAGGAAGTGCAGCAATGGGCCCATGCTCATGGAATTCACTGATGTTACCATGTTCCCCACCCTCCTGAAGCAGCTTGATAGAATGGCAGAATGGCTTTTCAAAGACTCAGTTATTGGGCTAGCTAGGTGGCAGTCCCTTGCAGGGCTGGGAAAAAGTTCTCCAGGAGGCTTATATGCTCTGAATCAATGTCCAATATACAGTGCTGTTTCTCTCACAGCCAGGATTCACAGGTATCTAGGAGTAGAAATGGGAGTGGCACCCCTAGTGACCCACTAGTAAAATTTTCGCTACCTGTCCTCATGACCTTATGTTCTACTAGCCTACAGGTCTTAGTTCCAAAGGGAGAAATGCTTCTACTAGGAGACACAATAATAATTCCATGGAACTGGAAATTAATACTGCCACTCAGCCACTTTGAGCTCCTCATGCCTCTGGGTCAACAGGGAAAGAAGAGTTTTACTGGGTTGACTGGGGTGATTGATCCTGACTACCAAAGGGAAATTGAGGAATTGCCTGGCACCCAGTGGTTAAGACTCAGCGTTTTCACTGCAGGGCCCCATGTTCGATCCCTGGTCAGGGAACTGGGATGCTGCAAACTGCACGGTGCAGACAAAAACAGCAACAACAACAACAAAACAAACCAAAAAAAACAAGGGGAAACTGGACTACTTCTCCACAACACAGATAGTCTGGGATACAAGAGATCCCACAAGGTGTCTCTTAGTATTACCATGCCTGTGATTAAAGTCAGTGGAAAACTATAACAACTCAATTCAGGCAGGATTATTAATGGCCCAGGACCCTTCAGGCATGAAGATTTGGGCCACTCCAACAAATAAAGAACTGTGACTTGCTGAAGTGCTTGCTGAGGGCAACAGGAACACTGTATGGGAGTAGAAGAAGGTAGTTCTAAATACCATCAGCAACCACACGACCAGTTACAGAAACGAGGACTGTATTTGTCGAGTATTTTTTCCTTATGTTATTATTAATACGTGTGCGTATGTCTTGAGCAAATATCTTTGTTTTCTTCTCTCTCTTATTCCTTTATCATGTAACATAGTCATGTAACATTATTGACTTTATGTCATAGTATTTATTGTTAACTTTATAGCATAGTTTTTAAGTTATGGGGTATCAGGAAGAAGAATAAACATCACCCAAGGACTTTGCATTCTCTTCTGGGGAAAGGGTTAGGGTGTTTTCAGTTGTCTATGCAGGAGAGTTGTATCATGTTAGGCAAACTTATGACCTCGTTACTGTCTTTATTCAATTATTAAATTTGAGGAGATACATACGAGTGCCAACTAGACAAGGGGTGGACTTGTGATGGTTATGTGTTAACCTGACTGGGCCACAGTACACAGATATATGGACAAACATTATTCTGGATGTTTCTGTGAAGGTGTGTTTTGGATACGATTAACATTTAACTCAGTGGACTTTGAGTAAAGCAGATTATGCTATATAACATGTGTGGGCCTCATTCAATCAGTTGAAGACCTTAATAGAACAAAAACCTTACCTCCCCCTAGCAAGACAGAGTTCTGCCAGCTGACTGCCTTTGGACTTGAACTGCAGCTCTTCCCTGGGTCTCCAGTCTGCTGCCCTATCCTGCAGATTTTGAACTCACCAAGCTTCCACGGTCACGTGAGCCAATCCCTTAAAGTACCTCTCTCTCTCTCTCTTTCTCTGTCTCTCTGTGGTGTGTGTGTATGTGTGTGTATAGTACAGGTATACCTTGTTTTATTGCACTTCATTTTATTGCATTTCACAAATATTCCGCTTTTTACAAATTGAAGGTTTGTGACAACCCTGCATTGAGGAAAGTCTACTGGCACCATTTTTCTAGCACCATTTGCTTATTTCATGTCTCTGTGTCACATTTTACTAATTCTTGCAATATTTCAAATTTTTTCATTATTATTATCTTTGTTATGGTGACCTGTGATCAGTGATCTTTGATGTTACTGTTGTAATTATTTGGGGGCACCATGAAACCTGCCCGCATGAGATGGTGAGCTTAGTAAATGTGGGCATTCTGACTGCTCCATCTACCAGCCATTTCCCCATCTCTCTCCCTCTCCTTGGGCCTCCTTATTTTCTGAGACACACAAATTTTTTTTTTTATATTTCATATTTTATTTTTTTTGAATTTTATTTTATTTTTTATACAGCAGGTTCTTATTAGTTATCCATTTTATACATATTAGTGTATACATGTCATTCCCAATCTCCCAATTCATAACGCCCCCCCCCCCCCCCCCCCACTTTCCCCCCTTGGTGTCTGAGACACAAAAATTTTGAAACAGGGCCGATTAATAATTCTACAGTGGCCTCTGAGTGTTCAAGTGAAAGAAAGGGTCGCATGTCTCTCATGTTAAAAGCTAGAAATAATTAAGCTTTGTGAGGAAGGCATGTCGAAGTTTGAGACAGGCTGAAAGCTAGGCCTCCTGTGCCAGTTAGCCAAGTTGTGAATGCAAAGGAAAAGTTTTTGAAGGAAATTACAAGTGCTACTCCAGTGAACACACAAATAAAAAAGCAAAATGGCCTTATTGCTGATATGGAGAAAGTTTTAGTGGCCTGGTTAGAAGATTAAACCAGCCACAACATTCCCTTAAATCAAAGCCTAGTCCACAGGAAGGCCCTAACTCTCTTCAATTCTATGAAGGCTGAGAGAGGTAAGGAAACTGCAGAGTAAAAGTTTGAAGCTAGCTGAGGTTGGTTCACGAGGTCTAAGGAAAGAAGCCATCTCTAATGTAAAAGTGCAAGGTGAAGCCACAAGTGCTGATGCAGAAGCTGCAGCAAATTATCCAGAAGATCTAGTGAAGATAATTAATGAAGCTGGCTACACTAAATAACAGATTTTCAATGTAGATTAAACAGCCTTATATTGGAAGAAGATGCTGTCTAGGACTCTTATACCTAGAGAGGAGAAGTCAATGCCTGGCTTCAAAGCTTCAAAGGACAGGCAGACTCTTTTGTTAGGGGCTAATGCAGCTGGTGACTTTAATTTGAAACTAGTGCTCATTTACCATTCTGAAAATCCTAGAACCCTTAAGAATTATGCTAAATCTATTCTGCCTACGGTTTATAAATGGAACAGCAAAGCCTGGATGATAGAACATCTGTTTATAATATAGTTTATTGAGTAATTAAAGCCCACTGAGACCTACTGCTCAGAAAAAGATTCCTTTCCAAATATTACTACTCACTGACAATATACCTGGTCACCCAAGAGCTCTGATGGAATGTACAATGAGATTAACATTTTCATGTCTGCTAACACAACATCCATTCTGCACAAGGAGAAATTTTGACTTTCAAGTCTTATGACTTAAGAAATACATTTCATAAGGCTATAGCTGCCATAGACAGTGATTCCTCTGATGGATTTGGGCAAAGTCAATTGAAAATCTTCTGGGGACTTCCCTGGTGGTGCAGTGGTTAAGAATCCACCTGCCATTGCAGGGGACATGGGTTCAAGCCCTGGTGCAAGAAGATCCCACATGCTGCGGAGCAACTAAGCCTGTGTGCCACAAGTGCTGAGCCTGTGCTTTAAAGCCTGTGAGCCACAACTACTGAGCCCACGTGCCAAAACTACTGAAGCCCGTGTGCCTAGAGCCTGTGCTCTGCAACAAGAGAAGCCACCGCAATAAGAAGCCCGCACACTGCAACGAAGAGTAGCCCCCTCTCGCCACAACTAGAGAAAGCCCATGCACAGCAGCAAAGACCCAACACAGCTAAAAATAAATAAATAAATATATATTTTTTTTAAAAAAAGAGAAGAAAACCTTCTGGAAAGGATTCACCATTCTAGATGCTATTAAGAACGTTAAGAAAATATTTGTACTTTATGGGAAGAGGCCAAAACATCAGCACTAATAGGAGTTTGGAAGAAGTTGATTTCAACCCTCATGGATGACTTTGAGGGGTTCAAGACTTCAGTGGAGGCTGTAACTGCAGACGTGGTGGAAACAAGAGAGCTAGAATTAGAAGTGGGAGTCTGAAGATGTGACTGCATTGCTGTAACCTCCAGATACAACTTTAATGGATGAGGAGTTGCTTCTTATGGTTGAGGAAAGAAGATGGTTTCTTTTTTCTTCTTTACTTTTTAAAAAATATTTATTCATTTATTTTGGCTGCACTGGGTCATGTGGGCTCTTTTTTTAGTTACGGCATGTGGGCACTTAGTTGTGGCATGTGGGCTCTTAGTTGTGGCATGCGGCATCTAGTTTCCTGACCAGGGATCAAACTTGGGCCCCCTGCATTGAGAGCAGGGAGTCTTAACCACTGGACCACCAGGGAACTCCCAAGAAAGTGGTTTCTTGAAATGGAACCTATGCATGGTGAAGATGCTGTGAAGATTGTTAAAATAACAAAGGATTTAGAATATTACATAAACTCAGTTGATAAAGCAGCAGCAGGATTTAAGAGGACTGTTTCCAGTTTTGAAAGAAGTTCTACCGTGGGTAACATGCTATAAAACAGCATTGCCGCTACAGAGAAATCGTTCACGATGGGAATACTCAATTGATGCAGCAAACTTCATCACTGCCTTATTTTTAAAAAATTGTGACAGCCACCCCAGCCTTCAGCAACCTGATCAGTCATCAGATATCAGCAATACGCTCCACCAGCAAAAAGATTACAACTCACTGAAGACTCAAATGATAGCAGTTTTTAGCAGTATTTTTAGATTAAGGTGTGTATTTTTTTTTTAACAAATAATGCTATCACACACTTAGTAGACTACATTACAGTGTAAACATAACTTTTATATGCACTGGGAAGCCAAAACATTTGTGTGACTTGCTTTGTTGTGATAGTCACTTTATTGGAGTGGTCTGCAGTATCTCCAAGGTATGCCTGTACACACACAAACACACACACATCCCTATATATGTAAAGATATATATATATATACATAACAAAAATCATACAGTATTTGTCTTTTTGTGACTGAATTATTCCACTTAGCAGACGTCCTCAAGTTTCATTCGTGTTATAGCATATTGCAGAATTTCCTTCCTTTTTAACGCTGGACAACATTCCATTGATGGTATATACCACATTATGCTTATCCATGCATCCATTGATGAATACTTGGGCTGTATCCATATTTTAGCTATTGTGAATAATGCTGCCGTGAAACGTGTGTACAAATATCTCTTCGAGACCCTACTTTCAATTCTTTTGGGTATATACCCAGAAGTGGAATTTCTGGGTCATATAGTAATTCCAATTTTAATTTTTTGAGGACCCATCATACTGTTTTCCACAGTAGCTGTACCATTTTACATCCCCACCAACAGTGCACAAGTGTTCTAATTTCTCAACATCCTCATCAACAGTTGTTGTTTTCTGATAGTAGCCATCCTAATGGGTATGAGGTGGGTATCTCATTGTAATTTTGATTTGCATTTCCCTTAGGATTAGTGATGTTGAACTGCTTTCATGTGCTTATTTGCTATTTGTATATCTTCTTTGGAGAAATATCTATTCAAGTCCTTTGACCGTTTTTGAATTGGGTTTTTTTGTTGTTGAGTTTTAGGAGTTCTCTGTATATTCTGAATATTAATCCCTTATCAGATATATGATTTGAAAATATTTTCTCTCATTCTGTGGGTTACCTTTTTACTCTGTGGATACTGTTTCTTGATGAACAACATTTTAAAATTTTCACGAAATCCAATTTGTCTGTTTTTTATTTTGTTATGTGTGCCGTTGGTGTCATATCCAAGAAATCATTGCCAAATCAAATGTTTTGCAGCTTTTGTCCTTTTTATTCTAAGAGTTTTATTGTTTTAGGTCTTACATATAGGTCCTTGACCTATTTTGAATTAATATTTGTATAAGATGTTAGGTCAGGGTCCAGCTTCATTCTTTTTCATGTGAATATCCAGTTTTCCCAGCACTATATGTTGGAAAGATTGTTCCCCCCATTGAATGGTCTTGGCACCCTTGTCAAAAATCATTTAACCATACATGTTTATTTCTGAGCTCCCTATTCTATTCCATTGGTCAATATGTCTGTCTTTATGCCAATACCATACTGTTTTTTTGTTTGTTTTTCATACTGTTTTGATTACCATAGATTTGTAGTAAGTTTTGAAATTAGGAAGTGTGAGTCTTCCAGTTTTGTTCTTCTTCAAGGTTGTTTTAGGACATATACAGGGTCCCTTGAGACTACATATGAATTTTAGGATAGGTTTTTCTATTTCTGCAAAAAATATCGTTGGAATTTTGTTAGAGATTGCATTGAATCTACAGATTGCTTTGGGTAGTATTGCCATTTTAACAATATTAAGTCTTCTAATCCATGAATATGGGATGTGTTCCATTTATTTATATCCTTTTTAATTTCCTTTAGCAATATTTTGTACTTTTCATTGTATGAGTCTCTCACCTCCTTGGTTAAATTAATTCCTAAGTTTTTTGGTGCTATTGTAAATGGAATTATTTTAAATTTCTTGTCAGATTGTTTATTATTGGTATATAGAAATGCAACTGATTTTTTCGTGTTAACTTTTTTTTTTTTTTTTTTTTTTTGCGGTATGTGGGCCTCTCACTGTTGTGGCCTCTCCTGTTGCGGAGCACAGGCTCCGGACGCGCAGGCTCAGCGGCCATGGCTCTCAGGCCCAGCCGCTCCGCGGCATGTGGGATCTTCCCGGACCGGGGCACGAACCCATATCCCCTGCATTGGCAGGCAGACTCTCAACCACTGCGCCACCAGAGAAGCCCTCGTGTTAACTTTTTAATCTGCTACTTTGCCAAATTCATTTATTAGTTCTAAAGCTTTTTTATGGAGTCTTTAGGGTTTTCTACATATGAGATCATATCATCTGCAAACAGAGATAATTTTACTTCTTCCTTTCCAATCTGGATGCCTTTTATTTCTTTTCCTGCCTAATTGTTCTGGCTAGAACTTTCAGTACTATGTTGAACAGAAGTGGTGAAAGTGGGCATCCTTGCCATACTCCTGTTCTGGAGGCAGGAAAGTGCAAGATCAAGGTGCAGGCCTGGTCAGGTGAGGGTCTTCTTCCTGGTTCACAGCCAGTGCCTTTTTTCTGTGTCTTCATATAGTGGAAGGGGCTGGGGGTCTCTGTGGTATCTCTTTTATAAGAGCACTAATCCTTTTCATGAGGGCTGTATTATGTTGCTGTATTATGTTGCCCCCATGGAACTCGAGAACAAGGAGAACTGATGGAAATAAAATAGTGCTTATGCTGTTTGCTATGCTGTAAGTGATAAAGTCCTTTGTCTTTGATCCAGGAGTCTGTTTTTGGCCACCATCTATGAAGTGGTATCAGGCTAACTTATTAGTTTGTAAGTAGGATAAAATTAACTCTCAGACCTGACAGTTTGCCAAATGGTAATTTTCTATTTTGATCATTCTTTTTTTTTAACATCTTTATTGGAGTATAATTACTTTACAATGGTGTGTTAGTTTCTGTTGTATAACAAAATGAATCAGGTATACATGTACATATATCCCCATATCTCCTCCCTCTTGCATCTCCCTCCCACCCTCCCTATCCCACCCCTCTAGGTGGACACAAAGCACTGAGCTGATCTCCCTGTGCTACGTGGCTGCTTCCCACTAGCTATCTGTTTTACATTTGGTAGTGTATATATGTCCATGCCACTCTCTCACTTCGTTCCAGCTTACCTTCCCCCTCTCCGTGTCCTCAAGTCCATTCTCTACATCTGCATCTTTATTCTTGTCCTGTCCCTAGGTTCTTCAGAACCATTTTTTTTTTTTTTAGATTCCATATATATGTGTTAGCATACGGTATTTGTTTTTCTCTTTCTGACTTACTTCACTCTGTATGACAGTCTCTAGGTCCATCCACCTCACTACAAATAACTCAATTTCGTTTCTTTTTATGGCTGAGTAATATTCCATTGTATATTTGTGCCACATCTTCTTTATCCATTCATCTGTTGATGGATACTTAGGTTGCTTCCATGTCCTGGCTATTGTAAACAGAGCTGCAGTGAACATTGTGGTACATGACTCTTTTTGAATTATGCTTTTCTAAGGGTATATGCCCAGTAGTGGGATTGCTGGGTCATATGGTAGTTCTATTTTTAGTTTTTTAAGGAACCTCCATACTGTTCTCCATAGTGGCTGTATCAATTTACATTCCCACTGACAGTGCAAGAGGGTTCCCTTTTCTCCACACCCTCTCCAGCATTTGTTGTTTGTAGATTTTTTGATGATGGCCATTCTGACTGGTGTGAGGTGATGCCTTATTGTGGTTTTTTTTTTTTTTTTTACATCTTTATTGGAGTACAATTGCTTTACAATGGTGTGTTAGTTTCTGCTTTATTACAAAGTGAATCAGTTATACATATACGTATGTCCCCCTATCTCTTCCCTCTTGGGTCTCCCTCCCTCCCACTCTCCCTATCCCACCCCTCTAGGTGGTCACAAAGCACCAAGCTGATCTCCCTGTGCTATGCGGCTGCTTCCCACTAGCTATCTATTTTACATTTGGTAGTGTATATATGTCCATGCCACTCTCTCGCTTTGTCACAGCTTACCCTTCCCCCTCCCCATATCCTCAAGTCCATTCTCTAGTAGGTCTCTGTCTTTATTCCTGTGTTACCCCTAGGTTCTTCATGACATTTATTTTTCTTAAATTCCATATATATGTGTTAGCATACGGTATTTGTCTTTATCTTTCTGACTTACTTCACTCTGTATGGCAGACTCCAGGTTTATCCACCTCATTACAAATAGTTCAATTTTGTTTCTTTTTACGGCTGAGTAATATTCCATTGTATATATGTGCCACATCTTCTTTATCCATTCATCCGATGATGGACACTTAGGTTGTTTCCATCTCTGGGCTATTGTAAATAGAGCTGCAATGAACATTTTGGTACATGACTCTTTTTGAATTATGGTTTTCTCAGGGTATATGCCCAGTAGTGGGATTGCTGGGTCATATGTTAGTTCTATTTGTAGTTTTTTAAGGAACCTCCATACTGTTCTCCATAGTGGCTGTACCAATTTGCATTCCTACCAGCAGTGCAAGAGTGTTCCCTTTTCTCCACACCCTCTCCAGCATTTATTGTTTGTAGATTTTTTGATGATGGCCATTCTGACGTGTGAGATGATATCTCATTGTAGTTTTGATTTGCATTTCTCTAATGATTAATGATGTTGAGCATTCTTTCATGTGTTTGTTGGCAGTCTGTATATCTTCTTTGGAGAAATGTCTACATAGGTCTTCTGCCCATTTTTGGATTGGGTTGTTTTGTTTTTTATTATTGAGCTGCATGAGCTGCTAATAAATTTTGGAGATTAATCCTTTGTCAGTTGCTTCATTTGCAAATATTTTCTCCCATTCTGAGGGTTGTCTTTTGGTCTTGTTTATGGTTTCCTTTGCTGTGCAAAAGCTTGGAAGTTTCATTAGGTCCCATTTGTTTATTTTTGTTTTTATTTCCATTTCTCTAGGAGGTGGGTCAAAAAGGATCTTGCTGTGATTTATGTCATAGAGTGTTCTGCCTATGTTTTCCTCTAAGAGTTTTACAGTTTCTGGCCTTACATTTAGGTCTTTAATCCATTTTGAGCTTATTTTTGTGTATGGTGTTAGGGAGTGATCTAATCTCATACTTTTACATGTAGCTGTCCAGTTTTCCCAGCACCACTTATTGAAGAGGCTGTCTTTTCTCCATTGTATATTCTTGTCCTTTCTCCACTGTACATTCCTGCCTCCTTTATCAAAGATAAGGTGACCATTTGTGTGTGGGTTTATCTCTGGGCTTTCTATCCTGTTCCATTGATCTATATTTCTGTTTTGGTGCCAGTACCATACTGTCTTGATTACTGTAGCTTTGTAGTATAGTCTGAAGTCAGGGAGCCTGATTCCTCCAGCTCCGTTTTTCGTTCTCAAGATTGCTTTGGCTATTCAGGGTCTTTTATGTTTCCATACAAATTGTGAAATTTTTTGTTCTAGTTCTGTGAAAAATGCCAGTGGTAGTTTGATAGGGATTGCATTGAATCTGTAGATTGCTTTGGGTAGTAGAGTCATTTTCACAGTGTTGATTCTTCCAATCCAAGAACATGGTATATCTCTCCATCTATTTGTATCATCTTTAATTTCTTTCATCAGTGTCTTATAATTTTCTGCATACAGGTCTTTTGTCTCCTTAGGTAGGTTTGTTCCTAGATATTTTATTCTTTTTGTTGCAATGCTAAATGGGAGTGTTTTCTTGATTTCACTTTCAGATTTTTCATCATTAGTGTATAGGAATGCCAGAGATTTCTGTGCATTAATCCTGCTACTTTACCAAATTCATTGATTAGCTCTAGTAGTTTTCTGGTGGCATTGTTAGGATTCTCTATGTATAGTATCATGTCATCTGCAAACAGTGACAGCTTTCCTTCTTCTTTTCCGATTTGGATTCCTTTTATTTCCTTTTCTTCTCTGATTGCTGTGGCTAAAACTTCCAAAACTATGTTGAATAAGAGTGGTGAGAGTGGGCAACCTTGTCTTGTTCCTGATCTTAGTGGAAATGCTTTCAGTTTTTCACCATTCAGGACGATGTTGGCTGTGGGTTTGTCATATATGGCCTTTATTATGTTGAGGAAAGTTCCCTCTATGCCTACTTTCTGCAGGGTTTTTATCATAAATGGGTGTTGAATTATGTCGAAAGCTTCCTCTGCATCTATTGAGATGATCATATGGTTTTTCTCCTTCAATTTATTAATATGGTGTATCACGTTGATTGATTTGCGTATATTGAAGAATCCTTGCATTCCTGGAATAAACCCCACTTGATCATGGTGTATGATCCTTTTAATGTGCTGTTGGATTCTGTTTGCTAGTATTTTGTTGAGGAGTTTTGCATATATGTTCATCAGTGATATTGGCCTGTAGTTTTCTTTCTTGTCTGGTTTTGGTATCAAGGTGATGTTGGCCTCGTAGAATGAGTCTGGGAGTGTTCCTCCCTCTGCTATATTTTGGAAGAGTTTGAGGAGGATAGTTGTTAGCTCTTCTCTAAATGTTTGATAGGGCTTCCCTGGTGGCTGTCCTTTCTCCACTGTACATTCCTGCCTCCTTTATCATATTTTGATCATTCTTTATATATTTATGTTAATTGGAATTCTACTGTACGGAAGATCTTTCCC
The DNA here is from genome assembly GCF_011762595.2 of Tursiops truncatus. Lineage (NCBI taxonomy): Eukaryota > Metazoa > Chordata > Mammalia > Artiodactyla > Delphinidae > Tursiops > Tursiops truncatus. Next base: position 14,903,782 of record NC_047048.1, read on the forward strand.
TTCTCCCCTTCTCTCAAGGATTCTTGTTTTATTCTTAGATTGTAGTCAGTTATAGTCTTTATTTTGATACTCAAATTAGGAGCTCTTCAAGTTGGCTCTTTTGTTTTTTGACTTGTCCCCATCATTTTCTGAGCACTTTACTTTCTGGAAGCACAGTATAAAATGTTCCAAACGCATCTTGTATTTTCTTAGCCCCAGCCATGAAACCAGCCATTTCTCCAAAGAGCTCTGGACTTCTTATTGGTTAATCGTATTTGGAAAGTAATATCTGGATGCTAGGTATGCTTACTGCTACTAGGGTGTCATTGCCACTAGACCCTCTCAGCAGAATATTTGTATGAACACATACACGTCTATATCTGTCTGCATATATACAAAAACCATCCATTTATACTCATACTTTCAATTCTAATCCAATACCACAAGGTTCATTCTAGTGCTTCTGCTTTCCTTATTTGTAACTTCTTTATACAACAGTGAGAAATCATTCAGTATAGTTTTTGTTTTGTTTTGTTTTTTGCGGTACATGGGCCTCTCACTGTTGTGGCCTCTCCCGTTGCGGAGCACAGGCTCCGGACGCGCAGGCTCAGTGGCCATGGCTCACGGTCCCAGCCACTCTGCGGCATGTGGGATCTTCCCGGACCGGGGCACGAACCCGTGTCCCCTGCATCGGCAGGCGGACTCTCAACCACTGCACCACCAGGGAAGCCCCATTCAGTATAGTTTTAATTTGCATTTCATGTAAGTGAAATTGAGCTTCTTTCCTATGTTTTAAAGCCATTTGTTTTTCTTTATCTGAGCACTGACTGTACATCTTCTCTCATTTTTCTATGGATTATTGGTCTTGTTCTTTTTTCTAGAACTTCTTTTTATATTAGGGAAATTAGTTCTGCAAATATTTTTTTCTCACTTCATGATTTGTCTTTTTTAAAAAATAAATAAATAAATAAATAAATAAATAAATTTTTGGCTGCATAGGTCTTCGTTGCTGTGCCACCAGGGAAGTCCCATTGTGTTTTTAAATATCAAGGCAGAATGTATACTCAGTCACAGCTTTCATTTCTTCTGTGGCCAACAGTTTTCTAGTTTTCTAGTGTGTATTTTTTGTCTATGGGTAAGATTATCTGCTCTTTTCTACCATTTTAATAGTAATTTTGTATGAAAGATTGCATTAGACTGCATAACAAAATACCACAGACTGGGTGGCTTAAAAAATAAAATTTTTTTCCCTCAAAGCTCTGCAGCCTAGAAGTCCAAGATCAAGGTGTCGGCAGGTTTGGTTTCTTCTGAGGCCACTCTCCTTGGCTTGCAGATGGCTGCCTTGTCACTGTGGCCTCACATAGTTTTTGTTCTGTGCACACTTGCATTTCTGGCATCCAAATTTTCTCTTTTTATTAGGACCCCAGTCAAATTAGTTTAGGGCTCAATCTAAAGAACTCATTTTAAATTAATCATTTCTTTAAAGACCTTATCTCCAAATAGAGTCACATTCTGAGGTACTAGGCGTTAGAACTTCAGCATACAAACTTCTGGGGTACACAGTTCATCTCATAACAAAGGTGTTTGTCACTTTCTTCTTTCTTTTTTTTTTTAACATCTTTGTTGGAGTATAATCACTTTACAATGGTGTGTTATTTTCTGCTGTATCACAAAGTGAATCAGCTATACGTATACATATATCCCCATATCCCCTCCCTCTTGCGTCTCCCTCCCACTCTCCCTATCCCACCCCTCTAGGTGGTCACAAAGCACCAAGCTGATCTCCCTGTGCTACGCGGCTGCCTCCCACTAGCTATCTGTTTTACATTTGGTAGTGTATATATGTCCATGCCACTCTCTCACTTCGTCCCAGCTTACCTTTCTTCTTTCGTTTTTTAATCCATTATTAAATGAATTGTGTTTTCCAACCATTTTCAAGTGTCTTCTGTGAAGGAAGAGCAAGAGAGACCAAGGTAGTTTTCCAGATTTCACAGTGCAAAGGTTTTCAGGTGCCACGATCAGACTGTCTCATTCTATGTGGCCCTTTTTGTAGTTTTTGTGTAGCCCTGCTTTCTTTGCTTCTCTATTCTAAACAGGGCTTTTGCCCCAGACCTGTGCTCTCTGGCATCATCACTAGTCATTGCACACAGGAAACATAGCCCCTGGATTTTAGGTGAGCTCTTTATCTACTTTCTGAGATTTTCATATCTGAGTTTCCCAGACATTCTTTTGGACATTCTGTACCTCCTCTTTCTACTATGTTCCCTATAGCTTTAACCCAACCTCAGTTCTTTTTATCTCTACTTCTGCTCTGATTGTTTAGAACAACAAACATTTTCACTTTCACATGAACTTCTCATCCTCAGTGAATCTATTTTCTCATCCTCTGGGAGTCTGTTTTTGCTGGTGTTTTCTGGGATCTGCTGCTGGCTGTTTCCCTTAAACACTCCAAGAGTCTCAGTCATATGACATTCAGTCATACATAACTGCAGTACCTATATCATAATCATTTCACTTTGTAATGTAAAATTTCCCCATTTTTCTACATTATAAAGATAGCTGTATATTTTCCCTAATGCCAAAGATAATACATAATGCATAATCATGTAGAAAGTTCAAGTCATACAAAAGAGTACAAGGAAGAATGAAAATCATTGAGAGGCAACTAAACATTTTGGTAAACATTCCAAACATCTCTCAGTTATACACAGATTTATAAGAATAAGCTCATACTATATATGCTGTTTTGTATTCTGCATGTTTATTCAATAATATGTCCCAAAATTCTTCTTTGTCAATAGATATAGATTTACACCATTTTTTAAATGATCAGAATTTATTCTTCCAAGCAACTATTATGACCTAAGAGAAGTTACTTTAAATATATTTAAAAATTTTATTGAAGTATAGTTGATATACAATGTTGTGTTAATTTCTGCTGTACAGCAACACGATTCAGTTATACGTATATATATTCTTTTTCATATTCTTTTCCATTATGATTTATCACAGGATATTGAATATAGTTCTCTGTGCTACACAGTAGAACCTTGTTGTTTATCCATCCTATATATAATAGTTTGCATCTGCTAATCCCAAACTCCCAATCCTTCCCTCCCCCCCCCCCTTGGCAACTACAAGTCTGTTCTCTATATCTGCGAAACCAAATAAAGTAGAAAGGTAAATTCTTCATTCCTTTTACTCCCCAGGATTAACTACTCCCCAGAATTAACAACTATATGCAGACATAGACATATAATCATATACCGCACATGTTTATACACATACACAGAGTTTTCTTTGTTCAAAAATGGGAATTAAGGGCTTCCCTGGTGGCGCAGTAGTTGAGAGTCCGCCTGCCGTTGCAGGGGATACGGGTTCATGCCCCGGTCCGGGAAGATCCCACATGCCGCAAAGCGGCTGGGCCCGTGAGCCATGGCCGCTGAGCCTGCGCGTCCGGAACCTGTGCTCCGCAACGGGAGAGGCCACAACAGTGAGACGCCCGCATACCGCAACAAAAAAAAAAAAAAAAAAAAAAAGGGAATTAAGCTATATATAATGTTCTGCAACCTGCTTTATTTACATGACATATCATGGACATATTTTCAGGGTGTGACATTTTGAATGTCAATGTTTACATTAAATTGTATTTTTTCTTTAAGTATATTCTTTTAAAATGTTTATGATGTTTTAATATATTGGCATTTAATGTACTGATATAAAATATTACATGTATTATAAAATCTTTTATATATACACAGATACAAAAAAAGTCCTGTATATGCACTGCCCTTAAAATAAAGGAACACTGTCAATACCATTAAAGAACTAAGTCTATTTATACTCTCTTTCCAGTCTTATTTCCTTTTCTGTCCCTCGAGGTAAGTACCATTCTGAATTTTATGTTATGAGTTATTATTTACGATATTAAGTGATATTATCTTTTTAAAGTTTCCAGTCAATGACTATTTATATATATACAGTACTGCTGTGAATATTCTCCCATGTGACTCTCAGTACTCATGTATGAGAGTTTCTTCTGAGTGCATTCTTTTTTTTTTTTTTTTTTTTGCGGTACGCGGGCCTCTTGTGGCCTCTCCCGTTGCGGAGCACAGGCTCCGGACGCGCAGGCTCAGCGGCCATGGCTCACAGGCCCAGCCGCTACGCGGCATGTGGGATCTTCCCAGACCGGGTCACGAGCCTGCGCCCCCTGCATCGGCAGGTGGACTCTCAACCACTGTGCCACCAGGAAAGCCCCCTGAGTGCATTCTTGAGGTGGAATTGCTGGGTCATAGAAAATGTGCAGGTTCAATATTGCTCAATAATACTATATTGTTTTCTAGAGTGACTGTTCCAACATTCTCTATTTTAGAAGGCTATTTTATTAGCACTGAATTACTTTTTTAAAAAAATAGTACTTGATTCTAACATAGTTAATCATTAGAAAATTTGTTAGCTTATAAAAATGTGATCTATAGAAAACCTTTCAGGAACACTAGTATTACTTGTATTACTTTTTAATAGCCAGTTATGATTAAAACTTCGCAAAATAACTTGCTAATGTTTTGATTATGGCTTCATTATACTACATTGTATTTGGTTTAGGTGTGCTATTTAACATATTCCAGAGGAACAACAATAAGCATATTAAAATCTGTTTATATAGTTATGCCTTGTCTGATTGTTACATGTATTACTTCCTGATTGTTATATGTATCTGTGACCACCCATTAGCTTCCTCTGGATAACATTTTTTTTTTTTTAATGGTATGTGTTCTATCTAAACAGTGCCTACAACACTGCCACCTCACACCCACAAGTGTTAATACAGGTGTAAATGTGAGGTGGGTACAGGGACCGTAAATAGCTGACAGATTTTATTTGGTATATTTTATCTGAAATCTATTTAATATTAAACATCTATGAAATATGAATAATAGCAAAAATGAACTTTTACTGCTTCACATTTATTGTACTTGGGTTTCTTTTCCTCTTGAAATAAATTCTCAGTTACCATTTTATACTTATATACAAGTAAATATTTGGTGTTTAACATCTTGTTTCTTTTATTATACTTATTTTTAAATTACTTATCATAAAATATAAACAAGTTCTTGACTAGACTGTTATTTTAGACCCCTTTATTTTGCCCTTCCCTACTAGTTGTATAATCTTTTACCTCATATTTCAAAACATCAAAATTCCTCCTTTCCATCCTTCATCAAAACCATCTCTGGCAGATCTGGGGAGAAATTAAACCGGGTGTGCCCCAAACCTGCAAACATTTTCTTACTAATGAAATCTGAGAACATTGAACTTCAAAGGCACATGTGACCACGGAGCATCAGGACTTTTGTTTCTGGATAGAATTGTGTTTTTTGAGGGGTCCTGTAGCAAAGGGCAGGGATGCTGTGACCGAGCGAGTCTTGCTCCAGCAATTGCATCCTCTCTGCCTGAATGACCAGTTTTGGAAGGAGCCTGCAAACATGACTGTCAGTACCTGAGGTTTCAGGTTGTGTTTTAGGGTAGGACCTCACTGCCCAGCTCCAGCCAGCTGTACCCAAAAGTAAATGTTTGGGGGCAATCACTTATTTATTGTAGTGAACATAAAAGTAGCTGGGCAGGTGACACCTAGAAGAAAATAAGATGACAAAAAAAAATGTGCAAAGACTCATTTCGTTACTCACGGTTTTTTGCATTTGCGAATGTAAGTAGTTTTTGAAGTTCTCTTGGGACTTACATTCCTACAACAGCATAAAGCCAAACGTGGATTTCAAAAAAGGTCCCTAAGGGGCTTTCGTTAAGTGCAAAATCAGTGCAGAGGTCCCTCGCTCCTCTCACGTACTCTTATCCCAAGTGGTGGTGGCGGTGGGGAGCGCTTGAGTAGCACGCAAGCTCTTTTGTTCCTCCTCCGCAAAGTAGAGGTGGTGTGGCCCGAGGCTTTGCGGGATAGCGTCCCCCGCGGAGTTCAAGTCTAGATCCGCCAGCGCTGAGCCCCCGGAGGGAGGAGGGGGCGGGCTCAGGGAGTCCCTCCTTCGGGGGCGGGGCCAAGGGCTGCCCGGCCCTGCAGAGCGGAGGTCTACGGGCTCCAGTTTAGTAAAGCGCATGCAAACCCCGCCAGAAGCCACCGCACTTATCAGCAGATCTCATGATTGTTTGGTAAAGGCTCTGCGGGTCTACACAGGTCACCTCCCTCGGAACTCCGCGACTCCACGTCGGAGCCAGCCCTCGGCCCCCCGCAGTCGGACGGTTACAGCCGCGGGAGACCTGGAGGCGGTGGCAGCGGCCCAGGAACTAGCAGCAGCGCCCGGGTAAGTCTGGGCATGTGTTTATCTGTCCGTGTGCCCAACTTTCTGATTACCGGTCTGCCTGTCCTACACCCAGGGCCTCTGTGATTCTACATTTATTTTCCTTAATCGGGATAGATAAAATATTTCATGGGATTCCAAGGCTTTTTTTTATCCGTTTACTTTTGAATGGTTTTCACTTGTTTTATCCCAGTGCTGCCTGTTACCAAACAGCATGAATGAATGATGCAATCCTACATAGGGGGAGTCATCAGTACAAGAGTAGGAAAATCTCCAGAATTTAGAGTTGCAGTGTCTGACTTCATCAACTTCTTTACCATTAGAATTAGAATTTTAAATATGTATTTACCAGATACATTGTTGTAAAGGTAGAGCTTCAAGCTGGGAATTAAATAACTAATTCTTCTATTCATTAAACTTATGTACTATGTTTTCTTTATATGTGACTTGCACGTTGTGTTTACTCTTTAAATATTTGACTGACCGGTATTTGAATGAGGATCAGGGAAGAAAAATTAAATCCAGGATTTCTATATGTTATTACAACTGCCTGGTGTGTTTTCAATATAATGATTATAGTCCTGTCACTTTCATGTTGGGAAACAAAGTAGTCAGGACGTTTTAAGTTTTCAGTTTATTTGATACATGCCTAATAACTTTTTAAGCTAATGTTTTATTGATGTATAATTTAATGCAATAATATGTACCCATTTTAGGTGTACATTTTGATGAATTTTGACAGTGTTGTACACACTTATAATCACCACCACAATAAAACACTTCCATCACCCTTAAGTTTCCTAGGGCCTCTTTGCAGTCAGACACCCCCACTCCTAGCCCTACTGGCCTGCTTTTTGTCATAATAGCATTTGTTTGTATTTTCTAGGGTTTCATATAAACAGAATCATATTGTACGTACTCTTTTGTGTCTGGCTTCTTCTGGTCAATATAATGTTTTCTATATTTATTCATGTTACAGCATCATTAGTAATTCGTATCTTTTTATTGCTGAGTAGTGTTCTATTCTAGGGATGTAACACACTGTGTTTATCCATTTATCTGTTGGTGGTCATTCTAGTTTTGGACTATCATGAATAAAGCTGCTTTGAATATGTTTTTTGTTTTTTTACATACATCTATTTATTTATTTATTGGCCACACCACATGGCACATGGTATCTTAGTTCCCCAAACATGGATCACACCCATTCCCCCTGCATTGGAAGTGTGGAATCTTCACCACTGGACCACCAAGGAAGTCCCATCCCTTAGCTGCTTCTTTTTTTTAAATATATATTTTTAATTAATTAATTAATTTTTGCCTATGTTGGGTCTTCCTTGCTGCTCGCGGACTTTCTCTAGTTGCAGCGAGTGGGGGCTACTCTTTGTTGCAGTGTGCAGGCTTCTCATTGAGGTGGCTTCTCTTGTTGAGGAGCACAGGGCTCTAGGCACTCGGGCTTCGGTAGTTGTGGTTCACGGGCTTAGTTGCTCCCCGGCATGTGGGATCTTCCCAGACCAGGGCTCGAATCCATGTCCCCTGCATTGGCAGGCGGATTCTTAACCACTGCGCCACCAGGGAAGTCCCTGAATATGTTTTCATTTCACTTGAATAAATCTCCAGGAGTGGGATTGCTGACTCTTACGGTAGGTAAATGTTTAATTTCGTAAGGAACTGCCAAACTGTTTTCCATAGTGGTTGTACCATTTTACATCCCCACCAGCAACGTATAAGAGTTCCAGTTGTTCCATATCCTCACCAATACATGGTATTGTCAGTCTTTTTTATTTTTGTTATTCTTTTGAGTTTATTTGCACATCTTTTTTGAAATATCTATTGTTTATATTTTAATGGGTTGTTTGTTTTATTGAGTTGTAAGTGTTCTTTATTCTAGATACAACTCCTCTATCAAATATATGTATTGTGAATACTTTCTCCCATTCTGCGACTTGCCTTTTTTTCTCTTTCTTTCTCCCCCCCCCCGCCGCCATAATGGTGTCTTTTGAAAAGCAGAAGTTTTTAATTTTGATGAAGGCCAATTTATCACTTTTTTCCTTTTATTATTCATGCTATTTGGGTTTTATTTGAGAAAATTTTGCCTACCTTAAGGTTGTTCTATTAGTATCTATTGCTGCATAATAAATTATCCCAAAACTCAGCAGCTTAAAATGACAAACGTTTATTTTCTCACTTTCTGTGGGTCAGAAATCTGGGAGCAGCTTAGCTGGGTGGTTCTGGTTTAGGGTCTCTTAAGAGGTTGCAGTTGGCCAAGGTCAACTTATCTGAACACTTTATTGGGGGAGGATCTGCTTCCTAGAGCACTCACCTGGTTATTGGCAGGATTCAATTCCCTGAGGGCTGTTAGACTGAGGTCCTTAGTTCCTCACTGGCTGTTTGCTGGACGTCCCCTCAGTTCTGCCACATGGGCCTCTCATTGGGCAGCTACCAACATGGTAGCTGCCTTACCCCAGAGCAAGGAGTGGGGGTGCTGGGGCAAGATGGAAGCCACATTCCTTTTTTTTTCCTTTTTTGAGATTAACTCACTTTTTTATTATTTTATTTTATTTTTTGGCCTCACTGTGTGGCATGTAGGATCTTAGTTCCCCGACCAGGGATTGAACCCAGGCCCCAGCAGTGAAAGTGCCGAGTCCTAACCACTGGACTGCCAGGGAATTCCCTGAGATTAACTCACTATAAAAAAAAACCACTTTTATAATATTTTTAAATTAGAAATAATTATGGATTCACAGAAGGCTGCAAAGAAATATACAGGGAAATCTCATGCATTCCTCCTTCCTCCATGTCCCTTCCCCCGAAGACAACATCTCAAGGAACTGACATTGGCACAATCCATAGAGCTCGTTCAGACCTCACAGTTATACACACACTCATTTGTGTCAGTCTAATTTTGCAAGTGATATCCTATCACCTCTGCCTCACTCTATTCACTGGAAGAGAGTCACTATACCCAGCTCACTCTCAAGGGTAGGGGGTTACAGATGGGTTGGGATAGCAGGAAGTCGGTTCACTAGGTTTTTTGGAATTTTTGTTTTTTGGCCTCACTGTGTGGCTTGTGGGATCTTAGTTCCCTGACCAGAAATGGAACCCAGGCCCCCCTGCAGTGGAAGCACAGAGTCCTAAACACTGGACCACCAGGGAATTCCCACTAGGGGCCATTTTAGAGGCTGCCTACCACAGGTGTGCAATTTTCCTCCTGTGTTTTAGAAGTCTTATAGTTTTAGCTTTTGTGTTTAGGTCTTGATTCATTTGGAGTTAATTTTTGGCATTGGACTACAAGTTGGGGAAGAATATACATTAGATTTCTATATTTTATTAAAACTACCAGGTAGGATTCCAATATAATAACGATCAGAGTCTTGTCATTTTCATGCTGGTGAAACAAGGGATGTCTTAAATTTTCACATGATCTAATACATGCCCAATTTAAAAAAAAAAAAAGGCCAGTAACAAAGTATGAATTCTAAATTAGAGAAATAGAGCGGGCCTTTATAATTAAACCAATGGATCAAGAATAAACTCTATTAAAGAAGCAAATTGGAAATATTCCTTTTCTTGTCATGCCATTCCGGGCAGTGGGTTCTCCTTAAGAGAGCAGCTTCTGGGGAGGTTTGCTAGGGTGCAGCTCTCGCTGGCCTGCAGGGGAGTGGGATTCAGAACACCTGCAGAAGCCAGTCGTGCTCAGCAGAGTGGGAAAGAAACGCTAGACTTGCATGCTCAGGTACGAGGCTTTGAGTACACTTTGTAATCTTCCTCCTTCACAGGAGTATTATCCTGTGTGACTCCGCTGAGAGAAGGGTACACCGAACCCTTTCTGAGTTCAGTGAGGACCGTATTCGAACCTTCCAAATGATTTATTTCCATTCTGGCTTCCTTCCTTTGTCAACCTCTACTTTGCTTTTTCTTGCCGCTTGTTCTTAACTATTTCTTTTTATCTCTTTTTTTCTTCTGAGATTTAGCACCTTTATCCACTTTTTTTTTTTTTTTTTTGCTGCTTTGGGTTTTCGTTGCTGCGTGCAGGCTTTCTCTAGTTGTGGCAAATGGGGGCTGCTCTTCGTTGCGGTGCTCGGGCTTCTCATTGCAGTGGCTTGTTGTGGAGCATGGGCTCTAGGCATGTATGCTTCAGTAGTTGCGGCACCTGGGCTCTAGAGTGCAGGCTCAGTAGTAGTGGCGCATGGCCTTAGTTGCTCTGCGGCATGTGAGGTCTTCCCGGACCAGGGCTCGAACCCATGTCCCCTGCATTGGCAGGTGGATTCTTAACCACTGCGCCACCAGGGAAGTCCCTATCCACTTCTATTTACAGTTTAAATGATGAGGATTATAATTTGAAGTTGTTGGCTTCGTTCCCTCGTTACTGGGCAACAGGATTCCCCTCTGACTATTCTTGGAATGTTGTTGACTTTCCTCATTTTGAAGACAGCAGGGACCGTTTTGTAGAGCCTGTAATGGACCTGTGTTGGCTTCTCTGTATTTGTATTATGTTTTCCCAGTAGATCCTCTTTCCCTTTCTCTCTCCTTCCCTTGCCTTTGAGCCTTGCTAATCAGGTGTAGGTGATTTCCTATCAGACTCGAAGCTTTTGCAGAATTAAAGCCACAGAAGAGTGTTTCCTCCTTTGCGTGCTTCAAGGAGACAGAAGTGAAGGGCTTCCCAGGGGAAGCAGTCTTAGGAGACTTTGCACCTGACCCTCCTTTGTACCGGTCCTGCTAGGAGGGACAGTGAAGCTAGACAGTCTCCTCTTTCTTCTCCTATGTCTGGACCTTGATGTTCATGTCCCCATTTTTTTCTAGGCTCTTGCTCTTGCAGAACTCACAAGATCTCTCTTAAAGAAATTTGTAGTCAGAACTTTATGCTGTGTTTTTATTCAGGAAAGAAGCAGAAAGAGAAGAGTATTGTCTCCTAGGAATCCAGCCCTGGAGAAACGTGAGTCCAATTTATCTTCTGTTTTCATTGTCATTGTTGTATATTTATCAGTTAACAGTTTAATATTCACTGAATAAAAAAAAATTTTCTGCTGTAACCTATGTGGCATGCTTAAAAATCTCAGGTTCCCCGAGGAATAGCTGTTCTTTTTTATCATAAAATATACTGTAATGCATTGACCAGAAACCATAGTCCTAGTTACAGGAATGCTCTTTGACTCTCCTCTGATTCAGAAACTCTCAGACTCCATTGGGCATTGTTTCACTGCTTGGAGGGCCCCAAACAGACTCACCCCTAAGACCAAAGCCACCCCAGGTGACGCCCATCTAAGCCCAGGAAGCTTTGCTCTGTCGGCTTCCTCAACCTCTGTACCAGCTTATATTTGTTCTTACACAGGTGAAGGTAAGAGGTCAATCCCAGCAAAAGGGGAAGTTGGTGAAGGTGATCTTAGATGCCTCTTTCAAGATACTTAGATGGAGAAGTTGGAAGAGAGTTTGGATGAGCAAGTTTTTCTCCTTTTATCTAAAACCAGACCTCCTAAGTTTGGCCATGAAGGAAAACTTGTTTTTATACTTTTGGAGCTGGGGGTGAGAAGGGGTTGTCAGCTGTGGCTTCTTTACCAGTTGGCCCTCTGCTTCCCCAAGATGGACCTGCTTGAGGTCGGGTGGGCAGGAGTCCTGTCCTGAGACACAGAAGGCAGTGGTCCAGTGGTCGGGACCAGCCCTGGGAGCTGCCATGTCTAAGCACAGACCTTTCCACCAGGATTTCTTCCACCCCCGTCCTGTCCCCCTTCCTTGCAAGGGCCAGATGTGAGGGATCCAGAGTCCATTCTCCAGCAACGATTTTTCTAATGTACACAATTCACTTTGAAGCAACTGAACTTACTCAGCAGATTTCCCCTCTGTCCCCCGGAGCTATGAGAATTTTGACTTTGTATGAATCATGAGTCACTCCTGGTGGAGACAATGAAAAAAAGAGGGAACCAAAAGTGAATAAGGAGGCAGAGCATTTTACAGTGCGGGTTGGGAAGCGCTAAAGGAAGCTGAATTTGTTCTGCAGTCTAAGCAGGGGATTGAAACCCATGTAAGCTGAGGGGTGGAGGGCATATCCCCTGGCACGAGCATTTAGTGGGCAAAGTTAAGGTCATATAATCCAGCTCCATCTGCTAGGGAGGGCATGAAGAAAGAATCAGTCTTCCATGTAACTGCAATGTAATGTTTGTGTATGGCTGTTAGCATAACTGGCACCATCATGGACCCTCACAATTTCTCCTGTCCTTCCGCTGACCCTACCCAGGACTGTACTGTCCCTTTTGTACTGTCACTTCTCTGTCATCAAGGGCTTTGTAGTTAATAGACATTGTTTAATAATCATTAGGACCAGGTAGCCTCTATGCTCTGTTAGTCCCCAAACAATGATGAAAACCCTCCCCTGCTGTATTCCCGGCACCCACGAGACTACTTACCCATTCATAAATCTTGGCTTGGGAGTGCACGCCCTCTTTCCAAGCACCTACTCCCAAGCACTATAAAATTGTCCCAATGGCCCCTTGGTGGTGGGAAGTGCAGCTGCGAATGCTTCTGGATTGTTATCCACCCAATCCAGATCCCACCCTCTGAGTAAGTTACCTATGATAAACTGATCCATTGATTATACAGAGCTGCCTGCCTCATTTTTCGGTCTCAAGATGCCTTCTCAGTTTGGTGGGCACTTTTCATTCCCTCTGTCCTCCAATAGTTTGTCTCAAAAATCCTGTCTTTGGAACCAAAATCTGTCTTTGGAACCACAGTGCAACCCAGGATGCAGGTGTCAGCAATTCTGAGTCGTAAATCAGGACTAATGTTCATCTGGGTCTGTGAAAATCAGTCCTCACTTTATTTGAGGAAATGTACATTTCCTTTCATATTTGAGGCTCATGGTCTGGTTGAAGCTATTGCTGATATCAGTGGTTGGAAAGAGGCTAAAGGTGCTGGCTTTTCAAATGTGAGCAATAATGATTTGTCTGATCATCCCAACAAGACTGGGAACCTCTTGAAGATGGTGCGCATTCTGCATTGCCCAGGACTTGTGCTAGGCACAGAGAGGCACTGTAGATTGGCTTCATCTTCTTACATCTTTGAGGCTTCGGGAGCCTGTCAGTCATTCTCAGGAGTCTTGCCCATTCTCTGTTATTTGTGTTGCCTCCTGTACATTCTTTTTTTAAAATTTTTAAATTTAATTTAATTTTTTATACAGCAGGTTCTTATTAGTCATCAATTTTTTTTTTTTTTTTTTGCGGTACGCAGGCCTCTTACTGCTGTGGCCTCTCCCGTTGCGGAGCACAGGCTCCGGACGCGCAGGCCCAGCGGCCATGGCTCAAGGGCCCAGCCACTCCGTGGCATGTGGGATCCTCCCAGACCGGGACACGAACCCGTGTCCCCTGCATCGGCAGGCGGACTCTCAACCACTGCACCACCAGGGAAGCCCCAGTCATCAATTTTATACACATCACTGTATACATGTCAATCCCAATCACCCAGTTCATCACACCACCATCCCCATCCCCCCACGCTTTCCCCTCTTGGTGTCCATACGTTTGTTCTCTACATCTGTGTCTCAGTTTCTGCCCTGCAAACTGGTTCATCTGTACCATTTTTCTAGGTTCCACATACATGCATTAATATACGATATTTGTTTTTCTCTTTCTGACTTACTTCACTCTGTATGACAGTCTCTAGACTGTCACATCTCAACAAATGACGCAATTTCATTCCTTTTTATGGCTGAGTAATATTCCATTGTATATACGTACCACATCTTTTTATCCATTCATCTGTCGATGGGCATTTAGGTTACTTCCATGACCTGGCTATTGTAAATAGTGCTGCGGTGAATATTGGGGTGCATGTGTCTTTTTGAATTCTGGTTTTCTCTGGGTATATGCCCAGTAGTAGGATTGCTGGATCATATGGTAGTTCTATTTTTAGTTTTTTAAGGATCCTCCATACTGTTCTCCATAGTGGCTGTATCAATTTACATTCCCACCAACAGTGCAAGAGGGTTCCCTTTTCTCCACACAGTCTCCAGCATTTGTTTTTTGTAGATTTTCTGATGATGCCCATTCTAACTGGTGTGAGGTGATACCACATTGTAGTTTTGATTTACATTTCTCTAATAATTAGTGATGTTGAGCAGCTTTTCATGTGCTTTTTGGCCATCGGTATGTTCTCTTTGGAGACATGTCTATTTAGGTCTTCTGCCCATATTTGGATTGGGTTGTTTGTTTCTTTAATATTGAGCTGCATGAGGTGTTTATATAATTTGGAGATTAATCCTTTGTCCATTGATTTGTTTGCAAATATTTTCTCCCATTCTGAGGGTTATCTTTTCGTCTTGTTTATGGTTTCCTTTGCTATGCAAAAGCTTTTAAGTTTCATTAGGTCCCATTTGTTTATTTTTGTTTTTATTTCCATTACTCTAAGAGGTGGATCACAAAAGATCTTGCTGTGATTTATGTCAAAGAGTGTCTTTCCTATGTTTTCCTCTCAGAGTTTTAGTGTCCGGTCTTACATTTAGGTCTCTAATCCATTTTGAGTTTATTTTTGTGTATGGTGTTAGGGAGTGTTCTAATTTCCTTCTTTTACATGTAGCTCTCCAGTTTTCCCAGCACCACTTATTGAAGAGACTGTCTTTTCTCCATTGTATATCCTTGCCTCCTTTGTCATAGATTAGTTGACCATAGGTGTGTGGATTTATCTCTGGGCTTTCTATCTTGTTCCATTGATCTGTGTTTCTGTTTTTGTGCCAGTACCAAAATGTCTTGATTACTGTAGCTTTGTAGTATAGTCTGAAGTCAGGGAGTCTGATTCCTCCAGCTCCGTTTTTTTCCCTCAAGACTGCTTTGGCTATTTGGGGTCTTTTGTGTTTCCATACAAATTTTAAGATTTTTTGTTCTAGTTCCGTAAAAAATGTCATTGGTAATTTGATAGGGATTGCATTGAATCTGTAGATTGCTTTGGGTAGTATAGTCATTTTCACAATATTGATTCTTCCAATCCAAGAACATGGTATATCTCTCCATCTGTTGGTATCATCTTTAATTTCTTTCATCAGTGTCTTATAGTTTTCTGCATACAGGTCTTTTGTCTTCCTAGGTAGGTTTATTCCTAGGTATTTTATTCTTTTTGTTGCAATGGTAAATGGGAGTATTTCCTTAATTTCTCTTTCAGATTTTTCATCATTAGTGTATAGGAATGCAAGAGATTTCTTGCATTAATTTTGTATCCTGCAACTTTACCAAATTCATTGATTAGCTCTAGTAGTTTTCTGGTGGCATTTTTAGGATTCTCTATGTATAGTATCATGTCATCTGCAAACAGCGACAGTTTTACTTCTTCTTTTCCAATTTGTATTCCTTTTATTTCTTTTTCTTCTCTGATTGCCGTGACTAGGACTTCCAAAACTATGTTGAATAATAGTGGCGAGAGTGGACATCCTTGACTTGTTCCTGATCTTAGAGGAAATTCTTTCAGTTTTTCACCATTGAGAATGATGTTTCCTGTCGGTTTGTCGTATATGACCTTTATTATGTTGAGGTAGGTTCCCTCTGTGCCCACTTTCTGGAGAGTTTTTATCATAAATGGATGTTGAATTTTGTCAAAGGTTTTTTCTGCATCTATTGAGTTGATCATATGGTTTTTATTCTTCAGTTTGTTAATATTGTGTATCACATTGATTGATTTGCGTATATTGAAGAATCCTTGCATTCCTGGGATAAATCCCACTTGATCATGGTGTATGATCTGTTTAACGTGTTGTTGGATTCAGTTTGCTAGTATTTTGTTGAGGATTTTTGCATCTATATTCATCAGTGATACTGGTCTGTAATTTTCTTTCTTTTTTTTTTTTTTCTTTTTGCGGTATGCGGGCCTCTCACTGTTGTGGCCTCTCCCGTTCCGGAGCACAGGCTCCGGACGCGCAGGCTCAGTGGCCGTGGCTCACGGGCTCAGCCGCTCTGCGGCATGTGGGATCCTCCCGGACTGGGGCACGAACCCACGTCCCCTGCATCAGCAGGTGAACTCTCAACCACTGTGCCACCAGGGAAGCCCTAATTTTCTTTTTTTGTAGTATCTTTGTCTGGTTTTGGTATCAGGGTGATGGTGGCCTCATAGAATGAGTTTGGGAGTGTTCCTTCCTCTGCAATTTTTGGAAGAGTTTGAGAAGGATGGGTGTTATCTCTTCTCTAAATGTTTGATAGAATTCACCTGTGAAGCCATCTGGTCCTGCACTTTTGTTTGTTGAAAGATTTTTAATCACAGTTTAGTTGCATTACTTGTGATTGGTCTGTTCATATTTTCTATTTCTTCCTGGTTCAGTCTTGGAAGGTTATACCTTTCTAAGAATTCGTCCATTTCTTCCAGGTTGTCCATTTTAGTGGCATAGAGTTGCTTGTAGTAGTCTCTTAGGATGCTTTGTATTTCTGCAGTGTCTGTTGTAACTTCTCCTTTTTCATTTGTAATTTTATTGATTTGAGTCCTCTCCCTATTTTTCTTGATGAGTCTGGCTAATGATTTATCAATCTTGTTTATCTTCTCAAAGAACCAGCTTTTAGTTTTATTGATCTTTGCTATTGTTTTCTTTGTTTCTATTTCATTTATTTCTGCTCTGATCTTTATGATTTCTTTCCTTCTGCTCACTTTGCATTTTGTTTGTTCTTCTTTCTCTAGTTCCTTTAGGTGTAAGGTTAGATTGTTTATTTGAGATTTTTCTTGTTTCTTGAGGTAGGCTTGTATAGCTATAAACTTCCCTCTTAGAACTGCTTTTGCCACATCCCATATGTTTTGGATCATCGTTTTTTCATTGTCATTTGTCTCTAGGTATTTTTTGATTTCCTCTTTGATTTCTTCAGTGATCTCTTGGTTATTTAGTAACGTATTGTTTAGCCTCCACGTGTTTGTGTTTTTTACGTTTTTTTCCCTGTAATTCATTTCTAATCTCATAGTGTTGTGGTCAGAAAAGATGCTTGATACGATTTCAATTTTCTTAAATTTTCTGAGGCTTAATTTGTGACCCAAGATGTGATCTATCCTGGAGAATGTTCCATGTACACTTGAGAAGAAAGTGTAATCTGCTGTTTTTGGATGGAGTGTCCTATAAATATCAATGAAATCTATCTGGTCTATTGTGTCATTTAAAGCTTCTGTTTCCTTATTTATTTTCATTTTGGATGATCTGTCCATTGGTGTAAGTGAGGTGTTAAATTCCCCCACTATTATTGTGTTACTGTTGATTTCCTCTTTTATAGCTGTTAGCAGTTGCCTTATGGATTGAGGTGCTCCTATGTTGGGTGCATATGTATTTATAATTGTTATATCTTCTTCTTGGATTGATCCCTTGATCATTATGTAGTGTCCTTCGTTGTCTCTTGTAACATTCTTTATTTTAAAGTCTGTTTTATCTGATATGAGTATTGCTACTCCAGGTTTCTTTTGATTTCCATTTGCATGGAATATCTTTTTCCATCTCCTCAGTTTCAGTCTGTATGTGTCCCTAGGTCTGAAGTGGGTCTCTTGTATACCGCATATATATGGGTCTTGTTTTTGTATCCATTCAGCAAGCCTGTGTCTTTTGGTTGGAGCATTTAATCCATTCACGTCTAAGGTAATTATTGATATGTATGTTCCTATGACCATTTTCTTAATTGTTTTGTTTTTGTAGGTCCTTTTCTTCTTTTGTGTTTCCCACTTAGAGAAGTTCCTTTAGCATTTGTTGTAGAGCTGTTTTGGTGGTGCTGAATTCTCTTAGCTTTTGCTTGTCTGTAAAGCTTTTGATTTCTCCATCGAATCTGAATGAGATCCTTGCCGGGTAGAGTGATCTTGGTTGTAGTTTCTTCCCTTTCATCACTTTAAGTGTATCATGCCACTCCCTTCTGGCTTGTAGAGTTTCTGGGGAGAAATCAGCTGTTAACCTTATGGGAGTTCCCTTGTATGTTATTTGTTGTTTTTCCCTTGCTGCTTTCAATAATTTTCCTTTGTCTTTAATTTTTGCCAATTTGATTACTATGTGTCTTGGCGTGTTTCTCCTTCAGTTTATACTGTATGGAACTTGCTGCACTTCCTGGACTTGGGTGGCTATTTCCTTTCCCATGTTAGGGAAGTTTTTGACTATAATCTCTTCAAGTATTTTCTTGGGTCCTTTCTCTTCTCCTTCTGGGACCCCTATAATGTGAATGTTGTTGTGTTTAATGTTGTCCCAGAGGTCTCTTAGGCGGTCTTCCTTTCTTTTCATTCTTTTTTCTTTATTCTGTTCCACAGCAGTGAATTCCACCATTCTGTCTTCCAGGTCACTTATCCGTTCTTCTACCTCAGTTATTCTGCTATTGATTCCTTCTAGTGTAGTTTTCATTTTACTTATTGTTCATCTCTGTTTTCTGTTCTTTAATTCTTCTAGGTCTTTGTTAAACATTTCTTGCATCTTCTCGATCTTTGCCTCCATTCTTTTTCCAAGGTCCTGGATCATCTTCACTATCATTATTCTGAATTCTTTTTCTGGAAGGTTTTCTATCTCCACTTCATTTAGTTGTTTTTCTGGGGTTTTATCTTGATCCTTCATCTGGTACATAGCCCTCTGCCTTTTCATCTTGTCTCTCTGTGAATGTCGCCTCCTGTACATTCTTATAAGGTTCTTTAGCCTATTCCATTTGTCTCATTTTAGGTCCTCTAACATCATTTGTTTGTCTGTTGCTGGCTTTCTCTCCATTTACAAATGGCTCATTCTGCATGCTCAGTGGAACTGTGCTGCATTAAGCACTGCTTCTCTGCTGATAGACTTCTGTCTTCTAGGCTTTTATAGTGAGCCTGCTTAGCCATGTAATATTAGGTTAATTCCCTCTGGACCAGAGCCAGATGGGTGTTTCTGAGGCACAGAGAGTGGGATATGGAGCTCCTTGGGGTTCACTGGCTTGGTGGGAATTTGACAATTTATGAAACCTGTTTCTATCTGCTGGTCTTCCAAAGAATGGGCAGACTTTCTTCTTTCACTATTTCTCTAATAATTAGTGATGTTGAGAATCTTTTCACGTGCCTGTTGGCCATATGTATGTCTTCTTAGGGGACAGTCTGAATTCTTGCTGAAAGTCTTTGACATTTCCTGGGTCCATGTTACTTACTTTCTTCCTTCCTTCCTTCCTTCCTTCCTTCCTTCCTTCCTTCCTCCCTCCCTCCCTCCCTTTCTTTCTTTCTTTCACTGTGTTGGGTTTTCATTGATGCGCACGGGGTTTCTCTAGTTGCATAATTGCAGTGTGTGGGCTTCTCATTGTGGTGGCTTCTCTTGTTGTGGAGCATGGGTTCTAGGCACGTGGGCTCAGTAGTTGTGGCACACAGGCTTAGTTGCTTCCGTGGCATGTGGCATCTTCCCGGACCGGGGGTCAAACCCGTGTCCCCTGCATTGGCAGCCAGATTCTTGACCACTGCGCCACCAGGGGAGTCCCCACGTTACGTTCTTAACAATGTCTAACCTTATTTAATTCTGCTTAATTTATCCACCTCTTTTATATTGTCTCTGTGCATTTGAGACCCAAGTTTCAGTTCTTTGGCCATCATTTAGGAGCTGTATGACCTTGGGTAAAGCATTTAACTTCCTTATACCTCTATTAGTTAATCTGTGAAATGGATGTATTAATATTGTTCCTGCAGAAAGGCATGGGACTAGCCCCAGATAATGGCTTTGAGTTTCCTTCCAACTTCAGAATATATGATATTGATTCTGTTTCTCTGTTATAGTCATCATTGCTTGTTAACGATTTTAATTTTAGGGTAATAGCACACTAAATTGGAATTGTTTTATTGAGAATAGTAATCTACTCGATTCTCTGTTCTCAGGAACTGCTTAGATTCAACTCTAATTCATGAAACATTTAATTTTAGCACCCACTGTGCTGGAAACAGAAAAATAATTCAGTCAAGGTCCGTACCCTGAAGGAACTCATATTCTAGGAAGGGAATGGGAGTGATTAATTAATTCTCTGAGGGGGTTATGAAGGAGCTAGTACAGGGAAAATAATTTAATCTGAACCTTAAAGAATAAATAGGGATTTTCCCATTAGACATGAGTAATTAGGTGATTTCAGGCGGAGGGAACAGCATCTGCAAAGGTACAGAGAACTAAAAAATCATGACATGTTTAAGGAACAAGAAGTCCTCTGTATTCCTTGAGCATAAGGTGTGGGTGTGTGTATGTGAGTGTATGTGGGGGGAGAAGAGCAATGGGGAATAGATTGGTGAAATAGGATTCAAATCATGAAGGGCATAAATGAATAACAGAGACATTTTGTTAATTTATATGCTAATGATGAGGAATGGATGAGCAAGGGCATCAGGAGGTCTGATGTAATTAACCTGATTTGATTCTTCAGTCCTCAGCAGCCAAACCTGAACACAGGCAGGCATAGCAGTATAGTTAAAATTTAAGTGCAAATGACTATGTTAAAAAAGAAGTCTTTACCTTTAAAAAATACATACTGAAATATTTTTGTATGAAATGATGTGATTTGCTTTGAGATAAATCAGATTTATCTCAGAAGTGGAAGTGTGTGGGTATGAGATTGCGATTTGTAATAAACATATATTTGGTCCTGTCCCATTTCTGGCACAGAGCTCCTAAAACCCTTGGAATTTCCTGTGATGAGAGGGATAAAGATGTCTCTTATGTTAATGAGGTGACTTTTGGACCCACCTAAGGATGGGGGCTGTTTGCCATGAGAGCCAACCATGTGATTAGAGGGTTGGAACTTTTGGTCCCACTGCCCTGACCTCTAGGGAGGGAAGAGAGGCTGGAGGCTGAGCTTAGTCACCAATGACCAATGATTTAATCAATTATGCCCTTGTAATGAGTCCTCCATAAAAACCAAAAAGGACGGGGTTCGAAGAACTTCTAGGTTGGTGAACACATGGAACTTTGGGGAGAACAGCATGCCTGGAGAGGGCGTGGAAGCTCCATGCCCCTTTCCACATACCTTGCCCTGTACATTTCTTTCATCTGCTGTTCCTGAGTTATATCCTTTTAGAATAAATCTAGTAAAGTTCTGTGAGTCACTCTAACAAATTAATCAAACCCAAGGAGGGGGTTGTTGGAACCTCCAGTCTATAGCCGGTCAGTCAGAAGCACAGGTGATAATCTGGACTTGTGACTGACATCTGAAATTGTGTGTGTGTGTGTGTGTGTGTGCGCGTGTGTGTGTATGTGTGTTGGGGGTGGAGTGGGGTCAGTCTTGTGGGACTGAACCCTTAACCTGTGGAATCTGATGCTTTTCCTATGGGTAGATAGTGTCGGAATTGAGTTGAAATGTAGGATACCCTGCTGGTGTCTGAGAATTGCTTGGTAGTGTGGGAGCCCTATCCCCTCAATGTTGGAATTGGGGTGCAGAACCTTTTATAGTGGGGTGGATGAAGCAAGATTTGCTATGATTGTTGAAGCAGGATGATAAATACATGGAGTTCATGTATTTGTACTTTCTATTTTTGTATGCATTTGAAATTTGCCACAATAAAAAGTTAAAAAAATGGTTAGTTGTGGGTATGTAATTCAAAATGTTATCATTTATTCATTCATTCAACCTTCAGAATTAATTGAGCATCTACTCAAAAGAGGTTCAAAACAATAGGTGTTTTGGAAAATTTTGGATCTTAGTATAAAGAGCTTGCAATCCAAGAGTGGAGGTGTTATGCACATAACTCAATTTAAGGTAAGTTGGAATATTATGAATTCCATATCTTAAAAAAACAGATCTACATGAAGTACTGTGGAAGTTCTGGGGAGAGATTTTTTTGCAGCTCAGGGGAATCAGGGAAGACTTGATACTGAAGATGGCATTTGAGCTTTATTCATCCACTTAATTCAACAGATATTATTGAGTCCTACTGTATGCCGAATACTGTTCTCAGTCTTAAGGATCCAGCAGTGAACAAAGCTGACAAAGATCCTACTCTTGTGAAATTTACATCCTAATGGGAACAGATAGACAACATGTAACAAACATAAGTTTTATCGTGTGTTAGAAGATGAGAGATGTTACAGAAAAAAGAACACGTAACAAACATAAGTTTTATCGTGTGTTAGAAGATGAGAGATGTTACAGAAAAAAGAAGTAGGGCATCGTGAGGGAGGTTAGTAATGTTGGGGGTAAGGTTGGGGGGGGGTTACAATGGTAAACAGTGTGGTCAGGTTGACATTTGGGCAAACTCTTGCCAAGGGAATTGGCCAAGTGGATATTCGCGTGAAGAGCCTTCCCTCCGAGGGCACAGCTGGAGCAAAGGCCCTAAGTGGGGAGTCTGCCTCGTGTATTTGCAGAGCAGCAAGAGGACCAGCGAGGCTGGAGCAGAGTGAAGGAGGGGGAGACGAGTTGAAAATGAGGTCAGAGAAGTAACGGGGAGGGCATGGTGGTGGTGGTACCAGAGTTGGGGGGCAGACCTTCTAGGTAATCATAAGAACTTTGGTTTTTACTTTTAGTAAAATGAGGAGCCAGTGAAGGATTTTGAGCCAGAAGTGTAGCATGATTTGCTTATAGCTTACAGTGATTCTCTGGCTGTTATGTCGAGAGCAAATACTGGGGTGGGGACCTTTTAGGAGGCTTTTGGTATAATCTTGCCAAGAAACATTGGTGACTCAAGCTAGAACGATAGCAGTGGATGTGATGAGAAGTGGTCATATTTTAGTTAGAGCTTAAAGGCAGAACCAACAGCATTACCTGAAAGATTGGATGTGGGATTTGAGAGAAAGAGAAATGTCAAGGGTGACTAAAGAATGGAGTTGCCCTCAAGGGAGAGAAGGAAGGCTGCAAGAATGACAGTTTTCTGGGGGGAGGGAAGAGCGGCAGTTCAGTTTTGGACATGTTAAGTTTGGGATGTTTACCAAACATCTGAGTGGAAGTCAGGTAGGTAGTTGGAGTTTAGAGTTTGGGAGAGAAAACTGAGCTGCAGGTGTACATTTGGGAGTTACTGTCATAGAGACAGCATTTAAAGCCATGAGCCTGGATGAATTAATTCATCTAGGGAGTGAGTATAGGTAGAGAAGACCAGGGACGGACCATGGGCCATTTCAACATTAAGAGAACGGAAGAGAACCAACCAGCAAAGGAGCTTTTAGCCTCAAAGAGCCGATGATCTGTGAACCTGGGAAGTCAGTCCTCTAAGTTGAGGGGTGAGCTTGAACAAGAGCGTGATGCTGGGGGAAAAACAGATTGTTGATAACCAGGAGCAGATGTGTTTAGTATTCATGTTTTTTAAGAATAGTTTTCTGTTGAATGGAGGCTTATTCACATTTAGGTTGATAATGTTAGTGCAGAGTTTAAGATTCCATTATCTAACTGGATTCATTAATTTACCCTCCCTTGCCTATTTTTATTGGGTCTCTAATGAAACTCACATTTCCTGTTTGGAGTACTCTCTTGTAAGGGGTCAAACAAGGATCAACAATTTTTTTTGGTAAAGGGCCAGATAGTAAATATCTCAGGCTTTGCAGGCTGTACAGTCTCTGATGCAGCTACTCAACTTGTCTGTTGTAGTGGGGAAGCTGCTACAGGCACATAAACGATGAACATGGCTGTGTTCCAATAACGCTTGATTTCGGACACTGAATTTTGAATTTTATGTAATTTTCATGTTTCACAAAATATTATTCTTCTATTTTTTCCTGCTACTTAAAAGGTAAAAAAATCATTCTTTGTAGGCTGTACAAAGATAAGTGGCAGGCTGGATTTGGCCTACTGGCTGTAGTTTGCTGACCTCTGGCTTAAAAGATTTTTTTTTTTCCAGGTCCACTTTGAACCAGATCATTCTGCCAAATGCATTTTTTTTTTTTGGATTTATTTATTTATTTGTGGCTGTGTTGGGTCTTCGTTGCTGTGCGTGGGCTTTCTCTAGTTGTGGTGAGCAGGGGCTACTCTTTGTTGCAGTGCGTGGGCTTCTCATTGTCGTGGCTTCTCTTGTTGCAGAGCATGGGCTCTAGGAGTGCGGGCTTCAGTAGTTGTGGCACATGGGCTCAGTAGTTGTGGCTTGCGGGCTCTAGAGCTCAGGCTCAGTAGTTGTGGCACATGGGCTTAGTTGCTCTGCGGCATGTGGGATCTTCCCAGGCCAGGGCTCGAACCCATGTCCCTTGCATTGACAGGCAGATTCTTAACCACTGCGCCACCAGGGAAGCCCCAAATGCACTGGTTTGAAATCAGTTACAAAGTGGGTTAGCCAGACTCTTTTGAGTCTATTTTCAGCCACTGTTTATGCTGATTTGCATTGTCCGTGTGGCGTTGTACATGACATATTAGTCTCTTTGATGGATGAGTGGTCTGGGTGACCTCTAGGATCTAGTTCACGTCCATGATTCTAGTCCAGTGATTTTCTTAAAAAAAAAAAAAGAGAAAGAAAGAAATACTCAAAATTCTTTTGAAACTATCCTCCATAGCTTCTGCAGCACTGTGGTCTCCCAGAGTTTCTTCCCTTGACCTTTCCCTCTCATTTTCCTTCTCAGGCTCCTGACTTGAATGTCCCGTTCCTGCGCTCTGTCCTCAGGCCTCTTCTTTCTCCCTTTTTCCACTCTCCGTGGTGACTTCCATCAGGCTGTCACTTCAGTTACCACCTCTTCACCAGAGACTAACACGTGTGTATGTAGCTCTGACTTCTGAGGTAGAAAGCAAGGTTTCCCATTAGCTAGAAGTTAAAATCCAAACTCCTGAGCCCAGCCCACACTAACTCTCCGTGCACTGCCTGGCAACTGGACTGGGCTGTTGGGCAGCTTCCAGCACGTCATCCATCCTTCTGCTGCATCGTCTTTGCCCTTGCTCTTCCCTCTGCCAACATTACCCTCTCTCCTTGCTGCCGTCTCCCTCCCTGCTAATTCCCAGCACACCCCAAATTGATACCCTGCCCTTTGAGAACCCACTCAGAGGGCCACTTACTCTGCAAGATTCAGCTTAATGCCTGTACTTCTTGGAAGCCCTGTTTCATAGACAAGGTTCAACGTTTCCTCTGTGTGCTCACGGTATCTTAAGCACATTTCCATTGTAGCCCTTGCCTTTATTGCTCTGTTAGGTCAAAAGTCCTTGAATATTGGTTGAACATCAAATATATTTATAAGTTGGTACATTCACTAGACAATGCTTGGGAGCAGAGTTTGGGTCCCACTAATCTTTGTAACCCCAGAGCCTGACATTTAGAAGATACTTAATTTGTGTTTAAAAAAAAAAAAAAAAAGAATGATTCCATGAGGACATGCTTATATGGGCTACACTGACTTTGATACAAATTAAAATATATTGACAGTCGTAGGCAAAATTAGACCTTTTTATGACTATATTTTATGTCTTTAACTATATTTATCTTTTTCTGTTGTAGAAGGAAAATTCTTCCCAGGATGGTCTCCCATTCAGAGTTGAGGAAACTTTTCTGTTCAGCTGATGCAGTGTGCTTTGATGTTGACAGCACAGTCATCAGAGAAGAAGGAATTGATGAGCTGGCCAAATTCTGTGGAGTTGAGGATGCTGTGTCAGAAATGTAGGAACAGTATTTATTCACCTTACGAAATGATAAAGAATTGCAAAGGAAGAGTGACTTTTGGATGACATGCAGGACCAGAGCCCAGAGCCTGATCTTAGTCCCTGCCTATGAAACATGGGCACTAGGCTTTTTGCTCCATCACTGAGAGCTGAATTTGGTAGTGTACATCATCCAACCATCCCTTTATACAAATATTTATGGCAAAAAAATATATGGTTGCCTCTGACAAACAAATATGGATGACATACTCTTAGCTTGGTCAGGGGACTGATGACGATAAGTAACCAAAGAAGATGACCTGGGGGGTCTCCAGGGGTCCAGTGCTGTGTGGCCTTAGTGGTTTGTTAGAAAGCTAGTTACAGTTCAGAGTTTCTCCATGGATGCCTGGGTGAGAGTCCCTCCCTCCCTCCTGCCCTCCCTGTGTCACCTGCAGTCACTAGCTCATGGACCATTTCACGTTCAGCTTCCTTTGATGCAAGAGTACAGGGCCTTTGGTTTCTTTCTTGGTTTACAAACACTCACAGCTTCCAAGGCAGGTACCTGTGGATAGTATATGTGGTTTTCTTAGCTCACTGGATGGTGTATTTGTGGATCCAAAGGATAAAGGATTCTCTTTACTGATGTCTTTTGTGCCTTGGTCTAATTTGCTCTGCAAAATAGACTTAGGCTATTTTGGCTTCAAAATATTAATGTGATTCTCAAGCAAACCTTCAGTGGTTTATCCCAGGCCTCACTCACTCCCATGGCCATGCACCACGTCTGTTGTATGGTGGGGCACCTTCCTCATGCGTGGACCTTGTGAGGAGTGGGGGAGGGTAGGCGTGTAAACTTCGAAGACAGCACTTAGCTGGCCTGATTTTTGGGTCTTCCTCCTAGGACACGGCGAGCCATGGGCGGGGCAGTGCCTTTCAAGGCTGCCCTCACAGAGCGCTTAGCTCTGATCCAGCCCTCTAGGGAACAGGTGCAAAGGCTTATAGCAGAGCACCCACCACACCTGACCCCCGGCATAAGGTAAGGGGCTCCCCAGTCTGGGTACACTGTCTCCCTATCAGCACCTGCATTTGGGGGCATGTCCTCCTGAGGGTATCTCACCATTACTTTAGAGCTCCCTTCTTTGTGGTTCCTTCGGTACTTGTATATGGTCTTGTCTGCTAGTTGTTCCTGCCCACGTCTGCCCTCCCTCTCTCCCCACGGAGAGCCTAAGCCTCCTCTTCTTCTTGTGTTTCTGGGTCCATGGGCAGAATAGAGTTGTGGAATGGTTTCCTAAAGCAGTTAAGCCCCACCCACTAATTTCTAAGTGCTTTTAGAAAAACATATATAAAACATTAATTCATTAGGCGGTATACCTTGTCTGATGTACCTTGGGCAAATGCATTTGGAGAAAAAATATATTTGAGTTTCCTTTTCATGTTTTCTCTTTTATATTCATCAGCATTTGGTATTTTATATGTTTTTTGTTTTTATTCTTTCAGGGAGCTAGTAAGTCGCCTACAAGAGCGAAATGTTCAGGTTTTTCTAATATCTGGAGGCTTTAGGAGCATTGTGGAGCATGTTGCTTCAAAGCTCAACATCCCATCAACCAATGTATTTGCCAACAGGCTGAAATTCTACTTTAATGGTAAGTCTTTAATAGTAACATTTTCTCCTTCTTATCAGTTTTAGTATTCAACATCCTAGGTAATGTCTGTTGGAATGCAACTCAAGCAAGGTGGAATCAGAGTTAAATGTTGAGGTAAAGGATTCTCTTTACTGATGTCTTTTGCACCTTGGTATCGTTTGCCCTGCAAAATAGACTTAGGTCATCATCTCTCCTACCTTCAGTATCGATATAATCATCTATCTGTATATAAATGTCTGTACTGAGTAAAATGTTAGTTCTTATGTAACCCTCGTGACTTATTTTGTTATGCATCATATTTCAGTTCTATGAAAGCTCTCATGTATCTGAATCAATTTAGACTCAGGAAGGAGAGTTAATTTGTGAGCAAGTCGCTGCACTTTAGCTGCCTTTGGAGGCACCTCCTGGCCCCTCTCTGGACCATCACAGAACCACAGCTGTAGTTTTCTGTCATCTCAAGATGTCTCCAGTTATGTCAAGGGGTGGCTGACATTCTTAACACCAAATAATATTAATTAAAAATAAATTACATGTGTTAATAGAACACTTTTTAAGGGTCTATAGATAGAAATCATTAAAAAAAAGAAGTAGAGAATAAGTGTGGTAATTACTGTAAGAATAGAAATAATCCATCAAATATAAATAGGAATCTCCTCTTAGATGAAATTGTATATCAACATGTTTTAAATTAATATATTACTATTTCATGGTGTTCTGCCACCTCAACAAGTTTTGACAATTATGACACTGGAAGCTTAGAGGATAAAGTTAATTTACCCCAAGATGTTTATCATCTAAAGGAGTAACCTTGACAAGAGGTGTTTGTAATTTAAAAGCAAAACTTGTTCATTCTGAGGAATAAGTGTGAAAGTCCAGGCTGTGTCACTTTACTGAAGGCTGTTTTTAGCTTTGTGAGTGATAGGAAGGTGAGGCTATCATCTGTGCAAAAGG
This sequence comes from Tursiops truncatus, assembly GCF_011762595.2. NCBI lineage: Eukaryota > Metazoa > Chordata > Mammalia > Artiodactyla > Delphinidae > Tursiops > Tursiops truncatus. Next base: position 14,932,096 of record NC_047048.1, read on the forward strand.
CTGGCCCTACTGATACAATCCTGTGGATCTTTAACACTGTTTTAATGGCTCTTTTAAGGTGAATATGCAGGTTTTGATGAGATGCAGCCAACAGCCGAATCTGGTGGGAAAGGAAAAGTTATTAAACTTTTAAAGGAAAAATTTCATTTTAAGAAAGTAGTCATGATTGGAGATGGAGCCACAGACATGGAAGCCTGTCCTCCTGCTGTATGTATTAAGTGTACTAATTGTTTTGCGTTTGTATTTTTACTGTTGACAGCTGACTTAGAACTCAGTACAATTTGTGAGAGTTAAACAAAAACCTGTATCAGCCTGAAATAAAAAACCAAGATAAATAAAACAAATTCAATCTCAATATATTAATTGACTTTTTGCAAACCCAAGGAGGGTTGCAAATAAGGAACTTAAAAACCTTTTAAAACTTTCAAAGACCCCTGTCCCTGCAGGATGGCTGCCACCTCTTAGCCCGAGTATGTGCTCAACAAGGTTTGGCTTCATTTCCACAAATAATGCAGCTCTTATTACTATAACCGAAATTGTAATGTTTTATATTTGATAAACTATTTCCTCATACGTTATCTCATTTAATCCTCATAACAGCCCTGTGAGGTAAGAGTATTATCTTCTCCTTTTTACTGATCAGAGAACTGAGGCTCAGGGAGGTTTGAGACCACACCCATATTAAGGCATTTTATTCCTCTGAATTAACATTGTTTTCTGAGACTAGCAGGAAACAAATGCTATATAGCCCATATCTTAAGTTAAGCCAATATCTTAATTTATCACATGTCCCTTTCATGTAGGACTTTGACTATATTGTCTTGTTCTAACTTAAGAAAAACTGAACCAAAAATATAGTGGTGAACGTTTTACTACCTAGTTTCCTGAGATCTAAAAATAGCATCTTTCTCTGTCAATGATTAAGCATTTGTGGTTAAAGAATCTTTTGGGATCCTTCTAACACTACTTGAGTCAGTTCGAGATAACACGTTCTTAGATGATTTATAGCCGATGTTGGGGTCGACTAAGTAGTGAACGCCGGGCTAGTTGAATAGCAAGGCATAAAATGCAGGGTTCTCTCAGGGGGCCCCCGATCCCGGTGTCCAGAAAGAGCAAAATTACAAATTCCAGATGACCTACCAGTCAGAAAATGATATAGCCTGACTGAACCAAGAGAAAGTGGTGTGCATGCAGGTGTGTAGCCCTGGAAGGTGGTCAGAGGAATCTGTGCCCTAAAGGACGGTTAGCAGCCTCCATGTGGAGGCCTGGCAGGACTTGGCGGGGTGTGTGTGTGTGTGGAATTTCTAGAGGGAGGGGAAGCAGCAGAGCACAGTAAGGATGTACTAGCATGGTCCTAGGCACAAGTGAGCTTTCTCTTCAGCAAGAGAAGAAGACCCCACATACCAGGCACTCTGGTGTTACCTTTGGGTCCTGGGAAGCCCTGGAAGGCTTCTGGACCGAGAAGGAACAAGTCAGTGTGTTAGGACAGCTGAGCTGGTGCTGGCATGCAGAAAGGGCTGCAGCAGAGGCAGGGAGCTCAGTTAGGAGGAGGCTAAATTTAACTAGAAGGGAAGTATCTAGTTATTCCCTGCCCCCCCGCCCGCCCTTGTATGGTATGAAAATAAAAATGAAGACAAAGGTCAAGTAAGAATTTTGTACTTCTAAATTAGTGTATATTGTGTCTGTAGCCTGGCAGAAAAAGAGAAAATACCATTTAAAAAGATCATTGACTAAAAGAAGGTATCACTGAGCAGAAATTAATGAAACAATGTAACTTTAAATAATTCTACCAGTGAAAAGTGGAATGCTGCTAACACACTCTGGGGTTGTCATCTCCTTCAGCCCAGAATAACATGCCCTCCTGGGAGGGAGGTCCCTCAGTTTCACCCAGGATGCCAGCCGGGAGATACCTGCTCTGGTCCTGATTCCAGGCCTCGGGCATTTCCACGGCACCACAGGCTTCTCTTTGATCTTCTTTCTCTGAAATTGTCTGACCTGGACGTGATTGCCACCTAGTTTAGAACTCAGATGTTTACCACCTGGTGTGGTTTTAGTTTTGTAAGCAATTGTCTTGGTTTTAAGAGGGCTTCAGTTCTCCTGAAGCCCACAATGTCCAGCTGAATGCATCTGCAGCAGTGGTGGTCAGACTCATTCATTCTCAGGGCAGGAGGAGGGGAGGCTCCCGGGGAGCTGGGGAGGGAGGTGCCCCAGGTGAGGCTGGGCTCACCTCTCTTTGCACAGAGTTTATTCTTTTAAACAACACTTACTGCCCTAGGCTGCTGCTGTATCTTTGTCTCTCTCTTTTAAACTATTTCTCTTTTGTTCTCTTCTTAGGATGTTTTCATTGGATTTGGAGGAAATGTGATCAGGCAACAAGTAAAGGACAACTCGGAATGGTACATCACTGATTTTGTAGAGCTTTTGGGAGAACTGGAAGAATAAGATCAGTTTTTATACAGTTCATAACAACTTCAGGTTAATTTTTAAAAGTTATACAGTTTGATACTGTTTGCTTCCAATTGAATATTAGGACTTAATATATAAATTTAGTACTGATTATCTGTACTTCCAAGTAAACTATAGTTAGGGCTCATAGAACATTGTGGTTCTTTTTTTTTTTTTTTTTAACTGTAGTTCCGGTATTATTATGACCATTTAATTACCTGGAGAGTTTTATAATTTGAATTCTTTATGTATTTTCCTAGCTATATTTTATTTGAAGGCTTTTGAAGGTGGATAGTAAATTAAACACCTTCATTATTGGAAATATGGATTAGGCAGCTTTAAGTGAAATTGGTTTTCCCTTTATATATAAATAAAAGTTTATCCACATATCAGAACAGATTTGTAGAATTTTTTTTTTTTTTTTCTTTTGAGCCACACCACGCAGCTTGTGGGATCTTAGTTCCCCGACCAGGGATTGAACTCAGGTACTCAGCAGTGAAAGCACTGAGTCCTAACCCACTGGACTGCCAGAAAATTCCCGATTTGTAGAATTTTTAATTCTGCCTATCATGTATTTCAGTATCCAGTAATTCAAGTATTTAAGTGTTTGAGTAGAAACGACCTCCGGGCAAGGAACCAAGGAGTCAAGTCCCTCCTGAGCACAGGGCAGAGTGCTTGTCACAGTGAATCCGCCACTCAGCCCCCGCCACTGAGGGAAACGCTGGGCCAGAGGGATGGAAGTGCTTTTACTACCTCTTGGTATTTGTCATATAGGGAACGTTGCAAAGATTTTTTTAGAAAGATAACCATGGCGCCTTAAACAAAAGTACGGACCTTAAAAAATGGATATTTGATAATCACATGAACTAGGAGAACTGAAAACAAGTTTTACTCATCCCAAATGAAGATCAGTGTTTGCCCTTAAATGGATTAAGAAATAACTCCTCAGAACATATATGAACCATTTCTTTCTTACAGAGGTCTTGGGAGGACCTGAAAGCCCAGGTTCATGTTTATTCTGAGTAGCGCCTTGAAAGGGACATTTCAGAACATGCTTTGAAAGTAGGAGATTATATTCTCTCCCTGGTGGGAAAGCAGGGCGGAAGACAGAGACACAGGTTCAGGAAGAGGCAGGCCATGAGTGGATACTATTGGATAATTAAGTAGAAAAGGCCGGAAGGGTTTAACATTGGGAGTTATTTGAAAAATTTATAATTTAACCAAATAATCAAATTTGGCCAAATTGTCAGATAATTATTTAGCCAAATAATCAAATCAGATGAATCAAGCTTCCTTCCAGACCAGTTTCTGTAGGAGAGCCGTGAAATGAGTTTGGCAACCTTTAACCGAGGCCCCAGACAGCAAGGCAGTTGTTTCATAATTGTGAGTGCTCGCTGGCAGCTCTCTTCGAAGCTGTTGGCGGTGTTGGCACTCTCAGAGGTGCAAGGGGGCAGGGGCAGGGCCAGGCCTGCCAGGCCTGTGAAGGGTGCTTCAGCCTCTGCTACCACCCTGTGCATAAGCTGGAGCAAGCCGGGTGGGCAGGTTAACTTCTCTGAGCTTGTTTCCTGTCTGTTAAAAATAGGGCAGTGATATCTGACCTCAGGGCTATGAGAATCACATGAGGAACGTGTGAAAACATCTTGGAAGATGTGAAAATAGGCAGTGTGACTTGTGGTCAGATCACTCCCCAAGTTTTCTGAACCTGATCATAAAGATTCTGAGGGTCATAGAGGCAAAAGCCACCATGCTGTGCCGTCCGTTCTAACTGCCAGGCCTTCAGAGCCTGCCCTCCACTGGGCAGCAGCCTGAACAGGGCGGGTGCGTGCTGAATTTGGCTCAGAGGAGTCTGATCTGCTGAGGAATCATGATACCCACAGAGAACCTTTTATACCGATTATACAGCCCCTCCTCTGGCCCCCAGGCTGCCCAGCTTCACAAGCTGCACAGAAGCAGCAGGCACAGTCCGTTCTTTGTTGTGTCAGAGGGCGAGTTTGAAATGTCCCAAGAACTGTGCTAACCTCTTGCATGCTTTTCTAATTCTGGGCTCACTGGAAACAGCGACCGAAAGGCTCTCCCAGGAGTTATGTATATGGTGACACCAGGACAGGATTCAGAAACCAGTGGCAGTGTTATGTGGCTTCCTACCCTTGTGACACCCACCATTTTTCATTCTGATTATGAGCATTGGGTTATGTAAAAAGAAAAAAATTGAGAATTGGGTTCTCGCTCTCTCTTCCAGTGGAGACAAGTGTTTCTCCGTGACATCTAGGGAGGCCCACCTGGCTGCCATTCCCCAGAGCAGGGGACAGCATTCTAGACCTGGGGCAGGAGTGTAGCAAGAGATTCCAGAGATTGAAATAGTCAGCCTCAGTAAGTGATGGCACGGCATGGTGGCTTTTGCCTCTATGACCCTCAGAATCTTTATGATCAGGTTCAGAAAACTTGGGGAGTGATCTGACCATAAGTCACACTGCTTATTTTCACATTTTCCAAGGTGTTTTCACATGGTCCTCATGTGATTCTCATAGCCCTGAGGTCAGATATCACTGCCCTATTTTTAACAGACAGGAAGCAAGCTCAGAGAAGTTAATGACTGCTACAAGGTCACATTCAGAGCTGGAACCCAGGCCAGTGATTTCCACAGCATTCCTGATCTTACGCATTACTAGAGTGTTAACAATTTACTGGGGCTGAGAGAATCCACCCTGAACTGTGATCACAAGTGTTAACATATATTAATACAGTAGATAAAATTTTACTTCCTGCGATGGAAGACCTGTTTTGCAAAAAATACAAGTGGTTTCATTTTTTTAAAAATTTATTTATCTATTTATTTTCGGCTGCATTGGGTCTTGGTTGCTGTGCACGGGCTTTCTCTAGTTGCCGTGAGTAGGGGCTACTCTTTGTTGCGGTGCATGGGCTTCTCATTGTGGTGGCTTTTCTTGTTGCGGAGCACAGGCTCTAGGCATGCAGGCTTCAGTAGTTGTGGCACGTGGGCTCAGTAGTTGTGGCTCACGGACTCTAGAGCACAGGCTCAGTAGTTGTGGCGCACAGGCTTAGTTGCTCCATGGCATGTGGGATCTTCCCTGACGAAGGCTCGAACCTGTGTTCCCTGCACTGGCAGGCAGATTCTCAACCACTGCGCCACCAGGGAAGCCCCAGTGGTTTCATTTTTAACGGTTAACTGAACTCTGGAAAAAGTACTAGTTTTAGTACTAGTTAACAGAGGACTCTTCAGTACTTTGCTTATCACAGTTTCCAACTCTGAGCATATTTCTGTATATGTTTATTGTCTTCCTTTTAAATTGTTTTTATGGAGCTTATCTAGGCAGAGTGTATTTCTAAGGATTTCTAGAATATGAAAATAGTAGGAATAAAGGCACGGCAGTATCTGCTTTCTGAGAGTCCCATGTATCTTCCAATTAGAACTGACAGTCTCTATAAAGATTTTTTTTTTTTCTTTTTTGCCAAACAGCATCTGGGATCTTAGTTTCCCCGACCAGGTATCGAACCCGCGCCCCCTGCAGTGGAAGCTTGGAGTCTTAACCACTGGACCACCAGGGAATTCCCAGAACTGACAGTCTCTATACTTTCCTTTTCCCTTCCTTCCCTTTCTCCCTCTCTTCCTTCTGTCGACTCATCAAGCATATTACTGAACATCTACCATGTCTCAGCCAGAAACTGAGAGTATAAATTTAATAAGAAATTTAAAAGTTTAATGTAGAACTGAAGAAAAGGATATTTCACAGGCAGCTGTGAGAATAAGGGAAAAGAAGCAGATTCTGTCAAGTGCTAGTTGGGAGGAGAGCAAAGTGTGGTTCCAAGAGGGCTTTTAAAAAGTAGTAGGGATCGGTTTCTCTAGTGGTGCAGTGGTTGAGAATCCACCTGCCAATGCAGGGGACACGGGTTCCAGCCCTGGTCCTGGAAGATCCCACATGTCGTGGAGCATCTAAGCCCGTGCGCCACAACTAGTGAGCCTGCGCTCTAGAACCCGTGAGCCACAACTACTGAAGCCTGTGCACCTAGAGCCTGTGCTCCACAACAAGAGAAGCCACCGCAATGAGAAGCCTGCTTACCACAACTAGAGAAAGCCCGTGCACAGCAACGAAGACCCAACACAGCCAAATATAAAATAAATAAATTTTTTAAAAAAGTAGTAGGGATGATATCACATGAACTATAATTAAAAATTAGTTGGCTTATATAAGTAATAATCACAGACTTATACCCAATGAATGGAAAGTGAGTTTGGAAGTTTTGAATATTGCCAGGGAAAATTAATAGTTGGACAAATTAATATAATTTGTTCTATTCTGGGGGTTTAATAAAAGAATTTGACAAATTGGGCAGGAATTGCTAAAATGAAGTGTTAATTTGATAAATTAGCTTATTAATAGAATGTTCCTGTCAAAAGTCACCAAGTGACCACTGTGTTGCTAAATTAATGGTCCGTTGTCGGCCTTCATCCAACCCAGCCTCGCAGTAGCATTCGACACAAGTGATCTCATCCTTGATGGACTTTCTTCACTTGGCTTTCATAATATCCCACTTCCTTGAGTTTCTTCCTGTTTCCCTGGTGGTGTCTCACTCTCCCTTCCTGGTTCATCCTCACCTTGGTCTCCTCTTCTCTGTCTACATTCACTTCCCACTGACTTTATTTTTATTTTTTAAAAATTTGTTTTTATTTTTGGCTGCGTTGGGTCTTTGTTGCTGCACGCGGGCTTTTCTCTAGTTGCAGCGAGCGGGGGCTACTCTTCGTTGCGGTGCGTGGGCTTCCCATTGCAGTGGCTTCTCTTGTTGCAGAGCACGGGCTCTAGGCCTGTGGGCTTCAGTGGTTGTGGCTCGCAGGCTCTAGAGCGCAGGTTCAGTAGTTGTGGCACACGGGCTTAGTTGCTCCGCGGCATGTGGGATCCTCCCGGACCAGAGCACGAACCTGTGTCTCCTGCATTGGCAGGTGGACTCCCAACCACTGCGCCACTAGGGAGGCCCAGCTCCTTCAATTTTAAATCTCAGCTTTTCAGCAAGGCCAACTCTAATCAAATGTATATAATATTACGTACTGCCCCTCCCAACCCCCCCTCAGATTCCTGATCTCCATTACCCATTCTACCTTCTTCCACTACAGCAATTATCAACTTCTACCATACCATGTAAGTTACAGGGTTTTTTATTTTAATTGCCAGTCTCCTCTCACTGGACTGTAAGCTTCTCAAGGGCAGGAGTCATGTTTTGTTCATATTATTCCAAGTGCCTGGTGCTTGGCACATAACAGAAGCTCAACGTTTGTTGAGTTGAATGAAGACTAAAGCCCAGTGTGGGGCTTTTTTGCTGCCTTGTGAAACCCAGTGACTTAATTAGGACAGAAATTCCTCAGGACTCTAGAGGAGGGTGTATTCTGAAAGAACTATTTTATTTTTTCACTATATGAGCTGATTTTATATTTTATTTTTTAAAATTTATTTATTTTATGTATTTATTTTTGGCTGCATTGGGTCTTTGTTGCTGCGTGCAGGCTTTCTCTAGTTGTGGCGAGTGGGGGCTACTCTTCGTTGCAGTGCACGGGCTTCTCATTGCGGTGGCTTCTGTTGCAGAGCACAGGCTCTAGGCACGCGGGCTTCAGTAGTTGTGGCGCATGGGCTCAATAGTTGTGGTTCGCGGACCCTAGAGCGCAGCCTCAGTAGTTGTGGCGCACCGACTTAGCTGCTCCGAGGCATGTGGGATCCTCCCAGACCAGGGATCGAACCCGTGTCCCCCTCATTGCCAGGCAGATTCTCACCCGCTGCGCCACCAGGGGAGTCCCGAACTCTGTTTTAGAGTCGGTTTATTGCTCTACGCTTTTCTTTTTTTAAAAAAATATTTATTTAATTTATTTATTTTTATTATTTTTGGCTGCGTCGGGTCTTAGTTGTGGCATGCGGGCTCTCTAGTTGAGGCATGTGACCTTAGTTGCCCTGCAGCATGTGGGATCTTAGTTCCCTGACCAGGGATCGAACCCCCGTCCCCTGCATCGGAAGGTGGATTCTCTACCACTGGACCACCAGGGAAGTCCCCTCTATGCTTTTCTGAACAGAAAGCAAGACAGAAAGAGAGGAGTGAACTATTTCTAAAAGAAAATATCATCCTTTCATATTCTGTTTGGCACCTGGACGCTCTGGTCCTCACCAGATATTGAATGGCCCATGGACAGGGAGTCAGGTGGATGAGGCAGTTTGGGGAAGCTCTTGAGCCCAGTGTGATGGTTAATTTTATGTGTCAACTTGACTGGCCTAAGGGATGCTCAGATGGTAAAACCTTATTTCTGGGTGTGTCTGTGAGGGTTTTCCTGGAAGAGATTAGCATGTGATTCAATAGACTGGGTAAAGCGCATTACCCTCCCCAATGTGGGTGGACATCACCCCATCCGTCAGGGACATGAATGGAACAAAAAGGTGAAGGAAGGGCAAATTCACTCTCTTTTTGAGGTAGGATGCCCACCTTTTGCTCTGATACTGGAGCTTCTGGTTCTTGGGCCTTTGACCTCGGGCTGGGAGTTACACCATCAGTTCCCCCTGATTCTCAGGCCTTTGGACTTGGACAGAATCTTACCATTGGGTTTCTTGGTTCTCCAGCTGGCAGACAACAGACTATGGGACTTCTTGGCTTCCAGAATGGCATGAGCCAATTCCTATAATAAATCTCCTCTTAAATATATCTTTAAAAAAAATTTATTGAAGTGTAGTTGATTTACAATGTTGTAATTTCTTCTGTACAGCAGAGTGACTCAGTTATACATATATATATATTTTCATATTCTTTTCATTATGTTTTGTCACAGGATGTTGAATATAGTTCCCTGTGCTACACAATAGGTCCTGGTTGTTTATCCATCCTATATATAATAGTTTGCCTCTGCTAATCCCAAACTCCCAGTCCTTCCTTCCTCACCCCCCCAAATATATCTATATCTAGATATCCTATTGGTTCTGTTTCTCTGGACCCGAATACACCAGTGTATGATAGAAGATTCCTGACCTCTGCAGGGCTTGTTTCATTTACAAGTCCACGCAATTTTGTAAGTGAAAATTCCCTGTCCCTAGCAATTTTTTTTCAGTTCTGAATAGCTAGATTACCTTTACTAGTAATAGTAATTCTACCATTTTTCTTTAAGTAGTTTAGAAAGCAGTTTCATATAGTTTTCATTCTCATGCTGCAGACATGCTCAGAGCATCTAATCAGTAGAGTAGCTGGTGCTAAACTGCAGGTTTTCTGTGCCAGAGCTTGCTATACCCTCTCTCTCCCACTGCTTCCTGTGCCACCATGAAGAGCCAGTTACAGAAATTCAGAGCTGAAGGGACCTTAAAGGCTATTGGATTCAACCTCCCCATTTTATAGGTTAAGGAACTCAACACCCAGGAGGGTAAGTACCCCCTCAAGGAGCACAGCCTGTTCTTCCACTGGCAGCCCCAGCCCCCAAACATCAGGCCATCATGCGCTGGTACCCAAACACCCATTCCTCATAACACCTACCAAGTGGCCATAAGGAGCGGCCGATGAGCCTATTTAATATTTTACTCTGTAGATGCACATATACCCATTGAACTGGGACAAGCTACCTTTCAAGAGTGACAGAGTCATTCTCAGCACCAGTCATTAAAAAAAGATTGCAAACATGTAATATGTGAAAATTAAGAGGATTTTATTGAATTTTATATGTTCTTGGAGAAAACCATTCGCATGTAAAAGCTTGACATTTGGTATGAGATTTTTATTCACACTTTAACATAAATTCTTTGATCTGGGGGTCAGACATAATTTTTCATTTCAACAGGACTTTCACATGATTACAGTCACAAAATTGGCACACTATATTAAAAAACTAAATCAGAGCTAGACAAAGTATGCAGCTTTATGCCAATTTAAATCTCAACATGCACCACCCCTCATACATGATCTTGGAAAAATCGTCTGTGAGCTTACTAAAATATTAACCAGAGAATGTCTGAGGTCACAGATGATTGTTTACAAAATAAAACCTCTTTTCCTAGTGCTACTCGTTTTGTTATAGAAAAATATTACAAATAAAAATTAGTGCTATTCAAGGTGTTCATTTCAAAGTCACATATGATACAGAGGTTCAAGCCATTTTTTCCTCTCATATAAAGATATCATGACACACAATGTGGAGACTGAATTACCGATCAACCACTTCCAACTCAGTAATGATACACTGTTTATTATGCTGACATTAAAAATGAGAGTGAAGTAAAACATTTGCAGGTATTGGGTACACTTATAATTTGTTCCTAGTCTGAGACTCAGAAAAATGCTACAGAAACATGACAAAATTTATATTTCTTCCTGATACAAGAAATTTGTCTAAAAATCTGTAATTATAAAACAGATTTGCTTTTTATAAAGAAATGGCTAACTTTTTTCCATGGTTGGATTCTTATTTGGAGACGATTCCAATTTTAATTTGGGCCCTCTTTTCCTGGAGGGTGGGGAGAGGTGGCCCGGTATTGTAAGGTATATTCGACAAATACAGGGATGTTTCAGAGGACTACAGAGCACTGCTACAATCAGCCAAACTGTAATAGTTCACTTTCTTGTGATTTTGTAAATTTTAAAGAAAAGAGGTCTCTTACAAGCTATATACAGCAGTTTACACTTCAGTGTTTCTTTTTCACTTGATATACAGTTCAAATTAATTTATGACAAGTACTTGTCACATAAATTTATGTAGGCACATCAAAATTCTGTAGCTTTACTGGAGGGGTGAAGTCTTCTGTGGGATCATGATTCTGGATTCCATTTCCTGAATAAGTGGGACTGAAAACAAAGATCAAGATTACTAGGCTCGTTCTTTTCTAAACAGACTGCAGTAAATATACATTAACAAATAGGTTGCTAAGCATATTCAGAAGACATGCTGCTTGAAATCAGAATAGAGTACTGGAATATTCAGGATTGATCTCAGGGGAAGAAATACACAAGCTAATGACACATCAGCTGACACCCTATAAGATGATATTAAAACATTCTGTCGGAAATGTGTTTCATTTGTAGGAAATTAGGAAAGTCCATATTGTGAGAAAAATGGTGCTTTCTCAGAAGGTTCTTTCAACTGAATTAAAATTTATATAACATCAAATAATTTGACTGTATCCTGTATAAAGGAACAAATACACTGTACTTGTAGAACTGTCAGTGCTAAGTAAAACACATCTTTGGGAACTTATGGAAATGTAAGAATAAACAGCAAAGCCATATATAGTTATATGATTTTTTTGAATTAAAAGACAAGATAATAGTTATTTTCCAGAACAAATTACTCTTTGATCTTCCTGGTAGGATATGGGCTTAAATGTACCTGACGTGCAACATAGGTGGTACCATTCAGCCTGGTTGTTTTCTTCTAAAAATCAAGCAACTAGGATTTCATTGTGTGTGTGTGTGTGTGTGTGTGTGTGTGTGTGTGTGTGTGTGTGTGTATACATACATGTATAGGTGTACACATATGTACACGTGCATACACATGTACATATGGAAAGTCTAAATACCAAATTAATTTTCAAAATTACTTTTTAATTGCTGTATTAAATTGTAATGCTTTGGGGAATGGACAATTTTGATGAGAAAGGAAAAGCTTAGAAAAAAATTTATTTGTATAATAAATTTTCAGAGAATACAGAAATGCACAAAAAGGGTAATGATGTAAAATTTACAACACATGAAGATCTGAGAACTGTACCAGACGACATATATACTTGAAAGAGTGAATATTCTCTATTGAAAAAATGTCCTATAACTGTCGAAGAAAAATATGACTATTTCTCCATTCCCTCAACCTTACAATTCACGATCCTAGAGCAACGTACTATTTTTTTTTTTAAATACATATTAGCTTCAGGGTGAAAGAACATTAAAACAATGAGATGAGAAGAATGAAATGTTTTATGCCTATTAAGATATTACCTGTATAATATACCAGTTCTTCCCAGCCGTGTTTATGCCATGCTGCATTCCGTATATCTTCCCTGGTCTGAAGATCTTTGTAAGCTTAAAAATAGCCACACAGAAGAATTAAGACTTAAACCAAACATAATTCCACTAGTACAGTGGGAGACTGGTTCCAGGATCCGCTGTGAATACCAAAATCCGCAGGTGCTCAAATCCCATAGCCGGCCCTCTGTATCCATGGTTCTGTACCCTTGGATTTGACCAACTATAGGTCATATAGTACTGTGTGTACTTACTGAAAAATATCTGCATATAAGTGGACCCCAGCAGTTCAAACCTGTGTTGTTCAAGGGTCAACTGTGTATCCATTAAGTGTTGATTCTGCTGCACTCCTCATTTTCTCAAAGAGCCTACAGACCTTCCTCAACTTATGATGGGGTTACATCCCAATAAACCCACTGTAAGCCAAAAATGTTAAGTCGAAAATGCATTCAATACACCTAACCTACTGGAAGAGACGAGCTTAGCCTAGCTTAGCTTAAACGTGCTCAGAACACTCACATTAGCCTACAGTTGGGCAAAATCATCTGACGCAGGGCCTATTTCATAATAAAGTGTTGAATGTCTCATGTAACTTACTGAATACTGCACTAAAAGTAAGAAACAGAATAGTTTTAAGTGTATTGGTTGTTCACCCTCGTGACTGTGTAGCTGACTGGGAGCTGCGGCTGCCACTTCCCAGCATCACGAGAGAATGTATTGAAAGCCCAGGAAAACAGCAAAATTCAAAATGTGAAGTAGAGTTTCTACTAAATGTGGATCACTTTTGCACCATCGTAAAGTTGGAAAATTCTCAGTTGAGCCGTCGTAAGTCAGGGACCGCCTATACTTTGGGAACTCAGTACTAAGCTGGAATGACGGTGAGCTGGCTATTTTGAGCAACTGTTAGCCCTCGTGGGAGATGCAAAACCACCCGCTCTCAAGACTCACAGTCTTGCAGATTCAAGACATGCCTTTACAAACCAAGTGAACTTCCTCAATACACGTTAAATCTGTAACCACACACTGTCAGACTACGGATAAGCAATATTAGATTCCATTTTTCTTAGCATTTATAAAGCACTACAGTGATCTGGGTAAGACTGTATTCAAGGCAGTGGAGAACAAAGAGACCCAACAGGGAGAACACAGCTGACCAGGGAGAGCTGCCTGGAAGCTGTGATCTGACCAAGTGGGTCTTCAGGTTGAAAAGGCCATTTTATCATCGACACGCAGGAACGGGAGGGAAAGGCACTCCAGGTGGAGGGAAGAGCACGGGCCAAGGGTCAGAGTCCTTGGGGTACAATTCGGATATCTCACCCAGGTGCCTTGGTCTCTGATTCCCAACCCGGGCAAGATCCTTCCAACCAGTGACCAGGGAAATGCCTCCTAGGCATCTGGACACGGTGTCAGTCGTGACTAAGAGATCACCCAGGGCTCCCTCCTCAGTTCTGATTTCTGTTTTGGGGCTTCCTTGTCCCTATGAGAAGACCTAACCTTGCAGGCCTGGTCTTAGATGGCCTCTGACCATCTAAAGACAAAAGCTCCCTCCACTAGTAATGGAGTATAAATTTATTACATAAAATATTGAAGATGCTGAAAAATAGAAGGAAAACAAAATCTTTTACCTCTCACCACCCGGAGGAAAACAGTTAACATTCATGTGACAAGCGGCAGTGTCCTCACCGGGGTCGGATGCACACCTAGGGTACCATGTGGTGACCCCTCGCCACCCCCTGCCCCACCCCCCGCAGGGAACACAGTTTGGAGGCCTGTGTTCTTTTACAAATTTTCTTAATTAAAAAAAAAAATTGGGGGGGGTAAAATATACATAACAAAATTTACTATTTTAACTATTTTTAAATGTGTAGTTCAGTGGCATTAAGTACACTCACGTTGTGCCACCATTATCCAGTGAGCAGTACCTTCCCACTCCCCTCTTCTCCCAACCCGATACACTTTACTCTACATTCTGCTTCTATGAATTTGAACAGACCACATTTTGTTCATCTGTCAACGCATCTTTGGGTTTGGGGAGGCTTTTAAAGATGGGAGGCACTGAGCCCATTCATACACTAAGGGAAGGAGGCCACAGATGGGGTGGTGGAGGAGCCGTGGCTGCAGCGAGGCCTTGAGGAGGTGGGGGCGGGATGGCATCACGTGCAAGGGTAACAGGAAGGGGGGCTGTGCTGGGGGGAAGACCTGCTTTGAAGCCAGACTTGCCGACGTCTGAGCCTGGCTCAGCTCCTGAACAGCTGTGGGTCCTGGGTGATTTATTCACCACCTGTGAGCCACAGGTATCTCATCTGTGGTGTGGCTGTAAGGATTAAAGGGAGTGGTGCATAAATAACCAACACACTGGTGGTGCTTGATAAATGTTGGTTCTCTTTCTCCAAAAAAAATGGAAAAGTGAGGCTAAGTTTTGGGGGCAGACAACTGAGAATTCATCTCTGCACATCTCAAGACTTTTTCCTATAAAGTAGGAAGTGGGCAGTGGACATTGGGGACACAGACTCGAGACAAAAAGGAAGGTGGAGAAGGGCAGGGCCTCGAGTAGACATGTGCCTGACCTCTGCCTGTGCGCCAAAGCACATGGGTCCTGACCCATCCGTCTCCGCACTCGCTCACTACAGAGGCCGCCCTCAGAGGCCCCTCCAGGCTGGGGAAGGGGAGGGGTCTGTCTTTTCAGTTTATATCCTCTGGACAGATCATGCACTAAAAAATAATGATAAAAATGACTTCACTCCCACCTTGAACCCATAAAGGTTAAATTACAGTTAGTATAATCAAAAGGCAGGGACACAGAACACATCTTTTAAAGATCTGTTCGCAAATCTACTCCATTTGAAAACTCTGATCCTTAGGAGGTCAAATCTCAGCTGGCTAGAAAACAGCTCCCAGGAACACCACTGCCCCTGACATTCTGGGAGCTGAGGGTTACTGGTGGCCTCTAATCATTTGGTGCAGGTTTCAATCTCTTAAATGCCGGGGAAGCCCAGTGTGTGTGGCTGAGGTGAGCAGTGGCTGGCGGGGGCTTGGAGTGGGGTCTCCTCCCCAGACACGGAGGGTTTCAGGGAAAGGTTCCAGGGGCACAATGTGAAAATGACTTTTCTTGCCTCAACTCACCCATTTAGACCCGGGTCCCCGGCAGGTATCTTACCGTTTAGCCCGTCGGCACTATCTGTAGTTTCCTGAGCACTTTTTATAATTTCCTGTGTCTCCATGGCTGTTCCAGCCCCTCCTTCCCACCTCTACTGTCAGTCCCATCTAGATGCTGAAGTCTAGCTCGTATTCCACCTTTCACTGGTTTTCCCCCAATTCATAGCTTTGTATCCCTTTATATCCGATATACACTCCTAACGCGGAGGGCCCCAACTGGAACTCCCTGCGTCACTCACCGCGCATGGCCTGGTGGCCTGTCCCTCAGGTTTGCTTTCCCGCTCAGCAGACCTGTCACCCGTCTCTGAGCCTCCTGCTAACCCAGGAGGCACGTGACTCCACAGCACTCGGTGGACCAAACAGGGCAAACCAACACCTCAGCAAATTAATAAGGTTTGGAAAAAGTCATGCTTTTCATCTCTTTAATAACCATTTACAAATGTGCCCAGAATGAACCAAGCTACTGCTGAGACCCGGTTCCTGTTCAGCAGGTAGACAGACATAAACAGCCATGACTGTGACCACACACACACAGTATTGGGCTCTGGGGGCTCAGGGGACAGCGACATTCCCTTGGGGACAAAGGGGAACATCTGAGTCAGGCCCTGAAAGACACCAAAGATGGTGCCAAACCAAAGTGGGCAGGGATGGAAAAGGCGAGAGAAGGGCTTCTGGGACAGTAGAGTCAGACCCAAGGCAAGGGGTGGGCGCGCGTGTGGGCACCTCCTCTGCATGGAATGCAGGACCGTCCCTGAGGGAGCCGGGGGCAGCTCTATCATCTCCCCTCACCCGGGGCTGCTGCCTCACCTCTCTCGCCCCACTCTCACTTTCACCAGCGCACTGACGTGCCGCACATCTGTGGACCCTGCACTATTGACCTCTTGTTCTGGGTAGCCCAGCACCTACGTTCCATCTGGGACATTTGGCTCAGCTGCAGTGTTTAAGGTTCCTGACTTGAGATACGATTTACTGCCTAGGACAAGTTCGTTAGTAATGAACTCTGAAATCCCAGGAATACAAAAATGAAGGGAAAAAAACATACCCCAAAGATGATGCACCATATATAGCTGCCCAATCTGGGAGAAGAATCCTCCAACTGCTTCATTACTGTCCTGTCTGAAGCGAATTGCACGAGCCCTATAAGAAAAAAAACAACGTTCAGATATTGAATCAGGTATGTTAAAAAGTATCAGTAAGTTCCCTCCATCCTCAGCGCAAGTTGTTCAGAATGCATTCGAAAGTTGTTTTAATGTACATAAGATGTAAATGTACCTTTCTATAGCTACAGCAGTCATTTTTGTGAAAAATGGACAGTAATTCATAACTATTAAAATAAAAACAACATGGGACTTCCCTGGTGGTCCAGTAGGTAAGACTCTGCGTTCCCAATGCAGGGGGCCCAGGTTCGATCCCTGGTTGGGGAACTAGATCCCGCATGCATGCTGCAACTAAGAGTCCACATGCCGCAACGAAGACCCGGCACAGCCAAAATAAATAAATAAATAAAAAATAACAACAACGTGAGGATATGTGGTTGCACTGCTGATTCTTAACGTAAAGTCTAGAAAACTGGCAGAGGGTAGGCTAGGACCTGTCAACTTAAAAAAAGCTGCTTTCCAAGAACACACTGTGAGAAAGTGAGGGAATTCTCGATCTGAGAACCCCACGGTGCCACAGGCACTGTACTCCAAGGGAGACAGGGACCCTGCCTCGAGAACAGGGCTTAAAACAGAGAGGAAGGAAGTGCACCGCACCTACAAAGCAGCTGCACACCATGAACTCTGAGAAACCCGCAAGCTCTGTCATCTACAGCTGAGGGCGGGTGTCGAATTCTGCGACTCCTCGGACAGCATATGGAAGAACCATGGACATGAGCTTCCTGGCGGTTCAAACTGTCAACTGGCAACCGGGGCACGAACCGGGGCACGAACCCGCGTCCTCCACATTGGCAGGTGGACTCCCAACCACTGTGCCACCAGGGAAGCCCTGAACTTTGCTTTTTAAGATTCCCTGCTGCAAAAGGTATCAGATTTTTAAACACCTTCTTTTGTGTCTGCACCAGTACTTTATTTTTATATTTAGTGATGCACTTGAAATCCTAAACAAGTTTTTAAAATGTATATGTTTTCTTAAAGCAGTTTTCTAGAACCAAAGTTGAAAATGAAGGAAGCAGTTTCAAGTGATGTAGGAAGGTCACAGGTAGTCTCTCAAGAGACTCCACACCCCAGTTACCCAGTCAATTTATATCAACACTGCCCAGGCTTGGCCTGATGTCTCAGTCATATTAGGGTCCCAGAGTGGACAGGACTTGGGAAGATGGATTCATTCTAATTCATTTAAAAGAGCTGGAGGGCTTCCCTGGTGGCGTAGTGGTTGAGAGTCCGCCTGCCGATGCAGGGGACACGGGTTCGTGCCCCGGTCCGGGAGGATCCCATGTGCCGCGGAGTGGCTGGGCCCGTGAGCCATGGTCGCTGGGCCTCCGTGTCCGGAGCCTGTGCTCCGCAACGGGAGAGGCCACAACAGTGAGAGGCCCGCATACCGCAAAAAAAAAAAAAAAAAAAGAGCTGGAGACTATGAACAAGGATTCAATCCACTAACATCCACAGTGAGAGACGAGATAAGTGAGTCGGCTTGACCAGCGCATTCTCTTCTTAGAGGCAAACTTCATAGTAACTGAATTAGAACATCTCAAAGGGGGGTGTGGAATCAGAGCAAGGGCAGCCTGTGGTGGGAGTGAGGAAGCCAGTCTCCTCAAGGTCACTTTGTACATCTTGGCTCTCATTCACCACGTGCTCAACTCCACAAAGGTGACCCATGCTTTCAGGTTCTTTAGGGGAAAAGGAGGGATCTCTTGCTATTGCCCCCATGGGCTACCTCCAAGCGATGTTAATTTCTTTAACCTTACATGTAGTGTTAAGTGATCATAATCTTCACAAAAATTACAAATCTGATTTGTAAATTATTGAAATTAAGCAAATCACTTTAATGTGCATTCTAACCCTAAGGGGGAAAACCCTTAGTTTCATTGATAGTGATAAATATTCAGGACAGTTCATTTCATTTTGAATTTTTCTCATTCACTTTCTCAGTAGGCAAAGAAAACATACCTTGCCTTAGCCTGGAAATAATCAGAAGCATGAAGTGAAGAGGAGATCACCACCTTAGTTACCTATGTGCCAAAATACAAATTGAATGCTGAACTGGCTTTATAAATAATTTTTAAAATAACTGAAGAATAACCTCAGTTCCTTCCTTGTGGATTCCACGGTGGGCAAGTCTCAATGAGTAATACGGAAACATAGAACTGGGTGATCCTATTCTGTGGGCAACTAAATTACTACACTTATAGCATCAACCCTACCCCCGAATTCCTTAATAAAATGATGTCTACAATAATAGTATACAATCAAATATGTATTTCTTAGTTTTCAAATGAAAAGGAATTCTACCTTGCATTATTTAGCCTTTGATGACCTAAGAAGAAAAGATTCATTAGAAAAAAAGATCCCAGAACTGTTTTTTGGAGGTAGATCTTAGAAATTATCTAGCCCAAAGCAAGAAATTTTATAACTGAAAAAAAGAGAATATATAAATTGAAAGTAAGTAAAAAGTCATGGTTTTCCTTTTCCAAAGTGGTTGAACCATTTTACACTCACCAGAAATGTGTAAAGGTACCAATTCATTGACAACCTCATCAACACGTTATTCTGTCTTTTTAATTATAGCCATCCTAGTGGGTATGAAGTACTATCTCGCTGTGGTTTTACTTTGCATTTCCATACTGACTAAGGATGTTAAGCAGCTTTTCACGTCCTTTTTAGGCATTCATAGAGCTCCTCTGAAGAAATGTCTACTCAAATTCTTTGCCCATTAAATTTTTTTCCCCAAATTTATCTTATGATTTTATTTTTTATTGTGGTAAAAAGCACCTAACATTAAATTTATCTCAACCATTTTCAACTGTGCAGGCCAGTAGGGCCAAGTCTATTCACACTGTTGTGCAACAGATCGCCAGAACATTTTCATCTTGCAAAATTGAAATTATACCCACTAAACACCAACTCCCCTGCACCCAGCCCCTGGCAACCACTTTTTCATTTTCTGTGTCTATGGTTTTTACTACTTTAGAAACTTTCTATCAGTGGAATCATACAGTATTTGTCCCTTTCTGACTGGCTTATTTTGCTTAGCATAATGTTCTCAAGGTTCACCCTGCATGTGGCAGGACTTCCTTCTTTTTAAAGGCTGCATTAATATTCCATTATATATATATGCCACATTTTTATCCATTCATCTGTTGATGGGTATTTGGGTTGCTTCCACCTCTTACCTACTGTGAATAATGCTGTGATGAACATGGGTGTGCAAACATCTCTTTGAGATGCTGCTTTGAATTCTTTTGAATATATACCCAGAAGTAGGGTTGCTGGGTCAGAGAGTAATGCTATTTTCAATGCTTTGAAGAACTCTACTGTTTTCCACGATGACTGCCCCATTTTATATTCCTACCTACAGTACACAAGGGTTCCAATTTCTCTGTATCTTGCCAACACTTGTTATTTTCTGTTCTTTTGATAATGGCCTTCTTAAAGGGAGTGAGATGAATGGAAAATAATTGTGGTTTTGATTTGCATTTATCTTATGATTAGTGATGCTGACCATCTTTTCATATGTTTTTTGGCTATTTGTGTATCTTCGGAGAACTGTCTATTCAAGTCCTTTGCCCATTTTTTAATTGAGTTATTTATCTTCTCGTGATTGAGTTGTATGATTTCTTCATATATTCAGGATACAAGTCCTTTATCAGATATGTGATTTGCAAAATTTTCTCCCAGTCTGTGACCCGTCTTTTAATTTTTAAAACTGTATCCTTTGAATTACAAAAGCTTTTAATTTTGATGAATTATAATTTACCATTTCTTTTCTTTTGTGGATTGTGATTTTGGTGCTTATGTAAGAACTCTTTGCCTAACCCTAGGTCACGAAGATTTTCTCTTATGTCTTCTTCTGAAAGTGTTGTAATTTAGCTCTTACATCTAGGTCTACAATTCATTTTCGGTTAGTTTTTGTATACAGTGTGAGGCAGGGGTCTAAATTCATCTTTTTGCAAGGATACCTAGTTGTCTGAGGACCCTGTGATGAAAAGATTATCTGTCCCCACTGAATTGCTTTGGTACATTTGTCAAAAACCAATTTGCTCACATGCGTGAGAATTTATTTCTTGTCTTTCAATTCTATCCCATTGATCTGATCTATATGCCTGTCCGTATGCCAGTACCATACTGTCTTGATTATTCTAGCTTTGCAGTCAGTTTTGAAATTGAGGACTGTGAGTCCTGCAACGTTGTTCCTCTTTTTCAAGGTTGTTTTAGCTATTTTGGGTCCCTTGCATTTCTAAAGCCTGCTGGGATTTTGACTGGGATTCTGTTGAATCTATAGATCAGTTTGGAGAAAAATTCATATTTTGCTAAACTAAGAAGAAAAAAAAAGAAGCAATTGTATCATTGTGGTGCTCTGTTTATGTGACAAAAGCAACATTTCAGAAAAGATAACATCCAAGAAGAATATGAAATAACTTCATGTGACACTTGGGGGGTTTTGTTTTTTTTTAATAAAAAGTGCTTATCTCTTGGAGATATATACTAAAATATTTATAGATGAAATTTTATGTTGTCTGAGATTTACTTCCAAATACTCTGGGTTGGGGGATTTAGACCTAAGCAAGACTGGCCACGTGTTGATAATTACTGAAGCTAAGTAATGGGTATGGAAGGGAGACCTGTGGTATTTTTCTCTCTAGCTTTGTATATGTTTGAAAAATTTCATAATACAAATATATCAAACAAAACAACAGTCTAGTATCAAATCATGGCACTAACCCCAGATTTTATTTCTAGAAGTAACACTATGGCCTAAAAGAATCTCTTTATAAGACTTAACAACCTCATCACTTGGTAAAATACTCACCAGTAGTTGCCCCATTCAATCATAGTTCCTGGCTGAAAAGAGATTTGGATTCGGTTTGTTAGTTCTTCTGTGAAGAAATATGGAACTAACAGTATAAAAAACATCAAATGACAAGACTAACTTAAAAATTAACTTTTAATAATGTGAAATCTAACAGATAAAAAAAATGTAACAAAATAGTATTATTCACTGTGTTCATACCTATCCCACAGTGGAAGTAATATTCTGTGGCTTCATCTAAGAAGACAACATACACACAAAGTGAGAGTTAATTAAGTCATCCAATTATAGTCATAAAAACCATAGTTAGGCCCACGATGATTAAATTGTTGGTACCTATTCAGACTTTATTGTGAAATTTTTAAGTAAACCTAACAAGGACATCACTTGTTTTTTTTCCAGTATAATACTGAGCATTAGACCACCAAGATCTACTGATACTTTTTCACTTTAACTATGTTGCCACCTGGGCCTTTCTTTTTAGTGGTCACCTAAGTAGGGAAATATCTAGAAAGTCATACAAATATTATTCCCCTTTTGTCTTACAGTGCTGTATAATGTCAATAGTCACATGCTTATTAGCTGCTCTAGTTCAATGGCAATAGATGCTATATAATGTAGCTGATCCTGTATGTTACATCTTTTCCCTTATGCGTAAGACTATAAAAAACAAATGAGCTTAGCAAAGAGAAAGGAGGAGAAAGAAGGAAGGTTTAAAGAAAGGAAATAAGAGGAGAAGAACTGGACAGGGGAGAAAACGAGCCAAACACACATCACAGAACATTCGCTCAGTGTCTGCTGTTCACTCAGCATCAGGGGTGCGTGTCCTTCTGCACAGAAGAACAAGGGGACAGTTAACTCCTATTTCAGTACTTACTCGGAGCTGGTAAGATCTGAGTTCATATATATTCGGTCCTGACCGTGGGACAGGTTCATTCCAGAAACTGAACTCCAATAGCAGCTGATTCTTCCTCGAGAGAAGCATGTTGCTTCTCGCCTTACGGAATTCCGCAAATTCCTTTGAGTGAACAAAGGTGCTCATGAAATCTTCTAATATTTATATCATAAATATTAGAAGATTTATATATAAACCCACTTTAGCAACATTTATGTTCCTCCCACAATAGAATACTATTATAAACAGGGTCCAGTTGGCCTGAGACAGTCCCAGTTTACATCTTGTTGAACCAGCATAATGACTATTAGTATTCCCTTTCACTCTCAAAAGTGTCCAAGTTTAGATATCAAACTACATAGTCATCCTAATTATTTAAATGACAAAGTAAACTAATTTAATTTCCTATGATTTTAGGTTCTTCTAACTGTTTGACAGCATATTGAGACAGGTGACATGGACACCTCAAAACATCAGAAAATCAAACAGCCATTTATATTGGGAATTCCCTGGCAGTCCAGTGGTTAGGACTCCGTGCTTTCACTGCTGAGGGCACGGGTTCAATCCCTGATCGGGAAATAAGATCCCACAAGCCTCACAGCAAGGCAAAAAAAAAAAACAGTCATTTATATATGGACGGGGAGTCTACACAAAAGGTTTTCTTTCCTAATAATGTATGGCTGGTAGAATATTCTCCATTAACACACACCTCTTTGTGAAGGGAGGGGGAGGATAGCAAAGTCGGCCCAAGATGAAGAATATGTGGTTGTCAGTTCCTGAAGCAGATATGTGTTAGGTAACCCAGACTGACTTACCGGTTTCAAAGTTCCAGCTTATCAAAGTACAATTGACTTTTACAATAAGAACTATCATTTTAATAGTATTACAACTGGTTACTCTATGTTTAAATACAACCTCAAGAGTCCAAATAATAAAATTTTTACTACAGAAAACTAACAGTTTACTAACAAAAACGATGGCAGAAAAGAATCACTTAATTCTGTACTAACATCTACTATATCATTAGTCTTTTTCAAAAATCATTACCTGATTTTCTTTGAGTTTATTCATGACCTCCGTGAGGACTGGATAACCTCCTTCATACCTCCAGAGGTGAACTGAAATATATTTTAAACGATAACATACATTTAGAGTTTCATGATACTCTTACCTTGAAAATATTCTAGATACGCATGGTGCTAACACAGTACAAAACTGTAATGTGTGTTGGCTCAAGTTACACCATAAAGTTTCAATAATAGATTCAAACATGAAAAACAATCAAAAAGGAGTTTCTGCAGTGATTTACTGGAGAAACTACTTTAACCATAAAACTGGACTGAGACTTGGAAAGCTTTGCTTATAAAAACAAGCATTATGTTAAAAATCATTTAAGTAATGACAGTAAAGGCTTAAGGAACAAGGGTTTATTCCAAAGACTTCTGCTTCCTACCAGCTTGATCCTGCTCGCCATACCACGTGTTCCAAGTCCCCACCAAAGTACAAGGGTAATGTTTATCTTCGTGAATCTTTGGCAACACCTCTTGACTTAAAGAGAAGAAAGAGCAACACTAATTAAACAACCACCGAAATTACACCAGGTGGACAACACATGATCAGTAACAGGAAAAGGTCATCTACTCTGTGTTCTGACAACTGACCTCAGAATACGTTTATGATAAAAAAGACGTGCAGAATTAGCCTTTTGGCTGAACTCTGCTGTGCTCTCATGTCCCAATTATCAGAAGCTTAGGTGACTGATACCCCAGCTATCTAGAACAGTGGTAAGTAACTCAAGTATATTGATAAAAATGATAAAGAAGAGCCAAAGGTCCAAAAATTCCAGGAACTATGAGTCTATTATTTGCTGTTTCAGAAAAAAAAAAAAAAAGAAGTATATACTTAGGAATGGTGATGTGTATGAAAGCTAACCTTTGCTGGTTCCAAAGATGGGAAGGATGAGAGAAATGTGAATAGCAGAAAAAGAACGCGGGAAAAGAAAGGGAAGAAAGTCATGTGGAGGATGGGGCAGATGACAGGAGCGGCCCAGGAGGCACAGGAAGCAGCAGCAGAGAACGACTGGGCTTTAAGGAAGACGACGGAGCCAGGACACAACACAGTCTGGAAGCAACCCCGACCCCAACAATCCCGAAGGGCATCAAAGGGGCAGGAGAATCCAAATGAAAGAGACGACATGAGGCATAAATTAGTTTCTACTCAATTCAACCAGCTGAGGGGATTTGAAAGGTATCGCACCTAATCCCACGCCAGACACACCGCCCTGTTTGTCGCTATTGATTGCGCATGGTCCTGGCAGTGTATTAATTTAACAGAGGTGTCAGAGCCTGGTTCCACGGAGACCTTCCCGCATTACAGATTCTAATGGACAGGGAAAGGTAAAGGGAAGACCCATGACTGCATCATACCAAGAGAAAAGCTAAAATTTGCACACTTTTTGAATAGAAAAATTACGACGAAAAAGTGCCATATAGATCCAACAATGGATGCAAAAGATATCAAGGGTCAGAAATGGAACCTGTTCTCATTATTTGCTGACGTCAAGTGATATTAAGCTAGTGATCACCACCCGATGTTGAAGCACTAGGACTGGGTGGATATGACTAGTTAACAGAGAAAAGCTCTGAATGGTCTTATGTCTAACTGAAAACTCAAATGACTTTAAGACCCAGTACAATGACCAAACCACGTAATTTTTTGAAGGGTAGCATTTACTTTTAAAATTAAGATCAGATATTAAATGTATCTGATGTATGACCTGTGAAAGTTCAGAAATCACATGGGATTGATAGAAATTAGGGGTGGAGAAAGACAGATTATGTCAGGGAAATGGAACTGGGTTTTCTTTTTGCCACATGACATGATCAGGAAGTAAACAACTCAGCACTGGAGCTAGTGTGGAAGACGGAAGCCTGCACAGATGACCCAGGTGAATGGAGGCTGTAAGGTAGGTAGTACTTGTACTCAGAACTTGATGAGTTGGGAAGAACCTCATTATCTGGGCCCCTAAAAACCAGGCTGGAAACAGGCAGCTGCTGAAAGTTTCAGAGAAAAGATAAACAAACATGATGAAGGAGAAAACAGAACTCAAGCAGATCAATTTGACAAACTTCTGGGTAATGGACTGCAGGGTGGGGCAAAGGTACAGGTGCAGCTTCAAACCCAGGAAGGCAGTCAGAAAGGGCTACTTGGAAATGGGCCTCAACAGGCCTGCAGAGGGAAACAAGCAAAGAGAAGCAAAATACACGTCAAATGAAGAATACACAGCCCTTAGTGACCAGCTAATCACATAAAACTAAGGCAAGAGTCAAATAAAACCATGGTGAGTGTCACACATGGAGAAACTGGAAGAGCAGCGTAATTCTGCACATTGAATTTGAAGTGAGAACATGAATAGACAGCCAGGAATCTGAGACAGGAGATGAAGTGAAAAAAAGGACAGGAAAGATAATCCAGGGAAACATCAGCATACAGAAAAATTCCATTTTATGAGAAGAGAATTAGAAAAAAGCATTTGTTTTATTTTTAGGGCACTTCTAAAATAAAGAGAACTGTGCTGAGGTGAGCAAGAAACTCAACGCTAATGTTATATTTCACGAACCACCTCCAAAAATAAAACAACAAAAGATGTTTTGCTTCTGAAAGTTACGCTGATTCTGGTAACAAAATCATTTGCTTTCTCATGAAAGCAGCAGATATGAAAGGTTAAAAAAAAGCTTTTAAATTATATTTGTGGACAACTGATCATTAAAATGCTATTTCTGTTAATAACTAACGCACTTAATTCGCTTTGGTCTTAAAGTTTACAAATTCGATAAGAATATATGGGTTTCATGTCATATGAGAATCTGCTGAAGGGACTTGAATCCTGGCGGATGGAAGACCCGGGAAGAAATGGCAGCTCTGCTGAAATCCATACAGGGCTCTCACGTGGCAATATTACTTAGGAGTAAAACTGGACACAGTGGAGGTCCCAGGGATGTGAATTCTAACTCCTAACACTCAGAGCTGTCCAGAAATGGAGCATATGAAATGTATTTAAGCATAGCGTCAGGAAGGGCTGCAGAAAGGACTCAAGCACTGGATGAGTAGCTGGGCTAGACCGCCTTGCAAGGTCCCTTCCAACCTGAAAGAGTCTAGTAACATTCCAAAGTCTGACAGCCTATGTGAGGAGTTAGCTGAACAAGCGCTTAAAATCAAAACATCCTTGGTAATGCCCAACAGAGCTCAACTTAAGAGCCTCTCCACGTTCAGCTTTAAGAAGAGGCGTGAAAGATCTCACTCTGCTATCAAGGGTTAGTGCAACTGACAAATATTAAAATCATTATTTTTCCCCAAGTAAAGGATAGTTTGGTATACACACCAAATTTTGTTGTATGCTTCTAGGCATTCCGGTTTAACATTGTGAACTGAAACAAAAGAAAATTCAACGATAAACTTATGAACAAAGGGAAAAAAGTCAACTATGAAGATAGCAAACCTATGACTCACACTGTAATTTGTACAGACTGCTTGTTTCCCTTTTGGCTAGGAGATTAGAGTGAGCATCTTTCCTTGGATCAACTTTCCGGACAAATAGGGATTTTAACCAGCTGTCCTCTCGAGGTCTGATAATGGAAGACGCCAATTTCCTATGGAATAACAAATGCAAAAATTTGAGTTTAATCAGAGGTACAAAGATCCCAGGGTCTTTAGGTTGTGTCGTGTAGTACATTGTTTTCATAAATTCATCAATCCATTCAGCAAATACGCCTTGAACACGCCGTCTAGGCACTATTCTAGAACCTGGGATACCGCATGTCCACTTTTCATGCCACCAGCGTGCACTCTGAACGCAGGAGCGGAGTGTGAGAGAAGTAACTTCGGCACTCCTAGGAGAGTTCTCACGTGTATCTCTGTGAGTTCCACCGTGTGTCCTTCCTTCCTCCAAGGAAATTTTCAACATAGAAAAACCATACAAGGAAACCTAGAATAGTCAAATTCACAGAGAAAGAAAGTAGAATGGTGGTTGCCGGGGGCAGAGGGGAGGGGAGAATGGGGAGTTACTACTTAATGGGTACAGAGCTTCAGCTGGGGAAGATGAAAAGGTTCTGGAGAGGGATGGTGGTGACAGTTGTACAACAATGTGAACATACTTAACGCCACTGAACTGTACTTAAAAATGGCAAATTTTATGTTATATGTACTTTACCACAACAAAAGAATGTGAAAAGGAATATACAGAGAAAGTGAATTCTTTCGTTAAAAAAACTATTTTACCCCTAAACTAAATTAACCTTAGAATCAAGATTTTTAACTCACAAAAACCTAAGAATACAGACTTCATTAACATATAAATAATCTGCTTATTTTCATCTTATAACTGAACTCCTACTATCCATGCTGTCAGAAAGTGAGGATAGATTTGACTTAAGTAACAAATTACACTTTACCTGTGAAATTTTAAGTGCATGTTTAATTCCCATATGCTTGCTGGTGGGATCACAAATTTGTGTGACCTCCCTAGAGGGCAGTGTGACATTATCTATAGCAAAATTAAAACTGCGTAGGCCTTTCGGCCTAAGAGTTGCACTTGTGGTATGTCCCACAGGCAGCTATATTTAGACAAGTGCACACAGCTGAATGCGTGCAAGCATTCCTTACTACCTTGTTTCCAGTTTGTTCCTGGTACAGGCAATTTGGAACCCATTAATGGGGACTGGTCAAATAAATCAAGGTAGAGCCAAAATCAGAATAGAATGCAATCAATACGAGGAATGAGGCAGATCTACACGCACTGATATGTTGGTATCGCTGAGATGAGTTACATGGAAAAGCAGGCCCAGAACAGTACCACAAATACACACACAAAGTGAACTGCTAATAGTGAGGACATCTGGGGACTGTGAGTGGGCTTGGGATGGGAGGGGCGAGTTTTCCTTTTCGCTGTATAACCTTCTGGACTCTTTGAGAATTTTCCATATACATATATTATTTTTATACCTAAAATTAGCTAAAATATCTAAAGTGCATGTTTAGAAACTCCTTTATAGGTATACATAACCTGAGAACAAGATTTTAAAAATGAAAGCCTGGCTGAGACTCACCCTCTTCCTAACTTCACACAACCATAATCAAATGACAAATCGCGTCCCTTCATCTTCTCCACTTTAATTCATGCACAGTAAAATTACTCTTTTTGGGACTTACAGTTCTGTGAGTTTTGATAAATGCATAAAGCCATGTAACCACCACCACAGTAAGATAGGGAACAGTTCCTTCACTCCCTAAAATTCCTCCTTTTGTAATCAACCCTTCTCCCAACTCCTAGCAACCACTCATCTGTTCTATGTCTCTACAGTTTGCCTTTTGCAGAATGTCTCATATATGGAATCATACAGAATGTAGTTGTTTGAGTCTGTGCCCATTCTTTCTGTACGATCGCCTTTATGCGGATGACCATCCTCTCTGGCCAGGGCTATCACGGCGTACTCTTTATTGTTTTGATCTTTAATTCACGTACACATAAATGATCTTTTCTGCCCTTTGCTAGATCATGCCAAGGGCAGTAACGTGCTGGGATTCCAAATGACCAATACACTCACTCAGATCTTATCCAGTGCTTCAAAACAAGGTCTGGCTACTCACAGGCCAGTGTGAGCCTTTTCTGGGGGGATCTCTTGGAAACACTAGATGACTTCCTACAGACCATTTTCAATCTGTTTAGCAGACCTGTTTAAGGGCACAGATACCAAATATAAGAGGTAAAGAGAGAGGTAAAGAGAGAGTAACCCCAGGTGTTAAGGGGAGTTTAAACAAGAGGCAAGAAAAACTTGCATGACGTGCAAATTCCCCAATGCCTCATGAGATGAACAAGTGGATTCCACATTAATACAAATTCCTATTCTTATTCAACTATGGTGCTTTAGAAAAAACAGAACTCTAAATTTCACGGGTTACATTGGCAGCCTTTTTCTTTTTTTGCTTAAAAAAAATTGACTTGCTGCTTTAATGAACAAACATTACAGAACACTTTTCACTCCATATGACTGTTTTGAATTTAAAAACCAATTCATAGGATATTATCACAAATAGCTAGAAACCAGATAAAAAGATTTTTTTTGGACCGATGGAGCTTACAAATATATAAACAAAATATACAAATATAAAATTAACAATAAAATGTTTTCTATAAATACAGTAATGATCAAGAAACAGAAAAGCATTTTTTCAAATCTTTTAAGATTAAAAAGCAGCAAGCTCATATTAAATAAGCAAAATAACAATTCCAGTACATGCAATTTTTCTTATTAGTGCATAGGACAGAAATATATAGTCCTAAGCGGCATTTGTAAAAAGAAGTTGGAAATTCTTCCATTTTGCTTTTATTATATGTTAAAATGCCTTAGAATTAAGAAAAGTGTTACTGGTGGTATCCCTGAAGGGAGGCTGGAGAGTTAAAATAGAGGAGACACACATCGTTCCCCATATAATATCTGTATTGACTATGTTTTTTATTTTACTCTTGTATTTTTTTAAGTACATGTTTAACCCCTAGTAAATACACTTAAAGCACTTAGGACAGCACCTGATTAATGGTGAGATTTTATAACTGTTTTTAAAACTACTTAAAAAAAACTTTTAAAATTAAAAGAAATTATATATAAAAACTATTAGCTCTTTAGCAGAAACCAAAATCATATGGTATTTGTCTGGTTTCAATTCACTTTTTTTTTTTTCTTTCCAAATTTATTTTTGGCTGCATTCGGTCTTTGTTTCTGCACGCAGGCCTTCTCTAGTTGTGGTGAGCGGAGGCTACTCTTCGTTGTGGTGCGCAGGCTTCTCATTGCAGCGGCTTCTCTTGTTGCAGAGCACGGGCTCTAGGCACGCGGGCTTCAGAGCACAGGCTCAGTAGTTGTGGCGCACGGGCTTATTTGCTCCGCGGCATGTGGGATCTTCCCAGACCAGGCCTCGAACCTGTGTCCCCTGCATTGGCAGGTAGATTCTTAACCACTGCGCCACCAGGGAAGTCCCCACTCTTTGATTATATAAATAAACTAATTCTGAAGAAGGCAATTCTCCAAATGAATCATGGTAAAATTTACTTCAATAAAAATAAAAACATTTTTGTCAATTCGTTTAAAGTATTTCATTTTATTTTTTTTGGCTGTGCCACGTGGCTTGTGGGATCTTAGTTCCCTGACCAGGGATTGAACCCCAGGCCCTCGCCAGTGAAAGTACCAAGTCCTAACCATTGGACCACCAGGGAATTCCCGTGTTTAAAGTATCTTAAACACACCATGTTTTGGGATATTTGCTTAAATAATATCATGAAGCAAAAGGGCAAGCATATAAAATTAGTGATATGCAAAGTAGAAAGTTTTAAGATTTTTTTTTTTTTTGCGGTACGCGGGCCTCTCACTGTTGTGGCCTCTCCCGTTGCGGAGCACAGGCTCCGGACGTGCAGGCTCAGCGGCCATGGCTCACAGGCCCAGCCGCTCCGCGGCATGTGGGATCTTCCCGGACTGGGGCACGAACCCGCGTCCCCTGCATCAGCAAGCGGACTCTCAACCACTGCGCCACCAGGGAAGCCCAGTTTTAAGATTTTTTTAACGGGACTTTGCATAGTTCGTTTTTTTTTTTTTTTTTTTAGTAATAACAATTATGAACATTGTACCCCTTATGAAAGGGGTACAATGGAAGTTTCTAAAAATATCAGCACTAAGGAATTTCATTAAGAAATACTCACCAAAGCAACCACTACTAATAGTTCTTAATGAATCCTTCCAGAAGTGCACAGACAAGCGTATACCATGTGCACTCATATTGATATTTAATTCCTATGGCATTTAATACTTTATAATAAAGAATTATTGATGGACTAAATCTGGAAGGGAAAAAAAATTCCAAAGTAATTCTTCCCTTCCTCCTTAGAATTTAAGGGGATTACAAGCTAATAAGCACACACTTCCTGCTAGGCACTGGACTAGGCAGTTTGTTCCTGTCTTCTCATTTAATTCCCGCAACAATCTAGCAAGGTAGGTATTATTGCATTTTAAGGACTAGCTCACAGATGTTATTACACAACCTGAGCTAAGAAGCAGCAAGATAAAAATATGAACCCAGATCTAACTGTAAAGTTCAAAATATTTTCACTAATAAGGGATGCCTCCTCCACACAAACCTCCCCAAGTGAGCATTCGTTCCAGATTTTAATACCAAAGGGATTTACTTTAGGATGGGTAAGATGAGGTAAGGGATATGACACCACTTTGTAAGCTAAAGATTGACCTAAGAAGTAGTCAACATCACAGGACACACACAAGAGCCTGAGTGCTGCTTACTTGTCAAAGTTGGGTAGCAACTGTCTTGACAAATGAAAAACAGTGTGGCGCAGCATAGCCCTAACTGACTGTTGAACTCTGAAATCTTTCAGCTGGCAGGTGACCAAAACTGCTTCATGTGCCCAGTCCAAGCTGAATCACGGAAAGGGATAGAAGCAGCCATGCTAACAGCTGTCAGGGTGATAAGACCTGGGCTGGGCCAGGGTGCTTTACCAGGAGTGACAAACACTGCAATCAGCTGTCTTTATAACATCATATATGTGTTGGGTGGCACTTTACAGCGGGTGAGGTAGGGGGCAGCACATCCTACAAAACACTAGATTCTAAATAGAAAAAGCATTATGTGCCTGGCTCAATGGATACAATGAACAGATGCCTAGCCTGCCCACTGTCATGGGAAAAACCTATCAGTAAACAGCCAGAGTGGTCACAGACACTGTGGACTCACATGCACTGTGGGAACTGGAGGGAATGAACCGCCGTGGCCTTGGCCAGCAAGGAGCGAGAGGGACTCCAGTGGAGACATTGTAGCTCTGTCTTGGAGGACAAGCAAGACAGGGACAAAGCTAGTGATAATCCCAGTCAAAGGGAACAACGTGTCCTGGGGCATGGAGTCGTGAAGCTGTGTGGCATGTTTCTGGAACAGCAAAGCATTCAGGAAGGCAAGAGAACAGGGTGTGGGAGGACAGTGAGAGGAACCACGGGAGGGCAAGCAGGCCAGGGGGGCTGGGCTCCCGTGCACCAAGCCTATCAGCTGGACCTTATCCTGTAGACGGGGCAACGCTAGCAAGTTTTCAGAAAAGATCCAGGCGTAAAAAGCAGCCCGGCGGTGGTGTGGTGGTGGACTAAGCAAGAAAGGCAGGGAGCATGGCTCCTGGCGGGCTGCCCAGTCCAGCAGTACCGGCACACCGAAGGCATCTGATACTCACTGGATGGACCAAAGGATGGTCCTGGGTTAAGATGATGGCAGGAGGGATGAAGGGGATGGATTACATTCAAAAGATACTCCTGAGGTGAAGAGGAGAAGACACGGATACTGATTAGGTGTGGAAGATGGCGTTTTGGTTTAGTCGGGGCAAATTACAGAAGGGAAATACATTTAACACAGAGACCACAGGATGAGGCAAGGGGCTTTGGTCGTCTGATCACCAAATATGCACGGACTGTGCCCTGCATGTGCCAGGCACTGGGCCAGGCTGAGGCTACGAAGAGGAATAAGCCTGGCCCTGACTTCACAGAGCTTGGTTTGCTGGTGGAAGCAGACGGACAAACGTGATCACAGTCCAGGGGAAGAAGGGCCCCTCCGTGGAGACACAGGTGGTGGGCGTGGTGGGCTGGGGCAGAGGGAGTGGGGTCTAGGTCAGCCTGAGGGAGACGTGGACCAGCCCTCTGAAGAGGCACCTGTTGAGCTGAGGGCCTGGAAGATGAGGAACAGTTTGTCAGGTTGCTGCCCACGGGAGGAAGGACTTTCTCCGAAGCAGAACTCTAGCTGCCAAAGCCAGGGGAATGTGAATACAGCAGAGGGGAGAGGGAGGGGCGGAGGCCGAAGGGCCCACCCGAAGAAGAGTCTTGCCTTAAAGCAGGAGCCACGGGACTCCCCTCCCCCGCCCCACCGCCAAGCCCAGTAAATCTGTCTTCGCCACTGCTGCTAGAGACAGCCGTTCCCCAACCTTTAATTTTGAAAAACTTCAGACACAGAGATGAAAGAACAGTATAACGAAGACCGCTATGCCCTGTATCTAGATGAAAAATGAACATTTTATAATTTTTACTGTTTATATATATTTTGCTTTTTCATTTTTACCAAACCATATGAAACCAGAGTGCAGACATCATGATACACCATCCCTAAATACTTCAGCACACATCTCCTAAGATCAAGGACAAACCATGTCACTAATAATAAATATCACATCTAAGGAAAATAATAATTCTATAATATCTAATATCCACTCCATCTTAAAATGTCCCCAATTGTCCCTAAAATGTTTTTTATAGATTTTTTTCTTGGTGGAGGTGGGGTGGAAAGGAAGAGGGATTAGGATCTAGTCAGGGTTCATGTCAGAGATCTTTCTAGTAGGAAAATGTCCTGCTCATTTGTTCTGGGGAATTCTCTAGCTGTCCCCCTCACCAATGGCTTCAAGTCTACACTCTTGATAGGAATCCAGCCGAGTGGTGATGCAGAGGCACAGTCAAGACATGCTGGAGGCAGAACTAACAGATCTGGCAACTGACTAGACGGGCGGGAGCAGGCAGGGAAGGGCTTGGGGAAGACCTGGTTTCTGGCCTGGACCACTAAATGCAAGATGTTCCACGGCTGGGGAGAGAGAACCCAGGAGGAGCAAGCAGGCTTTGCAGGAGGAAGATGAGTTAAATTCTGGGTACATGGTCGTTTCCAGCACCTGGGGGACACTGATGCAGTGCTCAGTAAACAGCTGAGCAGAGGGCCTGGCACTGAGCAGAGCGAAGATGTACTTGGCAAATCGGCCTCCCGGGAACGCGTCCTCCATCCCTCCGGAACCACTCTCGCAAAGTCACTCACAACCACCCCTGTCGGTAAGTGGTTTTCTTCCGCCATCTTAACCTTCTGGCAGCATCTGGCACAGCTGAACCACTCCCTCTTTGAAATACCGCCCCCGGGCACTGACCAATAATGACCTCACAGCTGCCCCTTCCAGCTCCCTTGCTGCCTCTCCTTCCTATATCCAGCCTGTAAATATCCATACAGCCCAGGGCCTGCTTCTCAGCTCTTTCTCTATCCACACTCCTCAAGCAAATCTCATCCATTCCTATAGTTTAAAAAAGCATTTTATTATGAAAAATTTCAATCAAATACAATACAGTATACTGAAACCCATGGATCTATTAACATTTTGCATTCCTATATGCTGACAATTCTCAAATGCTGTCCAGACATCTCCTTGGAGGAGTCATATAGGTACAATAAGCCAACTGCCTACTGGGTCTTTCTATTCGAGTAGCCCACAGACATCTCCAATTTCACCGGGTTCAAAACTGCCCTGGATCCGCCCCCTCCCCACCCTGCACCTGTTCCTCCTTCTCTGAATGACTAGCAAGCACCCTGCGTGCCTTATTCACTGATGCTTCCCAACAGCACCTGGCACGTGGTGGGCACTCTCACCTTTGGAACAAACGAGTCTCGGTAAATGGCACCAGCATCTGCCTAGTTGGCCATCATCCTGACTGTCCCCTTTTCAAAGTCAGCCTGATCTTTTAAAAACGTAGATCAGATCATGTCACACTAAAGCGTATACCTTTAAACGTCTTCCAGAGTAAAATCCAAGCTCTCTCAATGGCTTGTGCGGCCTGGAATTATCGGGCCCCTGCTGCTCGCCACCTGTTCTCCATCTTCCCTTTACTCCTGCTCTTAGATTTTTCTCGGGTTTCCCAGTATGCCTGACTCCTCTCGTTCACGGCTTTCATGCCCACTGACCCTTCAGGTCTCAGCTTAATGCCACCTTCTCGGAGAGGCCTTCCATGACCTCATGCAGGGAGGTTCCCTGATTCTCCCATGCCACCTACCTCAATCTGTAAGTCTACGTGGGATTTCACCTCTGCCATGGCTTCCTGGGGAGAGTGACCATGGCTATTATGCTCAGGTTCAAAGGGCTTCATCGACATCATATACATTCAATATCTGATAGAATCAATGAGTTAGCTGGGTCCAGACTGAGTCCTAAAGAACACCTACAGTTAAAGCAGACTAGAGCCCGGGAAGGAGTTGAGTAGTCAGAAGGTACAGGGCACCTTGTATAGAGACAAGGACGCCAGTGTCCAGAGCACTTGGCCCCAGCAGGAAGTGGGGGTACCGGGCACACCCGGGTCCAAATCTCCAGTTTATTAGCTTCAAGTGACCTTGGGCACTTTAGGGGAACACCTTCAGTCTCAGCTGTCTTTTGTGAAAAAAAGAAAATATCAATTTCATGGGCTTTTATCATCTGTGTGAAAAAATAAAGCAACAGTAGATACTTAATAACAGAATAAAAATAAAAGGAGGGTGATTTGTTAACCATCTTGGAAACATAAATATCAAATTTTGAAACACAAGTTGAGCATGAGTCCTAGGAAGGGCACTGGGCCTCAAGCCTCACAAACTTGGGTTCAAATGCCTTTTCCAGCCACGTGTCTCAAGCCCTTTAGGTTCCTTCTCATCTCTAAAATGCACATCCTATTACTTCTTAAGAGTGCTACTAGGATTACATTAAATAAGCCGTATCAGTATAAAGCTGGCCCGTATTAGGAGTTTAACAGGTAGCTCCCTCCCGCTTCCATTTTTAAGTGCCAACTGTATTTTCTATAGGCTCACTATTTAATTAAACACAAACAAAAAGAGAAAATTTAAGTTACCCAACGTAAAGAAACCGAAGAAGCAAATCGATGTGTAAGTTAGTATGGGATTTGGTTTTTCGATTTGGAAAATGGGACATGGCTATCTCAGGGATGGATTCTGACCAAATATTTAATCCAATGAGGTTAGAAAAAGAGTTTAAACACGAAGCCAACGTCCCCTTAGTGCTGATAACTGTACATACTTTTTGATTCGCTATCTACTTTTAAATGCAAGTCAACGACTGTTCTTAGGGCTGACACCTCTTCACTACTTCCCCGACCTCCACCTGAGGGCTCACCGGGGACGATACGGTATTTTATTTCTTCCTCACAACAACCCAGGAGGTGAGGGTTATCTCTACTGCCATTTGCGGAATCAAGCACTGAGGCTTTGCGCGGGCGAGCAGTGTTCTCAGGCGGCCGCAACTTCAGGGCCTGCGGCCTCAGGCATGCGCCCGCCGCCCTGCCACCGCTCCGGGTCGCGCCAGGTCAGGGTCCCGCAGGCCGGGCAGGCTCGGCGCGCGGACGTGGCTTCGGCGCCGAGCGTCGTTCCCACCGTGACCTTGAGCCCGGCCGGCCCGGTAGGCAGGCACTCCGACCTCGCCGAGGCTCCGACTCGCCCAGCCGCGCCGACCGAGGCCTCGGTCCCGCCGCCCCGCAGTCCGGGAGGCCCTGCCCAGTGGGAGCGCGGCCGGGCCGGGTCGTAGACTCGTGCCGGGGACCCGTGCCCTCCGCCCCGCGGCGGCCCCTCCCCGGCCGCTCCCGGAAAGGGCGGCGCTGCTCACCAGAGCCCGGGCTGGAGGTTGCAGGGGCCGGCCCGCCGCAGAAAGCTGCCGGCCGAGGCCGCTCCGCCGGCGCGCAGTACTCGCGCCGCCATCTTGCTCCGGCGCCTCGGCTCCCACCGCCCGGGCCGCCGCTGACGCCGCCGCCGCCGCCGCCGCCGCCGCCGCGACCCCTCCCCCGGCCGGGCCAGCCGAGGCGGGGGCGGGGCAGGGCGGGGCGGGCGCGATACCGCTGCAGTGCGGGGCGCGGCCGCCAGGGGGAGCGG
Organism: Tursiops truncatus; assembly: GCF_011762595.2. NCBI lineage: Eukaryota > Metazoa > Chordata > Mammalia > Artiodactyla > Delphinidae > Tursiops > Tursiops truncatus. The sequence continues at coordinate 14,969,279 of NC_047048.1, forward strand.
GGCCCGCGGCGGTCGCGTCCGCAGTGCGTGCCGGCGCTGAGGTTCCGCAGCTGCGAGCCGCGAGAAAGGGAACCCGGAGAAAAACCTATTTTGAGACTCTAAGCTCCAGCGAAAGGAGCTCGGTGCGTAACACAGGGTGCGCCAAAGGAACAAGGGCAAGGCTTGAACCCACGTGGAGAGATCCACAAGGGGAGAGTAACACGGTTCCTAGGGGAATCCAGGAGCTGGGGTGCGAAGCTGGGGGGGGCGGGCTTCTCCCCGAATACCCTTTTGGATTTTGCTCCGTGTAAATATATTGCCTATTACGCTGTAATAGAAGCATTCTGGATGGACGCACACTCAGGTTCTCTCGTGGTCTCCAGACTCCATTGTTCCCGTTGATTTCAGCACCGGTGGGCTGGGCCCCATCCTCGCCCTCGAGCCGTCCCAGTCTGGTGGGGCTGGATGTGAAATGACTGGAGTGTCAAGTGTTGAAATGGAGAGAAGGGAGGGAACACGGACGGGAGAGCATGTAACCGGTGGTGCCTGGGAAGTGGAGGATAGACCCTGGGGAGCTGGCACAATAGCGCAGTCCCAAGGGAAAGAGTTGACTCGTGGAAGGAGGGAGGACAACTCCGCCTGGCCAAGGAAACAGCCTAAAGAAGGGCGTGGGTCAGGATGGCACTGTTGGGGGGAAATGTATCCTGTGGCAAGATAAAAGAGCCACAAATGTTCTCATGAAACCGCAACCAAGACAAGGCCCGCAGAAAGTGAGCTGGACAGTTAGAAAAGGGAGAGAAACAGGGAGGAGCTCCCCAGCCACCAAAGGGAGCTTTTCAAGGCCAGTGCGAATCCTGTGTGGTGCTCCAAGGACAAAGGTGCTTCAAGGGCAAAGTACGACCCTGCCTGAAAAAGTGTCAGCGTTACACCCCTTAGCACCCCTTCCCGGACTCTTACTCGCCCTCCCCACCATGTTGCGATGGTTACAAAATTCCTGAGCCCACCTGGGCGACGCCCATCTGGGCAACAGGACCTGTCCCAAATAAGGAAAGGCATCTGGCCTGTCCCACTCCCACCCTAGAGAAGGAAGGTATATGTGCCCCGACCAATTGGTAAACGAAATTTTCACCTCGGACCAGTCCTTTGTTTTTCTGCTATAAAAACTGATCAATAGCACATGTTCCTGCTCGGCTCTCCCATACTAGGAAGTCGGCCCGCTGTTCTGGCAGCAACCCTTCCCTCTAATAAATTGTCTTCTTTACATTCTGCCTCGTGTCTGGAAATTCTTTTCCAACCCGCGTTCAGACCACGACACTCTGGACTGGGGAGCTGGGAGGTCTCTGCTAGGAGGGCTGGGGGCAGGAACTGGGCTTGCGGACTGAGGGGTTCTCTGAAGCTGGTAATCTTTGGAGGCGAAGGAAGGGGGAGGGGGCTCCAGGGGTGCAGGAGTTTCTCTGACTGGGGCAATGTTTGAACATGTTAATATGGCAAGGAGCCACCAGGGAGAACAGAAGTGGATCCTGTGGATGGAGGAAGGGAAACAAGGATCTGCCCCAGACCAGGGAGAGGCATCTGGTGGAAAGGAGGCCAGGCACACAGGGACAGGAGGCCAGAGGCTGTTGATCAGGCCAGCTCCTGATCTGAACTGGCTTACGCTTCGTGAGGCCATAGAGGCTGCAGAGACGCAAAAGGGAGGCTGGAGTTCTCACCAGGGCGGAAAGGACATGTCTGCCATCCTGCACTGTGGGAGGCAGGGCCTCTTCAAGCCAGGGGTGTCGGTGTGACTTTCTTACATATTCCCCAATTTCTCAGCTCTATTTCAGGAGACAAATGCTTTCAAGTCTATTTTCCTGAAATGTTAACTTGGAAGGCATTTCTTTGCTGACCTGGCTTTTGTGTTTAGTATTAGGCCACTCATTCTGCACTTTTTTCTCCACTATCATTTTGCTCTGAAGTTCCATTAACCCAGTGCTTTTTACTGGGGGGAAGGAGATACTCTTATTTCACAGGTGTGTGGCTTAGGTTACAGTGTCATAGGATAAACATGGGGCATCTTCCTGGAGGATAATTTTTACACCAAGATTTTCAGGAAAAGTATCTATGTTAAGATAAAAATGATACATTAGAGTATAGGTAAGCCTTTAAAACATTTGAGCTTTTAGAGATAGCTTGGACAGGTGTCCTCTCCCCTCCAGGATAACCAGTACCGCATAGCCACCCTCTTGGCAGACAGTCTAAGATGCCTCCCTTCGGTTCATCCTCCCTGAGAGTTCTACTTCGGAACATCATCTATCTTCTTTTCATCTTCCCTGCCCAACTCAGTTTATGTCTTAGGACCAATCTTTGAACAGGTCACTGTCTCCCTACCTCCAATCCTTCCCATTCCAGTCTATTCCTGACACAGATGCTATTACTTTACAGAAATGTGAATCTAGTTATATCACTCTTTAAAACATTAAACAACCCACCACCACTTACAATTCCTGCCTATTGCTCTACTTGAGTTCCACGCTTGTTCAATGTCCCAGCAGTGCTCACCACTTCCAAAACCCCTTGGTTACAGTCCTTTCTCTCATCCTTCGAGGACTTTACACCCCCTTCCTCTGCCTGGAATGCCCTTTCCAAATGCCTCATGCACTAACCTGGAGACTCTTCCTTTAAGATTCAGTTCTAGCATTCTCTAATTTTTTTCTGGAAAGTTACCCCAATTTCTCCCCCACCCATGTGTTTCTGTGTTTGTCATGAAGATACTTGTGCATACCTGCCCAGGAGATTATAAGCCCTGAGGAGGGGGCAGTGCCTGTGGTTATTACTCAACTACTGACATATTTGTTGAGGTTGAAATATACTCCAAGTCCCTTCTGGGAGCCAGAAAACTGAAATATATAGCTCAGTGTTTCAATAGGTCAAAACCTAAGTTATCACAGTTTATCAATGAACAGCAATAAAACTCTGAAACTCTCCAACTCAAATGCATGTGAGAAATTCTACAACTTCATCAATGTATCAGATTTTAAGAACTCATTCCTATTTAATCTAGCCTAGGATACAGGAGAAAAGTGACAGAATTTTAGTTTTATTTTCTGCGTGTCAACATGCTTATTAATACAGACTTTAATCTGATAAAATCTGACCCCAGCATGTTAATTGTTTCCATTTGGAATTGGCTAAATCAGAGAAAAACTTAGTTTCAAATATATAGTATCAAAAATAAATATACACTTAATGTGGTCTTATCTGTTTATGATACCAAAAGGTTTTCTTCTCCCAAAATAAAAGTTCTAAGATAAATTCCAGATTCCTTTGAATGAAAACAAAAACAAAAAACCACCTTCTAAAACAGTGAGCTTACAAACAATACAGCGCACTGCTAGGCACACTTAGTGTAACAGGAAAGTATGTTCGCTGAGAAGGAAATTTGAAACATGACTGTAAAACTTTATGAAAAATTATAACAAGGCCTTTACTTCATTTACTTTTAGCTAGTTCATAAATACCAGAAGAGAAACTGGACGGTTTGTGAGGAAACTTATAAAAATTTTTCCATAAAGCAAACTTAGAAATCCTTCCCTTTTGGCTCCGTTTTCCAATCCTCCTTCACTGTGTTGAAGAGAGATCGAGTTTTTCCAGGTTTTTGCTTAGGTGGGTGGTTTCCAGACTGACTGGACTCTCCAGGTAGGTGGTTCCCGCACAGCGCTTTCCGGTCACTGGATCTATGACTTGTCCAACTTTGAAAATTATCTCAGCCAGTTCATGCTTCACGTGCTTTGTTTTCGGGACAGGTAGAGCTTTGAGAAGCACAATATCTCCAACGGTGCACTGCTGGAGAGCATCGTGGGCAAAGTAGGTTTTTCGCTTATTAAAATACTGTTGAGAGAAGGAGGAAACAAATCAGTAGTTCCCATCCATGACCTGGCAATGCAGTACAAAATCTGAAAAAGGAATGCGCAGAAAACAAGCTGGAACTTGGGGGAAAAAATAGATAACATACTTATGGAGACTTCCAATACAAAAATTAGCTGCTTAATTTCTGGAAAACGGCAATGACTTTTCTAGAACTGATCTTGTCTGGAGCTCTCCTGCTTATTTCCTGCAGTACCCTTGCTCTATCAATTATCATCCTCTTCTACAATATTTAAACTCTTCCTTCCCAGTAGAGCCTTCTCTCCAGCCTAAAAACACACTATCTCACCACTAGCTGTGTGATTTGGGACAAGTCACTTAACTACTCCAAGCTCAGGTTTTTTTCCCCCACCATAAAATGAGGCTCCAATGCCTGCGCCTCTAAAGTTATCAAGAGAATGAAACATTATAATGTTCATAAAGCACTTAGCTTCATGCCTCACTCAAAGTATTACAAACAAGCCACAGATGAGAACTAGCATCACCTATTCCTCAAGACAACCCTGCCACAGCATGTAGTCCCATTTAACAGATGAGAAAAACAAGCTCAAGGAGGTGAAGTAATGTGCACGGCTAGTAACCAACAGCCAGTACTCAAACTAAGGCCCTCTGATTCTAAGGCCAATGATCATGCCATCACTCTTCAACTTGCTCCTGTGGTCTTGTTTTTGTTTTTGCTTTGGGATCAAGCCATTTCATTGAGAGGCTTTGAGGGAGAGTCGAAGGGCTAGGAGGACAATGAGATCCAACGTCCTTCTCCCGGCTGGGATCTCCCCAGCATCACAAGACCCTGAAAAGGCTCCTGTGTTTTTGATCCTAGATAACAAACAGCATTTGTGCCCACCAGTGTGCGCAACCTTGAATGCAGAAACAGCCTTGGCACTTCCCCCTCCCTCCCTTGCGCATCTACCAAATCAAGGACGCTGTCCCTTCTTTCCTGAAATCTTTTTCCACTCCATCCTCACTGCTCCCAGGACTGTTCAGTTCTTTACTATTTCCATCCTAGACATCTGCAATAACCTCCTTACCCATTTCCTTACCTCCACTCCTCATCACTATCTCTGTCTCCTCTGCTTATAGGATGAAATCCAAAACACAACATAAAAGACCCTTCATACTCCAGCTCCAATCCTTCTCACGTTCATTCAACAACAGCATCTACTTAATGCCAAGCTCTGGGCTCAACATTGCCGAACCACTTGCTGCTCCAGTTAGAATGTCATGCCCTTTCATGTGTAAGGAATTAATAAACAGAAACCTCAATTAAACAGAGTCAGGAGACCAGAAGGGGAAGCTCTCACACCCTGTGATGATAGCAGAGCTCAACAGGAAGAAAGACATGCTCTTCTTTCCCGGCAACAACTCAGCCAGTCAAGAGTCATGGACTCTTTGTTTACCATCCCCTCCCAACTTCCTTTCCCCTCTGTAAAAGCACTCTCCTCCCCGGTCACCGCACCACTTTTGTGGGAGACTCGCATGTGGCTCACCATGTTGCAGACCCTGAATTGCAATTCTCTGCTGATCCCGAATAAACCCATTTTTGCTGCCGAAATAACTAGCAGTCTATTTGTTTTAGGTAAATACATGGCTAAAAGAACTTCCACAAACTATTCATCATGGAATGACTCCCCCAACTCCTCCTGCCCCCCAACTGGTCCTCTGGATAAAATCCTTTTGAAGCTTCAGCTCATATGTCTTATATAATCAAGAATGCTCTCCTCAGCAACCTGGGAAGGAAGAATGAGGAGTCTTCTGCTCCCACAGTACGTTGCACATAGAATGACTACAGCAGTTAACAGACTGAATTGAAATCAACTCTATGTGTCTCTAAAGTGTGAGTGTGAACCATTTGTTACACCCACAGACCAGCACAATGTCTGGTGTGCAGCAGATGCTCAATGCACCTTTACTGACAGAGGAGTGTTTTTCTGCTGAGAACCCAGAACATGTTGGTGATTTATCAATGCCACCTGAAAATAGAGATGTTCCTTACCTTTAATAAATAGGGATCCAGAACAAGTCTGGTCACTCTCACTTTAGCAGTTTTTTGCATTGCTGTCCCAATCACCTTCCCCACGACCCATTTGGCATGGACAGATGAACGAGCTATTGACATTGTGTGGCTTTGGTCACCTGTAAACAAATTCCAAAGTTAAATATTCTGATGGCTGTGACTCACCAAATGAATTTTGTCACTAGAACTGCCCCAGTTCAGAAACAGCTTTTGTTGGCCCTCTGGAATCACCGCTTTAGAGTTGCTTAAACATTTCATTATTTCCTTAACTACTCAACTTCCCATCTTTATACTGTTTACAAAGCTGTAATTTTAACCTCTCTAAGCCTCAGTTTCCCCCTCTGCAAAATGGGAATAACAACAGGGCTTACTCACAGGAGTGGTTTGAAGATTTAACCTGTAAGGTGCCCGACAGCGCTAATAAACACTGGCCTTTACTGGCGTCCCTACTGCTTTCCATCCCGCTGGGCTGCCTCTCCCCAGACGCTCACAGCCTGGCTACTTGGGGCACGAAAGGCCGACGCGGCGAGGCCGTGGTGTCCTCTCCACCGGAGACCTTGACTTGGCATTGCTTTCGAGATCAATTAATAGTGAGTCCATGCCGCCCAGCCTGAGGAAGGTTGGGGATGATTGATCCCTTCGCCCCTAAAACCCCGAGGTCGGGTGACTCGACTCGACTCGCCTGGAGGGCTCCCACGACGCGGTGCTTCGGTCTCCAAAATCCACCCCACTTCTACTGCGAAGCGCGGCGTCGGTCACCTACAGAGTCCACTGTTCCGGCGCACGCCCTGCGGAGCGCCGACCGGAGCGTGATGGCGTCACGTCGCTCGCAGGTCGCTCCACCCCGGACCGCCCTCTCATTGGCCGCGAGTCACCTCAGTCCTGGGCGGGGTTAAAGTCAGGGCTCCGCCCACTCCCCCTTAAAAGGAGCCGCGGGCTGCGGCTTAACTGGAGACCTTGACCTCTGCTTTCCATACCTGCACGGCGGCTGGAGCGCTGGGATTCGGCCTTTCCTTTATCCGTTCCACTTAGTTTCCCTCTTTTTCTGTTGAGCTCCCAGGCATTGGACAAGGCCTTCCAAATCAAAGGAACTTAATTCATTCATCAAACGTTGAAACATTGGACGCTGCCAAATGGTGAGACTGAAATGTTTAAGCGTTTCCACCCCCAGCAGTTGTATTTAAGATAAAGTTCGGGAGATTTTTATGTCTAGTATGACTTTAGGTGTTAATTTTCAATATCTGTGAGATGGAGAGAAGTCTGGTGTGGGTACATATACATGTGGGCTGCTGCTGACGCCTTCTCAGAAGGAAGGCTGGGAACGTATTAGGCTCTTGTTAGGGAATTGTTAGACTAGGAGGGAGCTAATGGAGGGTTAAAAAAAAAAAGTGGTGTCATTAGATTGAAGTGTGCATTCAGATAAAGAATTAAGGCCAAGGGCACGCTTAGTAAGTGAATTTAAAAGGAGAGATGGTGGTGGGGAGAGTGTGAGATGTTTGAAATTTCAGAAATGGGAGCTAATTTTCAATGAAAGTGGTAATAACTTTATATGCATTATTTCATAGGAACAAAAACTTTTCTGGGATATCATATTTCCCTCTAGCTATGAACTTAAATTCCTTTCTTTTACAAGCAAACTTACAACTTCTCTTGTTAATAAAACCAATGACATACCCAGAGTGATTTTTTTTTAAGATTTATTATTTATTTATTTATTTTTGGCTGTGTCGGGGCTTAGTTGCGGCACGCTGGATCTTCACTGAGGCATGCGGGATCTTCCATTGCAGCGCGGGCATCTCTCTAGTTGTGGTGTGTGGGTTTTCTCCTCTCTAGTTGTGGCACGCAGGCTCCAGTGCACACAGGCTCTGTAGTTTCAGGTATGTGGGCTGTAGTTGAGGTGCGCGAGCTCAGTAGTTGTGGTGTGTGGGCTTAGTTGCCCCATGGCATGTGGGATCTTAGTTCCCTGACCAGGTATTGAACTTGTGTCCCCTGCATTGTAAGGTGGACTCTTTACCACTGGACCACAAGGGAAGTCCCCCCAGAATGATTTTTTAAAATGCAAATCAAATCATTTCACACCATCGAAGGTAGAAAAAACATCTGCTGATTTTTTCCAACCCTCATTGGGAGGAAAACTTTCCCTCTACTAACAGGTTTGAGTGTCGATGGTGGGGCTGTGAATGAAGTGATAATAGATTACCAGGGGAAAAGACAAGGTTTATTTACACATGCATGCAGGAGCAGATGAAGAGACTCCTGGACAACTAGAAATAGGAGATTATATACCAACTTAATAGGGGGAAGGAAGGAGGGAGAAAGGGCCTCTGGGAAAACAAGTGGACTTTTAGGAAAGGCAAATGGGCTTTTATGAGAACAATGGAAAGTATAACAGTTTGTGATAATGTTTGTTTGTACAATTTCTCATCCTGGTGCCAGTGGTTTGTTGGTCTCCTTCCTAGCTGGAATCTCCCCTGAGAGGGGATTTACGGCAGCTTCACTCTTAGAAAGCTCTGCCTTTAGGGACTTCCCTGGTGGTCCGGTGGGTAAGACTCCTTGCTCCCAGTGCAGAGGGCCCGGGTTCGATCCCTGGTCAGGGAACTAGATCCCACTTTCTTCAACTAAGGAGTCCACATGCCTCAACTAAGACCCGGCCCAGCCAAAATAAATAAATATTAAAAAAATATATATTAAAAGAATAGCTATTGTCTTAAAAAAAAAGAAAGCTCTGCCTTTAGTCAGGTAAGGGACACTCTGAAAAGGCTTTTTTTCTGCATCTGCTGTATCTTCAATGTCCTCAGTTTAAGGGAATCTTTATACCATTTTGGGGGATCCGATTGAGTCCTATCACCCCTTAGTGTCCTGTCTGCTGTGGTAAAAACACCTTGATTTGCCTTTGTGAATTCCTGTGTCTGTAGCTTCAATGGGTCTGCCAATCAAGGTCCTCCATCTTTGTTGAGCACGAGGCCCAAGCTGAACCAATCAAATTACCTTCCAGGAATATGAATCTTGAGTGCTCTGATCGGAAGATGGGAGGTGACTGGAGCTACTGCATCCTGGAGCTACTGCATCCTGAGGGAGGTGTCCTGAAGAGACTATACAACCAGAGTCAATGTCGGCTGCTTGCACCCACAAAAATTTAACCTATAAAGAAGTCGGCACTTAGAAAATGGAAAACAACATGCAATCATCCATGGTGTAAGACATGAATCAGATGCTTTTGGAAAGGAGTAAAACATCCCCACATTTGATAAGCTTCTTGGTCAGCCATCCAGTCCCCTAACCCATAACCCATATACACATTATTCATTCTCATATTCAATCTCCCTCTCTCTCTCCCTCCACCCCCTGCCCCCCAACCCATCCTTCTCATCCATTTCTCCTCACGGTCACTGCTATGGTATGAATGTTTGTGTCCTTCCAAAATTCTTATCTTGAATCCTAACCTCCACTGTGAAGGTATTAGGAGATGGGGCTTTGAGGAAGTGATTAGGCTTTGCCCTCATTAATGGGATTCAATCTCTTTTACAAAAGGACTCCAAGAAAACTCCCTTGCTCCCTTCCACCATGTGAGGCCACAGCAAAAAGGCACTGTCTATGAACCAGGAAGTGGGCCCTTACTAAACACAGATGTTTTGGCACCTTGATCTTGGATTTCCCAGCCTCCAGAACTGTAAGCAATTAATTTCTGTTTTTATAAGTCACACAGTCTATGGTATTTTGTATATACATATATAGAGATGGCATTTTGTATTTATATAATATATACACATATATATAATGTAAAAATATATATAGTATTTTGTGTATATATATATATATATATATATGACATTTCCTTATTCATTCATCAGACACTACTAAGGTTATTTCCATATCTTGGCTTTTGTGAATAATGCTACAATAAACATAGGAATGCAGATATCTTTAGTATATCCTTTTATACCCAATTTGTTGACTTTTTTTTTTAAATCATGACAGGATTGTCAAATGTTTTTTTCTGCATCCATTGAGAGGATCATATGATTTTTATCTTTCATTCTATTAATGTGGTATATAACATTGATTGATTTGTGTATGTTGAGCCATTCTTGCATCCCAGGGATAAATTTCACTTGATCATGTTTTTTGATCCTTTTAATGTGTTGTCGAATTTTTTAAATTGAAGTATAGTTGATTTACAATGTCTGTTAGTTTCTGGTGTACAGCAACGTGATTCAGATTCTTTTTCACATTCTTTTAAATTATAGGTTATTACAAGATATTGAGTAGAGTTCCCTGTGCTATACAGTAGGTCCTTGTTGATTACCTATTTTATATATACTAGTGTGTATATGTTAATCCCAAAGTGCTAATTTATCCCTCCTCTCCCTCTTTCCCCTTTAGCAACTGTAGGTTTGTTTTCTATGTCTGTGAGTCTGTTTCTGTTTTGTAAATAAGTTCATTTGTATCATTTTTTTAGGTTCCACATATAAGTGATATCATATGGCATTTGTCTTTCTCTGTCTAACTTACTTCACTTAGTATGTTAATCTCTGGGTCCATCCATGTTGCTGCAATGGCAATATTTCATTCTTTTTATGGCTGAGTAGTATTCTATTGTGTGTATATATATATATATATATATATATATCACATCTTCTTTACCCATTCATCTGTCCATGGACACTTGCCTTTTCATTTTGCTGATGGTTTCCTATGCTGTGCAAAAGCTTTTAAGTTTGATTCTGTCCCATAGTTTATTTTTGCTTTCATTTCGCTTACCTGAAGAGACAGATCCAAAAAAATATCTCTAAGACCTATGTCAAAGAGTGTTCTGCCTATATTTCCTTCTAGGTGTTTTATGGTTTCAGGTCTTACATTTAGGTCTTTAATAATTTCCAGTTTATTTGTTTTCATGGTGTGAGAAAATGATCTACTTTTATTCTTTTATATGTGGCTGTCCAGTTTTCCCAGCACCACTTCTTGAATAAACCATCTTTTCTCCATTGTATATTCTTGCCACATTTGTCATAGATTAATTGACCATAACCGTGCGGGTTTATTTCTGGGCTCTCTATTCTGTTCAATTTGTCAGTATGTCTGTTTATGTGCCAGGACCATACTGTTTCATACTGTAGCTTTGTAGCCTAGAGTCAGAGAGACTGATATCTCTGGGTTTGTCCTTTTTTCTCAAGATTGCTTTGGCTATTCAGGGTCTTTTGGGTTCCCTACAAATTTTAGAATTATTGTAGTTCTGTGAAAAATGTCATGGGTATTTTGACAAGAATTGCATTAAATCTGTAGATTGCTTTGGGTAGTATGGACATTTTATTTATTTATTTATTAACATCTTTATTGGAGTATAATTGCTTTACAATGGTGTACTAGTTTCTGCTTTATAACAAAGTGAATCAGCTATACATATACATATATCCCCATATCTCTTCCCTCTTGCGACTCCCTCCCACCCACCCTCCCTATCCCACCCCTCTAGGTGGACACAAAGCACTGAGCCGATCTCCCTGTGCTATGTGGCTGCTTCCCACTAGCTATCTATTTTACATTTGGTAGTGTATATATGTACATGCCACTCTCTCATTTTCTCCCAGCTTACCCTTCCCCCTCCCGGTGTCCTCAAGTCCATAATCTAGTAGGTCTGCGTCTTTATTCCTGTCCTGCCCCTAGGTTCTTCATGATTTTTTTTTTTTTTAGATTCCATATATATGTGTTAGCATACAGTATCTGTTTTTCTCTTTCTGACTTACTTCACTCTGTATGACTCTAGGTCCATCCACCTCACTACAAATAACTCAATTTTGTTTCTTTTTATGGCTAATATTCCATTGTATATATGTGCCACATCTTCTTTATCCATTCATCTGTCAATGGACACTTAGGTTGCTTCCATGTCCTGGCTATTGTAAATAGAGCTGCAATGAACATGGTGGTACATATGGTTTTCTCAGGGTATATGCCCAGTAGTGGGATTGCTGGGTCGTATGGTAGTTCTATTTTTAGTTTTTTAAGGAACCTCCATACTGTTCTCCATAGTAGCTGTATCAATTTACATTCCCACTAACAGTGCAAGAGAGTTCCCTTTTCTCCACACCCTCTCCAGCATTTATTGTTTGTAGAGTTTTTGATGATGGCCATTCTGACTGGTGTGAGATGATATCTCATTGTAGTTTTGATTTGCATTTCTCTAATGATTAATGATGTTGAGCATTCTTTCATGTGTTTGTTGGCAATCTGTATATCTTCTTTGGAGAAATGTCTGTTTCTGCCCATTTCTGGATTGGGTTGTGTTTTTGATACTGAGCTGCATGAGCTGCTTGCATATGTTGGAGATTAATCCTTTGTCAGTTACTTCATTTGCAAATATTTTCTCCCATTCTGAGGGTTGTCTTTTCAGTCTTATGGTTTCCTTTGCTGTGCAAAAGCTTTTTCCCATTTGTTTATTTTTGTTTTTATTTCCATTTCTCTAGGAGGTGGGTCAAAAAGGATCTTGCTGTGATTTACGTCAAAGAGTGTTCTGCCTATGTTTTCCTCTAAGAGTTTGATTGTGTTTGGCCTTACATTTAGGTCTTTAATCCATTTTGAGTATATTTTTGTGTATGGTGTTAGGGAGTCTGCTAATTTCATTCTTTTACATGTAGCTGTCCAGTTTCCCAGCACCACTTATTGAAGAGGCTGTCTTTTCTCCACTGTATATTCTTTCCTCCTTTATCAAAAATAAGGTAACCATATGTGCATGGGTTTATCTCTGGGCTTTCTATCCTGTTCCATTGATCTATATTTCTGTTTTTGTTTCTGCCAGTACCATACTGTCTTGATTACTGTAGCTTTGTAGCATTGTCTGAAGTCAGGGAGCCTGATTACTCCAGCTCCGTTTTTCTTTGTCAAGATTCCTTTGGCTATTCAGGGTCTTTTGTGTTTCCATACAAATTGTGAAATTTTTTGTTCTAGTTCTGTGAAAAATGCCAGTGGTAGTTTGACAGGAATTGCACTGAATCTGTAGATGGCTTTTGGTAGTATAGTCATTTTCACAATGTTGGTTCTTCCAATCCAAGAACATGGTATATCTCTCCATCTATTTGTATCAACTTTAATTTCTTTCATCAGTGTCTTCTTATAGTTTTCTGCAGGTAGTATGGACGTTTTAACAATATGAATTCTTCCAATTCATGAACACGGGGCGTCTTTCCATTTATCTGTAACATCTTCACTTTCCTTCATGAGTATCTTATAGTTTTCAGAGTATAGGTATTTAACATCCTTGGTTAAATTTATTCCCTATGTATTTTATTCTTTTTGATGTGATTGTAAGTGGGATTCTTTTCTTGATTTCTCTTTCTGATAGATCATTAGTGTATAGAAATGCAATGATTTCTGTATATTAATCTTGTATCCTGCAACTTTACTGAATTCATTTATTAGTTCTAATAGCTTTTGGTGGAGTTTTGAAGTTTTTCTATAAAGTCTAAAAAGTGTCCTGATAGCAGTGGCTGTAGTAGCAGCAGGACTTTTGCTCACTCTCAATGGTCACAGACATCCCTAGTGCCCAGATTTTGGTCTTTTCTACTACTCTGTACTAAAAGAATCTAAAACTCTTTGGGCAGGAGGTGGAGGAGGAATCTATTCTCACATCTTGGGAGTTGCCCAGCAGTCTAGTGGTTAAGAGTCCACACTTCCACTGCATGGGGTGCAGGTTCGATCCTTGATTGGGGAACTGTTATCCCAGATGCTGAGTGCGGCCAAAAAAAAAGACAGTATACTCACATCTTGGAGCAGTGAAAATTTTGGATTGGGTTTGGACCACCTTACCTCCAAAAATGAGAACGTGTTTACAGATAACAGATAAAGTGCTAAGAGTTAAAAGAAGCTAGCTTAATGCAGCTTCCACTGGCCAAGTTCTCACAATTTGAGCATTTAAAAAAATGGTTAATTGGAATTGCTTGTTATGTAAGAGGCCAAGTGTTCATAATGATGCTCAAGTCAAGTGTGTTATAACAGTCATAAAAGGATGATTGTAAATGGTATGTATAATTCAATACTGATCTTAAAAAGTAATATATATATTTCTTGCTAAGTATGTGCATATGTACATATACATGCATGTATGTGTATATATGTATTTGTTCCTGTTTAATCAGTTAAGAAGAAACAAAGGGGTGTTGGGCAAGCCAGATAATCCTGGAAAATGTTGAACCATATCAAGAAATAGGAAGAACCAGACAGTCACTCAGACCAAGTAGAAAGATGGTTCAACAGTTAATCACCTCTAACAGTTACATACAGTAAACAAGCAGAAAGTTGGTTGCAGTATGTTGCAAAATGATGAAGTAGCCAAATGTTCTATAGACGAAAACTGACAACAAAACTTGCATTCTTCTGGAAGGAGCTGGATAGCCTCATTAATTATCCTAATGATGCACATAAAAGCTTTAAATAATGCTAGCCAGCGAGATCACCATACCATAATGACAGGCCAATGGGCCAGATGGTTATGGGAAAGTTCAAGTGTCAAAAATTTACAATCTATATAAAAGTAGGGTCTTAAAATGTCCCATGACATAACAAGTGATATTTTGTTATAAAACGAGACCAAAGAATATTTGGTCTGTGCAACTAGGTTTTATGGATGACCTAACTAAAGATCAGACAGTTGCTAACCCATAAATTTCAACTTAATTTGTCTGTTACAGTATTATTCTTATTTTGGGTTGAATAAGATTACTAAAATCTGAGGAAGGTAGACAAATAATACCTGGTAGAAAAACGTAAACCTAGGAACATATGAAAATTGGAACCCTGGGAAAATATTCAAATAAGGATAAAAACATCAAGTCCATGGATTTAACTTTATTTTTTTATAAATTTATTTATCTTATTTATTATTTTTGGCTGTGTTGGGTCTTCACTGCTGCACGCGGGCTTTCTCTAGTTGTGGCAAGTGGGGGCTACTCTTTGTTGCGGTGCGTGGGCTTCTCATTGTGGTGGCATCTCTTGTTGCGGAGCATGGGCTCTAGGCACGTGGGCTTCAGTAGTTGTGGCACACGGGCTTCAGTAGTTGTGGCATGCGGGCTTCAGTAGTTGTGGCTCATGGGCTCTAGAGTGCAGGCGCAGTAGTTGTGGAGCACAGGCTTAGTTGCTCTGCGGCATGTGGGATCTTCCCGGACCAGGGCTCGAACCTGTGTCCCTTGCACTGGCAGGCAGATTCTTAACCACTGCACCACCAGGGAAGCCCAGAGTTAACATTTTTATAACTAGTTTCAGTATAATTATTTTTATAATCTGGGTACCTCTTACCTGTTTCTTAATGTGTTTAAGGCACTTAATAAAATTTGAAATTAAAAAAAAATTTATTTATTTTATTTATTTATTTTTGGCTATGTTGGGTCTTCATTGCTGCGCGTGGGCTTTCTCTAGTTGTGGCGAGCAGGGGCTACTCTTCGTTGCGGTGCACAGGCTTCTCATTGCAGTGGCTTCTCTTGTCATGGAGCACAGGCTCTAGGCACGTGGGCCTCAGTAGTTGTGGCACACAGGTTCAGTAGTTGTGGCTCACGGGCTCTAGAGTGCAGGCTCAGTAGTTGTGGTGCACAGGCTTAGTTGCTCTGCAGCATGTGGGATCTTCCCGGACCAGGGCTCGAACCCGTGTCCCCTGCATTGGCAGGCAGATTCTTAACCACTGTGTCACCAGGGAAGCCCTAGGTTTGTGATTTTAATGAAATGTTTACATGTGTTTAAATCTGATCAGTGTTTAAAAGAGTAGGGATATCTAATTTTAGAAATTCTTAAGTTTTTATTATTTGCACATCTATGAATAATTAGAGGAATGTTGGCTGCTTAAAGAATGTCAGTTGTTTCCTTAAATTAATAAATTGAACATTAATCAAAATCCAGATGAGTATTTTTCTCCAACCCATAAGCCCTTTGGACATAAGAGAATCTATCAACATGGTAATCCTTTTATACTCTGAGGTTCAGAGAAAGAGTCATATGAATTTTTGTGTTGAGCAGCAATCTCTCATTTTATTAATTTTAATATAGTTATCAAATGTTTTCAGAGTGCTATAAAACACTGTTCCAGGCACTGTTTGTATCCACTGGATTAGAGTAACATGATCCATGTTCTAGTGACATTTCAGTCCAAGAAACCCTGAATAATAAATCACTTATTATTATGTCTAAGCTGAAGTATCTCTTTTCATAAAAAAAAAGGCAACAACACCTGGTTGGATGGACCAAATGAATTAATATATGTAAAAGGGTAATATCTTGCCCTCCTAGACAGAAATAAATCATACCAACAGGTTTCTGAATGAGTACTACTCCTATGGCTTCCTTGAATTTTGATGTAATAAATATACTTAGGATTCATGTAACTTGGAACATGTTGAAGACAACAAAGGACATGAGAACGAATTTGCACCAGAATGACACAGTTTACTGTACAGTTAACATAAGCATAATCATTTATGACCCTAAGGATATATAATAGGCTTCTAATTTTATAATTCCTATTTATGAAGAATTGCTGAAAATCCATGGCCAACTGGTCTTCTTCAGTCCCGACTCCTCTTTTCTGAAATTGTCCAAATTCTGCTGATCCTCTCCTGAAAAATCCCACACTGCTCTCCTTCTTCCCCTGTGCTGAGATACACTGCCTTGTATTGAAGCCCTTAGCACTCTTTGTGGATTATTCAGCTTTTTTCCCCCCTCTGGTTGCAAAATTAAACTTTGATCAAAGGCTTCACCAGTTGTAATTAACCATTAATTCTTTTCATACATACCTCTGCTATCTGAGACTTTGCCTTGGCTCACTCTCTCTTCCTGAAACCTGAGTGCTTTATACTCTGCCTCCTTAGGGTAAATAAATGTTCAATGTAGATCCTTTTGGTGAAAAGACACTTCCAGAACTTATCTGTCTTGACAATGGATCTCCATTTCACAGATATTTGAACACAAAATATTATTAGAAATCCTCCATGACTACAGTAACTTGGGGTTTTATTAACTATTTCATCCACTGATGCATGGGACATAAATGTACTTTGAAAAGTTTAACTTCCATGGTGAAATGAATTCATTTCATTACTTTCTTGGTTTTTAGTGTTTTAAGTTTAAAAAAAATTTAAATCATTCCAGCTTTCACTTAAGGCCTATGATATCTAGTCCTTCACAGGGAAAAAAAAAATGGCAAGTCTTGAGCTGGGAGATATGTTAGAAGGAAGGTGAGAAAGCAAGGGGACTGCATTCTTACTTAGCCTCATGGCTTCTTCAGCCGTGCCTGAGAAGACCAAGAGAAAAACAGAAAGCCAAGAAACAGAAGCAGCCTCCTAGTTGCAGCTATTCATGGCTTGTGACAGTTTATATTTATGATGCTTTGTAATGTCAAAAAGTGATTTCTGTCAAACAAGGCAGTAATCATAAAAATCAAATTAAAACACCTTAAATTCTTTTTGGAAAAAGGTGGTACATAAATATATTTCAATAAATAAAATGAATTAATAAGCCAATTAGCAACACTTCCTTAGTTGTTTATATAAGCCAGTAAGGCTCTTCCCTGGTTCTTAGCCTCAGTGTGGCACCACCACTCATCCTCTTTTATGGTACCCTACTTCTGTCTTCCACAGTGGTGCAGGGAGGTGTAGGAATTCTTATAAAGCCCCTGTCATTATAAAATAAAACCTCCTCTCTATTCAAATCTGCAGTAATAACAGAAATGACAATTTTAGTTCAAAAATCTATGTTTGCTACAGGGAACTTTAAAGCTAGAATAATAGGATAGAAAAGTAGACTTCTCTGAATCACTTTTCAAAGTTCATCAATATGACCCTCAGTCTCCTCCAAGACTCTTCTTAAAGATCCTAGGACCCGTTTGATGAAAATAATGCAAGGATTCCTAAAAAATAACATAATACTGCCATATCCTCTCACATGGCTTCTCAAAAAATGGTCAGAAGACTTAGGTGGTACACCAATGGATATTTTCAATTTCAAAGTTATATATTTATTTTGATGGAAATTAGAATATAATTAGCATACAGAACTCACAATTTCCATAAATAATATTTCCTAGGACAAGGCTAAAAATTCTGAGTCCCTTTAAAGGAAAATATTAAGTAAACACTGAATATGGTAAAATCTGTAAAGGATGCATACAAATGACTGAAGTTTAAGAAATATTGCTCTTTTCTATTGATTTCAAGTTTATGTGACTGGTTATACTATATCATTGCCTTGATTAATCAGTGTTTATATAATTTAAAAACTTTATGCTATAAAAATCAGAGGGGAATAATCATAGGTTATTGCCTACAGGATTTCTGGTCATTAAGAAAAGTTTTAAAACATGACTCCTCATATAATCTTGTTTATAAAATAAATTACTTTCACTACTTATAACCTGTCCTGGGAATATAATATGCTACTAGTTTAAGGTCTAAATTTATTTGGCTTCTACACATTAAAAGTTTATCTATAACCTTTCTCCCCACTATGAATAATATGATATTGCATGGGATGAAAAGGTCTGACCAAAATTTTCCTACATTTATATATTCATATGAGTCCCTTACCCCACCCCCACCCCCGCCAGAACAAAGCTAAAAATTCTGAGTTATGTGCTGAGGAGTAAGTGAAGGACTGTGGCTTAAGGTTTTCTCACATTTATTATATTCACATAATTTCTTCCGAGTATGGATTTTCCTATGTTGATTAAGGTGTGCACTCTGGCTGAAGGCTTTTTCACATTCATTACATTTATAGGGTTTCTCTCCTGTATGAGTTCTCTCATGCTGATTAAGATGTGTCCTTTGGCTGAAGGCTTTCCCACAAAAACTACATTCATAAGGTTTCTCTCCAGTATGAAGTCTATGATGTTCCGTAAGGGATGTGATACGGCTAAAGGCTTTACCACACTGATTACATTTATAGGGCTTCTCTCCAGTATGAATTCTCAGATGTTGAGTAAAGGATGAATGTTGACGGAAGGCTTTCCCGCATTCATTGCATATAAAAGGTTTTTCTCCTGTGTGAATTCTCTGATGTTGAATAAGATGTATCCTCTGGCTGAATCTTTTCCCACATTCATCACACTTATAGGGCTTCTCTCCTGTGAGTACTATCTGAGGTTGAGTAAGAGATGAGTTTTGGCTGAAGGCCTTCCCACACTCACTGGGTTTCCCCTCAGTATGAATATGAGTAGTAAGAAGAATATGTTGATTGAAGATTTTTCCACACTCATTATATTCATAAGGATTCTCTCTTACATAGTTTCCCTGATAGTAAGTGAAGTCTGAAATATGCTTGATGCTATTTCCTTGTGTGTCAGAATTAACGGGTATTTTAATTGAAGGAATTCTCTGATGCATAACAAGGTTTGAGTTCAGATTATAGTTTTCCCCAAATCTATTACATTCAAGGCTTCTCTCCTGTGTGATCTTTTTGTGGGTGAAAGATACTTGTCCTAAATGTCTCTGCTGGTTTTCTTGGTTAGATTCTAACCGGTAATCAAAATCCCAGAGTCCACCTAAGATGGAATACCAGAAACTGTCTCCTGTTAATCTCTCCATTAGCATGTCACAGGTTTTATTTTCATCAGAAATATTCTGGTTTGATTTTTTTATTTCTGGACTATTCTCCCCATCTAAAAGAAATTCAGAACATATAAACACTTTTCAGTATTCTCTGTTTTGTAAAAGAAATTATTGCATAGTGAATTACCAAATGAAACTGACAGTAATGCAGACAAGGCAAATGTGGCATTAAAAGTTTTGAAATATGGCCATGTAACAGGGGAAAGACTACAGAAGGATGACGAGAAGCAGTGAGCAGGTGGAAATTTTAAAATATGTGTGGTAATCATAAAAAGAAGAGATCAATCAGGAGCATACATAGTCGAAAGGAAATGGAAAGAAGAATAAGAAATATCAGGGTAAGGTCTGTGTTCAGAGGTGGGAGACAGAGACGACTACTTAGAGAAGACAGGTCCAAGTCCAAGACCTTCTAAATCTCACCTGTGGATTATTCTATTATAATACCAACTACTGGTTTATTTTAAAAGTATGTCTTCTGATTTTTAATCTTTTGTTTAAAATGATAAAACTAATACTTGCTTATAGTAACATATCCAATGTACAAAGTAAGAATTCCACCCCCTAAATGTAATCATTGTTAAGTTTGGAGCCTCTCTTGCCAGATTTCTCCTATATTCACATAAATATAAATGTAACCATATTTTGAACAAGCATGACACATGGATTGTGGTAAAAACAAAATTTCATTTCAGTCTCCCACTGCTTCTTTAAACTTTATTTAGTGGGGGTATTTTTCCTCTGCTTCTGTATGAAGATTTGGGCAGGACCCATGCTCTTCCTTTAATTATTAGGTAACAGATACTCCTACTCTTACATAACGTTGCAAACAGTCTCTATTCAGTAATTAAAGTGTTCAGTCATGTATAGTATTCAAAACTTCAAAATTAATCCCTCTCCCCTTCCTTGGGCTGTTACAGAGTCAATATTCCTCCTTCTCTCTCCCTGGCTCTCCCCCCCCTACTCCTTCCCTGCTAGTCTTTTCCCTGCTTCTACTCTGCTTATTTCTCCCCTTAACTATTTCCCTATACACCTCTTCCTTCACTCACTAACTCTTGTTTAATTCCCTTCTAACAAGAGTTGGAGGGTAGCAGCTGTGTGGAGGGAAGAGAGATCAAGAGATAGGCCAGTTTTTGTACAGTAGCTTCACATTCTCAGCTTGGTGGATGTTTAAAACAGACTCACTTTTGGGAACTTTTATGACTCTTGGAAGGTTCTAGCTAGACCCCTCTCTCTCCAGTCATTTCCGTGATCTAGGATAGATATATTTCAATTTTGGGTAATCCCTTGGGACCAGCCTTAGGGCATGAATGAACCCTATTGGACGAGATCATGTTGGCTGACTCATGAAAACACTCATAATACCTTGTCCCAACAAAACTTGGGTAGCGCAGACTGATCCTAACTCAGCAGCTTCTCCTGGCTCACCCATCAAAGCCATTTCCTTAGTCAGAGTCAGCTGTTCTCAGGCCTTGTACTGCTTTAGCCTTCTCAGATGTGAATCATGCACTAGTCCTGGTCTTCTACCCGCAGGGGAGGTATATACAAAGCTGTACGAGTGGTCCCCTTGAAGCTGGCACATATGCTTATGGTCAAGGACACTTGACAGCAAAAGAGGCAACATTAATAAATAATTATGCCAGCAACTGTCCTGGGAAAATAAAATAGAATTATACCATAATACTGTTTTTTATTTTGCTTTCTTACATTATTGCATAGCATGAACACACTTCCATGTCATCAAATACATTTCTACATAATTTTTAAAGGACTGTAAAATATCCAATTTTATGGATGTGCCAAAGTCAATTCACATTTAGGTTACTTCAGGCTTATTCTTATCACAAATGATGAGTTAGTTGGCTGAACATGCAATAGAAATTTTAAAAAGAAAAAAAAGTCCAAGTCAGAAAATAAACTTACTCTGGTCAAGAATTAAATTATAGGTGGAAAAAATGTGATTTAAAGGATTTATTTTAAACCAGTTTATCATTTCAACCGAATTATCAACTGGACCACTTTATTTTCAGATAAAATGCTTTTGTCTGCTCAGGAACTTTGGCTCTAAAACGGTTGGAATAATTGGCTGGAGCTCAGAACACTGTCTTTTCTATTCTCTTAGCATCAAAATCCACAGGCTGCTGACCTGGCTCCTGGCACCACAGGTAAGTGTGGTGCTCTAGGCTCCTACAGCCTAGGAGTAGATTTCAGGGCATTCACTGCCTAAGGCCTATCTTCCAGAACTTTCATTTATCCCTGGAAACAGGGCAGCCTGATCAACATACCAGGAGGAGTGATAGTGCATGAAATGTACAGGCACTGCTCCCCCATGGTAGACACCCTCAAGGCACATCAGATATTCAACCAAAGGGTTGCCACCCAGCAAGACGCCAGGGGACAGGGTCTAGACTCCAGATGGAGACAATGATTATCTTGGGCTTTAAAGCAGTTTTGAAAAACAAACTCTAGTCTCTTTGCTCCAGCTCCTCACCTAACCCGAGCCCCTATGTTAGTAGACATGACTGCAACTGCCCTTAAGAGGAGGGTGGGCAATGCTAAGGATGAACACCCTCATCAAGCATTATACAGGGGCTTCCCTGGTGGCGCAGTGGTTAAGAATCCGCCTGCCAATGCAGGGGACACAGGTTCGAGCCCTGGTCCGGGAAGATCCCACATGTCACGGAGCAACTAAACCCATGCACCACAACTACTGAAGCCTGTGCTCTAGAGCCTGCGAGCCACAACTACTGAGCCCGTGCACCTCAACTACTGAAGCCCACGTGCCTAGAGCCCGTGCTCCACAACAAGAGAAGCCACCACAATGAGAAGCCCGCGCACTGCAACGAAGAGTAGCCCCCACTCACTGCAACTAGAGAAAGCCCGTGCGCAGCAACGAAGATCCAATGAAGCCAAAAAAAAAAAAAATGATAGCATGACATTCATAAACACAAATATAATCTAAAATCTGGGAAGAGAATGTGGGTGAAATACTGAGGCTAGAAATGTAGAAATGGGAAAATGAACATAGAAAGGCCACTTAAAAGCATGATACTACAGAGTGAACACCAAGTCCATAAGAATATATGCCTTTAGAAGAATAAGGAGGGAGAGAGGGTATTTAAAGGAGCAGGTAGAGAGACAGGGGAGAGGCCAGAAGAGGCAAGAATGGTGTGTATCACAAGCCAGAGTGTACTTTCAAGAAAGTCAAGTCAGCACAGTTAAATGCAACACAATCATAGGAGACAATAACTGTGGTTTTTTAGTCACTGGATTTGACTGGAAGGAAGTCAGGGGTAATCTCCAAGAAAACAATTTTAGTAACACTGGTAGTACACCTTTGTCACATCACAAAGGTGAGCTAGAGAATTAGAACTGAGGCTATGGGTTTTAGACAAGTTTAACGTGTTTGATAATAAAAAGAAAAACAAAAGAACGAAAAATGGGTAAAAATGGCAGAGGATTTTTGATATGGAGAAGAAAAAGATTTAAAGAATACCGAGAGGATGTATGAATAAAGAGAGAAAGAAAATGCGTCATGGAGATTTGCAACATCAAGGTATTTATGGACATCCAAACTAACACCTTCAAAATAAATCTGTGTTGTGTAAGTTTTTAAAATAATAAGTATATATTATCTGTTTAATCAGAAAAAAAGTAAGAGAGTCATTTCCACTTTGGAAAAATGTCAAATATGAACTGAATTTTTAAGAAGCATGCCTCTTTAAATCCCAGAGGCAGATGTTTGTAACACACTCAGTTAAGTATTTCAAAAGCGACTATTTTCCTTCACTGAGGTGCAAACACCCAAATGCTTGCTTCTCACCTGGATGAGTGTCTGGTGGGCTGTCTCTCTCCATCATCCACTGCTCCTCCTGCTCCAACTGAGTGATCACCTCCGGCTTATAAAGTTCATGCCCTATTCATGGGAAAAAATGTGTATCTTAGAATTTTATACTGGGAACAAAAATCTCTCTCAGAACTCATTTCCAACCTGTTTAATCTATAGGGCCTCCGGATTTGGAAAGGGGAGGCTTCAGAGGCAGCAAACTAAAGCTACCCATCTCAAAATCAGGACCTTTTACCTGAGAAGAAAGCAAAAAACAGAGGTCTCTGTCTCCAAAACTGATTAGCATTCTTCCATCCTGGCCTGAACTATATACACAAAAGCTTCGAAGGTTTTCACTACTAAAGGAAAGAAACCCATGTAGAATGAGTTCCAGTCTTACAGGGATGCCATCCTTACCCAGTGCAACCAGGTTGCTATAGTTCTCCAGCATCACGTCTCGGTAGAGGTTCTTCTGAGCAGGGTATAGCTGGTCCCACTCCTCTCTGGTGAATTCCACAGCCACATCCTGGAATGTCAGTGATTCCTGAAACACCAAGTACATCCTTGCTCAGCCAGAAAACTTTTTTTTACAGGGGCCCTTAGGGGAAGAGGCAAAGGTGCTGCAGTAGACAAAGGTTAGGATGTCTAAAGAGTTGTGCTGAAAGTCTTCAGGGCTCTGAGTAATCCAGGTCAAAATTTTGGAAGCAACAATTCTATCTTCTATCATCTTTCAAGACAGATTTAAAAACATGCATGAAATAATGCTTGCTTTTAGGCTTTTTACAACCTGCTGCAGAGGAAACTCTCTCGTATCATCTAAACAATTAAAAAGCTACATGGAAAATTCATGCTATTAAGATTTCAGAATTGAAAGAATTCAGGATATGTTGAAATAGTGAAAGTAGGTATCAAGTTGGTGGATCATGTGTACAACCTTAACAGATTTTTAAGCTTTAGACAGAAGAGGAGAGAGAATATTCCAGTGTGTTTAAAAAGAAAAAAAAAAAAAAAGGCAACAAGGGCAAATAGGTTGAGAGTAGAAGGCACGTGATGCATGTTGGGATCAGTAAAAGAAAAAGCCCATCCTCTCCCTTTCTCTTTCTATAATTTTCCTGGACTGTTTAAGAGTAAGTTGCAGAGGGACTTCCCTGGTGGCGCAGTGGTTAAGAATCCGCCTGCCAATGCAGGGGACACAGGTTTGAGCCCTGGTCTGGGAAGATCCCACATGCTGCGGAGCAACTAAGCCCGTGCGCCACAACTAACTGAGCCTGTGCTCTAGAGCCCGTGAGCCACAACTACTGAGCCTGCGTGCCACAACTACTAAAGCCCGTGCTCCTAGAGCCCGTGCTCCGCAACAAGAGAAGCCACCCAATGAGAAGCTGGCGCACCGCAACGAAGAGTAGCCCCCGCTCGCGGCAACTAGAGAAAGCCTGCGAGCAGAAACAAAGACCCAACGCGGCCAAAAATAAATAAATAAAAATAAATAAATTTATTAAAAAAAAGAGTTAAGTTGCAGAGGTGATGCCCCTTTACCCCTAAAAAATTTGTTTATTTCCTAAATACAAGGAATTATCTTACGTAACAACAGGATAATCAAAATCAGTAAATTAACATCGATACAGTGCTGTTGTCTAAGCTATATACTTATTCAGATTTCACTAAATGTCCTAATAATGTCCTTTATAACAAAAATCAAGATTTTTGATTTCTTGTATCTTTTGTCTCCTTGAATCTGCAGCAGTTCCCCAGCCCTTCTTTGTATTTCCTAACACTGACATTTTGAAAACACAGGCTAGTTATTTTGTAGAATAAACCTCAATTGGGGCTTGTCTAATGTCTCATCATGAGCAGATTCACACTATGCATTTATGGCAGGAATAGTTCAGGAGCGATGCTGGGTTCTTCTCAGTGAATTGTACGCATTGTTGACTAGTTCCATTACTGGCAATGTTAACTTTGATAATTTGGTTAAGGTGGTTACCTACCAGTAATTTCCCTTGGAAGATTACTATTGAATTCTGTAATTACTAAGTTTCTTGTGGGGGAGATACTTTGTTCCTCCTCAAACTTTCACCCACTCATTTTGGCTTTCACTGATAATTCTTGCCTGAACCAACTGTAATTTTCATGGTGCTTTTCTAATGCCAACACTCTTTGTACATTATTAGTTGGCTTTCTACTGTGCTGAAGAAGTTTCCCTTCCTATTTATTCATTAATTTATATGAGGTGGATTTACTTACTTATTTTATTCTTTAAGTTATAATCATTTACTATCACTATTTTAAAAATGCTCAGATGGTCCTAGATTTAGCCAGAAGCAGCCCCTTCAAACTCGCTTCTTTGTTCTTTTGAAATGTACCTATCATTCTTTGAGTACTTTACTTTTTGGGATAGAAAGATGTTCTTTCAAGGCTCATGTTGTGCTTTTCCTGCTCCAAACCTGGAATCAGCCATTTCTCAAAGGATCCCTGATTCCTTCTAATGGTCAAATACTGAGCAGCTCTGCTTCCCATTAGAAGATCTACAGGGTCACAGTCTGTCATGTTCTGCTCTGTTGGTCAAATATTGAGTGGCTATGTCTGGTTCCTTTTAATGGAGAATGGCACTTGGACACCAATATCTGGGCACTAGATGTGTCCAATGCTGCTGGAGTATTACTGCTTCTAGGCCCTCTCAGGGGTCGCACCTGGGAAAGAGAGGAATATACATAATGATGTATGTATACACACACAACTCCATACCCAATTCTGTATTTAGTTATATGTATTAAAACCCATGAGTCCACACTGACACCTCTAATTCTAATCCAACATGGCAAGGTTCATTCCATCCGCCTCTCTTTTCATATCTGTAATTCCCTTCTCTGACCATGAGAAACCTGGCTCCTATTATGCACAGTGAATTTGCTTATTTGCTCAATCCTAGAATGTAAAGAAAGTGGTTTCAGTATTGCTAACACGTGCCTCAGTGCAAAACAAGCTTACAAATGAGAGTTCACTGTTTAGAACTGTTTTGCTTTTAGCCTGAGGACATAGAGTATACATAACTATTTAGGTTCAAAAGTTAACTCCTTTTCGGTGTGGATATATCAGTAATTTGAAGTACAGTTTGGTTCAGTTGTTTCTGTTTGTATTCAATTTTAAGCCCTCCTCCCATACCACCCCACTCCATTCCCTCTTTTTCACCCCAGTCCCATATAAGCCCTACAAGTAACCAAACTCATTAGACTCAAGTTTACCCTTCCAATGTCTCTTTTTGCTCAAACAAGCAAATAGATCTATATGCATATTTTTAAGATATTAATTTGTTTTTGCCGGGTCTTAGTTGCAGCAGGTGGGCTCCTTAGTTGTGGCTCACGGGCTCCTTAGTTGTGGCACGTGAACTCTTAGTTGCAGCATACATGTGGGATCGAGTTGCCTGACCAGGGATCAAACCTGGGCGCCCTGCATTGGGAGTGCAGAGTTTATCCAGTGCACAACCAGGGAAGTCCCTATATGCATTTTTTTTTTTTTGGTACGCGAGCCTCTCACTGTTGTGGCCTCTCCCATTGCGGAGCGTAGGCTCCGCACGCGCAGGCTCAGCGGCCATGGCTCACGGGCCCAGCCGCTCCACGGCATGTGGGATCTTCCCGGACCGGGGCATGAACCCGTGTCCCCTGCATCGGCAGGCAGACTCTCAACGACTGCGCCACCAGGGAAGCCCTATATGCATATTTTTATTTCCTCTTCTTTCTTACACAAAAGTAGCATTTTACAAATACTCTTTTGCACTTTGATATTTTTTCACTGAACAGCTTATCCTGGAAATCCCTCCACATCAATTCATAGATATCTTCCTCATTCTTTTTTATAGCGGGATGGGACAGTGTGAATGTTCCACAATTTATTTAACTAGTCTATTAACAGACATTTTAGCTGCTTTCTACTCTCTTGCTACTACAAATCATGCTGTAATGAATTATCTTTTATGTATATTATTCTGCAATTGCATGTAAGTCTACCTCTAGAATCCAAAAGAGCATATGAATCTGCAATTTTGATATATATTGTCAAACTGACCTCCACAGGGGTTGTATCAGTTCTGTAATTATCTATTGCTGTATAACAATCCACCCCCAAATTTAGTGGCTCAAAACAACAACAATCATTTATTTTGCTCACAGAATCTGTAACATGCGCAGGACTCAGTGAGACTAGCTCATCTTTGTTCCATTTTGTTTCAGCTGGGGCGGCTCAACTTTGGGCTGTAGGATTCACTTTTAAGAGGCTCATTCATGTGGCTGGCAAGTTGGTGCTGGCTGTCAGCTGTGAGCTCAACCAGGGGCCTCAGGTTCTCTCCATACGGGCCTCTCCACAGGCTGCTTGGGCTTCCTCACGGCATGGTAGCTGGACCCCAAATGCAAAACTCCCAAGAGAACCAGCTTTCATCATCCAGCCTCAAGAGTCACATAGCTTCACTAAAAAAAGAGGTGATATATGTATATGTATAACTGATTCACTTTGCTGCACAGCAGAAACTAACACAACATTGTAAATCAACTAGACTCCAATAAAAATTTAAAAAAAAAGAAAGAGAGTCACATAGCTTCAGTTCCACCACAGTCACAGGCCTGCCCAGATCCAAGGGGAAGTAACACACTCCCACATCTCTTGATAGAAGAGGATTTAAATCATAGTATATGAGGAGCCTATGGAATGGGAGAAATTGTGCCATTTTCAGAAAATACAATCTGCTACTGTCTACCCTCTGAATGTAAACATTCACATCCCTCCTACATGCAAAATACACTCATCTTCCTCAAGACTCCCATGTTTCACCCCGTTAGAGCGTCAGTGTGAAGTCCAGGATCTTGTCACCTGTATCAGGTCCACATGCAGATGAGGATCTTTGAGCACAGTTCCTCACGTACAGTTCCTTGAAAGCTTTCTCCCTATTTTTCCTTCTGTGAGCTAAAGAAGTAGTTATCTGGCCCCCACCCTCTACCCTTCACAAACTCGAAGTGGTGGGAAAGGCATAGAAATAACCACTAGAGACACTCCCATTCAAGTACACAGCAATTCATAGCAATTCTAAAATGTAGCTGAGCTGGGCACGTGTTGAGAGATGTGAATGACAAATAGTTTTATTTTCAAGCTCAGTAATTCCTGGTTCCTTTATATTTATTTTTTAAAAATTTAAATATTGTTTATGTACAATATTATATGCTACAGGTATAGAGTATAGTGATTCACAAATTTAAAGGTTATACTCCATTTATAGTTATTATAAAATACTGGCTATATTCCCTGTGTTGTATATCCTTGTAGCTTATTTTATACATAATAGCTTATACCTCTTAATCCCCTACCAATTGTATTGCCCCTCTCTGCTTCCCTCTCCCCAATAGTTTGTTCTCTATATCTGCAAGTCAGCTTTTTTTGTTTTATTCACTAGTTTGTTGTGTTTTTTAGATTTCACGTGTAAGTGATATCATACAGTATTTGTCTTTCTCTGACTTATGTCATTTAGCATAATGCCCTCCAAGTTCATCCATGTTGCTGCAAATGGCAAAATTTCATTCCTTTTTATGACCGAGTAGTATTTTGTTGTGTATATATATACCACATCTTTATCCATTCATCTGTTGATGGACACTGAGGTTGCTTCCACATCTTGGCAATTGTAAATGCCACTCTGATCACTGGGGTGCATGTATCTTTTCAAATTAGTGTTTTAGATTGCCGGGTCATGTGGTAGTTCTATTTTTAGTTTTTTTGAGAGACCTCCATACTGTTTTCCACAGTGGCTGCACCAATTTACATTCCCACCAACACTGTATGAGGGTTCCCTTTTCTCCACATCCTTGCCAAAATTTGTTATTTGTGTTCTTTTTGATGGCAGCCATTCTGACAAGTGTGAGGTGATATCTCATTGTGGTTTTGATTTGCATTTCACTGGTGATTAGCAATGTTGAGCATATTTTCATGTCTGGTTCCTGTATATTTCTTTTTTTATCTTCTTTTTCCTCTAGCATTTTACTTTAGGCAGTCAGAAGCTGCCAGTTGGCACTTTCAATCTTCTACCTGTAAATCTCAAGTAGATCGTTGAGTCCATTAAGTATATTTCCTATTTTCCTTGTTACTGAAGGTGACAGTGTTGACCAAAATTCCTCTTCAAGCTTCCCCTTTCCTCCAGCTCATAGTAAGATTTTCCTTATTATCCTTTAAGCCTTGTGAAAGGTCCCATAGGCCTCCACTAACTCTCCTTGAGGCTGTTATGATTCTACTAATAATCTTTTCCTTTTCATCTTCTGCCCTTTGTTCAACTGGCTCTGCTGCAAAGCTGATGCCACATATTCTATGTTTGTTTTGGTAGCACACCACTTCCAGGTAACAAAATCTGTACCAGTTATTTATCTATCGCTGCATAATAAACCATCTCAAAACTTGGGGGATTAAAACAGCAACTGTCATTGATTTTGCTCACAAATCTGTAATCTGGGCATAACTTAGTGAGGACAGCTTGCCTCTGATCTACATGGCATCAGCTGGGAGGGCGTGACTGTAGTTTGGAGAGTCTACTTTCAAGATGGCTCACTCACATGGCTGGCAAGTTGGTACTGGCTCTCAGCTGAGAGCTCCGCCAGGTCTGTGGGCCTTGGTTCCTCTCCATGTAGGTTTCTCCATGAGCTGTTTGGATTTGTGTGTGTGTGTGTGGCAAGGTGGCTGGATTTAGACCAAGCATCATGAGAGAATGAAGCGGAAGTCTTACTGCCTCTTATGACCTGCCTTGAAAGCCACATAGTTTCACTTCTACTGGTCACAAGCTTGCACAGATTCAATGGAGGGAACACTGACATCGATGTCTCTTGATGGGATGAATGTCAAAGTCATTGTATAGAAAGCACTTTGGATGGCAGATATATTTGGTCATTTTTCTGGAAATGCAATCTGCCGCACACTCACATTAGCAATGTAAGAGAGTGTCTGTTTTCCCAAAGCTTTGCCAAGAGAGTATGTTATCAAGCTTGTGGAAAATATCAACCCCGTAGGAATTACAAAGCTTGGTGATAAAATGTCAAGCTTTCTCTAGTTTTAATTTAAATTTCCTCTTCTTATGAGTACAGATAAACATTTTTCCTGTGTTTAAGATGCATTTGAATTTTCTTTCCTGTGAATTGTCTTTTTATGTTGTTTTTCAATCGGACTCCTAATCTCTTACCTGATTTAGAGGAGTGTTTTATTATTAAGACTACTATTATTATTAGAAAGATTACCCCACTACAATTTGAGTAGCAAAAATATTTTTCCGAATTTGACATGTCTTTTTACTTTGCTTACAGTTTTCTTTTCTCATACAGATTTTTGGGTATTTTTAAAGAGTTGAACCCATCAATTTTTTCTTTTATGGCTTCTGGATTCTCAGTTGTAATTAGAAAGTCTTTACTCAGTGAACACTATAAAGGAATTCTCCCATTTTATTCTTGTGTAACTTCTGTGGCTTAATTTTTCACATTTAAATATTTGATCAATTTGAAGACTATTCTGATGTAAAGTATGGGGTATGGATTCAACTTTACCTTTTTCCAGGTGGCTCCACAGAAATACCATCAATTATTGAATAAACCATCTTTTCACCACTGGTTTGAGATGTGACCTATATTATATGCTAAATTCCTATTTGTTCAACAGATATTTATTCAGTGCTTCCTACATGCCAACTATAGGGCTTGAGATATACTAGTGAACAAGAGACTAAAATTCTCTTCCTTTATGAAACTCTAGCAGAGGAAGTAGAAGATAAACATGATAACTAGGTAAATTACATAGTGTGTTAGAAGATAAAAGAAGAGTAGAGGAAGAGTGTTTGAGAATGTTGAGGTGAAGCAGTTGCAATTTTATAAAGGTGGTCAGGAAAGATATAATTGAAGAGGTGACAATGGAGAAAAGACTTGAAAAGTTAACAGTACAAAGGCAAGAGTGTTTGTGGCATGATCAAGGAAGATGAATGAGGCCAGGGTAGATAGAGTGGAATGAGCAAGGAGGAGAAGTAAACGATGAAGTCAGAGAGGTAACAGGTCCGGATTCTGTAGGACTGTTTAGGCCATCATAAGGACTTTGGCTTTTACTATGAGTGAAATGGGAGCCATGCGTTTTGAGCACAGGAGTGACATGGTCTGATCTACCATTATCCTGCTATTTCCTGGGCTACATCTTTTTTTTTTTTTTAACATCTTTATTGGAGTATAATTGCTTTACAATGGTGTGTTAGTTTCTGCTTTATAACAAAGTGAATCAGCTATACACATACATATATCCCTGTGTCTCCTCCCTCTTGCATCTCCCTCCCACCCTCCCTATCCCACCCCTCTAGGTGGTCACAAAGCACCGAGCTGATCTCCCTGTGCTATGCAGCTGCTTCCCACTAGCTATCTATTTTACATTTGGTAGTGTGTATATGTCCATGCCACTCTCTCACTTCGTCCCAGCTTACCCTTCCCCCTCCCCGTGTCCTCAAGTCCATTCTCTATGTGGGCTACATTTTTTGAAGTCATCTTTTTTCTTCCTTTGTCTTTATCCCTCTCACTAATCTCAGCTGTTTCCCAGAGCAAAGCACTCAAGTCCACCTATTTTTCTCCATCTTCTAATTTTAAGGTATTACTTTCTATCATCTAGAATACTGCAGTAGCTTCCTAAGGGATCTCTCCCCTTTCCTTTATTGCCTTTCACAAATGCACTTACTATCTAGCATGCACCAGGCTGATGTTTAAAGTAGAATTCAGTTACTTATTATGTTATTATCTTGCTTAAATTCTCTCAAAGGCTTTCCACTGCACCTAGAATAAAAACTGAACTTCTTATCATGGTCATAAAGCCCTGTATACGTAGCCCCTGCATACTTCTCCAAGCTTATTCCAAGTCCCCCTCTCCGTCCATCCAACAACAGTGGCCTTCTTTTGATTTCTCAAATATACCCATGGTTTTTGTACATGATGTTTAGCACATGCCTAAAATGCTCTTTTCCATTTACTTTTTTTTTTTTTTCCAAATCTGCTTTTTTATTGACCTCAGAAGCTGTCATCAAGCTTCATTATATCCAATTCAGTTTTCTCTGGTACACTGTTCATAATTTAAAAATTTTTTTAAATAAATTTATTTTATTTATTTATTTATTTATGGCTGTGTTGGGTCTTCGTTGCTGCACGCAGTCTTTCTCTAGTTGCAACGAGCAGAGGCTACTCTTTGTTGCGGTGCACGGGCTTCTCACTGTGGTGGCTTCTCTCGTTGCGGAGCATGGGCTCTAGGTGCGTGGACTTCAGTAGTTGTGGCATGTGGGCTCAGTAGTTGTGGCTCGCGGGCTCTAGAGCGCAGGCTCAGTAGTTGTGGCGCATGGGCTTAGCTGCTCTGCGGCATGTGGGATCTTCCCGGACCAGGGCTCAAAGCTCTGTCCCCTGCATCGGCAGGCGGATTCTTAACGCTTGCACCGCCAGGGAAGCCCTAAAATATTTTTGAACAGGTGTATTTATACGGTTCAAAAAAGGTCTCACATTCCTGGTACAATTGACCTGGTCCCCACCTCCATTCCCACAGATAATCGCTATTATCAGTATTTTATGTATTCTTCTAGAGTTTCTTCGTGTAAATATAAGCAGATACAAATTTCTTATTCTTTCCAGTGTCCTGGTGTCCAGATATACAGCAGTTCAACTGGCTTGCAACCTGTGAACAGATGTTGCTATGAGGTTGTAGAGATGGTCTACTTACTTTTTATAACTCCTATATTCTCCTTCACATCCCACCTTAAATTTCGCTTCCTCAGAAAGTTCTTCCCTGATTCCCTAATGCATATTCACAATGCCTTATTCTTATTATGTATAATAAACATCTCAATTTGCAATTCCTTAGTATATCTGCTGAATGTCTGTCTCTGCTAAACAACTTGGGTTTAGGACCATGTCTGTTTTGCTCACTGATGTAGTTCTGATGCCAAGCACAATTTCTGGCACATAGCAACTGCTCAAAAAATACTTATTGAATGAATGAATCATCTTTCTTCTGAACAAAGTAAATGGTTCTGGAAAATTAAAGCAAACTCCTCTAGCTAGAATGCCAAGAAACAGATACGCTACCTTAGTTCTCAATGTCTTTCTATCCCTGTCTGTGGGGAGCCTTACAATTAAGAGTAAACTGAATGAATCTATTCCTTGCAACCCAAAGCACTGATGTACCAAATAAATGCTAAAGCTCAGCAGACAGTCTCCTTATGGTCCCTGCTCTTGCTCAAGTTCTATTTCCTGTCTTCTCTAACGTCCAAATACTACCTGATATCAGCACAAATTCAAACTCTCCTTTCCTCATGAAGTCTTTCCTCGCCCCTCCATTCTTTTTTTGCCCTTTCTTTTTTTTTAAATTTATTTTTATTTTTTTGGCTGCGTCAGGTCTTAGTTGTGGTGCATAGGCTCTTCATTGCGGCATGCGGGCTTCTCTCTAGTTGCAGTGTGCAGGCTCCTCTCTAGTTGTGGCGTGCAGGTTTTCTTCCTCTAGTTGTGGCACGTGGGCTCCAGGGCGCAGGGGCTCTGTAGTTTGTGGTATGCGGGCTCTCTAGTTGAGGCACCCGGGGGCTCAGTAATTGTGGTGTGTGGGCTTAGCTGCCCTGCGGCATGTAGTATCTTAGTTCCCTGGCCAGGGATTGAAGCTGCGACCCCCTGCATTGGAAGGCGGATTCTTTACCACTGGACCACCAGGGAAGTCCTGGCCCCCTCCAGTCTTATTTATTTATTTATGGCTGCGTTGGGTCTTCATTGCTGCGCGCGGGCTTTCTCTAGTTGTGGCGAGCGGGGGCTACTCTTCGTTGCGGTGTGTGGGCTTCTCATTGCAGTGGCTTCTCTTGTTGGGGAGCACAGGCTCTAGGCGTGTGGGCTTCAGTAGTTGTGGCACGTGGGCTCAGTAGTTGTGGCTCGTGGGCTCTAGAGCACAGGCTCAGTCGTTGTGGCACATGGGCTTAGCTGCTCCGCAGCATGTGAGATCTTCCCGGACCAGGGCTCGAACCCATGTCCCCTGCACTGGCAGGCGGATCTCTCAGATTACCAGGGAAGGCCCCGCCACTCCAGTCTTAATTGGACTTCTCTCCTCTCTGAGCACCTGCTGTATTTGTTGTCTTTGACATTCAGAGAAGAACCTAACATTACACTTTTCTGAATATTAATTGTGTGATGTAGGCTTTAAAAAATCTCCTCCAATGAGTTTGCTACCTGTGGATAATGATTATCTCATAACAACATGGAACAACAGAAATCCTCCTTTCTGAAGCAATCGAGACTGGTATCTGGTATGTACCAGCTAGTTAAAGTGGGGTTCCATAAACAATATCTCAAAGGTTTAAACATTTAAATTTAAAATACATAAGTGTACATTTATTCCCTTATCTTTTGATATGAGAATGATTTTAATGATTGAGTGCCCATATCCAAAATGTATCACTTTCTGTTTCATTAAATCAAAACAAGCAAATGACTCTTAGGAAATAATACTGGTATAGAACCCTGAGAGTTTTAGGATTTTCCTTCAATGTTTTACAGTTTTGCTCACACCTAATTTGACAGCAATATTTTAAAAGGTGACTGGCATTTACTGAGTCTTTCCAAAGCATTCAACTAGTTTTCATAGAAACAACTTATCATACTTATACCTCATAGAGGTTTACATCATACTTAATCAAATTGTAACAACTGGTTTAAACAGGTTTTGGAAGAGATACAACAGATTCTTGATAAATATTAACTTGTGGCAGCAGATGTTCTCAGGTACATTAACAGTCCTGTTACCTTCATGCAGTCACAGTGACTTGGGCATCATTCATTGTTTGCAGACAGAGTGGCAAATGTTGTTTGAATTCTAGTGAGCTATTTAAGGGAAGGGTGATTAAAACACAGTCTATGGCTTCTTGTGTTACCTTTACAACATCTAGCTCAGACATGAGTCCATGATCTGGTAAAAATGCTGAAGGAGAGAAGAGCTATAAAGGGGCACATAAGGAGAGTGGGAAACATCCCGTAGAGATCAGCATCTGTCACAAAAGTCTCAAGTGCTCTGGATTTTGGGGGCTTAGTACTTCTGAAAATTGAAAAATAAAAGTGCCCGCATTCTGAGAACTATAATAGCATTTCAGAGGAGAGTAAAACTGAACTTACCTGAGACCGCTGTATCTGTGATCCAACATTCATTTCCTTCTCCATGTTTCCCTCCTGGGAAAGTACAGCATTCTGAGAAGGCATTACTGGGAAAAAGAGAGAAGAAGAATCTTGTCAACGTATGACATTAAGGCTGAACCTAAATCTTGGGCCTTTTGTTTTGGATTAGGATGGCAAATGGCTTAGAGAGAAGCCCTCTAAGACATAAGCCTAAAGGCTGGGTGACTTAACTGTGACATTCTTGTTCCTCTATCACATTGAGGAACATAATGCAGGACTTTCTCTCCTCTGTAGTATAACTCCACTTGTTGTGACATATGGGAAGCTCAAAGGTGCTTACTGGTTTTCAGCCCTAGCTACACACTTGGGGAATTTTTAAAAGATGCCAGCACTTAGCCCCTATTCCCAGAGATTTGGATTTAATGGTCTAGGGTGATCCTGGGCAACAGCATTTTAAATTCTGAAGTCTCCAAGTGATTCTAAGTGGGAAATGAGAACCACTGAGATGAGGTGATGCAGAGAACATATGTTAAGGGCCTATTCTTACCCTTTAAGGGGATAAACTCATCCCTAACCTCAAACTCCAGACTCTTTAGGATGACCCTTCTAATATAGAAATGAGATTTCACTCTTTTCATTTTTCAGAATGTTCGCTTTCCTTTTTGAGTACCTGGATTCAGTCCTCCACCAGGATGACTACACCTCTTTGCAGTTCTTAAGTTGTAATGTCCCCAAAGCCTTGTTCTCTTCTAGTATGACAGTCAGGAGATACACCAGTACTAGCAGCTTCAGTATCCTTGTCAGTCCCTGAAGGCTGATTTGTCCCAGTGCCTTATAGGAAACAGCCACTCCCAGGCATTAAAGGTGCCTCAACTCATGAGAGGGTCAGGAGCCAGTGGATATCCATGATAATGACTTCTGCTTCCCAGGAGCAGCCACTCTCAGAATCTTGCCTTGTTCATGCAGAGTTGAGATGCAGAGCTTCCTGAAAGTGGCTATTACATTCGTTTTTCTCCCTAAAGGCATCAATCCTTCATGTACAGACTTCACTATGATATTCAAATCTGCCTCCTGGTTGAGCAGTTTCAGGTTGAGCAACTGTAATGAGATGCACCAGAGTCAGCAGAAGAAATCCAGCAGTGTCAGTCACCTAGGGACCTAGGGAGTCTATAAAGACATACAAACTATTCATTCATGAAGATAGAGCCCCGTAGGATGTGGAATTCTTTAAAACAAGCAAAAAGCATTTTTAAAATTTCTCAGATTACAAAGAGCAGAGATGTACAGATGCATCAACTACAACAAACTTAGCCTCAGTCCTCTCCCACCTTCTTCTCAGAACAGAAAACATGTGGTCCTTGCCCAGAGGCAGACTTTCAGATAGAGTTTTCTCCTCAGAAAGAAGAAAAAACAGGTGTTTCACCAATACCAACAACAGAGTGAAGTGTACTGATCTGCTAATAATCAGGAGAGAATACACTTGTTCTCTGCTCACAAAAGTTGACCTGAAAAACTTTTCTCAAAAACTATTGATAGAAATGAAGAATGAAGTCATTTCTGAGAAGAAAAAGAGACAACTGCAGTTCCAATGGAGTGGCCCTGTTAGATAAGGAAGCCATTCAAGCCAAGACATGGCACGATTCTAACATTTTACAACCAGTTCACTAAGACGCAGACCTTTCAAGAGTAATTTTAAAGCACTTTAAGAACCAGGTCCTTATTTTACCAAGCAAAAGCTCTAAAAAGGTCCTATGGTCTGAAGAGTCAGATAGAATCTACAAGGATGTCCTGAGGTTTCAAACCCAATCACCTGAAAACCATTTATTCACAACAACGAAAACAGCACTAACCATGTTAGTGGACAGGGTTTCTCCTTTATATGTGTGAACCCAAGGCAATGAAGAACATTTCAAATATATTATACATTGTATACAAATATAGCTAGTTTGAGAATACTTTTTTTTTTTTTTTTTGTGGTACGCGGGCCTCTCACTGTTGTGGCCTCTCCTGTTGCTCAGCACAGGCTCCGGATGCGCAGGCTCAGCGGCCATAGCTCACGGGCCCAGCCGCTCCACGGCATGTGGGATCCTCCCGGACCGGGGCACGAACCCGCGTCCCCTGCATCGGCAGGCAGACTCTCAACCACTGCGCCACCAGGGAAGCCCGAGAATACTTTTTAAAAAAATATTTATTTACTTATTTATTTGGTTGCGCTGTCTTAGTTGTGGCAGGTGGGCTCCTTAGTTGCAGTTCGTGGGCTCCTTAGTTGTGGCATGCGAACTCTAAGTTGCGGCATGCATATGTGATCTAGTTCCCTGACCAGGGGTTGAACCCCTGCCCCCTGCATTGGGAGCGCAGAGTCTCAACCACTGTGCCACCAGGGAAGTTCCCTGAGAATACTTTTTATGGCATCTGATGGGACTAGGGTTCCTTAAAATACACCTTTGGAAATGCTGATTTAGTTCTCAGTTCCTTGGTTTAATGAAGGATTCTGAGTTTAATGAATTCTTGGCTTAATGAAGCTCTAATCACAGAGCTAAGTGAAAGAGCTGGTTCTAGAACACTTAGGTCTTCTGATTCAGCCCTGGGCTCTTTCTACTATACGCTAAAGTCCTTTTTGCTACTTGTTTTCTCCCTTTTCCTTAAAAAAAAATCTGATCCCTTTCTTTTAATAATTTCCCTTTTAATTCCTATATTGGAAAGAACAGAAAAAGAGAACAACTCCCGACCCACAAACTGTGCAATTTCTCATACAACAAACAGGTGGAGCTTTCCAGAGAGAGAGACTGCAGAATTGCCAGTCTTTTTCAAACAAGTAACCATGATGGCTGGGAAAGTAACAAATTCCCTTGACTGCTTAAAGAATACTAGAATTATAGTCAATTCAGAGGAAGGATGATTCTGGCTTAACAGTTTTCATTTTCACCCCAAGCTCTTCCAAAAATCTGAGTGAACTTCACTGCCCATAGAAAATCTATGCCGTGGTTCTCAATCTGGGCTGTGCATTGGACTCAGCCCAGATTTAAAATGACACTACAGATGCATATATATAGGGCCAGATGCATATATATATATATATATATATATATATATATATATATATATACACACACACATGGCAAGGCTCTACCCAAGAGCTACTAAATCAGAATCTGTCGAGAAGAATTCTGGCATCCACATATTTTTTAAATGCTCCACAAGTGATTCTGATGCAAGCAAGAACTCAGAACAACTATCAGAGCCTTTTGTTTCCTTCACACCCTCAATCCCAATGATTTTCATCATCATTCTACTTCAGTCACCCACTTCCAGGGCTGAACCACTTCTGAAATCTTTCTTACCTTACACAACACTAGACTGTGAATCGGGAGACCTAGGTTCTAGGCTAGATGGGGAAGAA
Source organism: Tursiops truncatus (assembly GCF_011762595.2). Lineage (NCBI taxonomy): Eukaryota > Metazoa > Chordata > Mammalia > Artiodactyla > Delphinidae > Tursiops > Tursiops truncatus. The sequence continues at coordinate 15,008,148 of NC_047048.1, forward strand.
AATGAAGGCAGGAGTAGTGGTTTAATAGATGCAGGGAAAATAGACAAAAGAGCAGTGTTTATCAAAGTGTGGTCTGAAGATCACTTGAATCATGGTATTTGTTGAAAAGCAGACTCACTGGTCCTATCCTAGATCTCATGAAATAGCACCTCTGGAGATATTATTGGCCCAAGAATTTGCATTACAAAGTTATTTCTTCCCTGGAATCAGTCCGTTCCCTCCAGCCTCCCTACAGGCACGAACCTAGCACCTATCTTCTCATTCCTAGATCTTCAACTTTATCTTTCACTTTTATTGACTCCTTCCTATCATCATTTAAAATCATTTAAAGTCTCTCCCAACATTAAAATTTTTCACTGGCTTTTACACCCCTTTGCAACTACCATTCTTTATTTATTCAAGGCTACAACTCTTCAAAGGATTGTCGATACTTGTCTCTACTTCCTCATTACCCATTTATTTTTCAATTCTCTGTAATCTTGCTTCTGTTCTGCCATCAGCACTCCCCTGAAATTGCTCTGGTCAAGAATACCAAACTCTCTTTTGTGGTTCATGCAATGGACCTCATTACTTCTTGCTTTCTTGAGCTCTGATGGTATCTGGTACTGCTGACAGCTGCGTCTTGCTTTACTTCAGTGGGCTATGTTCTAATCCCTTTTCCTCTGCCTACCATTCACATATTGTTGTTCCTTAGGATTTTCCAAAATCTACTCTCGCCCTCTCCACACTTGAAGTGAAGGGACCTTTAAAAGATTTGAACCTGACTCTATCAGTCCCTCACTTGAAATTCTTCAGCAGCTTCCTTAGGCTGGAGTACAAAGCCATAAAGAAACCTACGACCTGCTTCCTGTTCCCTCTCAAGCCACTCTGCTGTTTGCTTTGGAGGGTTCATACACAGCATCCTGCTTTTAGGTGTTTAAATGTGCCATGTGTGGGATCCACCCCCACCTCCTCCCCTAGCAATACCTACGCTTCCTTCAGGTCTCAGCTTAAATCAAGTAAGATTTTGACATCACGGACGAAGTGAGGTCCCCTTGTTCACACCTTCCTTCTTTAGGTAGCACTTTTTATTGTTGTAATTATTGTACAGTTATCCATCTTTATTTATACCTCACTACTGTGTGATGTTAACCTCCATGAAGGCATGAATCTGTTCTGTCTTGCTTAACTATTCTAATTTCAAGGTCCGGTATGTGATTCATAGTAGATATGTATCAAATATTTGCTCATTGAGTAAATGAAAGGGTTCTGGTGTTTGCTCTTCTATTTTTTATTTTTTTTAAGTTATTTTTATTTTTATTTTTTTGCGGTACGCGGGCCTCCCACTGTTGTGGCCTCTCCTGTTGTGGAGCACAGGCTCAGGACGCGCAGGCTCAGCGGCCATGGCTCACAGGCCTAGCCACTCCGCGGCACGGACCCGTGTCCCCTGCATCGGCAGGCGGACTCTCAACCACTGCGCCATCAGGGAAGCCCTATTTTTTAACTTTCTATTTTGAACCAATTTTAGACTTACAGTTAAGCTGCAAAAGTAGTACTCAGTTCTTAAATACCATTTACCCTACTTGTCCTAATATTAATATTTTACGTAACCATGGTACAATGATCAATACCAGGAATTTAACAATATTATTAATTCAAATTATTCAAATTTCACCAGTTTTTCCACTAATATTCTCTGATCCAGGATCCCACGTCGCATTTAGTTTTTATTTTTCCTGAGTCTCCTCCAATCTGTAACAGCTCCCCAGGTTTTCTGTCTTTCATGAGCTTGATACTTTTGAAGAGTACTAATGAATTATTTTGTAGAATGTCCCTCAATTTGGGTTTGTCTGATGTTTTCTCAGGGTTGGAATAAAGTTAAGATTTTTAGCAAGAATGACACAGAAGTGATGTTGTGTCTTTCTTAGTGCATAATATGAATGGGCTTATGATGTAGATATGTCTTATGAATGGTAACATTGACCATTATCACCTGGTTAAGGTGGTGTTTACCAGGTTTCTCCACTGCAACAATTATTAATATGGTGTTTGCTTAATGGTGATTTCTCTACTTCCCTCTTTCCTACTAATTATTAATTGGAATTTCTCCATAAGGAAAAGCTGTTCCTGGGCTCTAATTTATTTATATCTGTATGGATTTATGGATATTTGTTTTATTCTATGAGTTAAAATACAAAACATTATTATTTTATTATACAAACTGTTCCAGCTTTGGCCATTAGGAGGCTCCTGTGTTACTCTAACCAGCTCAGCTATTTTGAACACTTCCTGGCACCATAAGATGTTCTAGGCTCTTGTATTTTCCCTGACCATCCCTGGAATCAGCCACTTCTCCAAAGAGCCCTGGTTCCATTTATTGGAAAAGTGTTTAGACACAAAAATCTGGGTAGCAGGTGTGCTGCTTGCTACTGGTGTATCATTGCTTCTAGGCCCTCCAGGAGACTGAGCTACGAAGTATATATGTATGCATATCAACCACACATATACATACTTCTATTGTGTTTGTCTATATATTAAATACCATGAGTTCACACTGACACCTCTGGTTCCAATCCGATACCACAGGGCTCATTTTGGTCTTCTTCCTTTTCTCATTGGTAACTTCTTTCTTCAACAGTGAAAAGTTGTTGGCTCTCATTATCTACAATATATTTACTTATTTGTTCAATTCTGGTATACACACAAAGTAGTTTCAGAATTACTAACTCATACCCTTGTGAGAAACACATTTACTAGCTTGATTACAGCATTTATGTAGAGTTCTCTTTGTCTTTAACCTTAGAGTATCCAGTCAAGATAGTGGTTCCTAAAGTTACTTAGGTCAGTTCTTTTCTTTGCCACTTCCTTCAGTGAGGTTATGTCATTCATTTGTACTACAGTTACGTTTATTTGTTAGTGTTTGTATTCATTCTCTTCTATTTTTACAGCCGTCCCCTGGTATCCCTGGGGGACTGGTTCCAGAATCCACTGCAGATACCAAGATCTGAGGAAGCTCAAATGCTTTATATAATATGCTGTGTAGTATTTATATATAAACTATACATATCCTCCTGTATACTTTAAATCACCTCTAGATGACATTACTTATAATACCTAATACAGTATAAATGCTACATAAACAGTTGCCTGCACACGGCAAATTCAAGTTTTGCTATTTGGAACTTTCTGGAATTTTTTCCCCAAATATTTTCCATCTGCAGTTGGTTGAATATATAAATGTGGAAGCCGAAAATACAAAGGGCTGAATGTAGTCTATTTACTCTCAGGTGGCTTCACCCATTGCTACGGTTTCATTGATCATCTTTTTTGAGCTATATAACCACATACACTCTTACTGGACATCCCCACCTACCTCGTGGGTTTGTTGTGAGGCTTAAGGGATTAAATATTTGTAAATATTTAGATCATATTAGCACTTAGTTAGCGGTATTTATATATTTTACATATTACTCTTACTCTATCATATTCCCTGTCTCAAGGAATAGTGCTACCAAACCTGAAACCTGAGTGCCATTCCTGACCTCTCTTTCTTTCCCTTAGTCTCATTCCCCAATCAAACGTCAAATCCTGGTAAATTTCCCTCCTTAAACACGTAGTGAGTGTTCCATCTTCACTTCCACTACCTTTATTCAGGTATCATCTCTCACTTTGATTACTGCCACACCCATCTAACTGGTCCTTGACTTTAGTCCAACATTTTCTTCACACTGCAGCCAGAGAGATCTTTCTCCACACCCCTTCTCTACTGTGGAAACGCCTTCACTTTATTTTCTGACAAATATTAAAATGAAAATTTTAGTAAATACAGAAAAGCAGAAAAAAAATCACCTATAATGTCATCACCTAGAGATAACCAATTACTTTTTCGGGATATAGCCTTGCAGGCTTTTCCTTCACAAACACACACACACACTCATGCACATTATAATATGGCATGTTATTTCTTTTTTGAAACCTGGATTTTAATTGATAATATTGTATACATCACTTCATGGTAGAAAACAAAAATCTAAATATTCATTAAAAAAATAGGCTCATAGTATATTCCACTGCATGAGATACCTAAAGTTTATTTAACAAGTTTATTATTAATAGACATTTAGGCCTCTCTCTCTCCTTCTTTCTCTGCTGTTACAGACAACAGCAAACATTATACAGTTTTGGCATAATTTTGCCTGACTATTTCCTTAGGATAAATTCCTAGCAGAGGAACTGCTGGGTAAAAAGGAAGGCAAAGGTGTATCATTTTACATATTCAGCAATATATGATAGTGACCATTAGCCAATGTTAGGTATTATTCTTTTTAAATGTAATACACAAATAGCATTTAACTGCTGCTTTAATATGCAATTCTTAGATAACATGTAAGGTAGGATTTTTTTTTTTTTTTTTTTTTTTTTGCGGTACGCGGCCTCTCACTGTTGTGGTGTCTCCTGTTGCGGAGCACAGGCTCTGGACGCGCAGGCTCAGCGGCCATGGCTCACGGGCCTAGCCGCTCTGCGGCATGTGGGATCTTCCCGGGCCAGGGCACGAACTCATGTCCTCTGCATCGGCAGGCGGACTCTCAACCACTGTGCCACCAGGGAAGCCCATAAGGTAGGATTTTTAACTTTTATATTTTTTCTTTTATAAATTACCCTTTTGTGTCAATTGTCCACTTTTCTACCATATTGTCTTTTTCTTATTGATTTGTAAGAGTCCTTTATTACATAGTCTGCAATAAAGGACTAAATTAGCAGGTCTGAATGGTCCAAACTCTGCATATTCCAAGGAAAGGTTTGACTCTGGCCTTGCTCCTGGTAGATAACCTATAAGCCCCTGAAACATCCCATCTGTTAAGAGTGTCTCTGTTTACCTGAGGCCTTGGGACAGGTCAAAGAGTTTATGCTAACAATGGGATTTATGGTGGGAATCTTGGACCATGTGGTATCAGCTTGCCCACTGGAGGAGCTGGAGACTGGAGGTCAGCAAAATGGATGGGCAGCCATGCTTATATGACCAACTTCCAGTAAATACTCTGGACACCAAGGTTTGAATGAGCTTTCCTGGTTGGCAGTACTGCATACATATGGCCACACATCATTGCTCAGAGAATTAAGGACTACTTGCACAAGTCCATTGAGAGAGGACAACTGGAAGCTTGCACCTGGTCTCTCCTGGACCCTGCCTTACATGCTTTTTTTTCATTGCTGATTTTAATCTGCATCCTTTCACTGTAATACTCATCTTACTGGGAGTATAACAGTTTTGCTGAGTTCTGTAAGTACTTCTAGAACATCACTGAACCTGAGTATGGTTTGGGGACCTCTGAACACAGATAGTAACCAGCAACTCCCCTGTCATAACATAGATAACAAATATAGTCTTCACTTTATCATTTGTCTCTAATTTTTGCTGCTTTCTGAAAAGAGCTAATATTTAAAAATTTTACCTTATAAAACCTGGGGTTTTTTTTCTCTCTGTATAGGTTCTAAGTGCGTGTGAGGGGTTTTGTTTTGTTTTACAAAACATAGATTACATAGATTATACACTTTAACAAGGTTTTTTTTTTTTTTTTTTACACATTCTACATAAAAACATGAGTATGCAAAACATGGGTGTACACAGAGTAAAATATGTGTGCCTTTCAACTTCTCTTCTACTCTACTTCCCTCCCTGGAGGTAACTCATTGTCAGTCACTTGGTTTGCATCCTTTTCTGTGTATTTATGAACATACATAATATAACCACATACATACTTAACATAATGCACACCATACTATATTCATTGTTCTGCAACATCCTTTATTCACTAATGTCTTAGAGATCTTTCTTTGTGTGTTAACTTCACAATAAACTACATAATAAACTATCTTATTCTATTTTATAGCAGCACAATATTCCACTGTATGGGTCTATCACAATATGTTTAACCATATCCAGAGTGAACATTTAAGCTGTACCTATTTCTCAAATTATAAACAATATTGTAATAAACATCTTTGTACATACTTCCCTGTGCACCTGTGCAAGTATTTCTGCAGGACAGATCTTAGAATAGAATTTCTGAACCACAGAGTGAGCTCATTTAACATTTTTGTAAATGCAGTCAAATTGCCACCCAAAATACTTCCTCAACTGTACAACCGGTGCCCTTCCCCCCTGCACTTTCCTCAACACTTTGTATCACCAATATTTTTATATTTTGCCAGTCCAGTGGGTGAAAAATATCTGTCTTCATTTGCATTCTACGGTTACTTATGAAGTTAAGCACTTTTTTCATTGGTTTCCTGTATCTTCTATAAATTGCCTGTGCATATCCTTTGCCCACTTTTCTTTTTTCTCTTTTCTTTTTTCAACAAGTCTCTTTACATATTATAGACACTTTCTCTAACACGTTGCAAATATTTTCTTCAAATCTCTAATTTTTAGCCCTTTGTTCTTTTCAAATACAAAAACTTTAAATTTTGATATCATTAAATTAATGAATTTTCCCCAGAGGGTTTTGTTTCCTGTTTGGGTGGTTTGGTAGGGCTACAGCATAAAGTGCAAGGGTGGAAGGCCAAGCAGTATGCAATATTAAGGTCATAAAAGGCTTTGAGGGCACTGCTAAGAAACTAAAACATTATCCTGATGGCAGCAGGGAAGCATATAAAAGTTTTCAGCAATAGAGTGACTTTCAACAAATTCTCCATTTAATAAGAGCACCTACTAAGTGCCATGGTCAACTCTGTCTCTTAGAAAATGGTAACTTTTGTACCTTTTACATTTCCCACAATTCAAAATAACTAAAAGACACAGAAAGCTCATTATGTTAAAAGACACAATTAGGGGAATCTGCTCTGCCACATATTAAAACAAAATGGTATCAGTGCAGAAACTGTGAGGGCCGTGAAACAGTCTAGAAACAGATCCGAGTATACACACGCCTGTAGAATAGAATAAAAGCGTCATTTCGATTCAGTGGGAAAACAGATGATGGCAAGACCACCGGGGAAAAAGGCATATTCCTATCTAACACGTTATCACAAAATTAATACCCAGTAGGTTAAAATGTAAAAAAAAAAAAAAAAAGCTATGTAAAAAATCCTTTAAAAGTATTACAAGAAAATAAAGGTGAATGTTTAATACTCTTGAGATGGGGAAAACTTTCCAAAAATGATACCCACCCACGCCTATTCCAAAATAAATTGCATAAGATATTAGAGGAAAATAGGTTTGTAATCTTGGAACGCGGAGGCCTTCCTATCAAAGGGGCACAGGGTATCCAAGAAGTCTAAGGGCGCCGCTGGGGGGCTCCGAGTCGACCGAAGGGGCGGCGTCCGCGACCCGTGACCCCGGGGCTGCCGCCCGCCCTGCCCCCTCGCCTGCCGCCCGCGGGGCCGCACTCACCCGCCTCCACAGACAAAGGGCGCCCAGGCCGGCTCCGCCCCCTGACGACGACACCGCCGCCGCCGCTGCCCGTCCGGACCCAGGCGGGAGAGGGTAATGAGGGCCCTGATGCCTGAGCCAATGACGCCCAGTGACGGGGCCCTGGGGTTGGACCAGCCGCCGGCGCCAGCCGGGCTCTGACGAAAGCCTCTAAGCAATGGCGGGCGCGCCGCGCTGGCTTCGGCTCTGCGATACGCATGCGCCGGCGGCGCCCAGGGCCGACTGCTTCCCATATGCAGGGCTCGGAACTCCCACCCGCTTTCCCGGGCCTGCTTTTCACCAGGGCCGCGCTGACCCCGGGGGCCCGGACCTCCCGCTCCCGGCACTCGCAGAACTGCGCCTTCCGAGAGAGCCGAGGACCCCTCATAGCCCCTGCCAATCAGAAGCTCCCGCGTGAGTCGCTGCTCGGTCCCCTAGGTGACCACACAAGCCGTCGCTCTCCTCAGTCCTGAAATACCGGCCCCCTCCCGAATTTTATATTGACGAAACTAAAAATACAATAATAATGATTGAATATATCAGGTCTACTGATGAGACTAATGGAATTCTTTTAAGGGGGTAACATTTTGCTTAATTGGACTTCACCAAAATCGGCTGCAAATGTTCATCTGTTAATGCTAGCATTCAATGGGAAAGGAGAGACTTCAACAAATAGTGTTGGAACAACTGGATATGCACGTGCAAAAGAATAAAATTGGACCCTAGCCTTACACACCACATACAAAAAGTAATTCAGGGGCTTCCCTGGTGGCGCAGTGGTTGAGAGTCCGCCTGCCGCTGCAGGGGACACGGGTTCGTGCCCGGTCCGGGAAGATCCCACATGCTGCGGAGCGGCTGGGCCCGTGAGCCATGGCCGCTGAGCCTGCACGACCGGAGCCTGTGCTCCGCAACGGGAGAGGCCACAACAGTGAGAGGCCCGCGTACCGCAAAAAAAAAAAAAAAAAAAAAGTAATTCAAAATGGATCAAAAAACCTAAACGTGAGAAGTAAAATTATAAAACTCTTAGAAGAAAACATAGGAGAGAAGCTTCATGATGTTGTTCTTGGCAATTATTTCTTGTATATGACATCAAAAGCACAGACAACAAAAGAAAAAAATGGATAAATTGGACTTCAATATTTAACACTTTTGTACATCAAAGAACAGTAGTAATTGACTGAAATGACAATCCACAAAATGGGAGAAAATATTTGCAAATCATATATCTGATAAGGGATTAATATCCAGAATGTATAAAAAACTACTCTAAGTCAACAACAAATAAACAGGTAACCAGATTTTAAAATGAGCAAAGGACTTGAATAGGCAATTCTTCAAACAAGGCATGCAAATGACCAAAAAGCACATGAAAAGATGTTCAGCATCACTAATCATTAGGGAAATACAAGTCAAAACCACGAGATACCAAGTGACACCCACTAGGACAGCTACTACAAAAAACAGTTAAGTACAAGTGTTGGCAATGATGTGGAGTAATTGGAACTCTTGTGCGTTACTGGTGGGAATGTAAAATGGTACAGCTGCTGTGGAAAAGAGTTTGGCAATTTTTCAAAAAATTAAACATAGAATTACAATATGATCCAGCAATTCCATTTCTGGGTAGATAACACCAAAAGACTTGAAAGCAGGATCTCAAAGAGATATTTGCATCCCCATGTGTGTTACAGCATTATTCACAATAGCCAAAAAGTGGAAGAAACCCAGTGTTTGTTGACAGATGAATGAATAAGCAAAATGTAGTATATGTATACATACTATAGAGTATCATTCAGCCTTAAAAAGGAAGGAAATTCTGAAACATGCTACAACATGAATGAACGTTGAAGACATTATGCGAAGTGTAATATAATTCAGTCACAAAAGGTCAAATGCTACTCAGCCATTACAAAGAATGAAATAATGCCATTTACAGCAACATGGATGGACCTAGAGATTGTCATACTGAGTGAAGTAAATCATACAGAGAAAGAGAAATATCGTATGATATCCCTTATATGTGGAATCTAAAAAGAAATGACACAAATGAACATATTTACAAAACAGAAACAGACTCACAGACTTAGAGAACAAACTTATGGTTACCAGAGGGGATGGATGGAGGGAAGGGATAGTCAGGGAGTTTGGGATCAACATGTACACACTGCTATATTTAAGATGGATAACCAACGAGGACCTACTGTACAGCACAGGGAACACTGCTCAATGTTATGTGGCAGCCTGGACGGGAGGGGGGTTGGGGGGAGAATGGATACATGCATATGTATGGTTGAGTCCCTTTGCTGTGCACCTGAAACTATTACAACATTGTTAACCAGCTATACTCCAATATAAAATAAAAAGTTAAGAAATAAAGGTCAAATACTGTATGATTCCACTTATATGAGGTACCTAGAGTAGTTAAATTTGGACATTGACAGACATTACAATTGTTGCCAGGGGCTGAAGGTGGAATGGAGATGTCTAGTTACTGTTTAATGAGTACAAAATGTCAATTTGAGAAGATGAAAAGACTTCTGGAGATGATGGCTGCACAACAAAGTGAATATACTGAATGCCACTGAACTTCAAATGGTAAGTTTTATGTTATGTATTTTTTAATACCATAAAAAGAGAAAAAAGACAGCTGGATCCTTATATCTGTTTCTACATTTAATCTTTTGAAATATGTTGTTTTGGTTGATGTTTCTGAAGAAAATCTGACTTCATATAGATACATAGTTGGAAAAAAGAATCCTTTAATAAGTCTTCTCTTGTAATTGTGAATATTCTTCTTTGATACCCCACCAAAACTTGATGAGATTAGTTGCAATGTAGAATCTGAAACCATATTCATATACTTTTGGTTTTTACACCACAATCTTGTTAGTCTGTCTCACTCTCCAAATGGATCTTGAACTCATGTATGACTTTGTAATGTCACACACTGGCCATTTGGAAAATATCTGTTTACTGAGTTACCTAACTCAGTGGGTCCTAAATGGGTATGATTTTACCCTCTAGGAAATATTTGGCAATGTCTAGAAATATTTGGCAATATGTGGCAATGGTTGTCACACGCTGGGGTTGCTACTGACATCTACTGGGTAGAAGCCAGAGATACTGCTAAACATTTTAACAATGCATAACAAAGGATTATATAGCTCCAAATGTCAATAGTGCTGAGGTTGGAAAACCCTAGTTTATTTAATGCTGACGTATTTCATTATGCAATATAAAAATTTGTGTTTGTTAATATCATCACTAATCTTTTTGGGAAAGTTTGTAAGTATTAGGAAGTTGTCAAGATAGTGGATACAAGTTCTCCAAAAACTTTAAAGTTCAAATTTTATCATTTACAACATATATTTTCAGTTATTTTCCTTCATGCTGTAAAGCACACTTCATTCATGTTCAAGAAACTGTCTTAGAAATAACCAAGTCTAAAAAACTAGTATTTGTCAGTTGTTTTTGCAGTTGAAATTGGTGTTCCATAAAATGAGTTACTATCTCTCACAATCACATAACTTATTTTCGCACTTGTATACGGTATAAATGCTTTATGGTACTCACTACCTTGATTAAAGTAGCAGCAGTTTTAGCCACCATTGCTTTTGACCCATCAGTGCAAATGTCAACACAGTGGAAAAAGCAAATTACCTTAGTATTATTAGAAAATAAAGTTGACCGTACGGGCCCCCTGAAAGAGAGTCAGGGATCCCCAGGGGCCCAGGGACCATACTTTGTAAACTTCTTCTCTAGATTTATGTGAAAGAAGTAAACCCCTATTTGTTTAAGGCACCATTAATTAGGTTTTAAAAAATAAGATAACTTGTATCTTTAGTTTTCAAACCATCTTCTGCAGACTTGCCAAAAAGTCAACAGTTACGCAGAGATACTTATTTTTTTTAATTCCTCTCTTTTTTTCAAGAGTTACTGAGATATAATTGACAAATAGAAGTTGTATATATTTAAGGTGCATAATGTGATGTTTTGATATACATATACACTGTGAAATGATTACCACAATCAAGCTAACATATCCATCACCCCGCATAGTTACCACTGTGTGCGTGTGTGTGCATGTGTGTTTGTGTGTTGGGGGGAGGAGAATGCTTAAGATCTACTCTTAGCAAATTTCAAGTATAAAATACAGTATTGTTACTTATAGTCACCATGTTGTACGTTAGATCTCTAGAATTTTTTCATCTGCATAACTGAAACACAAGACTCTTAAATTTATAGTAATTTACTTCAAATTCTGAAGTAGGATAAGTATAAGAAGTTAAGAAATAACCCTTTTTCAGTGGTTTCAGTGTTTACTGTTGGATTGCAATTAAAGCTCGGAAATCACTGCAATACCCACCATTATTGTTCTACTAAATAGTATAGAACCTTCATATATACTAGACTAGAGTAAACCATACCATAGAACAAAACACTACCTGTAGTAGAAAACACTATTTACCATTAGGGAAAAAATGAGGTAAATCTATATACTAAAGTGGAATAATCCTCAGGATATATCAAGTGAAAAGACCATGGTACAGAGCCGTTCTTTAATTCTGTTTGCTTTTCTCTTTGCTATGCTTATATATAATATTTCCCTTTAAAACATGCCTCATAGTCTCAGTATCTTTGTGTTATACTCAAAAGTAGGATAGCATGTCCTTCTCAGGCAGTGTTGCTTAGAAATCAGCACAGCTTGCTCTCTTGTACCTCTCCTCCCTTGTTCCAAACTGTTGCAAACACAGTGAATATTTGGTCCAGAACTGGGGACAGTAGAAAGAACACCAGCGTTGGAATCAGTTCAGACCTGTGTCTGCCACATAGCTGAAATCTCGAGCAAGTAAGTTACTTAATTTTTTCGATTCTGAATTTTCTCTTCTAGCATATGGCAATGAAAATATATGTATCTCATATCTATTATGAGAACTAAAGGAGATAGAGCACATCAGCACTCAGCACAATGCTTCATAAATGACAACTATCATTAATTTAGTTCCTTGTCTAAGGGAGTCATTTAGAGTTTTAGAAGCTCTGCTTTCTCAATTCTCCTTCAATAAGTACACTCTAACACCTCAGCCTCCCCTGATAAGCTACTCTGGAAAGTTAAGTAATTATAAGTGTCTTCCTGGTTCTTTTAGCACTTTTTAAGAAGGAAGGGGGGTGATATAGGAGTACAGGATTAAGAGCCACAAACAACTACCTATAAAATAAATAAGCAGCAGAGATATATTGTACAGCACAGGGAAATATAGACATTATTTTGTAATAACTTTAAATGGAGTATAATTTATAAAAATATTGAATCACTGAAAGCAATATACTATTAGCTGTACACCTAAAATTAATATACTATTGTAAATCAACTATACTTCACTAAAGAAAAAGTGAAAAAGAAAAGCAAAATTCCCTGTTTCCGTTTCTCAAGCCCAGAGAGTTCTTTAAAGAAGAACAATACTCTTTGTCCTTTTGATTTCAAAAGGGAGTTTACCTTTCTTTAGATGCTTTTTATATGTTTATGATTAAATGTATTACTGTACATTATAAGTTGAGTATTATTTATTATATAGAAGCCTGTCTAGCAAAGCAGCCACAATTGAAAACAGGTTAACAGTGTGGACTGAAAGCCAAAACCAGGGATAATGTCTATACTAGGCTCCCTTATTGATCTAAATTATATTGTAGGAATGTAGCCTTTTAAAGTAATCTTTTAAAGGTTTTTGTTTTTTTATTTTCAGCTCCTTCAGTCTGACATGGCAGAAAAACCAATGCGTATGTCCACACAAATACCCGATGATGAAGATATAGTTGAGTATATCTTTCAAAGAGAATTCTCCTTTTTGTCCTTAACAAAATTGTGTAGCTTCAAAATATTGACTCAGTAAACTGATATAGACCTAGATGGTAAAGGCTTATGTTTGTTATGTTTGGACATGAATTAACTTTTATACTGATTGGAGTTAAATATCAATGATCGTTTAAATAGCTGATGCATGTTTCTTGCATCTGCAGACATTTTTAGTAGTACAAAAGACTATTCCTATTTAACACCAAAGAATAACAAATGAAAATTCCAGAACCTCCCAGTAGGTGAGGAGAATAATGCTACTTTGATGTATATGTTTGTGGACCTTTAGATACTGATAATAAAAAACTTTTAAATGAAGTTATTTTAGGAAGTGGCTGGGTGGCTGCTTTTTTATTACTTTACTGAGTGGGAGATCGAACCAAGTTCCATGTTAAGACGCGTCTCTGTACTAGGGAAAACATAGTAATTCACATAAAATTTTACCCTAAAAGAGAGAGTAGCATATCTGAATGGGTGAAAACTGAGTTTTAGAACTATTTTTGACCAAAATAGATACATGAACAGATACATGAATATTGAGCTATGTTAAGTAGTGTTTGTTTATGACTTAATAACTAATGGCTCTCTTTTTGGTGTTTTCCTCCAATCATGCATGGTTTTCTGTATCTTTGTTTGAACCATCGAACGATCATATTTTTTCTCTTCTCTTTCTCAGTTACTTTTCTGAAGTGAGTGGTTTATTCCACCTTTATTTTTCTATCAGCCCCACTTTAAAAATCACATTTGATCCAACTTTCATCTTCGTTGCTTTTCTGAAACTATTACTGACCCTTTCAAGTCGGGTCCCCACAAGGGTCCTCCTGCCTGGGGTCACTCGTGCCAGTGGAGTGAGACTGGGTGCGGCTCAGAAGCAAAGGAAAGTTTAGTCTTTGATTAAAGAATGGAGAGGTGTGAGCTCAAGCTCTAAAGTACACACTCTGCGGACAGGCTGTGGGCAGGCTGCTTCGTAGGGTTCCAGTCTGCGGAGGGAGGGGTGGAGTTCTCGTGGGTGCTCACGGCACCCCACCTCTATCTTGAGTTGAAGTGTTGCTCGCAGGGCTTCTCCACACGATATGCCAAGTTGGGGTGTTGGGCCCATCGGTTCTGTGCTGGGAACTTTAATCCGAGGTGTTAGGTGCAGGCCTCTGCACACGGCCCCCTGTAGGCAAGTGAAACTAGACTTAGCGCGAAAGAAAAGTTGACAACTTATCTTATTGTTACCGACCCTTTTGAGTCGGGGTCCAACAAGAGTCCTCCTGCCTGGTGTTATTGGAGCCAATAGAATGAGAGCCAGTTTGGTTCAGAAGCAAAGGAAAGGTTTATTCTTTGATCAAAGAATGGAGAGGTGTGAGCTCTCGCTCTAGAGTCCTCGCTCTCCTGAACAAGCTGTTTACGGGCTCGCTTTATAGGGTTCTTGTCAGCGGAGTGGGGCGGCGTTCTTGGAGGGCGACTGCAGTGCCGGGTGCAGCAGCATCTATGCACACGGTTCACTGTCATCATCTTGAATTGAGGTGTCATGCAACAGCGCTTCTCCATATGGAGCGCCAAGTGGGGGTGTTGAGTGCAGCGGTTCTTTTTGTTGTTGTTAATTAATTAATTTATTTTTGGCTGCGTTGGGTCTTGATTGCTGCGCACAGGCTTTCTCTAAGTTGCATCGAGCGGGGGCTACTCTTGGCACGTCGGCCCAGTAGTTGTGGCTTGTGGGCTCTAGAGCGCAGGCTCAGTAGTTATGGCACATGGCCTTAGTTGCTCCATGGCATGTGGGATCTTCCCAGACCAGGGCTTGAACCCATGTCCCCTGAATTGGTAAGTGGATTCTTAACCACTGTGCCACCAGGGAAGTCCTGAGTGCAGTGGTTCTGAGCTGGGAACTCTAATCCCACACGTTAGGTGTAGGGGCTCTGCGCTTGGCCCCCTTAAGGCAAGTGAGATTAGACTAAGCACAAAAGAAGAGGTTAGACCTTATCCGATCACCTAGATTCCATCATATTTTTCCCAGGGACCCCAGTGGGCTTTGCTGGTGACAAAACTACTGTCAGAGTCCTATCTCAGTGACTAAACCACTGACTTATGCCCATCCCATATTACCTTTGGGCCCTCTGATGCATTAAATCACGGTGAATGCTCCTCTGTTTACATGACATTAAAATCATAAAATTTTAGAATAGGTGGATCCCAAAGGCCAATTAGTCGAACTTTAATCTGATATATAAATGCTTGCTACAAACCATTTAGCAAGTAGTCTTCCAAACTTTTTTTGAACCCTTTACAACTGGCAACTTAATTTATTCTCCTTTTTGAAATTAAAAATAACATTATTAAAAGAAAATTTCAAACAATAAGAAAGAGATAACAGGCCTTTCAACCTAGCTCTTTACAGGAAATAACTAATCTAATCTTTGAACAACTTTTCATATCAGCCCATACTGATCAACCTAATTCTTTTTAATAGCTCTGTTCTTTTTTTTTTTTACATCTTTATTGGAGTATAATTGCTTTACAATGTTGTGTTAGTTTCTGCTGTATGACAAAGTGAATCAGTTATACATATACATATATCCCCATATCCCCTCCTGCTTGCACCTCCCTCTCACACCCCTCTAGGTGGTCACAAAGCACCAAGCTGATCTCCCTGTGCTATGTGGCTGCTTCCCACTAGCTATCTATTTTACGTTTGGTAGTGTATATATGTCCATGCCACTCTCTCACTTCATCCCAGTTTACCCTTCCCCCTCCCCGTGTCCTCAAGTCCATTCTCTACATCTGCGTCTTTATTCCTGTCCTGTCCCTAGGTTCATCAGAACCTTTTTTTTTTAGATTCCATATATATGTATTAGCATACGGTATTTATTTTTCTCTTTCTGACTTACTTCACTCTGTATGACATACTCTAGGTCCATCCACCTCACTGCAAATAACTCAATTTCATTTCTTTTTATGGCTGAGTAATATTCCATTGTATACATGTGTCACATCTTCTTTATCCATTCATCTGTTGATGGACACTTAGGTTGCTTCCATGTCCTGGCTATTGTAAATAGAGCTGCAATGAACATTGTGGTACATGACTCTTTTTGAATTATGGTTTTCTCAGGGTATATGCCCAGTAGTGGGATTGCTGGGTCATATGGTAGTTCTATTTTTAGTTTTTATTTTTGAATTTTATTTTATTAATTCTTTTATACAGCAGGTTCTTATTAGTTGTCTATTTTATACATCTTAGTGTATACATGTCAATCCCAATCTCCCAATTCATCACACCACCACCCCCACCCCGCCACTTTCCCTCCTTAGTATCCATACGTTTATTCTCTATATCTGTTTCTCAATTTCTGCCCTGCAAACCAGTTCATCTGTACCATTTTTCTAGGTTCCACATATATGCGTTAATATACGATATTTGTTTTTCTCTTTCTGGCTTACTTCACTCTGTATGACAGTCTCTAGATCCATCCACATCTCTACAAATGACCCAATTTCGTTCCTTTTTATGGCTGAGTAATATTCCATTGTATATATGTACCACATCTTCTTTATCCATTCGTCTGTCGATGGGCATGTGTCTTTTTGAATTATGCATGTGTCTTTTTGAATTATGGTTTTCTCTGGGTATATGCCCAGTAGTGGGATTGCTGGATCATATGGTCATTCTATTTTTAGTTTTTTTAAGGAACCTCCATACTGTTCTCCATAGTGGCTGTATCAATTTACATTCCCACCAACAGAACACTCACTTTTATAAGGGAAGGGGCTTCACAACTCATCTTCTGGCTCTAGTTTCCTCTCCAGGCCACTGTCATGCTAGTGCCTTATTCATCTTTTTGAAATGCTTCTTCCTTCTACTATTCTCTGGCTCAAACCTCTAGCCACTGCCCATTACCATTTAGATAAAATCCATATTCCTTAGCCTCATATTTAAAACTCTCTATTGTTGGGTCCTTTTTTTACCTCTTGTTCATAATACCTCCCTCCTTCATACAAGTCTTATCCTGTCTTCAAGAGACAATCTGCCATCTTTTAAAATTATTTTTAACTACTCTATGCCACAGTCATCTATCCTTCTTCCAAATTCCTATATTATTTTTTGACTTTTCTGTAATTTTGGTACTTAGTATGATATTAATAGATATTTTAACTTTTTCTTCATGGCTTTTATTCTATTGAAATTGTAGGCTCTTCATAAATAAGACTCTTTGACTTATAGAACATCAGAGTGTGAAAGAATTTTAAGCTCTCCTGATCAAATGTTCTCATTTTACAGAAGAGAAAACAGGCACCAGTGACTATCCCAAAGGCTCACAATGACTAGTGACTTTTCTTATTCAGCTACCTTTCCCCATACCACTGGGAAAAAAAGTTCAGTGAATACAGGGTAAACATCAGGGCTTGTCAGAGCTTGTAGAGTCCTTTTATAAATTTACAGACTATAACTTTATGTACAGTATCCCATTTGCTAGATGTAGTCTGTGTGTCCTTGCTATCATGAGGGATTAAAATAATGTATGATTTGCATTTCAGTTTCATGTGAATGCATGTGAAATAATCCTTTTAATAGTAGGTTCATATATTTTTATATATCTACCTTGTTTATTTCTTAATTTGCTTTATTTGTGCTTTGTTTGTGGATGATGCAAAGTTGAATTCAAGAACGAGACTTGAAAGATCACAAATTCCAAATTAGTAGAATCTGAAATATTTAAGTTCTCTCCATAGATTATTTTGGAATTTTATAAAAGTAAATATTATAAGAAAGAACTTTTGGCCCGTCAGAAGACATTTGTTAAGTAATAGTGATGATTCTATGGAAACCCCTGCTTGTTCTATCGATATTTGCTCTGTGGGTGAAAACTCAGTGTTCATGAGGCCAAGGTTTCTGGTCTGTTCCTGATAAGAAAATGGGCTATATTTTGTTCTATGGACACACAAAGCACTTTGATCTGGTACCTCCCTAAGCTACAGTTTTTAAAATGAGAGAAGCCTGCCACAAGGGAGTGTAGGACAGAGAGGACAGTAGAGTGTCCAAATCTTTTATTGTTACATATAATCTTCAGATTATATGGGTCAGAATGTTCTCTTTTGAGTAGAGAAGTCAAAATTTACCACCATATATAAACGCTGTCTTCTAAGAGCACAAGTAGTTACAAATTGAAAATTTTTATTATTTCTTATTTGATTGTATTTTCAGTTTAGGATTGGTAAATACACTCTCTTTAAATATAAAATCCCCA
Source organism: Tursiops truncatus (assembly GCF_011762595.2). Taxonomy (NCBI): domain Eukaryota; kingdom Metazoa; phylum Chordata; class Mammalia; order Artiodactyla; family Delphinidae; genus Tursiops; species Tursiops truncatus. The sequence goes on from NC_047048.1 coordinate 15,026,617, forward strand.
TGGAATTTTTACTAATTAATTCTTGGTTGATTCCTGGATTCTTGGTTGAGACCAGATAGGACCCGGGTAGGCTCCTATCTCTACCATTCACTCTTCATTTAGCATGCACTAATTCAACCAAAAGCTATTGAAAGCCTACTGTGAGCTGGGAGTTAATGATATAAAGTGAATAAAATTCTATCTCAAAGAGCTCAAAGTGTATTGAACTCTGTCTTTGGGTAAATCATGTAAACTGTTTGGATCTTAATCCCTTATTTTAACATAAGAGGATTAAATGAATTCTAATACTAATCATAGTGAAACTATTAATACAAATGTTTCCTTATATCATTGTGTCTATAATATTATAATGCTTATGGAAAAAGAAATAGCATAATTTAATTTCTATGCAAAGAGTGTTTTTAAAAAAATCTTTGAAGCATATTCTTATTTAGGACTACCAACTATATGTTTTCTTTGTTAAAAATTTTTTTAAAATAATTTCATATTTTTGACCACACTATTCAAAATAGTTATGCTAAAAACATGATATAGTAAACCTATTTTACTCTTACTACTGAACTCAATTAAGAGTCCCATAGCAGGGTGATTCAGGAAGGGGTAGGCATGTAGAAAGGAACATGAAATTGAAATATGAAGAACAGCAGTCTCATAGTTAATAATTTTGATGCTCAATTATGCAACATTTGGCCAGTAGGTGCCATTTAAACAGATTCTCCTGTAAAATTGCATTTGAATATATATGGGGTGAAAGAGCATCTTAATATTAATGGTTTTTCCAATGTGTAAACACGATATATATTTCCATTTATTTAGTTCAATCTTAATCGCTCTTATCATTCTTTTGTAGTTTTCAGTGTAAATGTCTTACATATCATTATGATACTTGATATTATTTCTATCATTTTGAATTAATCAAGACTTGTCTTGTGGCTTAATATATGATCTACCTTAGAAAATATTTTGTGTGCACCTGAGAAAAATGTGTAGTAGGCAGCTGTTAGATGGAACTTTCTGTATATGCCTATTAGGTCCATTCAGTCTATTGCATTGTTCAAATCTGCTGTTTCCTTATTGGTTCTCCATCTGGATGATGTATCCATTGTTGAGAGTGGGGTATTCAAATCCCCAGCTACTATTGCATTGCTATTTCTTTCTCCTTTTAGTTCTGCTAGTATTTGCTTTACATATTTAGGTACTGAGTGCATATTTATAATAAATACATCTTCTTGATAGGTTGTCCTCTTTATAATTATAACTTAGTCTATCTTGTCTGAAATAGGTATAGCTGCCTTTGCTTTATTTTGGTAACCATTTGCTTGAAATATCTTTCTCCATCCCTTTACTCTCAGTCTGTTGTGTTCTTAAAGTTATTCTCATGTAGGCAGCATATCATTTGGTTTTTTAAAATCCATTCAACCTTCTATGACCTTTTATTGGAGAATTAATTCACTTACCTTTAAAACAATTATCAATAGGTAAGGACTTACTATTGCCATTTTGTTAATTATTTCTGATTGTTCTGTAATTGCTTTGTTCTTTACTTGTTATCTTGCTGTCTTCCTTTGTGATTTGATGACTTTTTTTGGTGGTATGCTTTGACTCCTATATCATCATCTTTCATGTATCTAAAATTACCTATCACTTCATCCATTAAACTCATTTTTTCTGTAGATTCTTATACATGTTCATAACAGTTATAGTATTTGTCTGCCAATTCCAGTATCCTCATTATGTGGTTATTTCTATTGATTGTGTTTTTCCTTGGCTATGAGACAGATTTTTTTCTGCTTCTTCAAACCTAGTAATTTTGATTATGCATTGAGCATTGTGGATGGTATTGTAGAAAGTCTGAATTCTATTATTATATTTCTCTAAAGAGTATTGAATTTTGTTTTAGCAGGCAGTTAGATTACTGGCAAGTCATTTGGACACTGTTGAGTCATGATACTCTTTGTAAAGATGGGTTTATCTTAGTTATACCCTTTGACTTGGGAGTAACCCTTTGACTTAGAACATAATCCTAAATCCTATAGCAAGTCCTTTTACAAATTTAAATAAAAAGTCCAAAGTGTTTATCTAAAGTGTTGACCAATCTTGTCTAACTTGGAAGAAATGTAAACTCCAAACTCTGTCTCCTCGGGCCTTCCCAGGACCACTGCTGAAATACCAGTTTAGCACTTTTGGAATGCCAACTCTTCTCTCCATTGCCACTGAGCTCTTTGTAGCCATGCCTGCACGTGCAGAGTTAGACTCAGCCAAGTGTTCTAAAGTTTGCAGATTTGGATCTCCCCACTCTGTGGCTTGCTCTTCCAGCATTTCTTTCTCAATATCCCAGTATTTTGGCAGCCCAACTTCTGACCTTAGACTTCCCAGCTCAAGATTGTCATTCTGCTTGAGCTCTGCTTCCCAAGTTTCTCATTTACTGGGGAGTCACTTCAAGGGAATATATGGATAAACCTAGTTTCACCTCTTATGCTAACCTTATTTCCAGCGTGATTTATTCTTGTTTCTGCCTCCTTTTCTTTCCCTCCCAGTGCCTTCAAACAGTCCTTTTTTTTTTTTTTTTGGCCGCACCATGCGGCTTGAGGGACCTTAGTTTCCCGACCAGGGATTGAACCCGGGCCACGGCCATGAAAGCCCAGAATCCTAACCACTAGGCCACCAGGGAACTCCCCAAACAGTTGTTTCTAATTGTTGATGTAAGGAAAGGTAAAATGCTATAAGTTACTCTATCACCAAAAGCTAGGAGTGTACACACAATTTCACACCTTACTTTTTTAACTTAATATTTTCATGTATTTTTCAATTTATTAAAGCATTCTTCATAAACATCTTTAAAAATGACTTAAGAATGCCCCAGTGTGTGCGTGAAAAAATATATTATCATTTACTTGCATATTCTATTTCAGGGAGTCATACATTTGGATGTTAGATAGCTACAGTGAACACTTTTATGCATAAAGCATTTGTGAAATTTTCTAGTTGTTTGGGAGAGATTTCTAGGGATGAGATTAGTGTAGATTGTTAAGCATTCTTTGAATTATTTTTCCACCTTTTAAAAATAATCAGTTGGTAAATTTATGTATAATATTGTTGGATTTCTAGTTTTCTAGGTTGGTATTATTAGCAGTGGATTCCTTTAACAATTTGATATAACACAAGTTCTCAGAGGGCATATAAGAAATCTGAAGTCAAAGTTTTTAGTTGCTTCTTAAAAAATTCAAATTAACTTTGATTTCCTTACATATATTAACATATATTGGATTTCCTGAATTATTACCACACTGAAACGGAGTGAAAGAATGTTGTTTCCTTTTTTTCTATAAAAATAATTTATTATTGTATAGTAACATACTAGGCTTTCTTGTGGTACTTCTGTAATTTCCTATTTTTAAATTTAAAAACATAGTCTGAGTGTGATCAGAGATAGAGTCACTATTTATAAAAATGATGACAAAAATCTGTGTGTCTGGATAAAGATTTCTCTTCTCACAAATTTACTTCATTTGCATCTTATCTGAGGTATGATGATCAAATGATAATCAATTCCATTTCTTTGACATATTATTATAGTCATATTTTCAAATGACATTTTCTATTCTAATTAATATATTTTTATTTGTTTTTTTCTCTAAGCAAAAAGAAGATAATATCCGTTGTTTAACTACGCTTGATCATTTTGGTTTTGATTGTTTGCCTCAACAACTGGTGAACAAATCTGTTCAACAAGGGTTCTTTTTTAATATTCTCTGTGTGGGTAAGTGCCAAACCCCTCACATGAATTATTTCCTGATTTTCCTAAATGCTCATTTCAACTTACCTTAAGCAGCATAACACTGGTGCTGTTAATTTAAGACTATGTCTTCATGTTTGTATTGGTTTGTATCTTTAGTCATGTTACTTAGACATTTTTTTCTTTAAGTGTTTCAGTGCCTTTCAAAATCTGATATAGCTTTGTGTATATTATCTTTCTATATTATGTAATGATGGAGGGAGTCAAGAGTAGCATGTATACTTTCAAGGATATTCCAGTCTTTAAAGTGTTTGGGACCCTTTAAACCATCCTAGAGGGTCAGGGTGTTACTTCTTCTCAGACATCTTATTCCCCTATGATGTATCTATGTTTATACAGGGGAAACTGGGATTGGAAAATCAACATTGATCGACACACTGTTCAATACTAACTTGAAAGACAAAAAATCCTCACATTTTTGCCCAAATGTTGGACTTAAAATTCAGACATATGAACTTCAGGAAAGCAATATTCAGTTGAACTTAACTGTTGTGGAAACAGTGGGGTATGGTGATCAAATAAACAAGGAAGGCAGGTGAGTGGTTTTTTATTTTAATTTAAAAATTATTCTTATTTCAAGGAACTTACTTTCTTTCTCCATGTATTAAAAAGTAATAGTCTTCTACGGGCTTCCCTGGTGGCGCGGTGGTTGAGAGTCTGCCTGCCGATGCAGGGGACAGGGGTTCGTGACCCGGTCCGGGAAGATCCCACATGCCGCGGAGCAGCTGGGCCCGTGAGCCATGGCCGCTGAGCCTGCGCGACCGGAGCCTGTGCTCCGCAACGGGAGAGGCCACAACAGCTAGAGGCCCGCGTACCGCAAAAAAAAAAAAAAAAAGTAATAGTCTTCTAGAATATATATATATATATGTATATATACATGTACATATATATATAACTGAGTCACTTTGCTGTACAGCAGAAATTAACACAACATTGTAAATCAACTATATTTCAATTAAAAAATAATAAAATGGCTCTATTGTAATAGATGGCATGCAGTTGGATCTTTTTTACAGCCACCCCTGCTTTATTTTCATTTCCACTTTCATGGTATATCTTTTTCTATTTCTTTACTTTGGGCCTATGTGTGTCCTGAATGCTGAATGAGTCTCTTGTCAGCAGCAGATGGTTGGGTTTTATTTATTTATTTATTTTGTTTGTTTGTTTGTTTTGCGGTATGTGGGCCTCTCACTGTTATGGCCTCTCCCGTTGCGGAGCACAGGCTCCGGACGCGCAGGCTCAGCGGCCATGGCTCACGGGCCCAGCCGCTCCGCGGCATGTGGGATCTTCCCACACCGGGGCACGAACCCGTGTCCCCTGCATCGGCAGGCGGACTCTCAACCACTGCGCCGCCAGGGAAGCCCCGGGTTTTATTTTTTAATCCATCTAGCCAACTGTGCCTTTTGATTACTGAGTTCAACTCATTTATATTTAGAATAATTACTGAGATGTAAGGACTTACTACTGCCATCTTATTAATTGTGTTCTGGTTGTTTCGTAGTTCCATTATTTAGTTTTTTTCTCTGTTTCTTTCTGTCTTTGTAAATTGGTGATTTTTTGTGCTGGTATGTTCTGATTTCCCTTTCTTTATCTTTTGTGAATCTACTCTAGGTTTTTGCTTTGTGGTTGTCATGAAACTTACATAAAACATCTTACAGATAAAACTGATACGTGGTTTACTTTGATCGCATAAGAAAATTTCACCCTTTTGCTCCCCATTTTATATTTTGAGGTCACAAATTTACCTCTTTTTATATTATATATTCTTTAACAAATTACAGTACTATAGTTATTTTTAATACTTTTGTCCTTAACCATTATACTCTAGTTAAGTTGTTAACATGCTATCTTATCACAGATTAGATTTTTCTAAATCTGTATATTTGCCTTTACCAGTGTGTTACATACTTTTGTACATCTTCATGTTCTAATTAGTGTCTTTTTGCTTCTGTCTGAAGAATTTCTTAAAGATTTTCTTGCAAGGCAGATCTAGTACCAATGAACTTTCTCAGCTTTTTTGTTGTTGTTTGAGAAAGTCTTATTTCTCCTTCATTTCTGAAGAATAACTTTGCCAAACAGAGTATTCTTGGCTGGCAATTTTTATATTTTGTTATTTTTCTCTCTCCTGGCCTGTAGGTCTTTGCTGAGAAATCTGCTGATAGCCTAATGGGGGTTTCTTTATAGGTTACACTTCTTTTTTCTCTTGCTGCTGTTAGGATTCTGTATTTGTCTTTGATTTTTTTTTTTTTTTTTTTTTTTTTGGGGTACGTGGGCCTCTCACTGTTGTGGCCTCTCCCGTTGCTCAGCACAGGCTCCGGACGCGCAGGCTCAGCGGCCATGGCTCAGGAGCCCAGCCGCTCCGCGGCATGTGGGATCTTCCCAGACCGGGGCACGAACCCGTGTCCCCTGCATTGGCAGGCAGACTCTCAACCACTGCGCCACCAGGGAAGCCCCTGTCTTTGATTTTTGATAGCCTCATTATATGGTGTCTTGAGAAGGTCTTTATGCATTGAGATATATGGTGATCTATTAGGTTTGTAAACTTAGATGGCTAAGTGTCTCCCAAAATTTGTGAAGTTCTCAGCTATTCTTTCTTTTTTTTAAGTTAATTTTTCCTGGAGTATAGTTGCTTTATAATGTTGTGTTAGTTTCTTGCTGTACAGCAAAATGAATCAGTCATATGTATACATATATCCCCTCTTTTTTAGATTTCCTTCCCGTTTAGGTCACCACTCAGCTATTCTTTCTATTTATTTATTTGTTTGTTTTTTTGTTTGTTTGTTTATGGCTGTCTTTGGGTCTTTGTTGCTGTGTGCGGGCTTTCTCTAGTTGCGGCGAGCGGGGGCTGCTCTTCATTGCAGTTCTCGAGCTTCTTCTCATCGTTGTGGCTTCTCTTGTTGCGCAGCATGGGCTCTAGGCGCGTGGGCTTCAGTAGTTGTGGCTCGTGGGCTCAGTAGTTGTGGCTCACAGGCTCTAGGGTGCAGGCTCAGTAGTTGTGGCACACGGACTTAGTTGCTCTGTGGCATGTGGGATCTTCCCGAACCAAGGCTCAAACCCGTGTCCCCTGCATTGGCAGGCGGGTTCTTAACCACTGCGCCACCAGGGATGTCCCTATTCTTTCTTTAAATAAACTTTCTGCCCTTTTCTTCCTTTCCTCTCAGTATGGAAATCCAACTATTCTAATATTTATATATTTTTGAAGTCCCTTAGATCATATAAGCTTTCTTCATTCATTTTCATTCTTTGCGTCTTTATTTTCCTCTGCTTGAGTTATTTCAAAGTTCCTATTCTCTAGCACACTGATTCTGTTTTCCATTTGGTCTCTTCTGCTGTAGATGCTCTCTATTGCATTTTCTATTTCATTCATTGAATTTTTCAGTCCCAGAATTTCTGTTTGGATTTTTTTTTTTTTTTAAGATTTCTATCCCTTTCTTAAGTTTCTAATTTTGCTCATACATTGTTTTTCTGATTTTGTTGAATTGTCTTTATGTGTTTTCTTGTATCTCATTGAGTTTCATTAAAACAATTATTTTGAAATCTTTTTCAGATAGATTGCAAAATTCTGTGCCTGTGATTCAGTTATTAGAGGATTATTATTATCTTTTGCAGGTGACATGTTTTCTTGATTCTTCACATTCCTTGGAGTTTTGCATTGCTGCTTTTGCACTTGAAGTAGCAGACAGCTCCTCAAATCCTTTACTAGTTGCATTTAGGTGGATATACTGTTTATTAGTCCTGTTATATCTGGGAGCTTTCTCTGATCTTGTATGGACAGCCCAGCTCCACAGTTCTTACTCCCTCTTGTGGCAAAATTCTTAAGCTTTTATGCCTTCTCTGATTCTTACAACTCTCCTGGCTGGCTTCTAGGAACTTCTTTTTTTCCTTTCAGAAAGTGGTGCTATAGCTCAAAATTTCCAGAAAGTGGTTTCTCTTGCTCACAGATTCTGGTCTGATTTTTCTGAGCACACTCCATTTACCAGATCTCACTCTTGCCATCACATGCAGGAGTGTGCACACAGCCTGCTGCAGAGTGTGGGGAGGTGTGGGTTTACATGGGGCACTGGGAGTATGCATGGGTCCAATGGGGGAGATCATCAAGTGAGGTTCTCCCAGAGGCTAATGGCTGAGTTTCCTGCTGAAGTCCTGAGCTTGGTCAGCATGTCCCTTTAATGCCCTTTGATATTCTTATCTACCTCTTTCCTGGTGTCCTTTTATCCCTAGTCATGGAGTTCCGGCTTCAGTATTCTAGGTGCTGCTGGAGAGAAATGGTTTTCTCCAACAATGTCCTGCACAGCCAGGCACTGGGTGCTGGGCACTCACTCACAGCCTCCCATTCTCTTGTGGGAGAGGTTACTGATGACTATTTCAGCCCTGTGCTGTGTTGTTTTGGGGGAGCATTGACACTGGCGAAATTCCTCTTACCCTCTCCAGCGCATCCAAATTCTTTTTTATTCTCCACGAAGTGCTGGAATCTGCCATATGGATTGCTGAACTTCTACAGGTCTCTCCCATCTGTGGGTATGTGTCCAAGTCAGCACACTTCAATTTTTCCACGACTGTATGCAAGAGGGTGTGGCAGGTTCACTGGCTCCTGCTGGTTCCACAGCCTGTATGGACATCTGTCTCCCTATTGCCATACAGTTGGGCAAGATTCCTCCTGGTTCCCTGGCATGTGGTGCTGTGTCCCATCTCCCACAGAGGTACTTTTGTTTGTGGGTGGATCCAATTATTAGCTGTTAAAAAGGGGGGCAAAAGGAGAGATGTATTCACTGTCATGATACTGGTGGCACTCTTAAAATTTACATACAGTAAGACTCAATTTTTGTGGTGTATACTTCTGTAGGTTTTAAAAAATGCATAGAGTTTATACCCACCATCTTAGTTGTGACATAGAACAGTCCTGTCACATCCAAAAATTCTCTTGTGCTTTAGTCTCTTTATCCTTGTGCTGATACCATCCTGTATTAATTATTTTACTTCATACATAGTAAGACGTGATATATGAAGAATATATCTTCTTCATTTTTTTTTCAGTATGTCTTGAGCATTCTTGGTTCTTTGCACTTATACATATGTATACATATAAAAAATTTGTTTTCTGATTTGAACTTCATTGAACTGATAGATCATTTTTCCTTTTCTATAAACAAGAGGACTTTTTGTTGCTTTGTAACAGCTTGTAGCTGTTATCTTTGTAAGGACATATTATGCACATTTTATCACTGTGGCAAACTAGTGAGTACACATATTAACTAGATATTAAATGGTAAAAATGCAGACATCAGATGATATTAATCTGTTATGCTAAATGTTTAAATAATCATTTTTTCAGCTACCAGCTAATAGGTGACTACATAGATGCTCAGTTTGAGTCCTATCTTCAAGAAGAATTGAAAATTAAGCGTTCCTTTGTTGACTACCATGATTCCCGTATCCACGTGTGCCTTTACTTCATTTCACCTACAGGACATTCTCTGAAACCCCTTGATCTATTAACCATGAAGAACATTGACAGTAAGGTGCGTTCGGTAAATCTATCAACCTATCAAGATTTGATACTTATTGTGAAATAATACAAATGTTGAAGGCATTTGCACACAGAGAACTTGTTATTTTGTAATATGTATATATATATATATATCTTTTTTGTTGTTGTTAATCTTTTTTTTTTAAATAATTAATTAATTAATTAATTAATTTTTGGCTGTGTTGGGTCTTCGTTGCTGTGCACGGGCTTTCTTCATTGTGGTGCGCAGGCTCCTCGTTGTGGTGGCTTCTCTTGTTGCAGAACACAGGCTTTAGGCACATGGGCTTCAGTAGTTGCAGCACGCAGGCTCAGTAGTTGTGTCCCATGGTCTCTAGAGCGCAGGCTCCGTAGTTGTGGCACGCGGGCTTAGTTGCTCCACAGCATATGGGATCTTCCCGGACCAGGGCTTGAACCCGTGTCCCCTGCATTGGCAGGCGGATTCTTAACCACTGCGCCACGAGGGAAGTCCTTTTTTGTTAATCTTTAAAGCATTTATGTTTGTTTCCTAGGGATGCCATTGCAAAATACCACAGACTTAGTGGTTTAAACAACAGAAATTAATTTTCTCACAATTCTGGAGGCTATAAGTTCAAGACCAAGGTGTCGCCAAGTTTCATTTTTTCTGAAACCTCTTTTTAGGTGGCAGATTGCCACTTTCTCACTGCGTCCTCACATGATATTTCCTTTGTACACACAGCTGATGTCTCTGTCCAAGTTTCCCCTTTTTATGAGGACACCAGTGGGATTGGATTAGGGCCTATCTTCATGGCCTTATTTTGACTTAATCACCTCTTTAAAGGCTCTATCTCCAAATACTTTGTGAGATACTGGGGTTTAGGGCTTTAAGATATGTGTGAGAGAGAAGGGGGAGACATATTCAGCCCATAATAGCATTTGATACATTTCAACCTTTCTTCCTTTCCAGAGAAATTTAATTACAATGTGTATCAGTTAGGAAAATGAGACACAGGTTTTAAAAAATTTAATAAAATTTAAAATTTATCATGCTAAGTGAAGTAAGTCAGACAGAGAAAGGCAAATATCATATGATATCACTTCTATGCAGAATCTAAAAAAAAATTCATACAAATGAACTTACAAAATAGAAACAAACAGACTTAGAGAACAGAATTTATGGTTGCCAGAGGGGAAGGGTGGGGGTGTGGGATAGATTGGGAGTCTGGGATTGACATGTACACACTGCTATATTTAAAATAGACAACCAACAAGGACCAACTGTATAGCACAGGGAACTCTGCTCAATATTCTGTAATTACCTAAATGGGAAAAGAATTTGGAAAAGAATAGATACATGTATGTGTATAACTGAATCACTTTTCTGTACACCAGAAATGAACACAACATTGTTAATCAACTATGCTCCAATCTAAAATAAAAATTTTAAAAACTTAAAAAAATTTTTTTTTTAATTTAGGGGTTTGTGATTAAATCATAATTCAGATCATGGTCATTTACCTGTAGTTTTGAAATAGAATTTACTCTATAGTACTATAAAATAATGCCATTAACGTTTACCCGGTACCACTGATGGTGTGACACATGAAGATTTCATGATCCTGGCTACTGGTTCTGTCAGAGAAAATTCAGAATATATATAATTTTTTTTTCCAACAGAGAGCAAATGTACATATGAAAGAACTTGTTATGTCATGAGATTCTTTTCTGCACTCAGCCCTGGTAAAACATGCTGTCTTCAACTTTATTCAGTTGAAGGGAGGAAGAGTTCTAAAATTGCATTCCCTTTATCAAAGAAGGCCTGACCTTTGCTATGTATTGTTCAAACTGGAAAGAAACGTTGTACTTAATCTAAGTCACCAAGTAGTTGAAAGAAGTTAGATTTCTAGCTAAAATTAAGAGCTGTCTCAATTTCTTGGTTAGTACTATATTCAATACTCAAGGACACACAGTTTTATTTTTAATTTTATGGGCAGCTGTAATCATCAAGCCATTTCCAGATACAAGAAGTTACTAATTTTTGCAAAGACCATTGCATAAAGGGTTGGGCAAGGCTGTGTCTGTCTGTTGTCTTCTCTTACAGGTTTCTCAGCTCTCCTTGCAATAAGTGACTTTTGTTCCTTAAATATGAACACCTGAGGAATTATTGACATGAAGCGTTTTCATTTCTCATGTGGTAATGATTTACTATCACTGGAGGGTATCTTTTCCCAGCTTTCTCACTAATACAACCCAAGACATTTATGTTAGTCTTGAATCTACCATAGCAGTTGTCTGCTTTTTACTATGCAAGGTATTATTCAAGGTTTTAAAATTAGACAAAGTTTTGGGGCTTCCCTGGTGGCGCAGTGGTTGGGAGTCCGCCTGCCGATGCAGGGGACACGGGTTCGTGCCCCAGTCCAGGAAGATCCCACATGCCGCGGAGCGGCTGGGCCCATGAGCCATGGCCGCTGAGCCTGCGCGTCCGGCGCCTGTGCTCCGCAGCGGGAGAGGCCACGACAGTGAGAGGCCCGCGTACCGCAAAAAAAAAAAAAAAAAAAAAAAAAAATTAGACAAAATTTTGAACATCTACGTTATAATATTGAAGCCCTAGACTTTCATAAGGATTTTTTTAACATGTACTTTGAGGAACCTAAAACAAAAGCAATAGACCTAAAACTGACTTTTATGCATTTCTACTAGATCACAGAACTTAACGTTGTGTAGCTATGATTTAACAGTAACAATTTATTTTAACAGTAATAAAACATATTTTGGAATTTTATATTGTTATTTTCTACAAAGTTTAATTATTAAGATGTAAATTCATTGAGAAGCAATGATCATATTGTAGAGCTAGGAAGAAAATTTTATGTATAAAATTTCAAGTTCAAATATGCAATGTGAAATCATTTCTTTTTACAAATTACAAATGGACTTTTTTGTTAGCACGGTGCTATACACACATATATACACACTCAGCTTTTAAAGTATAGTAAAAAAAAGTCTACTATTTTTAGGTGGTCTTTGGAAAACACAAGCAGATCTACCTGCAAGGTCATCTAGGTAGAACAAGATTCTACCTAGAAAATGGGACAGTGATTAAGGTGGATTTATGGAGAAGATGATGCAAATGAATGACAGGTAGAAGGACAAAGTTGATCTGTTCTATAATTTTGATGAAAGGTCTCTTCTGACTGTTTAATACTCAGTTTAATAAGAAATCAAATTGATAATGAAATCAAATTGATCATACTTCATTTTGCTACTTACATTTTACTAACTCCAGATGTGTAAGAAAGTTTGAGAAAGAAAATTGAGGTTTCTAAACCTGAATTCTGATTAAAGATTAATCTTCAAAAGTACTGATGATTTTGGAAAGTAATTCTGTGAGGAAGTCATGATAGCCAGTGATAATCTAGTTATGAAAATTTATTGTCAGAAATTGAGGTTTTGACTGTAAATATAACAAATTAATAACAAATCCTCAATGGTGAGATTTTGTTTGCTTCTTTCTTAATAGGTGAACATTATACCACTGATTGCCAAAGCAGATACAATTTCTAAAAATGATTTACAGAAATTTAAGTGTAAGATAATGAGTGAATTGATTAGTAATGGCATCCAGATATACCAGTTCCCAACAGATGATGAAGCTACCATGGACGTGGACACCTCAATGAATGTAAGCTTCTAACTACTGAATATCAGTTCTATTTGACAGGTGGGAATGAAAGTATGATTTATAAGTAACAATATTAGTAATATAGTGTCACTTGTATCTGACAAAGATACTATAAATAAGATATTTTTTTCCCAAAAGCCAGTGTGGGAAAATGTTTCACTTTCTTGATTTTGAAAAATGTTTGCTGATAATCAATTCTTTTAAAAAGCGTTTTATTGAGATATAGTTCACATACCATGTGACTCACCTGTTAGAATATACAATTTAGTGAGTTTTAGTTTATTCACAGTGTGTGCAACCATCACCACAACGAAATTTAGGACATTTTTATTTCTCAAAAAGAAATCCCATACTCTTCAGCTTTCTCACCTACTACCTGTCAGCCCTCCTCTCCACCAACCCTAGGAAACCACTAATCAACTTCTTTCTCTTCAGATTTCTCTGTTCTGGACATGTCATATGAATGGAATTATATAATATTTGGTCTTTTCATGATTTTATCGGCTATTAATATGTTTTCCCAAGAGAAAAATTTACTCAGACCCTTTGTCTATTTTTAATTGAGCTTTTGTCTTTTTATTATTGGGTTGTAAGAGTTCTTTATATATTCTGGATACAAGTTGCTTATGAGATACATGATTTGCAAATATTTCTCCCAATCTGTTGGTCTTTCCATTTTATTTTTGGTGTGCTTTGAAACACAAACTTTTTAATATTGATGAAGTCCAGTTTATTTATTTTTATTGTTAGTTGTGCTTTTGATGTCATATCTAAGAATGTTTTGTCAAATCCAAGGTAATAAAGATTTACTTATAAGTTTTCTTCTAAGAGGTTTTAAAATTGTGGTAAAATACACATAACCTGAAATTTACCACCTTAAACTTTTTTAAAGCTTACAGCTGAGTGGCATTATACTTTTACAGTGTTGTGCTATCATTGCCACCATCTATATCCATAGAACTCTTTTCATCTTCAAAAACTGAAGCTCTGTAATAAACAATAATTCCCCATTACTCTTTCCCTCAGCCCTATGAATTTGGCTACTCAAGGTACTTCTAGTAGATGGAAATATATAATATTTGCCCTTTTATACCTGTACAAATATTTATTTGAGTCCCTGCTTTCAATTCCCTTGGGTAGTGCCAAGAAGTGGAATTGCTGGATTGTATGGTAATTCTACGTTTAATTTCTTGAGGAACCGCCATACTGTTTTCCATAGTGGCTGCACTATTTTACATTCCCACCAAAAGTGTACAAGGATTCCAATTTATCTACATTCATACCAACACTTGTTACTTTCTGGGTTTTTTTTTTAAGTAATAGTTTATATTAATGGATGTGAGGTGGTATCTCATTGTGGTTTTGATTTGCATTTCCCTGATGATTAGTAATGTTAAGCATCTTTTTATGTGCCTGTTGGCCATCTGCATGTCTTCTTTGAAAAAATGTCTATTGAGGTCTTCTGCCCTTTTTAAAAATTGGGTTGTTTGCTTTTTTTTGATGTTGAATTGTATGAGCTGTTTATATATTTTAGGTATTAACCCCTTATTAGATATATCATTTGCAAATTTTTTTAATTCAGTAGGTTGTCTTTTCATTTTGTTGATGGTTTCCTCTGATGTGCAAAAGGTTTTAAATTAAATTAGATCCCATTTGTTTATTTTTTTTGCTTTTGTATCCTCTGCCTGAGGGGAAAGATCCAAAAAAATATTGTGACCACTTATGTCAAAGAGTGTTCTATGTTCTCTTTTAAGAGTTTTATGGTTTCTGGTCTTACATTTAGGTCTTTAATCAATTTTCTGTTTATTTTTGTATATCTTATGACAAAAGGTTCTAATTTCATTCCTTTACATGTAGCTGTGTAGTTATCATGTAGTTATCCCAGCACCATTTATTGAAGAGACTGTCTTTTCCGCATTGTATATTTTTCTCTCCTTTGTCATAGATTAATTGGCCATATTTGTATAGTTTTATAACTGGGCTCTTTGTTTTGTTCCATTGATCTACATGTCTGTCTTTGTGTCAGTACCATACTATTTTGACACTGTAGTTTTACAGTATAGTCTGAAGTCAGGGAGTGTGATACCTCCAGTTTTGTTCTTTTTTCTCAAGATCGCTTTGGCTATTCAAGGACTTTTGTGGAACCATACAATTTTATTATTATTTATTCTGGTTCTGTGGAAAATGTCATGTGTATTTTGATAGGAGTTGAATTAAATCTACAGGTTATTTTGTGTAGTATGGACATTTTAACATTATTAATTCTTCCAACCCATGATTGTGGTATATTTTTTTCACTAATTGGTGTCATCTTCATATTCCTTCACCAACGTCTTATATTTTTCAGAGTATAGATCTTTCACCTCCTCTTTTAAGCCAATTCTAGGTATTTTATTCATTTTGATGTGATTTTAAACAGGATTGTTTTCTTGCTTTCTCTTTTTGATAGTTCATTATTAGTGTATAGAAAAGGAACAGAAATCTGTATATTAACCTTTTTATGCAACTTTATTGAATTCATTTATTAGTTCCAGTAGTTTTTTGGTAGAGGCTTAAAAGTTTTCTGTATATGGTATCATGTCATCTGCAAATACTGACAGTTTTACTTCTTCCCTTCCAATTTGGATGCCATTTATTTATTTATTTACATCTTTATTGGAGTATAATTGCTTTACAATGGTGTGTTAGTTTCTGCTTTATAACAAAGTGAATCAGTTATACATATACATATGTTCCCATATCTCTTCCCTCTTGCGTCTCCCTCCCTCCCACCCTCCCTATCCCACCCCTCCAGGTGGTCACAAAGCACCGAGCTGATATCCCTGTGCTATGCGGCTGCTTCCCACTAGCTATCTACCTTACGTTTGGTAGCGTATATATCTCCATGCCTCTCTCTCGCTTTGTCGCAGCTTACCCTTCCCCCTCCCCATATCCTCAAGTCCATTCTCTAGTAGGTCTGTGTCTTTATTCCTGTCTTACCCCTAGGTTCTTCATGACATTTTTTTCTCTGACTGCTGTGGCTAGGACTTCCAATATTATGTTAAATAAAAGTGGTGATAGTGGGCATCCTTGTCTTGTTATTGATTTTAGAGGAAAAGCTTTCAGTTTTCAACATTAAGTATGATTTTACCTGTGGGTTTGTCATAAATGGCATCTATTATGTTGAGATATGTTCCTTCTACACCAACATCGATGAGAGCTTTTATCATGAATGAATGTTGAATTTTGTCAAATGCTTTTTCTACAGTTATTGAGATGATCATGAGATTTTATCCCTTGATTTGTTAATATGGTGTGTCACACTGATTGATTTGCAGATATTGAGCCACCCTTGCATCCCTGGAATAAATCAGACTTGATCATGGTTTATGATTCTTCTTATATATTGTTGAATTTGGTTACCTAATATTTTGTTGAGGATTTTTGTACCTATATACACCTAAGATGTTGGCCTGTCATTTTCTTTCTTTTTTTTTTTTTTGCTGTGTCTTTGGTTTTAGTATCAGGGTAATGGTAGAGTCGTAAATGAATTTGGGAGTGTTCCCTCTTCTTCAGTTTTTTGGAGTAGCTTGAGATAGATAGGTATTAGCTCTTCTTTATATGTTTAGTAGAATTCCCATATGAGGCTGTCTGGTCCTGGATTTTTGTTTGCTAGGAGTTTTCTGATTACTGATTCAATTTCACTACTAAATATTGGTCTGTTCAGATTATATATTTCTTCCTGGTTCAGTTTTGGGAGATTATATTTTTCTAGGAATTTATCCATTTTTTCTAGGTTGTCCAATTTATTGGCTTATAATTATTCATAGTATTCTCTTATGATTTTTTTAATTTCTGTAATATTCATTGTAATTTCTCCTCTTTCACTTATTATTTTGTTTATTTGGGCCCTCTCTCTCTCTCTCTCTTTTTTTTTTTTTTCTTTTTTTGTGGTACGCGGGCCTCTCACTGTTGTGGCCTCTCCCGTTGCAGAGCACAGGCTCCCCTGCATCGGCAGGCGGACTCTCAACCACTGCGCCACCAGGGAAGCCCTCTCTCTCTTTTTTATAATCAGCCTGGCTAAAGGCTTGTCAATTTTGTTTACCTTTTTAAAAAACAAGCTTTCCATGACCAGGGTCACAAAGACGGTTCAACATAAGCATATCAATCAATGTGATACACCATGTACACCATGCAAAACCATATGATCATCTCAATAGATGCAGAAAAAAGCATTTGATAAAATTCAACATCCATTCATGATAAAAACCCTTACAAAAGTGGGTATAGAGGGAACATATCTCAACATAATAAAAACTATTTGGGCTTCCCTGGTGGCGCAGTGGTTGAGAGTCCGCCTGCCAATGCAGGGAACACGGGTTCGTGCCCTGGTCCGGGAAGATCCCACATGCCGCAGAGCGGCTGGGCCTGTGAGCCATGGCCGCTGAGCCTGCGCGTCCGGAGCCTGTGCTCCGCAAAGGGAGAGGCCACAACAGTGAGAGGCCCATGTACCACAAAAAAAAAAAAGCTATTTATGACAGACCCACAGCCAATATACTACTCAACAGTGAGAAGCTAAAGCCTTCCTGCTAAAATCTGGAACGAGACAAGGATGCGCACTCTTACCACTTCTATTCAACATAGTATTGGATGTCCTAGCCACAGCAATCAGACAGGAAAAAGAAATAAAAGGTATTCAAATCAGTAAGGAATAGGTAAAATTGTCATTATATGCAGGTGACATGATACTATATATAGAAAACCCTAAAGACTCCACACAAAAACTACTAGAACTGATAAATGAATTCAGCAAGGTAGAAGGATACAAGATTAACATACAGAAATCAGTTGCCTTTCTTTTTTTTTTAACCCCAAATAGTTTATTTTACTTTGTTTTATACTTTATTGAAGCATAGTTGATCTACAATGTTGTGTTAATTTCTGCTGCACAGCAAAGTGATTCAGTTGTGTATATATATATATATATATATATATATATATTCTTTTTCATGTTCTTTTCCATTATGGTTTATCACAGGATATTGAATATAGTTCCCTGTGCTATACAGTAAGATCTTGTTGTTTATCCATCCTATATATACTAGTTTGTATCTGCTAATCCCGAACTCCCATTCCTTCTCTCCCCCAATCCCCACCTCCCAGCAACCACAAGTCTGTTCTCTATGTCTGTGAGTCTGTTTCTGTCTCATAGATATGTACATTTGTGTCGTATAGCTTTCAGTTTTAAAATAAATAAGTCCTGGGGATGTGGTATACAACATAGTGACTGTAGTTAATAGTACTGTATTGTATATTTGAAAGTTGCTAAGAGAGTAGATTCAAAAAGATCTCATCACAAGAAAAAAAATTGTAACTGTGTGGTGATGGATGTTAACTAGACTTACTGTGGTGGTCATTTTATGATATATACAAATACCAAATCATTATGTTGTACATCAGAAACTAATATAATATGTCAGTTATATCCCAATTAAAAAATACTTTTAAAAATATCATCTGAGAACAGATAGTTTTACTAATTCCTTTCTGATTTGCATTCCTTTTAAAATTTTCTTCTCCATTTTCTATATAGTATTATTTATTAATATGCTTTATGTTATATTTCAATTAACTAATTATTAGAGTTTTCTTAATTTTGTCTTTTAGCTTTTATACTGGAGTTAAAAGTGATTTGCTTATTGTGTTTCAGGGTAAAGATAATGTGAGAAAAATTATATGTCTACCAAAAACTGTTTTCTTTGTATTCCCCACAGCCGAATGCCTTGCTTTAGGCTGTACTCAGTAGGTAGTTTTCAATTGTGTGCATGATCTCGCACAAATGCTTACAGCAATTAATTTGCACATATTTAATGTGAAGTCATAAAATCTGAGGCAAGATAAATCACTTGTTTGAATAAACTTATGATGATATTATTGTCTCTGTTGTTTCCATAACAGAAATAAGATTAACAGAGTAAGTTATATTGGTATAAGGAAACATGATTAAAATTGTACTTACTTTCTAGGAACACTTACCTTTTGCTGTAGTAGGAAGTACAGATGAAGTGAAAGTTGGAAAAAGAATGGTCAGAGGCCGTCAGTACCCTTGGGGAGTTTTACAAGGTAAATGTAACAAAGATGCACAGGCTTGCTCTGGAATGATTATGCTTAAATATATATATAATTATAAAAATTATATAACATATAACTATAAATATGTAAAACAAAATATTTTAACTTGAGTCAATATTGGTAACTCTTGCTAAACAGCAAATTAATAGTTACTGATAAGGAGCACAGATTCTGTTTCATTTAAGATAATGTTTATTTTGATTGTAACCTATTCTCACGGGAGTTTTCTGGATGGTGCTTTAGGCAAAAATTCAGAAACTGGGCAGAACCTCCTCATTTCCCCCATCTGCTATATGCAGATTATCTCTCTATGCATAAACCATCACATTCAGAATGTTGGAAAGTTCTTTGAACAAAAGAACTCTGAACAACACAGAAGCATAAATATTGGTACTTGAAACATGTTATATAAGTTAATTGCTACCTAATTTATAAAGCATTTTAAAGTGGTCCCTATAAAAAGGGATGGAAAACCATTTTAAAAATAAAGTAATACAATTCATTTTTGGCTAAATTATACCTAGACATTTATATTAGTTATCTAGCATCATGATGAGTTAGAATAGTGTAATAGCAGTCATTTATTGTCTGATTCGTATACTTGTGATACTAATTATTGGGGACTAGTTTCCAAATGTTATTTTCAGTTAATATATTACAAATTTTTAAATTTATGAAATGTACTTAAACACAACATATTTTAATGAATATTACATTTGGTTATAATATCATACACAATGCACAAAGTATTGTGCTCAGTCTTTTGGATATGACAAACACAGTAGAGAGCCATGTGAATTTATTGAGTGATTTTGAAAACTGACTAATTCATTCTCATAAATATGGTGTATAAATATAGTTTAATAACTAAATCATGCATAGTTGTTAAGACCTTTATGTTAGCAGGATTTACTTTAATAAAATTATTTACTTTAGTGAAATTATATTATATTCTTTTTTAGTGCTCTGTAAAATACCTTGAGCATATTCATTTGAAAAATACTAACATAATTATTAATGAAAGTTTATGCCATCTACTAATATTACATGTTATTTCAGTGTTTCCTATTTATTCTTTGGCTAATAAATTTCAAGCAAATTTCCTGGTCTATAAATAAACTCTACCTATAATTTGTATGTACCATATAACCATAGTTACATGGTTAAAAGAATTATAGCTATTAATCTGAACGATCTCTTAGCTCACTCAAGAATACTTAGAAAGTGATAGGGATTGATAATAAGCTTTGTGGCTTTATTATTTTTCTGCCTAGTGGAAAATGAAAATCACTGTGACTTTGTTAAGCTCCGGGATGTGCTTTTTTGTACAAACATGGAAGACTTGAAAGAACAAACCCACACTTGGCACTATGAACGTTATAGGTGCAGCAAACTTCAGAAAATGGGATTTACTGATGTGGATCCAGACAACCAGCCAGTAAGGTGAGTGGAGATCTTGCTCAAACAAGATGACGGGTGACTTAGAAATCCCCTACAACGATGAGATACGATTATTTCGGAATGAGAATAGCTGTACTTCTCACATCCTAAATTGTGTGGTTTTTCATCATCTTCAGACTTAGATGGAGAGTTAGTAGGAGCAACATAATGCAAGGGCTCGTTTATATGCATCCAATATGTGTATGTGCTGAAATGTGTATCCAAAAGAAAAAGTAGATTTTATATGGAACAGAAGCTCAGGAAAGAGATTTGCAAATATTAGTAAAAATTGGTATAAGATGGCAAAGGATATTGAGGATTGGATGGAGGAAAGAGGAAAAGCGGCAGTGTAATGGCATGGTGTTGTCGAATCCAAGTTCACGTGCACGACACACAGTGAGGCCAAACAAACTGAAACATTGGAGTTTGGAGCAGAGAAAGGTTTATCGCAAGGACCTTGCAAGGAGAATGGGTGGCTCATGCTCAAAAGACCTGAACTCTCTGATGGGTTTCAGGGAAGAAGTTTTTATAGGCAAAATTTGTGGGGGAGGGCTGTAGGGTGTGTAACCCTCCTCTGATTGGTTGATGGTGAGGTAACAGGGTGATGTTCAGTCATCAGCCTTCTGGTTCCTACCAGTCTGGGTCTACATGCTTGTGCTCAGCGTGAAATTATCATCCTCCACCTGGGTAGGCACGTTAGTTCCTGTAGAAGAACTCAAGAGATCTGTATCAGATTGTCATACACACACTCCCACCCCTACCCCAGGAGGAACCAGGTCCAGGACCCCATGCTGCACTATCGTTTCTTTCTGCATTCCCTCACTTTCCTCCCAGTAACTGTTTGAATCTGCCCTTTGGAACTCAGGGAAGGTCTAGGAGGCGGAAAGCCTTTTTCCCACAAACAAGAAAGGGGGTACACGGAAAGGCTTTTATGCCTGGGAGGGTCCCACAACATCCCGCTCGGTTTCAATCTTCCCTTTTCTTTGATATTCCCCCATCTTGAGGGGAACAGGTGTTGGACAAGAAAGGGAATAACATTTTGGATTGGAGAGCTCAATCATAAACTTGGCAGAGAATCTAGGTTTTCGGGGGACTCAGTTTCAACGGAAGTCAAGTGAAAATAGTTTGAGAGCAGGTGTACTTAGCTATATTGAGGAGGAATAGGATTTGTGCTGCAGAAGGATGACAGTGTAGAACAATCCAGTTATATTAGTTACAGTACTTTGAAGGCAACCAGAATTGAACTGGCTATCTTAAATGCATCATATTTTGAAAGACGCCTGGCCTTATTTTAATTATTTTGAGAACCTCATAAATTAGATGTTCCCCCAAATTTTGTTGTCAAAAGATGTGAAGAAGTGTGATAATAAAAAGTGGTAGGAGAAACAAAACATATTTTAAGTGTTTCAAAATGTGAGTACTTACTATATATACACTCTCTATACTTATATTCAATATGGCCCCTCACTTTTTTACATCTCGTGATATAGAAATTTTCATTTCTATACATGAGAGAATATTGGTAAATGTCCTTATATGTGACATAACAATATATATATATATGTATTTTATTGAAGTATAGTTGATTTACAATGTTGTGTTAGTTTCTGCTGTATAGCAAAGTGATTCAGATATATAGAGAGATATAGATATATTCTTTTCCATATTCTTTTCCATTATGGTTTATCACAGGTTATTGAATATAGTTCCCTGTACTATAGAGTAGGACCTTGTTGTTTATCCATTCTATATATAATAGTTTGCATCTGTTAATCCCAAACTCCCAGTCCATCCCTCCCCTCCCCCCTCCCCCTTGACAACCACAAGTCTGTTCTCTATGTCTGGGAGTCTCTTTCTATTTCATAGATAAGTTCATTTGTGTCATATTTTAGATTCCACATATAAGTGATACCATATGGTATTTGTCTTTCTCTTTTTGACTTACTTCACTTAGTATGATAATTTCTAGGTCCATCCATGTTGCTGCAAATACCATTATTTCATTCTTTTTTATGGCTGAGTAGTATTCCATTGTATATATGTACTACCTCTTCTTTATCCATTCTTCTCTTGATGAACATTTAGGTTGTTTCCATGTCTTGGCTCTTGTGAATAGTGCTGCTATGAATGCACGGGTGCATGTATCTTTTTGAATTATAGTTTTGTCTGGATATATGCTCAGAAGTGGGATTGCTGGATCATATAGCAATGCTATTTTCAGTTTTTTGAGGCATGTCCATACTGTTTTCCATAGTACCAATTTACTTTCCCACCAACAGTGTAGGAGGGTTCCTTTTTCCCCATACCCTCCCCAGCCTTTGTTATTTGTAGATTTTTTTAATGATAGCTATTCTGACCAGTGTGAGGTGGTACCTCATTGCAGTTTTGATTTGCATTTCTCTAATAATTAGGGATGCTGAGCATCTTTTCATGTGCCTGTTGGCCATCTGTAGGTCTTCTTTTGGAGAAATGACTATTTAGGTCTTCTGCCTATTTTTCGATTGGGTTGTTTGGTTTTTTTGTTGTTGAGTTGTATGAGCTACTTATATTAATAAACAATATATATGTTTACATGTTTATTTATATTAACATTTTAATATAAAAGTAACACAAATTTCTTTTCAGTTTTCAAGAGATCTATGAAGCCAAAAGGCAGGATTTCTTGGATCAATGTCAGAGGGAAGAAGAAAAGTTGAAACAGAAGTTTGTGCAGAGAGTAAAGCAGAAAGAAACAGCATTTAAAGAAGCTGAAAAAGAGGCAAGTCCTGCTAGTTTGATATAATTTGTATTCAAGTTTAGGTGTCCTATTAAGTTGGAGGTTTTCATCTCGAGAGTTTAGATGATTTTGTTGGAGGATACTTTGCTATTCTTCAAAAAGTAGCTATTTACCATATAGGTTTTGGATACAGCCTTTAAAATTTTGCCATCTGTAATCTTATTTTTTTCTAGAGCATTTGGAGAATTTACTTTTTTTATTTTTTAAACTGAAGTATAATTTGACTTACAATATTGTATCAGTTTTGGGTATACAACAGTGATTGATTTTTTAAAATTTATTTATTTTATTTTATTATTTTTATTTTTGGCTGTGTTGGGTCTTCGTTGCTGCACACAGGCTTTCTCTAGTTGCGGCGAGCGGGGGCTACTCTTCGTTGCGGTGCGTGGGGTTCCCATTGTGGTGGCTTCTCGTTGCGGAGCACGGGCTCTAGGTGTATGAGCTTCAGTAGTTGCGGCACGCAGGCTCAGTAGTTGTGGTGTACGGGCTTAGCTGCTCCGTGGCATGTGGGATCTTCCTGGACCAGGGCTCGAACCCGTGTCCCCTGCATTGGCAGGCGGATTCCTAACCACTGCGCCACCAGGGAAGCCCCTGAATATTTTTATACATTACAAAATGATCACCATGATGTCCCAGTTACCATCTGTCACCATACAAGGTTTTACAATATTATTCACTATATTCCTTATGCTGTACATTACATGCCCATTACATTATTTTATAATTAGAAGTTTGTATCCCTTAATCTCCTTCACCTATTTCACTCATCCTCTAATGCCACTCTTCTCTGGCAACCACCTGTTTGTTCTCTGTATCTCTGAGTCTGTTTCTGTTTTATTATGTTTGTTCATTTGAATTGTTTTTTAGATTCCGTGTATAAGTGAAATCACATGGCATTTATCTTTCTCTATCTGACTTATTTCACTTAGCATAATACCCTCCAGGTCCATCCATGTTGTCACAAAAGGCAAAATTTCATTCTTTTTTATGGCTAATGTTCCATTGTATATATATACCACATCTTATTTATCCATTCATCTATTGATGGACACTTATGTTGCTTCCATATCTTGGCTATTGTAAATAATGCTGCAATGAACATAGAGGTGCATATATTTTTTCAACTTAGTGTTTTTGTTTTCTTCAGAAAAATACCCAGAAGTGGAATTACTGGATCGTACTGTTGTTCTATTTTTAATTTTTTGAGGAAGCTCCGTCCTATTTTCCATAGTGACCGTATCAATTTACATTCCCACTAATTCTGCACAAGTGTTGCCTTTTCTCCACATCCTTGCCAAAGTGTTATCTTTTGGATAATAGCCATTTTGAAGGGTGTGAAGAGATATCTAATTGTGAACTTGAATTGCATTTCCCTGATGATCAGTTATGTTGAGCATTTTCTCATGTACCTGTTGGTCATCTCCATATCTTCTTTGGAAAAATGTCTGTGTAGTTCCTCTGCTCATTTTGTAATTGGGTTGTTTGGGGTTTTTTTTATGTTGAGTTGTATGCATTCTTTATATATTTTGATTATTAACCCCTTATTAGATATATTGTTTAAAAATGTCTTCTCCCGTTCAATAGGCTGCCTTTTCATTTTGTTAATAACTTCCTTCACTGTGCAAAAGCTTTTCAGTTTGATGGAGTCCTATTTGTTTATTTTTGCATTTGTTTCCCGTCCCTGAGGAGACATATCCAAAAAAATTAAGACCGATGTCAAAGAGCTTACTGCATATGTTTTTTCTAGAGTTTTGTGGTTTCAGATCTTACAGTTATATCTTTAATCCAATTTGAGTTTATTTTTGTATATGGCATCAGAAAGTAGTCCAGTTTGATTCCTTTGCATGTAGCTGTCCAGTTTTCCCAACATCATTTATTGAAGAGGCTGTCTTTCCCTCATGTACATTCTTGCCTCCTTTGTTGTAGATTAGTTGACCGTATTAAGTGTGGGTTTATTTCTGGTCTCTCTTTTCTGTTCCATGAGTTTGTGTGTCTGTTTTGATGCCAGTACCATATGTTGTGATTGCTGCAGCTACGTAGTATATAGTTTGAAATCAGGGATGGAGAGACCTCCAGCTTTGTTCTTCTTTCTCAAAATTGTTTTGGCTATTTGTGGTCTTTTGTGTTTCCATACAAGCTTTAGAATTATTTGTTCTAGTTCAGTGAAAAATGCCATTGGTACTTTGATAGGGATAACATTGGATCTGTAGATTGTCTTTTGTATTGTAGTTATTATACCAATAATTTTTTCAATCCACGATGACAGTATATCTTTCCATTTATTTGTGTCATTTCAATTTCTTTCATCGTTTTCCAAGTACAAGTCTTTTACGTCCTTGGTTAGATTTATTTCTAGGTATTTTATTGTTTTTTTGCAATTGTAATGGGTTTGTTTTCTTAATTTCTCTTTCTGATAGTTCCTTGTTAGTGTATAGAATTGCAGCATATTTCTGTATATTAATTTTGTATTCTGCAACTTTACTGAATTCGTTTACTAGTTCTAACAGTTTTTGGTGACATCTTTAGGATTTTCTATATATAGTGTCATGTCCTCTGCAAACAGTGACAGTTTTACTTCTTCCTTGCTAATTTAGATGCCTTTTATTTCTTTTTCTTGTCTGATTGTTCTGGCTAGGACTTCCAATACTATGTTGAATAGATGTGGTGAGAGTGGACATCCTTGTTTTGTTCTTGATCTTAGAGGAAATACTTCCAGCTTTTCACAACTGAGTACCATGTTGGTTGTAGGTTTATCATATATGGCCTTTATTATGTTGAGGTTATTATGTTCCATCTATACCCACTTTGTTGAGAGTTTTTATCATAAATTGCTGTGGAATTTTGTCAAAAGCTTTTCCTGCATCTATTGATATGATCATATGATTTTATTCTTCAATTTTGTTAATATAGTATATATCACATTGTTTGATTTGTGAGTATTGTATTATCCTTGCATCCCTGGGATAAATCCTGCTTGATCATGGTATATGATCCTTTTGATGTATTGTTGAATTTGATTTGCCAATATGTTGTTGAGGATTTTTGCATCTATGTTCATCAGTGATATTGGCCTGTAATTTTTTTTGTGTGTGGTTTCTTTGTCTGGTTTTGTTATCAGTGTAATGCTGGCCTTGTAGAATGAGTTCAGAAGTATTCCTTCCTCTTCAGCTTTTTGGAATAGTTTGAGAAGGATAGGCATTATCTCTTCTTTAAATGTTTAGTAGAATTCACCTGTCAAATTATCTGGTCCTGGACTTTTGTTTGTTGGGAGTTTTAAAATTACTGATTCAATTTTACTACTGGTAATTTGTTCATATTTTGAATTTCTTCCTGATTCAGTCTTGGGAAACTGTACATTTCTAGAAATTTATTCATTTCCTCTAGGTTGCCCATTTTATTGGCATATAATTTTTCATATTAATCTCTTATGATCCTTTGTATTTCTGTGGTATCATTTGTAACTTCTTTTTTTTCATTTCTGATTTTACTTGGGCCCTCTTTTTTTCTTATGAGTCTAGCTAAAGGTTTATCAATTTTGTTTATCTTTTGAAAGAACCAGCTCTTAGTTTCATTGATCTTTTCTATTTTTTAAGCCTCTATTTCATTTATTTCTGCTTAAACCTTTATGATTTATTTTCTTCTGCTAACTTTGGGTTTTGTTAGTTCTTCTTTCCTAATTTGTTTATGTGTAATGTTAAGTTGTTTATACTAGATATTTTTCTTGTTTCCTGAGGTAGGCTTGTATTGCTATAAACTTCCCTCACAGCACTGCTTTCGCTGTATCCCATAGAATTTGGAAAAATGTGTTTCTGCTTTCATTTATCTCCAGGTATTTTTAAATTTCCCCTTTGTTTCTTCCATGACCCATTGGTTGTTTAGCAGCATATTGTTTGGCCTCCACATGTTTGTGTTTCTTGCAGTATTTTTCTTATAGTCGATTTCTAGTTCATAGTACTGTGGTTAGAAAAGAGGCTTGATATGATTTCACTCTTCTAAATTTATTGAGACTTCTTTTGTGGTCTGTGAAAGTTCCTAGAGAAAGTTCCATGTGTACTTGAAAAGAATATATATTTCTGCTGCTCTTGGACAGAGTATTCTATATATGTGTGTGTGTGTGTGTGTGTGTGATTTGAGACCAACGTTTCCTTATTGGTTTTCTGTCTGGATAATCTGTCCATTGATGTGAGTGCATTGTTAAAGTCCTTTAGTATGATTATGCTACTGTCAATTTCTTCCTTTAAGTTTGTTAATAGTTGCTTTATGTATTTGGGTGCTCCTATGTTGGGTGCATCTATATTTACAATTGTTATATCTTCTTGATGAACTGATCCCTTTATCATTATGTAATGCCCCTCTTTGTCTTTTGTTACCGTCTTTGCTTTAAAGCCTATTTTGGCTGATATAAGTATTGCTACACCAGCTGTCTTTTCATTTCCATAGAATATTTTTTCTGTCCCCTCATTTAGATTTATGATCCATTTGAGTTTAATTTTTGTGAAGGTTTGTGTCTAGATTCTTTGGGTTTTTTTTTTTCATGTGAATGTTCAGTTGTTTCAACACAAGTTGTTGAAGAGGGTATCTTTCCTCGTACTACATATGCTCCTTTGTCAAAGATCAATTTGCTAAATATATTTGCATCCATTTCTAGGTTCTCTATTTTGTTGCATTGATCTATTTTTTTCACCAATATCACACTATCGTGATTACTGTAGTTTTAGTCAGATTACTATAGTCAGTGAAGTCAGGTAGCATCAGTTCTTCAAGTTTATTCTTCTCCTTCAATATTGTTTTGGTTATTCTGGGTCTTTTGTTTTGCCATAAAACCTTTAGAATCAGTTTGTCAATATCTATAAAATAATTTGCTGGGATTTTGATTAGGATTGCAATGAATCTGTGGGTCAAGTTGGGAAGACCTGACAACTTGACAATATTGAGTCTTCCTATCCACAAACATGAAATAGTTATTTATTTTGTTCTTCTCTAATTTTTTTCATCAGGGTTTTGTTGTTTTCTTCATATGGATCTTATATGTATTTTGTTAGATTTATACCTAAGTATTTCATTGGGGGGGGTTAATGCAATTGTTATTGCGTTTCTTACTTCAAATTCCACTTGCTCACTGCTGGTATATAGGAAAGCAATTAACCTTTATATAATAACCTTATATCTTGCAACCTTGCTATAATCACTAATTAGTTCCAGGAGTTTTTTGGTCAGTTCTTTGGGATTTGCTACATAGATGATTATGTTATCTGCAAACAATGACAGTTTTATGTCTTTCTTCCCAATCTGTATACATTTTATTTTTCTTCTCTTACTTTATTGCATTAGCAAGGACTTCCAGTACAATGTTGAAAAGGAGTAGTGAGGGGGGACATCCTGACCTTGAACCTGATTTGCAGGAAAAGTTCGAGTTTCTCACCAGAGTAGTTAACATTTGAAATGTTTATGTATTAAGATAAAGTTTAGCTTTCTCTGATTTCTACCTTCAACCTCCCATCTTTAAGTAAAAAGTTTTCTCAATGATTTTGCCATCATTTATAAATACCACACTCCCACATCCCCAGCCTTTGCAATCATTCTTGCCATTGTATCTAGAAGCTCATTTACTTCTCAGGTCTGAAAATGTAATTACGAGCAATATGACTCCAGCAGAGATAATTTTTGAAACTGTTATTAAGAACAAGTGCTACTCTGATGATTAGGGTGTGTTTGATAACCAGAAAAAGAGAAACATGTACTTGGGGATGTGCCACCATAGCGTGCTTTGAGTCACAACTGCAGATTTGTTTCACAGCTACAGGACAAGTTTGAGCATCTTAAGAGGGTCCAACAAGAGGAGACAATGAAACTTGAGGAGGAGGGAAGACAATTGGAAGAAGAAATAATAGATTTTTATAAAATGAAGGCTGCCTCTGGAACATTGCAGACTCAGGAGTGTACCAGTATAAGGAAGGACAAAGATCGTAAGAAATAATCCTCTCTTACCATCTGTGTGTCATGGAGCCCTATCACTCTCAATCCCATCCTCCTGTGAGATTTTTCTCATAGCACTAATTCTGATTGAAATTATACTAAGTTTTAAAATCTGTTTGCTTATTGTATGTTTTCTCCAACTAGAATGTGAACTCCTTGGGAGTAGGTACCTTGACCATCTTGTTAAATGTTCTGTCCTCAGTGTTTA
Organism: Tursiops truncatus; assembly: GCF_011762595.2. NCBI lineage: Eukaryota > Metazoa > Chordata > Mammalia > Artiodactyla > Delphinidae > Tursiops > Tursiops truncatus. The sequence goes on from NC_047048.1 coordinate 15,056,091, forward strand.
GAACAAGAGTAGCACAGAATCAGCAGTCAATAAATATTTGCTAAAATGAAAGAAAATCAAAGAATTATATAGCACAGTGTGAAAAGTGATTAGCTGTTGAAATTCTTTTACCACAGCCCTACTTGTGGCTCCAGGGACCAAGTGTATATATACTATTTCATATCTAAATAGAAGTAGGGGATTTGTTGGCATAAAATATTATGTTATAAAAGGCTAATTCTTATGCTGATATTCCTTAACAAATTCTACTGATAATTTCTTGATAGTTTTTATTAAATAAAATATTGTTTCTGATTGGAACTCTTAGGCTTTTATGTTAGACCTTGTAAAACTAATATTGGAATAAATCTTGAAAAGTTAGGGAGAGCCAGAAAACAGTGGGAAACCATGAGTAACATTTGGATGATAATATTACACCTTACATATTTGGGGTATATGTTAAAACTAAAGTTATCAAATAAAGTGGACTTTTTTTTTTGCCATTTCAAAATTTTCCTTCTGACTATATATCCTGATTTTCCACATTTACAATGTCAGTTCACCTGTGTGTGTGGCTGACTCACCGTGACTCATTCTATGAAAGTACTACCATTGAGGGTCTGTATATATTTACTCCAGCTACATCTGGCATAGTTCATGGAATTTTTCTTATGTCCCTAAAAGAATAAATTTTTCTTCTGTTGTAATTTTATTACTGCATTCATTTCAAAGGCAGCATTTTTTTCAGGGTATCAGGGTATTGTGATTTTTGCCTCAAAATATTTGAGAAAATATAATCTGATTTATAATACCTTTACTTCTTGAAATTTTTTTTTTGAAAAATACAGGGAAAGGGAGGTATATCCACAATGATTTTTATATATGTTATTAAGTCACCTTATGATTTTATCATTTGGGGGAAGAATGAAGTCTACTATGTGAACTTTTAATGGAAACTCTACAAGAACCAGGATCTTTGTTTTGTTCACTTATGAATTCATCCCTAGGCCTAGAACAGTGCCTGGCGGTAATTGTTCATTGAATAAATGAAAACAATAATAGTACATTAGCTATATTATATGCATGGATAGTTTAATTTAGATCATTGACTTTTAGAAGATAAACAATAAGTATAACATTATTGCTTTCCCACATGCTGGTGAATTATACAGCTAAGGGATTTTCATCTTCTCATTCTCTCAACATAATCCAGTGTTATTAAAATTTGAGTCACCAATGTTGTTACACATATAAAAAACTGTTATGTTAGCCTTGTAAAAGTGCATTTATAAAATGCACTTGGTTGCATTTGAGAATGGACCCTTTAGGTAATAATGTGATAGTCCATAGTTTCTTTTAGAGAAAGGAAAGATTCACCCTAAATAAACGGTATGGTTTTTCTTTCCACTTCTTTTCCAAAGGTATAAAACAAGTTATGATTTAGTAGTTTATAAAGCATACATTTGCTCATTAAATAATGGTTTTATAAAATAGTATTTGTTTCCTATATAGCTTTTAACTATATGAATAAAATTATTTTTCTCTTTCAGATCCACTTTCATGTTAAACAGAGGTTCCAGATTTATGTAGCACAGAAAGTTTTAATAAGTCAGCATTACTAAAAACTTATAAGTATACTTTACTTTTCCTTAGAGTTTTTATTTGCTAGATTATTTATTTGATATTAATGTAAATTGTATTTTTTTTTTTTTTTTTTTTTTTGCGGTACGCGGGCCTCTCACTGTTGTGGCCTCTCCCATTGCAGAGCACAGGCTCCGGACGCACAGGCTCAGCAGCCATGGCTCATGGGCCCAGCCGCAACAAGGCATGTGGGATCTTCCCAGACCGGAGCACGAACCCGTGTGCCCTGCATCGGCAGGCGGATTCTCAACCACTGCGCCACCAGGGAAGCCCTAAATTGTATTTTTTAAATTTCAGTTTCTACTTGATCATGGCTAGTAATACACATTCCAATGATTTTTATACATTTATCTTGTATTCTGTAACCCTTCTAAAACTTGTTAAATTCACTAATAAGTTGTAATATCTTTTTTTGTAGATTTATTTGAATTTCCTAGCTACATGATTATTTGGTATCTGAGTGAAAGCCATTTACTTTTCCAAATTTTATGTCTTTTATTTTCTTGCCTTACTTAATTGACTATGACTTTTAGTACAATGTTGAGTAGAAGTGGTGACAGGGGGCTTCATTATCTCATTCTCAATGTTAGAAATAGATACAGTTCAATCTGTCATTTGTTTCCAGTTTTATTGAGATATAATTGACATAGAACATTGTATAAGTTTAAGATGTACAATATGTTGATTTGATACATTTATATATTGCAGAATTACTACCAACATAGCATTAGCTAACACACCTTCTTACTGTCAGGTAGTTACCATTTCTTTGTGATGAGAACATTTAAGACCTATTTTCTTAGCAACATTCAAGTATATAATATGGTATTATCAACTATAATCACCATGCTGTACATTAGATTACTGTACAAAACTTGTTAACTTTATAGTTAAAAGTTTGTACCCTTTGACTGATAATTCCCCATTTTCCCCAACCCTGGCTTCTGGTAACCACCATTCTCTGTTTCTTGAATTTGGCATTTTTAGATTCCACATATAAGTGATGTCATAAAGTATTTACCTTTCTGTCTGACTTATTTCACTTAGCATAATGTCCTCAAGTTTCATCCAAATTGTTGCAAATGGCAGGATTTCCTTCTTTCTTGTGGTTGAATAGTATTCCACACTTCTTTATTCATTCATCAATTGACATACCCTGAAGTTGTATTTATATCTTGCTATTGTGAATAATGCTGCAACTAACATGGGAATATATACCCAGAAGTATGGTTGCTGGGTCACGTGGTCGTTCTAATTTTAATTTTTTGAGGAACATCCATATTTTTTTCTCCATAGTAGCTATACAAACCTCCATTCCCAGCAACAATACACAAGAGTTCCATCTTCACTAACACTTGTTATCTCTTCTCTTTGGGATGACAGACATTTTCACAGGCATGAAGTGATATCTCATTGTGATTTTGATTTGCATTTCCCTTATGATTAGTGATATTGAGCACTTTTTCATGTGCTTGTTGGCCATTTGTATGTTTTCTTTGGAAAACTGTCAATTCAGTTTCTCTGTCCATTTCTTAATAGGATTGGTTTTTTGTTTTCTTTTGTTTTTAATATGGAGTTGTATGAGTTCTTTATGTATTTTGGATATTAGCCCTTTATCAGATACACAATTTGCAAATATTTTCATCCATTCAGTAGGATGTCTTTCATTTTGTTGATGGTTTCCTTTGCTGTGCAGAAGCCTTTTAGTTTGATGCTGGCCCACTTGTTTATTTTTGCTTTTGTTACGTTTCTTTTGGTGTCAAATCCAAAAAATCACCACCACGACTGATGTCAAAGAGCTTACTGCCTTTGTTTCCTCCTAGGAGTTCTTTGGTTTCAGGTCTTACATTCAAGTCTTTATCCATTTTGAGTGGGATTGGTGTATTGTGTAAGGTAGGTGTCCAGGTTCATTCTTTTGCATATGGCTGTCCAATTTTTTAAATTAATTAATTAATTAATATATTTTGGGCTGCGTTGGGTCTTCATTGCTGTGCGTGGTCTTTCTCTAGTTGTGGCTAGCGGGGGCTGCTCTTTGTTGCGGTGTGTGGGCTTCTCATTGCGGTGGCTTCTCTTGTTGTGGAGCACAGGCTCTAGTCATGTGCTTCAGTAGTTGTGGCACATGGGCTCAGTAGTTGTGGCTCACAGGCTCTAGAGCACAGGCTCAGTAGTTGTGGCACACGGGCTTAGTTGTTCCCCAGCATGTGGGATCTTCCCGGACCAGGGATAGAACCCGTGTCCCCTGCATTGGCAGGCAGATTCTTAACCACTGTACTACAGGGGAAGTCCCTGGCTGTCCAATTTTCCCAACATGATTTATTGAAGAAACTGCCCTTTCCCCATTGTATATTCTTGGCTCCTTTGTCATAAGTTAATTGACATATATGCATGGGTTTATTTCAGGGATTTCTATTCCATTTCATTGATCTATGTGCCTGTTTTTATGCCCGTACCATACTGTTTTGTAATATAGTTTGTAATATAGTGTGAAATCAGGGAGTGTGATGTCTCCAGCTTTCTTTATCTTACTTCAGATCGCTTTGACTATTTGGGATCTTTTGTGTTTCCATACAAATTTTAGGATTCTTAGCTCAATTTCTGTGAAAAATACCATTGGAATTTTGATGGAGATTGCATTAAATCTGTAGATTGCTTTTGCTAGTATGGATATTTAAACAATGCTAAGTCTTCCAATCCATGAGGACGGAATTTCTTTCCATTTATTTGTATCTTTTTCAATTTCTATATCAATGTCTTAAAGTTTTTAGTGTAAAGGCCTTTTACCTCCTTGAATAAATTTATTTCTAGGTATGTTACCTTTTTGATGAAATGTAAATAGAATTGTTTTCTGAATTTCTCTTTCTCATATGTTATTAGTGTATAGAAAAGCAACAGATTTCTGTATATTGATTTTGTATCCCACAACTTTACTGAATTCATTTATTAGTTTTAACAGGTTTTGGTGGAGTCTTTAGGGTTTTTTTATATATAATACCATTTCATATGCAAATAGTGACAGTTTTACTTCTTCCTTTTCAATTTGGATGCCTTTTATCACTTTTTGTTGCCTGACTGCTCTGGCTAGGACTTCCAATACTATGTTGAATAGATGTGGCAAGAGTGGAATATTTGAACACATAAATAATTAATGGTGGGCTTCCCTGGTGGCGCAGTGGTTGAGAGTCCGCCTGCCGATGCAGGGGACGCGGGTTCATGCCCCGGTCTGGGAGGATGCCGCGTGCCGCGGAGCGGCTGGGCCCGTGAGCCATGGCCGCTGAGCCTGCACGTCCGGAGCCTGTGCTCCACAACCGGAGAGGCCACAGCAGTGAGAGGCCCGCGTACTGCAAAAAAAAAAAAAAAAAAAAAAGAATTTCTACCACCTGTCCCCACCGAGAAACATCAAATTGATAATGATATAATTATGATAATGATATCCATCATTATAACTATAAGCTGTTATATATATATTTAGTTATGTAATTTTAGTACATGACAGAAAATGGCCATACTAATATGGAGGCCCAGATTTATTTGTCATAAGATGCTTTTAAATTGGGAATTCTGGGTACCATTTCTACATTCTTTAGAGGCAAGATAATATCTGTGGCTGATGTGAGTTGTATTTACTCCTAGCCTAATCAGTGAGGCTGGGAATGGGAAAGGTATGGTAGCAACAGCCTAGGAGACCATGGTCCAGTCTCTGTGTGTGTGTGTGTATGTGTGTGTTTGGGTGTTTGTGTACCTTGTGAAGTGAGAACATTCCTAAAGGCAGGGTACGTGGCCTCATAATTTCAAGGTGACTTTTACATTACAGAGACCAGAAATAAACTAACAGATGGTACTAAGGAGGCAATCAATTTAGAGGATGTCCTTGCAACAAAATTAATAATGTGGAAGAGGAACATGGAGTGGATGAGGGACCTTGTCTAGCTTAGCTTCAGCAGCAGCAGGGAAACCACCTGGTTCCTCAAATTTTTCTGACACTGTTTCTATCATGCTCCTTCTTGCTCATACCTCTCTGACATACCTGGTTCCTTTGGAGCCTTGATTTTTCTGAAACAAGCACGTTTCTTGGAGCAATTGCACTGGCCATTCCTGCACTTAGGCACACACTTCAGATAACTTCCTGGGTCCAACCCTGTCTTCCTTGCAATCTGTGTTCAAATGTCACCTTGTTTGCCAGTGTTACCTAAACACTCAGTAAAAAAAATCACACTCCCTGCCTACTGTCTCCTTTATGACTGATTATTTTTCACCACAGCGCTGCTCACCATTTGACATGTTACATGATTTTTTATTTTCTTATATTCTTTCTCTATCGTTGGATTGTAGAGTTTTGTTTTTCAGTGCCCTATATTCATGGCTTAGATAGTTATTGGAAAATTGAGTTATCACTCAATTAATATTCCTCAAATGCATGAAATGCATGAAAGAATTTCACATAAAAATTGTAAGACACCTAACATCTTGGGAAAAAGCTGAAAGTAGGACAAAAATTCATAAACAGAGATGGTACAAGGAATCCTAGAGAGGGGACAAGATCCGTAGACAATTTGTTGAAATTAATCAATTTCTTAACTGCAAAATGTAAATGTAGGTGAAAATTAAACATGTTACTGATGTTTTTCTCACTTCTCGTAGTCACTTACACTACATGGAACCAGGGAACCTTACAGGAATTGTAGAATTTCTTCTATGATTTTTAGAGTAACCAGAATTCCAGCCCCTCACATTTTGGCTTTTCCTCTCCATGTACATGATCACTGTGTCTGAAAACCTGCTCATCATCCTGGCCATCAGCTTAGACTTCCACCTCCACACACCCAACCAACCTGTCCTTCTTCAACGTGTCCTTTGCACATTTCTGTTTCACCTCCACCAGGATCCCAAAGATGATGCAGAACATCCAGACACACAGCAAAGTTATAACCCTTGAAATCTGCAGCAGGAAGATATATTGTTTCCCACTGTTTGCAGGATTGGACAACTTTCTCCTGGTTGTGGTGGCCTATGAGCACTTTGTAACCATCTCTCACCCGCTACGTTACACCATCACCATGAACCTCCAGCTCTGGGGACTGATGGTTCTTGTGTCCTGGGTCATGAGTGCCATGAATTCCTTGCTACAGAGCTTGGTAATGTTGGGGCTGTCCTTCTATGAAGACTTGGATATCCCCACTTTTTCTGTAGCTCAGTCAAGTGGTCAACTTGCTTGTTCTGTCAACTTTCTTAATAACGTGATGATACATTTTGCAGCTGCACTGCTGGGCGGTGTTCCCGTGGCTGAGGTTCTTTACTTATATTCTAAAAGAGTTTCCTCCATACACGGAATCTCATCATTTCAGGGAAAGCATAAAGCCTTGTCCATCTGTCCATCTTACCTCTCAGTTGTCTCCTTTTTTTACTGTATGTGTCTATGAATGTACTTAAGCTCTGCTTCTCCACACAGCTCACATTCAAGTGCAACAGCCTTGGTGATGTAAACTGTGGTCATGTCCATGCTGAACCCCTTCATCTACAGTTTGAAGAACAAAGACATATACAAACAGCTTTGAAAAGACTCTTTGGGAAGGAAACTATAAAAGACCAGTTGTCCTAGGGCTGAAGAAGTACGCATGATTGCAAGGATCAAAGCCTGTGAGCCAGAATTTCCAATTATTTTATCAGAGTGTGGAAGTAGGACTTGCTACTTTTTTATTGCTAGAGTTTCTATTTCTTTGATTTCAACTTCTCTCTACAATTTATACAGCTCACTTTATTAAGCTTCCTGCCCTGACAATGAACAGGGTTATTTCCCCTTTGTCATTCTCATATTCTCTCAAATTTATTCCCAACCTTGGACTTAAAATATTTGGCAATTCTCATTTATTTCATGGGACTACTTAGATTTCTTAAAAATAATTTATTCTCAAGTGAGGTAGATCACACTAATTTTTGTTTGATTTTACTAAAAGAATAGCCATGAGTTACACAACTCCTATGGAGAAACTAAACTTGGCAACCAAGACAATTTATATAATTTTATAACAGAAAAATCTGAGACTACACTTTTTCACTTTTATGCCCAATATTCATTGTATATCACTGACTTATTTGTTCTCCCTGAAAACATAGACTTTGAAATGCTAGTGTCTCATGGTCATAGGGTTTGATTTTCCTCGTTAAGATTCTATTCTCAAAAAAAAAAAAAAAAAAAAAAAAAAAGATTCTATTCTCTTATTCAAGCCCATGTCCACACTGTCTACCAGATTCACTGGCATAATGATTATCAAATACATTTATCCAAGTTTTTAATAATTTCAATTTCTTTTGTAAAGAACTCTTTCTGTTCATTAATTTTATTCCTGTGTTCATTGAATTGTCCTTCTGAGTTTTCTTGTCGCTCATTGAATGTCTTCGTAACAGAGATTTTGGATTCTTGATCCGTTAGATTGCAATATTCCATGCCTTTGTGTTCAGCTGCTGGAAAATTATCACTTTCTTTTTATGATGGCCTAGTTCCTTGATTTTTTGTTAGTTTCAGGTATATAGCAAATTGATTTGGTTATACATATGTAGATATCTATATTCTTTTAAAATTCTTTTCCATTATAGGTTGTTACAAGATATTGAATATAGTTCAATATACTGTATGTGCTATGCAGTAAAACTTCGTTGTTTATCTTTTTTTTTTTTTTTTGCGGTACGCAGGCCTCTCACTGCTGTGGCCTCACCCCTTGCAGAGCACAGGCTCCGGACGCTCAGGCTCAGCGGCCATGGCTCACGGGCCCAGCCGCTCCGCGGTATGTGGGATCTTCCCGGGCCGGGGCACGAACCCGTGTCCCCCGCACTGGCAGGCGGACTCTCAACCACTGCGCCACCAGGGAAGCCCTGTTGTTTATCTATTTTATATATGGTAGTGTGCATCTGTTAATCCCATACTCCCAATTTATCCCTCCCCCTGCATCCCCTTGGGTAACCGTAAGTTTGTTTTCTGTCTGTGAGCCTGTTTCTGTTTTGTAAATAAGTTCACTTGTACTATTTTTTAGATTCCACATATAAGTGATATCATAATACTTGTCTTTCTCTGTCTGACTTACTTCACTTAGTATGATAATCTCTAGGTCCGTCATATTTCTTTGATTTTTTTTTTTTTTTTTTTTCGGGACGCGGGCCTCTCACTGTTGTGGCCTCTCCCACTGCGGAGCACAGGCTCCGGACGCGCAGGCTCAGCGGCCATGGCTCATGGGCCCAGCCGCTCCTTGGCATGTGGGATCTTCCCAGACCAGGGCACGAACCCGTGTCCCCTGCATCGGCAGGCGGACTCTCAACCACTGCGCCACCAGAGAAGCCCTTTTTTGATTTTAAAATAGTGTTTATAGGTACACACTTCTGCTTTCACATTAGAAGTAGCAGAAAACTTAACTAAGTAAGCTTTTATGTCTTCTTTGGCTCTTACAATTCACCAGGCCGGCTATTAGAATCCTTTCTTTTGTACTCCAGAAGGTGGTGCTATAGCTCAAGTTTGTATTTTCCTCCCTTGCACTCCCCCCCACCCCCCAAACCTTGGCCTGTTATCTGAGCACCCTCTGTGTCAACTAGGGCTCACTCTGGCAGATGCACTTGGGAGGCGATAGCAGAGTAGAAGGAGGTATGGGTTTAGCACTTGGGGTTCTTGGAGTGCCCACAGTTGGTGGGTGTCTCCTCGAGTAAGGTTCTCCAGCAGGTTTGTGGGCAGACTTCCTGCTGAAGTCCTGAAGCAGATAGCAGGAAACGAACCTTTAATGCCCCTTGATATTCTTATCTCTTTCCTTCCCTTCTTCCCCTCTCCCCTCAGTCACGGAGGTCCCTCCTCAGGAATCCGGTTGCTGCTGGAGAGAAATGGGTTTCTCCAGTTGCAATTCGCATAACTGGGATAGTAGGCCAGTCACTCATCACTTCCGCTTTCCACCAGCTCCATGGGAGGGGTCATGGCTTTCCACCTCCTCTGTTGGAGGAGTCACCACCACTGCTGCCAAAAGCTCAGTCCCTTGTTAGTGTCACCCTGGGGAGATGGGCCACCTTGGCGAGTTTCTCCCTCTCCCCTCCAAACTCATCCTCACCTTGTTCCAATGGCATGCTAAAATCCCCCTCAGGCAGGCTGGACTTCCACAAATTCTCCCTCTCTAGAGGGTCTCTTGGTCTCTTCCCAGTTTGGCAATCTCCAGGCTCTCCTCCCCTCCATCCCCTGCCCCGCTGTGACTAGTGGGGGTGGAGCAGGTTTGCTGACTCCCTTGGACCTACAGCCCTTACTGAGGTCCTGTTTGTTTATTTTCAGGTACGCAGGTGGGCTAGAAACCTCCTGGCTTCCTTGATGTAATGTGCAGAGGTGCTTTTGTTCAGTTATGGATGTCTAATTAGTTGTTTAAAAAGTGGGAGGGAAAAGAGGAGCAACTTACCCCACTGGCCATATGCTGATATCACTCCTACAAGTCTATCCCTGCTGATATTTCTAACTCTAAGCAACTACATAGATTATTCTAACTTTCCCCCTTGCTTATCCCTAAATTCCCACTCCAACATTGAGAAACCCAGCTCCCATCATCCACAGTCTATTTACTTCATTGTTCAATTCTAACGTGTATGTACAGCAGTATCAGAATTATTAACTAGTACATCTGTGAGAAATAACTTTATCAGCTAGAGCACAGTGTTTGTGTGCAGTTACTTCTGGCTCAGCCTTATCAATTCCATCATTTCCAAAGTCACTTAGGTTAGTACAATTCATTCCCCCATCCCTACAGTGAGGTTGTCTTGTACATTTGTAATAGTTTGACTCTCATGTCACATTCTGCATTCCCTCCTGGGATCCTTCAAACATAGCCAAATTATTTTTCTTTAAATTTGCATACTTAAGTTTCACTCTTCATGCTGTAAAGTTCTATGAATTTTCAAAAAATGCATAATGTCTTCATCATAACAGTAGCATACAGAATAGGTTTATCACCCTAAAAAAATATCCCCTGTGCTTCATCTAGTTAACCCTCTTTGACTCTCATTTCCTTCCTGACAACCACGGACCTTTCTACTGTCTCTATAGTTTTACCTTTCCCAGAATGTCACATAATTAGACTCATGCAGTATGTAGCCTTTTCAGATTGGCTTCTTTCACTTAGCAATATATATTTAAGGTTCTGCCATGTATTTTCATGGTTTGACAGCTCATTTTCTTTAAACCACCAAACAATATTCCATTGTATGGATATAATAGTTTATTTATCCATTCACCTGCTGAGGGATATCTTGGTCTTGATGATTATCAGGGTCTGGGTAGTGTTAGAACAGAGCTAAGGGTAAGGGTCATGGTCAAGATTAGGGTGGCTGTGAGTCTCAGGGTCAGGGTAAGCATTAAGTGAAGGTCAAGATAACGATGAGATTCACTGTAGAGTGAGGGTTTGGTTCAGGATCAGGGTCAGGGTCACAGTCAGGGTCAGGTTGATTGTCAACATCATAAGGGTCCGGGTCAGTGTGATGGTCATGATCAGGGTCAGAGACAGTGTGTGGGACCAGTTCAGAGTCATTTTGAGGGTGAAAATCAGAATCCGTATTTGTGTGAGCACCAGGGCCAGAGTGAGGCTGAGCACCAGGATCCCAGTCATCGTCAATGTTAGGTTCAGAGTCATAGTCTGTGCAAGGGTCAGGGTCAGCTTGAAGGTCAGAGTCAGGATGGGAGTTAAGGTGAGAGTCACAGGGACAGGGTGAGGTAAGGTCAAAGTCAGAGTGATGGTCAGAGTTAGATTAAGGTTGAGAGTCATGATCAGGATCATGGTAAGCTGAGTGTGAGGATCAAGTAAAGGTCAGAATGAGGATGAGGTTCAGCATCAGTTATAGTGTCAGGGTGAGAGTCAAGGTGAGAATTAGGGTCAAGATGGGTGTGAGAATGAGGTTCAGGGTCAGGGTCATGGTTCAGGAGAACTTTGGGATGAGGTCAGAGTCAGGTTAAATGTCAGTGTGAAGGTTAGCAATGAAGTGAGGGCAAGGGTCAGCATTAGGATAGCATTAGGATAGGTTGTAGGTCAAGGTGAGGTTGATATCAGAGTCAGGTTGAGTGATGATCAAGGTCAGCATGAGGGACAGGTTCCAGGGTAGGGTGATGATGATAAGCAAAATTGGTGACCACATTGCATCAGTGTCAGAGTTAGGGTAAGCTTCAGGGTGAAGGTCATGCTCGGTGTCAGGGACAGAATTAGCTCTGTATCACGTTTGGTGTCAGGGTGAGAATCTAAGTCAAAAGTCACCCTAGGTTCAGATTCAGCATGAGGGTAAGTAAATCAAATTTATGGTCAGGGTGAGGGTCAAGATGAGGGTTATGGCAAGGGTCAATGTCAGGGTCAACGGCAAGATAAGTGTTAAGTTCAGGGTCAGCCTCAGAGTGAGGGTCATATCAAGGAATAGACAAGGCTGAGGGCAGGGTGAGGACCAGGGTCCGGATAAGTATGGAGTGAGCATCAGGCTTATGGTAAAAGTAAAGGCTAGGTTCAGGGTCAGGGTCAGAGTGAGGGTCAGTAAAAGTTCAGAGTTAATACGACAATAGTGTCTGGGGCAGGGTCAGCTTGAGAATCAGGATTAAGGTGTGGGAAGATCACCAGGGTCAGGCTCAGGGTAAGGTCAAAGTCAGCTTGAGGGTCAATTTCAGGTAAGGCTCAGGGGAACAAGGACATCAGAATCTATTTGGGGAGATGGTCATGTAGAGGGTGAGGATGAACATGTTTTTAAATGTAGGTTTTATTATTATTTAAATATGGGGAGGCCAACAGATCAGTAGACAGTTATCATTGAAAAGATAGTTTGTGACAGCTCCCAAGAGGAGGGGCATGTCATGCCACACAGGCCACATGGAGAAGCACCACAGTTGGTCAGGAGGCAAAGGGAGAGAGGTCAGAATCAGGTAAATTTAAAGGTAAAGATCAGTGTCAGGTTCAGGGTGAGGCCAATGCTAATTTCTGGGTCTCGATGAAGGTAAGGGTCACGCTCAAGGTCAGATTGAGCATCATTGTGAGGGTCAGAAGGGGGGTTAGTGTCAGAGTCAGGAAGAACAGTCAGGGGTGTGAGGCAAATGTTCAGAGTCATGATCAGGAAGAGGTCAAGGTCAGTTTCAGCACCGGGATCAGGGTCAGGATGAGGGTGCGGTGCCAACCCGGGCCAGGGTGAGGGAAGGGTAGTGTCAGGGTGATAGTCTGGTTCAGGTTAAGCATAAGTTTCAGATTCAAGGCAGTGTCAAGGGCATAGTGAAGGTATGTGTAAGGGCCATTGAAGAGTCAGAGTGAGGTCAGGCTCAGGGAGAAGGTAATGGTCAAGTCAGGGTAAATGGAGAGTGAGTACAAGAGTCAGGGTCAGGGTCAGGTAAGGGTCAAGTTTATGGTCATGATGAGAGTCGTGGTGAGGCTGAGATTCAGGGCCAGGGTGAGGGTCAAGTTCAGTGCTGGTGTAGGATTAGCATCAATGTTAGGGGCAGGGGCAGGGTAAAGATGAAATTGAAGGTAAAGGTGAGAGTGAGAGTCAGGGTCAGGTACAGAATCAGAGTCAGGGTGAGAATGAGACAGAGTGTTTAAATGAGTATCAGGATCAAAGTCAGGGTGAGTGTCACAGTCAGACACAAGGTAAGAGTGAGTAACAAAGGTGAGATTCAGGTATTGAATAAAGGTGGTGTCAGAATGAGAGAGTCAGAGTCAAGGTGAGAGTGAGTATACACTTCAGGGTCAGAGTGATGGTTATAATCAGTGTTTAGGTCAAACTGAGGGTCAAGGTCAGGGTCAGGTGAGGATGAGTGTGACAGTCAAGTTCAGTGTGAATGTCAAGTAAGGGTCAGGGTGACAGAGATTCAATGGCAATGTGAAAATCGGGGATGTGGTGAGGGTCAGGGTAGGATCAACGTCAGAGTAGGGCAGGGCCATAATGAAGTCACAATTGGGGTCAGTGTCAGGTTGAGGGTCATGCCAGTGTAATAGTCAGGATCTGTGTGAATAAGCAGTTCAGGGTCAGGGCGAGGTTAAGAATCAGTCAGGATTAGCGCATCAAGGGCAGACTCAGGGTGAGGGTCAGGGTGAGAGTCCTTATAACTTTCAGGGTCAGGGTGAGGCTCAGAGTTATGTACTATGTGAGGTTAAGGGTCAGAATATAAGTCAGACATGAGGGTCAGAGTCAGGTTTAGGAGCAGGGTACTTATGTGTATCAGGGTCAAAGTCAACTTCAGAGTCAGTGTCTAGGACAGGATATGTCTGTCAGTCAGGGTCAGAGTAGAAGTCAGAATCGGGGTCAGGGTGAAAAGTAGGGTCAGATAAAGTTCAGGGTCTAGTTCAGCATCAGGATCAGTGTGAGAGAATGAGAGATAAAGTCAGTGTGAAGGTCAGGGACAGTGGGAGGGTAAGGGTGTTTGTCATGGTCAGAATCAAGGTCAAGTGAGAGCGGATAAGCGTCAGAGTCAGGGTGAGATTAAAGGTGAGGTTCAAGTTCACAACTCTAGGGGCAGAGTCAATGTCAGGGTGAGGATAAGGGCAGGGTTATGGCTGTAATATTTCACCTTTTGTTTACAATCTTATTTCTAGTATTAATTCAAGTACTGCTGTCAAAGTAAAAGGAGCATTATTCTTCCTGCTGATTCTGGTTGATTTTTCTGTGGGAACAGTAATGGATTTGGGGTACTCACTGGCCCAGTAATTTTAATTGTATTATTATGGACCATCAAATCCAGATAATTCATGCCACTAACTCTGAAAAATCAAAATATTCCACATTTTACTTCTTTGTAGATTTACTGCCAGATGCTTGGATGGTAGGAATTCAAGAACATGCAGTGCAATTTAACAGATTTCTGGCCTAAAATATGTTTTGCAACTTCTCAATTTCATACAGTTAATGAAATAGTCGGAATGGAATTTAGACATTGAGAAACGGTTGGCTTACAGCTTCAAGGCTAGATAGTTCCAAATTTATAGAAAGTTTACCTTCATTAATGGAGCCAAAATGGCTTCTTCTTCTTCTTTTTTTTTTTTTTTTTAAGAGAAAAGATATTAAATTATTTCTCGGTCTAATCTCTTTAAGCACTCAGTGTGTTTTCACAGTGCAAGGGGAGGAACTGCTCTCGGCCAACAATTTACCAGTGATTCCGACACACACAAAGCAACTCCAAATCACCATGCTTTATACTTACGTTTAATTGCTGCACTGCAAAAGAAAAGGAAGGTGTAAATGAGGACCAAGTGAGTTTACAGGGACTCCATCTTTGCCTTTAAATTAATCTTTGCTTTTGGGGGCAGCAGGGGATAAAAAAGACAGGAGAGGGAGACGCAAGAGGGAAGAGATATGGGAACATATGTATATGTATAACTGATTCACTTTGTTATAAAGCAGAAACTAACACACACACACACACACACAAAATCATTGAAAAAAAAAAAAGACCGGGAAGAAGTGGCTTCTGACCATACTTTTCAGCTATGCTTCCAACAGCAATGGGGTTAATCTAATATTTTTTTCATGTGGTACCTCTGTCTCTCTCTCTACCCACGCGCAGCAGTCCGGGTCTTTTTGCACAGGTGACGCTGTTGACTACTATCCCCCCCTGAGCAGGCCCTGGGTCCCCGTTAACTGAGGGCTGAGACTTTCTGATGGGCGCAGTGGGAAAGCCTTGGCCTCAGCCTGGGCCACCTGTCACACCGTAGAGGTGCTCGCTACCTAATTACCAGGAGGCCGCTACTCTCTTGCAAGGTCTGGGGCCTCCACATACCCCAAGTTTGAAAGGATGGCTGGGGTTACCTAGCTCATTCCCTTTGGACCTTGAACTGGACTACAGAGGCCCCAAAACCCAGAAGTTGGAGGTGGGAGTGCACAGATGCGAAATGAAGCCTCGCTGTAGGTTGGAATGAGAAAACACCCCTTCTCTATCCTCTCTCCAACGCGGTAGACAGAGTCACCAGGAGAACTCCCCATTCCCTCCCCCGCTGCACGCCGAGCACAGCATCTGATTGGTGCGCCCTGTCCCCGAGCCCCGCCCCTCCTGCCCCGCGCCCCGAGGTTTTAGGTAAGGGTCTTCTAGACAGCGGACCCTTCCTCATTCCCCCTAATACTTTCACTTCACTTTTTAAAAGCTCGAGAGCCTGGACCGGCCCTTGTTCCACCCTAAAGCCCTAAAATAAGGAGGCCTAGGGTCTGGAGGTCGTAGTGAAAGGGGGTCTAGTCGGGGAGTGACCGGAGAAAGTTGGGGCGGCAGGGACGGCTGGCAGGAATCTTCGTTTCCCAAGCCTGGGATCTGGGGCTGAGGGGTGATAGAGTCCAGGGTTTTCCCGTCTGAAAAATAAGGGGTGTGCTGACTAGTTCCCAAGACCCCTTCCAACTCTAAATCAAGCGGTACTCCCAGGAGGTGTTCTGTGGTCGTCTTTAGAGTTAGAAGAGCCTATAACGTTGTTCAAGCTGGGGCCGAGGGCAGGGGATTGGAAAATTGAGGCGAGAGGACTCTTGATTCCACCTAGTGAAGGATAAACAAGACTGGGAGATTTCAACAACTGTCTTCTAGACAGCATGTCACAGGGCCACAGTTTCTGGAGAGCCTCTATCTCCACCGTTTCGTCTACGAGCCCTTCCCCCGTCCCTCAGCACTTATTCTTTAGGCTCTGCCGGCTGGCCCCTCCTTCAGGCTATTTTAGTGCTGCCCAGGGGTTACTTAAGGCTGCAAACCTCTGCTCTAAAGAATTAGATCTCCGAGATCATATCTAGGAAGCAGGGTGAGGGAAAAGGGACCAACTGTCTCCACGAGGCAGCGATGGAAACCAAAGAAGAGCCACAGAGCCAGGAAAACCACCAAAACCAGTACTGGTCTTTATTGAGGTGTCAGGGTGCAGTAACACCATGAAGGGGCAGAGCCTGAGGCCTTGAAGACACAGAGGCAGCATTTAAGGGTCTCAGACAAGCCTGGGTCTCCCGGCTAGGAGGAAGGCAGCCTGCGATCGGGCGCTCACAAGGACTTCAGGAAGTTCCTGTATTTGTCCAGGAAAGAGGCAGACAGAGTATTCAGCTCTTGCCGAAGCTCCTGCACAGCCTTGTCCTGCTCTTGCTGCTCCCCCACCATCTGCTTCCTATAATAGCTGATGTAGAAGTTCACCCAGTCATTCACCACAGTCACCATGTCTTCTTCAGGGACAACAGGAGCAGAGAAGACCTGGAGGGGGGGGTGGGATTGGGATAGGGGAGGTCAGGATTTGGCAAGGGAGACCACGCTCGGCCATGTGATTCAGGGATAACCACAAACTCTGACATCCTCTTTTCTCTGATTTGTATTACCTGTCTCTTGTTGTTTCCATCAACTCAACCATTACCCTCCCAGCTCCAAATTATTCTCCCTTCTCTGTCCTCGCCCACCTCCCAACGCTCCAGGCCTGTCCTCTGAAACAGAGCACCAGACTTACCTGCTGATTTAGCAGAATGTTAAATTCCTTCATTCCTGTAGCAATGAGATCCTTATTGGTTTGAAGAAGGGCCATCTGCCTGATTAGAGAAAGAGATGGAATTTAAGTATCTTTTTCTCCCAGGGTATTTCCCCCAATCTCCTCACTCCCCTTAAGCATCCCTGGGGCCCTGCAGGGTCACCTCCCCTCCACCACCTTTCAAACCCTGCCCTGCTCTGAGATCACATTTCCCCCCAGGTTGGCTCACTGTCAGGTCCAACAGTGCTATGTATAGACGTCTCACCCACACTTTTCAGGGTCTGGATGTCCCTCTGTACCAAGCTAGATGTAGACAAGGAGTCCAGTGTCAGCCAAAGAGGGAAACGCCCTGCATTTAGGTCCTGAGGGAGGGTGATAGGTCAACCAGGGGAGGGGAAGGAGGGAGAGGCTTCCCTGAAATTAGAAAGATAGCAAAGCCAAGAGAACAGATAAGCGGGGAGACCCAGAAAACCAAACCAGGGATAGAGCCATGCCCTCTCCCCCACATCCCAGGATCCAGGCTCCAAACGCTAACGAAACTAACAGTAACTGTTAGATGCCCTGTTACGAGAAAGGCACTTTTAAAATCATCCTAACAAGTGGTGGCAATTATTCTCCCAATTCATAGGTGATATATTAATAGCAGCTAACATTACAGTCATCATTTGTGCCAGGCACTGTTTCAAGCAAGTATTAAGGTATTTATTCTTGGGAGTTCCCTGGTGGCCTAGTGGTTAGGATTCAGGGCTTTCACTGCCATGACCTGGATTCAATCCCTGGTCAGGAAACTGAGATCCTGCAAGCCACATGGCATGGCCAAAAAAATAATAAGAATAAGTATTTATTCTTATGAAAACTCTTGTTAGGCAAATTCCAATAACAGTCGTATTTTGCAGATGAGCCTTCGGTAAGATGGGGAGGACTGGACTCTACTAGGCTGAGTTCCACAGGAATGGAGACACACGTGTCTTATTCTCTAACATATCATCGGGTACTTCACAAAGCAAAACTACTTCTTTTCTTTTTTTAAAATATTTTCCTAATGTTTTCCATTTTTAATAGATTTTTTCAAATTTCAACATCACCATATAATAACTGAAATAAGTGAAACATTATAAAAATTCACACTGATAAGTGGATCATTTTTGCTCCCTCCCCCGACAAAGTAACCAGCATTCAAGATGTGTGTATTTCCTGTCCCATCTTCCTCCATTCAAAAACCAGTTTTCATAGGCACCTATACACTCATGGCTTGTTGCTCTGCTTTTTTGTTTATAGCATTATCTTAATTAATACACAGCAAATGAACGTCCTTTTGGTGTACGATGTTTGGATTTTAATACGTAGATTCATGTAACTACTACCACAATCAGGATACAGAACGTTTCCATCGCCCCAAAACTCCTTCGTGCTACCCCTTTGTAGTCTCATCCCTAAATCCTGCCGACCACTGATCTGTTCCCCATCACTACAGTTCAGTGTTTTTGAGGATGTCTTATGATGGAATCATACAACATCTAACCTTTGAGACTGGCTTCTTTCACTCAGAATAATGCCCTTAAGCTCCATCCAAGTCGTTTCAAGTAGCAGTGGGTTGTTCCTTTCCGTTGCTAAGCGTGCATCGTATGGACGCACTACAGTTTGTTTATTCATCGACCCACTGGAGGACATCTGGATTGTTTGCAGTTATTGGCAAGTATGAATAGAGCTGCTATAAATATTTGTGTACAGATTTTTGTGTAAACGTGTTTTCATTGATTTAGGGTAGAAAGTATGTGTTACCACTAGGAGAAATAATTGCAATACGACCTGACCAAAAAAAAAAATGTATACAGGGCTCCCCTGGTGGCACAGTGGTTGAGAATCTGCCTGCTAATGCAGGGGACACGGGTTCGAGCCCTGGTCTGGGAAGATCCTACATGCCGCGGAGCAACTAGGCCCGTGAGCCGCAGCTACTGAGCCTGCGCGTCTGGAGCCTGTGCTCCGCAACAAGAGAGGCCGCGATAGTGAGAGGCCCGCGCACCGCGATGAAGAGTGCCCCCCCCCCCCCCGCCTGCCACAACTAGAGAAAAGCCCTCGCACAGAAATGAAGACCCAACACAGCCAAAAATAAAATAAATAAATAAATAATAATTTAAAAAGCCAAGCATTTGAAGCCCTTTTAAAAAAATGTATACAGAATTTAACATAAACTCTTGATAGTTCAATAATAAGACAGCCCAGTTTTTTTTAAATGGCCAAAAGATTGGAACTGGCACTTCACAAAGAAGATATACAAATAGCCAATAAGCACATGAAGAGATGTTCAACATTATTATTCATCAGGAAAATGCAGATGAAAGCTATAATGTGATACCACTACATACCCACTACAGCTCCTGCAAGTTAAAAAGACTGATTAAGTGTTGGTAAGGATATAGGACAACTGGAAATCTCATACATTGCCAGTGGGAGGGTAAAATGAAATGTCTGAAAAAACAATTTGGCAAGTTCTCATAAAGTTCAACATACACTTACCACGTGACCTGGCAATTCCACTCCTAGGTGGAGTCCATACACGTCTACAAAAATACTTACATGCAAATGTTCATAGCAGCTTTATTCATAATAACCCAAAACTGGAAACAACCCAAATGTCCAATAACCAGTGAGTGCATATACAAACTGTGGTATATTCATACAATGGAATACTACTCAGCAATAAAAAGAAAAGACTGGGCTTCCCTGATGGCGCAGTGGTTGAGAGTCCGCCTGCCGATGCAGGGGACACAGGTTCGTGCCCCAGTCTGGGAAGATCCCACCTGCCGCGGAGCGGCTGGGCCCGTGAGCCATGGCCGCGGAGCCTGCGCGTCCGGAGCCTGTGCTCCGCAATGGGAGAGGCCACAACGGTGAGAGGCCCACGTACCACAAAAAAAAAAAAAAAAAGAAAGAAACAGACTAATGGTACTCATGACAACATGGAAGAATCTCAAAATCATTATGCTGAGCAAAAGAAGCTAAGCATGAAAGACCATATACAGTATAATTCCATTTCTATGAAATTCTAGAAGAAGCAAAAATAATCTATAGTGACCAGAAAGCACATTAGGGGTCATCTGCGATCAGAATACAAGAGTGGACATTAAAATGCACAGGTGCCCAAGAGAACTTTTTTAGATAATGGCAATACGTATCTTGACTATGACAAGCATTCTTATATACTGTTAGTAGGAGTGTAAATTGGTAAAGCTTTTTAGAGAGATAGTTTGACAATACTTGTTCAAATTAAAATACACATACCTTTCAGCCCAACAATTCTGCTTTGGACTCATTTTAAAGAAATATTCATATTCAATGTACAGAAAGGCCTGTACAAGGAATTTATCATACCTATTTGTAATAATGAAAAAAGCAATGTGGGGAATCTTTATAGAAACCATGGCACATTCACACCATGGCATGACATGCAACTATTAAAATAAATGAGGTAGCTACATATGTGCCGATAGGAAAAGATCTCAAAGACAACGTTAAATGAACTATAATTAGAGCAGGCTACCTCAGGCGGCGAGTATGGGAGAGGGGATTAAATGTAAAATGATATTTCTCTCTCTGTCTCTCTGTCTCTGTCTCTCTCTCTCTCTCATGGTAAATAATGTTTACTTCTGGGCATTGACTGGTATTTGTTGAAAAATGGAAAGAGGGATAAATGTCAAGGGAGAATTTGACCTTCTCCATCTATAGTATTGTTTGAATTATTTTACAGTGAGAATGTATCCTTCCATTATTTTTATAATACTTAACAAGAATACAAAATAAAAAAGAAAGAAACAGGATGGTATAGTTCTGAAACCCTTAGCCTCAAATTGGACGTCAGGGCCTAGAAGAGTAGCCTAGAAGGGCCTGGAAGAGTAGCAGCTTCTCACTAAATATCTGTTGAATGAATAGGAGAATGAATGCTTTTGCCATTTTTCAGCTCTGTCACCTTGTTGAAGTCACTTCACACATGCAAACCCCAGTTTCTCTGTTTAAAGGAGGAATGAAATAATACCTATGAGGGTTATTGAGAAAATAAATTCATTCATTCCACAAATAGGTATTTGGCACCTGCCTTGTGCCAGGCCCTGGGAATGCATCAGTGCCAAAGACGAAGTTCCTGTTCTCTGGGAGCTTATGTTCTAGTGGGGGGAGTGAGAGGATGAACCGTAAGGGGTGAAGTCTGAAAGATGGAGCAGGGCCCAATCTACAGAGCTTCATGGGCCACGACAAGAAGTTCATGTTTTATTTTCAAATATGAAGGAAAGTCATTGAAGGGTTTGGAGGAGAATATTGCAATCCTCTTCCATAAAAGTAACAGGAAGCTGCTGAAAGGTTTTGAGCCGGGGAGTTTTAAGCTGTGTAGGGAGTAGACCATAAGCGGGTAGTTGTGGAAGTGGGGAGATCAGTGAGGATAAAGTCAAGGAGATGAGCAGCTTGGAGTGTTCTGCCCGGTGCTTACTATACTGCTGAATGCAGGCTGCCAAGAGGTCTCAGGGGGTAGGGGAAGAGGAAGCATCCCTCATCTCTTTGTCAAGCCACTGATCTGGACACTGGGGTTGCAAAGAAGTGTATGAGTCCTTGTCAGGCACTTACAGTCCACTTGGGAAGACAGGACTTAGATACCTAATAAAAGCAAGTACAAACTGGCTCCAGAGAGCATATGCTAAGCATTAAATAAGTTCTACAGTGAACAAGGGTTGCCATGGTCTCTGAGCAGGTAGAGGTCAATGTGGACACAGATGGTCAGTAAAGCCTAGAGGGTTGCTAAATAGTGTGACCGTATTTCTCAGTTTGCCCAGGGGCTCCAGTCTGTTAGCCCAATGTGATTATTAACGGTGCCTCCTTTAAAGACACTCTCAATAATCCTCATTTGGGGAATTCCCTGGCGGTCCAGTGGTTAGGACTCGGTGCTTTCACTGCCATGGCGCCGGGTTCAATCAATCCCTGGTCTGGGAACTAAGATCCCGCAAGTCGCGCCACGCAGCCAAAAAAAAAAAAAAAATCCTGGTTTGGACAATATGTCATAGAGTAGTGCTGGTCATGAGGGCCCTGTGGAGCAAAGGGCTTCACATTTGAATACTTGACATTAACTCCAAATAATGGTCAACACTTAAATAGCATGCACTATGTACCAAACATAGTTTAAGAGCTTTACACATACGACTCATTTAATCCTCATCCCAACCCTATATGGTAGGTACTAGTATTATTCCCCTTGTACAGGTGAGGAAACTGAAGGACAGAGGGATGAGAAACTTGCCCAAGGTCTCACAGATACTAAGTGACAGAACCTGCCCCCAAACTAAAGCCCTCTGGTGGAATTCATTCCTGGAGGTTAGTCTCAGTTCAATATACCCAGAGAAGCTAACATTTAAAATATTACACGTTTGTATCCCTTCAATTTTTCACTCTCACAGGAACCACACAAACAAGCAAAAAATCAAATGCCCTGGGTCTACCTCAGCCTCAGAGACTCTGTCTAGCTTTTAGGTAAGGTGAGGTGAGGTGGAAGAGCATTCCAGGCTGAGGTCCAAGAGAAAGATGATAGTTAGGGAGAATCAGAAGTTTCAAGCAGGGAATCAAACTGTGAGGGTCCAAGAATGCTGGGCTAAGGAACCAGGATATTTTATTTTCTGAAGAAAAGAGAACGCTTTTAGCAAATTTCTATTTTGAAGGGAGTACATTGCACTAGATGGGAAGGAGAAAGGGAGAGAAGAGAGGGAAAGAGAAAAAGAGGTGAGTTTGGAGGGAAACACTGTCTTTAGACTTTCTCCCCAATTTCATAGACCCTCTCCCCCAATAAACACAGAAGAACTTCTTGCCTATTTCTCCTATTTGCTGACACTATTCACTACAATCCCTTGATTTCCTTGCTCCTCAAAAGTTCTTAGGATCCTTTCAGAAATAATACTCTTCCAGTCAGGAAAGGCTGAAGGGCTGAAAATTTCTAGTGGAGGGCCAGAGACGCCCAGAAGGAAAACAAAACCCCCAAAAAAACACAAACAAACAAAAAGGGAAGCCTTACAGGGCCTCAGGGATCATCTGGTCCAACTTCTCATCATGCATGCATTCATTCATAAATATTCTCTCTTTTACGCACCTACTACGTGTTGGGTACCCGGGAAAGAATAGGAGTAAAATACAGGCCCTGGCTTCACAGCAAGGAAGCCACCTGAGAACCAGAGAGGGACACTGAGCTGCCCAAAGCCACACAGCGAAAAATTCTGTGGCCGCACCGGGTCTCAACACGATTCCCTAGGGACGCCCTCTTCCCTTCTCCCCATAACTGTAAGTCGGGGGTCACAGCAAAACAGGTACCTTCAGGGCTTGGCGGGCCAAAAGGCTCCCACGGCCCCAGACAAGATGCTACAAAGAACCAGGACCGGGACCAGCCCCGAGGGGTCGAGGCGGGGCCGGGAGGTCGGAAAGGAACCATCTGGTTCCTGGGCTGGCTGGAAGAGTACGCGGAGGCAGGAGGCCCTTTCGCGAAGGAATAATGCCCCTCTGCAGCTGCCGTAGCCGAGCAGGACGCGTCTTCCGGCCACGTTTCTCTGCCCGCGGAACTAAAGGGAGGAATTCAGGATGGCATATGTCGCCAGGAGTGAGGCCCCACTGTGCTCCGAGCAGTTCGGCTCCGGGACGGCCCGGGGCTGCCGCGCCGCCGCCGACGGGAGCCTGCAGTGGGAGGCCTGGGGGCGGCGCTGGTGGGGGTTCTCTGGGGCCTTCACAACGAAACCCGGAGGACGAGATGGGGGCGAAAGGGTGGCTCCCGGGACGGCCGTCCCACCTCTTTCGCGGCTCCTGGCTGTCTTCCTGCCTCAGGGCTTCCCCGATAGCGTCAGCCCGGACTATCTGCCCTACCAGCTGTGGGATTCCGTGCAGGTCAGCCCGGCCGACTGGGGAAGGGAGCGACATGTAGCCGGGGCAGGGGAGACAGCGCGCCGCCTCTCCCTCCCCGCTTACAGACTGGACACTGAGGCCCAGAGCCGAGCTGTGACACGTCCCAGGCCACACACCCAGGAGAGCTGATAACAGGTCTTAGACCTCCATGCTCCTGCGCCCACTCCTCACCCCACTTCTTTTCTTCTCCAGGCCTTTGCTTCCAGCCTCTCGGGTTCCCTGGCCACCCACGCAGTCTTGCTGGGCATAGGGGTAGGGAACGCAAAAGCCTCTGTTTCAGCTGCCACGGCCACCTGGCTCGTGAAAGGTGAGCTGGACCCCTGGAGTCTCACCGATCGCTCCTCTCAGCTCTGCCATTTCTCTGTCCACTTTTTCCTTCGGCTGGGAAGCCCAGCCCCTATTTTCCCCTTCTCCCAGTGTTTTGGCACCTAGCTCTGGGCTCTGATGAGTATGTTTACTTATGCATTCCTGTCTGATTAGATCCGGGAGCCAAGCCTCCCCACTTCCTAGAAGAGTGCCTTGTACCTCGTTAAAAAACAAAATTCAACTGAGTAAATTTTTCTATTGGCTTTATTGACGACTGACTAGTAACCCATGGCGGGAACACTCTCATCCCGCCCACTAGCCTCGGTAGCTGCACTCCGTTCCCCATACGGACTGTGCAGTGTCCCTTAATCATCTGGAGCCCAGATCCCTAAGTAGACCGTCCCCTCCCCTTTACTCCTAATCTGTGGAGGACTGCCTAAGAGTTTGGTTATTGAATAAAACTGCCAACTGCCTTGGGTGTGGGAAATTAGTTAATTCTAGACAGAAACAGTTTTGTAATAGGTCCTGAGTGGCAGAGAGGAGGTTTGGGGAAGGATGAAAGGCGTTTCATATCCTCTGGGATACTAGATGATACCATGAATAATAACTATAGTAACTGTCTGTTGAATGTGTACCGCTTTTTGAAAAACCACTAAAGGGGGGGGGGGAAGATACAGTTTGGTACCGTGCTACTTAGAGAGTGAAGTATAGAAGAAAAGGGAAACTGCCCACATCAGGAGGGCCAGTGGCTCTCTCCACCATCCTTTGTCTTTCACTGTTGTTCCCAGTGGAGGTTTAAATCAGACCCAAGGTAAGGCTCATTCTGCACCTGGCATCAGCCTGGCCACAGCTCTGGTGAGCCTCCGTGGACCTTTTGGAGAATCTGGAGGTTCCTGCTTATACCCTTACCATGAAGACGAGCATACTGTCCAAATGTGAGTCACTGCTGGAAAGAAGCCCTTTCTCTGAGACTGCATATCAGTGGAGAAGTGGTGGTGATCTGTGCCTCTTGTCCTAGTTGTCTCTTCTTTTAATAATAATAGTTCCTGAACAGTACTTACTGTGTACTGGTCTTTAAATGTCCTGACTCAGTCTTCACAATAGTTCTGAGACGGGTATTGTCATTATCTCCATTTTATAGATGGGAAAACTGAGGCACAGAACGGTAACTTGCCCAGGGTCACGGATGTGAACCCAGGAGGTTTAGTTCCAGAGTACATTTTCATACCACCGCACTGTGCTTAATTTGGATCTTTTCCATTCCTCTCCTATTGGTTAATTGTTTGGAATGCAGTGGGAGCTTGGGTCAGTAGTTCCATGTCATTTCTAAGCACCCTAGTCTTATCACCAACATGTTGCTTATGTATGTCTTCAGCTCAGGCAAGTTATTAAGAAAAAAATAAGACCATTTTAAGATGTGGAAAAATATCCTCTTACTTTAAAGCCTGTTGTTGATATTAAAGGAAACCCCCTTAACTAGAAAGGATATTACAAACTTGTTTCCATCAAACATGGGAAATTTGTATGCGGAGCTTTATATAAGAAACTCCCTTGGAATTTTTTGATGTGGTCACTTTTAGTTACAGATCTCTTAATAGAACATGATGTTAATTGTCATAACTAGCAATAGTAATACTACTAGCAGCCAATATTTTGCCAGCTGAGTGTGTGCCAGGCGTTTTGACGTGTAATATGTAACTTAATCTCTGCGGCAGCCATATTAGTTAGATGCCTTTATGAGTACCTTTTTCAGAGGGGGAAGCTGAGGCACAGAGAGGTTTAGTAACTTGCCTAAGGTCACATAGGGCCAGGATTTGTACCCAGGCCCACTGACTCCTGTGTCCCACTCTTAACCACCCACTCTTTGGCCAGTTAGGATTTCAGAGTGGAGCCGAGTACAATTTATGGACAGTTGATCCCTTACTAGGACTCAAAATTTTGAGATCTTACAGCATGGCCAGTTGTAAGTGAGGCAGAGAGGAGCAGGCGGGAATTAAGTTTCCTGGTCTAGTGGACAGTGTTGACTTTCAGCTAATAGGGAGGATGTATGTCACTGCGTCCTATTGCCAACCTCCAGATTCTGACAAGGGCCCTGCAGACTGCCTCCGATGAAAGATAGAGTAGGCCCCTTTCTTGTGTGAAGAAAATACATACCTGATTGGCAAAGACTGTGCAGTCGGAGGGAAGAAAAATAGTCTGGCCCTGTGAGCTCTCACCCCGTAAAAGTAACCTTGCCATGTTCAGAGTCACTAAAATGATCCAATACAAAAATCTTGAACAATGAAAATCTTGTGTAGAATTAAAAGTACTTGAAAGGAGGAGTGTGGGTGAGTGACAGCGGGAGGAGGCTTCTCAACCCACTCTGGGAAGTATAAGTTCCATGGACAGAGGGGACAGAAATAGAGAAGCCGAGCAGGCCGGATGGGAAATGTGTTGTACACACGCCTCTGAATGAGGCAGCTGCTACTCAGCCCCAGCCAACTGGAGCGGTAAGGGGAAGCAGGCCTGGTGCTGCCGTGTCTTCAGGTTCTTCTCGGAAAGCTGTAAATCCAGATTTTCTTGAAAATGCCCCATTTTCGTTTATCAATCTTCGAGCTTCAGTTGCTTCATTTAAAGGGGATGATCCCTTAAGCTCGTAGAATTGTTGTGACGATTGAAAGACTTGGGTATTTCAGGTTTCTGCCAGAGTGCTTAACGGTCTCCTTCAAGTCCAAGGCTGGGTAAAGATGTCTAGCTAGAAGGGGTCAATGCCCAAGGATGGCCGCCGTGGCAAGAGGAGAATGAGGAAGGCTGGCCCATGTCACCACCTTTATATGTCGTGGGACGTTCTCATCCCTCCTACCCACAACCTAGTTCTCCTTCTTGCAGTCCCCCACTTAAGGGTCCCTTCCCTCAAGCTCAAACAAGCTAAGGGTCCTCTGCCCGCTCTGCCTGTCCTTCCCAGTGCCCGCAGTGTGAGGCCTTCTCAGTTTGATTCTAGAACAGTCCTTCTTTGTGATCCCCCTGCTGGGCTTAATGAGTACTACTCTCAGTATAAGGTAGGGTCTAAATCAGTGGTGGGCAAACTTTCTGTAAAGGACCAGACTGTAAAGATTTCACACTTTGCAGGCTGTACAGGTTCACTTGCAGCAGCTTGATTTTGCCATCGTGTTATGAAAAAAGCCATAGACAGTCTGGAAACAAATGGCACAGCTGTGTTCCAGTAAAACTATTCACAAAAACGGCGAAGAAGCCCACAGACCACCGTTAACTGACCCCTGGTCTAAATCAGTGTTTTTCGTAGGGGCTGCTGTCTGCTTTTACTCTGGCTTTTGAGCCTGGAACCATGACTCTGGCTCACTGTGGTGCCCCCCAGGCCTCACGGCAGTGGGTAGCCAAGAAGCACTTGTTGTGCAAGTGAAGGTCTGGTGGATTCCAGAGACCTCTCTGACTCTCCCTAGTCTGAGGAGGCCTCTCCCTCTGCCCCACACTCCCAGCTCGCTTGTCACCAACCTGCAGTTCAGATCCTTTTTACTTATTTATACTCTGATGGCCACCTGTGGACCCACTGCGCAACCTAAGAGCTAGAATATCAACAATAACCTCTGAACTTTCCACACAGAATTTCCTGCTTTTTATAAAAATAGTTTTACCATATAGATATATATACCCAAACACTATATTGTTTAGTCTCAGTCGTTTTCGAGCTTTATGAAGAGTGTACTGTGCTGTATGTAGTCATCATGACTTACTTTTTCATGCAGGATGATAATACTAGGATTCATCCATGCCGATGTGGGTAATTGTGGTCCATTAGATTTTCACTGCTGTCTAGTATGCCCCTGAGTAAATGTACCAGAATTTGTTTATGCATTCTCCTGTTGATGAGCATTTGCATTATTCCCAGTTTTTTGCTGTTATAAACAATGCTGCAAAGAATATTTCTGGTCCGTGTCTCTTGGTGTGCATGGGTACCTAGTTCTCTGGGGTACATGCTGAGGGACTGCTAAGTCTAGGCACTTCTGACCCCATAATGCAGCTACGTCTGTCTAGAACTTATACCAGACTGAGCTTCCAAGGGCAGCGATCCAAGATGGAAAGCCATCTCAGTGCCAGGCTCTGCCAGGCCCTACAGCCCCCAAGGCTCTTGCTTGTTCCTTACCGATGCCTCTCTCCCCCAGATTCAACTGGCATGCTGGGCCGTATCATCTTTGCCTGGTGGATGGGGTGAGTTTTTCTTCCCGATCTGCAGACTTCTAGCCACTCTCCCTAGACAGGAGTCATGTCTTTCTCAGCCCTGGCTGTATTTTCAGCTCCCCCTCTTTCCTACCAGTCTCCAGGGGCGGAGAGATTTAGCAGATATATCAGAGCTAAGGAGTCTTTAGTGAGTACCCAGTACAAGTGACTTGCCCGGGGTCACCAAGCAGTGAAGCCACAGAGCCATTACCAAGATGAGATCTGCCTTCAGGAGCACCGATTTGCCCCTCTGCTGCCCATCATGGAAAAACACAGGGAGCCACAGGCTCTGAGCATCCTCTGCTGGCTTGTTAAAAGAGAAGCTTGGATGGGACAGTGCTTAGCCCAGAAGGAATACCTTTACTCCAGAGGCTACTGTGGCGGCTTAGATACTTGGTTAGACTTTGCTAAGCTGAGTGGGGAGTGGGCTTGGGTAGGTTATCAGGATCCCTGTCCGACGTGGGATCCACATCACCATTTATCTAGAAGGGATTGAGGGTGTCGTGCTGCCTGCTTCCTCCTTGAGTCACTACTGGGTGACCTCAGGAGTGAGTTAGTATCTGCCTTCAGTCGTGATTGTGAGGTGCAGTGAGCTATGTAAAGTGCTTAGCACATAATAAGTGTTCAGTAAACACCAGCTGCAATTACTAACCCTAACTGGGCCTTACCAGCTCTCTGTGTATCCTCTCCAATCCTTATAATAACTGTGTAGACTAGGATTGAATGTGTACCTTTTCCAGATGTGAAGCAGACCAAGTCACACAGCTTGTAACTGGTGAGATGGGATTTGAACCTAAAGCCTGTGGTCTTTCTGTGGCATCAGGCAGAGCCCAAGACCAGGCCCACGTGTTCTAGTCCTGCCTTTGCCGTATATTCGCTCCATCAGGAGTTCCCCATGTGTGTCCCATGCCCCGTCCAGGAATGCTCCCTTTCCCTCTAGGAGATTTCAAATGAAGGGTCAGGGCTAATGCTGCAAATTCTGAGCTGGGCAGGGGGCTGCAGCATCTCCTGCCACTGGGATCTTGGAGAAGTAGTCCCTGGGGGTTTGTGCAAGGCCAGGGTGTCACTCGGCCTGCAGAGGAGGGAACCATCTGCGGCATCGTGTAATAGAGAGATGCTAGGCTGCATGTCAGAGCCTGGCTCTTTCGGCCTTTTCCCCCCACTCCCATCTGATCCGAGGGAAGTCATATCCCTCTCTGGGCTAGTTGTCTATAACATGCTGCGTAGTGTTTACACTAAATGTATTGTTTATAGAATATGTGGACTTCTTGCTGGGTACCTTCTATGAAGCAGAAGGAAGAGGAGGGGAGTTGGCAGAGGACCCAGGGATGGCCTCTCTCCCAGGAGGACCCGAGGGTGGGGAGCAGCCACAAGGCAGTCAGCTTTTTCCTTTGGTGCCTCATGGGTTAGTAACGGGGAAATATGAGTGACCACTGAAGGTCCTCCCAGCTAATGGTGGCATTTCCGGCAGCAGTGACAGGGTGTGGGGACAGATGTCTGGCTGGGGTGTGGGTTTTCCTGAGCCCTTTGGACCTTTCCAAGGCATAGGAATGGCCTGCACTGCCCACAGGCTGTGTTTTCTCCTTAAATCCAAATTGCAAACCAACCTCTCCTCCCCCACAGGAGCAAAATGGACTGTAATGCCAAGCAGTGGAGGTGAGAAGGGGCTGGAACTGAGGGGAGGGGAGTCTTCTAGTATGAAGGTCTCTGACCTCTGACCTCTTATCCCTTCCCCCAGGCTTTTTGCCGACATCCTCAATGATGTAGCCATGTTCCTCGAGATTATGGCTCCCATATTCCCCATCTGTTTCACCATGACCATCTGCATCAGCAACCTGGCCAAGGTACCCCCCTCTGGGGCACCCCTGGACCCGAGATCCCTGCCCTGGTGGTGGTATGTGCAGGCTTGCTTGGGGCCCACAGGGGATCCCAGCCTGGGCCCAGTGTTCAAGGCATTTCTAGAAGAGTGAAGAAGTTCAGGTGTTTCTTCTGGGACTCAGCCATGTATTCTGATCCTCCTCCAGCCAGACAGCCTCTAGAGCCTCAGAGAGTCGGTCTAAGGCAGTGTCTGGAGCCACGGGACTGGTGAGGGAGCTCCGAGCTGAAAGAGAGTACGGGTGGTCCAGTGTCAACACCTTGGGACCAGCTCCCTGGCTACCTTTCATTCTTTCAGTAAAATACTTAGGGTGCCTACTGCATGTTCGGCACAGAATACAGGCCCTCCCATCTTTGATAGAAAGCCACACATAATTAAATATTTATCGAGTGATAGCTATAGGTATTCCAGATGAGAAGTGTAGGGGGCTGCAGGAGGGTTCAGCGGGGGATCTGGCCTGGTCCAGGGATGCAGGAAGGTCTTCCCTGGGGCTGGGTCCTGAAGTATGAGTGTGAGGTACAGCGTGGGCGTTCTGAGCAGAAAGAACAGTGCAGGTCAAGGTCCAGTGGCAAGACAGAGCACAGACCAGACAGCAAGGCTGAAGGGGTGATTGGGCTGAATCCAAGCTCTTCTCTGCCAGGCTGCTCACCCTCATGATTCCTTCAAGTTGACCTCGTCCAGATGAGGAAACTGAGGCCTAGCAAGGTTCGGTAAAGAGCTCAGCCTGTCTTCCCCACAGGGTTAAGTACCTGGCACAGAGTAAAGAGTCTTAAGAAGATATGTAAGACCCATCTTAAAGGCCCATCCATCTGTTCAGAATCGCTTGTGTTTCTCTGCTGGGCACTACTGATATTTAGGATTTTAGGAACAGTTCTTTGTGGTGGAGGCCATGGAGCTTCCCTGGCCCAGGCACTAAAGGCCGTGAGCACCCCCTCCCCCTCCAGGGCAGGCGACCACAGAGAAACCAAGGATTGTGACCTATGCCTAAATTCTGCACTAAGCTCCACCTTGCGGGCCTCAGTCTCTTCATCTGTCGAATAAGGGACTCGAACAGGGCCATGAACTTCCCCTTCCCCACCTTCCCGCCCCTCCCTAGAGTTCCAGCACCTCCGTCCCTGAGGTACACCAACCAGAAGCCTGGTTGTCACCCATGCCTTCATCTCCTCCCCCTTTACCTGTCACCCTCAGCTAAACCTCCATTCATGTCTGTTATTTGCCCTCTTAAATCTCTCCAGTCCTTTCACACCTCCATCCCCATCTCACCTGGTGATTCCTTGCTGCTGAAAAAGCACAGTTATTTCCTAGGTCATCTCCCTGCGTCTATTCTCACCCCTCTTCAGTCCTTCTCAGAGCAACCCCATAGTCCTTATTAGAGTGGAAATCAAATCAGGTCACTTCCCTGTGCCCATTGCTCTTGGTATAAAGACCTTACAAGGCTTGGTAAGTTCTATGTGATCAGGTCCCCGCCCATAACTCCAGCCTCATTTTGATCCACATTCCTCTTACCTTCAAACAAACACTGCCTATGTAACAACTCGTTTATTTGTTTACCATCTGATGGTTTATAAGCTTCATGAGGGCAGGGGTTGTATTGAAGTCTCTCACAGCACCTAAATCTGTATCTGACATCTAAAGAGATTTGATAAACATGAACGAAGTCAGTGACCCTAATCGATGAGCTCTCCCATCTCAGAGGGAGAGCCCTAGGAGGTCAGGGCCACTGGTGTGGGTTTGGAACTGGCCTGGAAGGCTTGGCTAGGCCTTGACTGGGGCAGGAAGAGAGTGGAGTTAGTTCCAGGTAGGCAGAATGTAAGCACCAAGTTGGAAACCAGACTTGGCTCTGCAAGGGGGAGGGTGCAGCCAAAGCAGAAGTTGGAGGCTGGGGAGGTTCTGGGCTAAGAATGGTCTGTGGGCCTCCACCTTGCGGGGAGAAAGTGAGTTTCCTTGGGGCTGGGTCCACAGGGTGGTGTGACAGGCAGACCTTCAGTTTTCTCCTGGAGCAGGACAGGGGAGGTGGGCCTAGTGGAAATGCGGGGTGAGAACAGGAGACCAGGGACGGCATTCAGGGTTTTGCTGCGGGGTGGCCTGAGGCCCAGTTTTCTTAAACTGGTTTGAGCCATTTGTTTGGCTCACCCACAGAGCAGGTTATGGCCACTCTGACTTTCACTCTTCCCTTTCCCGACCCAGTGCATTGTGGGCGTGGCTGGTGGGGCCACTCGGGCCGCACTGACCATGCATCAGGCCCGGAGAAACAACATGGCCGACGTGTCAGCCAAGGACGGCAGCCAGGTGAGCAGCCAGAATTGGAGGGATGGTGGGGGGTGCGCGGATGTACCGGAGGGGGGCAGACATCAGACCGAGCCACGATTTGGGCATATGAAGAGAAGCACCTGAGTGCTCCTACGGGGCGGGGTGGGAGACAGGCGGGAGGAAATGTAGCTTCTCCCTGCTCTGACTCTTAGGATAGGTAGTCGGTGTGAGGGCTCGGGCTCGGGCTCTGGCGGCAACAAGTCCGAGCTGGTCATCTCAGCCCCTGCCTGCTGCCCTTGAGGCCAAGAGGGAGCCCTTGCCCTGGACCTCACCCTCTCTAGGCAGAGCCCCACCCTGGGAGGTGCATGTTCTGACCCCATGAGGCCCCACACGTTAAAGCGCCTGGCATGTGAGGAGGCCGGAGTCACTGCAGAGGCCTCCGCTGGGCAGTTTAGCAAAGCCCTTCCGGCCCAGCCCTCACCTGACCAAAGGAGCCTGAAGTGGAGGTGGAGGCACCCTTAGGCAGAACCCTTCAGGTGTCGCCTCCCTCCGTACCCCGGTGCTAAGTGCCTATGTGCACTGCACCGTTTACCTCTCACACCAACCCTCTAAGGTGGATACTGTTATTATCTCTCCTTTACAGACGGGGAAAGTGAGGCCCAGGGTGGTCACAAGTGTGATGGTTTTCTTTGACACAGAAGCAATTTAGAAACCTCTGTTCTCTCCAGTCCTACTTTCTGGCCTTCTCTTATATTGTTTTATTCAATAGAATTTCATTAAAAAATTGACTAACTCCTTTCAATAATATTAACACAAGCTAATGTTTTTAAACATTAACCATGTGCCAACTATTTCACGTGGATGAACTCGTTAAATCCTTACAGTGGTGTTGTGCAGGGCTGTTCATTGTTGCCACTCTACAGATGAGGGGGAAAAAGGCACCGAATGGTCGAGTCTCCCTGGGTCCCTTTGGGCACATCCCTTCTCCCCGGCAATGGTTGGATGAGTTCTTCCCCATTATCACTTCCACAGGTTGTTAGGGAGGGGAAATAAGTACAACCAGCCCCGTGCCTGCTGTCTCACCTGCCCTCCTTCTAACCCCCAGCCCCTTCCACCCCCAGATGCATTCTCCAAGGCCCCAGGGCTTCCTCAGTTCACAGAGGCAGTAACATCAGTGGGGCAACGAGACGCATGCTCAGCCCCAGACTCGGCCCCTGCTTTCTGCTGATGTTGCTTTGCTGCCAGTTGATGTGGCTGCTGGAAATGACTGTTCCCACCTGGGGGAGGGGAGGTCCCTCTGCCCCTGAGCTCCAAGGCCCCTGATCCCCAGTTTACTGTCACACCCACAGCCTTTATTTCCACGGCCCACCCCTTTGCCAGGACGACTGGGTAAGAAGAGCTGCAGTCTCAGGCCCCCTCTGTGCCAGAACCAACTCTCCCCGGGAACCCCGTAGTCAGGGACACCAGTCTAGACTCCTCCTCTCTCATGATGAGTTGGGGGGCGGTGGCCAGGGGTCTTTTCCCCTAGGGTAAGCTCAGTTGGGCCCTCTCGGGCCATCAGAGGGTCTGATAATATTGATTCTCAAGGGAAGTTTGGATCTTGTGCTTTTCTTCCTGGGTGGTTCCTTGACCCCTTTGCAAAAAGCATCTGCTGGTTACTGGGCGGATGGACATTTTTTTCTGTTTTTCGGGGTTTTTTGTTTGTTTTGGCCACGCTGCATGGTTTGCAGGATCTTAGTTCCCTGACCAGGGATCGAACCCATGCCCCCTGCAGTGGAAGTGCAGAGTCCTAACCACAGGACTGCCAGGGAATTCCCTTTTTTTTTTTTTTTTTAAACCACAAAATAAAGTAGTTTTACTCTGTGGACATTTACTTGCCTGAGTGTAGGGCTACACTTTGACTCTTGCAAAACAAAGAAGGCATGTTCCACAGGCATTCCAAGGGCATTGCACCTACCTGGGCAGAGAAGCAGCTGGTATCTTAAATGACAGCTCACTCATCAAAAACGTTAAAAATTTCCTAGGCACCCTTATCAGCGTAGGGAGTGTCTGGGGCAGGGAGGGGTGTGGTGAAAGGCACTCAGGGGTATTCTTTCTGGCCTGGAGGGGAGCCCTCCAGCTCCCATCCCCTCTGCCATTTTCCAGGAGACGCTGGTAAGCCTGGCAGGGCTCCTGGTCAGCCTCCTGATGCTTCCCCTGGTGTCAGATTGCCCTAGGTAAGCCGGGACCAAGGGCAGGGAGGAGGCGCCCCACTGGGCCTCTGCTCCCGTTGACCACCTCACTCTGTCACCCCAGCTTAAGCCTTGGCTGCTTCTTCCTCCTCACTGCTCTCCACATCTATGCCAACTACCGGGCAGTCCGGGCCCTTGTCATAGAGACCTTGAACGAAGGCCGGCTCTGGCTGGTCCTGAAGCACTTCCTTCAGCGGGGAGAGGTACTTGGCCCCGCTTTAGCCAATCAGATGGAACCGCTGTGGACAGGTGAGCCAGCCCCTCGGTTTCAAGTTTCCTATGTCTCCCCCTGCCTGGGCCTCCTGACTCCAGCTTCCCACAGGTTTCTGGCCATCTCTGTCTCTATCCCTGGGGGTCCCCCTACACCGTGTGACTTCCAGGTGAGTGGCCCAGCATCTCCCACCCGTCACCACGGTCACCCCCTCCCCACACAGGCTCCCTGTTCTGATCATACACTGGCCTCCCCCAACCAAGCCCCACCTCTCTGGTTCTCTATTTCCACCGAACAGACTTGGGGGTCAGTGTGGGTGCTTGAGGGCAGCAGGTGTATAACATGAAGTAGATATAAGGGATCTTATATTTGTTGGATGCAGGAAGAAAGGAAGGGTTGATGCGGGGGAGGGGTAACGGCTGAGGGCTGGATGGCAAGGAGGTGCAGGACAGTTAGGGTTAACAGTTAGGTGGCTCTGCAGTTGACTGGGTGGTCGCTGCTGCCTTTGTCTTCTCCTCCCGCACTGCACGCTCTTCTCTCCTTCAGTGTCTTTGAGCTGCAAAAGCTGGTTGAGGGGCACCAAGAACCCTACCTCCTTCGCTGGGACCTGTCACAAAGTAAGTGTGCTGCGTTCCCCCAGCTTCCGACTCACCCTCCCAGGCTCAGCCCCTCATTCCTCCAGCCCCAGGGCCCCAAGCCCTGGACACATGCTGGACAGTTTGGAGTCTGCCTAGTGTCCTGAAGGGAGCTCTAGACTAAGACTGGATGCATTCAGCTTATAGCTACATGCCCCAGTGACGTTCCCTTTACCCCTCTGTAAAATGGCGCTAACGATACCTGCCTTATTAGCTGCAGGGTTTTCATGAGGATCAAATAAGGTGACTATGTAAAAGCACTTCGTACATTGCAGCACACTCAGATGAGGTTAAGACCTTTGGTTATCCCTGAGGAACCACTTTCCTCTCCTATCCGGGGTCACCTCTTGAGGAAACATGTACTAAAGTTTACTGGTCTGCTGGTCGTGTGTTAAAAGCTGCTTATTCTCACTAGCCATTAAAGACGAGCAAAATAAACCCACCTCAGGGAGCTGCTCTGAAGTTGTATCTTGGAAATTACTTGGCCGGAGCACTGGGGAGCAACATGAGATGAAGTTGGAAAGGAAAGGGTGAGAGATGGCCTTTCATGCCAGGCCAAGGCCTTTGGGCCAGACAGGGATGAAGCAGGCTGGTAGGCCTGAGAGTGTCTGGGGACGTGGCCCTTCCCTGGTACCAGTCTGTCCCTGGGTCTCTCCAGACCAGGTACAGGTTGTCCTGAGCCAGATGGCAGGCCCTGAGACCATTCTGAGGGCTGCCACTCACGGACTGGTGCTTGGAGCCCTGCAGGGAGATGGAGCCCTCCCAGGAGAGCTGGAGGGACTGAGGAACCGAGTACGGGCTGGTAAGCGCCTCACAATCTAGGCTGCTTCTGACTCAAAGCGGGGTGGAGAGAGGAAGGACCCTGTTCGGCTTGGGGAACCCAAGAGCTTCTGGTTCTTCACCCCACTCCAGGTCCTGAGAAAGAGAGCTGCGTCATCGTCAGGGAGACCCACCAAGTGTTGGACAAGCTATTTCCAAAGTTCTTGAAAGGTAATATCCTTCTGCTTCATGGCTCCTAGGCCTTCTCCCAGAGGGCCTGCCTACCCCCATCCCCACCCCTTCACCTAGAGGGTGGAAGACCTGGGTTTCTCTCTGTGATCTCAAGTCTGGACCTCAGTTTCCCTGTCTGCAGGATGGGGAGGTTAGGATGGTCTCTGAGGCGCTGTCAGTGTTGACAGACTATGAATCCCAGTTGGCATTGGAGAATGGTGGGCAGGGGGTGGGGTAAGGCTCACAGATTACTGACGATGCTCTTTCATTTAGCACCTACTCCATTCTGGTCCTTTTTCATGTGCTGCTCAATGAATTCTTGCTACAACCAGATGAGGTTTTAGGCTCATTTTATGCCAGAGATTACCCAGCAGAGGCAAGGGGAACCTGAGCAGTACACCCAGCCCGTGCTGCTCCTTCCCCCTCCCCAGGGTCAGCCCAGAGTCTCCTCCCCAGCAGTATCCCTATGCCCTCTCCCCAGGGGCAGCCCAGAGTCTCCTCCCCAGCAGTATCCCTATGCCCTCTCCCCAGGGGCAGCCCAGAGTCTCCTCCCCAGCAGTATCCCTATGCCCTCTCCCCAGGGGCAGCCCAGAGTCTCCTCCCCAGCAGTATCCCTATGCCCTCTCCCCAGGGGCAGCCCAGAGTCTCCTCCCCAGGGGTATCCCTATGCCCCCTCCCCAGGGGCAGCCCAGAGTCTCCTCCCCAGCAGTATCCCTGTGCGCTATCCCCAGGACTGCAGGATGCGGGCTGGAGGACTGAGAATCACCAGCTAGAGGTGGATGAGTGGAGGGCCACATGGCTCCTGTGTCCAGAAAAGAAGCTCTTGTGAGCAGCCCAGCCAGAGGCCCAGGTCCCAGGACAGGAGCCTGGAGCAAGGACACTTTGGCCACAGCAGGACCTGGGAAAGGCAGCTTTATTTTTGCTTAGGGGCACCGGTGTGGCCATTTGGCCAAGGAAGTGACTACCAATCAGATGGACTGGGCCCTAGGCAGAGACAAGGTGGAGAGAAGGGGTACCAGGGCCTTCCCCCGCACTCTCCTGCCCCAGGTCCTTCTCACCATTGCAGGCTCCCCACCCCCACTTGCTGCAAGGCTGTGGCTCATGGCATCAGACACAGTTGACCTCAGGCATAAAAGCCCCAGAGGAATGTGGCCACGGCCATCATGAGCAGGGCATTGAGGTTGACGACTCGGGCCCAGCTTGGGTCCTCACTGATGTCCTCCAGTCGCCTGGCTGCGGCAGCCATCTCCTCCTGGGTAGGGCGTGGGGGACTGCCTGCCCCAGCCCTGCTCATTCCACAGAACCAGAGCAGGCACTGGCGGAACAGGCCTGGTGCTGGGGATGGGGGCTCTGGGAGAAATTGCAGCCGTACAGTTAGTCTGCTCCCCCAGCTCCCCCGCCCCAACTCCCCGGGCAGTGCCTTACCCTCCATCTCCACCGCGTGCTCAGGGCGCCCGTTCTGTACAGGGGCTGAGGTTGGACCTTCTAGCTCCTCAGCATCCAGGTCCTCGCGCTCCTCCTTGCTGTACCGGAGACTGAAAACCAGGCGGTGGAGCTGGGGAAGGGTGGGAGCAGGGACCAAGTGGGAGTGCTGTTCCCCCACCCCGAACCTGGAGGTCCCCCGTCCACACCGGCACTCCCTCACCTCCCTCGGTCCAGCCTGCACACCCACCCAGGCTCACTCCAGGATGACCTTCCATGGCTGCCCTTTGCCCTCAGGCTAAACCCAAGCTCCTCAGCTGGGTGTTTAAAGTTCTTGGCCCTGCTCAGCCCTCTGCTTCATCACCCTGTCTACACTCATGATTGTAGTACTTTAGTCTTACAGCCCTGCTAACAGTGTTCCTTCCTGTGGGTGTTCGCTCACAGGGTTCCCTCCTGCTGCCTTTCCCCTTCTCCACCTGTGGGTTCCTGCCCATCCTTCTGGGCCCACTTCTTTTGTCCTCCCCCCAGTCAGCTCTGCCCTGGGCCACCTGCCTTGCCACAGCACAAGACCAAACCCTTTTGGGGCTTTCAGGGTAGTACTCTGTCCCTCTCTGCCACCAGTCAGGCCAAGACTCAGGGGGGCTTTAACCTCCCCTACAGTCTTCTTCAAGCCACCTCCAAAGCACCTCAAATAAATGTGATTTAAATAAAAACATTGTACTTGCTTTGCAAATGAAGCTTCAGACTGGACTGTCAGCCTGCCCTCACCAAGCCTCAGTATAGAAATTCAGGTGCTACCCACTGGGAGTTCTGGGAAGCAGGCTGGCCGACTGCTGGTGGAGAGGGCCCGCAGCAGCCCACGTTTGTTGCCTGGTCCAGAGGCCCGTACTTACGTGCTTGCGCGGGATGGGCGGTGTGCACAGCGAGACCACGAGGGTGAGGAAGCCGGAGCAGACGAAGAGCACGATGGCGAAGTAGAGGTAGTGCACGCGGCAGAGGAGTGCGGGGCACGCCGAGGGGCGCACGCAGCTGCCCGAGCCAAAGGAGAACTCGGGAACCAGGCGTGCCAGACCCATCAGCAGGCCCCCGATCAGTCCCCAGAAGGCGCCCTGCGGGACCAGAGAGCGCATCAGCCTCGGGTTTCCAAGTCGGGCCCCGAGCTCCCAATGAGCACACACACTCACCTTCTCATTGACGCGGGGCACGAAGAGCGCCAGCACGAAGACAGCCGACACCGGCGGCGCCAGGTAGCTGGAGACCGACTGGATGTAATCAAAGAGCTGCCCGCCCTGCGCTGCCTGTACCACGGGAAGCCAGGCCACCGACACGGCCACGATGAACACCACCCAGAGCCTGCGGTGGACGGCCATCAGGTGATTTCACCCAGGACCCCGTCTCCCCCTGTCCCTACGAGTGCTCCCTGCCCCCACCCGGGGCTGATTCGTGGGGCAGGAGATGGAAAACCCAGGCCCACCGTCCTACTAGCAGCAACTCGCGGTCGCCCGCGCGGGGCCGCAGGCGCGTGTAGATGTCCATGGTGAAAAGCGTGCTGCTGCTGTTAAAGATCGAGGCCAGCGAGGACATGAGCGCGGCCAGCATGACCGCCAGCATGAGTCCGCGCAGACCTGCGGGCCGACGGAGCCGTGAGTCTGCGGCCACGAGGGGGTCCCGGGAGGGTGCGGGCTGGGCGAGGGGTGACTCCTCCCACTGGCGCCTGTGGGCAGCGGGGCAACCCGGGGGCCCGCCCTCACCGTTGGGCATGAGCTTCACGACGAGCCGCGGGTAGGCGATGTTGGAGCACCCCACCTCGGTGCCACACACGCGCTTACACACCTCTGGCACCACGCACGCCACCTCGTCTGCGGGAAAGGGCACGACGCGGCTATGGCGGCACCGGGTCTGAACCTTCGGATCCCAGAAGTGGGGACGGGGAATCCCAGTGGAGGAGAGATGGGCCCCCCGGGTGGGAGGTGGGACTGGGTGGCCCAGATCTTAGGACGGGAACGGAAATGGGAGACAGGCACCTGTATCCTTGCACAAGAAAGGGGCTGGATGGGGCACAGGACTCTCGGTCGGGGCGGGGTTGCAGACGTTACCCGGGTAAAGAATGCGGCTGATCATGCCCGGCATGACCATGAGGAACATGGGCATCAGCTTCAAGTAGCCGCACAGGATGCAGCCCGCCTTGATGTGGGTCAGGTTTTTCCCAGCCAGACAGCGCTGCACTATGACCTGCGACGAGGGGCGTTCAACTACCTGCGTCCAGTCCCGGGTACCCCGCCCCTCCCGCCTTGCCTCAACTCGCCGCTCTAATCCAGACCCCGCGGCTGGCCCATCGAAGCGGGCAATTCAGCTCCAAGCGCAGACCCTGACTCGGATCCAACTCCATCTGGCTTAGCTCTAACTGGCGGGCTTCCCGTTCCCTCGGACCACGCCTTCCACCTGGCTTCCCAGGTGGGTTCAGGCTCCACCCATCTCAGCTCCGCCCACCGCGGTTCCAGTTCTGCCCCAGCCTCGCTCGCCGCGCAGGCCGTGACCCCGCACCTGGTCGCTGCACCAGTACCAGCTTGAGACAATGGTAAGCCCCAGAAGCAGCGCAGGCCACGGCAGGTCCCCCGTCACAGGGTCCCGGAGCAGATGGTAGGAGTCGGGCCGGGGTAGATAGCAGGAGCTGGAGATGTTGCCCACCGCCGGATCCTCGGACACCGTCAGGGACGTCATTGCCCCCAGGTATTTGTCGAAAAGCCCCGAATACCCGCCCACCTCGTGGAAGGCTGTGAGGGCAAAGCAGTTAGGGGACATGGTGCCCGCGACAAGGCCCTCCCTAGGACCCACATGCCGCAGACGCGCGATGTCCCTGCTCCCAGGTGGAGAGATCTGCGAACTGTGACCTCTGCGCCCCTCCCCCATCGGCTGAGCCCGTACCGTAACCCATGAGTACGAAGGCCCCCGCGAGAATGACGAAGGTCTGCACCGTATCCGTGTACATCAGCGCTGCCAGCCCTCCTGCAATGGCCTGGGTCAGTGGAGACAGCCCAGACAGGCTGCCACTAGTACATACAGTGTCTTTGTGCGAATTGGAAAAGGGCTCCCCTTTCCTGGAGGGCAAATTTCAAAAGGATGGCCCATTCCCTGGGCTCACGCACTCCGGCATCAGGAGGCAGGGCTGCGTGAGCACAGTGGGGCTGAGTTTTAGACTCCACTAATGCCAGGTGCCCACGTGCAGGACTTCCACTACAGGCCCTCCTCTCAGCCCCAGTTTTCTCTTCTGTGTGATAGGAGGAGGTGATTCTCTAAGGTCCGATTCTCATCGCATTCGAAGGGACGGGCCCCTCAAGCCGGCCTTGGTACCAGGCCCCACCCACGCTGCTCCAGCATCAGGCCTCAGGCACCACCCCAGAATCCTCCAACCTGCACTGGGTTTGGTGAGCTTTGGGGTCTGGCCAAGTCGGCTCTCCCTTCCCAGGTGTTCAAGAGCTGTTAAATCTTCCTTTTTGCCCAGGCCCAGGACGGGCTCAGATCTCTGAACTTCCAGACCAAATCCAAGGAACGTGGAGGGGGGGAGTAGTTTGCTTTCCAAAGATTTAGGTCCTTCTCCTGCTTGGATCACATCACACTTAAGAACTTCTCCAGCCCGCTTTCCTTTGGTGACTCCCCTAAGCCCCGCCCACAGATCCACGCTCCCTTCCCTAAGCCCCTGCCACCTGCCACCTGTCACAGTGTAGATCATGGTGATGACCAGAAGCGCGATGACGGAGGCATAGATATTCCAGCCCAGAGCCTGTTGAATGAATACTGCCCCGGAGAACATATCCACCTTGGGGGGAGGAGCAAGCGCACAGGTCAGGACCCAGGGGGCAGGGTGGGGACCCAGGTCCACTTCCTACCCAGATCACGACCCTACGTGGCCACACCTCAAAGGTTCCCTCGTTTTTTGATGCCCTGGTCTTCCCAGATACCTCTCACTATGGTTGTCGCCCCAGAAGCCTATTCCTTCCAGGCCCTGCCTCCATCACGGTTCTTACAGCCATTGCTCCTTGGTCCCGCCCCGTCCAGGGCTTTCCAGAGACCTCCACTGGGTGATCCCACCCTACCAGGGTCCCGACCAGCTCCCCGCGCATGCGCACCGAAATCTTGGTGAAGATGTACAGAAAAAGCGAGAGCACGGACAAGTAGAGGCGGATTCGACGGCCGCCAAAGCGCTTGCGCAGGTACTGCGGCATCGTAATGACGCCCGCGGTCAGGTACACGGGCACGAAGAGCCAGCCAAGTAGCAGCACCACGAACAGCGCCTGCGGGCACAGCGCGACAGCTGAGGGTCACTCCCTGTGGGAGATCCTGCCATGAGTGCGTCCTCGCCCCTGATGGGTCTGAGGAACCTTCTTCTCTTGGTGAAAAGTGCTACTCCAAGGCAAGGTTGCAGGAGGGGCCCAGAGGACACAGATGCAGATGTCCCTGGGCCCTGGTCATTAGGGACAAGGTCTTGATACTTTGTTGGGCCCTTAACTAGAGCCCTTCTTGCCCTGCCAGGCCGTGACCCCTGGCCATCCCTCCCAAGATGATCCCTATCCTCCTCGTCCCCCACAACACACACACCCCTGAATCCAAGCACAGAACCCTCAGGCTGACCCCCAACTTCTGCCTTCCCTCTCCTCTCCACCCACCCAAACCTTCTGTCCCTCAAGGCTCAGCTCAGAGGCCTCCT
The DNA here is from genome assembly GCF_011762595.2 of Tursiops truncatus. Classification (NCBI taxonomy): domain Eukaryota; kingdom Metazoa; phylum Chordata; class Mammalia; order Artiodactyla; family Delphinidae; genus Tursiops; species Tursiops truncatus. The sequence continues at coordinate 15,098,904 of NC_047048.1, forward strand.
CCTCCAGGAAGCCCTGAGCTCAAAGCCCTGATTTTGCTGACCCTCCAAGGTGAGCCTCAGTCCCAGAGCTTCGTCTCCTGCCCCCTTCTGCAAGGGGCTTTCATTTAGCCTAGTGAACCTCACAGGCCACAGATTCAGAGAGCATCAGAAGAAGCACTTTCACTATCCTTGAGACTGTTCATCCCACTTCAGAGAGGAGTAAAATCAAGGCCACAGAGGGCGTGGCTGGTCCAGGCTCACATAGCAATAGCGAGTCAGGAGCAGGGCCTACCCCTGCCCTGAACGTGGTATCTCCCACATGCCTCTGCCTCCAAGCTGGCTGCGTGAGCCTCCCTCGAAGCCCAACCCCACCTCACAGCTGGGAAGTCCCACCTCTGGTCTCACATCCCCACCTCTCCCGCCTGGAGCCTCTCCAGGTGTGACCCTTCCAGGGGTTCCCACGGGGAGGTGGGGGTTATTGGCAAAACGGGGTGCTCACATTCCACTCAAATCCAGCCACAGCCAGGCCACTTGCCGCGCCCGTCCCTGCCAGGCCCACGAAATGGCCACTGCCGATGTTGCTGGCGAAGAGAGAGGCCCCGACCTGGATGGCCAGAGGTTGGGGTGAGCCAGGCTGCTTCCTTAGGCCTCCACCCACTCCATAGCCCAGTCTCTCTCACCGGCCACCACGCCATGCTTCGTCCCGCCAGGAAGTAGCCGCCAACGGTGCCTCTGTTGGTTCTGCACATGGACTGGGGGACGGGAGTGGGGAGAGGCCTGGGTTTGGGGCACATCTTTGGACTTCATTAGCCTCCTCAACACATTCCTCGGCCTTGTTTCAGGCTGAAGATTAACCAGCGCACGGCTCCCCTGACGGTTCACACCTGCACCCCCAGCCTCCTCCCAGGCACCCAGATCTACCCAGACCCTAACCTAGGGTCCGGTTCCCCAAGCCTGAGTGTGGCTGCATTCAGCCGCACTTTCCTGGGGACCCTGGATTTGGGTTTCTGGTCAGCCAGCCATTATGCAGAAGAGATCTCATTTAGAATGCTGTCCCGATGAAGACCCACCAACCCCTCAACTAGTCCAATCCAAAGGTGGACAGACAAGGCATGCGTGAGTGTGGGCTGGGCCACCCTGGGGCTAGCAAAAGACTTACTTGCCCCCCACCCCGGGTTTCTCCCTCAAAGATCCAGGCATCCTTCCCCTACCACACATCAGGACTGTCCGAGACTTTTCCCCCAGGCTCCAAAAGCGGGCCCCCAGCAGCATCCCCCAACTTCTCACCCACAAGCCGACACCAATGACCAGCAGGAAATAAGCCGCAATGACCAGGATGTCGGCAGGGTTGTCAATTAGGGCCCTCTGTTCCCCCAGCCCTGGTGCTGAGCCTGCCTCTGTGTGTTCCTCCATTCTGCCCAGAATCTGCCCTTCAGGGCACCAGCCCCTGGATTCCCCCCAGGGGAGGATTAATGGTTACCCCTGGGGCAATGAGCCAACAAGTCCCCCCTCCCTGGCTTTGTTTAGCTGAATCAGTTCTCAGCGAGGCTGCAGGCTGGTCCTGCGGAGCTGGACACTTTCAAATTCAAGAGCACTCCCCTTCCTGGGCCTTAGCCCCCACCCCTTCCCCAGAGCTCCAGGCTCAAAATCACTTCTTTCACCTGCTAAAAATACTTACCCTTCAGCTTTGACCTAGGGATCCCAGCTGAGCCAGCCCCCTGATTCTGACTAACCCAGAGGGATCATTTTCAAACCCAAATCTGACAGTGTCACTCCCCTGCTTAGGAAGCCTCCATAGCTCCCCATCACACCCAGGAGGAGGCAGCAGCTTCTCAGCCTGATGCCCCAACCCCTGCCCTCCCTTCCCCTTGCTCCTCCATACCAAACCCAGAGTGAAATCATATTTCCTTCCCATTCCCTTGCCCAACCCAGCCCCTGTATTCTCATACCCTCAAACTTTTGTATAAGCTGTGCCTTCTGCCTAGAATGCCTCCCTGCCTCTCAAATGGTCAGCTCCTACTTAGCCTTTAGTGCCCAGCCCATGGCATCTCTTTGGGAAAAACTTACTGGACTTTGCTGACACAGTTCTGAGCACATTGCATGGACCTTGCCTGGGTCCAGGTCTGTCTCCCCAGTTGACCAAAGACTCCTCAAGAGCAGGAAATGATCTGATTCATCCCTGGAGTCCCATTGCTCAGCACAGGGCTGGATGCAAGAAGGGAGAGGCTGGATAAATAGCCATACCTCTGCCTTTCTAGAAGAACTGACCAGACTTGGATGTCTGATTTTGGGAACTGGGTTCATGCTGGAGATGGGGAACGGAGAACAATATTTTAGGGGAATGTGATGAGTTATTTAAGGAATGCCTTCATTTTGGTCCCTTCAAAAGCAGACTCTACGATGAGAATTGGGGTGCAATGACTATATTGGGGAGCCGATCCCAGTAAGGAGTGGGGAAGAGAGACAAAGAAAGGAGAAAAGCCAATAAAGCATGCGTTGATTGAAAGGTTACCACTGTGACAATCCCAGTGGGGACCCTCTGAGACACTGTGGAGAACTCACCTCAGAACTGACACCCAAGGGGCCAGAAAGCTGGGGTATCCATTCACCAATCCCTTTCTCTAACTGGCTGGAGGTTATGGAACCTCCCCCACCCACCCCAGGCCCTCCTCCAGAGAGCACCCTTAGACAGAAACTCAGGGAGCAGCTGGGGAGACTGAGTGTCTGGGAAGTGTCTGCATACGACTTCCCAGGTGGGCCAGGTGGATATGGGCAGGGCACCCACAGTGTCTGCTTCAGTGGGTGATGAATTTGAAAGGCCTGGGAGAAATCCAGGGGCAAGCATCAGAGGACACGTTGGGGTTATGGGCACTTAAAATCAAATCTATGTGTCCTCGCGGGGTCCTGCAAAGCCCTTTGTGATGTGGCACCTGATTCCTCTTTGACCTCATCTCCAACTACTCTCTCCCTTGCTCACTCTAATCAACCACACTGGCCTTCTTTCCTTTCTTCCAATATGCCAAGCTCTTTCCTACCGCCTGGCCTTTGCACTTGCTGTTTCCTCTGCCTGGGATGCTCTCCTCAGGCTCTTTGCCTGGCTGCCTCTTTCCTCAACCTTCAAAGTCTCAATGTACATATTCACAGAGGCCTTCTCTGACAATCTGGTTCAAGTACTCCCTTCCCCACCTTCACTAACTTAGTTCTCTATTTTTTCCTTCTAGCCTTCGCTCCTTTCCTTCCTTCCTCATTCCTTCCTTCATTAGCAAACATTTATGGAGCACTTACCACATGCTAGACAGCATCCTAGACGCTGGACAGATAACGGTCGGCAAAACAAACATGTCATCTGACACACAAACTCCCAGGAGCTTGCCTTCATTTCAGAAATAAACAAGCAACAAACAAACACTTATTTGCAATAGTGATAAGTGAGGGACTAGGGAGGTGCTGTGGGTGGAAACTAGAGGGAAGGGCCAGCTTTACCTAGGCCATCAAGGAAGTCCCCATTACTTCATCATGCTTGTCACTGTGTGTTTGTTTTTCCTCTGTCTCCCCTACTAGACTGTGAGGCCAAGGAACATGTTCCCTATGGTCTCCCCAGCACCTGGCATGGAGCCTAGGACAGCACGTGCTCAGTAAACACTTGGTAAATGAATGGCTCAAGACTTGGTGGTGGTTACAAGCCAAGGGATGGAAAGCATTCCCCAGGAAGAATTTGTGGAAGAGGAAGAGCAGGAGGCCTAGGAAGACCCAGGGGGTGGAGCCTCAGAGAGGAAAGGATCTGGGGGTTCTGCCCAAGGCCAAGACAGAGAACCTCACCTTTGTCTCTTGCCCACACATGTTCTCCTTAGCTGTTAGCTCCTCCTTAAGCTGGAAGGGCCTCTGATAATCCATTGTTTCCAGCCTCAAAGGTCCCTGTAGTTAGGACCCAGGAGTCCAGGCCCCCTCCCTAGGGAACTTCAGAGTCTAAGGTACCAGGCTTAGAGAGGCCTCTGGGGCTTAGGGATTCAGGTGGAGCCTGAACTTCTCCACACTTAAGAACCCCTGGCCCCACCCTTCTCTGCTGGGGCTAGGCTCAGGTGTCACCTCCTCCAGGAAGCCCTCCTTGACTTCCAATCTGAGTTAGAAGCCTCCTTCTGGCTCTTACAGCCCCCAGCGCTTCCCTCAGTCACTGCCCTGACCACCCCAAGTGTCATCCTCTGCCTAGCGGAGCTGTTATGAGTCAATACCCGTATGAGGGAAGCTGTAATTTAATGCCCAGATCCAAAAGGTGGGCACAAATTGGCACTTGAATGGAGCCCCATCTCTGAGGGTCTTTTAAGGAGGGGGAAAAATCTGGAAACCAGCCAAGGTGGCAAGGTGGAAGGGAGTGGGAGGGGTACAGATTAAGTGCGCATTTCGAGGATATAAGGAAATGAAGGATGGGGGGTTGGGGACGGGAAGGTTTGGTGGGTCCTGCTTGAGCTCCCGTCCCGGCTTGTCACCGTCTGTACAATCCTGCGCAGGTGGCCAGCTTTTCCTCAGGCGCATCTGACAGGTGAAGGACATCCTGCAAGGGCTGAGTCTGAAGGTCCGGCTCCCGCCACAGGGCGGTGGCCTAGAACGCATCACGCATCACAGCCCGAGACAGTATAAGGGGCGGGGCGTCGCAACGCGAGGCACTCCCGCGCAGAGACACAGCACCTGTGTGACGTGGAATGTGTGTTTATGTAGGTAGAAAAAAGTGCACTGAGCAGTGAGGGGCGGGGAGAGGGACATCCTGGCCTGGCCTCGGATTCGTGGGAATTGCAAGGGCCCTCCTCCAGTCGAGGGGCTCCCTCAAGGCTGGGAATAAAGTGAAGGGCTCACGCGGGATCGCTTGCCAGTGTACGACCCACTTCGTGGGGCGCGTGGCCTTAGGATCGGCGGGGCTTTTTCTGAACTCGCCCATGGAGAACGTACAGTACCTTCGGGGCCTGTCCCTCCAGTGGGTGGGGCCTCACGGAGCTGGGCTGGGGGAGCCCCACGCTCTAAGAGCAAGGCCTTGGGGTCTGGAGAGCCCGGTCTTTTCGGGAAGGGCGAGGTTTGGGGGGCCGCGCTCTCCCAAAGGGGCGAGCCCGGCAGGCGGTCAGCCGAAGAGCTTGAGGAAGCAGGGCTGGCAGTAGGGCTTGCCCGCCCGCTCCTGGAAGGAGCCCTTGGTGAGCGGGCGCAGGCAGAAGGTGCAGGTGAAGTGGTCCGGATGGAAGCGGCGGCCCAGGGCCGACACGCATCGGCCGGTCACCGGGAGGCCACACGTGGCGCACAGCGACCCGCGCCGCGCGTGGAAATGGTTCTCGCACAGCGGACGGCCCTCGTGCTCAAAAAAGCTGCCTCCCGAGAAGGGCGCGAAGCATTCCTGGGGAAGGGCAACCGAGAAAGGATGGGTCAGCGCCGATCTCCAGACGAAATAACTTGCCCTACGAGCTGAATAACCCGACCCCAGTCCCAAGACCCCCCCCCCCCCGCAGCCCCTCGCACTGCCCTCAAAGGCGAAGCCTCCCCTCCCCAGGACCCTGCTCTGAACAATCGCCCCGCCCCAGGCTCCTAGTCCCGCCCCGCGCTGGCCTGTCCCTCCCAGGCCCCGCCCCCCAGCCACGCACCCTGCAGACAAAACAGTCTGGGTGCCAGAGTGCGCTGAGCGCCGAGATGTAGTTATCCAGAATGGGGCCTTGGCAGCCCTGGCAGCGCGGGGCGAAGAGCTGCAGGAAGTCTCGGCGGCAGTAGGGGCGGCCCTCCCGCTCGTGGAAACCTAGGAGCGGGAACCAAGTAGGAGGAAGGAAAAGAGTGCGAGGTGGCACCAGGAGCCCCACAAAATCTGAGGCTATGGGGCCAGGGGAGGTGGTAGGCCGAGAGGGATGGGGTCTGGGGCGGGAGCAGAGCGGGAACGGATGGGATGGGAACACACAGGTGGGACAGGTTGGGGCCAGGAGAGAGCAGGAGAAAATTCGCGGCCCCGAGGACTTCGGAGGTCGTAGTGCGCTGGCCCAAAGAGAGCAGGGCGGGATGTCAAGCGGACCCGCGGCTTTCAAGGTGGGAGTCAAGCTCTCACCCTCATCTCCGAAGGGCTCCCCGCAACTGACGCAGCAGAAATGCTCCGGGTGCCAGTGGGTGCCCAAGGCAGTAACCATCTTCTGCGGGGAATAAAAGGGAGCACTCAGTGTGGTCCTCAATTTCTATTCCCCTCCCTCTTCCGCCCTGAACCTAGGTGAGTGGGTTGAAGTACGAGTGTAAGGTGTGGGAGACCTAAGCAGGAACTTGGGAATCAAAGAGAGAAGGCGAAGTCTAAAGGGCCGTGGACGAGAACGAGGGACGGGGCTGGGGTGGGCGTGGGAATGGGAGAAGTGTAAGTGGATGAGGCCCATCCCACAGGCGCCTTGGGTGAGACAGAGGCGGGGCTCACGTGTCGGATGGGTTGATTGCAGAGGCCACATCGTGGGGAGAAGCGCTCGAAGTAGCACTCGGGACAGAAGGGAGCTCCATCCTTCTCGAAGAAGCTGCTGCCTCCCAGGGCTGTGGAACAGCCACCGCATACGAAGTGCTCAGGGTGCCAAGCGCGGCCGAGCGCCGTCACCACCTGCGAGTTGGGGGGTGAGGCCTGGGTCAGAGTGGCCCTCGGGCTGCCATGTGCCCCGTGAGTCAAGGTTTGCGTAGCACTTTTCGAATCTTATCTCTGAGCAATCAGGATGAAGAATCTAACGTTAAAGTCACTCAGTCTGTAAGTGGTGGAGACTCAACCCATCTTCCAGCACAGTGCCTAGGGCCCAGCATACTTTAGGAACCCACAAAAATGTTGTAGTTTCCTTTAAAATTAGAAGAAAAAATGAGCTAGGAGAAGAATGACTTCATATATAATACTAATATATTCATCTTTATACCAACACAGTCATAAAATGCAATTTTTAATATATTTTATTAATGGAAGAAGGGGCCCATGAAGGTGAAAGTGCTTAGGGCCCACGAAGGTCATAATGCCACCCTGCTTTGCTGAGATTGGAAATTCTAGGATGGTGGTAGGGTGCTTTATCTAGCAGGAGGAACTAGGTCAACCACTGGGCACCGTTGCCAGTAACATCTGCTCAGTAATAAGCCAAGGACCGGAGCTCCCGAACCAGACAGGCGGGTGGAGCCAATGAGGCTTTTGTGGAGATTAATTGAGATGGGGGTTTGTAAAGGAGCTAGCGTAGAGCCTGGCACACGGTAGGACCAGAATAAATAATAACTGGATTGGAATTCTTACTCTGCCACTTACTTGCTGTGTGACTTGGAGCTTCAGTTTCCTCATCCGTAACATATGAACAACAATAATACCCACTGGCCCTCAGTAAAGATGGGTCTGTGGGTCTCTACTCCCTTGTTCGCAGGGCTCCACTTACTTGCCCAGCAATGGGTTTATTGCAGGAGCCACAGAGGCCCTTGGCTTGGGTGGGAACGCCTCGGCGGCTGAGGTCAGACTGAAGCAGCCCCAGCATGGTGTCTAGGCTGCCTTTGCCAGCGGGCCCTGGTGGGGAGGAGGAGCCCTCATTCACGGAGCTTGGCACTGGTGGCTGGGTTGGCCCAGAGGCCGGAAGCTGCAGCGGAGAGGACAGGAGAGTTGAGTCAGCAAGGCAGCAGATGTGGGAGGGTCTAAAATGGGTTGAGAGCCACAAATCCACACTGGCCCACCCCTCACTCCCTGAGTGACTCACATGATTCTGGACACGGAAGTCAGAGAGTGAGGCCATCAGCCTATCTAGCTCCAGGGTGGCTGAGGTGGCCGAAGGCTTTGGGAGAACAGGGGATGGACTGGGAGGGCTGTGAAGAACACAACTTGTGTCAGCTTAGAGCCCCAGAGTAACGCTTCCTCCTGTAACTCAGGCATCCAGGACTGATCACCCCTCTCCCAGCCCTGCCAACTATGCCAAACTCACAGGCTGGGCCTTTTCTTGTCCTCAGATTGGTCCTCCTTCTGCTCTCCTGCAGTCTCCTTGCTAGATGGGAACTGAGACATTATTTCATCTGCAGAGAGGATAGAAGGGCACTGGACATGGGACCATGCTCTAGCCTCCTTCCCAGTTAAGGCTTTAGCTGCTACTCTGGGAAGGCTATACCCACTTAGTGTCTGCCCTGCCCTGCCCCCCATCACATCAAACCATGCCCCAGTTACCCTGGTACCTGTGATGTTGAACTGAGTAGCGTTAAGTTCCTGAAGCAACCGGTCTAGCTCACAGAGACCCGTGCCCAAGACACCACAGGAAGAGGAGAATGGAGGGGCTGCAGGGGCCGCAGGCTTCGGGGACCGAGGCTTGCATACCGTGCTGGGAAACAGGGTGGGGGCCTGGGTTCAGGGGTGGGGAATACAAGACTGAATCTCAATGGGCTCCCCCATCCCCCAGTACCCAGCCCCCTCACCTGTACAGATGATCCTTGTCCCCAGAGGCTCCTGAAGATTCCCCGGACCCCATCTATAGAGAAGGACATATGTGTGGGATGATAGGCCTGTACCGCACCCACTCAGGCCTAGATTCCCTTTGCCCCTGCCAAACCTGGCCCTAGTGGTTGCCGCAGTCCCCAGCATCCGATCTCACCTGTGTCAGAGGAGACGTGAGGGGCTCTGGGGGCCGCTCTTTTAGAGCCCCTGACCTTGGCATGTGAGAGGTTGTGGTCTCCAGGTCAGAGAGCAGGGCATCTGCAGGGAGAGGCCGTCAGGGTGAGAGGTTGGGAGGTCAAGGTTAAGGCAGAGACAGGGCCTTAAGAGATCAGAGAACAAGTGTTCTAAGTGGGCAGTGTTTGAGGAAGACGGAAGCCAGTATTAGGAGCAGAGGTCAAGAATCAGAAGAAACACAAAGCCAGACCAAGGCAGAGATGTGGAAGGGAAGCAAGGACTATTTATGATCAGAACATTCCACATGGCTCATCCTGAGATTCATATACAAATTCAGCTACCTGATTCTTTTATTCTCCGAATCTTCCGTAATGCAGTCAAAAGCGGCTTTTTACTGGAGCCAAATTTGGCTTCACCCCAAATTGCTCAACTGGCTGTATGCCTGACACCAGCTTTCTGATTGGATGCTCTTTCTGCCACACCCCCTACACCTAAAGAGACCCCTCCCAGCCCTGGCCCACCTCCAGACGCCACTGGGCTCCACCCTATGCACCTCATTGGTGAGTCTGCCGGGACCTGCTTTCTGATTGGCTTATTCTTCACCGTACCAGTGCGCGTTACCCCAGCTGAGCAGCACCCCCTACTGCAGGGTGCTGGATCCTTTTCTCTCCCACGAAGGGCACAGCCTTCCAGCCCCAGTTCTAACAGACAGGGAGGATGAGATGCCTGGGTGCGCCTTCCTGCCCCAAAACCGACAGACAGACAGATAGATACACACACACACACACACACACACACGCTGCCCCCCAGGCCTGCATCCCCAGATCCGAATCCTTTGAACTCATTACCTTCCAGAATCTAGAAGTCCCTGACCCTTTACTCCGCATCTCTGAGCGCCTTGGTAGAACACTTAACCTCTCCCTGGCATCTTGGCACTCATCTATTATACTTCCTGCCCCAAGGACCTGACCCCTACCATACTTAAGGGCCCTTAACTCTTTCATTCCCAAAACCCTAGGGCAAGCCCATTTTCTTCTCCAGAACTTGATGTCATATTCTCCCTTCCCGTCTACTTTCCCAGTCCCTGGACCCAAGGTGCCTTTAACTCCTCCCTTCCCAGAGCTCCTGAGCCCAGACGCCGCCGACAGGCGCTGCGCCTCCCTGCCCATCCGTCCGCAGCCAGTGATGGAGGAGTGGAGCGAGGGAAGAAGGGAGGGAGCAGCCAGTCTGGCAAAGGCAGGAAGGGAGAGGCAGGAAGGGGGACGTGGAGTCGGAAAGGAGGCGCCGGCAGAGACCAGAAGCGAGAAGACAGGAGGCAGGGATGGAGAGATGCCGGGAGTGCGAAGGGGGCGCCAGGATGGGGAAGCGGGTCCAGGCGGTGGGGAGGGACTGGGGACAAGGGGACCCGGGCCCCACTCACCCAGGTCCTCCATGACGGGGCGCGGGCAGACCGCGCGGGGCGAGCAGGGCGGGGGCCGTGTCCGGTGGGGGCGGGGGGCGGGGGGACGTCCGGGAGCTGGAGGCCCAGCCGTGACCATGTAAGGAAGCCGGGACCCGCTGGGATAGGGCTGGGGGGGGGGGGGCAATGAACGGGAGAACCCGGGGTGGGGGCCTGAAAGGGAGGGAGGGCCCCGGGCCCCGGCGCACTCAGGCCCAGCCTGCTTGCTTGCTGCGGAGACGGCCACACCCCAGCCTTGGCCTCAGCTGCCGGGAGCCCCCGGCGGCCAGAGCCAAAGTAAGAAAGTGGCTCTTGCAGACTAAGCTGGGGATCGTCTGCCCGGGAGACCCTTAGACACAGACTGAGGTCCCCAAGCCCACCGCCACCCCAAAACTAGCACCCTGAGTCCTAGACAGAGCTCCTCTCCCACCCAGGCTGTTCCTGGGAGCCTGCTCCAGACAGAGTCTTGGGGTTGGAGGTGGGAGTGATGTTCTAAGGATCAGTCAGATCCCAGGTTCAGAGACCTTCCCTTAGAGACCGTGACAATGACATAAACAGAGATCCCAAAGGGCACGCAAACTAGATACAAAGAAATCTCTCAGAGACAGAGACACACAATGAACCCACCCACAGACTCTAAGCCATAGTGTTGGAAACGGATATACAGACACAGGTAAACAGAAACCAAGGCCCGAGCCCCACACAGACTCAGGGGAAACACTCCCAGGCAGCCAGCCCCAGCCAGCCGTCCCCAGCACTGAGATGAGCCAGACCTGTCCCCAAAGAGCCCTTTTCCAAGATACTGCTGAACATAGCGAAGAAAGCAAGACACAGACTCCAGCCACAAAGGAACAAGAGGTCTTCCCTGGACTGAGACCCTGAGAAATCAAGTCGGAAACGAGAAACTCTAGAGATAGGTGTGGACAGACACAACAGGTGTGGCTGCAGCCACTGGACTGTGGGTCTCAACCCAGACCTGAGTCCAGATGTGAGCACTGGAATGGGGGCAGGGGCTTCCTCAACCCAGCAGTAAATCAGAACCTGGGAGCTTTTTTCAAAATACTGATGCCCAAGTCACCCTCCCCTCAGTCCAATTCAGTCAGAAAGGGCCCAGGCATCAGTATTTTTAAAAAGCTCTCTGTGGACTTCCGTGGCAGTCCAGTGGTTAGGACTCCATGCTTCCACTGCAGAGGGCATGGGTTGGATCCCTGGTCAGGGAACTAAGATACTGCATGCAGATCCCATATGCCACGTGTCACAAAAAAAAAAAAAAAAAACAGAGAAATGAATAGATCCTTATATAAATATTTATATAATACATTAGCGGGGAAAAAAAAAGCTCTCTGGGTGGTTTTAAGGCACAGCCTGAGAACAGAGACCTGGACACTCCCTGAGGCACAGAGGCAGCACGGGGCAACCTTAGCTCCCCAGAAGCTAGCAGACAAGCCCAGTCCAGACACTGTCCTCAAAGTCAGGCTGCCACCTAAGTGGCCAGTGATCTGGGAGCCAGATTATGGAGACCCTGCCTGGACGACCAAAGCAACGCAAGCGCTTTCCTCACCTGAATGCCAGCCTAGGGCTCCAGCTCCCTCTGGGCACGACTAAGGGCCTCAGGGCCTTGAAGAACACAGTAGGTCTTCCCTCAGAAAAATGGCAGGACAGTTGGCCCAAGATATGAAAATGGATCCAGAGACCAAAGACCCACGATGGGTGAAGGGAACTGAGGAAACCATAATGCCAAGGTCTTGGACGTACATCCCCACCCTCACATCCCCTCAGCACAACCCTCTTAGTCCTGATCAAGGTCTGTGTCCAGCTGGGTGGCTATCTGAGCAATGAAGTAGCCTCAGCAGGAAGCAGGCTTCCCCTGGGGCCTAAAACCACATCCTCAGAAGCAGCCTGGGAACTCAACCATATCCCAGGGCTCCAGGAACCAGCGCATAATTACTTATTAAACTCCTGGGCTTCCCTGGTGGCGCAGTGGTTAAGAATCTGCCTGCCAATGCAGGGGACACGGGTTTGAGCCCTGGTCCGGGAAGATCCCACATGCCACGGAGCAACTAGACCCGTGCACCACAACTACCGAGCCTGTACTCTAGATCCCATGAGCCACAACTACTGAAGCCTGCGCGCCTAGAGCCCGCACTCCGCAACAAGAGAAGCCACCGCAATGAGAGGCCCGTGCACCACAACGAAGAGGAGCCCCCGCTCGCCGCAACTAGAGAAAGCCCGCGCGCAGCAACGAAGACCCAATGCAACCAAAAATAAGTAAATAAAAAATTTAGAAAACAACTCCTATACGCCAAGGGTGGCCTGTATTGAGACACAGAAACCGGGACAGGACCCTACTTGATGGGTGAAGGGGTTGGGGTACCACCACAGGAAGGTAAGCAGAGACACCACACGACAGGGGTAGCCAGCTCCAAAGTGTTTAATTCCAACTCCAGAAAGCTGAGCCAGGCCAAGTGCCTGGGGCCGTGGGCGGTCCTCCATCTTGTGGGCCCCATGCCTCGCCTTGGCTTCTCACTCTTGAGCCTTCAGATCATCAGCCCGGGGTCTCGGTCCACGCTGTCATTGGTCCTTGACGGGGACCCCTTCTGCTCGGCCTCCTCCTGTGCCGCTCTGAGGGAGAACTCCTCACAGACAACTCATCCTCGGGTCTCCTCCCAGGGGACATCAACCGTCGAGGCTGGGACCCTCGCCCCCCAATTCTACCCCCATCATCACAGCCAGGAAGGCCTCAGTTAGGGGCCCCGCCTCGTCGCCTGCTGCCTCCACAAGCCCCACCAGGGCCAGGGCCCGCTTCCGTGGGCACTGCCCCGGCCCCAGGATCCAGCGAGCGCAGTGGGCAGCCAGCCGGGGCCGGCCCAGGCGGAAGACCTCACCCACTGACTCTGGGCCGCCCTGGGGTCCCAGGTGGATGCGGCCCACGGCTTCTTCCAGCTCCTCCTCCAGCCCGGGCAGCAGGAAACGGCCAGCAGCTTCCAGGGCTTCCTCAGCCTCTGAGCCCAGCAGGCGCTGGCCCGGCGGAGGGACGGGCCCCAGGGCAGCTCTGCAGCCCCGGCAGCCGTGCAAGTAATGCAGGACAGGCCAGGCTGCGCTGGGTGACAGACCCCGCAGTGGCACTAGGTCCATGTGGGCTTCGGCAAAGCTGCCAGCTAGCAGGGCCCGAAAAAAGGGGGAGGCGGTTGCTGAGGCCGCTCGCTGGGCAGGGAGCTGGAGGCCTGAGTCCAGCAGGAAGTGGAGGTCAGGGGCCACCGTGGGGGCGGGGCCCAGCAGAGGCTCATAGAGGCAAGGGGAGGGCGGGTCCAGGTCCAAGGGGATTGCAGGTAGGAGGGCCGGGCTCACAGTGGGAGACACCAGGCCTTGGAGGCAGGAAAGGGAGTCCGCAGCAAAGAAGAGGAAGAGCGGGTGTGGAGCTGGCCGAGTGAGCGCTGAGAGGAGGAGACGGAGGCCGCCCTGGTCCAGAAGCAGCCGGCGCCACAGAGAGGGCTTCCTTCGGGGAGAAAAGAGAACCTTTCAGAAGGTGGGAAAGGGCGGGGCTGGGGAACAGCAACCTTGCTCCCCCCACCCCTGCGAGGCACCCACGCCTCCCTCACCGACAGATGAAGGGCAGGGTGAGTGCGCAGGCCACGCGGTCCTCAGGGCTCCCGGAGAGCAGCAGGTGAGTGAGGGCACCCACTCCAAAGGGCGATTCGGCCTGCACGGTCAGGTTCTGCAGCAGCATCTCACCTGCCGGTGTGGGCAGAGCAGGTCAGGTTGGAAGCTGGTATCCAAGATGGCGGTGGGATGGGCAAGACAGGCCTCTGGGTCCCCGAAAGGAACGGGGGCGAACAACCCCGGGGCAAGGAAGAGGGGGATGACTGAAGGCCCTGGAGGGATGGGGTCTGGACACTAGGAACTGGAGGTCAAGGGCAAGAACGGGGAGTGAGATGGTCAGGGAGTGAGTCTGGGCCCTCAAGGACTGAAACAGGGCACAGAAGCCCCGGCAGTCCCTGGCAGGGCTGGAAGGGGTGGTGGGGCCTGGGAGGACATGGTGCCCGAGCCTGGGTTCACCATCAGTGGGCCCAGTGGTAGTCAAGGACAGTGCAGGAGTCAGGACAATGCGGAACCAAGAAGACACTGGGTAAGGAGACGAAGACAGGCACAATTCTAAGCTGTTCGGGCCAAGCCCAGTGCTGGGGTCTCTGGGCCCCAAGGCTCGGGCAGAGGCTGAAGAACTCTGCGTGTGGGGACAGTGGAGCAGAAGGGAGTCCCTCCCCGCCACCACCTAGTGGCTGAGGTTGTCCAAACGGTGGGCGGTGGGCAGAGGAGGGCAGTGAGACAGCGGGTGAGCTGCAGGGCGCACGGAAGGCATGCAGGGGCGCGTGGCCTCACACGTGGGCAGGGAGGCGCGCGGGTACCCACCCAGCTCCCGGTGCTGGTGCTGGCTGCGACGAGCGGGCCGGGCGCGCAGCGCGGGCCAGTCGTCGGGGGCGACGCCGAGCACGAGCCAGGCGCGCAGCAGCGCCGCCCCGTAGCTGCGCACGAAGGCCTCGAGGCAGGCGGGGTTGCAGGTGAG